>NC_142036.1:41361522-42611522 GCF_982192425.1 Myodes glareolus | reverse complement strand
AATTCCTCAAAACAAACAACAATAACAATAAAACTAAATAAAGATGACACCAGGCAATTGGAGGCTTCTGAGGCCTTGGCTTTTCTGCTTCTAAGGAGCACTCCAAGACTGTTTTGCAGAGCAACCTCCCAGAGATCAATAGACCAACAGGAGTCCCATAATGGCAGGGTGCTTACCTGAATCTCTTCATTTTCATCGACCAGGAGGAAGCTCACAACCCTCTCTGTCATCTTCTTCCTCTTGGTCTCCTCATCCATCTCTTCCCCCTCCAGGGATTCCTGGACCTTACTGACATGGTACACAGTAACAGGGTGCCTCCGCTTGTTGCCTCCCGAATGAGTCCTCTTCTGGCATTCCAGACACAGGTTGATTTTGCAGGTCTGGCACCTCACGGCGGCCCTCTGCCGCACACCTGGAGAATGCCCGTTGGGGCCCTTGCAGGGGTCACAGTAAGGGACATGGCCAGCTTTGAGTCTTATCCGCTCGTGGTTTCGAAGGCGCTCCTGCCTGTGCAGTTCCTCCTCACAGCGGAGACACTGCAAACTACAACACTCATCACATTCGAAGACGGCTTCGTCAGTCCCACTGCAGGCATAGCTCTCCTGGCACAGGAGGCCCGGATTCAGGCCCTTCTCCGCTGGGGAAGCCTGGGCACTCATAACTTAGACTGTCTAAAAATCAGCCCACCTGGAACACTCACTACTATACTCTCCCAGGAATGAAGGAAGACAAAGGCTTTGAGTCTGAAGGTGGCTAGTGCTTCCACAGGGTTCTGAACACTTTAAAAAAACAAAACAAAAAAAAAAAAACCTGTCGGGCTAAGAATTTTTGCACACGCACAAATGTCCAAATTTTTAGTGCTCTGCCTCCCAGGCTCTTGTTTCAGCAGCAATGTCGACTGAGTTTGAAGGTTTCATTCTCTGCAAAGTGCAGAGAAAGTTGTGGTCAGAAGGAACTGGGCTGAGTCTTGGATGTGCGGTGAGAGGTTTGCTGGGTTCACAAAGGTAGTAGACTCATCAGCTGGGCCTCAGCCACAAAGTCACAAAGTCGTAGTGACGAAAGAAGGTGGGGAGGGAGGAGCTGTCTGACACTCGTGAACCTCCTCCAGCCAGTATTTCAAGGGCTCCCTAGAACAGGGGAAGAGGATTTCACTCAGCTGGAAAAAAAGCAGAAGTGCACCTTAAAATGAACAAACAAAAAGAACACCTAAATGCCAGGCCGAAACCACTGAGAGAACTCTCGTTCTTGCTTAAGAAACTTACAGTGGCTTACTTCCAGGACTAGAAATTCCATCTCAAAATGATGGCTAAGGAGCTTCTTTCTAAAAAACAATCGCCATGCTAGGTATGGTGGTACATCTGTAACCCAAGCACTCAAAAGGCTGAAGCAAGGCTACCGGACTACCTACAAAAACCTTACCTCAAAAAGCCTTATAGCACTCCATGCCCACCCAGGCTGCATGGAGCCGCACCAGTCCAGGGCTACCTACAGAAACCCTGTCTCACATATATCAACAACCAAATACTTCTGGGCCCAGAGCCTCTACAAGATTTTACAGCTTTGTTGTTGGCAAAATGCTCTGTTTGTTTTATTAAATTCTGATTCAAAATCACTAAACAAACAGTCCTTGGGAGGCTAGCCCTTTGCACCTGCTCCTTAAGTGAGGAATGGAGAAGGTAGTCTTTTTTTGGGGGGTGGGGAGGAGTTTGAGACGTGGTTTCTCTGTCTAACAGTCCTGGCTGTCCTAGAAAGAACTTTCTTTGTAGAGAGATCTGCCTGCCTCTGCCTCCCAAGTGCTAGGATTAAAACCATGTGCCACCACCACCCAGTCAAGAAGGCAGTCTTTAGAAAGGCAAAGAAAAAAATTATAACAATAAACTTTAGACCTCCCTGAAAGACCTGAACAAAACCTACTTATCCTTACAAGTGGACTGCTTCAGCTTTGGCCAGGTAAAGGCCTAGCAAGGGCTCTAAGTTGGCAACAATAGTCTCAATTTCACATTCAAACACTATGCTTCCTTTTGTTCCTTATTTCTCTGTCTAGAGCAAGGGAGCTGGGTGCAACAGGAGGCAGAATTCCTGTACTCTGGTGCACAGTAGAGTCAGGCCCTATAGTAAGTCAGAACAACTAATTTTCTCTTGACACTCAAAAACTTAGTAACTTTAAAGAAAAAAATGTGGGGAGACAGAAAAGGGGTTTGGGTCACTTCTTCATGTAATTACACTAATTTCCTCTAGCTTTGCCTTCTATTCCAAGAGCACAACAAAGTGTAAAGTCCTTTCAGATAGTCACTCCTCCCTTACAGTAATCTATCCATCTGATCTTCAGATAAACAAGGAAGGCAACGGAGTAACCAGGGGACCTTATTTACACCCTAACCTCAGACGTGCCCAGCCAGCTCCCCAAAAGGGAAACAAAAATCAAAACTTGTCACTACTGAGAAAAACAGAAAAATCAACCTTTAGAATACCTGACCCCTACCAGGCATAGCAAACAATCTGCCCTCTCGCGCCCCCCACCATGACGCCTCTCTCCAATCCCGGGTTCCTTACCCCACCTTGTTCCCGGACACCGCCACCACAACCCGAGGGGTGGCAGCGGAGCCGAAGAACAAAGAAGGCCCCCCAAATCTCTCCCACACCCGCACATCCCGGAGCCGAATCCATTGTTTATGCCACCCCACCCCCACCCGAGCCGCACCCGTGCCCCCTTCCTCCTAGGAGCGACCAGAGCCCCGGGACTAGCGTTCGCCCGGGGTTGGGCCGAGCTGCCCCCGCCCTGCCCGTTGTGCCCGTCGTGGCCCGCAGAGCCCACCCGGAGCAGCTTGGCCGCGGCAAGGCGATGTGGGCGACGCGGGTTACCGACGGGACCTAGGTTGCTCTAGGGCCCCGACGGATCCATCCTCAGCAACATCTCCGCCCCCTCCTCCTCTGCTGCCTCCCAGGCTTCCTCCTCTCTTGTTGTCAGTTGGAATCAGCTGATCAGAGTGAACTTCTCCCAGCTCTGACCAACAGGAAGGCATGAGCAGCGCAGCCCAGCGAGGGAGGAGCAGCCGAGGGGCGGAGCACGACGGCTGCGGGGCGGGAAGGGCGCGCGTGGCCTCTTGGGAGGTGTAGTTTTCTAGGTGCGTCCCTCTGTCCCACAGTCCAGAAATACGGGCTCCAGATGACTACAACTCCCAAATGGAAATGTCGCCCTTGCGAACAGGCGGTGCAGATAGGCCGACGAGCGTTTCGGGACTTGGAGTCTCCGCTGCGACTGTGGATTTTTTTCCCCCCAAGTAGCAGCCCGTTGTTTAGTGCAGTGGCCTGGGAAGAAGTTCTGTAAATTCGATAAAGAATGTAATGTTTATGTAAGCGAAAAGTGGAACGGTATATTATTAATGTGCATGTTTCCTTCAGAAATGCTTAAAGTGGGAAAAGATTAGTAAACATTGAAAGGATATTAGTGTACTTGAGGGTATTTTGATTTTCCTTCAAAGGTATTTAACAAACCCACTGTAATTTTGTTCCTGTCTACTCTTTCTCTGTCTTTTTCCCTATATAGACTTCATAAATTTTAATTTTTAAATTGTGCAAGATAACGGGAGCACACCTTCCAGTAAACATTAAGATTCCTGTGCCTGCTAATGTTAACACTATTATCTGAGTTTTTAAAAATAGCTTTATATTTGTTTAGTGCTTTTACTTTTTTTTCATTTATTTCTTGCGACAGCAGTGAGAGAAAACACGATGTGTGGAAAAGATACTGGTCTGTAACACCTAAGAAAGCTAACTACATAGGTGGTTAGCATGAATCACTTAATCTCTCCATAAAATAAAGGAATTTTGCTGTGTAATTTCTAAGGTTCGGCCAATTTTAACGTTGTATGATTTTATCTCGATAATGGTTAACCTGAGAGAGAAAACTAAGGTTAAGTTACTTGCCAAAGTACACAGCAAATTATTGACAACACTGGATAAGACCTCACCCTCTGACTTAAGCTGGACACTCTTTCACCTTCAGATTCAAAGGACGTATTTAGATCAGTAGTTAAGCCAAATCTGCAAAATAGTGAATGAGTTTGTTATGCTCAGATTACATCACCCCTCAAAAACCAACTAGGAGAGGGATTCCTGTATCTAAAAGCAAAGAGCCTTTATTCTTACAGAAGTTAGTGAACTTGGACTCTCCTTAATCAGAGAGCCCCGAGCTCAGTAGGTGTTGGGTTTTTATAACAGGAAAGGTGGGGGTGAGGAGGGATTTCTCAGGTTCAGGACCCCTGATTGATTGACATTTGTCTAGGAGTGTCTCGGTGAAAAGCAATGGGTGTGTGCTGGCAGGTGATCCTATCTACAATGATAAGAACTTTAGGAATTTCCTTTGCATTGTTTATTCCTGGGTGGTGCCTGGGTGGTCTCAGTTTGTGGTCTTTCTTGGAACCAGGTATTGCCTTAGGGTAAACTACTGAAACTTAGATTCTGGCCTCTGTTGAGCTTGTCAAGGCTGGGTCCTACAAGCCATGTATAAGGGTGATATTGCCCAAAATGATCTCTCCACAGTGGACCACCTGGGGGAACAGCTAAACTATCTGGAGTGCCCTAAAGATTAAATGTTTACCCAAGTGGTGGCTCTTGCGCTTAATCCCAGAACTCTGGAGACAGAGGCAAGTGAATCTCTGTGAGTTCAAGACCAGCCTTGAACTACAGAGTGAGTGCCAAGACAGCCAGGGCTGTTACACAGAGAAACCCTGTCTCAAAAAAACAAAAACAAGGGTTGGAGAGATGCCTTAGCAGTTAAGGGCACTGGCTGCTCTTCCAGAGGTCCTAAGTTCAGTTCCCAGCAACCACATGGTGGCTCACAACTGTCTCTAATGAGATCTGGTGCCCTCCTCTGGTATACAAGCATACATTCAGGCAGAACACCGTGTGCATCATAAAGAGCTAGCACAGCTGTTGAATATCATAAAAAAATAAATAAATAAGGTGGTGTGGGAAGAGGAAAGACAGGATTTTAGCAAAGAAGTTAAGCTAAGGTAATAAGTTTTAAACAAGCCTGAGATTGCTTGACATGAAAGGTTTTATTCCTAGGATTGCCTCTGTGAATACCTGTACCTTTGCCAGATTCTTTCATAACCCTGCTTATTAAGTGAAGATATTGGTCTGTGTATGTAACTCAATAGAGAATGCTTTCCTGACATACACAAGTTCCAGAACAGCCAGGACTACATAGAGAAACCCTGTCTCAACTCCCCTAAGCATATTTATTAAAATGAGACTTATTAGATTGATGTGTTAAAATTTCTATTGCTGTGATGAAACACCTTGACCAAAAAGCAAGTTGGAGCC
Organism: Myodes glareolus; assembly: GCF_982192425.1. Taxonomy (NCBI): domain Eukaryota; kingdom Metazoa; phylum Chordata; class Mammalia; order Rodentia; family Cricetidae; genus Myodes; species Myodes glareolus. The sequence goes on along the minus strand of NC_142036.1, from coordinate 42,606,194 downwards.
AGGCAGTGGTAGTACACACCTTTAATTCTAGCACTTGGGAGGCAGAGGCAGGCAGAGCTCAGTGAGTTTAAGGCCAGTGTAGTCTACAAAGAGAGTTCCAGGACAGTCAGAGCTAAACTGCTACTCAGAGAAACCCTGCCTGAAAAAAAAAAAAAGGAAAAAAAAGTTGGGGATGAAAAGGCTTATTTGGTTTAAACTTCTAGATCATAGTCCATTTTTAGAGGAAGCCAGGACAGGAACTCAAGCAGGGATGGAACCTGAAAGCAGGAACTGATGCAGAGGTCATAAAGGGGTGCTGCTTTCTGGCTTGTTCCTCATGATTTGCTCAGTCTGCTTTCTTATAGAATCCAGGACACCAGCCCAGGGATGGTACCATGCACCATGGGCTGGGTCTTCCCCCATCAATCACCAACCAAGAAAATGTCTTATAGATGGACCTTTTGGAGGTATTGTCTCAGTTGAGGTTCTGGATGACTCTAGCTTGTGTCAAGTTGACATAAAACTATCCAGTACAATTGGTTTACATAATATACTCACCCTTCCTTCTTAATGCTGTGATCCTTTGATACAGTTCCTCATGTGTGGTGACCTACAACCATAAAATAATTTTCATTACTACTTCATAACTTTAATTTGGCTACTGTTATGGATTGTAATGTAAATATCTGTGTTTTCTTATAGTGCAGGTGACCCCTGTGACAGGGTCATTCAACCCCCAAAGGTATCACAAACCACAGGCTGAGAACCACTGCTCTAGGTAGTACAACAATGACTCTCTTTGCATTGGACAGACTGAGAACTCAGGAGCTGCTCAATCCATGAGCCCCGACGCTCAATAGTTCCAGTCTGGCACTGAAGGCCCAGAGGATTTCTGGAAAGGCCACTGGTCTTCAGTGAGTATTGGAAAGTCAAAGAAACTGAGTTACTGCATCAGCCCTGGCATCAGAGCCTCCAAGAGCAAATTAGACAAATTAGCTGTCTTCTGTCCTTCCTTCCTTCTTGAGACAAGATCTCCTATAGTCCCAACTGGTCTTGAATTTAGCTGATAGCCTAGGTTAGCCTTGACCTCCTTGTCCTCTGACCTTTCGTTCCCAAGCGCTGGGATTACAGGTGTGTGCCTCTGTCCCCTGCTTAGTTTCCTTTTTCTTTCCCTCTAAAACATGCTTTATTTTAAATTATGTGTATGCCAGTATATCTGTGGGGAATATGTACACAGCTAAGCATAGGTGCTCCACGGAAGTCAGAAGAGGGCATTGGGTGCCTTAGAGATGGGGTTACAGGGGCTGAGAGCTCTGCAATGCTGATGCTAGAAGCCGAACCCAGGTCCTCTACAAGAGCTGTGCTCTAACTACTGAGTCACTTCTCTAGCCTTTAGTTTCCCTGCTGCGGGAGCTCCTTCCGCTCCTTCAGCCAATATCCGCTGAGATACCAGCCCTTTGGGGTGTGGTCTCTCTCTCTTTAAAAAAGCAGTGGCTGTCCTCCACTCGCTCTCTGGCTTCCCGCTCTGCTTCTGGCTCCGCTTCCGGCTCCTAGACTCCTTTCCTGTTCGCGCAGAGGGGCTGTTGTCTGGGATGGTAATCTGAAAGTTTTTCCCCTTTGAATAAATAACCATTCTATTAATCATAATTCCAAACTGGTGTAGGATTGTTTGTGCCTTACGCCTTCATCTGGTGCCCCACGTTTGGTTGTAAAACCCCCCTATCCCCCACACTCAACTGCTTGCGGCCAGCTTGGCTAGTCACGAGCCCTCCCTCAGCTGCAGCCTGTGCCCTGTGTGTGGAGCCAGCAGTTCAATTAAACCCCACGCCTCCCAAGCTTCACAGGCTTGGGACAGTCTCTGCCTGCCTGGTTTGCTCTTTTCTGAGTTGTTTTTAAATTTCCCTTGTAAGTGCGGCGCTTTAGTGGCATGAATCAGAACGACTCGGTCACGTGGACGCATACGCGGCTTCCGGGTTGTTCTTTTCTACCCCTGGATTCTGGGTTTCTGGTTCCATGTATGGAATTGATTTAATTACATTTTCTTTCTTGAGCAACTTATATTTCCTAGTTTTTAACAAATACTAAGGCAGACACTGAAACAGGACCCTGTTTCTGTCACCTTTGCAGTGGTTCTAGTCGTGACTTGGCAACAGCGCCACCTACTAGACATGAGGTAATATGGCAGTTTTTGTTTCCAACGCCAATTTTACTGTTTTCTTTATTAATACAATGGATCATGTCATGAAAGGTTTATATGACTATGGGGATACATTAATTTACTTGTTACTAGGTTTCAGTTTTCTTTTCAATATTTTAACATTAAGGAAGATACGATATTTATGGACTAATAATGAATAACTAGTTGAAAGGATTAAAATTATTGAAAATCAGGGGTTATCTGAACAAGTGGATACTATGATAGACAATATTGACTCCATATCCAAGGGTACTAGGAAGTTACCTGAAAGGGTTCAGGCTGTTGAATTTGACATTCAGACGTTACCATAAAGTTTTGATAAGGTAACAGATAGAATGTACCTCCAGAATGGGAACCAAAAAACTGATACCTTAGTGAAATTCCTAGAAACACGGGTAGGTCAGGAGATTCAGGATTTATGGGAAACAATGATAAAAAGATTAGAAATGATTGAAGAAATTATTGGAGCTGGTGAACAGAATAAGAAGGCACAAGGACAGGATACAATGTCACCACCAGCTGTTAGAACTGGCTTACCCAAGGTTCTAACAACATACCCTGTAATTTATTCTGACAAAGGGTCAACTTCTAAAGGCTCAAAGGGAGTTAAAGAAGCTAGATGGACACCAATAGCAATGAATGATTTAAAAGAAATTAAGCAAGCTGTCGTTAATTATGGCTTGCACTCTGCATTTGTTAAGGAAATGATAAGGACTTGGGCTTTTAATGTCAGAGCTACCCCCCATGATTTCTCTCAGCTAGTGTCTGCAGTTTTAGATGATGGACCTTCCTTGATGTTTGGAATTTATTTCAGAGAAGAATCCAAACATATGGAACAGCAAGGAAGAGCAAAAGGTGTGGAGGTTTCCCAAGATCAAATTCTTGGTGTAGGAGCATATGCTGATCCACAGGTCCAAGCACTTTATGACGAAGAAGTGCTGTCCTTATGTCACAAAGCAGCCTTGAATGCTTTGAATAGAATACAAGATCCAGCAAAAAGGGTCGAATCATATACCAGGGTTAGGCAGGGACAGAGAGAACCCTTTACTGACTTTGTGCAAAGATTAATTAAGGCTCTGGACATAGGGGTAACAGACCCAGAAGCTAGACGAATACTTCTTGAATCTCTAGCTTTTGAAAATGCAAATACTGAATGTAAAAAGATAATTGGGCCTTTAAGATCTAGATCAGCACCTATGGAAGAATGGATACAGCATACAATGAATGTTGAGACATTTAGCTATAATGATGAATCCTGGGTAGGAGAAGCAATTTCCAAAGCTATGAGGAGACATCAAACTACCAGGTGTTTTAATTGTGGTAAATTAGGACATCTGAAAAGGGATTGCAGGCAAAGAAATTCTAGGAATAATATCTCCTCTGGAAACGACAAAAGTAGGAGACCTCAGCCTTCAGGTATATGTAGGAGATACGGTAAAGGCCGATATTGGTCCAACGAATGCAAGTCAACAACAGACAGACAAGGCAACCCAATAACATCAGGAAACTCCTTGGGGGCCTCTTGCAGGCCCCCAAGCCAAAAGTGGCCCAGTCGTTCCCAGTTACAGTGGAAAATGTGTCTCATCAAGAAAATGAAAAACTCCAATGTCTGTCATAAAAAGTAATACTGGTCTAAATGATGAATTACATGTGGAGAATGAGTCAAAAAATTCAGTAGGACAGAGTAAACGTATATTTTGGCAGACTTCTATTAACGATCAAAGACCAAAGCTAAGAGTCTGTATAAATGGCATTTTTATTGAAGGCTTATTAGACACAGGTGCGGATGTAAGTATCATTACTCCAGAATCTTGGCATCCGAATTGGCCTCTTCAAGAGGTAGATATTCAGTTCCTGGGAATTGGAACCCTATCTCGTGTAAAACAAAGCACAAGCTGGGTGGAATGCATAGGGCCTGAAGGGCAAATAGGAAGACTAAGGCCATATATATCCAATATTGCAATAAATTTATGGGGCCGTGACCTGCTACAGCAATGGAATACCCAGATTAACACTCCTGTTGTTCCAGGAACTCACAATTCTGGGAAGGATATAATGAGGTATTATGGGAAAAGGTCACCAGCCATTCAGGCTGTACAAGAACATACAGCCAACAGCAAACCTTTAGAGGTACCAACAGCCCTACCTTTAAAATGGCTAACTGAGAAGCCAATATGGATCAAACAGTGGCCTCTAGCTGAAGATAAAGTACAGGCTTTGGAACAGCTGGTACAAGAGCAACTAGATGCTAACCATATTGAAGAATCAACCAGTCCTTGGAATTCTCCTGTGTTTGTTGTAAAAAAGAAATCTGGTAAATGGAGAATGGTGACAGATCTAAGAGCTGTCAACAAGGTAATTCAACCTATGGGTCCGCTACAATCTAGAATTCCTTTGCCTTCTCTATTACCAAGAGGATGGCCTCTTATAGTTATTGATTTGAAAGATTGTTTTTTCACTATACCTTTGCAAGAAAAGGATAGAGAAAAATTTGCCTTCACAGTGCCTACTTATAATAATTCTTAGCCTACTAGTTGATATCAATGGACTATCCTCCCACAGGGGATGCTCAATCGTCCCACATTGTGCCAATATTTTGTTAATAAACCATTGGCAATAATTCGTAAGCAATTTCCCAAGTCCATAATTTATCATTACATGGATGACATTTTATTATCTGATTCAAATAAAGATACTTTAGAAAATATGTTTGAAGAAGTAAAGAAAGTCTTGCCTAGGTAGGGATTACAAATTGCCTCTGAAAAGATTCAAAGAGGAGATTCTATTAATTACCTAGGTTACAGAATAGGGTTAGAGAAAATTCGAATGCAAAAGGCACAAATTAGGAGAGACTGGTTACGGACTCTTAATGACTTTCAAAGATTGTTAGGAGATATTTCCAGTCTACGACCAGCTGTTGGGATAACACCTGATCTAATGGTTCATTTAAACAAAACCTTAGATGGTGATAAGGATTTGAATAGTCCCAGAAAATTGACAGTTGAAGCAGAAAAGGAACTGACAATGATTGAGGAAAAATTACAGGAGGCACATGTGGATAGGGTGAACCCGAATCTTAGTTCCATCCTAGTCATACTGCCTTCCAGAATTTCTCCCACAGGGATTTTAATGCAGAGGGAAGATATTATTTTAGAGTGGATATTTATACCTCATAAACCAAGTAAAAAATTAAAAACTTATGTAGAAAAAGTCTCTGAATTAATTATAAAAGGTAAACTGAGACTTCGTCAACTAGCAGGTATAGACCCAGCAGAAATTATAGTGCCTTTTACTACTGAGGAAATAAGAAAGTTATGGGAAGATAATGAACCATGGCAAAGAGCTTGTGCTAATTTTTTGGGAGAAATAAACAGCAACTATCCCAAAAGTGATAGATTTAACCTCATAAAGAGAACTTCTTGGATTCTTCCTAGAATTGTACGTGATGCTCCAATAACTGGAGCCCGGACATTTTATACCGATACAAATCAGGGAAAGCAGGTTAAAAATTGGAAGAATTGGGCTGGAGAGATGGCTCAGCGGTTAAGAGCACTGACTGCTCTTCCAGAGGTCCTGAGTTCAATTTCCAGCAACCACATGGTGGCTCACAACCATCTGTAATGAGATCTGGCGCCCTTCATGTCCAGCAAGCATACAGACAGACAGAACACTGTATACATAATAAGTAATAAATCTTTAAAAAAAAAGTTTAAAAATTGCTTAAAAAAATTGGAAGAATTGAGTAAAGTGGAAGAAAGTCCTTATAAGGCAGAATTATATGCCATTCTTATGGTGCTAAGGGATTTTAAAGAACCTCTTAATATAGTTACAGATTCACAATATGCAGAAAGAGTTATATTGCATATTGAAACCACTGAATTCATACCAGATGACACAGAGTTGACTTCATTGTTTATCCAGGTACAGGACATAATTAGGAATAGGCTTTGTCCAATGTACATAACACACATCCGATCCCATACCGGTCTGCCTGGCCCTCTAGCACAAGGTAACGCTGAAATTGACCAATTATTGATTGGAAGCGTGTTGCAGGCCTCAGAATTTCATAAAAAACATCACATCAATAGTAAAGGCTTAAAGAAAGAGTTTTCCATTACATGGCAACAAGCTAAGGACATTATAAAAAGATGTCTTACTTGTTCTTTCTACAATCAAACACCGTTGCCTGCAGGGAGTAACCCAAAGGGTACTCAAAGGAATGAAATCTGGCAGATGGATGTGTTCCACTTTATGGAATTTGGTAAATTAAAATATGTGCAACACACCATAGACACGTATTCAGGTTTTCAATGGGCAACTGCCCTGAGCTCAGAAAAGGCTGATTCAGTAATCACACATTTATTGGAAGTTGTGGCCATCATGGGTATACCTGCACAAATAAAGACAGACAATGGTCCAGCATATGTATCTAAGAAAATGAAACGCTTTTTTGCCTATTATAATATAAAACACATTACAGGTATACCAAATAATCCTACAGGTCAGGCAGTTATAGAAAGATCAAATCATACTATAGAGGATATGCTGAACAAACAGAAAGGCATGAAAGATACCCCCAGAAATAGATTGCATAATGCTTTATTAACCTTAAATTTTCTTAATGCTAATGAGAAAGGAACAACAACAGCAGCAGAGAGGCATTGTATAATTGAAAAAAACTTCTGAACTAAACCAACCTGTTTATTTCAAAGACATGCTGACCTCTCTCTCAATGGAAGCCAGGAGATGTGCTACATTGGGGAAGGGGTTTTGCTCTTATTTCCATAGGAGAAGAAAAATTGTTGATACCATCAAAACTAATAAAAGTTCGATTTGAAGAGGAGAAACCTCTTGGAAAGGAGAAATGACAGTTCATCTACAATGATGATATTCATACAGGTAGTAAGAAAAACATATAGAATGGGGGCAGGGTTCTGTTCTTGTCTCCACAGGAAAACACTCATCTTTGAAAAATTCATGGGACCCTGGATATTTGAATACTGACAGATGGAAAATAACGGCCCAATAGGGACTATCAAGAAAACTGAATAGGTTCTGTAAGTAAAATATATTAAATCATATTTCTAAATTTATGGAGCTGGTTTTAGAGTTGGACTCTGGCTCAGTCCCTCTCTAATTCCAAGCCTGTTGTTAAAAGAAAAACCCAGGGGGCTGGAGAGATGGCTCAGTGGTTAAGAGCACTGACTGCTTTTCCAGAGGACCCGGGTTCAATTCCCAGCACCCACATGGCAGCTCACAACTGTCTGAAGATCCAGTTGCAGGGGATCTAACACCTTCACACCAATGTACATAAAATAAAGTTAAATAAACCATAAAAAGTATAAAAAAAAAAGAAAACCCAGAGTTTCTGGAGTTTCTGTCTCATGTCAAGAGCCATGATATGGGACAGAAAGGAAAGAAATATGAGTTTAGAAAACATCTTTACTTTTCTTCATATCTATTATACCTTTCATTAAATATATCTATCATGCCTTTCATTGAATATATGTATGTCTGTATATGTCTATATGATTACTGTTTAAGTTTTCCACAATGAACAATGAGTTTTTCCTGCATTGACATTTGAAGTTTCCAGGAAGAAGATGGGGTCCCATAACAACAACTCCACCTGGTTGATATGACATCATGTACTGATTGCGCTACTACAAGACCTGTTTTGGGTACCAGCTACACAAGACGGTTCCAACTTGGTTAGCTGAAATGGTGCACATCTTGTACAACATTCTGGCCAGACCTCCACAAAATACTCAGAGACTATTTGCAATTTTAAAAGACATTGATCTTGAAATTTAACCATCATTTTACTTTCACAGGATCCCCCAGAAAGAACGTCGCCCCCATGAGAGCTGGAAGTAATTCTAGAGAACGACGTCCCCTCTCCCAGTAAAGTTTGTCCTTGGGTTTAGGGACATCATTTAGGAGTTGGTTATAATTAGTATACGGTTGGGGGTTGGGGGAGGAATTTTATAAGTGCAGGAATCTTTAAAAAGAAAAAGAGGGATAATTGGATTATGGGATAATAGATTTGTACTTGTGAGTTATTGTTTTTAGACAAATACACTGGTATTGATTCTTATATATTGATACAAAGTTAAATTATGTTGACTATTGTATGCATGCATGCTTCTACTTCTGTTTAAAACATTTTTATGTATTGATATATGTATACTTACCGTATTGCATTGTACACTTCTACCTATTATTAAGATACTTATATATTGTTTATGTATTGATATATATATTTACCATATTGCAATGTATACTTGCACATTGTTTATATTTGGAGGTCATATTGTCCTCATTTATTGCACAGTTGTTTATTGTCTCAGTCTTTATGTTAGACAGGTATTGAGAATTATATAGATCAATAGTCATCTAAGTTTGTCATTTATAATTAGACTAATCAGGTTCTTTAGATACATAGAGATTATATTCAGTATAGATAGATAATCTCCAACCTCTTCAAAGAGCTGTAGAAAATGGCCTTTAATCTAACTCAGAGTTCTGTGGTAGTGAGACACAATTATTCCTGGCAACACTGATCTATTCCCGAGAGAATGTTGAGCACCAAAGACACTCCACCTGGAGCCTTTCTTCTTGGCAGAACTGGCCTTTGGGTAAAGAAATGCCCATACCTCAACTACTGACAGAGTTACAGAGTATCCGTAAATGGATAAAACAGGACTGTCATATCCTACCAAGACAGGGTCAGATAGTTTTGAAAAGTTCCTTGCCTTTGAAAATGGTATGTCAGTTACGTTAGGCCTTAGCCAAAGTTGGTTGCTTCAACGCTGCAAACGTGACTTTGGGTGTTTGCCCAGGTAGCCAGTTGTCTCTGTGAGTTGTTACATGTTCTGGAAGTTTTTGATTGCACTTCCTAATTACTCAGGAAACCTTATTTCCCTTCTCAGATCTTCGATGGGGTTGAAGATTATATAAATGTAGTTACTTTCTTCTCATGACTTGGCCAAGTTATTTATTATACAAGACTTAAGCTAGTTAGAATAGGATATTTGTACTTATTGTATATAATTTTGTAGGTTTGTACTTATTGTATATAATTTCATAGTAGGCTTAGAACTCTCTTACTTAAACAAAAGGGGGAGATGCTGCGGGAGCTCCTTCCGCTCCTTCAGCCAATATCTGCTGAGATACCAGCCCTTTGGGGCGTGGTCTCTCTCTCTTTAAAAAAAGCAGTGGCTGTCCTCCACTCGCTCTCTGGCTTCCCGCTCTGCTTCTGGCTCCGCTTCCGGCTCCTAGACTCCTTTCCTGTTCGCACAGAGGGGCTGTTGTCTGGGATGGTAATCTGTAAGTTTTTCCCCTTTGAATAAATAACCATTCTATTAATCATAATTCCAAACTGGTGTGGGATTGTTTGTGACTTACGCCTTCATTTCCCTTCTTCAGAGAATTTGCAAGCAACTTGTGCGGGGTGGTGGTGGCGTACACCTTTAAGTCCCAACATCTGGGAGGCAGAGACAGGCAGATCTCAGTGAGTTCAAGACCAGCCTGGTCTACAAAGTGAGTTCCAGAACAGCCAGACATGTTACACAGAGAAACCCTGTCTTGAAAAACTAAAAACCAAAAAAACAAACAAAAAAATACACTTATGTTAGTGTTGCTGCTGTGATAATAGAGTTCAGGGGAAAAAAAGACTAAAGAGGGGAAAGATTTATTTTGATTTCTGGTTTTGTTCTATGGTCAACTGGTTCCATAACTATATGTCTGTGGTGAGATGGAGTAGAGTTGCTTGCCTCATGGCAAGCAGGAAGTAGAGAGAGGGCAGAGCCAAGCCAAGATGTGTGCTTCAAAGTATGCCTCCACTAACCCACTTCCTCCAGCTGGACCCAACTTCCAGCTGTTTTATTACCTCCAGCAACCCTTTCCTTTCCTTTCCTTTCCTTTCCTTTCCTTTCCTTTCCTTTCCTTTCCTTTCCTTTCCTTTCCTTTCCTTTCCTTCCCTTTCCTTTCCTTTCCTTTTTTTCTTATTGGGTTTTTAAGACAGGATTTCTCTGTGTAGCCCTGGCTGTCCTAGTACTAGTTTTGTAGACCCGGCCGGCCTTGAACTCACAGAGATTCACCTGCTTCTGCCACTTGTATTAAAAGTGCAAGTCACCACTGCCCAGGCCAAAAGCCCTTTCAGCGATGACCCCATCGATTAATTAACTCATTGAAAAGAGCCCTTAGAATCCAATCATTTTCTAAAGAACGTTTTTGAGTACTACTTCTGTTGTTGGTCTCGGGGTGATGTTCCTTCATATGCAGTCTATAACATGTCACAACTCTCTTTTCAGAGTCCTGATTTCAGTTGGCAGACCTCAGAGATCCCACCTGGTGGGCAACGCCAACCTTGATCTTCAGGGTCTGTGTAAGTACCTATGCTGCGTCATGTTTTCTCTCTCTGCAGTCCTGGCTATGATGCAGCTTAGGAGAGTACTTCCTTTAGGAAGCCTTCCCTGATTCCCACACGCCTTCTGCATCAAAGGCCACTGCCAATGCAATATTTTTTTTTCAGGGCTAACCAAATTTCTCTTTCTCTCAACCCAAAGTCTGACTTAATCTTCACTGACAACAACCTTTTGAAACATCTATTTGCATTTTATTTTGATCTTGCTATGCAGCTGTGGATGGCTTGGAATTTTCTATAAGAACTGGCTAGCCTGGAACTTGCTATGTAGCTATGGAGCTCACTATACAATGATCTGTCTGGGCCTGAGCTTGCCTTTGCTTCTGGACTGCTGGGATTACAGGCATGCACTACTCTACTGAACACGATGGCATCTGTTTTACTCAGTATCACTACTTGTTCTTCAGTGACTTTAGAAGATCTAACCCAGCTTAGAAAGGAATGGTGCATGGGAGCTAGAGATGGCTCAGCAGTTAAGAGCTCTTGCTCTGGAATCATGAGGACTGCAGTCTGAATCCCAGAACATGCATAACAAACCAGGTATCTATGCAAATGCCTGAAGCCCCAGCTCTGAGGTGGGTAGAGAAGGGAAGTTTATTGGGGTTTGCTGACTTTCAACCTAAGCAAAAAGACCTGAGCCCCAAGGAGAGATAGAGGGAGGGAGGTAGAAATAGAGATCGACTGATATGATAGATAGAAATAGAGGCACGGCTTAAAGGCAATGGAAATGAATGGGCAGCAAGTGACAGGAGGACACCAGACTCTCTTCTGGCCTCTGTGCATGTGCATCTGCACACACACACACACACACACACACACACACACACACACAGACATACACACACAGATACATCTTTTTTTTAAAACTTGGTCTCGTTTCTTAGATTTATTTATTTATGTAGATGAATACTTTGTATACAATTACATCTGCACATGAGATGACAGCATCCATCAAAAAGTTGTGAGCTGCCATGTGGGTGCTGGGAATTGAACTCAGGACTTTTGGAAGAGCAGTGAGTGCTCTTAACCACTAAGCTATCTCTCCTGCCCATAAATACACCTTTTAAAAAAAAGAAGAAACCAGGTACTTATTTTCTATTAGCCTTACTACCTTTCCAACCTATGGAGAATGGATTAAGACTGGGGGCTGTTTCTGCCCATTCAGTGGCCTAGTTAGTGGAATCAGCAGACCAGTCTCCTGTAGTGAGTGAAGTCCTCTAGGTTTCAGAAGTCAAACAGTGAGCAGGCATTCAAGCACGTGTGTGCGCGCGCACACGCACATACACACACACACACACACACACACACACACACACACGTGCAGAACTCCCTGGGCTAGCACCTGCCACATCCAGCCCATGAGTGAGCATTCAGTGCCCTTGTACTGCAGATCTTTAATCTTCAATCTTCATGCTGTGCAGAGGGGAAGCTGAAGCTACATAGACATTTTAATTATGTAAACATGTTTGCAAGTCTAGACATTACATGAAGTCTGAATAGTCTGAAACTTTTTTGTTAATAGCTTATTTTTATTTTAGGTAAAGAGTTTTTGGGTGTTTTGTTTTGTTTTGTTTGTTTGTTTGTTTGTTTTTTGAGACAGGGTTTGTCTGTGTAACAGCCCTGACTGTCCTGGAAATTGTTTTGTAGACCAAGCTGTCCTTTGTGCCTCTGTGTCACTACCACCCAACTTGAAGTCTGAATCTTGATGACAGAGCCTGAAATAGAACTTGAAGCAAAAATATAGATAAAATAAATGATTTATGTGTAGTTGCTTAAAATTATATTTTGCAAAGATATATTGTGATTTTTTTCCCCACTAAATACTAATTTGGTGGGACTAGAGAGATGGCTCAGTGTTACAGAGTCCAGTTAATACTTCTGTCTGCTTGTCTGTTGGAGTGTTGACTGATCTTGTAGTCGTTTTTTTGGTCTAGTACTGGGGCTCAATCCTAGGGTCTCACCCATGTTGACAAACGCTACTGCTGAACTGCAGTCTGACCTCCACGGCCTAGGGGCCTCCCGCTCTCGATTTATCATCTCTTCTGTGTCTCTAGTTTAAATGCTTGGCATCTGATTCAGTTAAACAACGCTTTCCTTGTTTAGGCAGTTGTCCTGGCAAGTCACTCAATAGGCTGCTGCACACTTGTGCTAAGCGTGTTTCATGAACAGGATCAGAATACACATGACTATTTACCTGCAGCTGTCTTCCTGGCAAGTGACTAGGACAGGGTCTCTGACCCTGCACGTGGATGGCTTAACCTGGCCTCCGCAAGAGATAAGCAAGCTTATTGGTGGCTCGTCCTGACTTTGATGTGTATGTGCATGAGAGAGAGAGAGAGAGAGAGAGAGAGAGAGAGAGAGAGAGAGGAGTTATGTATTCCTAGCTGACCTCAAACCCACTCTTCAAGCAAGGACAACCCGACTTAATTCTCCTGTTTCTACCTCCTAAGAGCTGGCGATAGAGGGTGAGTACCAACGCTGAGTTTTTATGTTGTGCTGGGGATCAAATCCAAGGCCTCATGCATACTAGGTAAGGACTCTATCCAGTGAGTTAAAGCCTCAATGGGAAAACTTTTTCAATAAGCTGTGTTTATGTGTGGTGGTGCTCACCTTTTTTGTTTTGTTTTGTTTTTGTTTTTGGAGACAGGGTTTCTCTGTAGTTTTTGGAGCCTGTCCTGGAACTAGCTCTTGTAGACCAGGCTGGCATCGAACTCACAGAGATCTGCCTGCCTCTGCCTCCCGAGTGCTGGGATTAAAGGTGTGCGCCACCTACCGCCTGGCAATGTGGTGCTTGCCTTTAATCAGGAGGCAGTCAAGTGGGTCTTTGGGACTTCGAAGTCAGCCTGGTTTATTCAGTGAGGTCCAGACAGTCAAGACTAGACAGTGAGACCTTATCTCGAGACAAAAATAAAAACACACTGAAACAGAATGTCTTGAAGGACGCTGCAAAGTAATTTCTTCTTTTTGGATAGCCTGAGACATTTTATCCTCCTTTATGCCTTTTCAAAGATATGAAAGGAATTAGTGTGGTAGTTTTGCACTAAGGTCTGGGTAGTTAACAAACCCTAAGCAGTCTTTCTATATTTCAATATTCCAATGCATCCACAGCCTGCTAATCCTCCTTTTAAGGCCTAGTTTGTTACCCCCTCTTTTTTGATTGCTTGTTTTTTCTTCTTTGTTTTTCAAGATAGGGTTTCTCTGTGTAGTCCTGGCTGTCCTGGAACTTACTCTGTAGACTAGGCTGCCTCTGCCTCTCAAGTGCTGGGATTGAAGGTGTGTGCCACCTCCTTTTATTTTATTCCACCTCAGTTTATTTTATTCTTCATCTTTTCTGGAATATTTTCTTTTTTCGTCTTTGGATTGTGACATTCAGCTTTTCTCTCCTCTCCTTCCCTCTTTTACATTTTTTTTGGGTTTGTTTGTTTGTTTTTCTTTTATTTTCTTATTTTTTGAGACAAGGTTTCTCTTTATAGCTTTGGTGCCTGTCCTGGAACTTGCTCTATAGACTGGCCTCGAACTCACAGAGATCCACTTGCCTCTGCCTCCCAAATACTGGGATTAAAGGTGTATGCCACCACCACCGGACTTGCTTATTTGTTTTTCAAGATAGGGTACAGGGTTTCTCTGTGTAGCCCTGGCTATCCTGGAACTTACTCTGTTCACCAGGCTGGCCTTAAACTCACAGAGATTCTCCTCCTCTGTCTCCTAAGTACTAGGATTTAAGGTGTGCACCACCACCATGCTTCTGTCATTCTAATGGCTCCATTCTTTCTATCTTTCTGTAAATTTGGGGTTCTACAAGGTGGTTTCATTGATGATTCTGTTCACCGTGGTTTCCATTCAGGCTAAGAGAAAGTAGCCAGTTCTCTATCTTTCCTTTGGTCGGGTAGTTGCCGTTCAGCAGCCCTCTTAAGACCTGGTCCAGTGGTTCTTAGTTTTGAAATTATTTTCTATGTGTGTGGCCTGCATGTGTGTCTGTGTACCACGTGAATGTCTGTTGCCCATGAAAGCCAGAAGAGGGCATCTGATCCCCTGGAACTGGAGTTATAAACAGTTGTGAGAAGCCATGGGCATGCTGGGAGCTGAACCCAGGTCCCCTGTAAGAGTGGCAGCAAATACTCTGTGGGTGTGTTGTTTACTGTTTTGGTTTCTGGTTACCGCAATAAAATAGCCTGACACCACCACCGCTGTCTTAGCTAGGGCTGCTATTGCAGTGATGAACAGCATGACTAAAAGCAAGTTGGGGAGGGAAGGGTTAGGCGTACACTTCAGTATTGCTGTTGATCACTGTGGACAGGAACTTGAACACGGCACTTGAACAGGCCACGATCTCGGAGGCAGGACATGGAGGGGTGCTGCTTACTGGTTTGCTTCCCTTGGCTTGCTCAGCCAATCTTTTTGTTTTGTTTTTCAAGACAGGGTCTCTCTGTGTAGCTTTGGAGCATGTCCTGGAGCTCACTCTGTAGAGCAGGCTGGCACTGAACTCACTTACCTGCCTCTGCTTCCCAAGTGCTGGGATTAAAGGAGGGCACCACCACCACCCGGCCAGCCTACTTTCTTACAGAACCCAGGACCAGCAGCCCAGGGATGGCACCACCCACCATGGGCTAGGCCCTCCCACACTGATCACTAAATGGGAAAATGCCTTACAGCTGGATCTCAGGGAGGCATTTCCTCAACTGAGGTTCCTTCCTCTCTGATGACTCTATAGCTTGTGACAAGTTGACACACAAAACCAGCCTACACCACTACCACCCACCCACCCAGTACACTACCACCCCCCCCCCAATATACCACCACCCCACCCCCAATACACCCCCAACCCCCCCCCCCCCCCCATTTAAGAAATTGAAGGAAGAATTTATTTTGGCTTATGGTTGATTGAGTACAGTCCATCAATGCAAGGAAACCATAGTTGCAAGAACTTAAGGCTGCTGGTTGAACATACTGCATCCACAGCCAGGAAGCAGAAAACCATGAACACTAGTGCTCAGCTTTTCTTTATTCAGTCCAGGCTTGAACCCATAGACTGCTGACACCAACATTTCTATGTGGGCCTTCCCACCTCGGCTAGCCAATTAGGAAAGCGGTCTAGGTAACCCCTCCCAGGCCATGCTCTGAAGCTTGGATCTCAGGCGAGTCTAGATCCTAGTTACTCTATAATAACCAGCACACAGGCTAAACCTAAGCAACAAAAGCCTACATAAGTTAGTCAATTGTCAGAGACCTCTCCTTAAAATTTCTTTTTAGATTATACGTATGAATATTTTACCTGAATGCTGTTTGTAGAAGTCAGAAGGGGGCATTGGATCTCCTGGAGCTGCAGAGAGAGGATTGTGAGCCAACATGTAGGCCCTGGGAACTGGACCCAGTTCCTATGCAAGAGCAGCAAGGGTTCTTAACAGCTGAGCCGTTTCTCCAGCTACTACAACCATCCATTTGTTTGTTTATTTATTTGTGATTTTCAAGATAGGGTTTCTCTCTGTTGCCTTGGCTATTCTGGAACTTGCTCTATAGACCAGGCTGGCCTCAAACTCAAGAGATCCACTTGCCTCTGCCTCCCAAGTGCTGGGATCAAGGTGTGGTGCCACCACTGCCCAGCTATTTATTTACTTTTTTTGTTATTATTGTTTATATTTATTTATTGTTTGGGTGCATATGGGTGTATTTGAGTGTATCCCACAGTGTTCAGCTTGTGGGAGTTTGGTCTCCTCTTCTACCAGGTGGGTTCAGGGATTGAACTAAGGTTGTCATGAATGGCAGGCACGTTTACTGACTGAGCCATCTCACTGGTCCCTAAGGATTTATTAAGCAAGTGATATTATACAAGTAGTGGAGAAATGGCTTAAGGGCAATTGCTGTTTTCCAGAGGACCCTGGTTCAATTTCTAGTACACAAGATGGCTCACAACCATCTGTAACTCCAGTTCCAATATGATGCCCTCTTCTGTCCTGTGCTGGCACCAGGAATGGACTCAGTACACAGACACACATGTAATCAAAAATACACGTAAAATAAAAATAAATCTTTTTGAGATAGCTTTCTCTGTAGCTTTGGAGCCTATCCTGGAACTCGTTTTGTAGACCAGGCTGGCCTTGAACTCACTGAGACCTACCTGCCTCTGCCTCCTGAGTGCTGGGATTAAAGGTGTGTGCCACCACTGCTTGGCTACATCTTTTTTTTTTTAAAATTATTTATTTATTATGTATACCGTGTTCCGTCTGCATGTATTCCTGTAGGCCAGAAGAGGGCGCCAGATGTGAGCCACCGTGTGGTTGCTGGAACTTGAACTCGGGACCTCTGGAAAGATAGCCTATGCTCTTAACCACTCACTGAGCAATCTCTCCAGCCCTCTCCCCCTTTTCTAAAAAGGATATGTAAACTGGTTGACGGTAACACACACCTTTAACCCCAGCTCTTGGGAGGCAGAGGCAGTCAGATCTCTGTGAGTTTGAGGTTCGCTCAGTCAATAGAGCCAGGACACAGAGAAACCCTGTCTTAAAAAAACAAACAAGCAAATAACCCTACCCCCCCCAGCCAAAAAAAAAAAAAAGGTTACATAGTAATTTGAGAGGATTTTGTTGTGGTTGTAAAAACAAACATTTATTTAAAAAATATAAACAGCATTTAATGACAGGAGGTGGTAGCTCATGCCTTTAATCCTAGCACTTGGGAGGCAGAGGCAGGCAGGTCTCTATAAGTGTGAGGCCAGCCTGGTCTACAGAGGGAGTTCCAGGACAGCCAAAGATACACAAAGAAATCCTCTGTGTGTGTTTGGGGGGGTAGCATTTAATGAGCATTTTATTGTAGAAACTACCTTCACATTGATTAATTTAGTCCTTGGGAAGTAGGTATTGTTCACCTTTTTTATAAGGAACCTAGTAAATAGAAATATATGGGAATAAATGGGGTGATGGTGGTGCACGCCTTTAATCCCAACATTCAGGAGGTAGAGACAGGCAGATCTCTGTGAGTTCGAGGCCGGCTTGATGGTCTACACAGAGAAACCCTGTCTTGAAAAACTTAAAAAAAAAAGTCACTATAAAATGGCAAGTGTCATAAACTTTCCTATTTCCACTGTTCTTGCATTCAATTTTCTTGGTACCGATCATATAACAATTTTGTAGCTTTGATATTTTTATTTTTTTAAAATTTATTTATTATATATACAGTACTCAGCTTGCATGCATACTTGCACGCCAGAAGAGGGCACTTGATCTCATTACAGATGGTTGTAAGCCACCATGTGGTTGCTGGGAATTGAACTCAGGACCTCTGGAGCAGGTAGTGCTCTTAACCACTGAGTCATCTCTCCAGCCTGTACCTTTGATTTTTGAGACAAGATCTCTTTATGTACTTGATGTAGCCGACCTGGAGTGCTGGAACCAAAGAGGCTAGCGTTGAATTCCCAGAGAAGTGGCCTGCTTCAGCCTCCCAGCATAATGGACATGTACTACACCCTGCCTAGCCGAAAACCGCTTTGTTATTCATTTTTCGA
Organism: Myodes glareolus; assembly: GCF_982192425.1. NCBI lineage: Eukaryota > Metazoa > Chordata > Mammalia > Rodentia > Cricetidae > Myodes > Myodes glareolus. The sequence continues at coordinate 42,588,092 of NC_142036.1, read as the reverse complement.
TACAAGAGTTTCTCTGTGTAACAGTCCTGGAATTTGCTTTGTAGACAAGGTTGGCCTTGAATTCACTGAGATCTGCCTCCCTCTGACTCCCAAATGCTGGGACTAATAGCATACGTCAACACCGTCCGGCTAATGATTTTTTTGTTCAGCAAACATTGAGTACTTAATAAATACTAATATTATTCTTAATCATTCGCACACTACAGAAAGCTGTGTTAAATATTCTTACAGGTTTCTGAAGCTATCAAGCATCTAGTTACCTTTTGGATCCTATTACCTAGTCTAAATTGAAGTGCGTGTACGCACAAGAAGTCCAAAAAAAAAAAAAACCAAAACCAAAAACCCATCGTAACCAGTTCTTTTCGAAGGACAAATGACACTTGGGCTTTCTAGTGAGGATCTCGATCCCGCACAGGCTATCAGTTCATCGAACCTCAAAGAACCAGGAGATCAAGGTTCTAATTCCCGGAAAACAAACCACCAAAAAGTGATAAACCCTCTAACAAACCCCGCGCGGGTAACCAGCCGGAACCTTGACCTCAAGATGGCGTCGCGTAGTCATAAGATTCAATCGGCTCCAATCAAAAATGGCAGGGCGGGTCGTCATGTACATCTCGAGCCTCTCTAGGCACCACGAGGCGCTTCTTCTCTATGGTTATCCTTCTGTGCGCAGTGACTCAGAGGCAACAGTGGCGACTATCTAGGTGCAATCTTCTCTATGGTTCCCCTCTCCACGCCTCCTGGCGCAGTGCACGCCGGGTAAGAGGAAGACCTCCAGAAGCTCCCCGCGCTGCGCGGCTGGGTTTGCGGCCTATGCGAGTAGGCGCTTCGGACCCAGGTTCTCAGCCCGGCGGCGCTCGGAACCCTCGAACCGGCGGAGCCCACTCCTAACCTGACGCCCAAGAGGCCGCGAAGACCGTCCCGGTTTCTCAGCGGCGGGTGAGTTGACGCTTCCGAACGCTTGAGGAAACCGGTCGACCGGGGACCTCAGCTGCCGGAGGAGGAGGAGGCGGAGGAGGAGGAAAAGCCAGGGTGGCTGCGGAGGGCCGGGTTGGGTGGGGGTGAGGGGGTGGGGTGGGGGAGGGGACGGGCACGAGGCTTGGGGCTTCTCCGCTCCTCCAAGGCCTCGGGAAAAAAAAAAAAAACAAGAAAAAAGAAAAGCCTGTGGGACCGGGCGCCCTCCGTGGATTTCTGTCGCCCACTCTCTCTGTCGCTTCCCGTTCCTTCTGGGAGTGGATCGCCTCGGCTCTGACGGGACTCCCTGTTAGCCACGGCTGGGATCGGACCTTGTAGGCCGGGGCCCGGCGGCTCCTTTCTCCTCGGGCCTCCAGATCCACCCCTCGCTAGATTTCCGGGGCCAAGGACTCCCGGGGCCTCAAGGCTGCCTGTGCCTTCAAACTAGCCTGCGCCCACTCTTCTAGCGGGGTGCGGGCCGCCAACGCATTTCTTTCTCTCTGGTGGTCTAGTTGGCGCCGCCAAAGAAGGGCCCCACCCCTCCTTGAATTTAGCGAGTGTCCACTTTTTTGTTTTCGAAAGCACCTTTCCGGCTCGCCGAAGACGGTGATAGTTTCCCATTCTTATCCCCTGTTCTCTCGGAAGGATGCTCGATCTCCATTCATTCTAGGTAGCGCCGATCTTCATATTAAAATGCATTACCATCCTTTTGTTTTCAGTATTGATTTTTAAATACGCTTTTAGAAATAAGGTATGAAGGTTGTCTTGACGTTATGTAATAGTAGATTAATATTGGCCTGAAAATGCCGTTTTTATACAGGGCAGAGTAAAACACACCACAAGGAGAGGAAAGGATTGGGTTTCTCTTGCATCACAGTGCTTTGGAACTGAAATAAAGTGTAGTAGGCAGCTGGCCTATCGAACTCACCGTCTTTTTTTTTTTGTATTGTCTGCAAACATCTCCTTCAATTTCCTTCATTTTCAAAATCTCGTGATTTTTGAGTATATTTTAGACTTGAAGAATGTCACAAGTAAGAGGGTCTCTGTATACCATTGATGGTTGTAAGACTGTATATAGAACTAGGAACGGTCGACGGCTTAATGGGGGAAATCTTCACACCACAAACGTAATTTTGTGAAAAGTTTAGGTTTTTTTTTTCTTAAAGGATATTCCAAAAACCTTGAGAGGTCTCAATGCCTTCGGTTGTCCAGTTCTTGTGATTCAAGCAGACAGTGTGTTCTTATTAAACTTTTTTTAAGTCTTGGTTTTCTTCATCGATAAAATGAGTTGGTATTACGATCCACTTTACGGATTGGACTTGGGGACTGAAAAAGTGTATGTAAAATTCTCAAGATATATATTCCTCTAACATGATGTTGGTTTATATTGATAAATGTTGCTTAAGAACTAGAGTGAGATGTTTCAGAATCTTTACATTTCTGCCTGTGTACTCGGAGTAGACTTTAATAGTTCTATTAATTTTTTTGTTTTGTTTTGTTTTGGGTTTCTCGGCAGCTTTGGAGCCTGTCCTGGAACTAGCTCCTGTTGACAAGGCTGGCCTTGAAGTCACTGAGATCCACCTGACTCTGTCTCCCGAATGCTGGGCTTAAAAGTGTACATACATACACCATCACTGCCCTGCAGTTGATTCTTTTTATGTTTGTTTGTTCGTTTTGTTTTTCCAGACGAGGTCTCTCTGTAGTTTTGGTGCCTGTCCTGAAACTAGCTCTTGTAGACCAGGCTGGCCTCTAACTCACAGAGACACCGCTACCCCCAACCCCACCCCCCTCTGCCTCCCGATCACCGGGCCAGGCTATTGATTCTTAAATTCCTTTCTTATTGAGACCTTGTAGTATAGTGAAAGCAGCCTTTGAATTGGTAATTTCAGGATAGTGGGAAACCTTGGTGTGTTTCCACCTACCTACTATGTGCCCCTGAACAAATTAGCTGCTGCTGCTTCTTTTTTTTTTTTTTTTGTTTTGTTTTGTTTTTTTTTTTTTTGTTTTCGAGACAGGGTTTCTCTGTAGCTTTGGAGTCTGCTGGAACTAGCTTTTGTAGACCAATCTGGCCTCAAACTCACAGAGATCTGCCTGCCTCTGCCTCCCAAGTGCTGGGATTAAAGGCCTGTGCTACCACTGCCCCGTTTAAATTAGTTTCTTAATCCATAAAGACAGTAACAATTATACACCAAGTAATTTAGGAGATTAAAAAGGGCGATTCTGGGGTTGGCCTTCAGTCCCAGCACTTGGGAGGCAGAGGTAGGTGGATCTCTTGTGAGTTCAAAGCCAGTTTTCTTTGCCCAGGACAGCCAGAACTTACATGGGGAAATGTTGTCTGTCCATCCCGCCTCCCCAACACACACACACACACACACACACAAAGGACTTCTGAAAATAAAAATGTTGACATCACGTTGTTTTTTGGGGGGTGTTCATTTCTTTTTTCTTTTTTAAATTTATTTTACGTGTATGGGTATTTTTGCCTCCATGTATGTTTGTGCGCCACATTTGAGTCTGGTGTAGCCAGAAGCTAGAAGAGGATCCCCTATAGCTGGAATTAAAAGTTGCTGTGAAACACCGTATGAGTACTGGGCATCAAACCCACGCAGGTCCTCTGGAAGAGCTATACAAATGCTCTTAACTACGGAGCTATCTTCTTTTGATAGGATACCAAAGACGGATAGGAGAAAATGGTTTTTTGTGTGTTTTGTTTAGCCGTCTTAGTTTTGGTTAAATATTTTTATTCTGTGATTATCTTTTTTTTGCAGTATTGAGTTTCTTGATGAAGATTTACACGCACACATTTTTCTATATGTTAATGTTGAGTAAAGACTTCATAGCTGACCAAGGATTTTTCAAGTTAATTATTATTTTAAGATTTATCACTTATACAGTGTTCGGCCTGCATTTATGCTTTCCCGCCAGAAGAGGGCACCAGATCTTATAGATGGTTGTGAGCCATCTATAATTGAACTCACGACCTCTGGAAGAGCAGGCATTGCTCTTTACCCCTAAGCCATCTCTTCAGCCCCCAACTATTATTATTTTTGGTTATTTGAGACAGGGTTTCTCTGTTAGCCCTGGCTGTCCTGGAACTCTATGTAGACCAGGCTGGCCTCAAACTCAAAGAGATCCACCTGCTTCTGCTTCCTGCGTGCTGGGTTCAAAGGCGTATGCCACCATTGCCTGACTAGTAATCACTATCTTGAAAGAAAACATTATTTATATTTTTTTAATCTTTTAAAAAATATTTTTGAGAAAGGATCTCTTTGGCTGTCCTGGAACTCAACTATGTGTACCAAGCTGGCCTCCGACTCACGGAGATCCACCTGTCTCTGCTTTATAAGTGCCAGGATTAAGGGTGTGTGCTACTGTACCTGGTCTTAAAAATGTTTTTAGGGCTAATATAGTTATTTATTTACTGTATGATGCTGGGGAGCAAATCTAGGGCCTTATTAGGCAAGTTCTGTATCTTTGAGTTAGTGCTTCAGTCTTTTTAAAAATCTGTCATAGAACTACCATTCACCTTCTTAAAGGGGATTCTGTTTCCTTAAAGCCTTCAGTACCTTTGTACTTTTAATCTTTGATACAGGATTTCAGTACTCAAACTCAAACTTTTGCCCTGGCATCCCCAATGCTGGCTGGCATCTTTGAGACAGAATGGATCTCTTTGGCTCTTCTGGAACTCACTATGTAGACCAAGCTGGCCTACAACTCACAGAGATTCACCAGGCTTGCTTCTTTTTGTACTTAAAATAGCTTTTTTATTTTTTTAAAAAAACATATATGGAGAAAATACTGCTAAGAATTATTAGTATTGCGGTTTTACCCTCATTTTTTCTTAAAATTTTGAGATGGCATCTCATACTCTAGCCCAGACTGGTTTAAACACGTGTTGTACTACAGGCTGACCTAGAATTCATGGCAGTTCTCCACTTTTGCCTTTTTACTATGACATAATTTAAAATTTACCCAAAGTTAACAAAGTAGTACATGAATTCTCAACCATCCTAACTCTTGAGTTTCCTTAGCATCTACCTCCCTTGTGCAGGTGTTACAGGCATGTGCCACCACTGACAGCTAGATTTGAACTTTTTTGCCAATTTGATTTTGTTCTTCCTAATTTTCTTCTGACATATTTGTTAGTAAGTGACTGGCATGATGCTTCTAAACCTACAAATACTGTAGAGTAATTTCTGGAAGCTTTAGGATTTTTTTATTATTTAAAAATAGTATAGTGATAACAATCAGAAATTTAATGTTGGTACACTATTTTTTAATCTTCAGTATTGTTTAATTTTGGTAGTTGTCCTTAATTGATAACTTTTTGCCGGGCAGTGGTGGCACACGCTTTTAATCCCAGCACTCGGGAGGCAGAGGCAGGTGGATCTTTGTGAGTTTGAGGCCACCCTGGTCTACAAGAGCTAGTTCCAGGACAGGCTCCAAAGCTACCCTTTCTCGAAAAACCGAAAAAAAAAAAAAGAAGATAACTGTTTTTTTAAAAATAGTAAGTTTAGAAAACTCAGTGATTTTTTTTTTTTTAAAAAATAATAAATTTACAGAGTTGTATAACCATTATCCAAAAGTATCCCTCTAGCCAAGTGGTGGTGGCACAAGCCTTTAATCCCAGCACTCAGGAGGGAGAGGCAGGTGGATCTCTGTGAGTTCAAGACCGGCCTGGTCTACAAGAGCTAGTTCCAGGACAGGCTCCAAAGCTACATAGAGAAACCCTGTCTGGGAAGAAAAAAAAAAGAACAAAAGTATCCCTCTAGCCTATTTGGAAAGCACTGTGTATTCTACCTTAGCTTGTGGCAATCACCGATGTGTCTATATAGGCAGTGCTGCCTTTTCCTCACTGAAAGTAAAAATTTCTGAGGACAAAAATTGTTTATGTTTTGGAGACTGTCTGTTGCCTTCCAGTTTTTCTGTGTATTGCCCTGTCAACAGGGCCTTCGCTGTGTTAGTAGATGAGCTCTGTGTCAGTTAGATCCCCAATCTGCTGAAAAGTTGTGGTATAAAAGTTTCTTTTCAACCTTTTCATTATTTGGGCACAGATTATTCCCCCTTTGCTCACAGTAGCTCGGTTATTAGTCTCTAGTAATGTGCAGACTGTAAGCAGGATAGGAAACAGTGTTAAATTAATCGTCACATGCATTGTGGAGCCATTGAATTAGTTGTAAAGGTAAAAATCTCACCCTTTCATAATTAATACAAATGCTTCCTAGAGGAGAGCTTACAACATGGAGCTAGGTAGTATGAGTGTTTCCTGGGGGAAATGTATTGGTTCATTCGTAACCATTTCAGAAATTTGGTGTTTTGTCCCAAGAGAGCTAATGTGCCACCCTTTCCCTGGCGACATTTGTTTTTGTCTGGATAAGTATGCATTAGAGGATTGGTTATATGTTGTATACCTGCATTCCCAGGTGTAGAGAAAAAGAAAACTGAGAGTAGAAGTAGAATGCATATGGTGGACACTATAAATTATTTTAGCTTTTCCTTTTTAGACGAAATACCTGTATAAATTATACATAATAAAATTAATACATTTTAAATTCCAGTGAGTTTTTGACAAATTGGGTGACCACTCACCACTATCGCAACAGATAGATACTGGGAATGCTTATATCACAGATACTTATTACTTCAGGACATAAAATTTCATAGTTAACAAATAAAAATATTTTTTAGTCTTTTAAAAGTATTAGGCTAGGCATGGCAGCACACACCTTTAATCCCAGGATTTGGAGGCAGAGGCAACAGGATCGTTTAGGCCAATTTGGTCTTCATAGTGAATTAATTTCATAACAACCAGAACTACATAGAAGTGACTAGGTGTGGTGATATTTATATTTTAATAAATAAAGCTTGCCTGAAGATCAGAGAGTAAAACAGCCCCACTGATCAGCTTTACAGGCCAGGCCGTGGTAACACAGACCTTTAATCCTAGTAGCCACACTAGTTTGTCATAGAAACCGGGAGGTGCCTTTGATCCCAGTGGTGCACACGTTTAATCCCAGCCCTAGAGAGGACTATAAAACAGGAGGAGACAGTTCACAGACACAGTCTCATTCTGAGATTCCTGGAGGCAGGATCGCCATTTAAGACTGGGGTTGAGGTAAGAGCCAATGGCTTACTGTTTTGCTTTTATGACCTTCATGTTGAACCCCAAATTCTGTTTCTGGGTTTTTATTAATCGTGCTACAACTGGATCTTGAAAACAAAAGACAACCCCCCTGCCCCAAACCCTGTAAATCAAAAACCAAAACCACTTTTAGCCAGGCAGAGGCAAGCAGATCTCATAGAGTTCCAGGCCAGTCTGGTCTACAAAGCAAATTCCAGGATAGCCAGGACTACCCAGAGAAACCCTGTGTCGACAAACAAACCATAAAAACAAAACAAAAAATAAAAATTAAACCCCACAGCATCAAATACATTGTTATAATATTAAGATAATTTCAGTATTGATAACTATCTTGTCTCCCATCCAAGTACTAACCAGACCCAACTCTTCTCAGCTTCCGAGATCAGACGAGATCGGGCACCTTTAGGGTGGTATGGCCATAGACTTGATAACTATCTTGTATTCAATATAATCTTCAAGAAATCTTTTTGGCTGTCTTTAAAATATGTCCAGAATCTAGCAACTTGTTGACTTCTATCTCCTACTGGGCACACTGTTGTATTGCAGTAGTTTCTTGCTTACATCCTATTTCTTTTCTGGTTTTAACAGGGTGACAATGATTATGTTAAGTAAGAAACCTTTTAAAACCCATTTAAAGTAGCAGCCCAGACATTTACATTGTACTACTTACTACAAAGCCCTATCCTCTTTGATCACTCCCTCTTCCCCAGCTAATGGTCCTTTCTTTTTTTTTAAACCTGACTCCATGTTTATCTCCTTGTGACATAAAGTTGATTGTGATGGTTTTCCTCAAAGGCTTTTTTTTTTTTTGCTTGCTTGCTTGAAAGACTCTTACCTCTGATATGAATAGGGCTTCATGCCTCAGCCTATTTCAGATCTTTGTTCAAATCTTTACTTAGGCCTGACCTCATCACTGGAACTGAAAGTAAACCTCTCCCTAGCTCTTTTCCTTGCATTATTTTTCTACAAAACCTTCCAACTTCCAATGTCCCTAAAACTTAGAAGTATATATTTAAGTTTGAATTTACTTTAAAAATAGAATCTGGTACACTTTGTTATGGTTGTTTCATTTCATATAACAAGCATAAAACTGTTCATAATTTGAATTGTCAAAGGCATCAGGAATGTCTGATTTTTTGATTTCCCAACAAGGGATCCATTATCTCAACGGAAAAGGGACTGCTCATAAACATTGACTGTTGACTAATATTTTTTCACCTTGAAGTCCAGCCCATGTTATTTTGAACAGCTTTAAATAAAAGGGAGGTATTTCATAGAAAAATTAGGAATGTATGCAATATTTATATTGAAACTAAAATGTATCTGGTTAATTAACTTTTAATAGTAAAAACCCTAAAATATAGCTTAATCCTTAAGAATATAGCTTTACTTTAAAAATGTTGTTTATATGTAATAATTGTGGGAGAGAAGTGTCTGTAAAAGTGAATCTATGGCCCAAGGTCATACCATTGTGAAAGTGGGCACTGGACTATTGCTAATATGTAGTAGCTGTTTAATAAATTTGTCAATGGGTCCTCAGGCATTGTTTACTCCTCATTAATTAATTTATTTATTCAACAGGTACTATACCAACTGCCTTCCTAAGAAAGTGCTGAGCTAGAGTATTATTATAATACAAGAGCTTCTGTAAGTAGGACAGTAGCCTTCTGTTTTAACAGATACACCTTCCCTCTCCTTTCCATGCAAAACATTTGTAATACAGATTATAAAAAACTCAGTGGGGAAGGGGAACAAATAAGAGCATAGTACATAATAAAATGTATAAAGATATAGGTAATTTTAAAGGTAGTAATTACAAAAGAAAAGAAAAACAGCACATAGAAATTGAATGCAGTGTCTTTTAAACTTTCTGAACTATGCTGATGAGTAGCTTTTCTAGCATCTTTTTGCTGCTATAGGAATCATTCTGACAACTCTGACTTGTGAATAAGAACACTTTTCTGAAACCAAAGCTTAAATTTTATAGTTTTTTAAAAAATTATTTTGTTTTATTTTTTTGAGACAGAATTTCTCTATGTAATAGCCATATCTGTCATGGAATTAGCTCTGTAGACCAGGTTGGCCTCAAACTCCGAGATCTGCGTGGCTGTGCCTCCTGAGAGTAAGGGCATGTACCTAGCAAAGTATTTTTAAAAGTAGTTTTTCTTTTTTAACTTTTTTTAACATGCCAATTCCAGTTCCCTTTAAAAAAATATTTTTAAAGTTCCTATTTACTTATTTTGGGGTATGTGTTCAGTGGCACATGTGTGGAAGCCAGAGGACAACCTTGTGTGTCTGAGGTATGAAATTTAGACTGTCAGTTCTGGTGGCAAGTACCTTTACCTACTGATCCATCTCATCAGCCCTTAGAAACAATTAAAAAGTTAGACGAACAGTGTAAAAAGGAACAGTTTTGAGCGTATAGTGAATGGTTTTCTTTTCTTTCTGTTTTTTTTTTTTTTTTTTAATTTTTTGAGACAAGGTTTCTCATTGTAGCCTTGGCTGTCTTGGGACTCACTGTGTAGACCAGGTTGACCTCAAACTCACGGAGATCCACCTCTGCCTCCAGAGTGCTGGGATTAAAGGCATGTGCCACCACCGCCCAACCAAGTGCATGCTTTCCTGTTTCAGAGAAACACAGGTAAAAATAGCTTTAGGGATTGAGGAACTAAACTGAAATAGGTTGTTTGTTTTTAAACTTCAGATTCTTGTAAGTTAGATACAGTGCTGATATAAATAAACACATTAGATTGGAGGGGATGATTTAGTGCTAGAGTTTGGATGCAAACAGTGATGATCTGTTTTACAGAATTATCTGTGGGCTCACAAAATGGCGCAGTAAGGGTGTGCTTGCTCCTGTGCTGACAGCCCAAGGTTAATCCCACCAAGACCCAGGTGATGCGACTTCTTCTGACTTCATACATGTCACACACATACCCAGACACATGTAAACTCACACAAATGAATAAATGTAATTTTAAAAATTCTAAATACTTACTAAAATAAAATCAGATGTCCAAGAATTTTCAGTGTTAATGAACTAAGGCAACTGGTGTTTCTGTATTATATATAATTTGCTGTATAAAGACAAGAATTGATAATGAAGAGATGTTAGTGACACTGAAGGAGAAATGCAGATAACAGTGTAGTATGAATATATTATAACAAAGCACAAATTATTAAATGTTTGTATATAAAATACATGTACAGAGCATAACATATCAAATGGTTGGGATTTGGTGGGTAAGAGAAAAGTAGAAGATAGCACACTTAATAAGAAGCCAGGCATGGTGGTAGTACTGAAAGGCTAAGGATGTTGGGTTTGAGGCCAGCCTGAGGTCCCATATAACGTCTTAAACTGAAAAACCAAATAAATATATGCACTCACTTACTAAAAATAAAACATACTTTTGAGACAGAGTCTCATGCAGCCCAGGTTGGTCTCAAAGCAAGCAGCATTGCTACATAGCAATCTGGCCTTGAATTGATCCTCATGCCCCAACCTCTCAACTTCAGGAATTACAGTCATGTTCCGCCATGCCCTGCTTGGAAAACGTTTAACAGTTGTAAACTTATTTTCTTTTATAGGTAGAAGAAATTTTGCTAGTTGTTTGGCAGAAGTAACTGCTGCTTAGTAAAAAAACAAAACAAGCAAAAAACTAATTCTATTGGAATCAATGACAAGTTCATTTTACCTTTTTTTAAGAGGGTCTCCCCAGGTAGCCCTGGATGGCTTGACAATGTAGATAGACAATGTGGTTTTGGCTCTGTCTCCCCAATGGAATCTGCTCAGCACAAACTTTTGCTTTCTTTTTTTAAAAAATATTTATTTATTATGTATACAATATATGCCTACAAACCAGAAGAAGAGGGCACCAGACCTCGTTCCAGATGGTTGTGAGCCACCATGTGGTTGCTGGGAATTGAACTGAGGACCTTTGGAATACAATAGCAGGCAATGATCCTAACCGCTGAGCCATCTCTCCAGCCCCAGACTTTTGATTTTTGAGACAAGTCCTAGCATACTCAAGATTCTGCTTCCACCTCTGGGATTAGGGTTACAGACTTGTACCACCAGGCCTGGCTAGGGGTTTGCTTTAAGAAAAAGTAAACTGTATGGTGGTATATACCTGTAATCTCGGTACTTGAAATAATGGAGGCAGAAGGATCAAGTGTTCATAATTGTCATCAACTTTAGTGTTCAAGGCCAGTTTTGACTACCTGAGACCCATGTCTTCAAAAAAAAAAACCAAACTGTTACCTTTTTACAACTTGTGGGCTCTTTATATGTTAGAGCTGTTACTATGTGGGCTGATAGGGGTCCTCTCTTCCTCCTAAGTTTATAATTTAATGACACATTTGTCTTTAAGAACTAGTTAATACTGAATTGTCAAATACTGAAGTTTTCAGAGAGTTGCTTGTTTAAAAATGAATGTATTAGAACACTTAGAAAATTATCTACCCTCCTGGATTCTCAGTTTGTTTTAAAAGATTCGTTGATGTTTGGCATTTAATTTTTTGATATTAACTGAACCTCAAAATTTTTTTCTTCCTTTATATGTATTCCCACATGATTGTAGGAGTCTATCCTGAACTTAGTTCGTGTACATTTTGGGAACTTATTTTAGAAAAGATCTAAGTTTTAAAAAATTCTCAATGGACAGACAGAGAAAAGAGGGTCTTTGCCAACTCCTTTGGGTAAGAAACTTTAGAATTTTGCAGATACTCTAAAAAAGAAGGTCAACAATATAGGCATGTCAAATTAGAAAGGTTTCAAATAAAATGATTTGTCATTTCTTTCTTTAGACTGGTGCAGTCAGAATGTCTTTCCCCCCTCATTTGAATCGCCCTCCTATGGGAATCCCAGCACTCCCTCCAGGGATCCCACCCCCACAGTTTCCAGGCTTTCCTCCTCCTGTACCTCCAGGTAAGTTTGATCATATTTTTAAATTTTTTTTAAGCCTGTGTCTTTGTCATTGTGATAATACCTTTGGAACATGATACTCGTGATTTATTAGTAAAGATATGGTAGTCTTTCTGTGAAAATGGATATCTGATTTTTATGTGACCTTAAGTTGTTTGGGGACAGAATCTGTTGTTCCAGGTGCACCTTCTCCTCTTAGCAAGTCCTTCATGCTCCTGAATGCTGGGGTTACAGTTGAACCTCCTCTATTCTATATCTGTTTTGACCAGTAGATTTGTATTTGTTGCTGAGTTTCAGACTCATCTTGGAAATTCCTTATTTATAAGGTTCAAAAATTTAGAAAATACAGAAAGTTAGCAGTGAATATTTCCTCTTATAGCAGTATCAACTAACAGTGTTGTTACTGTCCTGTTACTGTCAAAGGGAAACCAAATGGTAGTTGATTTATCTTTCGAGATGACATAGACTAACATTTACATTTTTATTTTTGTTTTGTTTTTGTTTTTCAAGATAGGTTTTGTGTGTGTGTGTGTGTGTGTGTGTAGCCTTGGCTGTCCTGGAGCTTATTCTGTAGACCAGGCTTGAACTCACAGAAATCTACCTGTCTCTGCCTCGTAAGTGCTGGGATTAAAGCTGTACCAACACTGCCTGGCTTTTTGTTGGTTTGCTTGCTTGCTTGTTTTTGGTTTTTCGAGACAAGGTTTCTCTGTGTAACATCTCTGGATGTCCTGGAAGTGGAGTTGTAGATCAGGCTGGTCTCAAACTTAGAGAGAGAAAGATTTGCCTGACTGCCTCCTGAGTGCTGGAATTAGTGCCTTGCTTGTGTTTTGTTGTTGTTGTTTGGTTTGGTTTTTCCTTTTTTCTTTTTAAAAAAATATAATTTATTTAAATTTATCTTATGTGCATTGGTGTGAATGTGTCAGATTCCCTGGAACTAGAATTACAGACAGTTGTAAACTGCCATGTGACTGCTGAGAATTGAACCCAGGTCCTCTGGAAGAGCAACCAGTGTTCTTAACCACTGAACCATCTCTTCAGCCCTGGTTTGGTTTTTCAAGATAGGTTTTCTTTAGTTTTGGAACCTGTCCTGAAACTCGCTCTGTAGACCAGGCTGATCTCGAACTCATAAAGCCCTGCCTGCATGTTTGTGCCTCCCTGAGTGCCAGGAGTAAGGCATGCACCACCACCTCCCAGATTTCTGTTTTGTTTTCTTGGTTTTTTTTGGAGACAAGGTAATGCCCTGTTTCCTGAGTTTGTTTGGAACTGTGTAGCCCATGGTTGTCTTGACTCATGGTTATCCTCTTTCCTCAGTCTTACAGGTAATTGTCACCACACCCCAAATTTCATCTGTTAGTATTAAACATACACACTTTGATGGAGACTGGAGGGGTTGGGTCAGGCTTTCAGCTGGTCTAGGATGGTCTGGAACTTGCTGTGTAAAAGGGCTGTTATACTTTGGATCTTCCTGCCATATCTCCTAAGTGCAGAAATACATATGTGTTCACCAGCATGCCTAGATCTAAGTATTTTCTTGTATGTACTTTTCTTTGTAGCCTTGGATATCATATACAGGGCCTTCTGATTAAATTCATTATTACTATTTAGGTGTGAGCTTGTGCTCAGGTACAAATGCAAGGATGTGCTATGGGGTAGGTACGGAGGACAAAGGACAGCTAGAAGCAGTTAGCTCTCTTTCCACCATGAGGTTACCAGGGACTGAACCATCTCTATCTCTCTCTGATCAATGTAGGATGTTTCTGTGGGACTGGGGCTCCTTTTTAGGCAAGGATGGCTTGCTTGTGGTCCCTATGCTTTTCTTTTATGTGGGTGCTGGAGATTGAACACCTGTCCTCATTCATGCCTGTGAAACAAATACCTTACTCTGTCAGACATGTCTAGCCCGCCCTGTAGTTATTTTTAATTGTATTCTTCATCTTTTTTTTCCTCTTTTTCTTTTGGTTTTTTTGAGACAGGGTTTCTTTATAGCTTTGGAGCCTGTCCTGGAACTAGCTCTCGTAGACCAGGCTGGCCTCGAACTCACAAAGATCCGCCTGCCTCTGCCTCCCGAGTGCTGGGATTAAAGGTGTGCGCCACCACTGCCCGGCCGCCTGGCTTAATTGTGTTTTTAAAATATGTTATGCTTTTTTCCTTTTAGGGACACCAATGATTCCTGTACCAATGAGTATTATGGCTCCTGCTCCAACTGTAAGTATAGTTTCTTGTTTTTGTTTTTGAGACAGAGTCATCACTTCCTGATAGTCCTGGATTTACTTTGTAGCTGAGGATGACCTTGAATTGAGATTTATTTTTGGCTCTACCTCTTAAATGCTGGGATTACAGGCATATTAACCATGCCTGGTTAATGTGTTGGGGATTGAACCTAAGGCCTCATGTTTTACAGGGAAGTACTCCAAATTGAGTACTCTACCTTTCAACACAGTAAATATAAATGGAAAATTAAGATTTGGAATACAGCTAGGACTTTTTGAAATACAAAAGTTTGGTAACCTTAGATAGCTTAAAAATGTTTAAATGTGGGACTGGAGAGATGACTCAGTTGTTAGGAGCACTGACTGCTCTTCTGGAGGACCTGGGTTTGAATCTCAGCACCCACATGAGAGTTCACACCTGTCTGTGACTCCAGGTCCAGGGGACCCGACACCATCACACAGACCTACATGCAGGAAAAACACCAATGCACTTAAAATAAGTAAAAATATTTTAATGTATGTTTGTGTCCTTCTAGTCAGTATGTGCAGAATTTGCATGCAGTGCTTTTGGAGGCTTGAAGGTGTTGTGAGCCACCTGCTGTAGTTGTTTTGAACTGAATGTGAGCCTTCTGTAAAAGTAGTGTATTAGTTATTTATTTATATTTATGTACAGTGTTCTGTCTACATGTGTGCCTGAAGGCCAGAAGAGGGCACTAGATCTCATTATGGATGAGTTGTGAGCCATGTGGTTGCTGGGAATAGGAAGAGCAGTCAGTGCTCTTAACAGCTGAGCCATCTCTCCAGCCCCTATTAGTTACTTTTATATTGCTGTGACAGAACACCAGGACAAAGGCGATTAGTCGAAGGAAGGGGCATTGACTTGGGCTTACTGTTGTAGAAGGATTAGGGTCCGTATTGTAGGAAATCTTGGCACAGATGGAAATGATGACAGGAAGAGCTGAGAGCCTGAATCTGAAACTACCAGTAGAAAGCAGTGAGTAAACTCAAAATGGTGGGAATCTTGATACTATCAAAGCCCACCTCTAATGATACACTTCCTACAACAAGGCCACACTTCCTAAACCTCGCAAATAGTTGAGCAATTTTTTTGTTAAAATTGCTTTTGTTTTTTGGGACAGTGTCTTACTTTTTAGTCCTGACTGGCCCGGAATTCATTATGTAAGCCTGGTACATTCTCCTTTAACTCAGTGGGGATCCACATGTCTCCCTGGTGTTAGGATTAAAGATGTATACCATCATACCTGGCCTAGATGGGTTATTTTAGAAGCATCCAAATTACACTTCCTTTGTATTGTGGAATAGAGAAAGGTGGAATTGGGGTTTGGAGAAATTATACCCGTTCTTAGTTTTTTCCATGCCTACTGAGTTGTAATGAATTCCTTGTTAAGTATATAGATTTCTGGTTCTGTATGTGGGGAAGCTGCAAGTTTAAAGTGAAAATAAAGCTAGTAACACAAGGACCTTATAAAAAGCTAAAGCGTGGACAGTGTTGTTGAATTTGCTTTCAATTTTGTTCTGATTATAATTGTGTTGAAGCTTTTAATAATCTCATGGTTTATGTTTTAAAATTTTAAAAATTGTAAGCAAAAATGCTTGACTTTTTTCTATCCTTTTTAAAGGTAATTAGTGGAAATTTGTGAAAAATAAATTTGCATTAATGAAACATACTACATGCTTTAGGAATTTTTCATCAATTATGCAGGGTCTTTAATAATATGCTATATATTTATACTTTAAATTTGGAATTTTTAGCATAATGTCATAATTTCCAGATCACATATTTTTGTCTTTCTTTACTATAGGTCCTAGTACCTACTGTGTCCATGGTTGGGAAGCATTTGGGAGCAAGAAAGGATCATCCAGGCTTAAAATTAAAAGAAAATGATGAAAATTGTGGTCCTACTACTACAGTTTTTGTTGGCAATATTTCAGAGAAAGCCTCAGACATGCTTATACGACAACTCTTAGCTGTAAGTTAGATTGTGGCCCCCCGCTTTTTTTTTTTTCTCAATTTCTGTGTAATAATCTTGACTATCCTGACTTCCAACTCACTGAGATTTGCCTCCCAGGTACTCGTGTTGAAGTTGTGTGCTTCCACCATCTGACTATTTTCTACTTTTTTAAGCTTACAAAATCAAACTTTAAAAAAAAAAAAGGACTATTTTGTTTTTTTGTGGCAGGCTGGCCTCAAACCCAGGAACATTCTGCTTCTGCCTGTCTGATAGTTAGGCCTAAGACCTGTGCCCTCATACCTAACTTCTCATTTTTTTTTTTTCTTAGCATTTGGTTATGAAAAAATTTTAGATTGGGCTGGAGAGATGGCTCAGCGGTTAGGAACATTGCCTGCTCTTCCAAAGGTCTTGAGTTCAATTTCCAGCAACCACATGGTGGCTCATAACCATCTGTAATGAGTGAGGTCTGGTGCTTTCTTCTGGCCTGCAGGCATACATGCAGACAATATTGTATACATAATAAATACATATTAAAAAAAAGAAAAAATTTTAGATCTGCAGAAGGAAAAGAGCAGAGCAGTGAGCACTTTAGTATTCTTTGATACAGATTCATCAGTGAACTTAATTTTTATTTGTTTTTTGAAACCGTTTCTCTGTAGCTTCTCAGGCTGTCCTAGAACTTACTCTGTAGACCAGATTGGTCTCAAACTCAAAGAGATCCACCCGCCTCTGCCTCATTGAATTGAATTGAATAGAATTGAATTGAATTGAAACCTTACTTGTTTTCAGCTTATGATATAATGAATGAATGAATTTGTGTTTCATTTAATCGTATGCCTCTTTTAGATAACTCTCTGGTTTTATTTATTTTGCGTGTTTCTCTGACACAAGGCTAGATCTTTCATAAAATATTTCTCAGAGTTAGGAATTGCTCAGTATTTGCTCACATTTTGTACACATTTTTACACAAGTTTTCATGTTTTCCTTATTCCTAGTTTTAGTGATGCTGAGTTAACTTAGGTAAAGTGATCAAAAATTACCATAATAAGAATGTGCTAGTAATCTTTGGATTGATTTTTTGAGTACTTAGTAAATAAGTATGTTTTGATTTTTTGAGTACTTAGTAAATAGATTGATTTATTATTATTATTATTGATTTTGTTTTTCTGTAGCTTTGGAGCCTGTTCTTGAACTCCCTCTGGAGACAGGCTGGCTTTAAAGTCACAGAGATGTATGCCTGTCTCTGCTTCCGAGTACTGGGATTAAAGGAGTGTGCCACCACTGCCTGACTAAAAATATTTTTATCAAAGAAAATTTTTGTACAGTGTATTTTGATCATTAGAAGATTTTGACATTGGTGATAATTGATTCTTTTATTCAGAGCAGAAATAGCATGTTATTTAGATATCTTGAAGTTTTTTTTATTTAAAAAAATATCTTTATTATAGAGCAAAAAAACTAATTGCTCTTTTTTTCATTTCTCTCCTTTTTTTTTTTTTTTGGTCTTTGTTTTTTTTCGAGACAGAGTTACAGAGTTGACCATGCTGTCCTCGAACTCACAGAGCTCCACCTGCCCCTGCTTTAAGAGTGTGGGGATTAAAGGTGTGCGCCACCCTCGCCTGACTGATTATTTTATATTATATTTGTGAGTATTTTGCATGTGTGCATGTATGTGCACCATCTGTGTGCCTGTTGGATCCCTTGGAACTGGGGTTACAGATGGTTGTGAACCACCATATGGGTGCTGGAATTAACCTAAAGTTTCTAAAAGAGTACAGTTGCTCTTGACCACTGAACTATCTCTCCAGCCTTAAGCAAAAATCTTTGGTACATGGGTATTGCTGCTTCCCTTGAAAACCTGGTATTCTCTGGGCAGTGGTGGTGAACGCCTTTAATCCCAGCACTTCGGAGGAAGAGGTAGGTGGATCTCTGTGGTCAGCCTGATCTAAAAAGCTAGTGCTAGCACAGGCACCAAAGCTACATAGAAACCCTTTCTCGAAAAAACAAAACAAAAAAGAAAACCTGGTAACTTAAGCCAAATTTTTGTAACCTATGTAAATGTGGAAGGAGAGAACTGGCAAAGTCTTTTTCTTGACATTCTACCTTAGTTGCATGCATTTTACACATACGTATACACACACCCAGATACACATACACAAACACACACAATAATGTAATATAATAATGTAATGTAATAATGTAGATAATTTTTTTTTTCAAGTGGTCAAGTGTTGGTGCATACCTTTAATCCCAGCACTTGGGAGGAAGAGGCAGATGGATCTCTGTCTTTGAGGACATCCTGGTCTACATAGTGAGTTCCAGGACATCTGGAACTGTACAGAGAAAACCTATATTGAAACAAAAATGATAACAATAGTTAAAAAAAAATACATGCTGTTACATGGAATGGTATTAGATTTCCCCTGCCTTTACCTCTTGAGTATGGGATTAAAGGTGTGCGCTACTACCGCCCAGCTCATTTATTTGATTTTTTTAAAATTCTTTTTTTTAAAATAAGTAATTTAGTAGCTATTTCCATTTTGTTGGTTGTGTGGTCCTTGGCATCAAGGCTTCAAATGAAAAAGCAGAATCCACAAAATCCAGCTTTTCTAAATTTTAATGTTTTATGTTTCATACTCTTTCCTTCATTAAAATAAAATGTTAAAATTGGAAACTATTGGGTGCAATTGTGGCACATGCTGTTAATCCCAACACTTGGGAAACAGAGGCAGGCAGATTTCTGTGAGTTTGAGGTCATCTTTGTCTACAAATTGAGTTTAGGTCAGCCAGGGCTACGCAGAGAAAGCCTGTGTCGAAAAATAGGGACAAAAAACTAAGCTCCAGTTACCTTTTTTCTCCTTAGAGAAGAGTCACAATTTATTTTTTTCTTTTTGAGATGTAGTTTTTATAGCCCTGACTGTCTTAGACTTTGGTGTGCATGCCAGTCTGGTCTCAATCACAGAGATTAGCCTGCCTCTGACTCTGTAGTGCAGGAATTAAAGATTTGTGCCACCCCATCCTATGAGTCACAGTTCTGTTTTTGGTTTTGGGGGGCACTCAGGATAGGATATAAGATTTCTTTTTCTGTCTTTTTTTTTTTTTTTTAAGATTTATTTATTTATTGTATATTCACACACCAGAAGAGGAGACCAGATCTCATTACAGATGGTTGTGAATCACCATGTTGGTGCTGGGAATTGAACTCAGGTCCCCTGAAAGAGCAGCCAGTGCTCTTAACCTTTGAGCCATCTCTCCAGTCCCCAAATATAAGATCTTAATGAAGACTGGGGGCAGAGGTTCAATACACGGAGAGCAATACAAGAGGACCGTGATCAGCCATATAGTTTTGCAGCACATAAAATAAACCATAGAATAAATGATAAAGAATACCCCCTTCCTTTTACTTTCTGATTGCAGTTAATAAGACTATAAGACTCCTCCCCTCCTCCCCCCCTTAAAGCTTGTCTGTTTTCTTTTTTGGTTTTTTGAGACAGGCCTTCTCTCTGTAGTCCTGGCTGTCCTGGAACTCATTCTGAGGACCAGACTGTCCTCAATCTTAACAGCTTTATTTTGTCTCACCTCTTGAGTACTAGAATTACAATGTGACACCACTGCCTGACTAAAGCTTTAGGATTTTGTTTAAACAATTTGTTACATGTCTCATGTTTATGGGAGACTTAGTATCTTTTTTAACAAGCTTAGTTGCTGGCATGACTTTTTTTCTTTTAAAGATTTCTTTATTATATATACAGTGTTCTGTCTGCGTGTATGGCTGCATGCCAAGAAGACACCAGATCTCATTACTGATGGTTGCAGAAAATGACCTCAAAGACCTTTGGAAGAGCCGCCTTTGCTCTTCACCGCAGACTCATCTCTCCAGCCCACTGACATAATCTTGTTTGTTTCTGTTTACCCCCCTGTATTGATGGTGGCATTATTTTGAAACTGGGCCTCAAATTGTGACCCAGGCTGCCCTCTTTTTCTACCTGAGCCTCCTGGATTACAAGTGTGAGCTATCATACTCTGTAACATTTAATTGTGATCTTACTTGTCTTGAAGCTATTTCATTTTGTTAAGTGATAAATTCTTAAATTTCTTTTTAAGAAATGTGGTTTGGTGCTAAGCTGGAAGAGAGTACAAGGTGCTTCAGGAAAACTTCAAGGTAATACATATTTTCCTTACTTGTTGCCTTTTTTGTAACCTGTTTGCAGAAATCACTTAGCATGCTTTACTTTAATTTTCTATTGGGATGTATTAAAGACAATTGAACTGGATGATGGTAGTGCACACTTTTAATCCCAGCTCTCAGGACACAGAGGCGGACAGATTCTGTGAGTTCAGTACCAACCTGCTGTACAAGAGCAAGTTCTAGAATAGGCACCAAAGCTAAACAGGGAACCTCTGTCTTGAAACAACAAAAAGGACATTGAGAAGGTTTTTGGCTGAGATTTGGGATTAGAAGATACAAAAGTTGAAATAGAGTGGAGGTAGAATAGGAAAAAGTTAAAATTACTAAATTATTTTCTCTTTCTTCCCCTTTTAATATACTAAATCTAGTGGTTCTTTTTTTAAAAAATATTTCATTAATTGCCTGTAAGTAATGTGTGGGTTTTTGCATGTGAGTTCAGTGCCCATCAAAGCTGGAAGAGAGTATTGTATTCCTTAGAGCTGGAGTTATATTTGGTTTCCAGCTTCCTGACAGGGGTTCTGGGAATCTGTCTTCTGTAGTATGTGTTCTTAATTGCTGTGCTATCTCTCCATCTCTACCCCTAGTTTCTTAACATGTTTAAGGTTATTGTCTGAAAGAAAGGCTGTCTGGTCCGGATTGAGCAATTAGAACTCAGGAAGAGAGGAAAGATAATCACATGACTTATCTATTTATTCATTTATTTTTGGTTTTTTGACATAGGGTTTCCCTTTGTAGCTTTGGAGCCTCTTCTGGAACTCACTCTGTTGACCAGGCTGGTCTAGTCATAGGGATCCACCTATCTCTTCCTCATGAGTACTGGGATTAAAGGCGTGTGCCACCGCTGCCTGGTTGTTTACATTTCTCTAATGTCAAATTTTAAATATTTATGTCATTCAGGATATATGTGAGCTTTCTATATTGAAAGTCATTGGGAATTTGTTCTAAGTCTTCTGACAGTTAGAGCTATTACAGTTCTCCTTTGCCCTGTCATATCCAACAAAAGTCTGGATGCTTAAAACTATATCCTCAGTCTTTTGACTGTTGTTCTTTTCTTTAATTTCTTAAATTTTATTATTTTTTTCTTTCCACTGGTCTTTTATAGTCTTTCTCTATATTCTCTCTCTCTCTCTCTCTCTCACACACACACGCACACACACACGCACACACACACACAATCTCTCACACACAAACACAGACCTCATTGGTTTGCACATGCTAAAAGTGAAATGGTTATTAGAGAGTTAAAGAGCAGGATTGGAGTGATGACTTCAGTACCCTCAAGTAATGTCTTTAATGACTTTACTTTGCATTTTTTTTACTTTTAATAACTTAAAATTCACAATTTTTTATTTCTAGCTTTTGGATTTTGTGAGTATAAAGAGCCCGAATCTACCCTCCGTGCTCTCAGATTATTGCATGACCTTCAGATTGGAGAGAAGAAGCTACTTGTTAAAGTTGATGCAAAAACAAAGGCACAGTTGGATGAATGGAAAGCAAAGAAGAAAGCTAATGGGGTATGCAATATCTTTTCTAATCTGGGTGCACTAGTTCAGTGTGAATACTTCATATTGTCAAATCTAAAATGGGGATTCAAAAGATCATTATTGTAATATGTGCTTATTGCTTGTGCAGGAGTGTATTTTCATAGTTTGTAGTTAAGTGTTTTATCTACCCACAGTGGGTGGATGACTGTTGGTTTGCTTGTTCCAGGTTGGGATGAAGGTAGTAAGGGAGGCTGGACAAGGTTAACTTGCCAGAGAAAACACTTGTACAGACTATTCCAATCAGAGCTAATTCATTAAGGCAGCTTTGTAAGTAAGTATAAAATATTTCAACCTACACAATGTTTATTAGTTACCCTCTCGTTTAGATGCACACAGATTGGATTCTAAAATGACTGAAAATTAGTTGTACTACTTAATGTATTGGGGTGACTTAGGACATTTTCTTATTTTTCACTTTAGTTCTGTTATTTTAAGTGAGGACAAAAAGTTTTTTATGTCTTATGTAGTAATGTATCTATTGTCTCCTTCACAAAACAAAACAAACCTTAAACCCGAGTATATATTGCGTCCATTTTTTTCTTTTGTCTTCCTTCCCACTTACCACCAAAAAGCAAAATAACTTTTTCTCTCATCAAACTTTCTTATAGCTTCCTTTAAAGATTATTTTTTAACTCAAATTTAAGCAAAATATAAAAGGAAATCGAGTTTTACCATACCCGAACTACTTTACTGTAGACATTTTGGTTTCGTGTTCTTGAAGACATTTTCTTCTGTGTGACTGAATGTAGTTTTCTGTTGTCTTTGTTTTTTCTTTCAGTGCTGAGGGTAGAGCCCAGAGCTACTGTTTGACAGGCAAGCACTCTGTCACTGATCCATATCCCCACCCTATGAGTTTAGTGTTAATTAGAATAGTTTCATTTCATAAAAGCATGATTAAAGCCAGCTGTGATGGTCCAATCCCAGCCCTTGAGAGGTAAAGGCAGTTGGGTTAGGAGTTCAAGCTCACCAGTTATACAAGGAATTTGAGTCTATTCTGGGCAACATGAGACTATCGAATCAAAAAGGATTATTTTATGAACATCTTTCCCCGCTGCGTAATTCTGGTGTTCTTTGGACTTCTAGTACTTAAATAATTTCACTGACACATTCTGCATACATTATACAGTAAAATTATTGTTGCTTATTTGTCAGACCCAATCTTGGTTTGGATTTCTTTACAGGTTTGGATTAATATGCTATTGTGTCTTTATAGAGTGAAGTCTATGTTTTGTGTAGTGAGCACATATGTTTATGTGCATCATTTCCATGTATTTCCCTCTGAAACCAGAAAGGGTTATTAGTCACCTAGAACTAGTGTTCCAAGCAGTTGCCAGCCACTGTGTGTATGTTGGGAACAGAACTGATGTCTTCAAGAGCAGCAAGTGCTTTTAACTGCTGAGTTTCTTTCCAACTGCTGTTTTGGCTTTACTTTTTCTTTTTTTTCTTTTAAAGAAAGGATCATATATCTCAGAGTGGCTTCTTTTTTTTTTTTTCCTGTGTAGTATGACCTTGAACTCTATTTCCCCAATGTGCTGGGATTACAATCAGATATGCTATTAATTGGGTCTTTAGAAACATTTTTATTACAGTTATTTGTATGTGTAGATATGTGTGCAGGTGCGAATGTGTATGTGGAAATCAGAGGATAACTCATAAAAGTTCTCTTCTATCATGTAGGTCCCAGGGATCAAATTGAGACCCTTTGACATGTTGAACCATCTGCTGGCATCAGCCTGCAGACTTATTCTTAATATTATTATTAATTACTTGATTTTTTTTTTGGTCCTTATTGCCCATCCAAGCTCCTCCATTAATATTTTGTCCATCCAGTTATAATTAACATGTCCTTTGATTCATATAGCTGCTGTGTGTTAAAACTTTTCCTGGAGAGGGACAACACACAGGTCTATTCACTCCATATAGGAAGCCAGTGACAGACCAAGATATGATAAATACCACCAAAGTTCAACTTGGTAAACCAATGATCATTCTGATTTTTCAAGATGGGGTTTCTCTGTAGCTTTGGAACCTGTCCTGGAACTCACTATTGTAGACCAACCAGGCTGGTCTCAACTCACAGAGATACACCTCTCTCTGCCTCTTGCATGCAGAGGTTAAAGGCATACACCACCACCACCTGGGTGAACCAGTGAATCTTACTGAGGTTTCTTCAGGAATATGGGTCAGGGGTTACAGGAGCAGGAATGACTCAAAGATTGCTACCTCACCAAGGTCCACTCCAACATGAGTGACAGCTCACAGAAATTGGGAAACCTGGAGCAGACTTCACAGCCTGCAGGCAGCTCAGCAGGTTAGAGCGTGTTCTTTCAGAGTCACTCCGACAGGTAGCTATACTGCTCTCTGCTTCATTCAGGCAGCCCGTCTGGTGGTTTTTTTAATTTCTAGTTTTTTTATTGTTTATTTATTTATTTATTTTGGGCAGCTTTCTTACAGCTCAGTTCAGATTTGTTCTGAGAGGGACTCTCAGCTTTTATTTATTTATTCATTCATTCATTCATTTATTATATATACAATGTTCTGCCTGTGTGTATGTCTGCAGGCCAGAAGAGGGCACCAGACCTCATTACAGATGGTTATGAGCCACCATGTGGTTGCCGAGAATGGAACTCAGGACCTTTGGAAGAGCAGGCAATGCTGAGTCATCTCTCCAGCCCAACTCTCAGCTTTTATTTTTTATTTTTCTGTCAGGAAAATCTGATGAGTTTCAGGGACTTACTGAACCTATCTTCAGTTGTTTACCTTCCTGCTCTAGGTTTTCTCTGCAGGATGGAATATTTCAATTTGGAAATAACTTTTACGCAATGACCGCTGTCATTTCTTTATTGTCTTGTCTTAAAATCCTGTCGTCCCACATCCCCCTTCCACACACATGGTCTCTAATGTTTACTGTCTCATTTCTCACAGTCTACCACACCCTGTCTGACTGTCACATTCTGTACCCTTTCCAGATCCCTGATTTTCACTAAAAGTGAAAATGATTTCACTAACTTCTCTTTTGTACCCACCCTATCACCTAGCAAAATGTCTTCTAAATAACGTAATAAGCATTTATTGAATGTCAGTAATAGTTTTGTGATCAGCTCTTGGTTTCCTCTGATTTGAAGTAAAAGGAAGATCAAAAAGATAGCTTTAATGAGTCAGAGAAAAATATAAAATTGTATAAAAGAAGTGAAATAATTTTCCTGATTTTGAATTTAAAGTTTCCTTGTTAACTAACTTGATTAAAAATAGTTAAGTATGTAGATTAGTATTTTTTCTTTTCATTTTTAAAAACTGGTGTTTAGTAAATTGTATTTCATTGCAGCTAGTCAGTCTAATTTGTCTAGTCTTTTCCCTACTTGTTTTCCATTTGCTCAGCATTAAGTCTATAAACATAGACTAACCTGCATGATTGTATCAAGCTGTGTTTTGTTAACCATGGGTCAGGAATAAACTGGTGGGCTGTAGAGATGGCTCAAGGGTTACTAACTAACATTGGGAACTTTTGACCCAGGTTTGATTCCCAGCACACACATGCAGCTTACAAACTGCCTGTAACTCTAGTTCCCGGGGATCTGACACCAGCTTCTGGCCTCCCCTCTACAGCATCAGGCATGCAAGTGGTACACATAAATGCAGGAAAAACACCCATACACATAAAAGAATGAATTGGTGTGCGAGGTGAATTTCTCTAATGTTAGTATTTCGTAGGGAGAGCTGGTCGATGAGGTTAGCCTGATCTACTTATTAAGTAAGGCCAGCCAGTGCTTGTACATATCTTAGAAAACAAACAAAATGATGAGAATTAACTGGTGAGTGTTGGAGTACAGATAATCTATGGATAGCCACGTGTATTATATTCTGGTAGATGAAGTTGCTCCAAGTGAACATCTTCACATAGTCCCTTCCAAATTCATAATGTTTACTGAAGGAACTGTGTGTTTGTTTAGGTTTCCCCAGAATGGCTTCTTTCATTTTATAGAAGTTAGTCTTGAAAAAGTTTCTTAGACTTGTTACTTTGTTAGTATTACTTAGTATACATTTTGGATTTGGAGGTAGAAGTTAAAATTTGGAAATGGAAAGTTGTTGGCGAAGTCAGCTAGAGCTTTAGATCAGAATTGGCAACTTGTCTAATGACCTTTCTAACCCAAATTAACTTCTCTCCTTACACATTATTTCAACACATTTTTGTTTTAATGATAATTAGCAGTCAGCTAAGAGACAGCCTTTCCTAGCTTTTCTTTCTAAAGATGTAGATTGTAAGGAAGTCAGCCATTTGAAAGGTTGAGTTGTGCATTAGTTATTATAAATCCTATATGGTTATAATTCTGGCAGTTAGCTATGTTAATCCTTAAATTTTCAGTTTTTTTGAATGGTAATTTAGAGTCTGAGTTTCTTTTACATTAGCAGGCCTCTGAATTTACAACTCCATTCCTAATCCTATGGTCAGAAACCCATAGTGGGAAACCCATTTGTGGGAAAAAAAGTTAGCAGTGTAGGAAATGTCACACAGATTGTATGTTTTTTCTTCTGGTTTCTTTTTTAGAGCGTTTCACTGTGTAACGCTGTTTGGTCTGAAAATCCCAAGTGCTGGAATTAAAGGCCTTCAGCCCCACACATGGCACAATAGTATGCTCTTTAATGAATATTTTGTTAGTGTAGAGTTAGTTATCAAAGGCCAAGATTCAGGGAGCTGGTTTTGGTGGCATATAGTTGTAATCTCAGCACTTAGTTGTCTGAGATAGCAAATCCCAAGCCCATTGGGGTTTTATGTTGGCTTTGAGCCAAAACAAAAGTAACAAAGTACTCCAAACCTGGAATTTAAATGTAAATGTTACCGGCGCATTCTCTTTTAGAAAGGCATAGTGTATCATTAAGGATTTTAGTGACAGGTGTATAAATTTGAAGGTCTTACTGTCCTTTTCACCAACTTAAAATAGTCTCCATAATTACAGTTTGCTACATATTGTTGATAAATAATTTTAGAAGTTTAATTACAGTCTTGTGTAAGCATCTTGTCTTTATCTAAGATGCCAAGTAGAAAATTTGGCTACAAGAAGATTGGATGAAGAGGCAGGTTTGAGGAAGTAAGAAACTTAATAGAGGGGGTTGTTTTATCCTTGACACAATGTCTTATATTATCTATCATACCCTTCTATTTCTTAGTGTATGTTCATAATGGTTGTGGGCAAAATTCTTCTTTAAACATTTGTGATTTTTACTTTCTAATGATGTAAAACAATGTGTTCAGAATAAGGATTTGTTAAAATTAAATGTTGATTAATATTAGGCTCATTAACTGCATAAAATATATGTCTAATGCTAGAAACATCTTAATGGTTGTTATGAAATAACTGGTAAGTTATAATTACTTAAGTAACCACAAAGCATGAAGTTCAGCTTCAGTAGAGTTGAATGTGATGTTACCAAGAGCCTGACATTTATGTGAAAGATTGTAGTCCTTTTTCTGTTGATGTTTTGGCAGTTGAAACCAGGGTGACTCATGGACCACTGATCTGTGTTTCTGGCTCTACAAGCATGGTTTTAAATTAACTTAATATCTGGGGGCTTTAAGGCATAATTAGAAGCAACAATGGCAATTTTTTTTTTTAAATGCTAGACTGATTTTCTTTTGAGATAGGGTCCTATTGTGTAAAGGAAGCTTTCCCTGGTAGTTATCATTTTCCCTTAGGACTGTTTTTATTTGTTACCTTCCCAGATTTGAGTGAAGGTTCAATTCTTCACTTTTCACTTGTGGCCTTTGTAAATTCATTTTAACTGTTTGAGACTTTTGTGTCCAGTTGGAAGGGAAGATCAGGTTTTGTGTAATCCCAACTACCCACAAATTCGACACTGCTGTGAATACAGGCTTCAGCCATCAGTGGCCAATCAAATATTCAATCTTAATGATTCAATCTTAAATGATCGTTATTAGAGTCTCACTAATATTTTTTTAGAAACATTGAACAAGTCGTTTGTATATGGTTTGATTGATTCTTTTCGTTAATTTTTTTTTGAGACTTTTTTTTGTGTGTAGCCCTAGCTGTCCTGGAACTTGATTCTTGAACTTGGATATGCACCTGCCTCTGACTCCTGAGTGCTGAGATTAAAGACATACTTCACTATTCCTGGAGAGGTTTTGATTCATTATTAATGATATTGCATGTGTGACTCAGGAGAAAGAAGCATATATGGTATATATATATATACGCTGTGGAGACATGGTTTCATTCTGTAGCTTTGGTTGTTCTGGACCTGTATACAGATAAATCTAACTTTGAACTCAGAGATCACTGGCCTCTGCATCCTGGATACTGAGATTAAAGGAGTGCACCTTCATTTCTAGCTAGGTATATGTTTTTACTGCACCATTGGAACTGTAGAAACCAGGCTAGTGAGGTAGCTGATTAGGTAAAGGAGCTTCACTGCTAGACTTGACCATCCAAGTTTGATTCCTGAGATCTTGAACCAACATTCAAGTTATCCTCTTGACTTCCACATGTATGCCATAGGACACACACATAAACACGCATAGAATTTTTTTTTAAAGATTTAATAATATATAAAAGCATATGTGGGGAAAGAAGCCATCATTTTCAGCATATAACCTTTTTAATGTTTACATTTTGTAGATATAGCTATCTAATATTTTTCTTTGTTTAGCCTATTCATATTCTTTGGAATGATTTTTTTCCATTCTCCCCAAATTTGTCTTGGTTTTTTAAGAATGCCAGACCAGAAACTGTTACTAATGATGATGAAGAAGCCTTAGATGAAGAAACAAAGAGAAGAGACCAGATGATTAAAGGGGCAATTGAAGTTTTAATACGTGAATACTCCAGTGAGCTAAATGCACCCTCACAGGAGTCTGACTCTCATCCCAGGAAGAAGAAGAAGGAAAAGAAGGAGGACGTATGTGTTCTGACAACATAGTCATTTCAAATGTTTATTCTTCTGAAAAATTATGGTGTTTCTTTAGAAACTCTGGGGTTTGTGTCATGAAAAATGCTATAACTGTATATATCGATTATTTAGGGATAGGTTCTATTTTGGGTTTCAGTGGTTTTTTTTCCCGGCCATTTTAAGTTTTATTTTTGGCTAGATACACTTGTATTACTATAATTTTTCACTTGATCATAAATGTGGGTCTACTTAATATGTCTATTGTGAAAGTTGATAGTTTGTAGAGTTTGTTAGGTATTAGGTAAACTAGAACTTCCTCTATTGATGTGGAAGGAGAAAAATAATTGATAAGGGAGAATAAGTTATAGAAATACTATTCTTTGGTAAGAATTATAGGCAAATCTTTTTATGTGGTAGATACTTTTTTGTGCATTCAAATACATATCAAGTGGCAAATGTTATTAATATTAAGTCTGCTTATTTTCTACAGCTTAGAGATATGGAAACAGTCTTGCTACCCTTTTTTTTCTTTTCTAGTATTGTGAGATAAGGTTTCTCTATGTTACAGCTCTGGCTGTCTTAGAACTCATTTTTTAAAATTACTGTTTCTTAAAATTTATTTATTAATTATATGTGCAGTCTTCTGCCTACTATATGCCTGCATGCCAGGAAAGGGCACCAGATCTCATTACAGATGCTTGTGAGCCACCATGTGGTTGCTGGGAATTGAACTCAGGACCTTTGGAAAAGGAGCCAGTGCTCCTAACCTCTGAGTCCTCTCTCCATGCTGGCTTTCGAACTCACAAAGATCTGCTTGCTTCTGCCTTCTGAGCTCTGGGATTACAGGCATATACTACCACCACTTGGCTAGTCCTGCTCTTCTTAAAGACACTTTCTTCCTGTCCTCGCCAGAGGAGGTTTTAAAGATAAGGAAATAATTTTAAAGATAAGGAATATCAAAATATCACAAGTAATGGTTCCAGTGTAAATATGTAGTAAGTTGAATTAAGCATGATGTTTTTAATAAATAAAAAGTTATAATAAACATTAATAAATAAAATGTTTTTATAATAAAAACAACATAATGGTTTTAAAAAAATCTTTGTGGATTTCTCTGCAGATTTTCCGTAGATTTCCAGTGGCCCCATTGATCCCTTACCCACTCATCACCAAGGTTCGTTTAAAACATACATTTGGATTTTATGTGTGTGCTAATTGCCAGATTTATGCTTTTTTCTATTTTTTAATCATTACCTTAAATTTTGCTGCCAAGTTGGTGTCTTTTTCTTAGTCGATTTTGTAATACTTGTACAAAATACTGAATCATTTTTTATTAATGTATATAAATATTTATTCCTTTCTGTTTTCTTATCTTTAGGAGGATATTAATGCTATAGAAATGGAAGAAGACAAAAGAGACTTGATATCCCGAGAGATCAGCAAATTCAGAGACACACACAAGGTAGTATTCTTATATTTTCACTTGATACCAATCTAGACTTTTTACAGAATCCAAAGCAAACAGACAAGAAAATCAACTTTACATTATTAGAGTATAATTTATTGCCTTGTAAGGCTTAGTTATTACTGAGGTAGAAACAAAAGAAGACAAGCACCACATTTAAAAGTGGTCGTTATTTAATTTTTTTCAGTCACTAACTACTCAACATCTCAACTTTAAAAGAACAAGTTAATTCATAGATTTCAACATAGATGTCAAGGTCAGATTTAACTATATTTAGGGGGCAGCAGATACCATACATACAATTTAGTTTATTTTTGTGGGCAGTTCTTTAATCTTAGGAAAACTTCTTTTTAAAGAGCTGAGATTAAAATTTAAGGTTTATATTTGTGTAGATTTAAGTTTGAGTGGGGGAGATTTTAAAAAGTAGGTCAGTGATTACCAGACTTACCAAATTATAGATGCATGGAAGAACTGTAAATTCCCATAAAGCTAATCTATTCATTGACCCCCCACCATTATGATAGAGATCATATGGTGACTAATGCAAGATGAAACTCTCAGCTTGGAAAGTAACAAGGAATAGGATGTAAGTATGAGCTTCTGTTTTTATTATATTTATGGATGCCCCCTCAGAAAAATATGCAAAGGGGTAACTGGCTTGAAATTGGTATTTGTGTACAGTAAATCCCACTCACGAGTTTTGCCTATTTAAAGCTTCTCTCAATGACAGTACCTCTGTGAATGTTGGCTGGTATTGAAAGTGGTGCTTTTGGATGGTGAAATGCAAAATGCATGAGATGTATTTTGATGTTTGAAGTAATGAGATCTTACTGGTTCTGACTAGATTGAGAGATACATAACATAACTGAGTGGTGTTAAGTGTTCATTTTCTCTATATTGAATCTTATTGGTCTCAAAATCCCAAGTTGATAATGCTAATGAATAAATGCTGCTGAACACTTAATGTCCAGTTGCCCAACCATAGCTCACAACGTTGCTTTTTCTGGAAGTAACTGTGTCTAAAAGCACAAATGTAACTCCCACAACTTGAGAGTTATAATGGTGGTCTGTGCATTGTCATTGTAGAATACTTCTATATATGGTCAGTATTCCAATTCAAGGCTGAGTAAGCTTAAAAATGGTATACAGTTGTGTGTGTGGTTTACCCCTTCTATTTTTATTTATTTATTTTAAACCTTCTCATGTTATTGGTAAATTATGAGGAAATCAACTTTGTAAAAAATTTTAATTGAGAAAATATTACTTCAGCATTTTAAGGGTCTGTCAGGCATTTCGCTGCCTTAATACTGTTTTACTGAGGGGAATGTTCCTAAAGATCAAAAAAGAAAAAATCAAACTGGTTCTCTTTGGGTGGTGTCGTTAAGGGGATATTTGAATTCTTAGTAAAAAAAATGAGCTCAGTGAACCTTTGCATGTTTTGGTATGAGTTTATTAAATAACCGCAGACTGTCAGGGTATCAGCGTGGCAGGGGGCGTCCATTTACAGCACGGATGAGTCTGAAGAGAGAATAAGGTAAGATTTTTGATTTTTTTCTTTTTCTTTTTAACCTCTTTCCTTTTCTCTTCATTACTTAATTTTTAAGGAATCATTTCATTTCTTTCTTCACTATTTCTTAACATACATGTATATATGCTTGTATGCATACACATATTGAATATATAAATAACTTTTTAGAATGCATTTGTTATGGACTTTATTTGCTCACTTTTGTTTACATAGAACAATTAGGACTTTAAAATGAGTTTTGATAGATTGATTTTTACATCACAGATAAGGTAGCATAGTAGTAAACAACAGGAGTGAAAAAATTGAGGACTTTTACAAAAGAAATTAAAAATCTGTAAGTATATATTATCTCAGAAATAAGTTTCTTAAATGTATGATACTGAGGTAAGTTTTATGTAGTCTAGATTCATTTTAAAATACAATTTTGATTTCCATTAGGAATGTTCAGAAATTAGATTTTACTCCTGTAGTACTTTTCAGTTTCTGACCTCTTTCTCTCCATGTCTCCTATCTTCCCTTTCTAATTTCAATGTATTCAGTATTGGCTCTGCCTGTATGCTTAGTTCAGCAGCTGAATATATTGATGCCTCATACACTAGCTTTTCTCTCATAATCCTCTATCAGTTCTTTTGTCCGTGAGCAAGAGAAAAAGTACCTGACAGGTAAGACTGCTTTTTAAAGTTTTAAATCCTTTACATGACTGAGAAAGAAAAATGCAGATTTTATTGTTGCAGTTTCAGTTTCATTTCTGTGAAATTAAACGTAGAACTTCAGGAATAAATGTGTTTTGTTTTCATTTTGTTTACTTGTTGGGGTTTTTGTTGTGTTTTTTTTCCCCTTCTTAGTTTGTATAGAAATCTTGTGGTACACTGGTAATCTTTTAGGGATACACACTTGGTCTGACTGTTATTTGGTTTATTTGTGAACCATGTACTTGCTCTTCCTCCCAGAAACATAGCTTGTAGGCAAGGTTAATCCAGTGTTGGCGGTCCATGTCCTAGCACAACATCTGTAAGTTAACATAAGATCCTTGCAAGGGTGGATTTATCATTGTAAATATATTTTTTATTGTCTTACAGGCATAATGGTGGGCATAACTGTACTGCTTTTAACTTTTAAATTAAAATGTTGCAATTATGTACACATTGCTTGAAGTGAGTGGTTTTCAAAGTTTCTGTATTTGGTGGACCATCCATTTTGTAATGGTGGGAATACATATTTCCATGGTAAAGACAAAATTTTTGACTGAATTCAGCTTCTGCTTCTTGTGGAGGGTGGGCAGCCTAGAGTGCAGAAGATTGCTGTATAGTGAGTTGAATGTTTTCCACCTCTTCTTAAAAACCCTCATCAAGTAATCTTCAAGTAGTGAGCCATCTAGGATTCTAAATACTATCACTGTTCCCACTGACTTAGAGATATTCATAATGGGCAGAATTAAGCTTTAGCCAATTGTATTTCTAGGAATTACTAGAGATCACCACATTCTTCATGGTTATTTTAGATATTGTGTAGTTAGTGGTCAGCCACTCAAGTTTCCCCAACCCAAGATTGGAGATTTTTGGTTTGTGTAGAGTATATGATTTTGCACAAAATCTAGCATTCTGATTGTTTTAATTTGTCAAATAAAGCCACAAGTATTTAAAGCCTTGGTGGTTTGATGCTTTTCTTACCAGTATTGGGCATTGCGCCGGGGAAATTATAAATACTGGAGCCACAAAACTAACTCTAAAAGTACTTTTATTGGTTTCTAGAAACTGGAAGAAGAGAAAGGCAAAAAAGAAAAAGAAAGACAGGAAATTGAGAAAGAACGGAGAGAAAGAGAGAGGGAACGTGAAAGGGAACGAGAAAGGCGAGAACGGGAACGAGAAAGGGAAAGAGAACGTGAACGAGAAAAAGAAAAAGAACGGGAGCGGGAACGAGAACGGGATAGGGACCGTGACCGCACAAAAGAAAGAGACCGAGATCGAGAGAGAGATCGGGACCGTGATCGAGAAAGGAGCTCAGATCGAAATAAGGATCGGAGTCGATCAAGGTAAGAGGACTATATATGTAATTGATTGTTTTTGATAATGTAAATGAATTACAAGATTGCCATTGATACCATTTTCATTTAAGTTTTTCATAGCCTGCCTATCTTGTATACACAATAATATTATTGACGGGTGAAAGTAACCTTATTTTTTCTTTATTTTGAAGGGTTGGGAGAAAGTTCTCTCAAGGTAGCTTTTTTTGCATCAGGTAGCCTGGAATTTCCTATGTAACCTAGGGTGATTGTGAATTCATCTTTTTGCTAAGCTTTTTGTGTTCTGGAGGGCTTATGGCATATCCATCATGCTAGATAGGATGTTTGGGCACAGGCAAGCACTCTACTGCTGGGCTCCATTCCCAGCAACAGCAACAGCAACAATTTTCTTTTCTGTAGTTACTCTTTCTCTCTCAGGCCAGTTTTTAAAAACCTGTTACTGATGGTTACCTCAGTGTTAAGAAAGACATAGTTCCATTATATCTTTGAGTTGGTAGACTGTTTTTCTATTAGCATTCAGAAGTCAATTCTACCAGTACTGTTTTTAGATGTAGATGTGTAAATTTCCATTTCCATGTGTCCGTTTATCCATCTGGTTTAGTAATTTCACCATCTTTTAAGGTGGTCTTTTAAAACTTTTGGTAATTTATGATATTTAGAGCGAGATAAGAGAAGAGCAGGGATTTAGAAGATAGGAAAACTCAATTTTTTAATCATTTTCGAAATACATGTTACTTGTGGCAATGTAGCTTAAAGCCTGCTTTGATAGCATGACCAAAAGTAAAATTGGAGAGTTTATTTAGGATTTCTGTTGCTGTGAAAAGACACCACGACCACAGCATTTCTTATAAAAGAGAACATTTCATTGGGACTGGCTTACTGTTTCAGAGGTTTAGTCCGTTATCATTATGGTTGGATATAGTGGTGTGCAGGCAGAGAAGATATGCTGGAGAAGGAACTGAGATTTCTATCTCTGGTCCCTGGGTCTACAGGAAGTGAATTCTATCCCTCATGGTGGCTGGGGTGGGAGGGGTTGTAGCTTGAACATAGAAAAGCCCACCCCCACAGTGACACTTCCTATATAACAAGGTCACACCTCCTAATAATGCCACTCCCTATGGGCCATTATGCATCTAGATCCATAGTACATTTTATATTTTCTCTTTTTTCCTTGTTGTTATAGCCCTTAATGAGAATTTGGCATTCTCTGAAATTAAACAATTTCTTTTTAAAAATTATCCTTCAAAACCATACCTGGTGGTGCACATTTTTCATTCCAGCACTTTTGTAGGCCAGCCTGGTAGCAAGTTCTAGACCAGTTAAGACAATACTCAAATATATATATATATATATATATATATATATATATATATATACATACACACACACATACACATTCAAGGGCTGCTGTGATGGCCAGGGGTTAAGAGCACTGTCTTCTCACCCAGCAATCCTGAAATCGAGTGCCAGCTTCTGGCCTGCAGGGATACATGGAGGCAGAACACTATACATAATAAATACATCTTTAAAAAGATATACACAAATAAAAATGTCCATTAGTAACAAAATTGTCTCAAATATACACACAGGTATTTATCTCTGGGTATTGTGATGTATTTTGCAGTGTAACTTTTTTTAAGGTTTAGTTTTAATTGTGTATGTGTGTTTTCTGACGTGTGAATAACTATTAGGACTGACTTGAATGCAATTTAGAATTAATAGTTAGAATCTGCGTTTTTGTTTAATTCCAACATTGGGATTAAAATGCTGGACCTTGTTCATTTTAGACAGTTACTTTACCTGAATTTGTACCTTTCAGTATAGAGATATTTACAGTTCTCTGAAAATATTAAAATCTGACTTGATTATATATTGATTTGTAATGTATATTACAGCTTCCCTTGGTCCCTAAAGAAAAAGAATAGAGCGATAAAAAATATTTAATGTTTTATTTCCAAA
This sequence comes from Myodes glareolus, assembly GCF_982192425.1. Taxonomy (NCBI): domain Eukaryota; kingdom Metazoa; phylum Chordata; class Mammalia; order Rodentia; family Cricetidae; genus Myodes; species Myodes glareolus. The sequence goes on along the minus strand of NC_142036.1, from coordinate 42,552,278 downwards.
GAGAAAAAAGCAGAGATCGTGAAAGGGAACGGGAGAGGGAACGAGAGAGAGAGCGAGAACGGGAACGAGAAAGAGAGCGAGAACGAGAGAGAGAAAGAGAAAGAGAACGGGAGCGTGAAAGAGAGAAAGACAAGAAGAGAGACCGGGAAGAAGATGAAGAAGATGCATATGAACGAAGAAAACTTGAACGCAAATTGCGAGAGAAAGAGGCTGCTTATCAAGAGGTAACCCGAGGAAAGGCCTTTCCTTGTGAAGTGTGTTCTACTCACATAGGCTGGTGGTCATGTTTTACAGAGTCCTGTGTGAAATTTTAAAGTTTTGAAACTTTTTTTCCATATTAGCGCCTTAAGAATTGGGAAATCAGAGAACGAAAGAAAACCAGGGAATATGAAAAAGAGGCGGAAAGAGAAGAAGAAAGAAGAAGAGAAATGGTGAGGTTTTAGGTGTAAAAAGGTGTTTTGTCAAGTTAAAAACATTCAAATTTAACACAGAAAATGTTATATATGACAGCTTCTCAGTTAATAATTTTTTGCTTCTGCTTTTTAGTATGGTATCACTGTGTAGCTTTAAATGCCCTGGAATTAATGATGTAGATCAGGTTGGCCTTGACTTGACTCATAGAGATCACCTGGATTTCTCATTTCAAACAGCTTTGAGATAGACTCAGTACACATCTCCTCCTACATTTCAAAAATTTTGCTGCCCATTAATGATATTTAGCATGATATCAATCTGCTCCAGTGGGTTATAGAAACTTAGAATTAATTTGATGTCGTTTAGTTAAGATTTTAAAAACTTGCTGAGCTGACAAGATGCCTCATCTTGGAGAATTGGCTGCAATTACCACCCTAAAGTTTAGTCTGCAAAAAACCTTTTGGTTGAGAGAGAAAACTGACACCCACAATTTTTTTTTAAAAAAGATTTATTTATTTATTATGTATGCAGTATTCTCAGTATCTGGTCTGCATGTATGCCTGCAGGCCAGAAAAGGGCACCAGATCTCATTACAGATGGTTGTGAGCCACCATGCAGTTGCTGGGAATTGAACTCAGGACCTCTGGAAGAGCTGACGGTGCTCTTAACCACTGAGCCATCTCTCCAGCCCCAACACCCACAATTTGTACCTTGACCTCCATATATGTGTTGTGGCATCCACAGGCACATACACAAAAACTTAGTGCCATAATTTTTTTCTTTTAAACAGTTCTGCATAATTGTTGAATTAGTTAGTGCGGGTGTGTGGTTTGTTTGGAGGGAACAGGCTTATCTTGTTTTTTTTTTAATGATTTGTTTATTATTTCACTGGTGTTTATTCTGCATGTATGTATTCTGAGGTTATCATATCCTCTAGAACTGGAATTGTGAGCTGCCATGTGAGTGTTGACAACTGAAGAGCAGCCAGTGGGTGCTCTTCAATCAATGATAAGCCATCTCTGTAGTTCCTCTTGGCAATCTTTTAAGCAGAAGTACATTTAGCATTTATCAAGTAGTTTTCTTGCTACTGTATTCTCTTTATATGGTCATAAATTTAGTTTTGTTGCATTTACATTGATAATTGTTAAGCATGAACAATTTGTTTGTTGAGAGTAGTGATAAAAGTTGCTTCAATAATATGTTCTCTGTGTTGTGTTATGCAGGGTGTGGTGGCACACACCTTTAATTCCAGTACTTGAGAGGCAGAGGCAGGTAGATCTCTGTAAGAGGCCAGCCTGGTCTACAAAGCTAGTTCAGGATAGCCAGGGCTACACATAGAAACCCTGTCTATGATAAAAAAGGAAAAAAAAAAGATGAGAGATGGGATTAGTTGGAGAAACAGACAATGTTGTGCTTGCTGTGAACAAATCTGAAACCTTAAGATAAATATTTTCTTTACAAAAATTTTTTTCTGAATTTAAAAAAATTGTTGTTAACTTAAGCATTTTCTCATGTTTAAGTAACAGATAAATTCAGTACAAGTGAACGTTTCCCTGAGTAGTACATTTCATTTGCGTTTCTGTGTACTTTGTCGCCTGTTCTATATAGCTGTACCATGAATATTTGAAGATACATAAATTACTGTTATTCTTGTCAACAGACCTCTCCTTATCATATTCCTGCCTAATGCATTGGACTGGACCATAAAAGAGTGTTCATAATTTTGAAATAAGTGTAAAGAAAATATGAGTGTTTGAGATATGAAAGAGTTTTGCTCCCAGTATTTTGGAAGTACTACAGAAGGCTCATTGTGCCTCAGGGAGTAGTTACTGAGGAATTGACAGATGGTTCCTATGGATGTCTGTTACAGGACTTTTACATCATGATTGCTGAAATGTATTAAATTGTTAAGTTAGAAACTATTATCTGCTTTACATATAGATGTGAATTCTATTTTTAGAATGTGGACATCATTTAAATCAAAATCTTGAATTTTACTTAAATCACTTGTAGTTGTATCTGTCATATGGAATAATAAGATACTTTTGCCTATCAATAACATTTAATAATATATTGTATTGCTTTTTAATGTCTTCAGGTTTCATTGGGAGAGTATTTGAAAATTATATTTAAGGGATATTTGTTTACCGTATTGTATGGGTGGAATTTTTCGCATCTCAGATATGTCCTAAAGCTGAGTTGTTTAAAATTTTAATTTGATACCCATTTCTATGTGAATAAATGAGAAGTATTAAAATTTTAATATAGATGTGGAAAAAAAATTTTCCTAAATGAAGGAAGGATTCTAACTCCTAACCCGAGTTTTCCATACTTTGTCCTTTATTTCTACAAAGGCTAAAGAGGCTAAACGACTAAAAGAATTTTTAGAAGACTATGATGATGATAGAGATGATCCAAAGTACTATAGGTAAGCAAGTGTAAACTGATGGGCTGTTTGTGAATACGAGACTAGCAGGTGTGTTTAGGTTTAGAACCAATAATCCCATGTGTCTTTAGAGGGAAGCCTATCATAGGTACAACAAAGCTGTCTTCCAGCCTGGTGGTGGCCGCACACACCTTTATTCCCAGCACTCCAGAAACAGTTTTTTCAAGGCCAGTCTGGTCTACAGAATGAATTCCAGGACAGGTTCCAGAGCTACAGAACTACCCCTGTCTCGTTTAACAAAACAAAACAAAAACAAAAACTTGTCTTCCCCTTGAACATTACCTGTTGGCTTTTAGGCACATTAGAATGATTTTTTTAGAAGAAAGTGACAACTCGGTGCTTACTTGTTGGTTAGGGTTAGGGCTATGTTACACATTAATGTAGAGAGTATACTGTCTTGGGAGTTCTTTGTAGAACACTTGAGTCTTCTTAGCATTCAGTTATGTGGTTTCTAATATTGGGAAAAGGCACTGTTGGAAACATTCTGTGTTTAGGCGGTGATCTGATTATTAAATAAATAAATTCTTTTAACTTTTTAGGGGGAGTGCTCTTCAGAAACGGTTGCGTGATAGGGAAAAAGAAATGGAAGCTGATGAACGAGATAGGAAGAGAGAGAAGGAGGAGCTTGAGGAAATCAGGCAGCGCTTACTTGCAGAAGGACATCCGGATCCAGATGCAGAGCTCCAGAGGGTGAGATTACAACACTTGAAATTGTTTGGTTTTAAATCACTAGAAACTTTAAAGTCGGCTATGTTATATTTTTGTTTGTAGATAAATATGATAAATTGTAGATACATTGTGGTCTTGGAACTTAATGGTGCCTTTATTTAGTAAGTTAGTAGGTACTTCTGTTCCTGTTAGTGCAGAAGTCATCAAGCTGAGTTGAATTTACACCTTTCTGTGTATGTGTATGTTGGGGGACACTTCAGGGGTGATGTACATGTGAGAGCCAGAAGTCAGTCTTGGGTATTATTCCAGAGAAGTGATCTTTCTTGGTTTATTTGAGACAAAGTCTCTCATTGTTATGCTAGCAGGCTGTCTCCACCTTGCCAGTATTGTCATTGCATATGTACTTGGTGTTGCTGGTACTAGAATCAAACTCATATCCTCATGCTTTCACAGCAGTCAGTAATCCAATGGAGATATTTCCTGGGCCCTTGAATTCACAAATCTTTGTAAAATGTCAACACATCAATTAAGTTTCCCATTACTGGTGAATATTTGTTAATAAATTTGGATAGAAAGTGGTCCATACAATTTTTTTGTTTTGTAATAAAACTATAGTTTGAAGTATTTTCTTACTAGAAGAGGTTTTCAATTCATAAAGTATCATTTTAAAAAAAGGTTTAGTTATTTTTATTTTATGTTAGTTGGTTTGCTTAGATGTAAATATGTCACATTCCTATCTAGTACACTCTCAAAAGTTAGAGTCTCTGAAATTAGAGTGATGGTCGGGAGCCACCATGTGGGATCTGAGAACTGAGCCTGGGTCCTCTTAAGGGACAGCGGATGCTTTTCATCACTGAGCTGTCTCTCCATCCCAGTAGTCTATTTTTAAGCAGAGCAGACTGTTAAAAGATGTACCATGCTCTACTTTTGCATCCAAGAACTATTAGTTTTGAAAACACTTTTAGTTCTTCTATTAAGTAACAGTAGAATGTTTCTGTATTTTTACATGTTACATACCTTAACAAAAACATGTCCTTCCATGTTCCCTTTTTGTTTACTGAGTTGAATACCCTGCGACTTGAGTTACAGACAATTGTAGCCAGACAAGCAATGCTTTTAACCTCTGAGTTCTCTCTCTCTCCCTAGTACTCAGTTCTTGCTTAATATTAAGGTTTATCCCACTGGTCAAGTAAAAAAAAATTTTTTTTGTTTTTTTAAAGATTTATTTATTGTGTATATAATGTTTCTCCTGCATGTACACCTCCATGCTAGAAGAAGGCACCAGATCTCATTACAGATGGTTCTGAGCCACTATGTGGTTGCTGGGAATTGAACTCAGAACCTCTGGAAGAGTAGCCAGTGCTCTTAACCTCTGAGCACCCCCCTATCATTTCAAGTAAATCTTTTATCAACTGTTTTATGTAAAATGTGTAAAGCAAATGGAAGAGTTATAGTAGTAGTCCTTTTTAAGGTTAATCAGGTAGTGGTTTTTTTGGCTGCAGATGGAACAAGAGGCTGAGAGGCGTAGACAGCCTCAAATAAAGCAAGAACCAGAATCAGAGGAGGAAGAAGAAGAAAAGCAAGAAAAAGAAGAAAAACGAGAGGAGCCTATGGAAGAGGAAGAAGAACCAGAGCAAAAGCCTTGTCTTAAACCCACTCTGAGACCCATCAGCTCTGCTCCATCTGTGTCCTCTGCCAGTGGCAATGCAACACCCAACACTCCTGGGGATGAGTCTCCTTGTGGTATTATAATTCCTCATGAAAACTCACCAGATCAACAGCAGCCTGAGGAGCATAGGCCAAAAATAGGACTAAGTCTTAAACTGGGTATGTTTGATTTGCCTTCCTTTTTTGTCCTTTCCTCCAATGTCCCAAAAACCTTCACTGTAAGGTCAGAGACAATCCGTATAAATATATGGCTCCTTGGTAGATAGATAGCAAAGTATTCAACAATGCCTTTCTAGCTCACGATTGTTTTCGTAGTTCTACTAGTGCTCCTATATCTCCAGCTGCCTCAAGCTCTGAGAAGAAGTGAAAAGTTAAATTTTCTAGCACTTGTGAGTAGAGAGTTTTTTTGTTGTTGTTGTTGTTTTTAACAGTTGGGATCTTTCTCTGAGAACTGTGGAAGTATATTTGCATTTTATGAGGGATGGTGGGTTGTCAAATTTAGCATTTGAAAATGTTGTTTTCTTACTAAGCTAGTGTTTTTAACTATAGGTGCTTCTAATAGTCCTGGCCAGCCTAATTCTGTGAAGAGAAAGAAACTGCCTGTAGATAGTGTCTTTAACAAATTCGAGGACGAAGACAGTGATGATGTGCCCCGAAAAAGGAAACTTGTCCCCTTGGATTATGGTGAAGATGATAAAAATGCCACCAAAGGCACTGTAAACACTGAAGAAAAGCGCAAGCACATTAAGAGTCTCATTGAGAAAATTCCCACAGCCAAACCTGAGCTCTTTGCTTATCCTCTGGATTGGTCTATTGTGGATTCCGTGAGTAGCACATTATATGTCGCTGTATTTGGGCTAGTTTTCAATGTGACTGATGTATGTACAATCTTACTAACAAATAAGGTGGAATAATCTACTTGGCATGGCGAATCTTGTCACTCAGTAGATAACTTGGCAGAGGTTTTTCTATCTCCTTATAAAATCATTTCATTGTAGCTGGGTGATGGGGAGTGCATGCCTTTGATCCCAGTGTGGTCTATAAAGCTAGTTTCAGGTCAGCCAAGGCTATGCAGAGAAACCTTGTTTCCAAAAACTTTAAAAAAAATTATTATAATAAAATCATCACAAAAAGCATCACACAGCTAGCTACATTAAGATGGCCACTCAGGTCAAGCAGTGGTGACCCATATCTTTAATCCCAACACTCGGGAGACAGAGGCAGGCCTCCAAGTTAAGGCTAGCCTGGTACAGACCAGGTTTCAGGACATATAGGACTGCATAGAGAGACCAAAAAATTTTGTAAATGGAAGTTATTCTGAAACTATTGAGCTTTACTTAGGGTTTTATATTTTCATTGTCAGTTACATTTTTATGTACTTACACATCACAGATAGAATAATAAAAAACACCATGTAGTTGAAATTTAAAAATAAATTAGCTTTATTTCTCCTCTTTTTGACAATTTCTATTATCTTTTTCTCTGCATTCTATCCTTCAATACCTAATTCTGCCCTTTTCTCTGCCATAGCCTTATCCTCCGTTCCTCTCACCACCCTCCTACTCCCACCCGCTGGCCCAAATACTGCCTTCTCTTTAAATGTTAATAGGGTTCACAACACACAGTAAGCTAAGTGACACATAGGGAATTTTTTTTTACTTTCTGAGTTTAGGTGACAACACTTAATGTTTTATGCTTAAGTTCATTTATTTTCCTGCAAAATTAATGATTTTTTCTTTGTTTTCTTTATTGATTTTAATTGAGCTGTATATATTTTTCTCCATCCCCCCATTCTTCATTCTTCCTCCTTCCCCCCCATGCTCCCAATTTACTCAGGAGTTCTTGTATTTTTTTTCTGTCCTAGGTGGATCCAAGTATGTCTCTCTTAGGTAGGGTCTTTGTTGTCTAGGTTCTCTGTGGTTGTGGAATGTAGGCTGGTTATTCTTTATGTCTAAAAGCCACTTTTGAGTGAGTACATATGTCTCTCTTTCTGGATCTGGGTTACCTCACTCAGTATGGTTTTTTTTTGTTTTGTTTTGTTTTGTTTTCTTTTTTAAAATTCCATTTGCCTGCAAATTTCAAGGTGTCATTTTTTTTTAACTGCTGAGTAGTACTCCATTTGTAAATATCACATTTTTCTTATCCATTCTTCAGTTGAGGAGCATCTAGGTTGTTTCCCTGTTCTGGCTATTATGAAATAATGTTGCTATGAACATAGTTGAGAAAATGTCCTAGTGGTGTGACTGAGCATCCTTTAGGTATATGCCCAAAAGTGGTATTGCTGGGTTTTGAGGTTGACAGATTTCTAATTTTCTGAGAAATTGCCATACTGATTTCCAAAGCGGCTGTATAAGTTTGCACTTCCACCAGCAATGGGGGAGTGTTCTTCCTTACTCCACATCCTCTCCAGGATATGTTGTCATCATTGGTTTTGATCTTGGCCATTCTGGCAGTTTTAAGATGGAATCTCAGAGTTGTTTTGGTTTTGATTTGCATTTCTCTGGTGGCTAAGGATGTTGAACATTTTCTTGTTTCTTTCGGCTGTGACTGTTTGAGATTCGTTTGTTGAGAGTTCTCTGTTTCGGTCTGTATTCCCCCGCCCCCCACACCTTTTGTTGGATTATTTGTTCTTTTGATGTCTAGTTTCTTGATCAGTCTTCTGACAGATGTGGGATTGGTAAAGATTTTTTTCCATTTTGTCCTATAAAGGCTGCCATTTTGTCTTGTTGACTGTGTTCTTTACAGAATCTTCTTAGTTATTGTTGCTCTCAGTGTCTGTGCTACTAGCATTATATTTAGGAAGTGTTCTCCTGTGCCTGTTTGTTCAGGCTACTTCTCACTTCTCTATGAGGTTCATATGAGGTTCAGTGTGATTGGTTTTATGTTGAGGTCTTTGATCCATTTGGACTTGAGTTTTGTGCATGGTGATAGATATGAATCAGTTTCATTCTTCTGCATGTTGATAACCAGTTATGCCAGCAACATTTGTTGAAGATGCTTTCTTTTTTCCATTTTGTAATTTTAGCTTCTTTGAAAAATCAGGTGTTCATAGGTATGTAAGTTGATATCCAAGTCTTTGATTCGATTGCATTCTTCCTTCTGTTTGTTTTTATGCCAATTCCAAGCTGTTTTCATTACTTAATAGAGTTTGAAGCCAAGGATGGTGTTGCCTCCAGAAGTTGGTTTTTTTGTTTTTTTGTTTTTTTGTTTTTTTTTTTTGTACAGGATTGTTTTGGCTATCCTGGTTTTTTGTTTTCCCATATGAAGTTGAATATTGTTCTTTTGAGGTCTGTGAAGAATTTTGCTGGGATTTTGATGGTTGGTCCATAGACTCTGTAGATTGCTTTTGGTTAGATTGCCCTTTTTATTGTGTTTATCCTACATGCCCAAGACCATGGGAGAGCTTTCCATTTTCAGATGTCTTCTTGGATTTCTTTCTTCATAGATTTAAAGTTGTTGTCATCCAGGTCTTTCACTTGTTTACTTAGAGTTACCCCTAAGATATTTTGCTATTTTTGTACTTGTGTACTATACAAGTTAAGATTGTTTACACACACAGTAACCTAAGTGACTCATAGGGAATTTTTTTCTTCTGAATTTGAATGAGACCACTTAATGTTTTATACCTAAGATTATCCATTTTCCTGCAAATTAATGATTTTGTTTTTCTTTATACAGTTTTTTTAACGTGTGCCAGACATTCATTATCCATTAATCTACTGATAAATATCTTGGTTGGTTCACTGTAGTAAACAGAGCAGGAAGTTCAGATAGCTCTATGACAGAGTTCTTTGGCTATAACCTAGGCATCGAATACTGGGTCATATACCAATCACATCCATCCATCTATCCATCTATCCATCCATCCATCCATCCATCCATCCATCCATCCATCCATCCATCCATCCATCTATCTATCTATCTATCTATCTATCTATCTATCTATCTATCAGGCAGTGTCTCACTGTGGTTTCAGGTCTTCTAGCCTTTGTCTCTTGTGTCCTGGATTTAACATCTGTGCCCCTACAGTTGACTTATTTTAGTTCTTCAATCTTGCTTTGTTTTGCAGATGCTGATGGAACGAAGAATCCGGCCGTGGATCAATAAGAAAATCATAGAATACATAGGCGAAGAAGAAGCTACATTGGTTGATTTTGTTTGTTCTAAGGTTGTTTTTTTTTTCTTCCTCCATCTTTAACATTTATTTTAGACACTTAAAAATTTTGCCAAGTACATGATAATTCAGTTTTAATTAAGTGACCTGATATTTAAAGGAAGCCTCCTCCTTTTAGACCCATCATTCTACAGCTTTGCTTCTGAGTCAGGGAGGACAGAATTGGTGTCTGTTCCCAATTATATTTTCTCTTTTCTACTGCAAATGCCATGCCACTGTGGTTTTGTCTTTTGAGTTTGAATTTTGCAGAGGTAGCCAATAGTTTGTTTTCTCAATTTCTTTGGCAGTCACCCATCTTTTGAATAGTCCTGTCATTAATAGTGTTTAGGCAGTGTCTGATTAGAGTTCTTGACAACTGTGTATTCTATGGAACTTTGTCTTTTAACTTTGTAGCAGTATACAAGTCTCAAATGGCATCCTTACTATATTTATGCATGAAGAAATTGAACCTTATGGAAAATGGTGTCTTGGCCATTTTTATACAATATGTAGCATTTTCAACTCTACAGGCTTTTTTTTTTTTTTTGGTTTTATAACAGATTCTTATAGCCCAGGCTGAGTTTTTCCTTGCCTCCATTTCCTTAGTGCTAGAATTAATAGCATGTACCAGTACACTCAGCCATCATCCAGCAAGATGTGTTTTATTGTGTGTCCTCAAAGTATTGTGTCTTTTAATAAGATGGTTATTATAGTAGGAGCATCATATTCTTGTAATAGTATAAATAGTAAGAATGTTAATCTTCCACTATTCTCTGCTTAAAATTATTATAGGATTAAGATTTATATAGCCAAGTGTGGCAGATTTCTGTAATCCTAGCACTTAGGAGGCTGAGGCAAAAGGTCACAAGTTTGAGGCCTCGCTAGGTTGCATAGCGTGAGAGGCGGGGAAAAGGCATTTTGTAAGTAATGATTAAACTGTTTTAGTGGTTAGGAACCCGGGTTAAAAAACTTAGCCAAATGATAGTGGCACACACCTTTATCCCTAACACTTAGGAGGCAGAGGCAGAGTGATTGCTGAATATACAGAGCAAGTTCCAGCACAGTCAAGGCTTCACAGAAACCCTTTCTCCTATAAAAAATTAAAAAAAGAAAATAAAAAGCTTTTAGAGCCAGACATGGTGGGGCTTGTCTCTAATCCAAGCATTAGGGAGGCAGACAGATCTCTGTAAGTTCCAAGCCTTCTCATAACTAAACATTGAGACCATGCATCAAATAGAGAAACTCCCTCGGGCACAAAAAATTCTAACCTACCGTTTAGAGGTTTTGTACAGCTTTGTAACTTTGTTTGTATCTTTGTTTCTTTTAGGTTATGGCCCATAGTTCACCTCAGAGCATTTTAGATGATGTTGCCATGGTAAGTTAAAAAAATATTGTTATCTGTGTGAACAAACTGCTTTATAAATTTCTTGCATTTTCTTGCTAAAAAAATCAAATTTCTAATTGTATTTGATTTTGTATTATGATCAGTATTTTTCTTTTATTGAACATTATAATTTTATAAGCAGAAGGAGGGAAGAGGTTTGCAATTTAAATGAGAAAAGTACTGCATGAAATATGAGGGAGGGCCTGTTTAACCCTAACCCTAGCAAATTTGAGTAGAACTGGTAGGCTAACTGTGGAAGATTACTTATAACTAAACAACTGGGAAAAGCTTGCTGTCAGAGAATAAGGTGATAAGAAAGTAGACTGCGCTGAAATTGCATTCCTTTAATCCCAGAGTATTAGTCCAAATGATGGCACTTGCCTATCATATACCTTGGGAATTCCTAAGAGCATTGAGACATGTATTAGAGAACGGTACGGGGGTTAGGTTTCAGCACAATGGTATGTGTTCATACCCCAAACAAACAAACATGCAAGTAATTTAAAAATTGTTTTTTAGCTAGTCAGTGGTGGTGCAGACCTTTAATCCCAGCAGAGACAGGCAGATCTCTGTTAGTTCAAGGCCAACCTGGTCTATAGAGCAAGTTCCAGGACAGCCAGGGGTCTTTGAAACCCTGTCTCAGGGGGGAAATTTTGCATTTTTTAAAAAAACTTTCAAGGTATGTAGGCACATGTGGATAAGGCTTCTTACTGTCAAGTACGATGCTTTACAACCAACATAGTAGAAGTGTGCTCATGCAGGGGCACCCACTTTGTAGACCAGGCATGCACACAGGTAAAAGAAAGTATAAAAAGTAATATTCTCATGTATCTAAATGAATAGCTCAGAAAAAGTGCTTACTGCTTACTCAAAATCTAATTAAAATGTTGAGTGTGGTGGTATGCTTTCCTGATCCCAGAATGGAGGGATCTCTCCACGAAGGAGGTGAAGACATTGTTGGAGCTTGTCCAATCACCTCTTTTAATTGGTAAGTCCCAGGTTCTGGTGAGAGATCCTGTCTGGGAAAACAAGGTGGACAACTCATTAGATGAAACCACAGGTTGATTTCTGCCGTCCTTGAACTTACACCTCTCCACACCAAAATACCAGAATAAAAGATGGAGAAATGAATAATTGAAAAGAACAATCTATCATGAGATCCAGATTTCTAGTTGCAGGAACCATGCTGTAAGTCAGGCACACCACCTGCACACTTGTAACTCCAGCAGACATGGGATTTATAAATGCTTCTTAGATGTTTAAGATAGATTTTTAGCTCAAGTAGTACTTTATTCCTGATAAATATATTTGGTGTTTTTACTTTTATATTACAAACTTTGATTACATATTTTGTGTTCCAAGATCATTTCTCAAACTACGGTGTAATAATGACCCACAAATGTGTTTAAAAGAAGTTTAAAGAAATTTCATTTGATAATGTACTGATCACTATGTAGCAAGTACTCACCTGCAGCTAATTTAGTTCCTGCAGTAGTAGTACTACTGGTATGATGCAGCAAAATTTCTTACATTTTTACAGCTCAGAGAATTGAGACTTAGTGAGCTTCATATGATTCTGCCAAGTACACATCTAATAGATGGTAAAGATTTGAACCTAGTTTTTTTTTAAAATATTTATTTATTTATTATGTATACAATATTCTGTGTGTATGTCTGCAGGCCAGAAGAGGGCACCAGACCTCATTACAGATGGTTCTGAGCCATCATGTGGTTGCCGGGAATTGAACTCAGGACCTTTGGAAGAGCAGGCAGTGCTCTTAACCACTGAGCCATCTCTCCAGCCCCCTTGAACCTAGTTTTAATAGGGATTGGGTTCTCAAAATTCTTAGAGGCTGTTTAGGGAAGAAACCAGGCAATAAGAAGTTGCTTTCCACTCAAAGCAGAGATATCCTGGAATTTCATCATAGATAATGTCTTTAAGGAAGTTAGGTCTTTTAACAGTAGGCCCGAGGGCCAGAGACTTATGTCTGTAGGCTAAAGGCAGAAGTAGTATTGGGAACATTATGTAGTGATTAAATCCTAGGTAGATAGTAAAATAACCTAGTTTATTTAACAGAAAAAGATAGTGTTCTTTTATCCTGTGGCGTCGGTGTTCTCTTAATTCTGTTTACTGCATTCTAGAGACTAGTAAATTCTATTGCAGTGCTTAATTCGGTGGCACATGATGACCGTTTGTTAAATGTTAGGTACGATGATGAGTCTGACTTGGGATAAATAATATTACTCTACTAATATAGATAGTTGTATATTTAACTCGTTCATAAATTACTTTTTATGGTAAGGTTTTGCTTTATTTATATAGTTTGGCCAGTCATATATAAATGTAACGTCTATAAAATTAACATCAAAATAAAAGAAAAATATTACTGGAGGCAAGAATGGTGACATGTCTATAATTCCAGCACTCAAAAAGGGGGACGGTTATTTTTGTTTTCATTGAAGTTTAGCGCTAGCCTGGGTTGTGTGTCTCAAAGTCAAACCAGTAAACAAAAGTATAATGGAATAATTATTAGTTGTTTTTTTTTGTTTTTGTTTTTTTTTGTTTTTTGGTAACTTAAATATTCTGTTGAAATCTTTTTTTTCATCCTGGATAATTTTTCTTTTTGGTTTGTTTGAGACAGGGGTTCTCTGTAGCTTTTTGGAGCCTGTCCTGGAACTCACTCTGTCAACCAGGCTGGCCTCGAACTCACAGAGATCCACCTGCCTCTGCTTCCTGAGTGCTGGAATTAAAGGCGTGTGCCAACACCGCCTGGCCGGATAATTTTTCTTTAGGTCATTCCGTTGATTGTGCTTGTGGGTAAGAGTTTTGCATGTTACTGTTGACTTGACATGCCACTAATTATCTTTGCATCTTTTGGCCTCTAGGTACTAGACGAAGAAGCAGAAGTTTTTATAGTCAAAATGTGGAGATTATTGATATATGAAACAGAAGCCAAGAAAATTGGTCTTGTGAAGTAAAACTTTATGCATTCAGAGTTACATTTCAGAATTCTTCTTTCATACCCTTCAAAGAACTTTGAATTTTCTGTGTCTTCAAAGACATTTGTGAGATCTGTAATTTTTTTAATGTAGAAAATGTGAATTCTTTTGTCCTCTAATTTGTTGATACCATGTGTACACGCTTGGTTGTAAAGTCCTGAATCCCTGGTTCCCTTTATACTCACCAGGTACAAATTGCTGGTGTGTTTTATAAGCTGCAGCTACTGTACACAGCCTATCTCATGTAATCTTGTTCTGCTGATTCGTCCCTTGTAAATATTGAAATGACTTCCCAATTCTTTTGCAGGATTCCACCTAATATTAAAACTGTACTGTATAGGCACCAACATGAATAATTTGAATACTAGTCATACTCATTCCCGTGTCACCCCACTCCCTTGATCAGAAATGGCAAGCCCTTGTAAAGGCATGGAGTTTAAAATTAGAGTGCAGACCTAGAGACAGCCATTCCTAATGTATCTCTGTATTAATGTGTTTATGTCAGTCTATGCATAAAAGTCTTTTTAAATTTTCTTTGGGTTCCCTTAAACATTTCATAATTCATCAATAGACTCATAAAGGAAAAGTGATAATTGTGCCAACCCAAGTAACTAGTATAATTACGGTGTGAGTTTCCCAGAGTGTGATATTCTGCAGTGATCAACAGTCTGCTAAACCAGATTTGTGTTTCTCTGTGAATAGGATGGTATATCATAGTCTTATTTCTTCTCCCATTTGAATGCTCACGATTGAAGCAGATTCTAAAGTTCTGGAGCAGTTTACTCAATACATTTTCAACTTACTTGACTTCGTTTAATTTGGATGTATTCCTTTTAATAAAATAAAATAAATTCCCAAGGGAGGGGAGGAGCCCATCTTATTTAACACAAATAACCAGGAGGCACCTCAGTGGAAGAGCTTACTATGCTTACCATGAAAGAGGGCCTGGGTTCTGTCCCTAGCACCAATAAATAAGTAAATAAGGTAAGTTTACAGAAGAGATTTTGACAAAACACAGTAGTAGTTCACTATGATATTTAACTGTTTATATCTTTCTTCCAAAGAAACATCATTCATGGCAGTTTCCCACCTATAAATCTTTATTACTTGTCATCAAACTTTTAATATATTGATGACATGTTTAGAAAAATCCTTAGAATTTAACAGTAATTCAGAAGAACACCAGGGGACAAAATTTATTTGAAAAGTACCAAGTTCCAAACAGTTACTAACAAATAAAGTACAGCTGTTGCCATGTTTGTTTATTAAAAGGTAAAGATTGAATTGTTAGGGTAATGGAACTGTGAGCTTGAGTTACTAAGTTTTTATTTTAATTTTTTTTCTTTTAAACATCTTGAGGACATCCAAAACACCGTTCTTAATGTTGAACCTTGACATGGCTTCATTTTGTAAATATTTCAGTTATTAAAAATGTATATATTTGATCTTGGAAATGCTTTCTTTGAGTCTTATAAATAAATGACATTATGTTATAATTGTGTAGTGCATATACTAGAAAACAACCCAAAACTAAATTTTTAAATGAGTTTTTATGGTATTAGAAGATCAATGAGGCCTTAGTTACCTTATTTTGGATGAGGCTGTGTCATCCATGGATATCTCTACAAAGTGTTGAATATATTTCAAATTTTGTTTTTTAAAAGAAAGTTGCAGAAAAATGACCCTTCCAGTTAGAAATGTATTTATTAGCCATTTTTCAGATTTATCCCTCCACTAGCCCAATAACCTGTTTACGTCATTTATTTTGTTTCTTTGTCTTCTAAACACATTGAACATTTGCTTTGACCTCGTGCTAGGTTTTTATTTAGTTAATATTACCATGAAGTTTTATTCAAATAGATTGACTTTACCTTGCTAGTCTCTCAGATACCTGTAAAAACTAGAGATGTTTACCTGAAGCTTTTAGGAGTATATACCTTATACTGCGTAGCACCTCCCCGTAAAGTCATAGAACCTTTCAGGAGAGCTGGGATGTTCATGTGGGTGGCAGAAAAAGTGGTTAAATTAAGCTTATATTTTAAACCAAGTTTTGCCATTAAAGCTTCTTAGTTTTTATGATAGATCTGTACATTCATTTTAGGTTTTATATTGGTTGGTATCACTCATTTAAGTAATAAAACACATGAAGTCTTAAAACTAAAATGCTTTTCCCTCGTTTGACCACAGAATAAAATTTAAGTATATTTTGAGAAAGAGTAGTTAAAATGTTTGACACTAGTTTTTCTCACATTTGATTGGGCCCTTTTGTTACTTGTCTTGTTAAAATGCCTATGTGGTTTAGTAGGGTGGATAATACCTTAAAAAGACACCCTCCCCCACCCCCCCCCGGGTTTCTCTGCGTAACAGCCCTTGCTGTTCTGGAACTGTCTCTGTAGTTCAAGCTGGTAGCAAAATACAGAGATCTGCCTCTCTCTTCTTCCTGAGTGCTGGGATTAAAGGTGCGTGTCACCACTATGGGCAATGCCTAAAATTTTATAATTACCAAGTCATACTAGTACCAACTGATCCATGAGTTACATTAAGTCGAATAAGATTTTTCAGATACCTGCACATTATTTTATCTTGGCAGACTATATAGTGGCAACATTTGTTGCTCAAAGTAGATTTTAAAGAAAATAGCTATTTTATTTTACTGAGATTGGACAATTTTCTAATCAAATTCAGGCTGTCCTTGAATTTCCCAGGCTTCCATTGCAATCCAAAAGACTAGGTTACAAGTGCTCAAATATGGTGATGCTTGAGAACAGTAGTTAGCTATGTACAATATGTTCTATTTGTGAACATCAAAATAACCCTCCAAAATAGTGCCCTAGGTCAGTTGTCCCCACCAGACTCTGAGGATGTTCTTTTAAAAGTTTGATATTTGAGCTTTATGATAGTGCTTCCCTGTAAACTGTGTAATAGCAAATGTTGATGTTTTCTTCACAGTAAAGTTTCAGATAATCTAACAGGAATACCTATAAGATACAGAAAAATCAGTTTTGCCTGGCGTTGGTGGCGCATGCCTTTAATCCTAGCACTTGGGAAGCAGAGGTAGGCAGTCAGTTCAAGGTCAGCCTTGTCTACAAACAACAGCTAGTTCCATAGCTACAGTGAAACCCTGTCTTGAAAAACCAAAATAAATAAATAAAATAAAGAAAAATAAGTCTTGAGCCAAAACAAGTATTACGTGTCTGTGTGTATCTCTACCACGAAGAAAATAAATTAGCAAATTCATATAAATAGATTTCTAATGTTTGTGAGGCTTGTTTTCGTCAAACTTTTGGTATCAAGATCTGTGATTTCAGAATGGCTGTGGATTTTTCTGGTTATAGTTCAACTGTTTATTTACTACATACAATTTTAATATCTTTATTTCAGAATGTGCCTTTTATTTTTTTTTCATTTTTTTGTCATTTTTGTTAATTTTTTTTATTTTTTGAGACAGATCTCCCTCACCTTGGCTAGCCTGGCACTCACTATGTAGATATCTGGCCCTGCTTAAGTTGTTTTTGTTGTTGTTGTGTTTGTTTGTTTGACTTTTGAGACAGTGTTTCTCTGGGTTGCTCCGAATACACTCCCTCTGTAGACCAGACTGGCCTTGAACCCTGGTGCTGGGATTGAAGGCACGCACCACTGCCTAGCTCTCTCTTTGAGTCTGTTTGGTTGGTTGGTTGGTTGGTTGGTTGGTTGGTTGGTTGGTTGGTTGGTTTTTGATCTTAGTTTTAGTTTTCGAGATGGTTTCTCTATATATCCTGACTGATACGGCTTGCCCTAGCCATCTGCTTGCCTCTGCTTCTGCCTCCCAAATGCTGGGATTAGTCACTCACCACTACCTAAGTGTGTCTTGAAGCAACCAAATTAGGCATAGTTGTAAATATCCATAGAAAAAAATAATTATAAAAATGAGTGAAAAAATACTACATACTTATTAGTTGAATCGACGACCTTTATATTCTCATACAGAATGGGAGTTATATTGTGTAGTAGCCAAACTTTTTTTGTAAAGGAGAGTTTATGTTGAACATGGTGACCTTAAACTCACAGATCCTCTTGCCTCTGCTGAGATTAAAGGCCTGCATCACCACACACACAAACCCCTCATTTTGAGTGTGTACTCTTTGTTTTTCAAGACAGGATTTCTCTGTAACAGCTGTCTTTGAACTCTGTAGACCAGGCTGACCTTGAACTCCTCTGCTTCCTGAGTGCTGGGATTAAACATGTCCCACCACTGCCTGACTTTATGTGTGTGTTTTTTAATTGGGATTGATTTTATTGAAGTCCTTTCTTCTTACACATCCCCTTTTCCCCTCTGTCTCTCCCCATCATTGTCTAGATTTGGCCTAGGCCCATTTGTGTAATCCATGTTGTCCTCAATTTACCAAGAAACCAAGTCAAACAATATTCCATTCCTGTTTTGATAACAAAAGGAAAACGAGTCCAACAGCTAAGGGTTCCGTTTCTGCCTTTAGTGTTTAGTGTTGATAGATGTATTCAGTTACAGAGATTGAAGTAATTAGTGAGAAAACAGACTCAACTTTCTTTTGGATTAGTTTATTTCTAGGCAAGAATCTAAAGTTTGGGCATACTTTTAATTGAAAGACAATTCAATGTTTCTATAGGAATTGTAGTGTTAATGTGAGTAAAAGCAAATAATGATCATATGCAACTGTTAATTGTGTATCTAGGACTCCTTGGTAATACACGTGGCGTTCTCATTGACGAGACCTTGGCTTTAGCGATGACATCATTTATACTCTAGTCTTTCAGGCTCCCTCTTATGTAGCACTTTCAGGTTCAGGCTTCATTCATCACTAGTTAGTCACTATTGGATCTTCTTGCTGCATTTTGTTGTTCATACCACTGTTCTGTTTCCATGTTCTGAATATTGGGGAAAAGAAATGCCCTATTGCAGAGACTCTTGAGTACTCTTGGTGTTGATAATTCTTAGGTTAGCTTTCAGTGTTTCTAGACTCAGTGTTACAGTTCACTGAAAAATATTGGATGACTTCTTGCCTACATACCCACAAGTCCACCACATGCAGCAAATAGCCCTCAACCCTATCAAGGACTTGTTAGAAAAAGTATTGGGCGAATTTCTAGTTCTCTAGTTCACGAGTGTAGCAAACTTAAGTCCTGCCTGGTGTAATAACTCCATTTGAGTTATCTAGAAGACCTCTTTTCTGGCCATCCCTACAGTTTCTTGATCCTTGTTCAAGTAATTTTCTTTCTTTGAAATAATTTTGTTAAAACAGGCTCACCTTGAAGTCTTCAATACTGCATCAGTTCCCAAGGTATATCCCACCACAAACCAGCTTTCTTCTTAGTTTCAAGAACAAAACACAAAAGAATTAACTTGGCTTCCATCTCCTTTTTATTAGTGATTCCAAGAAATTAATATGTACCTTCCAAATGTCTCATTCATCCTCTTGGAAATGTGTGTAATTCTCAGTGTTTCCACTGATTCCTTGTGGCAGCACTATTGGGACACACAATAGCTTGACTCTAAGCATTTGCTGTCTACTTGGGATTCACAGGTGTCAATGTTTAATCACCTTTGTGCTCCTCTAATGTCTGTCTTCACACCGTCTCTTGGGTGTTCATATCCCTAGAAAGAGGAATATAGAAAACAGGAAAAGGATCTGTAGTCCAGTTTGTGTGTCTTTTCCACCTGCTGCTGACACCTTTCCACCAACCCCTAGACAAAGTTTCTCTTTTCTCTATTGACCTGGTCTCTCAAACTCACCTGCTTTTGTCTTTCTGGGATTGACAGTGTGTACCACCACACTGGGCTTTGCACATAACTCATGCGAGGCTTTTTTTTTATTTATTATGTATACAATATTCTGTCTATGTGCATGCCTGAAGAGGGTACCAGGCCTCATTACAGATGGTTGTGAGCCACCATGTGGTTGCTGGGAATTAAACTCAGGACCTTTGGAAGAGCAGCCAGTGCTTTTAATCGCTGAGCTCATCTCTCCAGCCCCCTCATGTGAATTTTATAACATGGGTGAACTGTGATTTTTTTTCTTTATTTTTATATACCAATACTCCATGAACAAAATGTTATGTTGAGGTTGGTTCTACCAAAGATTGCAGTTAGGATAATGAACAATTTTACAAATGCCTTTTAGCCTGTCTTTGTTTAGCGCTTGTATTGTGCTCGCTCTATGTGCTCTCCACTATTTTCTGTATTCTTCCCCATATAAATGAATTTTATTGGGGGAAAAACTAAGGGTAAGAAATTTATGGTTTGAAGTATGTATGGTGTGTCTCCTCCCAGCTGCCATTCTGCTGTTGTGAAAGACAAATATGAAAATTTTACGTATGAAAATATTGCATGAAATCTGTGTTGAAGCAGGGTTGAGAGTGTTGGGAGAAAATGGAGATGGTTGCTCTGGATTAGAATGAGGCGTCCTGGGAAATAAAATAATTAGACCCTGTGTAGCCCAGTTTACCCTGTGATTTGTTAAGCCAGTTTGACCTCAGCTCACTGACCTGCCCTCATCTACTGAGTTGGATGACAGACATAACTGTTAACAATCGTCTTTACAATTACATAAAATCTTACGGATGCAAACTCAAAGTAGGAAACATTTTCTGCTCTCCAGACGCTTGCATCTTGGAAGACCTTTTCAGAGTTGGAGCCTAGAATATTAGGGTAGTTTCTCAGATTCCGTTTACCCACCAATCGCTTTAATTTATTGAGGGCACGAACAATAAATTATATCCATTTTGAGCAACTGTACAAATGTGAAGAAAAGGGAAGTGTCCGGTTTTAAATGTTACCACAAAACGAAGGATGATGTCCAAACGCGTACGGTGTATACAGAATAGGTTTTCTTTTTCTCTTTTTTGGCGGGGGGGGGGATTTTTGAGCCAGGGGCTCTCTGTAGGTTTTTTTTTTTTTTTTTTTGCCTGTCCTGGAACTAGCTCTTGTAGACCAGGTTGACCTCGAACTCCCGGAGATCCGCCTGCTTCTGCCTCCCGAACGCTGAGATTCAAGGCACGGGCCACCACCGCCCGGCCCAGGATAAGTTTTCAAGGCCGTATGGGGTGTGTTTGAGACCTGCAGGGAACATACGAATCTCAGTCTCAGCCAAAACACAAGGGGAAAATGTCTTCGGTTTTAGCATGGGAGAACACTAGATCAGTCTGAAGCCCTACAACTGCTTCAGATCGCCCAGCATCTTACTTCGACCCACAGCAGTGTAGCTCCAACCCTCACAGTCTGCGCGCGCCACCGGAAGTCCCGTTCACTGTTCGATCTCGTAGCCAACGTCGTGGGGCCGGAAATGACGACACCGACGAGGCCTTTAGGGCGGGGCCTAGGACGACCTGCTCTGCGGGCCGCGAGTTCTCGTCGGAAACAAAACAGCGGCAGCCTAGACCGAAACCTCCGGTGCGAGCCGGCCGTCAGGGCGCGGAGAGAGAAGGTGAGTTTCCGGGTTTTGCGGGGCGAACGGTGTCTCTGCCAGCTGTGGTCGCTCGTTCTTGCCTAGGGCCGGAGCCTGAGCCTCTGCGGGCCGCGCAGCGGGCGTCCTCGAGGATGAGGGGCGGGGTCCGGCCGGGCGGAGACCGAGGAACCCCGCATGGGAAACGAGGTCGGCCGGTTTGTCAGGGCCGTCCAGGCTAAGAGTGACCCCCTCCGAGCTTTGGTCCGGAAGTGCTGGCTTTCCCGGACGGCCCGGAGCAGGTGGCTGCTGTCGGGGGTGGCCGGCTGTACGGGAGTGGAGCAGGAGATAGAGGAAGCGCCCTAGGCTGGGTCGGCTTGAGCAACTGGTGAGACGCTGCGTCTCGTGTCTCCAGTGTGTCCTAGTCCAGGAGTGAGTGGCACTCAGGGCTAACTTCTCAGTGTCTCCATTGCCAGGCAAAGAGTCGTATCGCCGTCGCTTGTTCCTTCATCAGAACTGTTAAGATGCATGTGCACGCCCGACGCTTGTAGGCATCTTTAGCGCTTGCCTTTTCTTCTTTTTCACGTTTTCAGATGTGACACTGCGGTGGACAGAGGTTGCTACAGGCACATCCGTCTGGTAGTGAGGCTGAAGTGCATAAGAGAATTTAGGTGACTTTTATGTAATTAGGAGAGATGAGAGTTACAGTAACGGGAATGTATACAGGAGAAGCGTGAGCAGGACAAGCTATCGGTTCAGCTAAAGTGTGAGATTGAGTTCAAGAATGAGAGAGAAATGAGGAAGTTAGGAAGTGGTTTGAAAATACCACTTTTGAAGTGTCAGTGGGTGAAGATGGCCTGAGGTTAGCACTGTAGGCATGGGTCACTTAAGTAGATTTGCTGCTTGTTGTTTGAGCAGCTAACTGGGTGACAGGAACTCGAGAGCCAGGTGGAAGGAGGGTTAGGAGACAGCTGAGGATGAGTGTAGAGCCACAATAGTGCAGTGTCACAGAAGGCAGGGAGGCTTGAGGTTCGGGAAAGCTTTGTCAGCGACTTGGAATGAAAGGCCTGGTATTGTAGAAGTATCTGAAAATCGGAGTAGCATTGTGCGGTTGAAAGAGGAAGGTGAACCACACAGTTAGCAGTTTTAAGTGTGCCAACAGACACGTCTGTAAAGGTTACAGGAAACAGGTGAAATTCGTTTTAATGATTTGTTAGCCCAGTATAGCTAGCAGTTTTATTTTAGCATGTAATCACTGTAAAGATGAACTTGTCTTCTCCGCTAGATCTTAATTGAAAAAAAAAATCTGATTTCTAAAGTGTCCCAGGCACATGGCACAAAAGTTTTGTTGTGTAAAAGAAACCCAGTTCCTCTTTGAATGCTGGAAGAATTCTTGTTTGGTTTTCATAATGCCTTACCCAGTTCCTGGTTTAAGTTGAGTAAAAGCAGACGAATTTAGGCAATGATAAATATCAGAAGCTTGCAAGCTAATTAGATGTAAATATTCATTTTTAATTAAAAATTAGTTCTATTCTATCCATTTCCACAGAAGGTTGAGACAGTGATTCACAATAATCATAACTTCATTACAGGGTTATTAAAATTTAAAAGAGTAGAAAGTAAAAAAATTAAAATAACATTGGGAGAAAGAGTCTTTATAGTTGCCAGGTATGGTGGCATGCATTTGGAGTCCCAGTTAGTTGGAAGGTGAGTAAGAAAATCAAGGCCAGCCTTGATGAGAGAGAGACAGTGAGTGAGTGAGATGAGATTTGTCCTATGTGATCTGAACCTATTATAGTCTGTAGTCTATTTATAGCCTGTGTAGGTAGATAGGACATATAGTACAGTGTGTGTGAGAAAACTATGTAGACTCTCATTGTGTGGGTGTATGTATGTGTGCACATGTGTACTTTATATGCAAAGCTACAGAGTCTTTGTCTATATATGTGGGTGCATGCATCCATGCTTGCAAATGCAGAGGCCAGAGAAGGACACTGGATGTTTTTCTCTTTTACTTAGCACCTTTTTTTTAAAAAATCTTTTGTTATGTTTTTTTGTATGCAGGGTTGGGGGATGGTGGTGGTGGTGGTGGCATGGTGTATGTGCTGAAGTTTGAAGTGAGTTCTTCTTTCATCTTTAAGTTGGTACTGGGGATTGAACACAAGTCTCTAGGCTTGTGAGGCAAGTACCTTTACTTTCTGAGCCATCTCTATAGCCCCTTATTTTTTTTTTAACTTAATTGTTTTGTCTTGTTTTTTTGAACAAGGGTCATTCTATATAGCTCTGAGTATCCTGGAACTCACTAGACTAGGCTGGCCTCAAGCTCACAAGTTCCAGATCTGCTGGAACTGAAGGAATCCAGCTTTAATTTTGAAAACTTAATTGTGTGTGTGTGTATCCGTAATGGGGATCATATGTGCTGTGATACAAAGGATAATTCACAGGGTTATTTTGTGGAATCATTCTTGTTTACATTATGTGGGTTCTGAGCATGGAATTATGGTTGTCAGATATATGCAGCAAGTGCTCATCAGCCCTGTACCTTATTTTGTAAGCCAGGGTTTCTTTATTGCACCCGAAGCTATTTCAGCTAGAGGGCTGGCCATCAATCTCCTGGGATCCTCATCTCTACCCCCAGTGCTGGGATTATGGGCACTATAGTTTTGCCTGGCTTTTCTGTGGTGCTGGGAATTTGAGCCCCAGGCCTCTTATTTTCACAGTAAGTGCTTTTCCCCACTGAGCCATCTGCCCAGATTATATGTACTGTCTTAATATACTTTGAGACTGTTGGTTTGTTTCGCTGTAGAACTGGATTTATTTGACTTCTGTGATTCTAAGACTCTTGGAAGTAGTATCAAGCATATATTTGTATCACATTGCCTTTATAAAATCCAGAAAACATCTATATTCTAATACATTTAATCCTGAAGGTTTGACTAAGATCCTCAGCTGTTTTTAGCTCATCTTCATTGCATCTTCTGAGCCAGCCAGCATTACCACTGTTTTAAAACAAGCTACAGCAGGAAGTGTCCATAGCAGCCCTCCTTCAGAGCTAACAGCTTAGAGCGCATAGATCTCACTCACTCAAGGCTCTGCTTCAAGGTGGTAGTGTGGGGCAGCTGGGACCATTTTGATTTGAGCATCTTATGGGGCCTAGGTGGGGAGGGCAAGGAGTACCAATCCATGCTAGTGTCTTCTCAAGGCAATGTCGAATGTATAAAAGGGCAGGGCCAACTGCACAAGCGTAGTTCACATATCTGCCAGTGTCAGTCAACTAAGATTACATTGACAAAGGCACATAGGATTTCACCTAAAGGCTTAGAAGGTAGATAATGAACTTCACCCATCATGAGACCAAAGAGAGATTGGTTCCAGGACCACTAGATTCCAAAATTTGAGGATGCTTCAGTTCAGTCCTTATATAAAATGGTATATAGTATTTGGGGTGAGAATGTAGTCATGTACAGAGACCTACACTGGGTCCCTAGCATTGAATAAAAAAATCTGAACAAAAATATATTTGTTACTTATAATCTATACACACAAATCCTCTTGTATACTTTAAATCATTTCTTCATTAGAATATCTAATAACACAAATAATTGTTACACTGTGTTGGTTAAGGAAGAACAAAGAAAACTACATGCCACATATATCAGTCTTTAGTTGGTTGAACCCAAGAATCCTGAACCAGAAGATATGAAGGCTAACCATTCTTCTCTTAGGGATACTGGGGGAAGAGAGAATATTTACTGAATAATAATTTTATCTATCACAGATGGTTCACAGAGGTGGAGTGGGATGGGAAGAGGGAAAAACACACACTCAATAAGATGCATCACCACCCTTGCTCTTTTTAGTTCTGTCCCTTTCATATCTCTTGGAGGGCAGGGGAAATGATTTGCTCTCTGTACCTTAAAAAATAAGAGTTATCTTGGCTATTCCTAAATTAAGGGATTTTCATTTCAGTTATAGAATACAGTTTAGAGTTTGGTTACATTTATTATTGAATGTGAGCCTTCAGAAACTCAAGTAGAACCAGGTTTGATAGTAAACACTTTTAATCCTAGCATGTGGGAGTTGGAAGCAGGAGGACCTCAAGGTCAAACATTTGAGCAAGACCCTGTTTAAATAAATACGTAAATGACAGGGTATGCCTTTAATCCCAGCACCCAGGAGTTTGAAGTCAGTCTGATCCACATATCTGAGTACAGGCCAGGTGGCAGGCTACATAGTGAAGCCCTGTCCCAAACAAACAAACAAACAAGGGGAAAGCCAAGGTATGGCTCAGTGGAACACTTACTTGCTTCCCACCAACCAAAATAAACAAATCAAAACTGGAATCAGCATTTGGGCTGCGTATCAAGGAGCAGCTGTCAAAATGACAAGAAGAAGATAGAGTGGGGAAAGTGTGTGTGTAGTGGGCATGGGGAGAACAGCCAAAATGCCCGTTTGTGCAGTCTGTTGGTCAGTTGTGAGACTCTGGCCCCAACTTTTTGGGAGAAAGCTTTAATTTTTTTTAACAGCCAGCCTTGGGCTCACGGGACGTCCATCAGTCTCAAAGGAAGTAGATATGTGGTAATAACAACAAAAATATTGATCTTGATAATTCTTGTCCCCCTTAGGGTCAGAATATCACTTTATGAGGTTAAAAAGACCTCCTTACCATAAATATCACTTTATGAGGTTAAAAATGCCACCTTACCATGAATATGCCATCTACCTCAAATATTCATCATAAAGTCTTTAAAGTCTGTAGCTCAGAACCCACTCACGTTCTGCTCCTTGTGTATTTTCTTGTAGCCTACTTGGGTCTTTCTTTGGAGTATATACATTGCTAAATAAGCTTTTGCTTAGATTATGTATGTGTGTGTAGACTGAACCCTCACCTGTTAAGAAATAAGACCCTCACTTTAGGCCATGGGAAGATGTATGTGGAGACTGCACCTTCATTTACCGGCCACCCAGACCTAAGTAATCACACAGAAACTGTATTAATTACAACACTCTTTGCCCTATGGTTCAGGTGTATTTTTTGCTAGCTCTTACATCTTAAATTAACCCATTTCTATTAATCTTTATATCACCATGAGGCTGTGGCTGGAACAGTAACATTCCAGCATTTTTCTCCTTGGGCAGCTACATGGCATTTCCCTGACTCTTGAACTTCTGATTCTCCTACCTGCATTCTTCTAAGTATTGGAATTAGAAATGTTCAAACCCATATCTGGCTTATGTGTATGGAGACTGAACCCAGGGATTGGTTTATGCTGGGCGAGTACTCTAGGAACAAGCTACCTCTCTAGCCCTGTGGCTGCTTCCTTGAGTGGGATTTTCTCTTAGGAGCCTATTCTGAAACTTGAAACATTGCTCCTGAGATGTTTTTGAAGTTTTAGTTTATAGAGGTTTCTAGTTGGATAGACTTAATTTTTTTCCTCATATGTGGTATGTTGATGTATGCATGTTTTGTTATATGCTCGAGACTGATTTCTGGACCTTTTCTAGATCACTTTCCACCTTATTCTCTGAGACATAGTCTCGATCAAACCCAGAGCTCACTGATATAGCTAGTTTGGCTAGGGAGCTTGCTTTGGGAATATCCAGTCTTTGCCTCCTGTGATTAGAGCTGGGTTGCCAGACCCACCCACCCAGTACTGAAGTGAGTCCTGCCATCCCACAGCAAGCACTCTCACCCTGAACCATCTCCCCAGACCCTGCATAGACGTTTCTGTGGAACATGTCTGAGCTCTGAGTTTATTCATAGTTCTGGGACTCTTTTCTCCTTTGTATATCTGTCTTGTTTTCCCTAGTACTAGGGATGGGCCCCAGGGTCTGCACATACTAGGAAGCAGATCTGTGTCCCACTTGTTAACTGTCTTTGTCTGATAGAAATTGTAGTTGCTCATCAGAACAATGATCGCTTTTTCCTTTGTCTGACTGCCTGAGTTGTGCTAGGAACAAGCCCAAAGCAGAGGGTAAAGTATTTGCTAGATCAGAATTGATGTGAAGGTCTAGTAAAGAAAATATACTGTGGACAGAACTATGGCAGGAGTGTGGGGTGGGGCAGGTAGGGGTCCATGATTGGTAACGGGATCATTTTATAGCAGTCAAGAGACTGATTACCTGGCCTTATCTCCTGACCCATTTGTATGGGATTCACTTTGAGTACTTCTGTACTCAAAATTTACTCAAAAATGTACTAAAAAGTCCTTGTAGGCTGTCAAGGTAAAGCACTCTGATAATTAGGAGTTAGTCTCAATTGTGTATATATGGTCAGCAGCACAGGCTCCATAGGTAGGATCTGATAGTGAGGGGTTTTGCTCTTTTACTTTTGGCACTTTGATTTCGGCCCTTTGTCCCCACAGTGTCTGATAGAAAGGAAATAGATGGCAGTGAAGAGCTTCAGTGTGTCTGTTCTCAGCAGGGTCCAGAGTGGAAAGCACCAAGATCTACATCCCTTCTCCTCCCTTGCAATGCAGGTCTCTTCCCAGCTACTGACTTTTGTTCACATCTCTCAGCTGAGAATGTTATCAAATTTGCAAGTACCTTCTGCCATGCTGCCTGAACCGTGAGGTCAATTTTCCATCACTCTCTTCAGCTGTTCTGGATCAAAATCAGCTCGATTTGACCTACCCCTTTCTTTGTACCAGCAGTATGTGTCTGCTCCCCGCCGTGGCATGGCCTGCTTCTGCTTCTGGGTTCCTTCTGAAGACAGTTCTATCAGGGAGGCTCTTCTTATGCACTGTGATCCTCAGAGCTACGGGGGAGGCCTGTCATTTCTCTAGGTGACCAGAAGAGCCCTGGGCTGAGTATCCTCACCCCCTGGGCTCTGGATTGGTGGTGTTACTCATTTGCTCCTTAACCCTGCACATACAGATCCGTTTGCCTTAGCCTCAGGTGCTTGTTGTGTGTGGCATGTAAATGCAGAGTCTTGGGCAGAATTTTTTGTTTTGGTTTTTTGGGTTTTTTTTTTTTTTTGGAGGGGCAAGCAAGGAAGGTTTTTTGAAAGGGAGAGAAGGAGCTCCCTGAAATAGGAGTGGAGGGTGGAGGATTAAAGAAAGAGCTGTTCCTTCATTAGAATTTTTATTATTTTCAGAAATTTTTGTAGATTTATGCGTATAAGTGTTTTGCCTGTGTATAAATATGTGCACGTCTGTGTGCCTGGTGCCTGTGGAGGTCAAAAGAAGATATCAGCTATCCGGAAACAGGAGTGATGAATGGTTTTGAGCCGCTGTATGGGAGCAGGGACAGAAACCTGGGTCCTCTGCAAGAGCAGCAGCAAGTGCCCCTTAACCACCGAGCCAACTCTGTGCCCTCGGGGAGTTTTTCTACCCCATTTATTTATTTTTATTTTATGCGCATTGGTGTTTTGCCTTCATGTATGTCTGTGGGAGGGTGTCAGGTCTCTGGAACTAGAATTTCAGGCAGTTGTGAGCCGCCATGTGGGTGCTGGGCTTTTAACCACTGAGCCATCTCTCCAGCTCCCCATGGGAACTTTTAAAGAATCAAATGGAATATGACTATGAAAAGAACTTTGAAAATAGCATTGGGAATATGCGGAAGTAGTGACTGTTTTATTATTGATGGTTCTTACAAGGAAGATTTGTCTGCGAGAGCTCCAGTATGGTTCCTTCTAATGGCTAAACAGACTGTGTAAACATTAAAGAGACAAGTAAAATGGCAGTCCTTTATAAAAATAAATACTAGTATTGGAAAATGCTGTTTGTGGAAAATACTTTAAATATCTCAGGTTTTACTTAATACTGAAAGCAGTTGCTACTTGTGAGCAGTAGTTTGCTAGTGATAAAAATGAGTTTCACAAGCCTTGAGGCGGTGGTGCCTGCCTTTAATCCTGTCACTTTGGGGCAGAGGCAGGCGGAGGGCAGCCTGGTCTGTAGATTGAATTTCAAGACAGCCAGAGCTATATAGTGAGACCCCATTTCAAAAAACCAAAAAGAGAAAAATGAGTTTAATATAACCTAGTCTGAATTGCTGTAAAGCGTTAGGCAAGGATAGTGTACTATATGTGGGTTTGGATGCCTTTGTTTACCAGATAAGACCTTGGTTGAGATAGTTGACTTCTTCGTACTACACTCCCCCCCCCCTTTTTTTTCTTGAGACAGGGTCTCATTATACAGGCTAGGCTGGCATCAAACTCTGAGAGATTTGCTTTCTGAGTGCTGGAATTAAAGTATTGTGTTACCACACCCAGCTATTTGATTTTATTGTAAATGAGTGGATAAAGTGAATAAGCTAATTAGATGTTTTTACTTTCTGTTTAAATTTTCTGTGGAAGGAAGGAGACAGATGAACATAAAAGAGAGCCTGCAGTGACTAGAAATTTGCCATGGGAAGGCTGGGGTGTGGGTTGGTAGAAGGCTTATCTAACATGAGTGAGACCGTGGGTTCCATTCTCAGGAGCCCCCCTCTCTTAGAAAAGCTATTTGTTGGGGATAGAGAGACTGGTCGGTGGTTAAAGGGTGCATCTGCTCTTGGAGAGGACCCAGGTTTGTTTCCCAGCTCTTAACCCAGGGCCTCAAAGCACTGTGCCCCTGAAGTCAGTGCCCATCCCCCTCTTCTGCTTTTATAAATGGCTGTCCTGTCGGGTGAAATGAGACGGCTAGAGAAGGGTTGTGAAGTGAGAGAGCTAGGCATCTATGGTATGAAGATGAAAAATTAGTTTAGAGTTGTCAGCACAGAAAAGGAAATTTGAACCTGTGGTGATGCACACTTTTAATCCCAGCACCCAAGAAGCCTCAGAGGTAGGCAGATCTCTGAGTTCAAGGCCAGCCTGGTCTACAGACCAAGATCCAGGACAGCCAGTGTTACACAGAGAAACCCTGCGTCGCCCCCCCCCCCCCCAAGCAAAACCAACAATAAGAAAAAAAAGAAATTCAAGACTGTCTCTTAAAATCACGTGACTTCTTGGTTTGAAGTTAGAAAGTATCTCAGTGTTTGAGGTCTCATTGCCATACCGCTCCCTAACACAGTAAAATTTGCCAGTCAAAGGTCACGCATAGCAAGTTAACACATTTCTTCTGACTTGCGAATGTTTGAGTGGATTTGACTAATTATGAGTAACGTGGTAAAATCCTATTTCATACTAATCCAGGAGTCAGCACGTGACGGAAGCCCTAAAAGGTCCTTAAGCAGCTCGGCCTGGAAGAGAACACATGAGAGAAAGGTTTGTTTTTACAGAATGTAATTCATGAGAGTGTTTAAAAATAAGTGAGTAATCTTAACAGCTTGAAGTTCTGCCTTGTTTTTCCCTTTTCAGAATCCCAAGAGGCTCTGTTTTCCTTGAAAGGGTATTTCTATACAGTTGCTCCAATGACAGACATACCTGCACCCTTGTCCTACTTCCAGAATGCACAGATGTCTGAGGACAACCACTCCAGCAGCACCGTCCGTAGCCAGGTACAGTGTGGGCTTCTGAAGCTTTCCCACCATCCTCATGCGCCTCTGGAAGGTGCTGAGCCTGGGGCAGCTTTGTTCTACTTTGGACATCTTTATTTACTGAACACTAAGCTGTGGGTAAAGTATCATAGCCTTGGTGAACGGCGCTCCAAAACTACTTTTGTTTTACTTTGTTGTGCTGGGAACTTATCCTAGTGTACTGAGCTGCTCCCCCAGCCCATAAGGCTATTACCACATGAGTGTTAATGCAGGTCCTGCTGGCCTCATCACCTCAGCTTCCTGAGGTATAAGGACCTCATGGTCCACATTTTTCGTCATGATCTTACTCTTCTACAGGAAGAAGGGATACGTTTTATTAAGTTTTCTAGTTTCTGGAAGTGTTCAGTAAGTAGTGACAGTGATTATACAAGGTAAAGCATCAAAGGTCTGAGTTCAGGATAGGGCTGTGGTACAGTACACAAGTTTTGAAACTCTTACTACAGTCCTGAACAAATAGGTTCAAGATTGAACTGGTTACTCTTACCACAAGTATAATGAATTGAAGTCATTTTGGAAACGACTAGCCAAATCTTTATAGTCTGCTAGTTGACATTCTTGTCTAAGTTTAAGCACCATTATATGTTGTTAGGTAACATAATTGGACATAACATGTAAAAAACATTTCTTGTTCCAGATGTCTTTAGCATAACCACTTTTATTTAATTACTTATTTTTATTTTATGTGCATTTGTGTTTTACCATGGATGTCGGCTCCCCTGGAACTGGAGTTACTTGTGAACTGCCATGTGGGTGTTGGAAGAGCAGTCAGTGCTCTTAGTCACTGAGCCATCTCTCCAGCCCTAGCGTAACCTCTATAACAGATGCAATGAGGGGCTGTAGGAGTCCCAAAAATATGTTTTCATCTTGTGGGCTGCTATGTATAATCTTATTTATAGTCAAGGGACTAAGTGGATAAGAGTCACTATTTTTTAAAGTCTAAATATTTATAAAAATTTTATTGTATAATGTTCTAAGCATCTAGAGTAGTGGTTTTCAACCTTCCTAATGCTGCAATCATTTAATATAGTGAGAACCCCAGCCATAAAATTATTCTCATTGCTGCTTCATAACTGTAATTTTGCTACTGTTATGAATCATAATGTAAATATTTAATATACAGGATAGCTGATGCACAACCCCAAAGGAATTGTGACCCACAAGTTGAGAAGCACTAATCTAAAGCATAGCAAATAAGTAACCAACGTTACTAAAGTTAAAGGCTGTATTATTTGGGATGTACTTCTTGTTTGTAAAGGCGGTTCAGATTTTTCTGTTTCTATGTCTGTTGACCAAGGTTTCTGTCCCACCTGGTCCTGCAGCCGTTCAGTCCCAAAGAAACACAAAGAGGTCTACATTGATCATAAACTGGTTGGCCTATTAACTCAGACTTCTTGTTAATTCTTATATATTAAATTAGCCCATAATTCTTAGCTGTGTGGTTTGGTACCTTTATCACTGAGGCATTCTCATCTTGCTTCCTCTGCAACTGTGTCACGACTACAGACTGACTCTTTCCTCTTCCCAGAATTCTCCGGTTCTTGTTGCCCCACTTCTACTTCCTGCCTGGCTACTGGCCAATCAGCATTTTATTAAAATACAAGTGACAAATCTTTACAAAGTACAAGACCATTGTCCCACAGCATATGTCTCTTGAAAACAACAACAAAAATGCATTTCTATGATGTGGCAGTTCAAACCCCGATATTTGTACATGCTATGCTGTTTCTATTTATTGATCCTAAATTCAATGAAACCATAACCAAATAAAATAAATTTCTACATTTAATTTGGAAAGAGACACTAGTTTTGTGGGAAAACAATATAGAAAAAAAATTGAAGTACCTCTTCCCATCCCACCCTCTTTTGTAGGGAGTTACTCTTCTAAATTTGGCTCTTTTAACATGTTTACTATAAATATGCAACAAAGACAGACTTTTGCAATTGTACATGTATCAGCCCAATCTCCTTTGTTCTCTTTTGTGGATATATAAAAACTTGGTTTACAAATGTTTGGTAGTTCCCAGTTTCTCAGATACTGAGCAGATCTGTTGCCTGTGGTGGAGGCTTGAGAGGTCTCAGATAGAGACCAGATTGAGTCTCTGTCCAGTGTTGCTCAGCTCTGAGACAGTGCGTGGGGAACTGAAAGACAGTTCTATTCTAGAGCAGTAGTGCACTTGGAGTGTGCAGGCTTTTTGGGAGAGTTCTGGGTGTTTATTTCACAGATGAGCCTTAATGGAAGGGCTGAATGGGGGGTTATCCAGATAGGAATCTGAGTAGGTTGGGGTTTCTTCCTCTGTAGGGTTTCTTACTCCTTTTTTGTCCTTACAAAGTTTCTGGTGTATGGAAATAGATACATGATGAGAACAGCCAATTTTGCAAGGCTAAATGAATGGAAATTCATTCTATAAAAGCAAAGTCTGGGTTGGCTATGCTGGTCCCAACCAATTTGAACAGTGGTGTGATAAGATAAAACACAGCTCTGTGGTTGCATTAGTCTCTAAACCACCAGCAGTTTGTCTGTCCTTTTTTCCTATGCCTGTATAGCCTATCTCAGAGCTGCCATTTTTAGTAGAATAACTAGCGAGAGCTGTCACAGGAGCCCAGTGGAGATTTCATGGTTTTCCCACTACACACACATACACACACACCCTACTTTACTGCCTTCTGTCAGCTTACCCACACTGCCTCAGTGTGCACACGACTTTCATGTTTGTTGATGCCATTGATTGGCTATGTGTGTATGGACTGGAGACTAAAAGATGGTATAGTTAAATAATTGTTCACCTATTTCTGAAAAAAAACAAGGTTTAGAAAGCAATAATAACCATAGCCCTTTTTTGTTCTAAATTACCATTTAAATTAGGTATTCAAGAAACTCTAATAAGAACCCTGGGTGTTTGGCTGTAGTTGGAGAAACAGTAGTAATTAACCTTGCTCTCTGAAGTACAGTCCTGTGTTGCAGTCAAGGCTGGCTTCTGCCTTGCCATCCTTCCTAGATGCAGGGATAATAGATATTCATCACCATACCCGACTCTTCTTTTGTACTTTTTTTTGAAATATTTTAATATTAGTATTTTTTGTAATGTAATATATGTACCACTCTTGTCAATGATGGCAGCAGTGGAAGAGGCCGGGAGAATATGTGAAAACTCTACCCAATGTCCTCCATTCTTGTTTCTGTTTTAGTTTTGTTTTGTTCAGAGACAGGGTTTCTCTGTGTAGTCCTCACTGTCCTGGTACTCCCTCAGTAGACCATGTTGGTCTCGAACTCATAGAGATCCGCCTGTCTCTGCCTCCTGAGTGCTGGGATTAAAGACATGTGCCACCATTGCCTGGCTCTGCCCAATATTCTTATAAACTAAAACTGCTAAGTGTATATTGAAAGGAAGACATGGATTATCACCACACATGAAGGAAGCCTTTGAAGTTTTTATTGTTTAGAAATACAGAAGTATTTGTGATGAAAATGAGATTTGTTTCCATAGTTAAGAAGAATCAAAGTAGGTAGTGTGTGGGAGAAAAGATGAATCAAGATTATCGGTTTTTCACTTAGGGCTTTACTATTGTATATTTCTGACACTGCTTAACTTTTTCCAGTAGTGGTACACACCTTTAATTCCAGCACCTGGGAGGCAGAGAAACCCTGTCTTCTACCCTCCACCCCCAGCCGCTGCCCACAAAAAAAAAAAAAAAAAAAAAGTTGTCCATAATGAAAAGTTTATTGCTTGCTCTTTTTTGTTTGTTTTAAAGACAGAATCTCTAGTAACCATGGCTATCCTGGAGCCTGTCATGTAGCCCAGGCTAGCCTTTAACTTACCATCTTCTTTCCTTAGCCTCCCATGTGTTCAGGTATAGGCATATGGCACCATGCCAAGTGAAAACCTTTCTTTTTTTTTTTTAATTTCTCTTAAGATAACGCTGTGTCTATATCTAATCCTTTTAGTAGGCACAGAATTTTTAATTTTGGAAACCCCTAAGTATTTTTAGTATCATCTCCTCATTTTAACAGCTTTGAAAGCTGTTCTTTGTTTTGTTTGTTTTTGTTTTTCTGAGGTAGGTCTCTTTATGTAGCCTTGGCTATACTGGAACTCAAAGCATATTTTAAAATTCCTTTAAAAAGGTGCTTACATTTTATTTTATTTATTTTAAAAGAGAATCAGTCTCTTTTAATTTAGACTGATTTCACAATTCTGCCTTAGTTTCCCAAGTGTTGTGATTATAGGTGAGTGTTATTATGACGATTTTGATGGAGCCAGACTGTATCCCAGACTGGCTTCAACCTGGAAGTATAAGCATCTACCACTGTACCCGACTGGCAGTCTTTAAGAATGGCTTTATCATGGTATAATTGGCATATAATGAACTATACATAGTATTCCATGTGCTGACTTTTATAAATACTCTTCAAATTCCACCATGGTCAATAATGAACAGACCTCATCAACCCCAAGTTGCCCCAAGCTCCTCTTGTGTTGTTTCTCAAGCCCTTCTGCGCCCCAGCAATCAAATTTTTGTCACTGCACTCTAGTTTTGCTCTTCTAGAAGTTTATATAAATAGAATCATGCTGGGATGGAGAGATGGCTCAGCCTCTAAAGACTAGGCTCATAATCAGAAATAAATGGAATCATGCAGACTTTTTTGTCTGGCTTCTTCCATTAGCGTAATTCAAAATTAATGGGTATTATGTCAGTTGTCTCCTTTCTATTCCTGAGTTGGATCTAATTGTATGCTTGTGCACAGTTCTTTGATCATTTACTTATTTCAGTATTTGGGAGGTTTTCAGCCTGTTGACATACTGCAAATAAGGTGCTGAGGATATTCAGTTAAAAAATTTTAAATGGACATGTATTTGTTAAATATCTAAGGGCAGAGCATAATCTAGTATTTCAGGGTATATTTAGCTTCTTGAGATACAGTTACTATCAGTGTATGAAAGTTTCATCCAGTTCATCCCATTCTTGTCAACACTCAAGGGCCAGTCGTAAGCTTTGCAGCACTTGTAAAAGGTGTATTGTAGTGTTCCTTGTCTAATGAGCAGTGGTGTTGGTGTTCTTCTGTTGTCACACTGGTGGCATTTTCTCTGGTAAAGTCTCACAGTTGGTTGCCTATTTTTAAATTGTTTGTTGGGGTGGTTGATTTTTGTCTTTTTGGGTAAGTTGCTTTCTTGCTACTAAGTTGTGAAAGTTCTTTAAATTCTGGATAATGTAAGTTATAATATTTACATCTTGAAAGTATTTTTCCCAATCTTTGGCTTTTTTTATTACTGGTGTTTTTTGAGCAGCAGTTTTGAATATTGATGAAGCACTTTTTGTCTTTTTTTTTTTTGGTGTGGATATGGTTTGTTTGTATATGTGTGTGTTATTATCTAAGAAATCTTTCCCAAGTTTTTCAAAGTTTTTGTCCACATTATTTTCTTTATAGTTTTATATTTTACATTTATCTGTTATTGGCCATTATGGCACACACTTGTAGTCCCAGCTACTTATTTGAGAAGCTGAGGCAGGAACATCACTTGAGGCAAGCCTAGACAACCCAGGCTCAAAGACAAATCTCATTTTGATCTGTGATGTAGTTTAAGTTGGTTTTGTATATGGTCGCACAGTATGGGTGAGAGTTCGTTTTTCTGCGTGTGAGCATGTCAGCACTATATTATGAAGAAGACTCTTGTTTGCAGTAAAGTGTCTTTGTATCCTGGCACACATCCTGTTCTGTCCCATTGGTCACTTTGTCTTTGTACCAGTGGCACATTGCCACTATTACTGTAAGTGTATATTAAGTTCTGATATCACTACCTAATTGGTTGTTATTTTGATTTTGGTTTTTTTTTTTTAAATATCAGTTGAGTATGGCATTGCACACCATTAATCCCAGCATAAAGGAGACAGAGGCAGGCAGACTTCTGAGTTTGAGGCCAGCCGCTCTACTTAAGCCGTTGTGTATTTTAAGTTCTTTTACAAAGTTTTCTTGTATAAGGCCAACTGGCAATTTGAATTGCATTGAATCCATTCATATGTTTTGTAGAGGATTTGTGGAATTGATATCTTTATAATACCAGTCTTCTATTGCATGAATAGTATATTTCTATATTTATTTAGGTCTTTTAATTAAAATTTTCAGTTTTGGTAGCACAAAGTTTAAAGTTTGCCATCTTAACCAGTCTTTAGCTCATGGTTTAATCTTAACCACATTCACATTGTGCTCTAGAATGTTTTCACATCTTGCAAAGCCAACATATCCATTGAACTGTCTTCCCCACCTCCACAATGATAGTTATAGTTCCTATTTCTCCCTGTGACTACTTTAATGCTTGTCTTCTGTGGCTTGCTTCCTTCACTTACATAGTGTTCTCAAGACTCTTCTATATTATAGAATGTGACAGGATTTTCCTGTTTGTTGCTTAGTTTTTCCTTCCTGCTCCTTCTTCTCTGTCCTTTACAGCATAGCCAGGACTACAGGTATACCCCACCTTGTCTGGTTAGGACTGCTTTAAGGCCAGGTAATACTCTGTTACATGCTTGCATGTTTAAAATTTTGGGGGAGGGGTACCCTGTGAGACTTCTGTCTCCTAGCTGTAGAGGATAATGTGCTTCTTTGAGTATGGGTGTATATCTCTTTCAGATTCTGTTTTCAACTTAGTAATTTAGTATATGTTATATATGTCTGAAATGGAATAGCTAGGTCATTTGCTATTTTTAATTAATTTGAGCAGGATCTTGCTATGCCTCAAACTTATTGTCCTCCTGCCCTAATGTCCTGTGTGCTGGGAATACAGGCTGTGCCACAGTGGCTAGCCCCACCCCCTCAGGAATCCACCTGTTACTTTCCTTATTGGTTGTGCCTTTTATGTTCCAGATAATAGAGTACAAGGGTCATAGTTTCTTCACATCACTATTGCTGTTAGTTCCTGTTCGTTTTTCTAAAGCTGGTTTTTCTTACCTAGCTTTGCTCTAACTAGACAAGCACTTTAGACTGAGCTACACCCAGCTCCATTTTGTGTTTTGTTTTGTTTTGTTGATGGTGGCTATCCTAATGGTGTGAGATAATCTTTGATATGTTTTTCAAATGGAATTTACTAGTAGTTTCTTTTGTTTGTAGATTACCTATTCACTCTACTACATGTTCCTTTGGTGCATTTTTTTCTTTTGTAGTTATTTATTTTATTCACTTTTTTTAAAAAAAATTCCATATTCCTTTCTTCACAGCTGCATGTCAAAAAAGACACTATAAACATTTTGAAATACATGTAGGAAAACAGATATTTGGTATAAAGCTTATTTAAATTTTTTCTTAAAAAATTATTAATTCAGAGTTTCAAGAAATTTAATAAAATTTTCAGTGATGATTATTTCTGAAATGTACAAAATTTAAATATTATAAAAAGGTTAAACCAAAATATGAAAAGTTTTTGCTTTTTCCTCCATAGTAAAAATTCAGATGAGTCATATCGAGAAAGTTCAAAAGGTTATAGTGGTTGTCATCTCAGTCACCCTTGGAATTGCTATCCCTTCTCATGGGGACAGGGCCTCGCACTGAGGACAGCAACACATCTTTGATAGGCTTCTTGGGGTTCTCCTTGAGGTCTGTCTTGATTCTCCCGACTTAGACAATTTCCACTCCAGCTCCTTGCTTGTACAGGTGTAAGATCACCCAGAAGCCGTCACCAGCCTGGTAACTTCTTGAGCATAATCCTTTCCTGAGATCTCTAAAACTTCTCCATATTTGTTCCTCAGCTGATTTACTTTCCACTCAGCCAGCTCGATAGCACGTTCGTCCTCCTCATTGAATTCATCCTCATTCTCCTCCAGCTTCTCCAAAGTCATCTCTTCATATGCTTTCACCACTGACTGCTGGGGGAGTGCCTGCTCCTCTTTTTCTGCTTCCTCCTTTTCCAGTTCCTTCAGGTTCCCCTTTGGGGGCAGGATGCCCTTTTTGCATAGGATGTCATTCCACTCGGTGTCTGCATTGGGGTCCTGCTTGCCTCCATTCACTCAGACCAATTCTTTGGTGCATTTTTTATGGTTGGTGTAGTTATTTGTTTTACTTCTATTCTTTAATTTCTCTTTGCAGCATTTTGTAATTTCAAGTGTACAAGATATTTGGGGCAGGAGTCCTAGACTACCCTCGGTTCTGTAGTTCACTGGAAGGTCTCACAGACCTCGGGAAAACTATTGTGTTCACTGTCAGTTGATTAGCATGAAAGAATACAGATTAGCATTGGTGATAGAAGAAGGCACATCAGGCAGGCCAGAAGACACTTGCATGAGATTCCAGTGGATTTGTGCAGACAGTGCTTCAGTTCTAGCTACAGCACATGGCAGAACACGTGGACTATTTTCAGTCAGGGAAACACACTTGGGCCTCAGTGTCCAGGGTTTTTATTGGTTATGATCCATACAAATACCACTGCTTTGGTTCTCCTTCTCCTTCATAGGTCAGACTAACACTGTTCTTGATAGAGATCACAGTCTAGGTTGCTGGAAGGCCTCTCATAGACAGTCCTAATAGGATATTCCAAGGGTTTACTGATATCTTCTAGGATCTAGGTGAGCCAGAATATTCTTGGCAGGTGCAGATTTAGAAAATCCTGGTGGACTAAGTTGGTAGCCTTACTGTTCAACAGACCCTTAAATCTTTTCTTCCACCTGGCTTGGCTTTCTGGTGTCATCTGCCCCAAAGTAATCACATCCCAGGTTTCTTTACCCTCTGTTTATTCTTTGCAGAATGGTCCCCGAGTGTAGCAGTCTTGTTTGTGTGTGTGCCTTGTATCAGAGTAGTTGAGGAGAACAGGGCCTGTCTGTCTAGTTTCCCTGCTTTTCTCCTGGCTCACAGCATCCTCTTTGGACATGACTTATTGTCACTCTTTGTTACAAATGTAGCAATTAACGCTTAGAAACTGAAACACATTTATTTAACAGGAAAAATGGTGAAAGACAGGAATACAGTTTATTTCTTTAAACTTTCTTTGTTTTGTATTTTGGGGTGTGTGTGTGTGTGTGTGTGTGTAACCTTGGCTACCATGGACTCACTTCATAGACCAGACTGATCTGGAACTCAGATCTGTAGTTGGACTTTTCTTTGGACTGCCAGCCATCTTCCAGGTAAAGACATTGAGACATTTTATTAATTATGAATGTTCAGCCTTAGTTTAACTCTTTAACTTAATTTAAACTGTTTCTATTCATCTACATTTTGTCTTGGAGCTTTCTACCTTTTTTTGTTTCATTCTGTATATCCTACTTTCCTGCTTCCTCTGTGTCTGGCTAGCTGGCCCCTGTCATCTCTTTTTCTTTCTCTCCAGAACCTAAATTTCTCCCCCTCCTTACTCTCCCTGCCTGGAAGTTTCACCTATGCCTTCTCCTTTGCTATTCACTGTTCAGTTTTTTATTTGACCAATTAGGTGCCTTAGGAAGGTAAGGCAAAACAACTATACATCTTTACATAATTAAACAAATGCAACACATGTTTGCATAATTAAACAAATATTCTGCAACATTTCCCCTTTTTTGTCTAAATAAAAAGAATTTAATTTTAACATAGTAAGACTCTATACAATAAACAGTTATCAAGTAAGAATTATATTTACAATATCCAGTCCATTTGTATTTGGCAAATTCAGAGAAAATACTCTGTTCTCTATCCTG
Organism: Myodes glareolus; assembly: GCF_982192425.1. Taxonomy (NCBI): domain Eukaryota; kingdom Metazoa; phylum Chordata; class Mammalia; order Rodentia; family Cricetidae; genus Myodes; species Myodes glareolus. The sequence goes on along the minus strand of NC_142036.1, from coordinate 42,512,052 downwards.
TCTTGGTAAGTTCAAAGTTTTATACCTAAACCACTGTCTATCATAACTTGTAATACCAACCTAAAAATATCTTTTTAAACCTTAAAACATTTTATTTTAGATAAAAGACTTTATGTCTATCAGCCTTTGTAAATTTTGCATCTTTTTTTGTAAGCTTTTTTTCTGAATTTGGTAAGGAAGAAAATGGTATAACTATCTAGTCTTCAATCCCATCAGAGACACAAGAAGGATAAAATATTACCTGAGTAAACAGGAAGTGCAGAACAAACAACTCCCAAAACTGTAGAAATGATAGAGACATCTGGTTGCCTTGACAGTCAACCAAAGTTCTTCTGCAATATTGGCACATCCATCTTTGGCCTTTAGGCCTAGAATATCTGATAGACTACTTTTGTGTGAAGCAGGAGTTTTGAAGGACTGTCTTACTTGCCTTTGCAAAGTTTGGCAGCTACTTTATTTTATGTCCTGCTTGTCCAGTTTTTACAGTATACTGTCAGCAGTTGAAGCAAGGGCAGTTTCTTGCTCAAATGACTAGCTTTGATACAGTGAAAGCAAATTTCATATGGAGGTTCTTGAGTGCCCATCACCCTTTTATGAAGTAGATTGATGCTGGGAGCAGATGTGTCTTGCTGTCATGAAAAGCATTAGGTTATTAAATATCTTAAATGCCATGTTCTGTAGGTCTCTGAAGCTTTTGAAGATTACTCGTTTATCTAAAATAAATCTGTTTAACTCTGAAAACATATCTAATGTGACTACAAGTTTGATTGTTATAGGTGACTATTAACTTGAATTTTAAAAAAATATCCTAAACAGTTTGTAATGATAGCTTTCAAGGACTAGAACTTTATATTGCATTTTTAAATGAGTTGTGTGGGTACAATACAATGCCTTAGACAAGAGTAGAAACACATAACAAAAATAACCTTAAATTTGTATCAGTATACAAGAATCCATACAATATAAAATATTTGAGATGAATAGTTGTCTTTTTGTCCTATATTTTATATCCCCACTAAATGATGGCAGATATTCTTAAGCCATCAAAAGACCGAAAACCACCCACCCCACTTTTTGGGAATGTGGGTGTTATGTTCTTTAGACTGCTTTCTACTTTCTGGGGCTGATGGCATTTCCAGGGGACCCTGAGAAAATTGAGGTAATGGTCGAGTCCTAAGAAAATTAGCTGTAAAATTTGTTGTCCAGTGTTTATGTAATGGGAAAGTGCAGGTCTTATCTGAAGCCCTGGCTGGGATGGTCTGTGAGGCTGGGCCATCTCAGGTAGCAGCTTTGAAGTTGTTCCGAATGCAGAATTCTGAGGAAACTGTAACAGAAGCACTCTGGAAGGCTGCTTCACCTGGCCACCCGTTTTCAATGGTGTCAGGTTCCCTTGCTCTGAAAACACAGAAAACTTTCAAAGGTGACATACATACCTGCACTAACATAAATATGGAATATGTGTTATATACAAGCCAACCAAAGATGATTTTGTAGTTTATCTTTGAGCAAGTAAAAGTTACCTGTCAACTTTTTAAGTTTTTTTGAACTGTATAATGAATGAACCCTCTATCCGTGCCATATGAAAGGACGGCATGTAATAATAAGTCATGAGGACTCTGTAACTAACAAGATATATCCTGTCTCATCCAGTCTCAGAGTTGTCCCCACGTCAAGGGATCAGCATAGACGTCATCTGTCTTGTAGTCTTTCTAGGTTTATCTCTGTGTCTTCAGCCAAGATTTTCAGGAGGTTTCCCCCAGTCAAATCTGGTCTCTATTAATTTTGAAGGAATTCACAGGCTTTCATTTCCTATGTGAACAAAAGCATAACTTCTTCCCCAACACAATACATTTTCTGAATTCCACTTAAGAGTTAAGGCATCCCTAAAGTCTCTAGGCTGGTTTATTCTCAGTTCCTCAGCCAACAGCGCACCATAGAGGATCCAGACTCCCTGTGCATTTCTCATCGTTTCATGGCTTGTTCTTTTTATATTACTTTACTCTTTTTTAAAGACTTATTTATTTTTAAACTACTTTTTTCCCCTGTTTCTACCTCCATTTTATTTCTTAGACACCTGTGCACATTGTGTAATTTGTTTAAAATTTTTTTCGGTCTAGACCTGTTTTACTGTGCACTTGTAGCATTCTCTGACCTCATGAGCCAAACCTTAAACTACTGAGCAGCAGCTAGATCCTCCACTGTATGATTCTGCTTCTCCTTACATCCATAAGAGCCGAGCCATAAACCTGCAGACCTGGCCTGGCCCAGAGCTGTCTGTAACTGAGAGCTACATTCAACCACCCAGCTCTAGGAAGTTGGTGCCCTCACTGTGGCAGGTGTTTTTACTTAGCTTGCCATTTTACATATTGCGGTGACTGCTCAAATGCTGTGCTGCACAGCAGCTCCTCTTAAAGGAGTCATGTTCAGTTTTGTTTTTTGTTGTTGTTGTTGTTGTTGTTTTGTTTTGTTCTTTCTTTTTCAGGCCCCAGCTTGGGCACCTGAGATCTGCCTACCTCTCCCTCCCAAGTGCTGGGATTAAAGGCATATGCCACCACTGACTGGCAAGAGACCCTAATCTTAAAAAAAGAAAATGAGAAACTGGTTGTACACTTTTTCATATTTCTTACTTTAAAACCATCTAACCTTTACAATATGTTGTACCTTTCTAAAAGTTGAAAATACAAAGACTAGGGAGTTAAGCAAAATAGTGGATGTATGTATGTGTATGTGTGTGAGAGAGAGAGACAGAGACAGACAGACAGACAGACAGAGAGAACAAATATTCACTGCTAAGTTAAACCACGCTCTCCTAGATCATTTTAGGCTCAAAACAGGGCAGGGTTGAGTGATGTTCCTCATCAACCAGAATATCCAGTGTAGGAGTGAGTGCTTGATCTCCTTGTCATACCAGCTTTAATTAAACTGTTCATACAGACTGATGATAGGACTGTGGTGCCAAGAAAGTCACACCTATTTTAGTTCATGGTGCACATTAACCCATCAGGGTGATTAGAATTGTATTGCTAAACACAGACGTCACATGTGGCTGATGACTTGATCACTTCCTTCTCTGGGAAAATAGAAGCCTAGTTTATCTCTGTTGCTATTTTCTAAATTTATTATTCTGTGTGTGCGCATGCACGTGCTTTAGTCTTTATGACTTTGTATTTCTCACAGGATAAAGTCTCAAGTCTGTGATAGGGCAAATAAAGTTTCCTTAGAACCTGTCCTAAAAGTCAGCAGAAACTTTTCAAAGAGCAGAGTTTCTAGAGCCAGGACCCTTTTAGGGATACTGGGTTTGAACCCAAGGTCTTGCTCATATTGAGTAAATGTAAATGAGCTACATTCCCTTTTCAAAATTTTATTTTGAGACTGGGACTTAATCATACTGCCCTTCAGACTTATTTCTCCTGCCTCAGCTTCCTGAGTAATTAGACTGTAGGTGTGCCCCACCACACCCAGCTCAGAGTCTAGAGTGAACTGATTTCAGTGTTGCCACAGCAGAGGATCTGGGATGTAGTAGGATTCTTCTGATTACTTGTGAAATGGTATCTTAGTTACTTTTCTGTTTCTTTGGCAAAACACCATGACCATGACAGACTGTAGAAGGAAGGGTGTATTTGGTCTGTGCTTCCAGAGGGTTAAGAGTCCATCAGCATCATGGCAGGGAAGTGTGGTGGCAGACAGTCTTGGTAGCTGAACTGGAAGCAGAGAGAGCGTGCACTAGGAATGGTGAGACTTTTAAACCTGCCCCTAATGACTTATTTCTAGTAAGGCCATACCTCCTAAGTCTCCCAAACAGCACTATCAGTTGGGGACCAAGTATTCAAACATCTGAGCCTGTGGGGGACATTTTCATTCAAACCACCACAAATGGGTATGCTCAAGCGAAATCAAAGAGAACCTTAGCCTAGGAGGTATTCCAAGATCCCATGTTGTCTCTCAATTGGCAGATTAGGAGAACTTTTTTTCTGGAGGCAGGAGGCTCTGGGTTGAGACCCTTGTACATTTGCTAGCTGTGCCTGTTTTCTTGTCTATGGAATGATGGCAATAGAGTTACTGAAAAGTAAAGGGTATGTAATAGTCCTTCTTTCAATGAAATAATTCTTTTTTTAAAGATTTATTTATTTTTTTATGTATACAACATTCCTTTCATGTATGCTTGCATGCCAGAAGAGGGCGCCAGATCTCATTATAGATGACTGTGAAAGAAAAGAAATAAAGCCAAGGGTCAATGAGATAGATCACTGGATAAGGGCACATGCCCCCAAGCCTGATCCCAAGTTTTTACCTGTACACACACACACACACACACATATACACACACACAACAATAAAATAAAGTCAGGATGAGACTGTGGCTTGTTAATGGCAGACTTGCTGAGCATGTATGAGGTATGAGACCTTGAGTTCAGTCCTCAGCATCACAGACAAAATAAAGAGGGGTTGATAACCCTAAACATAGACTAGATATGAAAATAACAAGATAACCCCTGGGTTTAAGTAAGGAAAGTGAGGTCTTGCAAAGATTGTAAACTCATCATCCATCGTCTAGTGTTCATATCCACTCCCTACTGTATTAGGCTCAGTAAAGGTTGGGAAGGTGAGGACATGGAGCATCAGGATTGTGTAAGGCCACTTGCTGTCCAGAAGATTGCTTGCTTGTTTGTTTTGTTTTGAGTTAGGGTTCCTCTGTGTAATGCTGGATACCTGGAACTCACCATGTAGAATAGGCTGGCATGAGTTGTTAAGTGTAAGGATCAAAGGCATGTGCCACCATGCCTGGCTGGGAGAATTTATTTCAATTAAATATTTTAAAATGATTCTAGTTTTACATGGCATTATGAGAAAGGATACAGAGAGATAATCTTGAACATTACTACATATATTTTAAAATCTTATTAACAATGAATCCCAGCATTCGGGAGGTGTAGGCAGGCAGATCTCTGAGTGTGAGGCTAGCCTGGTCTATAGAGGGAGTTCCAGTACAGCCAGGGCCATACAGAGAAACCCTAAAAAGGATAGTATACTGTCTATAAGTTGACCCTTTCTTGCTTCGTATTTTTCAAATTTAAGTATTGATTGGCCCATTACTATTAATCCCAGGTATAATTCTTATAGAATGCCTTGGTTGTGCTGAGAGTCTGATTTACTGAATGGTTTTCTTTGCTTTTAGAATGACAGTCAAGAACGGCAGCAGCACCATGACAGGCGGAGACTTGACAACCCTGAGCCGGTCTCTAATGGTCGACCCCAGAGTAACTCACGGCAGGTGGTGGAACAAGATGAGGAAGAAGATGAAGAGCTGACATTGAAATATGGAGCCAAGCATGTCATCATGCTTTTTGTTCCCGTGACCCTCTGCATGGTGGTAGTCGTGGCTACCATCAAATCAGTCAGCTTCTATACTCGGAAAGATGGGCAGCTGTAAGTATTAGTGTTTCATTCTCAAGGCCAGTGTTACTTCTTCCATGTCAGAGCCTGTTGTTATCCCCTTGAGACCTCTGTACTCACAGAGTATGGTAGAGCCATCTTATCTGATGGCCAGCGCCAGTGGGGATGACGGTGTTTGATTACTTGGTACTTTCAGTGACAGAAAGAATGCTGGAGAATTATTCCCAGGATGCAGTCATGGGTGGAGCTGAGTTTATGTGACACTGAACAGGGTGACCGTCATCTTTCCTGTCAGGATCATTGGGCCATCATTCTTACTCCTGGACTGCTGGAGCTTCTTTGTTGTTGTTGGTCTATTTTGAATCGAATTCTTACTTTTCAACCAGGCAGGTGGCATGGTTGGCATGGGCCTGCAATCCTAGCACTTGGGAAATGGCTCATGGGAGTTTAGAGGTTTAGAAACCCTGAATATGGAGGTTCGGCATGTGTTTGAGATACAAGCATGGTGGCTAACATATACCTGTAATCTTAGCACTATTGAGTAGGGGGTGGAGAAGGAATAATCAGGAACTCGTGGGCAATTTCTGCTCTATGCAAATTCCAGGCCAACTATTGTCCTCATCTTGGCTTGCCTGTTAAATCTTTAACTGTAACTGCCTTCATCTTCTGCTAGAACTAGATCTTTACTAGTGTTTCTCACTGTGTCTCAGGCTGGTCTGGAATTCATTGTATAGTCTAGGCTAGCCTCAAGTATTTGATCCTTCTGCTTCAGCCTACTGAGTGCTAGGATTACAAGTGTGTAGTACCATACCCAGCTTTATGACCCTGTTACAGAAACTCATTTCTCTCAGAGTAGTGCAGGGGTAGGCAGCCCAGTACTGGTCTATTGGCCTTTTATTCGTGAAGCACCTTGGCTCCTTTCTTCCACCTCTGTCCTCTGGGCTCCTCCAGGGTCCAGACTTAGAACCTCAGCCTTCATTCAGACAGCAGGAAGTTGAGAAGGAGATGTAGTCATCACTTAGCAAGGGCACTCCTTTCAAGAACTTCTTTATAACACATATTCAAAGATCTTTGGCCATCATTTAGTCTCATGACCACACCTGCTATAAGAGACAGAAGAAGAGTCATTAGGCAAAGAGCCTTGGCACCAGAAATAAAGTAAAAAAATAAAGTATGTAAGTGAAAAACAAGGAGAAGACAACTCCTATTGTAATCACTCTACAGATAAAAGACAATGGTTCAAACCTTGTTTCCTCCCTCTAATAATTGTCGTTTTGCCTAGGTAGTTTATATGGCAGATCCTGGCTATTTAACAGATTCTAATGACCCGTGGAGAAAACGTTGGGTGAGATTATTATTCCAGTACATGACATCCACTAGATGGAGCCAGTGCTTGGCTCATGTGTGAGTGCATCTCTACAGAGTCTAGCTATTTCCTTTTACCTTGAAGCAGTTCTTTTAGAGGATAGCTATTTTTCGTAGGTTAAAAATTCTTAGCTAGAGGTTTGGAGAGATGGCTCATCAATTAAGAGGTTGTACTACTCTTGTGGACATCTTGAGTTTGATTCGTAACACCCCTACCAGGGAGCCTTTAATTCCAGCTCCATGTGATTGGATGCCTCTGCCCTTCATGAACATCCACACATGTTAAAATAATAGTATATATCTGTGTATTCTTAAAAATTGTTAGTTAGCACCAGAGTAGTACAGACCTATAATCCCCACAGTTGAAAAGCAGAGGCAGGAAGATCACATATTCAAATACAGCCTGGGCTACATGGTGAATTTCAGGCTAGCTTGGAGTTATTTACTAGATTCTGTCTCAAAAAACTAACTAAACAAAAAAAAATTCTTAATTGTCTGATTAACTGTGAAAAGTATATTCTACGGCACTCAGTTACTCAAAGACCTCACAAGGGAGTATATGGTTTGAGATATCCATTAACACTTTTGTATTGGTTTTTTTTCTCTACTTCCCTCCCTCTAGAATCTATACCCCATTCACAGAAGACACTGAAACTGTAGGCCAAAGAGCCCTGCACTCGATTCTGAATGCTGCCATCATGATCAGTGTCATCGTTGTTATGACCATCCTCCTAGTGGTTCTTTATAAATACCGGTGCTACAAGGTGAGCATGACATACAGCTTGGCGTGCTTTCTGCCTTGATCTTTCCAAACTTTGTTAGTATGTAGAAAGGAGAGAGAGGGTGTGTGTGTGTGTGTGTGAGAGAGAGAGAGAGAGAGAGAGAGAGAGAGAGAGAGAGAGAGAGAGAGAGATTGAGATTGTGTGTGTGGGGGGGGCCTGTGCTTGCCAATGTACATGCACAGTGGAGAGGACAACTTTGTGAAATAGGTTTTCTCCATCTTTTCGTGGGTTCTAGATATCTAATACTCAAGGTTGTAAACACTTGCATTCACCTCTTGCCGCTTCACAACCTTCTCGTCTTGTTATATACTTGACTAGTAAAGAAAAACGTGCCTTATATCTGGATCTAAGTTTTAGCTGTTTTTCTTTCTTTTCATTCTGGAACATGTTTAAAGTACCAAGACATGACTGGGAAACATGTTTCCATGTAAGATCATGTAGCACAACGGTAGTGGCCCACGCCTTTAATCCAAACATGCGGGAGGCAGAGGCTGGCGGATCTCTGTGAATTCGAGGCCAATCTGGTCTACAATAGTAAGTTCCAGGACAGCCAGGGCTACACAGAGAAACTCTGTCTTGAAAAAAACAAAAAACAAAGATCATGTGGCTTCAGTATTTCGATTTATATTGTGCCTGTGGCATTCCAAAGGGATGTGCCCTAAGATTTTTGTGTATATCCTTATAGACAAATAGCACTATAGGATTTAAGTGTGCCATAAAGCCACCTTCAGATGCTATTGTTAAACTCAGCAGTGACTGGCTAGCTGACTTGAGAACTCTCAACATCATTTGTGTGATCTCTTGTCCTGGCTACAGTGAGAAGGTGCAGTAATAATGCAGGCCAGCCTCAAACCTCTCCTCCCTCCTTTTTCTCTCTCTCACTAAGTGACGGCTTCCTGAATTTCAATCATCTAGCACATACTTCAGACTCATATCACAGAGAAACTAGTCATTGCAAGTCATGAACTCTTAAGATCATTTTCAAATAATAGGAATACTAAGTGTTAACTCTCTAGATATTACAGTCTAATTTCCTCTATGTATTTTTTCTGTGTATTCTTAAATGTGACTAAAATGTATGGTCAGTGTGTGTCCTTTCTTAATTTTTTTTTGGCATAAAGGCTTAGAAAATATTTCTGTAGCTCTGTAATATAGCTTGGTAAGTATAATTTCTGTCTTCTGAGCTCTCTGATTTCGGACATTGTTTCTGTTTACTACTGTAAAGGTAATGTCTTTATGAGTAGACCTTTTCCAGAAGCTTAAAATTTTAATCATCTAGAAGGTTTATGGGGTTTTTTTGTTTGTTTGTTTGTGTTTTTTTCTGAGACAGGGTTTCTCTGTGTAGCCCTGGCTGTCCTTGAACTTCCTCTGTAGACCAGGCTGGCCTCAAACTCAGAGATCCTCCTGCCTCTGCCTCCTGAGTGCTGGGATTAAAGGTGTGCGCCACCACTGGCTTTCTACAAGTTTTTAACTCTTAGTGTGCCAAATTTGTGTTTAGACTTATTTATTTTGCTTTATGTGTATGAGTACTTTTTATGTACATACATACGTATACCACACATATACCTGGTGTCTTCCGAGGTCAGAAGAGGGTGTTGAATCCCCAAGAACTGGAGTTAGATGGTTCTGAGCCACCATGTGGGTACTGGGAGTTGAACTTTGGTCCTCTGGAAAAACAAGCGCCTTAACCTGCTGAGCCATATCTCCAGAATTATTATTGTTTTGTTTTTAAGATTTATGTTGTATTTATGTGTGTTTACATGTTTGTCCATCACATATGTGCAGGCCAGAAGACAGCCTTGGGTCTCCTGGAGTTAGAGGACCGATGAGCTGCCTGACGTGAGTGTGGAAACCAGATTCACGTCCTCAGGAAGAACACTGAGAACTCACAGCCACCGAGCTAGCACTCTAGCCCACAACATTATTTTTCAAAAAGATTTACAATTTGTATTGATCACCAATAGCAAATGGAATATCTGTATTTTAACCTTCACCGATGTAAATTCTGCCCCTTTTGATAAAATACCGTTAATTAAGCCAAATGTGGTGACACATATATTCATCAGAGGCAGGTAGATATTTGTGAGTTTGAGGCCAGCCTGTTCTATTACTAGTTAGATCTACATGGTACAACCCTATACCATGTACAAAATAAAACATGTGCACACACACACACACATTTTTATAGGGTGAAACTCAGTTGACTGCTAGTCAAAATCAAGTTATTTTTTATACCCACGACTCTAAGCTCATAATCTAACCTTGCTAGATGAACCTTTGAGCGTGTGGTGGTGTTCGCCTGATGTGTAAGCATTGTGTTCTGACATTTTGTGGAGGCCACTGAAGAGGAAAAGTGCGTGATGGCGACAGGTCGTCAAACATTCAGAAGCAGAAGCAAATGCCTAAGCCCTCCCTTCCTTGAATGTTGTGTTCTTTAGGGTTCTCTGTGCCCTTCCCACTGCGGCTGTATATGTGTCTGCCAGTCCCTTTCTTGGCTTAGTGGGCACATTCTGGAGCTCAACTGATTATAGGCTAGGCTTGTTCTTTGATTCCTTTTCAGATTTAATTAGGGGTGGAATTCTGCCTTCTCCCAAGTTTATTCTCCCCTACTCCTAGATTTCTTGCTTTTCTTTCAAAATCACCTGTGTGCTTGGATAGAGAGCTGTGGATTCAGCATTGTATTTCCTGAAGTTCCCCCCCCCCAGTAATTTTGGAATATTACTTCATTTCTGTGAATTTTTACATTTTCATATATAGAAAAGAAACCACCATCTGTAAGCTACCTCTCCTCTCTCTAATTTTTTTTCCATGCAGTGACGACAATATAGCAAACTATGTTCACATCTGCCTTGTTTCATTTTAATATCTCACAAGCGGTGCATGTGGAGGCCCCTCTGTTCTCTCAGCTTTACAGTTGAGGTATGGAGGCAGGATCACAGTTGCCGTGAGTCAGAAGCGGGTGACTCAGTTTTGGAATTTTAGTCCAAAATTTGGCCTTGATTGACTCATAGCCGTTATATAAAAATCCTCTCAAATCTTGTCCTCAATTCCTAAAAACTGCTTTCTCTTTGTGTGCCTCATGGAAACTATGTACACATGTTAGAAAGTATTTCCCTGGTTGGGAAGTTATGTTTCCACATATGTTCTCTTCATTAAAGGCTAAAAATTATAATAAACATGTAAAACTTTCAGTGGGGTTAGAAAGATGGCTCAGTGATTAAGAGCTATTCCAGATGGCCCAGATTTAATTCCTAATACCCACATGGTGGCTCACAACTGTCCATAACTTAGTTCAGGGGATCAGATGTCCTCTTCTGGCTTCTGCAGGGACCAGGTGTACACATGGTGCATAGTCATACATTAAGGCAAAACACTAAGACACATAATATAAAAGTAAATAATAAAATCTTTTAAAAAAATTTCAGTGCCATGTGTGGTGGCATATGTCTTTAATCCCAGCACTTGGGAGGCAGAGGCAGGTGGATCTCTGTGAGTTTGAGGCTGGTTCCAGGACAGGCTCCAAAGCTACAGAGAAACCCCTTCTCGAAAACAAACAAACAAACAAATTTAGGTATTTTGTCTGTATGTGTGTGTGCATGCGTGTGTGCATGCATGCATATTATGGGCTAGTCCAATCTGCATATTTAGGCCAGGCAGTTTCATACTGAAACCCTGTCTCAAAAACAGCAAAACCAGAGGCTGGAGAGAGATGGCTCAGCAGTTAAGGACACTAGCTGCTCTTCCAGAGGACCTAAGTTCAAATCCTAGTACCTCACAACTGCCTGTAACTCTGGTTGAAGGAAATTTAACATCCTCTTCTGACCTCTACCACTACCAGACTCACAGGATGCACAGACATACATGTAGGCAAAACACCCAGAAACATAAATGAGAGTTGTGTTCACATATGCTTCCTGGGAGATAGGCCCATGACCTCATGAATGGCTTCCCAGAGGTGACTTTTCGTTTCTCTAGACTTTTCTTTTTGGTTCCTCCAACCAGACACTGAGACTCTTTCCTTGGTGTCAGGATAGAAAGATGGGAAGTCAGAGAGAAGTCGAGCAGCTCGTCTCATTCCCTGATGGTGACCAGTGAAGATTCCCCAGGGCCCCAACTGCCGCTTTTTCCCACTCAGGGCTGGTGGGTGGCTGGACTTAAATAGAACTGAAAAGCGGCGAGGGACTTCCAGAGTGCTGTTGTCTTTCTAGTGCCAGCTCTGGTGGACTCTGTGTGGGAGTGAGCGGGACCGAAGTGGCGCTACTTGGACTTGCCCAGCTAGCTGAGACACATAGCCTTCCATGTGTACCTGTATTTAGAGGAGAGACACATGGAATGTGCTTATTCTGCCATAGCTAGACCTGATCTTAACATATTTGGGTCAGTTCTGTATATCTTTTAATTATGCTAAATGAAAATTTATTCCATTTCCACTTGTTCATTTGTGTTGTTTCATTGTTAATGTTTCAGTCTTAAGAAGCATAGCCAGTTCTATAGAAGAATGTTGTTTACTTTGACTTCTTGTGTGAAGTAGAAGGAGCTTGAGCCAGGCATTCAGAAGCTTGCTGGGACCTGTTTAAAAATAATAAGCCCTGAGGAGTTCTCCTGTTAGTAGTTTGATTGTACGGTGTCTACAAGAAGCCAAACAAACAAAAACAAAACAAAGCAAAAAAATAACAGAAAACAACCTTACAGGGGAAGACACAGGAAAGGCAGTTGACCTTGACACATGACTTGTGGCAGATGAACTGTAGCTTTAAAGCCATGAGTTGCTAGCCTGCATAGCTCGGGTTTAGAGAAAGTACTCACAGCTGGGAACAGAGCAGAGCTCCCAACTTTCAGAGCCTTTACCAGTGGCACTAAGCTTGGAGACTTAAAGAGAATAGAAAGCTTTCTTGCCCCTCGATTGTCTCAAGTGGAGGGTGCTCTTTAATCATCAGAAAAGTCATGAGAATCATAGGGGATCAACCTAGACTACGTACAACCTCATTACTTGTGAGGGAAATAGAAAGAAAATGGAACAAATAGCCTGTCAGAAATACCTAAACAGAGAAATTAGGAGGGGGGGCATGTATGTCGATGTGTTTCCTCATTAGTGGAAACATAAATGCATGCTAAAAAAAAAAATCAGATTAACGTATTTGGCACATTGATGTGATTAATCTTTTTGTAACTATTAGCCGGTGTTTATTAATGATCAAGTAATTAGGAAAACTTAGTAGACTTTTTTTTTAAATATTTATTTATTTATTATGTATACAATATTCTGTCTGCGTGTATGCCTGCGAGCCAGAAGAGGGCGCCAGACCCCATTACAGATGGTTGTGAGCCACCATGTGGTTGCTGAGAATTGAACTCAGGACCTTTGGAAGAGCAGGCAGTGCTCTTAACCTCTGAGCCATCTCTCCAGCCCCTTAGTAGACTTTTAATTAAATTTAAGTAACTTTTTTTGGAGGGGGTGAGGGATTTAGAGACAGGGTTTCTCTGTAACTTTGGAGCTTCTCCTGGAACACCATCTGTAGACCAGGCTGACCTCGAGCTCACAGAGATTCGCCTGTCTTAGCCTCCCAAGTGCTGGGATTAAAGGCGTGAGCCACCATCACATGGCAAATTTAAGTAAATTTTAAAATTAGTTTCTGTGAAAGAACTGAAAATCCAGAAAGAAAAAGTTGTATGCTAGGGCATTCATGATAATAAAAATAATATTGGGTGGGGAGAAAGATTATTAAATATATATAAATATTTATAAAACAGATTCCATATGTAGGAAAAGTCTAGATTGTAAATTCATACATGCAAGTGGAATATTTAAAAATCATGTTTCAAAAAACATTTGGTGTGCTCTGTGAATATGTCTGTAATAAGGATGAAGTGTAGCTGGCAGTGGTGGCACACCCTATAATGCCCAGATTGAGGCAGGATTATGAGTTTCTGGCTAATCTACCCATCCCTCAAACCAGATTGTTTTTAAAAGCATAAATAGAAGCTTATACAGCTGACATTTTGTTAAAAGACTTGCATACATGCTGACACTTTCAGGTGAAAACCATGTGAGGAGAAAATGGTAGTTTTCTTTCAGTATTTTTATGTTTTCTAAATTCTATGGGTACTTGTTGCTTTTTTGTTGTTACTTTATTTTTAATTCCTACAATACTAGAAATTGAACCCATATTATGAAAGCACTTTACCATGAGTTGTTACCCAGCATACCTTGCTATGGTGTGTCAAAAAAAAAAATTAAAGGCTTTTAGAATGTATCTAAACAGGAATTTTTAAATTGGTTTATTGGTATTTCACATGTTTTGCATGTCTGTGTAAGTATCTGCACCTGAGTGCAGCTGTCTGTGAAAGCCAGAAGTTTCAGATCTCCTAAAAAGCTGTCCAGTGTGGGGCATGGTACTGGAAACCTAGCTCAGGGTCTCAGGAAGAACACCATATGTTCTTAAACCACTGAGCCATCTTTCTAGCCCCTTTATTGTTCTTTTTTTTTTTTTTAAAAAAAAGATTTATTTATTTTTTATAACATTGGGGTTTTGCCTAATGCTATATCTGTGTGAGGATGCCAGATCCCCTGGAACTGGAGTCACAGACAGTGGTAAACTGCACATGAGTGCTGGGAATTGAACCTGGGTTCTTTAGAAGAGCAGTCAGTACTCTTAACCACTGAGCCATCTCTCCAGTCCCAACATTTTTTGATCATCTTTTTTTTTCTTTCAAATTATGGGCCAGAATAAATAATAGGAATTATTGTCTCTTTTTTTTTTTCAAGTAAATGCCAAGTGATGTCTTTTGTTTCTTTTATAAAAGAACTTAAAAAAATATGTTAAGTGTTTGTGTATATATGTGTATATATATATATATATATATATATATATATGTATCTTTATGACATTTCTGTTTTACACTCTGATTAGCACCCAAGATTTCTGGATAACTAACTATTCACTGATCCCAAAGCCACATTTGTTCTGCCATTTAAAGGTAAACGTGGGCATGGATTAGAACTTGGTAATATAACAGTTGCCAGCATGTGTCAAGTCACAGGTTTCATCCCAAGCACCACAAAGGAAAAACAAACAACAACAACAAAAAAAAAAAACAAAAAAAATCAGAGTGATAGCATGTATCCTGTTCCTTGTTTAGAAATTATAGAGTTTGTTGGTTATATTTGAGTTCTCTCTCTTCTAGGTCATCCATGCCTGGCTTATTGTTTCATCTCTGTTGTTGCTGTTCTTTTTTTCATTCATTTACTTGGGGTAAGTAATACAGTTTCCTGACCTCTTTATTTACTGTGGCATCCATCACTACCCTTAGATGAATTATTTTTTTAAGTAATCATTTTCCAGATACTATGCCTTAACCGGAATATAAAAGGTGAGTTGGTATTGCTAGGTGTAGTCTCTCTCTCTTTTTACCTTATTTGTATGTACATGAGAGCAAGCACCCATATGAAGGCCAGAGGACAACTTTTAGGAGTCCATTTTCTTCCACCCTGGGTTCTGTGAATCAAACTCAGGGAGTTGGGCTTGCCTTTACCCACTGAGCTTGGTGTAGGAAGTCCTTCTGTTTGTGTTGCTTTCATTGGTTGAATAAAGAAACTGTCTTGGCCTTTTGATAGGGCAGCACTTAGGTAGGTGGAGTAGACAGAACTGAATGCTGGGAAAAAGGTCAGAGAGAGAACTGCCATGGAGCTGCCAGGTCAGACATGCTAAATCTTTACCAGTAAGCCGAGGTGACATACAGATTATTAGAAATGGGTTGAATCAAGATGTGAGAGTTGGCCAATAATAGGCTAGAGCTAATGGGCCAGGCAATGTTTAAATGAATACAGTTTCTTTGTGATTATTTCGGGTGTAAACTAACTGGGTGGGAGACCAAAAGCAGGCCCTCTCTCCTCACTATGCTGAGCCATCTTGCTGGCCAGGTAGAGAGGTGGGTACCTCGTGCCACAGTATATATGTGGTAGTCAGAGGGCAACTTGGAGGTGTCAGTTCTCTCCTTCTACTGATTAGGTCCTGGGGATAGAACTCGCATCATCAGATTTCACAAGCACCCATGCCTGCTGAGTTATCTCAGCAGCCCTTTAGTGGGGATTTTCTTGTTCTTTGTTTGCAATAAGTAGATGTGTAAGGATTCACAGCTGGGGCTGGAAAGGTGTCTCATTGGTTAATAGCACTGACTATTCTGCAGAGGACCTGAGTTTGGTTCCCAGCATCCCCATGGTGGCTTACAGCCATCTGTAATGCAGTTCCTGGGAATCCCCCATCCTCTTCCAACTTCTTCAGGCACCAATCAGATCCACATACCAATACACATACATATATTCAGACAAAACACTCATACACATAAATTTTTTTTAAAAAAATTAAAGAATAAAACCCTGTCAGAACTGTGTGTAATAGACTGTCATTTGTATCTAATAAGAATATGTGTATTTGGGCTGGGGAGGTAGCTCAGTTGGTAGAAAGCCATGAATTCCTTTTCCACCACCACATAAGCCTGGTATGCAAGCAGCAGAATCAGTAGTTCTAGGTCATCCCCCATTACCGATTGAGGGCAAGCCCATCTTCAACCCTGCGTGAAAATAAAGTGTGCATTAGGTAGACTCTGGAAGGATATCATAAAGCTAATACAGCAGTGTTTTTCCTAGAGAACAGAACTGTGGGACGGGAAGGGAGACCTGTTGTCCATCTTGTGTTATCTTACGCATATATCCCTAAGAGTTGAGATTAGTTTGATTTTTCTATTTTTGAAATTAGTATAATACACATTGCAACCTCATTCAGAAATATCAACATTTTACTTTATTTTAGAATTTCAAAATAGGAAAAAAATCATCTTCTGGATTGTCCCCTTGGCCCACAGTTTGTGCTTAAATATATTCTTTCTCTATAGCTACTTAGGATATCTCCTGTAGTTGTGATCTCTTTAGATGATAGATTTTATTCTCCAGAAGTAAAATGGTAATTTTCTTCATCTGAAAAAGTTAAGCATGGTCCAGGGAGTTGGTTCATGTGGCACTGTGTGCTGGTCAAGTATGAGAACCTGGGTTTGGATACCCAGAACCCACGTAGGAGTCAGGTATAGTGACAAGCTCCTATAACCACAGCAGTGGGAGACGGAAATGGACAGATCCCAGGGACTTGCAGGCCAATCAAGCTAGCCAAACAGCAGCAGCAAGTTGTGTGAGAGGTGGTGTCTCAAAAAATAAGGTGGATGTCAAATTCATGCCTCTGTATATACCCTTGTAGGCGAGCTTACCCACATACACCACACAGAGTAAGCATTCTTTTCCTTAAGGGGATAGGAATATAAATCGGTGGTGGAGCCCATGCTTAGTATGCATGAGACCTTACTTTTTTTTTTCCCAGTACTGCACAGACACTCTATTATATTTTTTATTAATTCTTCATTTATTTACATACCACAGTTTCCCCTCCCTCCTCTCCGCCTGTTCCCTCCCCCCACTTCCCTTCTAACATCCCCCCATTCACTCCTCCTCTGACTCCATTCAGAAAGGGACAGGCCTCTCAAGGGAGTCAGCAAAGCATAATACATCAAATTGAAGCATCAAATTGGGTGAGGCAACCGAGCATGAGGAATGGGTTCCCAAAAGTCAATTCAGAAAGTGGGACAGGTCCAGACCCCACTACTGGGAGCCCCACAAACAGATCAAGTCACACAGCTGTCACACACATGCAGAGGGCCTAGGTTGGTCCCATGCAGGCTTCCTAGGTGTTGGTCCCGTGTTGGCGAGCTCCCGCGAGCTCAGGCCACCTCACACAGACACTCTAAATAAAAGGCATTTTATAAGAATAAAGGTAACCTAGGTGGTGACACATGCCTTTAATCCTAGCATTTGAGAGGCAGAGACAGTCTGGGAGTTTGAGGCCACCCTGGTCTACAAAGTGAGTTCCAGGACAGCCAGAGCTACACAGTGAAATCCTGTCTCGAAAAACCAGGATGAATGAGTGAGTGAGTGAGTAAGTGAGGGAGTGAGTGAAAAAGGTAAGTCCAGTCGTCCTTCTAGAGGTTAATGGATAAATCTCCAGCTCTGTTCTCTTTTCGTTTGCTGGGATTAAAGGCATGTGCCACCCCACCTGGGTTCCAGCTGTATTCTTGGGACACTTTTCTCATCAGTGGGATTGGAGTTTGTTTCTTTGTTTCTGTAGCAACAGTGTATCAAACTATATTCTTTGCATGTGTGTTTGTATAAAAATTATGTTTTGAAATGGATACCTTAAGTTTCATTATGAAAATATATTTCTTCTATAAATCTGATTGGTCCTTTTTTTAGTTTCAGATACTTTAGGATTTCATAAAATATGGTATTATAGGCAATATAATTTAATTCTTCTTAGTTTTTGCTCTTATTTTACAGGTGTGACCTGTATTAATGAAATTCATTCATTAATGTGAATGATGTTATACCTGTTAAAATAAGTTCTGCTTGAGGAAAGTGTGATTTAAAAAAGATATTACATAAATAACAGTACAGCATGGGCCATAGTAGAAACATAAAAATTTGAATTTGAGAGTTAACGTTTCAGAATCTTAGTTCTAAACTATGTAACATGAGAATTATTACACATAAGTCACCTTAAATCCTTGTTTATTTTTCCAGGGAAGTCTTTAAGACCTACAATGTTGCTGTGGACTATGTTACAGTTGCACTACTCATCTGGAATTTTGGTGTGGTGGGGATGATTGCCATCCACTGGAAAGGCCCACTTCGACTGCAGCAGGCCTATCTCATTATGATCAGTGCCCTGATGGCCCTGGTATTTATCAAGTACCTCCCTGAGTGGACCGCATGGCTCATCTTGGCTGTGATTTCAGTATATGGTAAAACTCAAGACTGACACTTTGTTCATCACAGAAATCCTTGCTGGTGTGTTTTCCTTCCTCTTCTAGTTCTCTTGATTTAAGGAAAATCTTAACAGTTATTTCCCATAGCTCATTAGTGTTCTTTTCTTTTAAAGTGCTGAGGGTTTTATCTGGAACTAGTTGGTGCTAGGCAAGTGCTGTGCCATGAGCCCCATCTCCAAACCTGAGAGTAAGGACTTGAAGTTTTGACTAGGTGTGTGCCGAATTGATGGGAGGAACCATAGGTCTCTGGTCAGAAGATTTAGAGTCAGTTCTTTCTCTTAGCATGTGTTAGGCCCTGGCTTTAGTCCCCAGACCACAGTAAGCAAAAAAGCAAAATAACATCTATGATCAGTAGTTTTATTGAGCTTTGATTTCCTTGTAAGTTGCGAACAAGTGTGCAGGATTGTAAGAGTTTAGTGAATTGAATAAATACTGAGAAGTGCTAGCAGCTGCCTGACGCATGTAGAATGTTGAGTTTATTCTTTAAGAATTATTAGATAATTTTTTATATAAAGGCATGTGTTGTGGCATGAGTATAGAGGTCCGAGAACTACCTCTGGAGTCAGTGCTCTCCTTCCTTCAGGCCGGTCCTGGGGGCTGAATGGGCTTAGACTGTCAGGCTTGGTGGCAGGTGCCTCAGCTGACCTATCTCTCTACCCCCAACTCGTTTTTTTCTTTGACTTTTTTTTAATGTCTGTGAGTGTTTGCCTGTATAGCTATGCATGACACACAGGCCTTGTGCCTGCAGAGGCTAGAAGAGGATGTCATATACTCTAGAACTGAATTTACATCCAGTTGTGAGCTGCCTTGTGGGTCCTGAGAATTGAACCCAGGTTCTCTAGAAGAGCAACCAGTGCTCTTAACCTCTGAGCTACCTTTAATCCCTTCCTCAATTAATCTTTTTTAAAAAATAACTTCTTTTATTTTGATTTTATATGTATTGGTATTTTGCCTGCATATATGTCTGAGTTGAGGGTGTTGGGTCTTCTAGAACTATGTTACAGACAGTTGTGAGCTGCCATATAGGTTCTGGGAATTGAACCCAGGTCCTCTGGGGGAGCAGTTCTTGCTCTTAACCACTCAGCCATTTCTCCAGCCCCTCTTCAATGCATTTGTAAGGTCAAAATCATACAGCAACTTCAGTGGAATCACCCCCTTAAAGATGAAATTTTTACTGATGTGGTGTGTACACCTGTGATCTCAACACTTGATCGGTAGAGGCAGGAGGACCAGTGGTTTCAAGGTTATCCATAGCTAATATAATAAGTTTGAGACCAACCTGAGCCACTTTAAAACCTTTTTCAAAAAAAAAAAAAATCTGAGAATGAGGTTTACATTTGTAAAACAAGCCCACTGCCTGTTTGTTTATTGTATTTGAAGTTAAATCTACAGAAAGACCTGTGGGTAGAGCCCATAACTTGAGGGGTCCCAACCTGGCGCAGATTGACTTCATCAGCCTGGATCAAATTTCAGGGAGTCTAATGCCAGGCGGTTCATCGTCGGCTTTATTTAAAACACAGTACAATTTGGGGAAAGGTTTCCAGGCAACAATCAGTCCAATTCCAGGTTCACAATAAAGCTTAATGTGTACCAACAAAGACCATGTGACCGTGAGGGTGGGTTCTATAGCTAAAAGGCCTAGAATCTAGTGTGATCTCTGACCATAGCATAAAAGTCAGCAGACCATAAAGTACTTGCAACATCTCCCCTAAGAATGAGTAATGGCTTAGGAAGGGAAAAGTCTGGAATAACCATTCTGGGGAATTGGGGTGAGGTCTGTCTCCACAGATAAAGGTCACCAGGTCATTAACAGAATCCATTCTCAGCTTTCTGGATGGAATCTAGATACTTGATTTGTATCTCCTCCAGTGAGGAGACACCCTGTGTGATTAACATTCCTTCTTCTCTTAGTGCTTCTCTGTGAGTACAAGGACCTCTGTGCCTCCAATAATAACTGGTATAAAAGTTCTCAATAAGAACCTATCATTTTACAGCCAGGCATGGTGGCGCGGGAGGCAGAGGCAGGCAGATCTCTGAATTTGAGACCAGCCTGGTCTACAGAGAGAGTTCCAGCACAGCCGGGGCTACACAGAGAAATCCTGTCATGAAAAACAAACTAAAACAAGCAAAAACCTCTATCAGTTCAATAATAAAAGCAAACCTTGGGACTGGAGAGATAGGTCAGTAGTTAAGAGTGCATACCACTCCTGTAGAAGACCAGAACTCAGTTCACAGCACCCACATACATACACATAATTTAAATTTTAAAAATTGTAAACATGCTTTTGGACAAGTAAAGATTCTAATTCTTTAACAACTGCTGTGACATGGGTCCTGAAAATGTCACAATACTCTAGTCATGAGTAACGGGGACTGGCTTTATTCTGCAGCTCTTGCCCCACATGAAAGCCAAAAAGAGCTCCCTTCTCAGAGACTACTCAGTGCTCACCATTCTAAAGAGCATGGACATATGTGGTGACCTGTAGCCGGGATCTGTCGTCCCCCTTGAATTGATGGAGAAAAGCCTTTGAGAATAGAGCAGCTAGTCGGGGTTAGAGAAGTCCTTTACTCTGTGCCCCACTCTTATGGAAACTCATCTTAGTGATGCTTTGTAAATCTACCATCTGTCTACTCATTGCTAAGCAGCTTGAAGGTTACAGAGGTGAAATATTTGCCTAATCTCATGTGACTTGACCTAAAATCTGAATTCTAAGCCTGTCTTATTCTCTCCGTGACCCTCAGCCCCCTGCTCATAGCACAGGTGAGACCTCCTCAGAGCTTTGGGTCTTCGGAATGTGGAAGAGCTGTGCCCGGTGTTAGATACTGACTCTCAACTCCATTTCTTACAAAGCATCAAGATGTTTTGTCAGAAGTGTTCTGAAAACTTTTAAGTAAATTAATCTTCATTCATTTCAGTTGCCCTAAAAATAACTGAATCTATTTATTTCAAAATTCTATAAGGGAAACATGTAATAAAACCAGAATAGTTGCAGGATGTGGCCCCTTTAGCCACATTAGCTGCCAGCGCCGGAAATCCGCTTTCCTCACCTGGACTAGAGGAGAGCGCTGTGCTGTGTTCTCGCCTGCAGATGCATGGCCACTGCAGGCCTCGCAGTGGCATGAGTCAGCTGTCAGGCCTTCCTTTGCAATTTTAGTGTGCCTGTTTGATATTTTTAGATGTTTGAGGTTATTTTCTGAATTTCTAGAACAGAAAATACAAGAAAAATTATAGTTTATGGAAGAAAATGGTGTCACATCAGACACAATTTAGGCATATTGCCTCCTCTTTGAGCTGCTATTTTTGTGAAATAGGTCAGTGTTTAGCTCCACATATGTTCTGAGACCTAAATATTTATGAAGTTCTTTTTTGACTGGAAACTGAAAAAATATTAAACTTTGTCATACAAAATTATTTTATTTAAATGTGTTGCCCTGTTGTTGCAAGTTCCTTAATTAAGTGTGCTTGCTTTGAGATGCTGGGGACCAAGTTCAGGCTCACATGCTGGACAAGTGCACCCCAGAGCACACCCCCATTCCGCGCTGTTAATCTGTAGGTGGAATTATCTGGAAATGATTCCCTTCCACTCTGCGGTCACAGATTGAGAACCACTCTAGAATCGTTCTCTCTTGCTGCTGCCGCGTCTCCTTCCAGCCAAGAGTCGAGTCTAGACCCCAGTAATCATACACTGGAGACTGGGCACACGGCAGGAAGGCCAGAGTGTAATTTGCACAGGTCTTCTGTTTTATTTTGTTTAGGTTGCTCTTTTTCTCACTTAACTTGAAGTATTTCCATGTTTTCCCAGCACTCCTTTGTCAGATACATTAACCTGTCCCTCAGTTAAGTCCTCCCCAGCATGTACTCATTTACACATTTCAGTATATTTTATTGGGTGTCTTTATTTCTTTCTTTCTAGATTTGGTGGCTGTTTTATGCCCCAAAGGTCCACTTCGTATGCTGGTTGAAACAGCTCAGGAAAGAAATGAAACTCTCTTTCCAGCTCTTATCTATTCCTGTAAGTATGCCGGAGTGATACTGTGTTAGTGCATTCAGTTTTAAGGTGCCCTCTGAGGTCAGAAGTCAGAAGAGAGCATTGGATTCCTGGAACTAGATTTACAGATGGTTCTGAGCCACTGTGTGGGTGCTGGGAATCAAACATGGGTCCTTTGCAAGAGCAGTCAGTGCATCTGTGGCTCTAAGTACTGAGCCATATCTCCAGCTCCAGTGCATTCAGTTCATTCGTTCCTTCCTTCCCTCCCTCTTTCTTTCTTTCTTTCTTTCTTTCTTTCTTTCTTTCTTTCTTTCTTTCTTTCTTTCTTTCTCCCTTTCTCCTTTTTTTTTTTTTTGTTTTTTTTTTGTTGTTGTTGTTGTTTTGTTTTGTTTTTTCAAGACAGGGTTTCTCTGTATAGCCTTGGAGCCTGTCCTGGATCTCGCTCTGTAGACCAGGTTATATTTGTTCCTTCACCTACAGTCTTTTACCATGTTTTAACCCTCAGTTACTCCTAATTGTTTAACATTTGAGGTGACATCACAGACCAGTGGCTGCAGCCGTAGAGAAGTCATGGCCTTTTGCTTGCTAGCGCAGTGTCCTAGGCTGTAAGAACTCACCAGAAACTTTGTCTTTCTCAACAGCAACAATGGTGTGGCTGGTGAATATGGCTGAAGGAGACCCAGAAGCCCAAAGAAGGGTACCCAAAAACCCCAAGTATAACACACAAAGTAGGTGACACTCATTGGTAACTGTCCTAGTTTTACAGGCTCATTGTCATTTGTAGATAAATAGTTGAGGTTATGAAGCAGTGACTTAAACCTTCTCTTTGGTCATACACTCCTTACTGGAGCTCAGGACCAGAGCACTTTCTTGCCATTTGAGAAGCCCTGGGCGTAGAGGATGTGTGACAATGACAGACGTCACAGAATCTCCTAGAAAAACTGGCCACCCCGGTAAATGCACATAGAACTATTTTTTTTATTTTTATTTTTTATTTATTATTTATTAAGCATACAATGTAATGCTGGCATGGAAGGCACCAGGTCTAATTACAGATGATTGTGAGCCACCATGTGGTTGCTGGGAATTGAACTCAGGACCTCTAGAAGAGCAGTCAGTGCTCTTAACCGCTGAGCCATCTCTCCAGCCCCACATAGAACTATTTAAGGAGCTGAAATATTTGCCAAGCCACCAGTCCACCCTGGACTAAGATGCTGTCGTTAATGTGTATATTTTAAAAACAAAGCTCTCTCTTTCTCACCCACCCTCTAAATAGGTAAAAATGAGAACCTTAACCAATTGTAGTCAGAACATCTGTAATCTCAGCCTGGAAGTAGAGGCAAGAAGATTGTTAGTTCAGCCTTTGACTGTGTAGTGAGAGCCTATCAGCAAAAGAGGGAATGGGGTCGGTGACTCTTCTCCAGCATGTCCAGGGTAACGGAATGTCTGTTGAGAGGTGTGGTGATGCTCACATTAAGAAGGTTAAGTACCTCAGTGGATGGATAATAGTGATGAGCAAGGACTGGTTTCTACAGAAGACAGTAAGGAAAATCAATTAGAAGGTGTGTCACAAAGAATTGAAGAACAGGGACTGGAGAGATGGCTCAGCAGTTAAGAGCACTGACTGCTCTTGCAAAGGATACGGGTTAAATTCCCAGCACCCAAATAGCAGCTCACAACTGTCTGTAACTCCAAAATCTGAAACCCCCACACAGACATACAGGCAGGTAAAACACCAATGCAAATAAAATAAAAATAAATAAATATTTTTTAAAAGAATTGAATAGTGTGGTGTGAAAGTAAAACAAAGAAAATTTCTTAAAAAGACAAAGGAAAGACTATCCTTTGGAAGTTGGAAAAAAAAAAGGAAAAAATAGTTAAGAGAAGAACAGTGGGACCTGCAGAGATCAGCAGAGGGCGTCAGATCCCATGGTTGTGAGCCACCATGTGAGTGCTGAGAGCCAAACCCAGGTCCTTTGGAAGAGCCATCTCTCCAGCCCCAAGTCTGGGTGGCATATTGAGCTAAAGAAAAAAAGTTGTGACTGTATATATTAGGGTTTCTATTACTGTGAAGAAACCCCATGACCAAAGAAACTTGGGAGGAAAGGGTTTATCCAGCTTCCATTTCCACAGCATTGAAGGAAGTCAGGACAGAAACTCAAACAGGGCAGGAACCTGGAGACAGGAGCTGATGCAGAGGCCGTGGAGGAGAGCTGCATGGCTGGCTCAGCCTGATTTCTTACACAACCCAGAACCACCTGCCCAGAGATGGCACCACCCACATGAGCCAGGCCCTCGTGAATCAATCACTAATTAAGAAGATGCTCAACAAGCTTGCCCACAGCCTGATCTTATGGAGGCGGTTTCTTCAGCTGAGTTTCCCTCCTCTCTGATGACTCTAACTGTGGCAGGTTGACATGGACCCATCCAGCATACATATATTATATGAGTGTGACTGTATTTTTGGTATATTGAGATTTTATTCTTTCAGCAAATGGTGACTTAATACGAGGTGTATGCCCAGTGCTGTCTTAAGCTTTGAGGGTAGAGTACTGGACAGTACATTCCTTGGTGGTGTTCACTGTGGTGATACTTTGTGTTTTAATAAATGAAGGGGCTGGAGAGATGGCTCAGTGGTTAAGAGCATTGCCTGCTCTTCCAAAGGTCCTGAGTTCAATTTCCAGCAACCACATGGTGGCTCAGAACCATCTGTAATGAGGTCTGGTGCCTTCTGGCCTGCAGGCATACATGTAGACAGAATATTGTATACATAATAAATAAATATTTTTTTAAAAAAAATGAAGCTTGCCTGAAGATCAGAGTGCAGAAGTAAGTTACTAGAGGCCCGGGAGTGGTGGCACACACCTTTAATCCCAGGACTTGAGAGACAGAGGCAGAGGGATCCTGTGAGTTCAAGGTTATACAAGATTGAGTCTGTCTAAAATGAAACAGAGCTCACACAAAGGTCATCCCAGCACTGGGATCACACGCCTTTAATCCCACCAATAGGGAGGTGGAGAGAGGAATATCAGGCAGGAGGAAACAGGAGCTCAGTGCAGTCTGAGATTTGGTGAACACATTTGTAGTCTGAGGATCACCCCTGAGGTCTGAGGATGCAGTCTGAGGAGACAGTTGGAGGACAGGGTCACCTTTTTGGTCTGAGCATCGGTAGAGGTAAAAGAGCTCTCTAGTGGCTGCCTCTCTGCTCTTAAACATTAACCCCTGTATCTGACTCACGGCTTTTATTTTTAAGACCAGCTAAAGTTTGTGCTGCAGTTCACAGGAGCGCAGGTTCTTTACCATTTCCTCTCCACGACCTTTGACATCTCCTTGTGGTCATGACAGTTGCAGTGCTGGGCATTATATCCAGACCACATGCAGGGGAGATGGAAGCCATTCCTTCCTTTCTTAAAAAGGGGAAAGAAAGGAAAGAAAGGGGAAATGTCAACACTCAGTGCCAAGTCAAAGTTCTTCAGCTGTAGAGCTTTAATTGGCTGTGCTTTCCTGAACCAGGATTCTGCATTCTAGAGTATGAAAGAAATGGCTCTAAGTATTAGAACTCTAATTGCTGCCTTCTCTCTTAAAGGAGCAGAAAGTGAGACACAGGACACTAGTACTGGTACCGATGATGGTGGCTTCAGTGAGGAATGGGAAGCCCAAAGGGACAGTCACCTGGGGCCTCACCGTTCGACTCCTGAGTCAAGAGCTGCTGTCCAGGAACTTTCCGGCAGTGTCCTAACTAGTGAAGACCCGGAGGAAAGTACGTGTGTCGTGTCTGACTGCAGTCTTGGCTTACTTTGAGTGTATTACCCGTCTCTTGAGAGTGCTTTGAATTGTTCAGGGGAATAGCTTATTCTGTATTTGCCACACAAGCATGAGGACCCGAGTTTGATCTCCAACACTCATATTTTAAGAAAAAGAAAAAAAAGATCAGCACAGCTTTAGTGATCCCAGCACTGGGGAGGGAGAGACAGGAGGGTCCTGGGGTTTGCAAACTCAGGGCCAGTGGGAGACCCTGTCTCCAAACTACGATGCTGAACAACTGAAGAAGACACCAGGTATCAGCCTTTGGCCTCTAAACCTGTCAGTTGCATACAAGGTCATGTCGGGATTCTGTGGTACAGGTTCTCACTGTGAGCTAGGCTTTATGTAAAAGTCAGGAGATGTTAATTTGGTTTCTGTGGTTGTTAAGATGGGACAGCAGCCTCAGTTGGGACTCCTAAAATTCCTGGTGTAAAAAAAAAAAATGAAAGATAAAGAAAACAATCTTTCTGAAGCCTGAATTGTGACTATTGTTTACTGATAGTAAGGGACTATGTGGGGTTTTTTTGTTTGTTTTTTTAAAGATTTATTTATTTATTACATATACAGTGTTCTGCTTGCATGTACAGCTGAAGGCCAGAAGAGGGCACCAGACCTCATTACAGTTGGTTGTGAGCCACCATGTGGTTGCTGGGAATTGAACTCAGAACCTCTGGAAGAGCAGTCAGTGCTCTTAACCTCTGAGCCATCTCTCCAGCCCCCGGGACTATGTGTTTGATTGATTCATTTGGCTTTGGTTTTTGAGATAAAGTCTCACTGTATGAGGCAGACCTCAAACTCCTGGTCTTAAGCTGTCCTCCTATTCAGCCTCCTAAGTGGCTCAGAATGTAGATGCATGTCACCACGCCTGGCTTGGGGTCATAAATTTGAATTATGAGATCACAGCAGTTAGGTGTGGTGGCACGCACTTGTAGTCCTAGGGCTTGAGTGGCAGAGGCAGTAGGTTTACAAATTCAAGGCCAACCGGGGCTATATAACAACACCATCTGGGGGAAAAAAGCATAGGAAAGAATGACAAACTTTCTTACATCTTTAATCTTTCTTTTTTTAGGGGGAGTAAAGCTTGGATTGGGAGATTTCATTTTCTACAGTGTTCTGGTTGGTAAAGCCTCAGCCACGGCCAGCGGAGACTGGAACACAACCATAGCCTGCTTTGTGGCCATACTAATCGTAAGTGTGCCCTGGCAAAGATAGGTCAGACACTGAATTCCCTGTAACTTTAGGATAAATTTTTTTCACGTGTGTTCATGCACATATACTGTGGAAAATGTGTAACAGAACAACTTTTGGGGAGCTGGATCTTTCCTTCCCCTGGGGCAGGGCCACTGCAGTTTTTGCCCCCCATCTGCCCTCCTGTCTTAACTTCCCATCCCCCCAAAGGAGTGCTGGGACCACAGGTGAGTGCCCGCTACATCCCACTCTTTACATGCGCTCCTGGGATCGAACTCAGCTTGTCAAGCTTACGTGGCAGTGCTTTTACCTGCTGAGCCATCTCCCTGGCCCTAACAATTTCCTTTGGATTCCAGATAGGCTGAGAATTCCAATCCCTTGAGAAGCTTTTAAAAATGGATAATTAGACCCTACCTGAGTAGTTCTTCACTCTGGACACACATTAAAATCGCCTGCTGTTTCTGGCCTAGCTGTGTCCTGTCT
The DNA here is from genome assembly GCF_982192425.1 of Myodes glareolus. NCBI lineage: Eukaryota > Metazoa > Chordata > Mammalia > Rodentia > Cricetidae > Myodes > Myodes glareolus. Next base: position 42,484,181 of record NC_142036.1, on the reverse strand, counting down.
GCGAAGAAGCATATTGCTGAGTCTCCTAAGCTGCAGCATCGTGCACGTGCTCCTTCCACACTTGCTTTGCCATCAGTCCTGTGCTCACCTCTGTCCCATCCAGAGATAGAATGGCTACCTTGTTTTGAGTAGTTCTTAGAAATTCTCCTGGAAATTATACCTCTTAGACGGTATGTTGAGAGCCTGGCAGCGTAGGTGGGAGTCAGCAAGGATTCCCAGTCCATGCGCCGAGCCAGCACCCAGTGCTCTTACACTGACACTCATCCGCCAGGATTTCTTTGGGACGGCAGGTGTGGAGCGAGAAAGGCTGGCCCAGTACAGGATCCCATCTTGTTTATAGTACTTCTGGCTTTCAGAATTTAGAAAACTGGGTGTGTTGGTATACACCTTTAACCCTGGTATTCTGGAAGCAAAGTCAGGTGACTCTCTGCCTGGTTAAATTCTAGGCCATATATAGTAAGATCCTATCTTCTTGGTTTTGTTTTTTTCGAGACCAGATTTTTCTGTAGTTTTGGAGCTTGATTTGAGGCCAGCCTAGGCTGTATGTGATGGTCTTTAAAAAAAATTCTATTTAATTCAGGCATTGTGCACACTTAGTTCCTAGTACTTAGGAGGCTGAAGCAGGAAAATGAAGAATTTGAGGCCAATCTGGGCTGTATATATAAATAAACAAAAAAGCAGCAACTGTCTTTTCAGGGAGGGTCACTCTCAGCATGCACAAGACCCTGGCATCGCCAATACAGATGTGTCTTCCCTTTCCTCCCCTCCCATGGCCTCTGTCCTCCCTTTCTCTGGAACCAGCTCTCACTGTGCTGCCCAAGCTGGGCTCCAGCCTCGGCCTCCTGCGTAGCTGGCATGTGCCATAAGGTTCCATTCCAGAAGCTATGTTTTTCTTTCCTGACTTTAGATTTCATGAGAGTTTTGTTGTAGAAGTTAGGACTGAAGAGAGTGTTCACTGCATGTGGTACTGAACAGTCCTGAGTGTGCATCCCTCCATCCCCACAGGGCCTGTGCCTTACCTTACTACTGCTCGCCATCTTCAAGAAGGCGTTGCCAGCTCTTCCCATCTCCATCACCTTTGGGCTGGTTTTCTACTTTGCCACGGATTATCTCGTGCAGCCCTTTATGGACCAGCTTGCATTCCATCAATTTTATATCTAGCGTATCTGCAGTTAGAATCCATGGATGTTTCTTCTTTGATTATTAAATACCTGAGGAGGACATATGTGACTCTCCCATGTCCTCATCTAACGAAGTCAAAACTCTAGCTGGACTTTTGCAACTTCCTTCCAAGTTCCCTGGCCACCTGCATTGTTGAACTTTGGAAGGAGGTGTCTACAGAAAACGGCTTCCAGCATTCATCACTGCAGTGGGCAGATATCCCTCAGTGCAAATACCACCAAATTTGAGGGACAAGGACAAGAAGATGTGCTGGACCAAGAAGTTGTGTTCTGCCAGTAGTGTGACCCTTGGGCACGAAGATTTTGCCAGCACTGGGAACCCTCAAGAGGCTAAATGAAGTGGTGTGAACCAAACAGAACTTCCATCTTCTCCACCATGTTGGAAATAAAATCTGTATTAGCTGAATCCTGTACTGTCCAGAGGTTCTGTGAGGAGGGAACACTGGCCTGGGCCTCGCTCTTAGGCTCTTTTGCTGCCCACTTGTAAGTTTACATAAGGGCACCACCCCCCACAAACTCCCACTCCTGTCACATCCGTGGTGTTGACCATTTTTGTTCTCAAGCACTGACTCACTATCATCTGTGGTTGCCGCTTCTTCCCAAGGCCAGTCTGGACGCATTTGGGGTTGCTTTATTCTGAGAGTCCATAACCTCAGGTTCTAAAGTTTATAATTTATGGAAGTGATGGAATTATTGCTTGACAGTACCCTGTCTTCCTTAAGTAAGTTCTGGATTTTCCACAGCCTCATTGTTAGACATACTTGCGAGGTACTTCACCCCTGATGCTTCTCTCTCTGTCCCTCCCTTGTCCCCACAGCAGTTCTATTTGACATCAGACAGGGCAGCTCTGGGAGGTAGCAAATGACCCTGATAACCCAAGGTCCTAACCTCACATAAGTCAGTGCTGCAGCCTGGCTGTCGTCTGACCCCCTCGGAGGCAGACAGGATCAAAGCGCAGGCTGGCTGGTGAAGCGCTCTGGCCTGGTGTTTCTTCTGTCACGGCAACCCTCTGTCAGGGTCAGAGTTAAACTAGGACTGGGGTAGAACTCAGTGGTAGAATCTTTGTCTAGCAAGACCCGGGTTCAGTCCCCAGCATTGGAAAAGAAAATAAAACTACAGAATTTGAATTAATGTCCAATGCCCGTAGTTTCTCAGTTCATGAACCAATTGTGTCTAACAACACAAGAGTTTGACAGAAAGCTGGTTCTTAGTTAGCTGTGGAGAAACTGGAGTCTACCAAGGGCAGGGGCCTCCCACAGCCGTGGGCAGTGTGCTCACTACACAGGCGGGTGTGAATGGCAAGGCTGTGCTACGGAGGTCACAGGTGAGCTCAGGTGCTATGGGTCAGTTTGGCAGCATGCACAGACTGAGGAGTCCCATGAGTATGTGACAGCGGCCTCAGCCAGGAGATCGGCCGGGCAATGTGAAAAACTTTGATGTGGATCAAGAAATGCTTGCTAGCTCTATCCCAGACTAGCCTGTGAGCCAGTTTGGGCTTCTCTTTATTCATTTTGGGTCACAGTAGTGTGTGTGTATGCGTGTGTGTATGTGCACATGCGTGCATGTGGGAGGGGGCACAGTTGATCGCACCTGGGGTTTGGGGCATGCTAGCAAGTGCTCCACTAATGGGCTAACTCAGCCTGGGGTAATTCTAGTAAGAATTTGACTTTAGGAGTCAGGCCTAATCCCTCACTGGTAAGGTGGAGACAGGTGGATCTCTGGGCTTGCTGACCAGCTAGCCTAGCCTCATCGAGGTCTAGGCCAGTGAAAGGCCCTGTGTCAAAAAGCAAGGTGGATGGCTCCTGAGGAACAATACCCATACAAATGCACACCCATAAGAAGAGCTGAGGGTGTAGCCTTTTGGTAAAGCACAGGGCGCTCAGCATCCTTGGGGCCCTGGGTTCAGGCTCATCTTAGCCAATGAGAAGAAAACTAAGAACCACACAAGGAAGAGAGGGACTTGGGTAGAAGGTATTGTTTTATTATTGTGTGCACATACCTCAACCCATACGTGGAGGTCAGAGTCAGCCCTGTGCTATCTCAGATCTCTCTACATCCACATGGGTGCTGAGGCTCAGACTCGGGCCACCAGGTGCTGCCCAGCCATCTCACTGCCCCCCTTTGCCCTCACTCGGACAGCAGAATGGAAGTCACAGCCTTTTGATTCAAGGCACTTTTGTGGCTCTCAGCCAGAGCAGCTTGTGTAAGGGTCCAAGTGTTTCGTTGTCTTTCATGGACAAGAGGGTCCATCCAGGCTGTGCTTGTGTTGGGTGTTTAAGTCCAGGAGAGGAGTGGCTGCAAGCCGCACCTGGGATAAAGTCACTGGATCCAACCTGCTTAGTGGAAAAGTGGTGGGGAGAGAAAGAAGCAGTAGCTTTGGGGCTCAGGTCCGATGCCTGCAGGATACAGCATTTCTGGGCAGGGTGCCAGCTGCAGTTGGCCGGAGAGGAAGGACTCTTTCCTGTTTTTGATCCTGCTGTGCTAGAGGGGTCCTGGGGCCACAGCTTTTACTCTCAATGACTACATTTCTCCAAGAGGAAAAAAATGGAGCAAAGGACAACAGCCAAAAGCAGTCTGTCAGTTTCACCACAAAGGAGCAAAGTTTCATTTTTAAACTTTGCTTGAGAGTTTAGTGTCCTTTTACGATAGACGCCCAAGTGTTTGCTTCTTGTCCTGTCTGTGGTTTTAAGCCAATGTGTGCATGTGTGATAGGGTCTCCTGTGGAAGCACAGGTTGGACTCAAATTTATGATCCTTCTGCCTTCACCTTACAACTACTGGGATCACACAGACATGAGCTGAGTCATGTATGTATATAATATATACATTACATTTATTTGTGTGTAGGCGCGGAGCATGTGCTCATGAGGTCAAAGGATAAACAACAGCAGTTGCTTCTCTGCTCCCATCATGCAGGTTCCAGGAATTGAACTCGGATCCTCAGGCTTGGAGGCCTATGCTTTTTACCCACTGAGCCATCAAGGCCCTGTGTATGTTCTTGATTCTATTTGTTAAACTGGCAAACAAGGTCTTCCACAGTCAGACTTCTAAGGGCAGTAAGTCTCCGTCTCCGACCCCAAGAGCCAGGCTTTGCATTGGTGACCATTTGTGACCTCACCCTGGAAGAAAAGCTGAGACGCAGGCGTTGTTCAGTATCCTGTGTGCTTGGCATGGTACAGGAGTCAAGGCTGCAGAGATGAGCCAGAGCCTTGCTTGCCCTCTTCCCTTCCTGCCTTCATCCCTCCACTTCCCTTCCCTTTCTGAAAGAAAACCCCAGGCTATCCTCAGATTCATCATTTAGCTGAGGGTGTTCCTGAACTTAAGCCCTTCCAGTTCTCGCTCCGAAGAGCTGGGTTACCCACACGCACCACTGTGCCCAGTTTACTCGGAGCGGGGGATCGAACCTGAGCCGTGTGCGTGATAGGCAGGCACTCTACCAATTGAGTTACATCCCCAGATACCACACAACGTCTTTTGACTACTTTTGACCACTGAGGCTTACAAAGGGGGTGATGTCTATGAGGTGACGTCATTCCCTCAGAAATCCGCCCTTTCAGCAAGCCCCCTTGGATCCTTGATGCTCAGTTTGAGGATAGCTCAGGAACTGGATATCTGCTTCCACCCTCAGGATGGAAATAGGTGTCATATCTTGCGAAGTTAGAGTTCAAAAGCATTCCTGACGTCTTCTCGTGTCTTTAGACTATCCAAGCACAGGCAGTTTTTAAAAAGGAAAAAGGCACCGGTTTTTGTTCTTCCCAGCCCTCTTGGATAATGCCAGCTAGATACCCACAGGCTGCCACGTCTCAGGGTCTTCTGCACCTCATCAGTCTACACATCTGATAGGAAACCATAATTTGCATATTGCAAAGCCCATCTTGGTGCTGAAATGAACCCTTTCTTGAATGTCAAAGCCATTTCCAGGAGTGTGGGGTAGCAATGTACCTCTCTTGGGATGCAAGGGACCCCCTCTGACCCTGCCAGGTAGTGCTACAGCAGGAAGGGTTCCCTGGAAGCACTTCTGTTCAGATGCATACTTGTGGAAGGCTGATGCCGAGTGGCAAGTGCCAGGGTGAGCTTTTCCAGAGTGTTCTTTACTCTCACGTGGTCACTGCCTGGCTTCACCTACTATGGGTAATAATTTGTACATAGCAGACTGTGAATATAACTTTTTAAATAAATACTTTCAAACTCTTGGTAAGATATAATTTTGATAATGATTGCAGATTTTTTCCCTGTATTTGTCAAATGAATAAAGAATGCATGAGCCCAGTGGTGCTAGTTTTCTTCCAAGGAGCATTGGGATGCCGAAGCCTGTGCACTGGGTCATAGATGCCAAGACACCTTGGAGCTCACTGTTCTCTATCTGTAGCAAGGCATTATGGGTTGTAGCAGAACCACACCCTTAAAGGTGCAACATCCCATCTGTTTCTAACTGCTGTTCATGGTTCTGTATTACGGATCTGTGGTTCAGCAGCCACAGATAAGTAATTTGAAAAACAAAACAAAACATTGCATTTGTATCAAACACACAGAATACTCAACATCTCCTAAATGAAACCACACTTATTAGCAGTCTGTATTCTAAATAACTCAAAGCTGGGCATGATGCTTGCCTGTACACTCAGCACTTAGGAAGTTGAGCCAAGAGGATTGCTATGGGTTCAAAGTTTTGTTTGTCTTAAACAAAACAAACAAAAACACCTGGCAGTGGTGGTACACACCTTTAATCCCAGCACTTGGAAGACAGAAACAGGCAGATCTCTGTGAGTTTGAGACCTTCTTGGTCTACAGAGTGAGTTCCAGGACAGCCAGAGCTGCACAGAGAAACCTTGTCTCAAAAAGCCAAAATAACAACAACAGCAAAAAAAACAACAACAACAACCTAGAGATGATCCAAAGTTGTACAGGTGGATCTCTGAGTTCCAGGCCAGACTGGTCTACATAGCAAATTCCAGGCCAGCCAAGGCTATGCAGTGAGACTTGAGGAGCAGGGAGGGATTGCTCCATAGCCTCACTAGTGGAGAAATGCACTCCTGTTTTCATTAGGTGTGGCCCCTACCTCTCTCTGTCCTGAAATCGGAGACATCTCCTCTTCTGAGCTGTGAATAAATACATGACGGCTCAGCAGGTGGAGGTGCAAATCTGAAGACTGGAATTCGATCTCTGGGACCCACTTGGTAGAGAGAATGGACCCCTGCAGCCATACAGAGAATCTTACACCATTAGCTCGGGCAGGGAAAGCCACCGCGTGCCATTGTCCTTAGAAGGAGCAGCTCAGAGGTAGAGCCAGGTGTGGGGGTGCACACTATAATCCCAACACTTAGGAGACAGAGGCAGAAGAATTTAAATTTAAATCCAAGGCCACTCAGACTAGTAGGTAGCTAGAACCTGCCTCAAAAAACAAAAGGTGAATGAATGGCTAGTCATGCCCCAGCCCAAACATCCGGAATCTGAATGTTCACTCCTGTCTTAGGGTTTCTGCTGCTGTGAAGAGACATCACGACCATGGCAGCTCTTAGGAAACATTTAACAGGTGGCTTACAGTTTCAGAGTTTTAGTCCATTGTCATCCTGGTAGGACATGGCAGCATGCAGGCAGACATGGTGCTGGAGGAACTGAGAGTTTTACATCTTGATATACAGGCAAGACTGAGAGCAAGCCTGCATTCCTCTCTTCGGCAGGTAAGGACCACTATTCTGTCAGCCAGTGTCACACCGCATCTTAGGGGTCAGGGACAACTCAGGATCTAGCTAAAAAAGGCCATCACAATGGTTCAACAGGTTAAAGCACTATACATGTCTGAGGACCTGAGCATCACTGCCAGATCTACACAGCAGAGGGAGAAAACCATCTTTAGAAATGTTTCCTCTGACCTCTGCACGCGCACTGTGGTGCACAGCAACCATACTCAATAATAATACAAATTTAGATGAAAGATACAATGGCTGGGCCTGGAGAGATGGCTCTGTGCCTAAGAGCATTGCTGCACTTGCAGGGGGCCCAGGTTTGGTACCCTGGACACACACAATCATCTGTAACTCCAGTTCCCAGAACTCTGACTCCTGAACTTGGGCATCAGGTATGTACATGATACACAGACATACATGGAGGTAAAACATATACAAATCTAAAAAAGTTTTTTTAAGTGCACACATACATATATGGAGAGCGAGCAAAAGAGCTATTGTTTTTGTTGTTGAAACTCACTATGTAGACCGTACTCACAGAGATCTGCCTCCCGAGTGCTGGGATTAAAAGCATGTGCCACCAGGCCCAACACACGTATGTATGTATGTGTGTACACACATTATTTACTTATTTTAGGGAACTGGCAAGGAACAGCATAATGTTGGCTTACATAAATTAAGCAGAAATCCAGGAGGTAAGGATCCATAAAAGATGAGATTTAAAATTTGTTTTACCAAGTATCACAAGCTTTTAATCCCAGCAGAGGCAAAGACAGGCAGGTTTCTATGAGTTTTGAGCCAACTTGATCTACATAGTTCCAGGCAGTTACATAGTGAGACCCTGTCAAGAATCAATACATAAATAATTTTATATTTATACACACGTGTGTTTGTGGTGTGTGTGTGTACAGGTGAGCGCTGGTGCCCTCAAAATAAAATGCTGATTGGTCAGTAGCCAGGCAGTAAGTATAGGCGGGGAAACCAGGCAGGAAGTAGAGGTGGGGCAATGAGAACAGGAGAATACTGGGAAGCGGAAAGAGTCAGTTGGCAGTCGTCACCCAGACACAGAGGAAGCAAGATGAGAAGAATGGTACCAAGTCACATGGCTAACATAGACAAGAATAATGGGTTAATAGAAAATGTAAGAATTAGTTAATAAGGAGCCTGAACTAATAGGCCAACCAGTTTATAATTAATGTAGACCTCTGTGTGTTTCTTTGGGACTGAGTGGCTGCGGGACCTGGTGGGACAGAAGTCAGTATCCTCACCTGCCATGTGGGAAACTGGAGTTTGATTCCCTGAGAGGGAGCCAGGGACCTGGTGGGACAGAAAACTCTGTCAACAAGAATCTACACAACTTTGGGACATTCATCATGCTCTATTAACATAAGGGTTGGGGAGATGGCTTTGCAGTTAACACTTCAAATCCCAGAACCCACACAAACTCCAGGTATGGCCACATGCTCTTGGAACTGCAGCCACAAGGGGAGGGGCAAAGAGACAGACAAGTGAGCTGGTCACCAGCCTCGCCCTGTTCAGTGAAAGATCCTACTTCAAGGGAACAAGGTCGAGCATGGTAGAGCAGGACACCTGACTCCTCCACACACATGCCCAGTATGCTAAGATGGCTGGCCAGCGAGCTCCTGGGTCCTCTGTCTTCAGCCTCCAGCATTGGGACTACCTGCCCCGCTAGGCTCTTTACATGGGTGTTGGAATCAAAACTCCAGTACTAAAACTTGTGCCAAAACACTTTTCCCACCAAGCCATCCCCAACCCTAGTTTAATATTTTCCTTTTACATGATTTAGAGAGCATGAGGAGGAGAGGTTGGTTGTATAGCAACCCTAAGGTTATCGCAAGGTCAAAAAGACTGAATTTAGAACATTGATTTTGACCTGCCCAGTAGTGTCGAAAGGGTTCAGCACTTGAAAGACAGAGGTACCAGGTAGGTTTTTCAGGCCAGCCTGGTCTCCATAGTGAATTTTAGTCTAACCAGGGTGACACAGTAAGGCCTTGTATCAAAAAAGGGCAAAATAAATTTAAAAATACATAGATATAAAAATAAAATAACAAAATCTTTTTTTAAAAAAAAATTTATTTATTTATTATACAATATTCTGTCTGTGTGTATGTTTGCAGGCCAGAAGAGGGCACCAGACCTCATTACAGATGGTTATGAGCCACCATATGGTTGCCGGGAATTGAACTCAGGACCTTTGGAAGAGCAGGCAATGCTCTTAACCACTGAGCCATCTCTCCAGCCCCCAAAAATAAAATAACAAAATCTTTATCACAACTCAGTTTTCTAAAGTAGTCAAAAGCCTAAAGAAAGCTGGGCAGTGGTGGTGAATGCCTTTAATCCAGCACTTGGGAGGCAAAGATCTCTCTGAGTTTAAGGCCAGCCTGGTCCACAGAGTGAGTTCCAGGACCACAACCAAGACTACACAGAGAAACCCTGTCTTGAAAACAAAAACAAATGGAAAAGCAAAACAAACAAACAAGCAAAAACAAAAACAAAAAAAAAGAAAGGAAAGAAAGAAAGACAAAGGCAAGAAATTATGTTGCTAGAACAGAATCTACCCCAGGAGAACTACAGCCAAGAACAGAACATTTACTCCACTTTCAGGATGTAAAGAAATCAGAAATTGAATGTTTGTGCCCTGTTGTCGAAGTGCCAACTGCGGGTGAGCTAGAGACAGGAGGCAGATGCTACTGCCCTGTGCAAGGAGTTCCTAGGGTTCAGTGCCACTGGGCAAACATCATTGGACTTCGCCTGTGCTGTGGGTATCCCAGGAACTGGTGGAGCCAAGGAGGCAGGATGCTGATAGTGCCCTGCTGGCCCTGGCTGTGGCTGCTGTGGGAAACTGATCCAATCTTGCTCCTTGCATCAGACGACATCATGGAGTCTTCTGTCACTTGTTGGGGGCAGAGCTGCTGGTATCAGAAGCCAGGCATAGGTCTAGAGGCCATCTGTGATGCTCTGCTACTGGAGGCCTGGCCTGTATCTACTGCTTGCTGAAGCCGCGCTGCGGGAGCTCCCTGCTCCCGGCACCTGATGGAGGCTTCCTGCTGAGTTCCCAGCCACCTGAGATCCGCACACTCTGGATGAACTCATCATCACTATGCTCCCAGGCCATGCGGGTCTGGGAAGACACTGCAGAGGTGCACAGCTGTTGTCAAGTACAAGACAGCTCCGGGCTCCTTCCAGCTGCCATGCTCATGGCAGGCATGGATAGGGAGCGGGAGTAGCCAGTGCCAGGAAGGTCCTGCTGGAGATGGGCTCTTTCAGATCTGGATGATTACTTTGATCTTCTTGGGGACCCCAGTGTTGGCACTGACATCTGGGACAATGTAGATGGTGTTTCAGGGTCTGCAGTGAGCTGCTCCCCAGTAGCACCAGATCTTAAGGGAGAATCAAGGACAGAAGGGCCCAGAGAAGGTGAAGCAGGTAAAAGCGCTTTATGAGGAACCAGATCTGCCCTGTGTTCCTCATGTATGAGGAGGCAGTCACAACCCTGGCAAAAGTCTCATGGAGCAATAGGCCACCGCCCAGTTCCTGCCCTAAAGCATCTTCCCAGAGGCAGCAAAAGAGCCACAGAGAGTGACCTCAGTACAGCCCGTTGGGAGAGCCCTTCTTTGTCATGGGTGAGTCCTAGGTTGGGCCTGGTGCTACACACCTGAAATCCCAGTACTTGGGAGGCTGTGGCAGAAGGATTGCCATGTGAGACCAGCCAGGCTACATAGCAATACCCTGTCTCAAAAGACCAAAAGGGCGGCAAGGGGAAGACATAACAGTCATGGTGCGTGCCATTTTCTGCTACACTGGCTAGCAGACACAATTGCCCTCAGTGCAGATCAATTTACACGCTTCCATAGACCTTGGAGAAAGCATTTCAAGATGGGAAGATTGTTGAGTGGCTAATGCTGTCCTGTAAGTGTGAGAATAGGAGCTTGGAGCCCCAGGACCTGGGTAAAGCCAGACGTGACGCTGTCATCCATGGTGAATGAGAGGTGAAGACAGGACAATTCTGGGGAGCTCAAGGGCCCAGTCTGTAGAGTAGTGAGCAAGAGACCTTGCCTCAGAGAGCAAGGTTAAAGGCAAGCACTAACACCTGTTGTTGCCCTCTGACCTCCACATGAGCACAATGGCACATGCATGTACACATATGAATACATGTACACACATACACACCATACACACAAACAGCACACACATGGCATACACATATCTTATACATGCTATATACCTTAAACACACACCATACACACACATCACACACATATATGATACACACATCATGAATACATACCATACACACACATCACACACATACAGATACCATATATATATATATACACATCACATACAGATACCATATATACACATATTACACACATACATAGAACAAGTTAACCATGTCTGCATCAGACTGCAACAACAGAACAGCCCTAAGAAAGGAGCAGGAGGGAGGGAGGCAGCGAATCACACACAATCTGCTGACCTCGGTCATGAGACACAGCAAAACTCAAACTTCTGGGAGATGAATTCGCAAAAGGAGAAGCCCATCCCAAGAAATGTAATTGCTACTTTAAATAGAGGCGATAGCATTCAAAACCCAGAATTAGGGAAATTAAATGGAGCCTGCAGGACGGGGAAAGCTGCAGTCCCAAGGGTGGTTGAAAAAGTAAAAAGTGGCATCAGAACAAAAATCAAAGCTTCTCAAAATGTTTACAAAGAACAGCCCCAGAGAGCTGCGTGGCTGACCTGTTGCAGCAGACAGGTTCTGCATTTGGATAATGTGGTAAAGCTCAGTGTGTAGGGGAATTTAGGAATAAGTCCCTTTCGATCACAGCCAACTTGACCACACACAAAATTCCTTTTATAAAATTATTTTTCATCTGGGTGTGTTGACACTTGCCTGCGATCCCAGCTTTCAGGAGGTTGAGGTAGGAGGACCCATGGCCAAGGCCAATTTTGGCTATGAAAGTCAACAAGACCCTGTCTTAAAAACTTAACACCAAGAAAAAATTCGTCCTGCACAAGTGTTTTATAGCTACCGCTGCCCTCGAGGATGTGGGTCACATCTATAACCATAAAGACCCTGGACGGCAGCTGGGTTTGCGGGCTCCTGCAGTCCCAGCTACTGAGAAGCTAAGGCAGGAAGATGAGTTGAACTCGGAAATTCAGGACTGGCCCAGACACCATGGTAACAGCCCTTGGGGGGGGGGGGGTGGAGACATAAAACAAAATGAATTTTCAATTGCAATAAGCCTGCATTTTAGGACAACTTTTGAGTTTTTTAGAAACATGAATTCAGCTGGAGTAGTGGTGGTTCATGCCTTTAATTCCAGCACTCAGGAGGCAGAGGCAGGAGGATCTCTGCGAGTTCGAGGACAGCCTGCTCTACAAAGAGAGTCCCGGGACAGCCGAAGCTACACAATGAAACCCTGTCTCAGAAAACAAACAGAAACGTTAATTTGTGATCTTTCAGGTGCTCACACTTTAGCTAGCACGGACTGAACGGTGAGGCTAACAATCTCTCCTTGTTCCCTGCACCTTAGCAGCAGATTCGTCCCTCTTTCCTCGCCCTGCGCCCTAGCAGCAGATTCGTCCCTTTCTTACTAGCCAAGTTAGTTTGGTCAAACAGCAAACGCTTTAAGGATGACGTCTAAGGAATTCTCTGCAGTGTTCAGCCTTTCCTGGCCCACGTGGCAGATGGAGCAGGTTTGATCTTGATGCCTAGCGTTATTTCAGTGTTGCTCCGAGTTCAGGGTTCTGACCTGTGTGCTCAGGAAGCTTGGCTTTCATAACCACCTATCCTCTTCACTGTGGAAACCGGCAGTCTTTTAATTAACTGTTCCTCACCCTAACCAATCGTTAGCCAGACAGACCTAAGCTTACCGTCCCAAAAGGGATGACTCTGCTGTTGGCTGCCATGAAGCTGCTGTGATTGGCAAAGCCATTAATTAGAAGATTAGAAGGCCTGCTTTTTTCTTATCTTGATTGGAATAGTCTAGGGGGATAACTCCGAAGCAGGCTTTGAAATTAGCAATAGTTCATTCCGTGTGTGTATGTATGTGTGAGTGCGTGTGTTTGTATGTGTGTGAGTGTATGTGTGTGTGTGAGTGTGTGTGGTGTGTTGTGTACGTGTGTGTATGTGTGTGTGTGAATGTATGTTTGGTGTGTGTATGTGTGTGTGAGTGAGTGTGTGTGTGAGTGTGCGCATGTGTGGTGTGTGTGTGTGAGTGCGTGTGTGTGTGTGTGTGAGTGCATGTGTGTGTGGTGTGTGTGTGTTGGAAACAAGACTCATCCCTTGGGCCTTGTGCATGCTAAGCCCCTGCCCTGAGTTATGATCTCAACCCCATTTCTATCTAAACTAGTTAATCTTTTAAAAGTTCTTTTTAAGGAGCAAGGGAGGTGGTGACTCAGTCGTCAAAGGCACTGGCTCCTCTTCCAGAGAACCTGAGTTCCATTTCCAGAACCCACATGGTGGCTCAGAACCATCTAAAACTCTACTTCCGGGAGATACAATGTCCCCTTCTGGCATGCATGGGCACCAGGCCCACACATGGCCCACAGACATACTTGCAGACAGAACACCACACATAATTTTACAGTTCTTATAAAATATTTTGTTGGTGGTGGTGATGGTGGTGGTGTCTGTGTGTGTGTGTGTGCGAGAGAGTGAACCTGGCACAGCAGAGGTGGCTGTTCCCCTTCCCAAAATGACCCCAGGGATCAGTCTCAGGTCATTGGTCCTGGTCATATGCTCTTACCCATTGCTGCCCGACTGTCCTCTAAGCCAAACTGCCACTGACTGAGGAATGCAGCTGTGCCAGCTTGCACGTGGTCATACCAGCTGGGCTTGTTGACTGTCTATACCCCTCACAGAGCAGGGGAGGGTCACAGACCCTCACCTGGGCATCCAGCCACTTCCTACTACTGTTGTGTGCTGTTCTGCCCTAACTGTGCCGAGCTTCCGGGAGGGGCCAGAGTGTATGGGGCAGTGACGGTTAGGGGAGGGGCTCCATCTACGTGGTTGTGTGAGAATCATCATCCAGGCTGGGTAAAGACTTTCCAGTTCAGCCTGTGGGGTGGGAGAAGCATGCACACTCTGGTGACCTCCCCTGTGCTCTGTAAGTCAACTTGCTGGTCACTCCGAGTGAACTTTGGTGGAATCATACCTCTGTCTGGCTGAGGATGGGGCGTAGGAGGAGGGGTAGATGTTGCCTATGCCCCCTCCCTCCGGGGAAGTAATTTTAGCAACGCCCTCGAGACACAGCACTCTAGAAAGAGCCCTCTCTTTAAGATACAGGACCTCACTTGGCATAGGCTGGCCTTGAACTCTCTGGGTAGGCAGGGAAGTGTTTGAACTCCTGACCCTCCTGTTTTACCTCCCAAGTGGTGGGATTGCCCAGATATGCCAATACTCTTGGCTTGTACTAGGTGTGATCACCATACCTGACAGACAGAAAGTACTGGAAGAAAAAAAAAATTTTTTTTTTGTTTTTTTGTTTTTTTGAGACAGGGTTTCTCTGTGCAACAGCCATAGCTGTCCTGGAACTCTCTCTATAGACCAGGCTGGCTTCCAGTTCACAGAGATCTGCCTGCCTCTGCCTCCTGAGTGCAGGGATTAAAGGTGTGTGCCACCACCGCGCCCTAGGAAGAAAGCTTTTCCTTTGTCTCATAGTTTCAGTTTATCACAGTGGGAGGAAGGCAGAGTAGTCATGGCAGCAGGAGTGTGTGGCACGGGCCGCATCTCAGCGGACCAGGAAGCAAAAAGAAGTTTAGGACCAGAGTCTATAACCTTCAAGGGCCAGCCCTGTACAGTGACCTGTTTTTGCCAGCTGGGCCCCATCTCTTAAAGGTTCCGCAGTCTCTCAAAATATCACCAGCAAAAGGTACAAGGTTTCAAAACCCGAGCCTGTGGGGACTGCATTTGTCCACTGTCTTGTTGCTGTGACAAATACCTGACATTGCCCCAGCTCTCAAGGATCAGGGAGCAGAGACCACATCCAGCCGGCCCATGGGAGGGGCTGCTTAGTGAGACTCTGTCTCAAAACGAAATATCGGAGAGCAAGGAAAGCCTCTACTCAACATCTTCTTCCGTCTGCAACCCCAGCCCAGGGGAAGGTGCCGCCCACACATGGATCGTCTCACCTCAGTCTACTCTTAAAATTCCTCACATGCACGCCCAGAGATTTGTTTCCCTGGTGACACTAAATCCCATCAAGTTGATAGTCAAATTAACCATCACAGACACATCGCAAACCATCACAAACCCAGCTGGGCTCCCAAAAGGCTCTCCGCCATCTCGTAATGCGTTTGTTCTGTCTCTGAGAGTCCTCATAGTCTTTTTTTTTTAACATTTATTTATTTATTTATTATGTATACAATATCCTGTCTGTGTGTATGTCTGCAGGCCAGAAGAGAGCACCAGACCTCATTACAGATGGTTGTGAGCCACCATGTGGTTGCTGGGATTTGAACTCAGGACCTTTGGAAGAGCAGGCAATGCTCTTAACCACTGAGCCATCTCTCCAGCCCGAGTCCTCATAGTCTTAACAGTGTAAAACTTGTTCCTCCTATGCCCAAAGCCCCTACAGAGACACAATACATATTCTTAGCTATGTGAAGCTACTGTGAAGTAGAAGTGAAAGTTGCAGACTTCCTTCCGGGCTGGAGAGATGGCTCAGCGGTTAAGAGTACTGACTGTTCTTTCAGAGGTCCTGAGTTCAATTCCTGGCAACCACATGGTGGCTCAGAACCATCTGTAATGAGATCTGGAACCCTATTCTGGCCTGCAGGCACACATGCAGACAGAATACTTCCAATATAAAGGAAACACCCCACTCCAAAGTCAAGGAGCAGGGGGACAGCACGGAGAAGGTAAACCAAGCCCAGTGTGCAAACACCAAGCGCTTTTAGGCACCAGCCTTTAGGACATGCAGTAACATCATCTGGACCCTAATGGCTTAGGTGGTCCTTCCCCTGCCACACACATTTCTCTTGGGCTGTGTCGAGTTCTTACATAGCTCCAAGGACACTGGAGAGGAAATGAAGAAAAGACAGACGCTCTGAACAGAAGTGGGGTCATCACAAACAGCTGAACAGGGAGGCGGAGAGGCAGGGCCATCGCATACAGCTGGACAGGGGTCAGGGTTTCTGGCACACTGCAGAATCCAGGAGGAACAGTCGGTCTCTGCAGAGGAACAATCTTCAGGCCATAAACATCCAAGAATAGAAAGCTGTGGTGGACAGTTTGTGTGCGCACTGTGACCATTCACACTCTGGGAAAGACCTTGCCATTTATCTGACCGGCCTGGGAGAAGGCTTTGCCACCCTCTAGGGCTGTGCTCAGCATGGATCCCCTGATGGAGCACACACTTTCACTCAGCACTTCCTCTCAGTGCCCACTCCACTCCCCACAGATAGCTCTCCTCGGTGCTTACAGATCACCTCAGCAAACTCTCCATATTCCTGGTATCTTCAGCAGCCTAGAGTCCATTGTTACTTAAATTTTATGGCGTTTTGACTAAAGAGCCCCATGGGTTCATATATTTGAATGCCTAGTCATCAGGGAGTGGAATTATTTGAGAAGGATTGGGGGGTGTCACTGGAAGTTGTTTTTGAGGTTTCAGAAACCCATGTCAGACCCAAAGAGCTCCGCCTGCAGATCAGGATGAAGTTCTCTGTGCCTGCCAGCTCTGTCTCTCCCTGGCAAGTTTATTCCGTCACTGGCAGGAGAGCCTACATCTTCGGGATCCTGGTGCATCCTGAAGACCAGCTGAGATATCCGGCCTCATGGATTGAACGCTGCTGGATTTTTGGACCTCCTGTTGGTTGGTAGACAGCCATTGCTGCACAAGCAGGACCACAGTCTGTAAGCCAGCTAGCTCCAAGTCACAGCTTCATGAATTGCCCTGTCAGACTCCTTTGGGGAATCCAATCCAGCTACACACTATCTGCCCCCCCCCCAAGTCTTTCTGGAAAATCTGGGTGCAGCATCCATGACTTCATAATGCTTTCATTCTGTATGTCTACAAAGCCACACCACTAGGACCAATCAGATGGCTCAGTTTGTAAAGATCCCTGACGCCAGGTCTGATGACCTGATGTAACGAGTCTTTCTCTGTCCAGCTCCCAAATAACTACTCAGAGACTTACTAATAATGAAAACCTGGCCTTATCTTATGCTTGTCCCACTAGCTCTTATAACTTAAATTAACTCATTTATATTCATCGACATTTGCCTCATGGCTTTTTACCTTTCTTTGATTCTGTGTGTCTGACTCCCTTCATGTTACGTTGGTGTCTCTCTGTGCCTCAATTATCTCCTTCTACTTCTCTCTGTGCCCGGAAGTCCCGCCTATACTTCCTGCCCAGCTATTGGCCAGTCAGTGTTTTATTACACCAACCACAGCAATACATCTTCACACAGAGTTCAAATGTCCTACTTTTCCTCTGTGACTGCAGGAAAGCAAACACCGACAAACAATTTGTGGGAGAAAAAGAAAATTGTCTAGACTCATGACTTCAGTCCCTCACGGCAGGGAAGGGGAAGAACGGCAGAGTCATTCATGGCAGTAGGAGCTTGTGGTGGGATTCTGCTCCTCCAGAGGACCCAGGTTCAATTCCCAGCACCCACATGGCAGCTCACAACTGTAACTCCAATTCCAGGGGATCAGACACACATCCAGATGAGACACTAATGCTCATAAAATAAAAAATATATATCTTAAAAAAATGGGTTCTAGGGCTGAAGATATGGCTCAGTGGTTAAGAGCATTGCCTGCTCTTCCAAAGGTCCTGAGTTCAATTCCCGGCAACCACATGGTGGCTCACAACCATCTGTAATGAGGTCTGGTGCCCTCTTCTGGCCTGCAGGCAGACATGCAGACAGAATATTGTATACATAATAAAAACATATTAAAATAAATAAATTTTAAAAATGAGTTCTAATGACCTACATGACATCCCCAAATAGTGCCATTGCATGATCCTGGCTGAACATGGTGGCTCACACCTGTAATTTTGTCACTTGGGAAGCTGAGACAGGAGAATTGCTATAAGCTAAAGTTCTCCCTTGGCTGCACAGAGAGTCCCGGGTTAGCACAGGATATAAAGCAAGACGGTCTCCAAATAAAAACAATACAACATAAAAACTTAAGCCTGGTTGTCATAACTGAACCACAGTGACAGCTATGTGGTAATGTCTCAGATCCCTGAGGAGAGATTTTTGGAACTTCATCCTGTTCCCTGGTTTTCAAATATATTGTTAGGAACTGTAACTTACTAGGTTACGTTTGGTTTTTCTGTTTACTGATGAGAACCGCCCGCATGTGTCACTAAACAGCTTTAACCCTTGTGAGCTGGACAGAAGCCAGTGTGGGATGGCTCACTGCACTTTCCGAAACCCCTCCCCTTCTAGTCGGAGGGATTCAGGAATGCAGGGTGTTCGCTTTCAGTTTTTCTTCCATATCTGCTCTGGGGTCGCTCTGGGCCGCAACTTCGTATTTTGCAAGTGTGGGGTCTCTTTCTCCGAGGTTACTTCTGATGGCATCCAGAAGCCAATTCCCCTTTTGCATCTCAGTTTCCTGGCAGCGCTCCAGCATCCGAGTAGAGAGGAGGGCCCCTTGCCCTGGCCCCTGTGACGGCAGACAAGCCTGGCCAAATCTCCCCACTGGGAACTTGGCCAAGGCAGATGTTTCCTCAGCCCCTCCCCGGGCTTGCCCTACCCCACAGGTCTGCATCTCCAATGCATTTTTCTCACTGTCCAGGCCCTTTCCTCCAACGGTTGCTTTGCCGGGGCTTTGCCTCTGGCTGCCGAGGACCTGATTCTCGCCGCCTTGATTTCTCGGAGGTTTGACGTTTCTGGGTCTTTCCCACCCCCACCTGGTTATTCCCAGATCAAACCCAGTTCTGCGTGGTGTCAACTGTCAGCACCAGGACGTCCACAGATGAAGATGTTTCCCTCACTGAGGCCCAGGAGCCCTGCAGGGAACCACGAGAGGGCAAATTCGCACAGAATGAGGGGTGGGGTGGGATGGTGGCATCCAGCCATCCAACCTATTCCTCAGAGTCTCGGTCCCCAGGCGCGGGACACCCAACCTAGGCTCCCATGAGCTGTTGAGTAACCGTTTGAATCAGTGAAGCAATGGGTAGAAGGCGTCTGCCAAAGGGGAGTTCATCACTCCAAGTGATGTAAAGGACGTGTTTTGAGTAAGAATAAACATTCCACCCTTGTCTACAAGGCTGTGCTATGGAGTGGCAGGCCTTCTGTGTTTACGAGACCCTTTTTTACAAACTAGTCAGAACTGTGCCCAAAGAACGTTTCTCCCCCAGGAGACCTCCCTGACATCTTGGGTCAATGTCACAGTATTCAGTACAAGAGAAGTAATTCATGACGGGGCTCTCAGTGTTTCCCCTCCTTTAACCAAAGAGCCTCAGAGGAAGGCGGTTTCACCAGAAAGTCAGAAATTATGGAGCAGTTACAATTTTTTTGTTTTGTTTTTCAAGACAGGGTTTCTCTGTGTATCTTTGGAGCCTGTCCTGAAACTCGCTCTGTAGACCAGGCTGGCCTCGAACTCGGAGAGCCACCTGCCTCTACCTCCCGAGTGCTGGGATTAAAGGCATGTGCCACCACCGCCCAGCAGGAGTAGTTACTACTAACATAGTCCAGGCCCAGCAGAAGTAAACCTTCACATCGTCACCTGTGAGGTCAGCCATTCCCATTTTACAGATGAGAAAAATATTAGAAGATGTAAGATTAGCCAGCACAGAAAGAAAAGGTATTTTATTAAAATTTTGGATTAAAAATTCTTTAATAAATATCTGAAAAAAATATTAGAAGACAGCTATACAAGCGGGTGGAGTTCATCCCAGCCAGGGTCTTCTGAGCCAGGACCTCCTCAGAGAGTCCCTGGGTCACCTGCTGGGTGGCTTTGTGGTTCTCAGGATACAGTAGAGCCCTGTGGTTCTCGATTCTCTTATAAAAACTGCTCTGGCAAGAATGCCTGAGGGTCCAGGACGCAGTTCTAAGTGACATCCTGGGAATGTTGCTGGACTTTTTATTTCATAATGTATGCTTTGTGTTATTTATGAAATACACACACCATAAGCCTTACCATCTTAACCAGTGTGCGTGGTCATGTATGTGTGTGTGTGTATATGTGTAGTGTGTAGATGTGTGCATGTGTGTGTTGTATGCTGTGTGGTGTGTTTGCGTGTGGTATCATGTAGGTGTGGTATGTGTGTGTGCGCTGTGTGGTGTGGTGGTGTGTGTGTAGTATATGTATGTGTGGTATGTGTGTAGTATATGTGTATGTGTGTGATATGATGTGTGTATGCTATGTGGTATGGTGGTGTGTATAGTATATGTATGTGTGGTGTGTGTATAGTGTATGTGTGTGTGATATGATGTGTGTATGGTATGTGTGTCTGTGCTGTGTGTGTGTGTGTGTTACTGGGGACTGAACTCAGTACCTCAAGCAGGAGAGACAAGTGCCTATTTTGTGTTTTTTATTTGAAGCAGGGTTTCCTTAAGGCATTCAGTGTCTTAGGGTTGCTAGCTCTGTGATAAAATATCATACAAAGGGAACTTGGGGAGGAAAGGGTTTATTTCATCTTATACCGTGTAGTCCACCATCCAGGGAGGTTAGGGCAGGAATCTGGAGGCAGGAACTCAAGTCACCAAGCTTGGTGCAAGTGCCTTTACCTTTGGAGACACATCAGTGGCCTTGAAATTTTATTTGTATTTTGAGACAGTTTTACTATGTAGCCACTGCTGGCCTCTAACTTGTTGTGTAAACCAGATTGGCCTCAACTCACAGAGATCCACTTGCCTCTGTCGCTGAATGCTGGGATTAAAAGTGTGTGCCACCATGCCGGTTGCCTGGAATTTTCTATCCTCTGCCTCAGACTCTGAGCAGCTGAAATTCCAAGCCTGCATCTCTCCCTGTATGTGTGTGTGTGTGTGTGTGTGCGCATATGCATGTGTGCATCTGTATATCTGTATGTGTGTATGTGTGCATATGTATGTATCTGTATGTGTGCATATGTATGTATGCGTATGTATATGTATGTGTGTGTGCACGTGTATGTGTGCGTATATATGTGTGTGCTGTATGTGTGTGTATGTATATGTGTGTATGTATGTATTGTGTGTATGCCTGTGATGTGGAGGCTTCAGGCCGAGCTTGGGGGTCTTCCTTGATCTAACCCACTCTACTTTACTGAGGCAGTCTCCCAACCAACTGCAAAGGCTGTCAACTATGGCTAAGAAGTCAGCCAGCTTGTTCCAGACCCCCCACCGGCACAGAAGCCCTGTCTGGTTCGCATCCCTGCCCAGCATCTCCATGGGTGCTGGTGACCTGAACAAGCCCTTTATTCACGGAGCCTGCTCCCTGCCCCTCCTTGTCCATTTCTAAGTTTGGGATTCAGAGGTGTTAGGCACAAGTGCAACCAACACTCCTGCCCACCTCTGGAGACTTCTCCTCCTGATCAAACAGCCCCGACCCCTTCCCCCGCCTTTCCCAGCCCTCATGATGCTTTCTGACTCAGTGACTGACTACTCAAAGTAGAGGAGACTTTTTACAAGGACAAGGCTCTTTGTCATGGTGACTGGTTTGTTCCACTCAGTTTACGTCCTCAAGGTACATCTACACACACATACCGTACACACCAAATCACACACACCACATACCACACATAGCACACCACACACACAGATCGCATACACACCACACACACAGCATACTACATATACCACATACACACACCACGCACACATACATCACACACACAGCACATACACACCACACACACACACACATCATACACCACAAACACCACAAACTCACAACCCCCACCCCTGTCTCCCACGGCATTATTACATGTCAGTCACAATCTGGAAGCAGATATTTCTTTTCTTTTTCTTTCTTTCTTTCTTTTCTTTTTTTTTTTTTGAAGCAGATATTTCTAGAAGCTGGACTTCATGTGTTTAGTGTCTTTCTGTGTCCCTAAGGCCACACACCCCCCGCATAAGAAGCACCCACCAGCTATCCCTCAGCCCCAAGTTCTAGCCCATTCAAAGGACAGCCGTGGTTGAGTGATCAAGGCTTGTGCTCATTGGAGGCTGGTGCTGGTGGATCCTCATGGGCCCTCCCTCCCTGAGATGACGCTGTTATTGTTCGCAGTCTTTGGGGCTGCAGATTCCTAGGAATTTTCTAGTTCACTATGATTGATTTTTACATTGATTCCTTTTTTTGAATGAGGTAAATGCCATTTGGGAAAGTTACCTTGCCTAACATGTCACAGCCAGTGAGTGGTGACCTCAGACTGTGGCTAGACAGGCTTGACTGAGTGTCCCGCCCCAGCCTCTGGCCCATGCTGGGGCCAATGTGGCACCAGCAAAGATGAATGTGGCTCATCTGAATCCTGATAGTTTTGCAGCTGTGCAGTATTGAATTTGTGCAGATAATTATAAAATTCAAAACACTTCTAGAACAGAAAACTTGGATTTAAAATCTTTTCTTTTCTGTTTTCTTTTGCACTCCCTCGTTTAAAAACAAAACAAAACAAAATCAAATCAGTCAAACCAACAGAAAAACCCAGGTTCCTTTGTAGCTCAGCTGGCCTTGAATTTCTTTATACTTGAGAATGGCTTTGAACTTCTGATTGATTCTCCTGCCTCTATCTCTTAAGTTCTGGAATGACTGGCATATGCCAACCATGTGATCTTACTATGGTTGGAACTCAGGGCTTCGTGTATGCTGGACAAGCACTTCACTAACTGAGCTACACTCTCAGTTCAGAAAATGGAAAAGGTTTTAGAAAATTTACCAATAAAACCTGACCTGACTTACTGAAGGCTCATGGACTCATTGATCCCATTGGGATGGATATGTTTTGCTGCTGCTGCTGGTATGTGTGTGTGCTGTATCTGTATGATGTCTGTGTATGTATGTATGTGTGAGTAGTGTGTCTGTATGGTGTGTGTGTATGCATGTATGTGTGTGTGTGTGTGTGGTGTACCTGTATGGTGTGTGTGTATGTGTATGTGTGTGTGTGTGGTGTGTGTTTGGTGTGTGTCTGTGTGGTGTGTCTGTGTCTGTATGGTGTGTGTGTGTGTGTGTGGTCTTTTGTTTGCTTGAGATTGAGAAGGGCTTCCATTCTGCTAGGGATGTTACATAGTATGTAGTTTAATGACATCTGAAATCTGAAAACTTCCCAAACCTGGAATAAGAGTTTCAGTTAAGAGATTGGGACAAAGATACAGTAGCGGCCCTTTCTCAAGGGGACACCTTCCAAGGTCCCCAACAGCTGTCTGAAATAGAGCTAATACCAAATTCTGTGTACTATGACTGTCCTTATGAATTCATACCTATGATGAAGCTTAGTTGATAAATTAGGAATAGAAAAAAGATGAACAGAGCCAGAGATATGTCTCTAGTTAAAGGTGTTTGCTGCCAAGCGCAGTCACCTTGAATCAGATCCCTGGAACTCACACTGTGGAAAGAGAGAACTGACCCCATAAGCTGCCTGCCATCTGACCGTCTCAGAGTGTGCACTGTCCCGCCTACCCCCATGATAAATAAGTAAATGTAATCTTGAAACATTAACTATGATAACAAAATAGAATAGTTGTATCCATTGCACTAAAAGATCGATTGTTTAAATTAAAGAGCAATATTAGACTTACAAACTCTTTTTAGAATTTTCTGTGAGAAAGTTTCAGATATTCATATGACAGTTGGCTGCCGGGATCTGAAACCATGGAGACAAAGTGCGGGTGAGGGTGCCTAGGGTACACGTGAGCTCTCCCAGGGACAGAGAAGGCGTGCAGATAAAGACCTGAGGTCCAGTGTTTCTCGCTAAGGTTAAGCCACGCTGCGCCACCCAGGAGCAGCCCATTACCCATCTGTGTGTCTTTATTAGGGATGTGGCATGTTTTTTATTAATTTTAATAGTTTTCAGCTTTGCATGTTTTGCAAGTCATTGTTTTAAAAAACGCTTGAACTATGAGAATAATATACTTGCTTACTAAGTCCTTTAACCAAAAGACTAAACGTTTAAAGATGGAAAATGGGGCTGTGATACGGTCCATTTGGTAGAATGCTTATGTGGCATTCACAAAGCCCTGTTTGGGTTCCAGGATGGCATAGCACTGGCCGTGGTAGAATACGAGTCACCCAGCACGCAGGAAGTGGAGTCAGAAGGATCAAGAAGCCTAAAGTTGGACCAGAGAGATGACTCAGAGGTCAAGAGTGTGTACTGCTCTTCCAGAGGACCTGAGCTCAGATCCCAGCTCCCATGTTGGGCAGCTCACAACTGTAACTCCAGTTTCAAGGGATCAAACACCTTTTTCTGGCTTCTGTAGGAGCCTGCACTTATATACTTCGTTGTATTCATTCACCACCTACACACACACACACACACACACACACACACAATTTCTTTATTTTTTTAAATAGTTTTGATGATTTATTTATTTTATTGATGTTTTGCTTGCATGTATGCCTATGTTGGATTCCCTGGAACTGTAGTTACAGACAGTTGTGAGCTGTCATATAGATGCTGGGAATTGAACCCAGGACCTCTGGAAGAGCAACCAGTGCTCTTAACCTCAGAGCC
The DNA here is from genome assembly GCF_982192425.1 of Myodes glareolus. NCBI lineage: Eukaryota > Metazoa > Chordata > Mammalia > Rodentia > Cricetidae > Myodes > Myodes glareolus. The sequence continues at coordinate 42,459,680 of NC_142036.1, read as the reverse complement.
ATCTCTACAACCCATAAATAATTTCAAAAAATAATAAAAATAAACTTTTTTTAAAGGAAGTTCAGCTGTTACCCAGAGAAGCCCTCTCTTGACAAAGCAAAACAAACAAACAAACAAACGAATAAATGAATGAATGAAGTTTGTCATTCCTGGCTAATAGCAGTTCCAGGCCACCTGGAATAGTGAGTCCCGGTCAAACAGCCAGGCGGAGGTGGTGCGCTCCTTTAATCCCTGCACTCTGAAGGCAGAGGCAGGCAGGTCTCTGAGTTTGAGATCAGCCTGGTCTACAGAGTGAGTTCCAGGACAGCCAGGGCTACACGGAGAAACCCTAACTTGGAGGGAAAAGAAAGAAGAAGAGGAGCGAGAACGACGACTCCATGTTAGGAGCACTGGCAGCTTTTGGAGAGAGAACCTGGGTTTGGTACTTGGCACCCACATGGCAATTCAAACTGTTGGCCCTGCCAGTTCCGGGGGTTTCTGATGCCTTCCGGCCTCTGTGGGCACTGCAGGAACATGGCACATACACATATGTGCAAGTACAACATATATAACAATGTAAAAACAAGCAAATCTTCAAGACAAACAACATGAATAAAGATGAAGACAGGGTGAAGTCAGTGGCAGAGCAATTATCTAGAGTGCTCGGGGACTAAAATTTGACCTCCAGCGCTGCAGATAAATGTGTGAATATATATATATATACACACAGTAGGGGCCAGAATAACAGGTTCCAATGATTCTAAAGTTTAAAAAACAATTTAGCAAGAAGAGCAAAGTTGGGCTGTAACTGTGGCTCAGTGTAGGTGACCTCCCTAGAATCTGAGCTCCATCCCCAGAACTGAGACAGGAAGGAAGGAAGGAAGGAAGGGAGGAAGGGAGGGAGGGAGAGAGGGAGGGAGAAAGCACAGAGACACTCAAATTTGGGACTCTAGCACAACTAGGAGGCTGTGAAACTCTGAGGTCCTAAATACACACACACACACACACACACACACACACACACATTTATTTTGTTTGGTTTTTCAAGACAGGGTTTTTCTGTAGCTTTAGAGCCTGTCCTGGAACTAGCTCTTGTAGACCAGGCTGGCCTCTAACTCACAGAGATCACCTGCCTCTGCCTCCAGAGTGCTGGGATTAAAGGTGTGCTCCACCACCGCCTGGTTTCTAAAAATATTTTAAGTGGAAGTTATGTTTCCCATCTGAACCTACTGAACACAATAGCTTAGTCTCAGTGCTCGGGCTTCAGCTTCCTCTATCGTGATCCTGTGCCTGGAGGGAGCTGATCTTGGCCAGTCCTGCCCAGCATGGGGAGGGCACAATGGATCTATAGTCTGCAGATGTTGGGACTGTTTGGAGTCCTGGCCTCCAGCTGCTCTTCCCTGCTAGAGATCTTTACGTTCCTCTGATTTGAGCTACTGAAAGCTGTGTCAAAGTTGTTTACCAGCTCTGCTTCACGAGCACGTGCTGCCTTGCCTTGAGGATTAGAGGATAAGGTTTTCACCTGTTGGCCCACTTGACTGTAGGGTATATAAGCCTCCATGGTGCTACTGAATGAAGGGCTTCTTACCAGTGACTAGAGGTCCGTGTCTCTGTCTGTCTTTGTGTGTTCCAACCTCCAGCCCCTTGTCTGATTGTCTGAAGCTCACGAACTGTATAGTAGCGCATAGAGCGCAGACAGGCGTTGTGCGCTGCATGCAGAAATGATTACGATGTGAAGAATTAACATAATGTCTGGGGGCAGGGGGTACGGGGTGGAAAGAAAAGACTGTTTTTTGTTTTTCTTAAAAATTTAAATGACATTTATTTGTGTATTTATGTTGTGTGTATGCATGCAGGCGCATGCACGTGTATGTTCGTACACATGTGTGGTATAAGCGCCTTTTACCACTGAGCCATCTCAGTAGTCTAAGCGAGCTTTCTGGAAGCCAGTTCTCCCTTCCTCTTCCTTCTCCATGTGAGGGGAAAGGGGGCAGTTGTCGGTGAAGCCTTAGCTCTGGACATCCCACCAGGGTGTTTGTTACCCGTCTGAAGAAAGCTCAAGAGGGGAGTGAGGAGATTGAATCAACTCACGCACTGGAAAAGGACCCCATAACAGAGAATTCAGGTTTAAACATTGGAAGAACTGGGGTGGGGCAGCAGTGTGCATACTGAGCCTCAGTCACGGAGGGGTCTGCTGACAAGGTCCTCACAGAGTTTCCTGAGAAATTCCAGCGTACAACTTGCTGTCATTGACAGCTGTCCCACTCTGAGGGTCCACTGTTCCCTCTAACTGTAGGCTTGGGACAAGGCCTGGAGACCCTTGGGCACTTTTTGAGGGTGGGTAGTCTAGAACAAATCTGACAGGAAGGGGCCAGTGATGGCTCTTGCTGCCAGTTACTCGCTGCCTGGCCGGCTAGCCTGAGTTTGACCCTGGGACCTGTCGGAACACGTCTGAGAACGGAGCCGCGCGAGCGGAATTCTGAGTGCTCGTGAGAAAACCCCGAGAAACCAAGACAAGAATCTTGGGATCTCAGTTTCTTCAAAATACGAAATTGAGCCAGGTGGTGGTGGTGCACACCTTTATTCCCCGTACTTGGGAGGCAGAGGCAGTTCTGAAAAATGCCAAACAACAAAAACCCACGGAATTATTCTTGGAATGTGCCTTCGTGCCCCTCCCAGGTGTAGTGGACGGGAGGGCGGTCGGGTCAGGCTACTCATTACAACTGGCTACTGCTCTCCTTTACGGGCCTCTGAGGTGGAGAAACAGGTCTTTGCCACGTGCAGATTGTCCTTGTGGTATACAGCTTGAATTCACGAGTGCTTTGCTCAGGTGACAGTTCTTAACGCTCAGGGTATTAAAGGTGGCTATTGAACGAGACTTCAGCTCCTCTCGTTTTGGGCTTCGTTCTCCCAGGTCTAACCTCCTCCAGAGTCGTAAAGAGGGATCCGAATCCTGAAAATTGTCCTCTGACCTCCACAGACATGCCGTAACACACGGGTGAGTGTGTGCACACATACAATGAATGGATTTTTTAAAGAGTTGGTAGTGAAAATGTCTTGATTACACTCATCTGTGGGCTTTGGCCTTAACGGAATGGAACAAGCTACCTTGGGCATCACTGGTGTTGAGACAAACACTCCTTAAATGATTTACACGTTCACTGCTTAAGTAAGCAAGAAATTGACACAAAGTAAAGGAGACAAACACAAAACAAAGGCAGAGGGGCCAGGCTTTTGTCCTGCCTGTGGATGCAGCTAGGTCAGTGTTTATCAAAAGCATTTTCTGAAGTCACTGAAGGAGACTTGTCTTGCCCACATTAACACACAGGGCTTCTCGCCCTACCTACCTGCCTCTCAGGACTGAGCTCCTGCTGCCACTCCAGGCTGCCCTACCCAGACACGGGGGTCCTGGTATCGCCAGGGAGAGGCCCCATGTTGGTGCGTGGCTGGTTAAACCGGTGAGGTGGGCTTTACACTTTCTCCTGAACTCGTTGTTTCTTTGGTACGTATAGTACAAGCGTGTCTAAGTGGCTGTTTGTGCAGATGTGCGGAAGCCAGAGGTTGACACTAGGATCTCATCCTCGGTTCCTCATCTCCTCTCTTGAGATGAGCTCTCACTGAACTGGAGCTCTCTGCTTTGGCTAGACCGGCTGTCCAGTGAGTCCCCGGAATCCTCCAGTCTCTGTCCTCTGGGGCTGGACTTTCAGGCCCAGGTTTTGTGTGTGGGTCCTGGGAATTTGAATTCAGATTCTCACGCTTAAGCACTTGACCCGCTGGAGCCATCTCCCCAGTCCCTTCTGCAGTCTTTCTAAACAGTCGTATATGTGTGTGCACAGTTAACCCCGAGATTAAGCACTGAGCTCTGTGGGTCTTAGCGAGCCAGCAGATCCATTCTTGTCTACAGCAGGGATTGATTAGAAAGGCCAGGCCTGCGCCTTGATTCTGCTCTGAACTGGTTCTTCCTTCTTAGCCCCAGAGGCCTCTACGCAGCAGAGGTGAGGACCAAGAATCCAGATACGGGTGTGGAGTGACTGTTAGGATGCAGGCATTCTGCTGGCCTGCCCTGTCATCTGATAGGATGTACCCACCCAGGCTGTACCCTGGCCAGCTCAGGATACTGGTTTGTGCGCAGGTGCAAAGGTCCCTTTAAGAGACAAGTTCCGCCCACTCCTGGTCTCTGGTTCCAGCAGGTCTCTGCCTTCTGCTCTCTTTCTTTCTTCTCTCCCTCAATAAACTCCACACCTAAATTATGTCTGCATGGTGTGTTCACCCGCCGCGGTTTGGGCCCAACCTTTATGGGACACCGCAAACGTCCCCCTCCTGTTGCATCTTAACAGTGCAACTGCCGCAAAGCGTTTGGCGCCATGTCTCACATTTTGCTGGTACAGCCTACCAAGAAGCTAGAAGGCAGGACTCACGATGAATCTGTGAGTGAATGCATGAAAGGTGATTGTAAAACGTATGAAGATACCCCAGCAGCCCCTCCGCCACACACGGTTTCACGCCATCGCTAGGTTTTATTGACGACCTGGAGGGTCTCGGCTGTCTTTGTTTACTTAGTTGATACAGACTGGATCAAAGAGATCTGGATGCTCCTTCACCACAGGCCCAACAAGCTGGGAATTGTTGAACTGGAAGCATTAGGGGCTGGGGGTGGGCTTAGAACAGGTGCATACAGCGTGCTGTAGTGAGCATTTTGTATGACAGCAATCCTGTTTCCATTTTGTTACGCTAGAGCCAAGATTGAATGCATGCCATGGAACATGGATGATCTTTTCATTCGGGAAACCACCATTATAGCCCCTTTGCTCTTTTTCTTTTCTTTTTAAACATTTTTATAATTCAGAGAGAAAGTGTTCTTTGCCATTTAAGGTTGGTTCCAGTCCTTGAAACTGTTGGTATCTGCTTTACAGGAGCAAGCGCACTAAACCCTTGTGGGGGGTGGGGGGAGAAGCTTAGTTATGTCCTCTGGGAAAGTCTTAGTGAAAACCACTAAGAAATGGTCTGTAGGGGTGTGCTGGTTGGTTTTATGTCAATTTGACACAAGCTAGAGACATCAGAGAGGAGGGAGCCTCAACTGAGAAAATGTCTCCATAAGATCAGGCTGTGGGGAAGCCTATCATTCATTTTCTTCTTTCTTTCTTCCTCCTCCTCTTCCTCCTCTTCTTCCTCCTCTTTCTCCTCCTCCTTTTTCTTCTTCTTCTTCTTTTTTTTTTGTATTTTTGAGACAGGGTTTCTCTGTGTAACCCTAACAGTCCTGGAATTCCCTCTGTAGACCAGGCTGGTCTCAAACTCAGAGATCCACCTGCCTCTGCCTTCCAAGGGCTGGGAATAAAGGCATGAGCCACCACTGCTGAGCCATTTGCTTTTTATTTCTTTTGTTTTCCAAGACAGGGTTACTCCATGTAGCCCTGGCTGTTCTGGAACTCTCTCTGTAGACCAGGCTGGCCTAGAACTCGGACATCTCTGCCTGCCTCTGCCTCCTGAGTGCTGGGATTAAAGGTGTGCGCCACTATGATTGACGGGGGGAGGCAGCTCATTCTGTGTGGTGCCTGCCATTCTTGGACTGGTGGTGGTCCTGGGTTCTATAAGAAGGCTGATAGTTCCTGTGTATTTAAAAATGTTGCTCAATAAAGCAATTCTTGCAACTGGAAAAAAAAAAAAACAGTCTGAGCAAGCCAGTAAACAGCACCCCTCCATGGCCTCTCCACCAGTTCCTGCCTCTAGGCTCCTGCCCTGTTTGAGTTCCTGCCCTAACTGCCGTGTCTGAAGAGTGATGTGGAATCATAAGCCAAATAAACTCTAAAAAAAGTCCAGGTCACACCTGGAATGGAGTCAGTTGGTAGAATGCTGGTCCAGTCTATGCGAAGCCCTGGCTTTGCTGTTCAGAACTCCATAGACTGGACAAGGGGTCTGGAACCCTGGCACTCAGCATCATTGTCAACCACACGTTTTGTTTATTTCATTTATTTTTATTTTTCATGACACGGAACTCAACTCTTGTAGACCAGGCTGGCCTTGAACTCACAGAGATTCACCTGCCTCTGCCTCCCAAGTGCTGAGATTAAAGGTGTGCACCACCACAGGTGGCATAGAGAGAGATTTAAGAGGAGTAGAAGCTGGAGAAGTTTGGGGTGGGGGCGGGTATAAATTCAAATTGATGGGGAAAGCACTCGCTCTTTGTGTGTGTGTGTGTGTGTGTGTGTGTGTGTGTGTGTGTGTGTGTATAAATTGATTGTAGCCAACTATAGAATTCAGAAGGTGGCTGTAGGAGGTCTGTCAGTATAGGGTAGCATAGTGAGGAGGAGTGTGTGTGTGTGTGAACTGATTGTAGTCAAAGTATAAAATTCAGAAGGTGGTTGGACACCGAGGTCTGTCAGTGTAGGGTAGGTGTAGTGAGGAGGGGTGTGTGTGTGTGAACTGATTGTAGTCAAAGTATAGAATTCAGAAGGTGGCTGGACACCGAGGTCTGTCAGTGTAGGATAGGCTTGGCGAGGAGGTGTTTAGGCAAAGATCTGGAGGGCTTGGACATGGGGAAGTAGGACTGAAAAGGTGGCTGGCACAGACCCAAGACCCGGAGCCCACAGTTGAGAATAAGTAAAGCCCTGGCAGAAGCCCAAGAAGAGGAAACACGGGGCAATCCTGGGCATCCGGGGCCTCTCCGTGGGGGCACTGTGCTCCTTCAGGGATTGGAGGTGGGTGTCAGCCGACTGGGTGGGGGAAGATGGGGCGGGGAGGAAACCAGCCAGCAGAGGGGAGAGAAAGTCCAACCTCCCCTGGCTTTCGTCGGTCTTGGAGAGGTTGACCTAGTCTGGGCGCTGACGGCGCGACTCCGGGGCTTTGCAAGTCAGGTAGGAAGGCAAGCGGGCGTTTTGGGCAGGGCACGCCCCGGGCATCTGTAGGCATCTGCCCCTCCTGGCTTAGGTAGGTCGCCGGTGACATGGAAGTGAGAGGCCCAAGGGAGACCCCGTCTCCAGCCGTGCGGTGGTCACCGAACTGGCACGGGGTAGGCTCTCAGCTCCGCGTCGGGCTGGGTGGTCAGGTCCCCCCCCCCCTTCACCCCCCTGCTCATCTCCAGGGACAGCATTACCTTTCCCGCCACCCCACTTCCCCGCCAGGGCACAGTCCAGGCGCAGCCTACGGACCAGCGCACCCCCTGGGGACATGCGGTGAAGAGCCTGGCCACAGCCAACACCTGCCAGGCACCCAGGGTCCCCGAGGGAACCGCCCCCTCAGCTCCTCTGGGGGCACATGGCGCCACCCCGGGGCGGAGACGCAAGGTTTGGAGAGTCGAACTGCCAGACTCAGGGATGGCTTTGGTTTGAGAGGAGGAAATGGTTAAGCTTCGGGATTTTGGAATCAGGGTCAGGGTCGCAGGCCTGGGCAGCGCCTGTAGTGAGTAGAACCCCTTAATCTTTTCTTCAGTCTCCCTCTGTTCAGGCTCACCCACCTCCCCGCCCACTAGCCCTTGATCAAGTCTGCGCCCACATCCCCTCCTGGGTGCTCTTAATCCCCCAGAAGGTGTAGCCAAACCTGGGAATCTCTGCTGATAAGAATGACTGAATGACTTGCTGGTTGTGCCAAATTAAACGGGGTTTTCTTCCATCCATGTACTAGAGTAAGCTTTGCTGAATGTGGCTTTTGTGTGCTCTACTTCATCCCTATAAAATGACCGTCAGCCGTTTTATTCTAAAAGAATTCAGAACATCAGTAGAACTACAGATTTTAATATTAAACACACCTGTCAGCACTTGTTTCATGTTCTGTACTGAACTGCATGCTGCTTACGTGTCTCTGATAGAGACATGTGCACACACGTAAGCACGCCCTGCACTGCACACACACGTAGTGCACACATGCCCATACCACTACAGCAAATGCACAAGTGCACACCCTGCACACAACTCTGGGCTCGCGGGTGCATACAGTTGTTACGCAGAGTGCGAAGGAAGATTTCCTGTGAAGACAAGAGTTGGCTCAGATTTAAACCAGGAAACTGTGAAACTGTGTTTTGGGAGGTGTGGGGGGAGGGGAGAAATTAAAAAGGAGGGAGAACAAGAAAGAGAACATTGGTGCTGGGCATCCAAATCAGAGTCTCAGCATACTAAGCATGAACTGGATCCCAAGACCTATACTTAAATTTTGAAAGCAGTTGAATTTGGAGTGGGCCTTTTTGCCTAGACTGGACTTGAACTCCTGGACTCTAGTGGTATTCTTGCTTCAGCCTCCCAGTAGCTGGGGCTACAAGGTACCCACCCTACAGAGCACCCATCCTACACCACACCTGGATAAGCAATTGAATTTATTTATTTATTTATTTATTTATTTATTTATTTATTTATTTATTTATTTATTTTGTTGGTTGTTTCTTTTGAAGATAAGATTTCTCTGTGTAGCCCTAGCTATCCTGGAACTAGGCTCTGTAGAGCGCCCAGCACTACAATTGATTTTTTTAAACTATCCTCACACAGAGGATATTTTCTATATATTTCTATATATTTTCTGGCGAGGCTGGGAATATGGCCCTGTCAGTGAAAAGATTGCTGTGCAAGCATGCGGCCCTGAATCCAGATCGCTACAACTCTGGTAAAGTTGCTGTTGCAGCACGCTCTGGAACCCCAGCCCTGTGGGGAGGGTTGGGGAGGCGGATCCCTCCAGCTCATTGGCCAGTCAGCCTAGCAGAAAAAGCGGAGCAGCCAGTTCAAAGAGAGACACTGTCTCAAAAAAATACCGGAGCGAGCAGCTGAGGAAGACATCCGCGATCAACCTCCAACCTCCCCGGTCCCATGCCTGCACACGCTCACACATACACATATACACCCTTATTTTGGGTGATGAAAATTGACAGCAAATCGATTATTGCTAGCTGTCTTTAAGTGGGATGAAATGGCCTCTTAATTTCTTACCGAGTTTAACGGCCTGATTACTTTGATTTCCATCTCGCTCAGTTCTTCAACAACATAGCCGTATTTTTAACCATTCTTTCCCCTCTGAGATCCTCAAACAAGTTGCTCCCGTGCTTCTGCCTGCTGCCGGCCAAGCCGTCTCTCCCTCGTGCGTGAGTTGCGTACGTGTTGTCTAGTGTCCCAGAGACTGGGTCTCCGTGGGAGGAACATCCCACCCACATAGCAGAAGCCACCACTTTCGGCAGCTGCTGCGGCCCCTCTGGCTCAACTCGTGGCTTCTCCTGCAGGCAGAGATGCTGTTGTTGATTCTCACGTTCCTGCTGCTGCTGGCCTCCACTCCAGGGTCTTGGGTGAGTGCAACCCCGTAGGACTCTGGGAGGCTGCTTTGGGAGCCGTGGGGGAGGGGCAGGAGATTGGCAGTACCCGCAGCCCTCCAGAGCCTTCACAAACCAGGGCACCTCAGAGGTCTGCCTGGGACGTTTAGCTTCCTAAGGGGGCAGTCTGCCTGAAGGAGGCGGCTTGGATGTTCGTTCTCTCTCTCTCTCTCTCTCTCTCTCTCTCTCTCTCTCTCTCCCTCTCTCTCCCTCTCTCTCTCTCTCTCTCTCTCTCTCTCTCTCTCGCCCTCTCCCCCACTTCTCTCTCTCTCTCTCTCCCCCCCACTTCTCTCTCTTTCTCTCTCTCCTCTCTCTCTCTCTCCCCCTCTCCCCTCTCCCCCACTTCTCTCTCTCTCCCCTCCCCCCTACTTCTTTCTCTCTCCCCCCCCTCTCCCTCTCTCCCCTCTCCCCCACTTCTCTCTCTCTCCTCTCTCTCTCTCCCCCTCTCCCCTCTCCCCCACCTCTCTCTCTCTCTCTCTCTCTCTCTCTCTGAGGTTCAGTCAGCAGCTACTTGGTTCATGTGTCTATTGCACACTTGAAATGTGGCTAGCACAACTCAGGAGCTTCTGACGTTAACCCGAGAGCTTAATCTGAACTACAGGTAAATGTGGCTATCAGGTTAGTGCAAACCTAGAGGGCGGATTCTGGAAGCTGGTGATCAGGGAACTGTTTCATGAGGGAGCTTAGGGGGTGGGACTCCCGTGGAGTCCTACAGCAAGGCAGGGACGCTTTGCAGGGAGGACAGAGGGCTTGCAGAGCTGGGTGCTGAGCAGAACAGAGAGCTCAGAGGCAGCCAGGTGCCATTCTCCTCTGAAAAGCCCTGCATAAGGGAGACCACAGCCCTGCTCATCCCCAAGAAGGCCCAGATGAGAGAGGAAAGGCTCAAAGGGTTGGCTGGCTGTCTTGGAAGGAAGGGGGCCTACTACTCCCCGCCCCCCCCCCCCGGCACCGTGCTAATATGAGTGGAAAGTGAGGAAGGCAGGCAGGGGTTGGTGTCAGTGGTACGCACTGGGCAGCCCCACCCCCACCCCAAAGCTCATACTTGGACACATAGACATGCCAGGCATGGGCAGACTGAAGCCCCCTTCCCGATTTCTGTTTCATGTGCCACCTGTGCCTACAGCCCTTGCTCCCTGGAGTCGGCTCTCTGAGGTTCTTCAGTTCATGCTGGTGACTTAGCTGCATGCAGGTGAAGGCCCAGAGGGAGGGGTCTCCATGGCTGCATCGGCACCCCAGGGTGAAATCCCAGAGCCCCAGAACCACTCCCTAATAGCCACTTGACTCCAGTTTGTCCTCCAAGCCACAGACAGATAACCCAAATCCCGTGAATCCCATGTCCACACCACACGCAGGCTGTCTGTCACACAGATGAGCCCATGGTTACAAAGTATACTGAATCCTGTAAGGTCCCTTCTTCTGTGTAGGAACCCGGAGTGGCCTCTGCCTCTTCCTCCTCCTCCAGCAGGAAAGGCCCAGAAGAAGCTGGGGTCTTTCCCTGTCCTCTGTGTGATAGAGAGGCTCAGCTCCCTCTATGGTGGCGTATCCACCATGGGGTCCTGATCACCCCAGGGTCCCTGTCAGGCCTGCCTAGTCAGTCTGCTTGACCGACTGCTCAGATGGATAGTTAAAGGCCTGGCTGGGAGTCCCCTCACCTGGCCTATTGTCTCTGTCCCTTCCTGCACGTCCTGGTGCACAGCAGGCCCCAGAGTCTTCTAGGACAGGTAGGAAAGGGGGCTCCTGAGCCGGGAGCTGGAGGACAAAGGGTGGGGTGCTGAGAGCAGCAGCCTGAGACAGGCAGGAACAGGCCCAGAGCAGGGTTGGGCCACACCAACTCCTGGCTTCATACCACCGCACAGCTGGGGGTTTAGATAATTATGGAGAACAAAACGTGCTTGCGTGCTTGCGGCTCAAGGCCTGATGGGTGTGGAAATTGTGCAGGGAGCGTGGTTCAGTATTGCACAGACCTAGGCTACAGCCACGCACTGGCAGGGGGCCTCTGCCTATAGGTGCTGGTCACAGGAAGCAAGGAATGTCTGTAAAAGGCACCTGGCAGGAGTGTGGCATCTTTAGAGCCCTAAGTTCAGACCATTCCCCTACCTGTCAGACATCCTAGAATGACTTTGTGGCCAGAGCATCCCCTATTGCTGTGGACACATGAATTGTCCCTACCTTGCCTCCAGAACAGCCGGATTTCTGGGGGCTGCTGCTCCAAGGGGCCTAGACAGCATCCAGACAGATGCTGAGCAAGGTCAACACTAGCCAGGCAAGCGAGGGCAGCCGGTCTACAAGGGCCACCTTCTAGTACTTAGCACATGGCAGAGCCAGGCTATGGTGACACATGCCTTTAATCCCAGCCCTCGGGAGATAGAGGCAGGTGGATCTCTGAGTTCGAGGCCAGCCTGGTCTATAAGAGCTAGTTCCAGGACAGACTCCAAAGCTACAGAGAAACCCTGTCTTGAAAACAAAACAAACAAACAAGCACATGGCAGCACAGCTTGAGGGGTCACACGGGCCAGAACTCCAGCCTGGAATGTTACCCCAACACCAACCACACAGTAAGGAGCGCTCCCCTTCAAAACAGAAACTCAAGCCGAATAAAACCAGTTTACGTGTTGTTGCCAGAATACCTGAGCATTTTGGTTCACTGGTTTGGAAAGCCTGGAGGTTCTGTTCTGGCTGGAACTGGAGTGGATGATTTACAATGAGAAGCAAGACCTTTGGTCTGGCTGGCCTGTGCTTGGCTCTGTGTGTGGTTAGCAAGTTCAGTGCGGTTTGCTCTGCTTTTGAATTGTGGTCTATAAAACTAAGAGTAATGAGATAGTTGATGTTAGGCATGAGCAAACATCCCTGCTCGCCTCGGACTGGCTAACCAGAAGGCTCCACGTTGGGAAAGGGCTTGTTTTTCTTTGTTCACACTTGGCCTCTTTCTGAACAATAGGAGTTCCATTTTCTAAGTTCTTACAGTGACACCTCAAAATAAACTCCCGTTTCAGCGCACGAGACATGCTTACTGGGCGCCTCTCTGCACCCTTGTTTAGCCCTTTAGGATCCAGTGTCTCAGGTGGGGACACAGCCCTAGGATGAGCGGTGAGGCACGGAGTGTTTCGGCTTCCTTGAGAGCCATTAGGCTACAAGGATTAGATGAGAGAATGTGTGTACCACGCGTCCATGGGATGCTGGCTGCAGGGTGTCATCCATAATGAATTTCCATTGTGTAATCTCAACAAGGCAGATTGGGTCTAACTCTCTACCTCTCACATACACACTCAGGGGTCGGAAGTTCAGAGCTGTTTCATTTCACGAGATCCTCACTTTGTTTGAAGCCTTTATCCCGAAGTCGTTTGCCAACCTAAAGGGCTGTTCCTACCCTAGCCATTACAGCAGGTTTTCCAGCAGAAAGGCTTGCTGGAGGGCCAGGAAGACATGGCCATGCGCACTGTCTCTTCGCAAAATACTCGAGACTGCTGACCAGCACTTGTGTGTGTGTTTGTGTGCCTTTGATAAGACTTAGGATCTGAGGGCTGGGGCCGGTAAGCTACGGGAAACTAAGAGTTCTGAGCATTGTGCAAAAAGTCAAGTTTTCAGATTCTCTTATAAGGGCTGGGGGAAATAATAATGGGGTACCCCTGGGAGTCTCTGACACAGATTACCCCAAATACTGTAGTCCCCCTACCCAGCCCACACTAGGTTCTAGTTTAATAGGCCAGAACTATAGAAGTTTCTGGAAGTGAGCTCACTTTCGGAGCAGAAGTGGTACAACAGGCTTGGGGTGGCTCTTCTCCAGGGGAGTCGACTGACGTTCTGTCCTGCCTTGGTTACACTCTCTGAACAGTGTAACCTACCTGAGGACCTACCGTGGTGATCTTTCCCACCTACCTGAGGACCTGCCGTGGTGATCTTTCCCATCCCATATGGGTCTCTCTTGAAAAGGATGGGTCTGCTGATCCACAGGATCCATTTAAGGGACACCAATCCAAGTTCTGCACTTGCCAAGCATAGCATTGTCAGGGGAGACAGCCTCTTCCCGGCCACGCCCCCTGGCCACGCCCTCCACGCCGTGTCTGGTAGACACCCAGAATATGTGGTTGTCTTGCTAGATGAGTAGACCACAGTTGAGTAGCGAGGGCCCAAAACAAGACATCGAGGTACCCTCGTCCTAGGTTCCTTCCCCCCTTCCACGTTAGAATTGACCCACAAATGCCTGCACTGGCTGCAGGGCCCCTCCCCCAGGGCCCCTGGAACTGCAGGCTCTTCCCAGCTGACTGAGCCCAGTCACACCTAGGCTGGCTCTTCCACTCCTTCAGAAGGCATCTTAAGTTCGCAATGAACATTTTGGAGTACCCGATGGCGCTTCTGTGTCCTGAACGGGCGGCACAGGAAGCCCCCAGGTGCTTTGAACCGGTCGGGGAGCATCTATCTCTGCAGAGCTCTGGGTCCCAAGTGCGTGCGCGTAGGGGTGATGATGAGGTACAGCCCGTGTCTTCCACAGGCTCGGAATGTGAGGCGGCAGAGTGACACCTGGGGCGTCTGGGGCGAGTGGAGCCCCTGCAGCCGGACCTGTGGAGGAGGCGTCAGCTTCCGGGAGCGCCCCTGTTACTCCCAGAGGTAGGGAGGGGACCTATACAACCTGCCAGCCCCTTAAAAAAAGGGCAAGTGAGGAATGTCAGGCTGCTGGGTGGGGAGCCTGACGTCAGGGCCGTTGTGTGACAGATTCATTGTGGAAGAGTGATGATGTGTATAGGAAAACCGATTTTTCCTGTGTACTCACCTCGGATTCCAACACTCAGCCTAGACTGAGAGGAGCTGGGCCAGGTCTGCATCCTCCCCGTGGAGCCTGGCGCATGGGGGTGGGGTTGGGGGGGGGCTTCATTTGTAGAGCTGACGTGTTGTGGCTTTCGAATCCACTGGGAGTAACCAGAGAACTTAGACTCAACTAGAATTTAGATTAGTTGTGTTAATTTATTCTTACTCTTGGCAGAAGGGCAACATTCTTCGAGCCAATACAGCTTGCCATGTGGAAGGCAGTTACCGTGAGAGGTTTTAAGGTGGACATCAGAAAGACGCACATTCCAGATGTCCATGGAACCCTCAGTCAGGCAGGAACAGCGTTTTACTCCCCTCAGCTGTTTCCCACTATAGAGTAACAAAGAGGCCATTTCATCCCCTTTTCATAGCTACAAGCTGGTTTTACAGAACCAAAGGCAACTGTCAATACCTCACAGCCCTTTATCCTATTCTTGGCTCACCTGCAGGCCACGGATGCCTGGCTCCATATTAAGTCTCTTTAGCCTTTACGGGACCTGTGTAAATGATTAGTTGGGTCTGAGCACTCTACTGACTGGGATAGAGCTGCTCCGTTCTAGACAGGCAAAAACTCAGGGCTGGCTGTCCATGTCCCCACCAGTGAATGTCAGTCCGCAGTTCCTAGTTGCTGTGATTTCTTTGCCCTTGGCTGCTTTGTCAAGTGCAGAGGACCCTTCCCCCGGCAAGTGATTTTAGAATTTACTAGGAGCATTGTTTTAAGAAGGGCTCTGCAGGAAGGTGGTCAGGTTCGAAGGAAAGGTAATGAGGCGCCTCCTACTGGTGGGTTTGTGAACTGTTTCCTGAGATCCTGTCAAGTGTGGTGGGCAACAGTAATCTTAGCACTAGGAAGGCAGAGGCCTGATGATCAAGGTCATCCTTTGCGACAGAGTCAACCTGGCACTTTGTCTCAGAAAATAAACATACAAAAAACCCAAAACTCCAAATATCCTGGAATATTATTATTAAGACGAAGATTGAACCCTCAAGTGGGGGTGTAGTATGTGCTGGTCAAGGGCCTTGTGGCCAGGAGTCAGGTCAAGGGTAGGGACAATCAGCCTAAGAACAGTACAAACAGGTTCCACCCACCCCTCCTCAGCTTGCCTCGGGTTTTGGTCCAGCCTTGCCCATCTGGGGACTCCGCGGAGGGGCCAGGAGGGCCCAGGGATGGGTGGGAACATTGAGGCCTTCCCGGTGCTCTTGCCCCGTAGGAGAGATGGAGGCGCCAGCTGTGTGGGCCCCGCGCGCAGTCACCGCACCTGCCACACCGAGGTAAAACCTGCGTGGGCCCTGCTCCCCACAGCCCCGCCCCACTCCCACGGTCCCACCTCCAAGCCTCATCCTAGCCTGTTCTGGGAACCCACCAGGCACTGGGGGTGGGGGAGAGCTGGTAGCCCCTCCTGGGACGGCGAATGGGACAGAGGTGTAGGACCCCAGGGCTCCAGAACATGGAGGGCGGATAGGGCAGGATGGCAACTTCCCTGGTGCCCACGTTGGCACCCACGTTCTCACGCAGAGCTGCCCAGACAGCATGCGGGACTTCCGGGCTGAGCAGTGCGCAGAGTTCGATGGCACCGACTTTGAGGGCCGGCGCTACCGGTGGCTGCCCTACTATGCTGGTAAGCGTACCACCCTGCTCTGCTGGTTCCACCCCTGCCTCCCAAGCAGCACACCGAAAGTTATAACCTCTCAAAGATGCCTTGCCACTTGGACAATGACGTGGTCCTTAGTGCGCCCGTTAACCCAGTAATGAGCGTGGTGTGAATTCTTTCGGACCTTTTCTCTCCTCCATATGCGTTTTCAAAATTGAAGCTTTGGTGTGTCTGACTCCAGCCTAGCTTTGTTCAGTTCTGAAGCTTCTCGCCCTGTTCACACAGATCTGTGGAATAAGGGGCCGCATGGAGGCGTAGTGCTGCTTGGGGCCATGACTGCCAAAGTCAGGAAAGAACTTGGTACCCAACTACCCAGACCTGCATGTAGTCTGGGGAAATGCAGGATATGGGGTTCAGGAAAAGAACACCACTGAGAATGAATCTGAATCGTTTTGGAATAGCCAAAAGATGTCTTAGGAGCTAGGGTTTCACTCCATGGCAGAATGGTTTTCTAGCGTGTGCAAGGGCCTAGCACAACCAAAACTTCGTGTGGTGGCGCACACCTGATACCTCAGTGCTTACGTCAGGAGTTTAAGGCTAGCTTGGACTATATGTTGAATTCCAGGAGTTCGAAGCCAGCCTGGTCTACTTGGTGATGCCTCGCCTAAAAAATAAAATAAATTAAACATAAAAAAATATCAAGCCTCAGAAAAAGTCTGGGGCATTGTTTTTTTTCCACGAATGATCCCTAGAGACCCTGCACACTGATTTCCAGTACTGAACTCTGTCCTCTCTGTGGCTCTGGTGTCACCATGGTCAGAGAAGTGACCACCCCCCCCCCCCCGTGCCCTTTGGCATACAGTATTCCTGAGAAATATGTTAAAAATAACCTTCACATGGGACTGGAGGGATGGCTCAGCAGTTAAGAGCACTAGCCACTCTCCCAGAGAACACAAGTTTGATTCCAATCACCCATGTCAGGCAGTATATAACCATCTATAATTCCAGTTTCAGGGAATCTGATACCTTCTTCTCTAGCTTCCCACCCTCACCTGTGACACACACACACACACTCGTGCACACTGATGATGATATGAGGAGTGGAAAGATGGGTCAGTTGTTCAGATATCCTGCTCTTGACCTACCAAGGACCTGAGTTTGGTTCCCAGCACTAATGTCAGGTGGCTCACAATCACCTGTAACTCCAGTCCTGAGGGATCCCAAGCCCTCTTCTGGTCTCCATGGCACCTGCATTTATATGTACATGAATGCACACATGTAAACAAATAGTTAATCTTAATTTTTTAATCTTAAAAGATTATACAGTTGGTTGTCTTGTAGACAGGATGATGATCTTGTTAGCACTTTGGGGCTCTCTGAGGTCATTGAGACGTACAGGGAGTTTAAGGCCATCCTGGTTTGGGATTTATTTTGGAAGGGGGAGCAGAGTCTCCCTATGTAGTTCTGTCTGTCCTGGAACTCACTATACAGATCAAGCTGGCTTCCAACTCAGAGATCGCTTGCTGGGACTAAAGGTGTGCACCACTGTGCCCTTCCCTTAAGGCTAGCCTGGCGTAGAGACCTCAACTCTTGTAGGCCAAGCTGGCCTCGAACTCACAGAGATCCACCTGCCTCTGCCTCCTGAGTGCTGGGATTAAAGGCGTGCGCCATCACCACCCAAGACCTCATCTCAAAGCAACACAATTTCCAGGTGGTGGCGCACGCCTTTAATACCAGAACTCGGGAGGCAGAGGTAGGCGGATCTCTGAGTTAGGGGCTAGCCTGGTCTACAGAGTGAGTTCCAGGACAGCCAGGGCTGTTCCACAGAGAAACTCTGTCTCAAAAAAAGCAAAACAAAATAAAGCAATAATATGAAGAATGGAGCTTTGTAGAGGTTGCTGCTTGACTTGGTCTCCAAGATGCAAATCGGTTTGCAGAGAATATCCCTTCTCTCTGGGAGAGGGGTGGGATTCTGTGCTGTTGGGGGTGGGGTGTTGCTGTAAACCCCTCTCCTGGCAAGAGAAAGAGTGTACTTTCGGCTGCTGCCTACACCTCCCTGGGGGATTCTTACAAAGCCATGAGCTAGGTTCTCGGCTTCTCCCTCTTGCCCACCCAGCCCTCAACAGATATTTAGGTGTTACTTACTTACTTTGTGGTTGCTGTAGTAAAACACCCTGAGGGGTAGCTCGTAAAAGGAGTTTTTCTGGGCTTAATGACTCCAGAGAGCAAGTCCATAATGACTGGAGACTGGAGTGGGAATCTGGCTGAGAACTCAAACCCGAAGCGGGCGAGGCTCTAAGCTTTGAAGCCTACCCCCAGCAACGCTCTTCCTGGAAGACTCCCCTGAACAGCGCCACTAGCTAGGGACCAGGTGTTCGAATATGTGAGCCTCTGGGAGACATTTTTGGTTCAAGCCACACTTTTGGGTCAGGATGTCAGCCTTCTCCTCTTGCCTACCCAGCCCCAAACAAGTGTGAACTGAACTGCATTCCCAAGGGGGAAAACTTCTACTACAAGCACAGGGAGGCCGTGGTGGACGGGACACCCTGCGAGCCTGGCAAGCGGGACATCTGTGTGGACGGCGTCTGCCGAGTGAGTTATGCCCCTACCCGGCCTCCAAACTGACTGGGGATTGTTATGACCGGTGTCTTCCGGCCCCAGCAGGACCAAGTGGCTGTCAAAAGCTTGGTGGCTTCTTCAGCCACTAGCACCCAGAATGCAATGCGGTCATTACAGATGTTCCCTGACCACCGCAACTTTGCCCCAGAGAACACTAACCTCATGAGAGAAAGTTTAGATGGCTGAAGGCTGACCTCAACCAAACCCAACCAAATGTGAAGCGAAAGCTGTAGGCCACGAAAGAGCCTAGACATTTCTCTCTCCATCTCTTGCTTTCTTTTCTGAGTCAGCTTCTGGCTCGTGCAGGCTCTTCCCATGAACCTGCCACAAGATGGCAGCTCCAAGCCTCTAGCATACCAACCTGTCAGTTTAGGAGCCCCAGCTCCCTGACCTGCTAGCCTGGGCTCACCTACACCATTCTCTGGGGAAAGGAGAGCAACAAACCTCTGGGCATGCCCAAACCCACATTTATGGCATTCCATCCAAACTGGGAGAGACATGGCCTCCAGAGGAAGACTGGGAGTGATTAGCAGGAGTCAGGATGGACCTGACCTGTCCTGTTTGGGACATTTGGAGCTACGTCCACGACGCTCCTCTCTCACCTGGCCCTGTCATTTCCCTTTTCCCCCTGAAGGTTGTTGGCTGCGATCACAAGTTAGACTCGACCAAGCAGGAGGACAAGTGTCTGCAGTGTGGGGGTGATGGCTCCACCTGCTACCCGGTCACAGGAACCTTTGACGCTGATGACCTCAGCAGAGGTGGGGTCACACAGCGGGCTCTGAAGGGGTCTGTGGCCTGCCTTGGCTCGCCTGTCACCTTCTCTGACCAAGGCTTGAGGCCAAGCAATCTCATGGCACTCAGCCGATCTGACTCAGGTCATGTGACTGCAAGACAGTGGCTGTACCTCTCCTGGGTTGGGACTCTTGCCCACCTGTGCAATCTAATCTCACACTGCTGATACTGGATGCCCACTCTCAGCCCTCCCACCTGTCCCTGCCCCCATGCTGTCTCATTTCCCCCTAAGATGTCAGGTGTCTAGAGTCTGCGCCCACCCCCACACTGCCACGACCCGTGTAAAGCTGGTTCCTCTATCAAAAGCGCTCTCCCCAAGAAGTCCCAGGAGCAAACCAGCACCCCTCACCCGAATCTTGTCCCCGTCAGGCTACAACCAAATCTTCATCATTCCTGCGGGGGCCACCAGTATTCGCATCGAGGAAGCTGCGGCCAGCAGAAATTTCCTGGGTGAGAGATGGTTTGGAACTGGGCAGGCTGGGGCTCAGAGGTGACTGGCTGTCCCACGTCCCCTGACAAGCGGGGTCTCCACAGCCGTGAAGAGCGTCCATGGAGAATACTACCTCAACGGGCACTGGACCATTGAGGCAGCCCAGGCTCTGCCAGTGGCCAGCACAGTCCTACAGTACGAAAGGGGCGTGGAAGGGGACCTGGCCCCTGAGCGGCTCCAGGCACGGGGCCCCACCTCAGAGCCCCTGATCATCGAGGTGAGTGAGGCCCCGAGGGAGGTGAACCCTGCACGGGTGGGCTGCTCTGGCTTCCACGGGCCCGGGCAGGGGGACTTGAGCGAAGACTCTCTGCAGCTCCTCAGCCAGGAACCCAACCCCGGCGTGCACTACGAGTACTACCTGCCGTTGAATGACCTCGGCCAAGGCTTCAGCTGGAGCCACGGCTCCTGGGGCGACTGCAGCGCTGAGTGCGGAGGAGGTGAACACGAGCGTCTGGGGGAGGGGACAGTTAGGTTAGCCATCCCCATGAAGGGCTGAAACTTGCCAGGATAAGGGAGAACTCCTAGGAGGAAGTGCCCACTGTGGTTCCTGACGAAGGTCTCTCACTCGCCCCTAAGGCTCTCTGAGCCTCCCTGTATTCCTCTGTAAGTTGGTTATGATGGTGGTACCTGCCACAGAAGGATGCGAGGGACTTACTCGGGGTTAGCTATGGATCTAGTCCTGAAAGGTGCCCCACTGGAGAGCTCATCTGGAGAGAGCTGGTCTCCCTGCAGCTCTGTGTGGCTCTGCCCCCGCCCCCCCAGGTCACCAGTCTCGCCTGGTGTTCTGTACCATTGACAACGAAGCCTACCCGGACCACATGTGCCAACACCAGCCTCGGCCCGCCCACCGACGTTCCTGTAATCCTCACCCTTGCCCAAAGACCAAGCGGTGAGGCCTTGCCAGCCCCTTCCACCTATGGTGGAGCCCAAGAACTTGGGTGGAAGGGAGGGGCGCTCTTACACTGTTTTAGGCATAGGGTGGAAGAGGGGGCAGGGGGCGCTCTTCACACCAGGTGACAGCTGTACCTGAGGGAGGCAGTGAAGGAGCCTGAGCATGAGGCCCAATAGCGTTCTCTCTATTCCTGGGTCTCCTCACAGAATCGGAATGCATAGACTGGGAGCAGGAGGACTGGGGACAGTACCAGAGGGTCCCCTGTCTGAGGCAACAGGGGGCTCACACAGATGACTAGGGGTGAGGCAGTAATTTGGCCAAAGGGCCAGTAGACTTTGGCAAACGCCTTTGTTCGTGCACGAAGGGTCTCTTTCCTGCACCGGCCGGGAGCGTGGCGCCATTCTGGGGCCCAGCATGTGTGTAGGAACAGGTAATCCGTGGATCAGGGGGTTCCCGGAGGGCTGGTGTTGGTACCCTCACTCTCCTGGCCTGGTGAGACGGTGGTGGGCTTGTCTTTGCATGGTGTGTTTGGGGCTTCCCTTTCCTTTGGCCCTTGTACCACTAGCCAGGCAGGGCTTCTTCACATACTAGGAGCAGAGCCGTTCTGGAGATGCCCCCCCACAGGACGGCAAGGGATGGAATCTGACTGGGATGCCAGGACCCAGTGAGGAGGAGAAAAGGAAGAGTTGGGGCACAGATATGAAAGCCAAGGGGCAGCAGCCAGGCTGTCTGTTAAACAGACCCTTTAGGGGATGCCTAGAAAGGCCTGGCTGGTGGTTTCTCCACAGAGTTCTTGGGTGGGGTGCGGTGGGGCCCCAGTGCACTTCACGCTGGGGAGCTGCGCCCCCTGCGCCAGGCTGACCTGTTTCCGTTTCCTGTCAGCTGGAAGGTAGGACCGTGGACACCCTGCTCAGTCTCCTGTGGGGGTGGATTCCAGTCTCGGCCTGTCTACTGCGTCTCCTCAGATGGGGCTGGAGGCCAGGAAGCTGCCGAGGAGATCCAGTGTGCTGGTCTACCTGGAAAGCCCCCTGCCACACAGGCTTGTAACCTGCAGCGCTGTGCAGCCTGGAGTGTGGAGCCCTGGGGAGAGGTGAGGCCTTGCCCGGGACTAGGATCTGTGTCTTGGGCCTGGGTAGCAGCAGGCCTGGGCTGAAAGGCTTGTCGTCTGTGTGGAAGGAAGCTTACTTAGGTCTTGAGAGGCAAAGGGATCTCGCTGGTCATCTTGAAAGATGTAGCCAAAGCTGGGATGAGATGCATTTGGAGACTCTGGTCCAGGGTTCTCCTGTCTTTAGCATCCCAGGGCTGGGTGGGAAAGGGTTTGTCTTGACTGGAAGACAGAGCTGGGTGTGTTTGGAGGTGAGGGAAGCTTTGCCTCCTGCACCCAAAAGCAGGACGTGGCGGCTATGGAGACCACTTAGTGGCTAAGAACGCTTTTTGCTTTTCTAGAAGGACCTGACTTTGATTCCCGGCACCGTGTCAGGTTTTTCACAACTGCTTCTAACTCCAGCTCCAGGGGGATCCAACTACCTCTCTGGCCTCACAGGGACCCCACACACAAGTGGCATACACACAGGGAAACACACGTATATACATATAAATAAAAAAAAATGATACTTTCAACCTGTGTGACTTCAGAGCAGCGACTTGGCCTCTCTGGGCTTTTGAGGGAGAGAAAGGCAGCAGAGCACCATCTGCCTTCTAAGCCAGGCTGGTAGGGCTCCAGCTGTCCAGCTGGCATGGCTCCCCTGGGGGACCTTTGTGCTGATAGCTTGTCCCTACAGTGTTCCGTTACCTGTGGAACTGGCATCAGGAAGAGGAGTGTCACCTGCCGGGATGCTGAGGAGTCTCTGGTCCACGCCTCAGCATGCTCCTTGAAGGACCAGCCACCCCCCACTGAGCCCTGTGTGCAAGAGGCCTGTCCTGTACTCCGTGGCCAGGCCTGGCATGTGGGCGTGTGGAGTCTAGTAAGTGTGGACCTCTCCTGATGCCTGCTGTCCAGCCCTGATTCCTGGGGCCCTGGGAGGTTCCACACACATGCCCATGCAGAGCACTGCCCCCCACTTCTTCAAGGGTGTCCCTGGCTTCAGGGTCTCTCTCTCTCTCTCTCTCTCTCTCTCTCTCTCTCACCCACCCTGGGCTCTCAGTGCTCGAAAAGCTGTGGTTTGGGAACCCGGAGGCGACGTGTCACCTGCGCCATTGGGCCGCCCGGTCACTGTAGGGACCTGCAGTCGTCCAAGCCCGCGGAGGTGGAGCCCTGCAACAGACAGCCCTGCCATCTTCCTCAGGGTGAGGGCAAGGCAGGGAGGGTGCATCCCCTTCCTTGCTGGCTGCCTGTTTAGTGCGCACCTCCTCTCTGGGGCCTTTCCCTGGCTGTTTTCCCACATCTCTGGCCTCTTCTGCCTTTGCAGTTGCCAAATCCATCTACAGAACCCCATGAGCCTCCAGTTTACCCGGCGCGTTGTTATATGTGCTGCCTTTAAATTCGTTTTATTGTCCTGCATGGTCCAATATGGCTTCTTATTCTCGCTAGCTCTTAGCTCCCCAAGGGTTAGGTCCACGGCTTCCTGGTCTTCTCTATACTCTTTGCCCGGTGTACCGAGTACTATACCTGTACCCCATTACCTAGTCCCTATACTCAACTGTTTGCTGCATGGCTGAATGAAGAGACAAGGCATACCCTCCCCTCCACCCCTTCACTCCTTTTCCTCTGGGGAAGACGGCTTCTCAGGCATGGAGACTGAGGGGAGGGCTTGGTGTGTGGGTGTGAGACAGTTGGGGGGTCATGGCTGAGGTAGGGAGGGAGGGCAGGCAGCCTCTACTGAGAAAAGTAGGTTTGTCTCTGAAGTGCTGATTTGTGGGGACTCTTGCATATGGGGCACCTCCAGGTGGGGACAACAGGCCTCCTATGTAGCTGTGTGGCAGGGTCTCAGGGGAGTGGCAAGCTTGGCTTGGGTCACCAGCGTGGTGACTCCAGTGTGGCCCTAGGCAAGTGTGACTCCTCTCTCCTGGACAAGGGCAGCAAGGGTGACTGTCCGGTCTGTGGTTGTCACGGGGCACCGTGTCTGAGCATAAGGGAGCCCTTGAGGAGGGTCAGGGGGCGCACTGGGCTTTTCATGATTCTGAAGTAGGGAGAGGCAAATTTGGCCCACACTGGGAGGGGGCAGTGTGAAGTACAGAAGAGATTCAAGAACCCCAGGAGGCAGAAGGCAGGAATCCATGAGTTAAGAAGGGCAGTGTATGATGCCCTGGACACTGGACAGAAGGGACAGGGTGATGTTTTATTATTATCATTATTGGTTATTGAGACAGGTGTAATGTAGCCTAGGCTGGCCTCAAATTCATTGTGTAGCTAAGGATGACTTTGAACTCCTGATAAGTCTCTCCATCTCCCAAATGTTGGGGTACAGGTGTGCACCACTACACTAGACCTAGAAATGTTTTTTTAAATTAATTTTTAAAAATTATATTTAAAATTTTATTTTATGCATATGGTAATGTTGTTTCCATGTTCAGCCATGCACCTTGTGCACACATGGAACCTACAGAGGCCAGCCAGGCATTGGATCCCCTGGAACTGGAGTTACATATGGTTATGAGCCACCATTTGGGTGCTGGGTGGGACTCGAACCCACATCCTCTGGAAGAGCAGCTAATGCTCTTAACTGTTCAGTGATCTTTTAGCCTCCCCACAATTAGATCTTAATTATCTTTTTTCCTAAGGCCGACTCTCACTATGTAGCCTGTTGACCTGGAACTCCCAGAGAGCACTTTTTGTGGGTGCTGGGACTCCGCCCTCACCCCTGCATCGCACATGCCTTCTCCACTAACCCGCCGCTCCCTGCAGTGTTCTTAGTCTTCCTTGTTAGTTATTCCAGCAAACTGCTTATTGTGGAAGGGCAGGAAAGCCCCGATCAAGAAAGCGCTGTTTTGGGGATACCCTGCCGGTTTCCTTTCCTCTTTATAAAAAACCCAATTTCTATGTTATTTTATGATTAGAAAAGACTATTAACTACTAAAAATGATGAAAATCCATTTTTTTTCTCTTTTGGGGGGCACTGGGGCTCAAACCCAGGGTCTGGCTCATGCTAGGCCAGTGTCCTACAGTCATCCAGTCTAACAGGACAGCAGAGCTGGACAAGATAAAAACTCAGACACGGAGAAAAGCTGAAAGAAATCTTTGAGCCAGGCGTGTTGCTACCTACCTGGAATCCCTGCACCTGAGAGGCCGAGGCAGGGAATTTTTTGTGACTTTCAGGCCGATACAGTCACAAAGTCTCTGCTGGGTGTTTTCAGGGGTTGGGATGTCGACTTTTATCTCTGGTGTTGTTTTTCTCTGGTTCTGCCCTTCACACCTATTACTTGGTCCCCTACAGAGGTCCCTAGCATACAGGACTCAAGGACCCACCCCTCAGACCCCAGGATGCCTGTAGGCCCTCAAGTGTCCCCAGTCTCAGGTGAGAAGCTGGGTCCTGACCACTGGGGTGGTCTGGCGGTGGTCTAGAGGGAGTGGGGACCTAGGAAGGTGGTGGACTTGGGATGAGGGCAGGAGCAATGTGGGTGCCCCACAGTGGTCTTTCCCCCCTCCTGATTAGATGCAAGAAACCAGCGATGGACTGCCCAGGAGCGACCCAGGGCCCAGAGTAACCCCAGGGAAGGCCCAGACCCCCACCAGTCAGCTGCAGGCCGGGTCCCCACTCTGCAGCACCCTCCACACCGCTCACCCCTGAGGCCTAACTCAGGCCCCCGTGACTGCAGACACAGCCCCCATGGATGCTGCCCTGATGGCCACACACCATCTCTTGGGCCACAGTGGCAAGGCTGTCCCCTGGCTGGGGCCTTGTGTCTTCAGAGCAGGTGGGTTGGGGCAGCTATTCTTCCTCAGCAGGCGAGAGAAAAAAGGTGGGACTGGACAGCGCTGGGCAGGGCCAGCGTCCCTGCTCAGGGCAGGTTTGCCCAGCTTGAAATTCCTGAGGTACCCTGACTGTGACATTTTGGGTGGATGTGTGGGTTTCCTTCCTCTTGATGGGCTTCTGATGCGGCCAGCTTGTGAAGAGGTAGCCTGAGGCCTGGAGCAGACATGGGAGGTGGGGCCAGCGCTCAGGTCCATGCCAGGCCCAGGAGCTCAGGATGAAGCTGGCCACATCTCAAGTCTTCTGCCAATAGGGAGGGGCTGAGTCACCCCATCCTGCCAAATGCCTGCTCCATTCTTCCGAGACCTCCCTTGTGCAGGCCCCCTGAGGAACTGCGCTACTGTAGGTCTGGGATTTGAGGCCAGTGACTTCTTGGCTCTTGGCTTCCTCTTCTGAGAGTCAGGAGCAATGGCTGCTGATGGAGGTTGTGAGGGAGACTTCTCTCCCTTCCTTTTGCTTCAGAAACTCTAATTGATGGAAGATCAATTTTTTTTCTTTTTTCTTTTTTTTTTTTTTAATCTTTTCGGGAACTTCTGGGAAGTCGATATTTGTCCGGGCTTAGATGCATTCCCCTTTCTGGTTTTGGGATAGGAGGTGCACCATGCATCCTGGCAGCTGTTGGGTGGCAGTGGGACTGAGCAGAGCTTGGGGCAATGAAGAACGGTATCGCTCTGCACAGGATCAGGCTCTCCCCAGACAGCTTCCTAAATAAGCGGCCTCAGAGTCCCCTTCTGCCCTGGGAGTTTAGGCCCCAGGCCTCATGGGAGAGCAGGGGCAGGGCTGGGCAGTGAGGGTGGCCATGTACTGCTCTCTAGGTACGGATGCTGCCCTGATGGGGTGTCTGCAGCTGAGGGGCCCCATCAGGCTGGCTGCACCAGGTCTCACGGCAGTGACAATACCGGGAACAGGCCAGGGTCCAGGGCAGTGGCTTCCAAGGTAAGTGGTTCCCGAGGCAGGAACACAGCTCAGGGCTACTGGGATCTTTGCAGCTTCAGCCTTGGGAAAGGGAGAACCCTATAGACCTGGTAACCTAGCCGTCCTTTCAAAGAGTGGGGCTTCAGGGGTGGCCTCTAATCTCCCCTGGGTGGGGCTCTCTACCTCTGACTCTTTCCTTTTCCTGCCATACTTCCTCTGGACAGCCCAAGCTCCCCGCTGAAAACAAGATTTATTCCTAATTTCCCAACCTCTGGCTTCCTCTTCAGGTCCCTAAAATCCACCATCAACCGCAGGCCCATGAGGGTGAACCCAGTGATTGTCGTGGGTCCCAATTTGGCTGTTGCTATGACAACGTGGCTGCTGCAGCTGGTCCTCTGGGAGAAGGCTGTGTGGGCCAACCCAACTACGGTGAGAGGGTCCTCCCTTCTCATCCTTACTGATGGGTAGACTCCGGAGTCTCACTGGGTCCTCATTCCCCCACCCACAACCAAAGACCTCATTAATTCATAGCTCCCCAATACCTGAGCATACACGAGATAACCAGGGCAGAGGATTTTGATGGGTTGTTCCTCTATCTACAATGTTTGTTCTTGGCTGGGGAGGGTTACAAGTGGAGCTCCCAGGGCTGTGGATGCAGCCCAGTTGGCAGAGTGTTTGCCTAGCATGCACGAAGCCCTGGGTACAATCTCCAGTGCCACATAAACCAGAGATGGTGGCAGAGGTCTGTAATCCCAGTACTTGAGAGGTAAAGGCAGGATGATCAGAAGTTCAAGGTCATTCCTGGCTCCATACCATGTTCAAGGTTAGCCTGAGATAAATAAGATTTTGTCTCAAGAAAAAAAAAAAAAGATGGAGATCACAAGAAAAAACAAGTCCACCTATGTCAGCGGGTCAGGAAGGGCAAGGTGGGCAGTGCTGCAGGGCTTGCCCATGCCTGAGATGGGGTGTGCCAGGAGTAGAAGCTGAGTTTTAGAGAGAAAGTAGGGGCTGGAGTAGGGTGATTGATGAGTGGAGCTTCCAGGGTCTGCCATGGGCATCCACATCTACAGTCTAACAGGCTGGAGGCCCAGGGCTCAGCAGAAGGCAGAAGGGGGTGGTATCGGGACAGGCAGCCACAGCCACTTGGAACAAGGAGAGATGGAGCAGGCTATCCACGCCGGCCAGTAGGGCCGTGAGGGCAAGCAGACTAGAGCCATGGTCCTGAGGATGAGGGCGAGGGCAGATCTGCTGGGCACGCTCACAGTCCTCAGGGGAGGCCACAGTGAAGTCCAACTCTAGCCGGCCTGTGTGTGCACACCCAGAGACCCAGGCTGGAAGGACGTGAGAGAGCTTGCTCAAGGTCGTTTCTTCCTGGGGACTGTAGTTGGGTACAGGTAAAGGTGTAACCCAGCCGAAGCAAGTCTAGCACAGGTCCTGGGTGTGTCCTGGGCTCCTAGGGGCGGCCAGAGTTCCTGGCAGGAGTGGAGCTGTGCACCGTGAACCAGGACAGCTATAAGTCTGAGGGGAGAGGGCGGTGTGACCACTGGCCACCTGGGTGACGTGTACCATCCACATTCCACAGCCTACCCAGTGAGGTGTCTGCTGCCCAGTGCTCCTGGATCGTGCAGAGACTGGGCTGCCCACTGGTACTTTGTGGCATCGGTGGGCCGGTGTAACCGCTTTTGGTATGGCGGCTGCCACGGCAATGCCAATAACTTTGCATCGGAGCAGGAGTGCATGGCTAGCTGCCGGGAGCACCCTGGGCCCCGCCATCCTGAGGCAGGCGCCTCTGGGCATCGTGTCCACATGAACGGTGGCCAGCGTGGTCCTGGAGGCCAGCAGGAACCTGATTGGCACAGGACAAGAGCCACAGTCCCGAGACTGCCCTCACCTTCCGGAAGCCCTTGGCGGAGAGAAGAAGAGCCAGGGCCTGGGGAGGCGCACTACCCCCCAGCCTATGGAAGCCGACCTGGAGATCAGGACCTCCGGCCCAGAGTCCCTGGGCTGGGTAGAGATGCTAGACCGCCAGTGCTGCCCACACATAGCTCCTACAGGTGAGGCCTACTTCCCAAGTAAGGGCAATGGATACCCAGGCTAGAGTTGAGCCCTAGACAGACAGCCCAGCCAGGTGGGTTTTGTTACCATCACGCTACAGACAGGGATGCTGAGGTTCTGGAGACGTAGGCTTAGCTGAGGTATCCGCTCGCAGATTCTCTCTATGCCTCAGCTACTGTACCCTGAGGTCTCTGTCTAGGTAGAAAAGCTGGCTAGAGCCTCAATTTCTTGATCCATGGCTGTAATGTTTCATTCCTGGAATATATCATAACTTTTGATAATGGGCTCTGTTATTTATCACTCTTGTTCCATCATATTAACACAGGGTTTGGGGAAATAAACAGACTTAAGAAACCAAAGCACATGCTGCCAGGCCCAAGCCTCTTGGTTGGCTCCCCACATGAGCTGACATGTGTGGCCCTCCTCAGCCTCCCCCTACTTGCTTGGGCTGCCTGCCGTGTTCTGCTGCACAGCTCTCTGAGGGGCAATGGCTAGGGGTGTGGCGGGGTTGGGAAGACAGAGCTGCCCATGGGACTCTAGCCCTGCAAATGCCTACAAAAGACAGTTCCCTGGAGACCTGGCCCCAGGAGGCAGATCCATACCTCTCACCTCTCCAGGATCAGCGTGGCAGGCTCGGAGCCCTCCCTGGTCCAGGCATCTGTTGGGCAGGCGGTACAGCTCTTTTGCCCTGGCAACACCTCCCCGGAGTTCCAGACAGGGTGGCAGAAAGATGGCCAGACCCTCTTCTCTGATAGGTGGGTGTAAAACCGCGGTCCCCTCTCTGTGGGAGAAGGCGGGGAGCAGCAGCTCCCTTCCATCTCTGTGTGCAGTGTCCTCTCTTGGGGAGGCCCCTCTGGCATTCCCTGGGAGGCGCAGGGCTCCGAGGGCTGTGGGGCTGTTTGGTCTTCTTTGGTGGCAGAGGACTCAGAGCCCAGAGATATGCCTCTTCTCCCTCCATCAGGTACCAGTTACAGTCAGATGGCTCCCTCATCATCAGCCCCTTGAGGCCAGAGGATGCTGGCGCCTATAGCTGTGGCAGCCACAGGCCAGGCCATGACCCCCAGAAAATCCAGCTTCGAGTGACAGGTCTCTGTCCTACCCCCTCTACCTCTACCTCCCAGGGTCTCACAAATCAGAGGAGGGCTGAGGGAGGGAGGCCTGACCCACCAGAGAAAGGCCTGAGTTTTTCCTTGGTCACTTCCTCCTGGTGCAGGGACAACACCCTCTTGTCCCCACCGGGCTTTGCTGGTCTCAGGCCCCTCTTTGATTGCCACCTCCTCAAAGCTCATACTTGCTTCTTTTGGCCTCGTCCATGACAGGGCGTGACATGCCAGTGTTGTCCGAGGCCCAGCCAAGGCAGTTCCCTCAGACCAGGCATCCAGACCCTGGCCATGGTCCTCGGGACTCTGGAGCAGAAGCTGGGGGCCCAGGGGCTATCTCTTCCCCACACCTCAGGCCTGTCAGCAGGTAACAGCACACCATGTCCTAAGGCTCTCTGAATATGTCACAACACATTCAGAGCCTTCATGGTCCATGGTCTCTATAGGCGATAAGGGAAAGCAGGTGCTGGGGTTGGGTTTTCACCAGTCAGTGCCCGGGGCTCGGAGAGGTGACAATTGGAAAAGTCTGGTGCCTTGAACTGGCCTGGAGGGGTGGTTCTGTCTCTGTGGATTTGGGGGCAGAGGGAGCATCTCCGGCAGGGCCTGACGGCAGATGCAGAACAGAAGGTAGGCAGAGGGACACTGGGTTTAGTCAACCACGGTAGATGCCAGCTGTGCCTTTACTCCCCAGTTCTTAATAAGTGTTGGTGTCCTAAACGGGACTAAGGGATAATTTTAGGGATCCAACCCTGACCAGAAAGGGAGAAAGGGGCTCATGCAGAGGACTCTTATGGGGAGAAGTAGCAGCCAGGTCCCCTTAAGCTGAGTACAATTTATTTTCTAGGCTGCGTCTGGATCGGACTCAGCCTGGGGTGGTGGATGCCAGTCCTGGCCAGCGGATCCAGCTGACCTGCCGTGCTGAAGGCTTCCCGGCCCCCACCATCGAGTGGCAAAGAGATGGGCAGTTGGTCTCTTCTCCCAGGTTCATTCAGCCCCTCCCCTGCCCCACCATCCTGTCGCCAGCCACACATCCTATGGAGGCCAGAGCAGGACTTCAGGCTCTGGAGAAAGGGGGTTTGGAGCACAAGGCCTCTAGGCATTTCCAAAGTATGGTTGATGGAAATGAGAGGCCAGCCAAGTGGGGCGATCGATTTTGAATGCCCCTAGATGGTCCCCATTGCTGGCATTTATTTACTGACTTTGCACTGAGGCCCGTTCACTGCTGTGTAAGCTGCAGGGGCCATCCTGAAGCGTGTGCTTCTTGTCAGCAGTTCACACACAGGAGCTCAACGCCACACAGCTCACCGTAGAGTCAGGGTTTGAGTCCATTTTGCATATGGCAAAAACTAGAAATCTAAGCCTTTAATTCAAGCACCCTGGAGGGGAGGTAGGTAGACTTCCGGTGAGTTAAGGCCGGTCTGGTCTACATAGTTCTAGGACAGCCAGGGCCACACAGTGAAGCTCTGTCTCAAAATACAAACTAGAAAGCTAATATAAAATTATGTTACACATCCACATCCAGAATTATGTGCGCTTCTGTTTATATGCCAGAAGTCAGTTTTAGATATCATTCTTAGGAACCATCCACCTTGTGTCTTTGAGACGGGGTCTCTCATTGACTTGGAGCTTGACAAGCTGATGAGGCTGGTTAGCCAGCAAGCCCGGGAATCCTCTGTTTCCCCAGTGCTGGGATTACAAGCATGCCCCGCCCTCCCACCATGCCTGCCTGCCTCTCCCGGCCCCAAATGCGGATTCCTCACGCCTGCAAGGCAGGCACTTTACAAACTGTGACCTCCCTAGCCCCCTTCTTGTTTTTTTAACATCGGGCATCACACGGTAGCTCAAGCGGCCTGATCCACCTATATACCAGGTTGGCATCAAACTCATGGCAATCCTTCTGCTTCCAGCTCCTAAGTGCTGGGATTACACCACACCTGACCTCAAATACTTTTTAAATCAGAGAACATGAAAGGCTTTGTTAGATTGAGTTTAAAAGCCAAGCCTTGTCAAGTAAGAGTGTTGGCAGCGGGGCTGTGTGAGGGGTTGAGGCCAGCTGCTCTTTGGCCAGCCATTGTTGAGCAGCAGGGGCCCTGCTCAGCCCCTACGTGGGTCAAAGCCAACTGGCTGTGTTTGGTCCCCAGGCACCAGCAGCAGCCTGACGGCTCTCTCGTCATCAGCCGGGTGACCGTGGACGATGGTGGCTTCTACACTTGTGTTGCATTTAATGGGCAGGACCGTGACCAGCGCTGGGTTCAGCTTCGAGTTCTGGGTAAAAAATAGTGCTGAGTGGGGAGGGGGGAATGGGCGTTCCAGCGGAGTGGGGGAGGGGTCTGTTAGCCACTGACAATGTCTTCTTGTGTGTAGGGGAGCTGACCATCACAGGCCTGCCTCCTTCGGTGACAGTGCCAGAGGGTGACACAGCCAGGCTTCTGTGTGTGGTGGCTGGAGAGAGTGTGAACATTCGGTGGTCCAGGTAAAGTGCTATTTTAGCCGGTACATGTTCTTTCTGCCTCATTCTGTCAGAAATGTCACTGTCACCATAGGCCATCGTCCTCTGAGGCCTGGTGCCAGGGATGGAGGCTGAAGCACCCTCATCCCACATCATGAAGCTGTAGAGGGCAGTTTCTACTAGCTGGGTGACACAGTTTCCTTTTTGGGGGAGGGGTTTGAGACAGGGTTTCTCTCTGTCGCTCTGGCTGTCCTGGAACTCGCTCTGTAGACCAGGCTGGCCTTGAACTCACAGAGATCCGCCTGCTTCTGCCTCTTGAGTGCTGGGATTAAAGGGGTGCACCACCACTGCCTGCCTAATTTCTATTTTTCTTTTGGTATTTTCAAGACAGGGTCTCTCTATGTAGCTCTGACTGGCCTGGGACTCACTGTGTAGACCAGACTGGCTTCAAACTCAGAGATCCTCCTGCCTCTGCCTCCAGAGGGCTGGGATTAAGGGTATATGCCACCATACTCAGCAACTACAGTTTCTTAATCTTAGCATCATTGAAATATTGGGCCAGTCAAGCTTGTTGTTTTAGGCCTGTTCATGGTAGATATTTAGCAGCATCTAGAGCATCCACCTGCGAGGGCCAGTCACACTCTCTCTGCCCAGGTTAGAAAGTGAACAGTATTTCTAGACATGGCTCTGTCTCCTCCATGTTGAGAACCACAGGGCTGCATGCAGCTTTGGAGATTTTTTTTTTTTCCAAATTTACTTATGAGTGTTTTGCTTCCATGTATGCTTATATAAAACATGCTTTCTTGGTGCTGTGGAGGTCAGAAAGAGGAGGGTGGTTGGATCTCCTGTGTGGCTGCTGGAAACCGAACCGTGGTCCTCTGCAAGAGCACGTTCTTAGCTGCTGAGCCATCTCTCCAGCTGCAACTTCAGAGCACACTAGTGTATTTAAGTTCAGCAACTATCTTTTGTCTCTACTCCTTTAGAACATGTCAGAACCTATGTTAGTATCTGCGGAGATTTGGGGGCCTCAGGGCACTATGAGCTGAGAGGTGGCCTTGGCCCAGGTTTTCCCCCCAAGTGCTGGTTATACACAGAAGAAAGTGTGGCTTTGGATCTGAGAGAGTTAAGGACAAGGCCAGGGAGGGTAAGGAGAGGGCAGGATGCTCTTGGGAGCAACAACAAGTGGTCAAAGGCAAGTATTTCCTGAGGGGGGCGCCCTGCTGGCGAGTGATGGTGACAATGGAGTCCGGCTGCCACTTGGGTGGCCAGGGGCTAAAGTGTTCAGTGTCCCCCCTCATAGCATGGCTGTACATCTTGCTGTCTGTCCTGACACTGCTCTACCTACATCCAGCCCCTGATCCAGGGAACACTGCACCAGAGAGGCCACCCAATCACCTCTCCACCCCTACTGGCCACGTGATCTTCTCAGAACACTCCTTTCCCATGCTTCCCCGCTGTCCTCAGCTCTTACCTGGGACGCCTTTAGAGTAACGCACTTGCAGAGGTCATTCTGTGCTGATACACTCTGAGTCTGGACTTTCCAGCTTCAGCTCTCACAGGCATCCCAGGTCCAAAACGTCTCACTGGTCATTCTTTCCATTTGGGAGGGCACCAGTGAGCTAGACCTGGTCACCCATCTGCCCTCACGGGGAAAAAGAAGGCGGCCCTCGAGCCGAGTCACCGTCTCCGCCTCCCACATCTGCCCTCACCCGCGTCTACTTCGGTGCTCTGCTATCTTCTCCACATGCAGGAAGCACCAACTACCCCCACTTTTCTCTTCCCCACTCCCCTCAAGGCCTTCTAGCCACTCCCAGAGCCTGCTTAAACCCTTGCTGGAGCCACAGCGGGTTCTCCTTGATCTGGCTGTGGCTTGTCTTCAAGGTCCCAAATCCCTAGTTTCGCCTTCTGTTGGCCTGCTGTGCTGCCGCCTCCCCTCCTTGGGTCAGCTGGCCCCTTTCTTGTGGAAGGCTCCCTGAAGGTACATGTACCTTTCCTCCTGACACAGGGCCTGCCTGGCATTTGTCAGTGACAAGCTGGAGTGGGTTCCTTTGTGGATCCAAGGCAAACTGGTAACTCAGTGCTCAGCTGTGTCACTTGGCTTTGGTAATGTCCTCCTACTCTTTAGAGCGCCTGTCCTCACTTCCCTGAGGCATGCTGTCAAGGGGAGAGAAGGCTCGCTCTGGAATAGCCTTGGCCAATATCTTCCTTATCTCCCAGGCCTCCCAGGGCACGTCCCCCAGAAGCTCTGGATGGCTCTCCCAATGTCCTCTTCCCTCCAGGAATGGACTCCCAGTGCAGGCAGATGGCCACCGTGTGCACCAGTCTCCAGATGGCACACTGCTGATCCACAACCTGCGGCCCAGGGACGAGGGCTCTTACACATGCAGTGCCTACCGTGGGAGCCAGGCTGTGAGCCGCAGCACCGAGGTGAAGGTGGCCCTGCCAGGTAAGAGAGGCTTGTCCCTGGGTTTTGCTGTCCCTAAAGGCCAGCTGAGTACAGCAGGTCACAGGCTTAGCGATCTCGTTCTCACCTGTGTTCACTTTCTAGCTTCTGATATTGTAATTGGGGACAGGTATTCGGTGTCACCCCAGAGCCCACTTTCCTGGGGCTACTTCACTACCTAAGGCTGAGGTGCAGATGTGGGGAAAGGGTTCAGGCTGGCACTGCAAATGCCTCAGAACTCTGACATTCAGACTTACCAGTCTAATGCTTAAATATGGACGGACCCCTAAAATCTGTTCATCTAATCAGGGTGGCAGATGGTACTGTGGGGCTGGGGCTCAGTGCAGTTTTTGCCTAACGTGCAAGGCCCTTGGCTCTATCCCTAGCAGTAAATACATACGTAAATAAAAGGCCTTATTCTTAAAAGGCACAGATGATTCTTTGATCAATGTTTGGTACAGTCTCCTTTCCAAATCACATATAGTCAACATTTTTATATAAAAAATGGCTCTAGGATGGAAAAGTGCCTCTTCGATCATCTAGGCATGTAACAGAGGGCAGGGTTACCTTTACCCATGAGACAGGTACCCAGAGAGTTTCAGGGATGTTCCCACCATCCACACAGCAGATGTGGACAGCTGGGAACCAAACCCAGGTTTTTTTTTTTTTATTTTTTATTTTTTTGACTCCTGGTTTTATTTCTTTCTTTCCTTTTGTAGCCCAGGCTGGCCTTGAATTTGCCAAGACTACTTTACTCTCCCTGCCTTTGCTTCCCAGGTGCATCTTAGAACTGGCGAGACAGGACTGTCTAAAGCTCCCACTCATGGGGGCGCTCTGTGTTGAGATGACAGGGCTAGAGCGGGAGGGGCACTCACTCTGCTCTCTGCAGGTCTTAGTGTTTCAGGGAGGGTCAGGGCAGCAGGGCAGAGCCTCTCCTCCAGCAGCCAGCTCTCACAGACCTGAGGCAGATCTGGAGAATGGTGCCTGGCACGGAGGTAACAGGGCACTGACTGCCTGGTCTGCATGAACACTCACGACAAGTAGAGTTCCACTGCCAATATGGGAGGGCTGGGGTCAGTGCTGGTTTTCATTTTGACTGTGAGGCTGAGCGTGGGAACTGGCCAGAACTTGAAGGTGTGTGTTGCA
Source organism: Myodes glareolus (assembly GCF_982192425.1). NCBI lineage: Eukaryota > Metazoa > Chordata > Mammalia > Rodentia > Cricetidae > Myodes > Myodes glareolus. The sequence goes on along the minus strand of NC_142036.1, from coordinate 42,424,218 downwards.
ATGTTGCTTTGCAAGACTGACACTCACTCTGGGACCCCAGGACTCAGACCAGTGCTCTACAACTTGGGAACTCAGATAGCTGGTGGCTCGGTGTGTCTGTGTGAACACAGCACCCTGATGAGAACACCATATTCCACCTCTGATGTTCCTAGAAAATCCATCTCACCTAACACTAGCCAAACGAACAATGCCAGGAATGCAGACTTCTATGGTCTGGCAGGCGATCGTTATGAGGACTGAGGAATCCTAGCACGTGGCTTACATAGCAGGATTACCAGTTTTTTTATATTTATTTATTTATTATGTATACAATAATCTGTCTGTGTGTATGCCTGAAGGCCAGAAAGGGGCACCAGACCTCATTACAGATGGTTGTGAGCCACCATGTGGTTGCCTGGTATTGAACTCAGGACCTTTGGAAGAGCAGGCAATGCTCTTAACCGCTGAGCCATCTCTCCAGCCCAGGATTACCAGTTTGAGTGCAGTGTGAGCAACATCCCTGTGTTAAAATATAAGCCAAACAAAACCCATCTCAAAAACAAACAACCCCAAGGGGATCTGGACATTCACACTTGTGACCAACTGTAGAGGTATCTACCGTGAGGGAGGCCAGATGATAATCGAAGTTTGACAATGGAGGCTAGTGGGTTTTTGACATGAAAGCCACCACGCTGAACTTCCTGACCCCACTCATGGCCTCAGCGAGCCTCCTTTCTCTTTTCCTTTGCTGGATGTTGCAGCCTTTACTTATTTTAGAAGCATCTCTCCAGAATCCCAGCTGTCCCCTTCCTACCTGTCTGGATGCCTTCTGTTGACCAGCCTGCAGATAGACGCTCTCGTTAGTTAGTTTTCTGATAGTAACACAGTGACTATCTCATGCTGCCCAAGTCACGGCTTGGCAGCACTGGAGTTAGTGTTAGCATGGGGTGGGCTTAGGCTTCTTGCACATTGGAGTAAAATCTGAATTGTTTTGCCTATGAGGGCTGAATGAAGAGCAGGAAATACTGTGGGGTTGGAAGGTAGTCTGGCACCCATTCTACCCTGGCCTCATTTTTTGGAGAAGACACTGCTGTGCACTCATGGTTATCACATGTCCTGGGTGCTGTCATGAGCGGCTTCTGCATGTTATAGACAAGCACTCTACACTCGACTACCAAACTACACTGCTAAGCCTCTTTTTGGTATTTTTAGTTTGAGATAGGGTCTCCCTGAGTTGCCTCAGCTGGCCTTGAAACTGTGGTCTGCCTCGACCTCCCAAGTAGAGACTGCAGGCCTGTGCTACCAGACCCAGCTGTTTTAAGTCCTTAGAACACCCCTCTGAGGCAGACATTATTTCCTCTCCATTTCACTGAGAAGGAAGCAGAGGCTCCTAGAACTCAAGAAACGTGCCAAAGGGAACTCGGTAGGGAAGGGATGGTCTACTGCGATAGGGTAGAGCTGCAGCTGATAGTTGGAATGAAAGTTCCTGATCTTGAAAAATAAGCATGCACATGTGGGTTTGCTACCATGCTCCGGTTATGTTGGTAAGAATAGCAAGCCTTTCTAAGGCCACTCAGCTGGTCTGGTCTTTATGGGGTCTTCTGAAGGAGCAGGGAAATGAAGATACTCAGCCCTGTGTGGCTGGCTGTGAGGACACTGGGGACAGTGCGGCACAGATCCCGCAGAGAGGGTAGAATAGATCTGAGCGACAAACTAGGAAGGGTGGTGAGGTAGCGTAGGGGCTATGCCATCAGCCTCGGCTAACAGGGCTTTGAAGATTCATCGTGTTCTCTTGTGGAAAGCAGGAAAGATGGGGCTAGGAGACGGGTGAGCCGTGGAGGCTGGAGGACTCAGCAGCACCAGGGAGGACGACAGCTCTCACTGACTTCCAGCTTTCCTAGGACTTGACCCTACCTTTCCTTCCTTCCAATCCAGGCCAACAGAGCTGTCATGTGGCTCTTTGGCTCTGGACAGTGAGGGCAGATCCATCTGATGATCCAGTCAGTAAGGAGGAGTCTGGGAAAGGCTGTGCACTGGGCTGAGACCGCAGATAGGTAAAAAAGGAGGACCACTAGTGAGGTCAGCAAGGAGTGGAAGCCGTAATCCCTTCTTGCTGATCGAGTATGTGTGGACCAGGTGAGAAGTTGTGGCAGGGGAGCTGCCTCAGCCCTTTCTCTCTTGTTCCGCAGCACCAGTCGCTCAGTCCAGGGACCTGGGCAGGGAGTGCATCGACCAGCCGGAGCTGGCCAACTGTGCCTTGATCCTGCAGGCCCAGCTCTGTGGCAATGAATATTACTCCAGCTTCTGCTGTGCCAGCTGCTCTCGCTTCCAGCCAAATGCTCAGCCTGACTGGCAGCAGGGATGAGGGCTAACTGTGGCGCCGGTTCCGGATGGTTTGCTGGGGAGAAGGGATGGTAAGACACGGCTTGCGGAGGAGTCACCTCTCAGGAAGCCAGGGTTAAGCCCCAGCAGCTGCCAGTGCCAGCCTCCCCCTGTAGTGCTCAGCAGGGTCTGTGTGCTATGACGTCAGGTTGCTGAGAAGAGGACTCCACCTATACAGAACTGTTCCTTTACACCTTCTCTTTATAGTTCCTGCTGCGTTGAGGATTCTTTATCTGAAATGCTTGGGACCAAAGTGTTGTAAACTTTTAAATATTTGCAGACTTTACTAGTGGAGCATCCCTAATCTAAAAATCTGAAATGATTGGAAGCCGAAAACGCCCAAATGCCATGTCAGCCTGCGAAAACGTCGAGAAGTATGTTTGATTTTGAGTGAGGGATGCTCAATTTGTATAGAGGATCCACTCACCACATTACAGAGCAAGCTGGGGAGGGAGGCACGTGACAGTAGCAGTAGCAGCAACTGCTCAGAGTATTCTGTGCTAGAACCCAGTCATTGGGTCAGACGGTGAGCTGTCTTCCAGGCCTCTTCATCTTCCTGGTAGTGGCCCAGCTGGCTTCAATACTATCACTGTATGGAGTTTATAGTGATGTTAGGGGACATTCTCAGCAAGGGGGCACACAGCCCACTGGCCTGCTCTGGGCTGCCCTGAGGGGGAATCTGTGCAGCAGAGCACTTGTTGCTAGAGTCAGAACTATGCTGAAAACAGCAGCCGGGGGCTGGGGAGATGGCTCAGTGTTAAAACATGCACTGCCAGGCCTGATGACCTGAGTATGACCTGGAACCCACGCTGGGAATGGTGGTGCATGCCTATAATCTTGCTCAGGAAAGAGCTGAGAAACAGCTGGGGTCAGCTGTCTGCAGGTACAAGCAGGAAGCTGAGCAGCGACAGTAAACTGCTCTAGACCAGGGGTGCTTACCCTGCTAACCAGATTGTAACAAACCGCCAGAAACACACTCCTCAAGATCTGAAACACAGCTTGGTACTCTCACTGAAATTTTGATTTAATTGGGCTGGTGAATAGTCTGGTATTATAGTTATTTGTGTGGGTGTGCATGCGCGGTGGGAGATGGTGGGAGATCTCAGGCATGCTGAGTTCACATTCCACTAAGCTGCACCTCAGGGAATTCCAATATACAGCCCAAGCTGAGAAGCCGTGCTGTCAGGCAGTGGTGGCGCACTGAGAGGCAGAGGTAGGTGGATCTCTCCGAGTTCGAAGCTAGCCAGGACGACATAGTGAGACCCTGTCTATCCATATGGCACCACTCAGAGTCCCGGCTTCTGGGTGTGGTCCATGCTGCTGCTGCAGATCAACTCAGCATCACAGCCATTGATGCACCCATGACAGCTAAGGACTACACTAGTCCCAAACTAGAAACCGGCAGTAGAGAGAAATAAAAAACAGAACTAGAAGTTCACTTGCAAATAAGAACAGCCCTTCATGGGCAAAAGCTTCTACCACGAACATTTATTTTGTTAAAGCAGATTATAAATTCTCATCAGTACAAATATATATATGTATATATAACTTACATTTGATTGTAAGGCCAACGTTCAAAAGTAAAAATGAGATGGGGTCTCACGTTGTTACCCGAGGTCAAGTAGCTGCAACTGGCATGGGCTGTTCTGTTCATGGTGGGGAAGAGGGGAAACGGACACACAGAACAGATAAATCCAGAATCCTCATCCCTATAAAACTTACGGGAACGAAACTTTAAGGACAAAACCCATTAAGACCCATACTACAAACCAACACAACAGACTGCATTCCCTTCTGGTATGGCTATGTCACTGTCACCTTAATGATAAAGGATTAACATAAGGAAACTGCAATGATACATAAGATAATACACATTCTCTAGAGCGTAGATTGATTCCATTAAAATAATGACATTAGAGTTTCACCATAGGTTTAAAACAAGAACAACACTGCTTTCATTTTATTTAAAACTACAACCTAGTGGCTGTACTGGTCATCAGTATGATTGTTGTTGCATGTGCTAGTTACAGTGAATGATCACAGACAAGCCAGGGCTCCTGCCCACAGTTCCCGACCCTCCCTCTTTACTTCAATAGGCATCAACGATAAATCAATCTTATGTACAATTTCTTACAACTAACCCGCTCAGTTTTGGCAAGATTACTTACAACTCATACAACTTTTTAATATTGAGAACTATTTAAAATATTCTAGGTGCATAAAAATAAAGATTTTGGCTTTTTTGATATATATATATATTTATAATATTTATTCTGTTATTCAAAATGGAAGCTCAGCTTTCTCCCCAGTACACAGCTCTGCTGGGCAGCTGCTGCTGAGCTCTCCTGTGAACAGGGCAGCACGGCCTGCCTGGCTTCCCAGCCTGCACAGGCCACACTGCTCATGAAGCTCTCAGCCAGGCCAGTATGGGACGTTATGGGTGACTGGCCTGAAAAACAAAGGGAGATTGTTTTGCTCACTGTTACGTTTTATATTCCAGTAAATGTGCTTTGAATACAGATTCCTCTTCAGATACTTCTGCCTCTCTGTTGCCAGAGATTTGTAAGGGTATGAGAGCGGTCAAAAGGCAACGTCTCCTTGACTTCTCTAGCCTAGCTGCAGAGCGGTCCTCTCCAGGAGTGCTTTCCTCTCTGGACATCACCCCTCACTGTACTCTGAGCTTGGACTCGCTCCTTGGGACCTTTGGGATTAGTAAAAAGTGTACTGATCAGGAAAGCAAAGTCCCCTTTGCTCCTCTGCCTAAGTACAGAAAATGACACGTTGCAGAAACTGCCTAAAGTTCGATTTCAAACGTCTTCTGTAAGTCGCTGGAGAAAGGGTTGGTAGGGGAGGGATTAGTGCGCTGTTTGGACTTGCTTTCTAATGCAGCCCACTGGGCTTCAAAAGGATCCACTGGGCAGGTGCCCCCAGGGACCTCTGCATGCCTGCTTCCTGAGGCCAGCCTGCCATCGTCTACACCATTGAAAGCTGCAGAACCATTGAGGTGCTGAGCAGGAGGCTTAAAGAAGGGACTGGTGGTAGCACTACTTGTCTCATACTGAGGGAATGTCTGCTGCTTGGCCAGGCTTGGTGACTGATGGGGATGACCGGCCTGGGGATGACCTGCAGTGCCAAAAACATTGGCTACCATCTGGGAAGGGGTGATACCCACTACAGGCACATTAGAGGCTGCATAGGGCATCCCATTGGCCACAGGGTAGGACTGGGCAGGGACAAAGGCTGGTTGCAGGGGTGGGACCACACCCACTGGGACAGGCTGAGAGGTGAGGAATGTATTTCCTTGGAAAGGTGGTGCTGGCGGCGCAATGGCAGTAGGTGGAGGAGGCTGAAGAACTGGCTGCAGAGGGGCAGTTGGGGCCTGTGGCTGCTGGACCCGGACGCTCTTTGATACTTCTTCTAACCAACGGTCAGCCTCAGAGGGAGTACGTCTGTGACCAGCCTGGAAGAGACCTGGAGAGGCAGCACCAGAAGACTGACCCCACTCAGTCCCTAGAACCAACAAGACAGAGGGAGGGAGGAAGAATTAGAGACAGGCCGTTCTTGATAACCTCGGTTATGTAAATGATCTAAGTGTGGAACATGTCTCCATGATGGGACACTTGTGGTTCTGGTAGAGGAACTGAAGTGTCACCAGCCAAGGAGGACAAGCAGAACCTGTCTGAGTCTGTGCTTATCTGAAGACATGCTGAGGCTGTTCAGCTATGGCTCAAACCCCTGATCCAAGGCAGCCGACAGGTGTGAAAAGTCTATCAAGTTGCCATGGTGCAGCCACAGTAGAGAACTAGCTTATTCTCTTGCGGGGAGGGGGATGTCAAAGAGCTGGACACATGGTGCATGCCTGCATTCCCAGAACAAGGAGTCTGAGGCAGTGGACCAAGAGGTTAGGGCTACGTAGCAAGACTGTCTCAAAACCCCCAAAACATGGATAATTAAAAACACTGAAAGTCAGGACTGGTAGTGCACACCTTTAATCCCAGTACTCAGGGGGTAGAGGCAGGTAGGTCTTTGAGTTGGAGGCCAGTCTGGTCTACAGAGTGAGTTCCAGTCAAAGTTATATAGTGAGATCCTGCCTCAAAACACTCCAGAAAAGTTGGTGTAAAAAAAAAAAAAAGTGTTCTTCATGGCATTTTTGGTAGCTGCCTTTATCTATAGGCAGCTGTGTGTGCTGTTAAGTCCAGCAATAAGGGTGCTGCAGGGAACGGTGGCTCACTAATGCTCTAGAGTTCTACAGTCCCGAGAGCCTCCCAGCTTAACCCTCTTGTCCCAGCTTTAGAGCCTGTTTTCACAGCCACTTCTGTCTGGGAAGGAATATATTTTTTTATAGTCCTCACTTAGGTAACTGGCTGATTTTAGAACCTGCTCCCAGAATCCACTTCAATATCTGTGGCCACCTTACCCGGATGTATGGCTGCAATTTCCTTGTTAGCAGCATCAGGGGCATGGGCCCAAGGGTTCGTTTCACGCACAGGCATTGCTACGGGTGCTAGAGCAGTATTGGCTGGCTTAGCAGCAAGCACATGGAAGGCTGAGTCAGTGCCATTAGCTATAATGGGAGCAGACAACATTGATGGAGTTAATTCATGCAGGGTGTCCAAGCTACTTCATGGAGATGGGCCAGCCAGGCCAATGCACTATACAGTGGGGCAGACAAGGCAGCAAAGCTGGTGTTGGGGTGATCATGCTTTCCTACAGTGGATACACAGTATCAAATGACTGTTCTATGAAAATATGTATGAGAGAGGAAATGAAGCCTAACTAATACAAATTAAGTTGAACATGATTGTTCAAGAACTAGGCTTTGGATTAATTAAGTAGATAAAGCACATCTCGTTCTTCTATACTTTTCCAAGAGATCAAATCAGGCCAATAACAATAGCAAGTTGAGTATAGTAATTTCTTGGTATATTCTGGGAATCAAGCTAACAATATTTTATTTACATTATCAAATTTAATTCTTTCAAAAGCCCATAACTCTGGGATTGGGAAATAAGTTCCTAGATGTTCTACAGATGCCTAAAAACCAGATGGTAGCAAACCCTATATAATACTGGGTTTTTACCTATACCTTCACACCCAGGATAAAGTTTCATCTATAAGCTAGACACACTGAGGGGTTAATAACAATTATTGTAAGAACATATTGTAAAAACTTAAAATATATGAATTCTTTCTTTTTGGAATTTTCTATTTAATACTTTGAGATAGTTAACCGCAGACAATTGAAACTTCAGAAACAGAGACCATGAATACATACTCTAGTATGTCTACAAGTGAGAAATCAAATGGTATGTGTTTTCAGGTACTTTAATACAATTGTCACTTACTACAAAATTAATTTTATACCTTTAAGACTCCCCACCCAGGTAATATTTATAACATCCCAAAGTGCTGATCTTTCTCATTTCCTTGTACCCAAGCCTCCTAACCCTTGTTCCTTTGATCGCTCTATCAGGTTCTAGTCTGTGTTCTGGTTCTCCATCTTTAGCACAGAGCAGACAAGTGCCTTCCCCTGCCCTGTGATAAACTCTGTCTTCACCTTCTTTAGGAGTGGACAACCACACAGTTTACCTGGGGCTGAACAACAACAAAACCACCTTAGCCACAAACTGGATGCCCTCTAAAGACAAGGACTGTGTTCTGTTCAGCAGTCAGGGCCAGTGGGATGTAACTGGTCCAGGAAGGTCTGACTTTAACTCCTAGCTATACAGTCTGGGCATGTCTCTTAGCCTCTTGGCCTCATTTTTCTTTTCTTTTCTTGGTTTTTTGAGACAGGGTTTCTTTGTGCCCTGGCTGTCCTAGAACCCACTTTGTAGACCAGGTTGGCCTTGAACTCACACATCCATCTGCCTCTGCCTCCCTAGTGCTGGGATTACAGGCCTGTGGCAGCACCACCCAGTCATTTTTTCTTATTTGTAATGCTTTCCTCAAAGAGCTATTTGAGGTTTAACTAAGATAACGTGTGAGGGTTTTTCCACTGTGGCAGGCACTGTTTAGTGCTCAATAGACCAAATTTATTTTTTCTAATACTACAAATGTCTGTCAGCTGGATAGAAAGGCTATGATATAAAGCACATATGGCATTTGCTTCAAAAGAGACAGAGCTCCAGACTTAGACCAAAGCCAAGGGTGTATGGCAGCTTCTTCCTGCACTGTCCTGCAGGGCAGCCCTTTCTCTGCACTCTCCAAAGAGATGGACTAAACCATGCTGGCGTTTACTTCAGAAGTCACTGACTTAAGTGACATAAATTCTCCGTTGATCCATGAGTGAGGACTTTATTTAGCATCTGGGCGTGTGGGGCTCCAATCCTGGAGTGTAACTCTGTTGTCACAAAGGCAATTTTAGGATACTTGTTATAGACCATAAAATGAACCAGAGAACTGCAGAAAGGCTTCTACTTTATGAGCCTCTCAGAAGAGAGGAGGTGAGTCCAGATCTCCTCAACTTTGACACCACTGACATTTTGGAATGGGTAATTCTTTGCTGTGGGTCCCATCCTACACACTGAAGGACGTTTGGCAGGATTTCTGATGCTGTAATTAACATCCCCTCCCAAAATGTCTCCATACAAGAAAGGCCGAATTTTCTGAGAGGGCAAAATTGTCCTTGGTGGGGAATCACTATGCTAGAAGGCCCAGAGTCCGAACCACTCCTGATAGTTGCTGATTTTGTAAAGCTGGCTGGCTGCTCTGACTCTTGAGAGGAAAATAAAGCGGTGGACTGAGGTTACAGAAACTCTTAATAGCAGATAAAAGACAGACATATATGTGCCAAATGATGAAAGCGGACATTAGGAGACAGGAGGGGTTTGAGCAAAGCCCCAAGAACTGGGTGGGCAGGGAGATGAGGATAAGGCAAGCTCAGGATGCTAACATGATTGTTTAAGGAGAACAACCGAGGTCAGAGGTTACCAACCTTGTAAGACAGGAGACTGTGGTGCCACCAGTGTCACTGGCTTGGTCATTGGGGCGGAGGAAAAGGGGTCTTCAGGGGGTGTGCTGAAGGCACTGGTGATCTGTGAGCACAGGGAACTGATGCTCTCTGCCTCTCCTTCTACCTCTGGCACTGCAAGGCAAGCAGAATGTTCTAGACAGGAAATGGAATAGGACACTGTGGTGTAGGCAGCCATTTTTCACTTTATATCCTTCACTTGCAGAAGGACAAGTCTCAACTGTCAAGTTACACCATCAGCTTCAGTGAATTAATTGATGAATACTTCAATTTTCAGATAGCAAAGCAGAAAATGTCAGTAACTTATGCACTAAGATAGAGCGTCTTTCTCTGCAAATTCCTAAATTTATTTCTTCTTAAGACACTGTGGAGAATTTGATGGGGCTATTTTTTTCTTTTTTTTTTTTTACTTTAATGTGAGGGTGCATGTACTAGGTGGATCTTTCTGGAGGATCTCTGCAATCTATTTTTCTTTCAGCAAGTTCTTAGAAGTTATGACCCAATCAGGTTCTAGAGCCATTAAGCAATTTTATCAAAAAAAAAAAAAAAAAAAAAAAAAAAAACCAACAACAACAAAAGAACAGGTTAAGGCGGGATGCAGAGCTCTGCCCTGGACCAATGAGGACGTGAACAGGTTAGGGCGGGACACAGAGCTCTGCCCTGGACCAATGAGGACGTGAACAGGTTAGGGCGGGATGCAGAGCTCTGCCCTGGACCAATGAGGACGTGAACAGGTTAGGGAGGGACGCAGAGCTCTGCCCTGGACCAATGAGGACGTGAACAGGTTAAGGCAGGATACAGAGCTCTGCCCTGGACCAATGAGGACGTGAACAGGTTAGGGAGCTCTGCCCTGGACCAATGAGGACGTGAACAGGTTAGGGCGGGACGCAGAGCTCTGCCCTGGACCAATGAGGACGTGTTACTACTCTCATTTTCTTTACAGTCTCTAGTACATGAACTGTGATATCAAAGACAGTGAGCTGAGGACGCTAAAGACTCTCCTTAATACTAAGTCTGGACAGTCAAGCAGGAAGATTGCTTTCGCCTAGAGTTGTGTCCAATAAAGTTTGAGATCCTGTGTGTGTGTGGGAAAAGACTCTGAGAACACTTCCTTATCACTGAGCAAATAAACCATGTTTACTGAACCTTTGTTTATCTGTGAAAAGACAAAGCCCTTTGCGCCTCATCTGCCCCAGAGGGAGACTGACCAGGTACTTGAAGCCTCTGGAGCTTGTTTCAGTGGGTGCCTAAAAGACTTCCTGTGATCACTCACCTCCAACTGTCCTCTAAGCCTAGTTTCATCTGCACACAGATCTTCCCTCGGTACTTTACAGTGTTGTCAGTAGAAGGGTTGATTGAGCCAGAGCTTCCTCATGTTCAGTCATAGAGATAGCATGACAGTTTCAGAGGGAAGTAGAATAGGGCCAATAAAAGCACCATCCAGATCTCACTTTTTTTTGCTCTAGATCGTATGATAAGGACAGAGCTTACAGCTGGCTCAGCTGAACAGAACACACACAGGTGATGAGCAAATGTGAGCAACCGCTTGCTTCTGTTCAACAGTAGGCCTAGATCTGTACAAGATAGCCATTTAGAGTGTCTTCCCTATGAAGTCACCATGCAGAAACACAAGGAACACTGATCCATTTCTTCTGTTGCTTTGACAGTGGTACTATTAACTTGTAAATGTTTTAAAAGCCTCTTTAATTCTCCTGGGTCCTATGCAGCACAGTAAGAATGGGAATCTGGAGCCCTTGATATTTCGAAATAGGCTGGCAGAGAGAGAGTATATCTACACCAGGACAAACCACGAACCTGTGGCTCAAGCTAGAAAGTCCATTGTGGTTCTGTCAACCACTTATGGAAGAGAATATATTATTCATAGGCCCTAGGGTTTTTTTTAAAGATTTATTTATTATGTATACAGTGTTCTGGCACCAGATCTCATTACAGATGGGTATGAGCCACCATGTATTGCTGGGAAGAGCAGTCATCTCTCCAGCCCCCAGGGCCCTAGTTTGCTGTCACAGGAAATGACACACGATACAACTAACAGCTTCAGAGAGACAGGAGACTAACTCAGAGGAATCTGTGCTGTCAGTGAAGGAGGCGGTGCTTCAGAGCTGGAGCATATTACCTGCGTTTTTGATTGGGAAATCAGTCTTCCTCTGCATAGTGGAAGGCAACTCATTGATGCGGAGGGATAGTTGGCGTTTAAAGGGCGACATCTTCTGGCTAAGAGCAGGAAATCCCCGGAAGGAGCCCTGGCGAGCAAGCTGTTCAATTGGTGCATGCCGGCGTGGGATGGCATGAGGATTGCTCATCTCCAGAGAAGCAGTGGTATCCGAAGTGGGAGAGGTGGGAGAGGATGGGGATGGTGCAGTGTTGCCAGAAGCCACCGATGGACCAACAACTGCCTTATCTGTCTCTGCTCAATAAAATCAAAGAAAAAGACCATAGGACTCAGTAGTGACTTTCAAATATTCTGAGTTCACAGAGCTAGGGGTACAGAAGCCCTCTTGTTCTTTAACTCGTCCACCTCCTTGTCTTATACAGATAGGCTGGAAAATGGTTCAGACCTCCTACATTCCAACAGATGAAAGTTTAGTAATGCCTGTTGTCTTATCCTCTATTAAGACTGACCAGACAGGGCTGGAGAGATGGCTCATGGTTAAGAGCACTGGCTGGCTGTTCTTCCAGAGGGCCCAGGTTCAATTCCCAGCACTGACATGGCAGCTCACAGGGGATCCGGACACTCTCTTCTGAACTACCACGTATCTTTCACGTACAAATGTTAAAAACAAAAGAATGATGGGTCATCTGGATGATAAAGCCCTATAGCTAAAATCACATGCTCTGGCATAGGACACAGAAGGCAAGTTAGACTTGTGCTGGAGGAAACTGTCACACATGGTGTTACTCAGCAGTGGACCCTGCAAGCTGCAACAATGGTTGGCTAGGCAGGATGTGCCCACTGGTGCAATAGTATGAGGTCTATTGTACGAGTAACCAACTACTTTCTCATTGGATTTGGGGCCCACATTTGGTTCTGTAAATCTAGTAAAACAACCAATGGATGAGAGGCTAAGGAGATGACTCAGCAAGCCAAGTGCTTTTTGTACAAATCTGACAACTGGAGCTTGGATTCCCCAGGACCCATGTAAATGCTGCCTGGGCATTTACACTCAGTGTAAGAGAAAGTCCAGCACTCAAGAGGAGACAAGGGATCCCTGAAACAAGCTGGCTAGTTAAACTATCCAAAGACAGTGAACTCTGGGCTGAACTGAGACCTGGTCTTAATGAATAAGGTAGATGGGAATGGAGAGATGGCTCAGCAGTTAAGAGCACTGGCTGTTCTTCCAGAGTTCAATTCCCAGCACCCACATGGCAGCTCACAACCATCTATAATGAGATATTGCACCCTCTTCTGTTAAGCAGGACACGTGCAGGCAGAACACTGTACACATAATAAATAAATCTTTAAAAAATAAAGTAGTGCTACTGAAGAAGACTCAGTGCTGGCTCCAGGGTTCTGTACACTCTCAAATGCATTAGAGAAGTAAAGCTTCAGGATAAGACCAGCACTGTCGCTTCCAGCATCGTAGCCAGTGCTCCCTTTGTGTTTCTACACCTGGGGGCTGTGCTTCCTCCTCCAAGTTTGTCTTTGATGGCATTTGTGTCTAATAGAGATAGACACATTGGAATTAAATCTGTTTCAGGATAGGCAAGGGGTATCTCTCGGCAGCTTCTTCACCTTCCCCAGAGGAGCTTACTATAATGGAAAAAATATGGTTTTTAAGCCACTCTAAATAAAGCACTTGTGAAAGACTTTTAGTTTTGTCCTTAAGGTCTTCATATGTTGCTAAGAGATCTCTCTGAGTGTATGGTGTGGGTGGAGGATAAAGGATGATAAAAATAGAACCCATATTAGAAATGCTTTATCACTGGGCTATATCTGTAATCCCAAGGGTTCTTTTTGTCTGTAGGAAACTTGTCTCTGATAGCTTCAAATATAAACCTGTTGGGAAAATCCACATTTATAAACATACTCCCCCCGCCCCCCCAAAAAAGCCAGGCAGGTGTGGCACATGCCTTTAATCCTAGCATTCAGGAGGCAGAGGCAGGTGGATCTCTGTGAGTTCAAGGTCAGGCTGGTCTACAAGAGCTAGTTCTAGGACAGGCTCCACAGTTACAGAGAAACCCTGTCTCAAAAAACCAAAACAAACAAACAAGCAAGCAAGCACACCACAGCAGAACACACTGCACCTTTCTTGGCATCGTGCAGCTGTTTCATGACCTCCTCCCTCTCGGCTTGTTCTGTGGCAGTCGTGACGCGGAATGATCCTTCTCTTGTAAAAGTGGTTCTACTGGCATCAAAGGTGGCAGTGACTCCACATTCCTTCTCCCGTTTCTGTTTCCGTTCTAAACAGGCTGCAAAAGCACAGCCTACGGCATGGCTCAGTCTCTCCCCCTGAAGAGAGCAGGTTTTGAAAGCTCTTTGAGAGTCACAGCACCAACAACGACATACACATAAAGTTGTTGCAAATTCCAGTTTAAAATTAACCCTCATGATGGCAAATACCACGTTGGACTTACCGTGTCCTTGACAGCCATGAAGCAGTGACAGATCCAGCGCCGAGTGGTGCCATCTCGGCATATATAAGAAAAAGCTCTGTCGAAGTTTCTATCTGGGGCACAGAAAGAAACTTTCTCTATCGTCTGGTCAACTATGAGGTCCTAGAAAACAGAAGCACAGAGCAAGAAAAGGCTTATGAGCTATTTGGTCTTCTTAAAAGTATCACAGGATGTTCAATTCTGCAATGCAGAATCCCTACACAGGTTGCAACTGGGCTATGGAATAGCTGTATCTAGTAGTTGGAGCAGTGAGTTTGACTATGAAGCATCACTTGCTCAGATGACTCCCTTACTTCACCTCCTTATTCTAAAGTACGTATGTGTCAGCTGGTCCTAGCTTGAAGCTCTTTCACAGTGACTGTCACGCCCAGTTTGACAGTATGTACACGTATGTCAATGTCTTAAATCCTCTTGGTTTATTTGCAAATACAGCAAAAACATGATAGTGAGGTCCCACTATCTTTGTTATGCAAATTAGACTGATAATATACAGTGTTCTATATTTTCCCTTTTTTCCAACCAACTGTATCTCCATCCAACAGTTTTTTTTTTCACTTCAAGTACTATATTTTTTAAATGTATAATTTTCTCTTCCAGCCCTAGGATTTTTGCTTCTTTTTCATAATTTCTGAGATTTTTTTTGTTGTTTATTCAATAGTAGCATCTTTTCTTTCACATCCCTCACTGCAGTTGCAATGCCTGCTTTTCAAGTTTTGTCTGCTGCTTCTAACTCCCAGATTATTTTGGGGTGGGGTCTCTGCTCTCTCTGTATGAATGAGTCATATTTGCTGTTTCTTTGTATGCTAGAAATTCATGTGTCGCCACTACGTAGTATCTTGTTCAAAGAAAGGTTAGGGACCTGAAGTTCGAACTTCTGTATTTGCATTAATTTGTGCAGATCATGGCCTGGCCTTGTCACAAGCACTAATTCCAATTCTGACAACTGGTAAAATATAGAGGAGGGAAAATGGATCCAATGGTGACAAGCCACCAATTACAGTATGCATGGTGGCTCAGGCCTACAATCCCAGCACTTAGGAGGCTAGGGCAAGAGAACTGATGCAAATTCAAGGCCAAACTAGGTTGGTGCATAGTAAATTCCAGAGGAGACTGGGCTAGGGTTCTCTATGGGATACACAGAGAGACCCTGTCTCTACAGACCCAACCTACCCACTAGCTACTATCATCAGTCAATGTGGAAAGAACAAAATTCATAAATGCATGTGGTATGAGTAACCACTAAGGGGCAGTATAAATTTCCAACAATAGTGAAAAACACACAGAAGTATGACAGATTTGGGAGGCCAAGGCAAAGGGACTGTTAGATCAAAGGCAGCCAAGTCAAAACATGTCATCCAAAACATGAATTAAAATGATACAAGTTTTAAAGGATACTTATAATCATTGTTTTAAAAAATGTGTTAAAATTTAAGCCTATTAATATTTTGAACTTAAAAAAAAGAAGGGCAAAGGTCTGAAATGCAGCTGTATTAAGTCACATAAAAATGATCAGACATTGCCGGTGGTTGTGCATGCCTTTAAACCCAGGACTCAGGAGGCAGAGGCAGGCAGATCTCTGTGAATTTGAGGCCAGCCTGGTATATAGAGAGAGTTCCAGGACAGTCAGGGCTCTTACACAGAGAAACTCTGTCTTGAAAAACATAACAACAACAACAACAAAAAAACTGGATAAATTGTTTATCAAACCTGTTCTTTGTTTGCCCAACTTTATCTACTTCCAAATTAAGTTCTGGTTCAAAATGTTTCCAGACATTAGGTCTCAAGAAAATTAAGTAATGATTAAGTGTCCTTACATAACTTAAGCATTTAGAGTCACTTTCTATTAAATACAAAATGATACCTAGAATACTGTTTGAATCCTAAATAAATTCTCATCTCTAATGCTTAAAATTTCACTTCAGTTGAGCCTTGAGTTGGCTAATTCATTTATCACTTCCTATAATATGTTTTATTAAGGAAAAAGGGCAAATTTAAGATGTGGCCTGTCACCTAAAAAATTACAGTAAAAGATACATCACCTATATACTTATGGATCTAAAAAAAGTAAACATAGAACAAAGCTAGAACTCATATCTGATTGATTGAAAGTGTCACCCCAGCCCCTGGCATACTTCCTTGGGTGCCAATGGAGCAGAAAGCTCTATTTCAAGCTCCTCCCTGCTGGGAGTTGCCTTGGTCTGAACTCCATCTCCAGAAAAGTAAGCCAAGTGTTGACCCCTCCCCAGGAAGGGTCAGGATCACTCTCACAGGCTATTTGGGCTGCCACTGAGACAAAGAACACATGGTCTCTGGGTTTCGCGTGGTCCCCCCTCCCCCTGCTTCCCCTTGCCATGCTTCCATGCCACCTGGGAGTGCTGAATTAAACATGGGCATCGGGGCATCGATTTGGTCTAATTTGAATTATTTGTGTAGGCCAAGAGGCTCATCATGAGATTATCTTAACAATATCTAAGCATTAAACTTTAATGCTTGGTACGTGAAATATGCTATATCATGTAGAACAAAATGTTGTGAGTTCTTTTTTTTCATAAAGTAAATGAGTTACTAAATTAGTTTCCTGGACATGGAAATAGTCTCTCAAAAGACTGTACTCTGGACACGTGGTGGGATATTACAGGGCTACTACAACAACTTAATGCCATTTTATCACTAGAGATTAAAAAAAATCACAAGAGCAGTAACATTTGAACTCACAAAACCTTTACCTTGGTTTTTTCATCCACAACCCTGAGTCCGTCCGCCGATACCCATAGAACGGCCTTCACTGCTTTCTTTCCCGTCTTTGAAAAGATAAGGGGGGGGGGGGGACATACACAAATAATGTTAAAAGGAAAACAAAATTCGTCTTCCAGAGAAAATACTGATTTCTGTCTTCCAAGAGTCACAAGGGGAGAGGAAGTCCAAGCGCAGGAAGGATGCCCAAAGCCAGATACTCAACCAAACTGCAGAAACGTTCAGGAAAAAACAAGCCAAAGCGATTACTTCAGAAACATAACACAGAGTCATAAAACAAACTAAGTAAGGGAAAGGGACAGACAGAACTAAACCAAGATAACACATTCCACAAAGGGCAGAGGATTTACAACTAGATTTCTCACCCATTTAAAATAAATAATTGAGAAACTAAGACTCAGATAAATATTAAATACATAAGGAGTTACACCACAAAAATGTCTACAGGTTTAGTGTGGAGAGCAATAGATAAATCAGAATCATTATGCTGACCGTTTACTATTCTGATAACCTGTGTGACCCTTGGTCACCTGAAATTTTCATGTTAAAAATGACAAGAAACCTTCATTACTCTATGGACAATCTTTAAAAGCCATTATTTATCCCCTCAAGAGTAACACCCCTTCAGTTTGGGTTTTTAAAATATTTATTTATGTATATGTATGTTTTGATTGCATGTATATTTGCACAGCGGAAGAGGGCATCAGACCCATGGGACTACAGCTACAGATGGCTGTGAACAGCCACGTGGGTGCTGGGAACTGAACTCAGGACCTCTGGAAGAGCAGTCACTGCTCTTAACTGCTGAGCCATCACTCCAGCCCTGATTTAATTTAGTTTTAATTTGACATTAAATGCATGAAAATATTCTAAAGGCAAAGCAAGTTTTAAAAATTATGGAGAAGATAAGGGTTATTTGGTGCTGTTGTCTGTTTGGTTGGTTTTTTGAGACAGGGTTTCTCTGTGTAGCCCTGGTTGTCCTGGAACTCACTCTGTAGACCAAGCTGGCCTCAAACTCAGAGATTTGCCTGCTTCTGCCTCTGCTTCCCAAATGCTGGGATTAAAGGCAAGTGCCACTATCGGCCACCCCGCCACCCGCCCATCCAGTTTTTTTGTTTTGTTCTCTTTCTTTTAGCTGGCTGGAAAAGACCTCTCTGTTGGGTTGTTACCCAAATAAGAACCACTGAGACCAAGTTAGTAATTTATTCCTCTGTGAGACAATGAAATAGTACTTAAGATCCTTTCTTAACTTGTCTATGGATATAAGCAAATTAAAAAAAAGGCTGAGGGTGGGTATCAGACTGGAACAGAAGTAATGACTAAAGGGTATCTGGTGTCAAATTTGGAGCAGCAGCTTCTAGAAGGGACAAGGAATAAGAGAACTGGCACTCTCCTTCCAAGGCCCCGAGCCCAGGAACCTGGCTGTGGAAGCATGCTCTTAGCTAAACACGCTGCTAGGACCCCTCCAGGCTCGTCCTCTCCACTGCCACCACCACATGCCAGATGAATGTCTGCGATGTTTTAGCCACCATACATACAGGAAGACCTCACAGACTTCTGAAAAGTGGTACTCCAAGAAAACAATAAAATAGTAAGTGCTAGAGATGAGTGGAAAACAAGGTACAATGATCAGAAAAAGCCAGTCAAATTTATTTGTGGGACTAGTGAAGGCTATACCAAGAAGATAGAACTGAGTCCTGAGAAAATTTTTCTCGATGCCCTAAAATAAGGCTAGGGAAGCAGAGAAATGATATGGACAAGCCAGGCAGAAGATAGTAGTCCAAGTCGGGAGGTGGTGGCACACTCCTTTAATCCCAGCACTTGGGAGGCAGAGGCAGGAGGATCTCTGTGAGTTCGAGGCCAACCTGGTCTACAAGAGCTAGTGCCAGGAAAGGAAACAAAGTGGCACAGAGAAACCCTGTCTTGAAAAACAAAAACAAAAAAACAAAACAAAAAAGACAGTAGTCCAAGACATCAAGGCAAATGGTACAAAAGTCTGGCACTCTGAAAATATTTTAGTATAGGTTGAAAGTAGGCTAGGCAAGAAGCAATGGTAGACAATCAGGAAGGAAGGCCGCATCACACAAGACCTGTATGCCTTCTAGGGAACTGGATCTTAATTCTGTGGGCAATGAAAGCTACTAAAAAAATTAAACACAATGAAGTTGATTTCCATTTCTATTCTTAGGTGTCAACCTGACTGTGTATGCATGTGTGCACAGTCAGAGGACAACCTGCAGTAGTCAGTTCTTCCCTTTTCTGATGTGGTCCTGGAGAGGGAACTCGGGTCACCAGGCTTGGTGGCAAGGGCCTTCACACACCATGCCATCTCACTGGTGTCAGGTTTGCATTTTCTAAAAATGTATTCTTATGTTTAATTATGCCTGTGTCTGTGCCTGTGAGTGCAATATCTGTGGATGTCAGAAGGTGGTGTTATATCCTGGAGCTGCAGTTATAAGTAGGTATGAGCTGCCTTTTGTGGCTACTGAGCAGTAAACTTGGTTCCTCTGGAAGAACAGCAAAAGCTCTTAACTGCTGAGTCATCTCTCCAGTCCCAAAATTTGCATTTTGAAACAAGACTTTGCAGCAATGTACATGAGGTCAGAAAGAGATCAACAAACAAGATTCCAGGTGTGGGGGGGAAATCAGGGTTGAGTTATCTTGGCTAAGATAGAAAGGGGGGTTTTACAGAGTATAGGGGAGAGGATGAGTTCCTGTCTTGTGTAAGAGTGAAAGGTAACTCTGGCTAAGATGATAAAAGATGCGAAATCCATTTTAGAGGAGATTTTAGGAAGTCCGAGGTGTCTGTCAAGCATCTAGCTAGGTGGGGATCAGCAGACAACTGAATATACAGGACCGAGGCTAAAAAGAGAATTGTTTTTTTTTTTGGGGGGGGTAATGTTTCTCTACACAGTCCTAGCTGTCCCTGACAGAGATCCTCCTGTCTCTGCCTCCCAAGTGCTTGGATTAAGAGTATGCTACCACACTTGGCAAAAGATAATTTCTTAAAATAAGTTTGCTAGCTTGGTGGTAGTAATGCATGCCTTTAATCAAAGTGTGACTTTGAGGCCAGTCTGGTCTATAAGAACTGGCTCCAGGACAAGCCCAAAAGCTACAGAGAAACCCTGCCTCGAAAACCAAAACAAACAAACAAACAAACAAACAAACACAAAAAACAAAACAAAACAAAACCCCCCAAAAAGGTTTGCTGTGGGATAATGCTCAATGCTGATGGACCAGCAGCCAGGTAGGGGACAACTAGACTAGGAGGATTCTTGGAAGAGGAAAGGCAGAGAGAGTCAGTCACCAACCAGACACGGAGGAAACAAGATGAGAATGCTGCACTGAGAAAAGGCACCAAGTCACATGGCTAAATGTAGACAAGAATTATGGGTTAATTTAAATTACAAGAGCTAGTTAATAATAAACCTGAGTTAAAAGGCCAAATAGTTTATACTTAAAACATGCCTCTGTGTATTCTTTGGGACTGAATGGCTGTGGGACCAGGTGGGACAGAAACTTCTGTCTACAAAAGTAATTATTTTATGTACATGAGTGTTTTATCTGTGTGTGCATCTGTACACCAGGAGAGGGCACTAGATCCCATGGCACAACAGTTACAGATGGAAGTGAGCTGCAATGTGGGTGTTGAAAATTAAACTCAGGATGTCTGCAAACACAGCCACTGCTCTTAACTGCTGAGTTCTCTCTCCAGCACCAAGAGATAATTAAAAGATTTATTTACTATGAATAGAGTAGTCTGTCTGCATGCCAGAAGAGGGCACCAGATCTCATTATAGATGACTGTGAGCCACCATGTGATTGCTGGGAATTTAACTCAGGACCTCTGGAAGAGCAGCCAGTCCTCTTAACCACTGAGTCATCTCTCCAGTCCCAAGAGATAATCCTTTTTGTGGTTGTTGTTTTTCGAGATAGAGTTTCTCTGTATCACAGCCCTAGCTGTCCTAGAACTAGCTCTTGTACACCAGTTGGCCTCAAACTCACAGAGCTCTTCCAGCCTCTGCCTCCTGAGTGCTGGGATTAAAGGCATGAGCAATCACTGCCTGGGTGAGGAAATTCTTAAGATAGAATTCTAACCTGGGAGACAATAGAAAGGGTAGACACCAGAGACCCATCAACAATTAAAGAGCTGGGAGGAGATAAGCAATTACTTGAAATGTCAGAAAAGGAATACAGCCAATGGGACAGAATAATGCGTGAGGACTATCATTAAACCTGAAGGAGCAGGGCTCAAAAGTAATGGACAGCTGTGTCAGAAGAGATAAAACCATCAAGTAAATGGAGATAGATCTTAGAAGAGCTTACTGGGAGCCGGGTGGTGGTGGTGCACACCTTTAATCCCAGCACTCGGGAGGCAGGCGGATCTCTGTGAGTTCGAGAGTTCAAGGCCAGCTCTGGTCTACAAGAGCTAGCTCTAGGCCAGGTTCCAAAGCTACAAAGAAACCCTGTCTCAAAAAGGTCAAAAAGAAAAAAGAAGAAGAGCCCACCAGACTGTGTAATAAAGACACAGCAGAGTAACAGAGTCATTGACAGCACATTTATGTGTTAATATGGCTAGGCTGTAGCCACCTGGTTGCTTGATCAAACACTAATCTAAAAGTTGCTGTGGCTTGGAATGCCTGCAATCCCAGCACTCAGGAGGCTAAGGAGAGATCATCATGTGCTTGAGCCAGATGGATACCACGGTGAATTCCAGGCCAGATGGTATACAAGAAATGTCTATCTTTTTTTTTTTTTTAAATCTTTCTTGAGACAGGATTTACGCAACAGCCCCTGGAACTCACTCTGAAGACCAGGCTGGCCTCAAATTCAGAGATCCACCTGACTGTGTCTCTGAGTGCTGGGATTAAAAGCATGCACCAACAGGCCTGGCCGAAGACTTTATCTTAAAAGAACAAACAAGGGCAAGAGAGATGGCTTAAGTGGTTAAGAGCATTTTGATTTTTCAGAACTGAAATTCAGATCCCGCCCCTCAGGTCAAGTGGCGCACAGCCACCTGTAACTCCAGTTTCAGCAGACCCAGGACACAACACCCTTTTCTGGCCTCAGAGGGCACAGCATGTAGGCAGGCACACAACAAACATACATACAAACGAACAAACAAGCAGTGACTGACTTTAGGTAAAGGAGATTATCTTTTAACATTTGGGTAAGTCTTGTTCAACCAGTTGAAAAAGAAAATGTCTACCTTGAGCCTGTAACACAGGAATCTTGTTTGAGTTTCCAGCCTGCTATCCTCAAACTTCAGACATGCCACATGCATAAACTCATGAGCCAGCTCCTAAAATAATCTACCTCACATGTGTCCAAAAGTACATATGCACCCACGTTCACCTATCAAGTGGGCTTCCCTGGAGGACCTGACTGATAGATGAGCTGAGAACTACATAAAAGGTAAAAAGAGCCCATGGATCCCAAACACACTCTTTAAAACGCTTAATTAGCTGAGTGTGGTGGTGCACTCTTTGATCCCAGCACTTGAGAGGCAGAGGCAGGCAAATCTCCATGAGTTCAAAGTCAGCCTGGTCAGCATCTCTGTCTCAAACAAACAACAGGCTTTACTCTAAGGTTAGATGGTGCTGCATGCTTGTAATCTCAGCACTAAGAGGTTAATGCTGGAGGCATATACAGCAAGACTATGTTAAAAAAGCATTTCCATAAAAAGGAGAGTTACATACAGGGCAAAGAGGCAGGCGAGGACCAAAGAACATCTAGAAGACTGTGAAAAACTTGCATGCATTTGCAAGTTACTCTAGAAACATAAACCAGCCTGAATTCAGTGCTATTATTTACAAGCTAAGCAAGAGACAGAACTTCTGCTTCTTCATATGTAAAACTGTGTATGTGTTAAAAGGATTAGAGATTATACACAGTAACTAGAATTTTATAAAGGTAAAAAGGGAATATAGTAGCCATTTAACATTATATTACTGCATCCTAGAGAGGACTGTAAGATGGGAGGAGACAAGTCTCACTCTCAGTCTCAAGCTGAGGATTCCTGGAGGCAGGATCACCCATTTTGGGTCTGAGGCAGAGGCAAGAGTCAGTGGCTGGCTGCTTTGCTTTTCTGACCTTGAGGTCTCTGGGTTTTTATTATCCATGCTACATGATACTGCTAATTTTTTTTAAAGTTGTGCTTTCAGCTTTGCTAAGTGAAGGACATTAATTCTTCCCTTTTTATGTTCAAAGAATTTGCTAGAGATTTGCTGTGGGGAATAGAGAAGGCAGCTATCCAATGACATGCAAGGCTGCTAAATGGTACAGAAAGTCCTTAGTATGTTCATGTGCAGATTTATCACTCATCACATCACATTACACTGCTATATAAACTGCAGTCTGCAGCATTTGCAGCAACAGGTAGGTTAAGGCTAGCCAACTGAAGGATTGGGAAAAATAAGTCATTTTAGAATTGGTCTCTTTGTTAGATTCTTTACAATATTCAGAAATGTTCTGAAATTTATTCTTGGCTCAATTTTATGGTTATAGAAACATTTACTTTTTCATTTATGCCTTCATAAAACATTTTATATTATAATAATGGATTGTATTGCATATAATCTAATAGACTCTGGGAAAGGCATAGTATACAACTGTGTGCCTAGTAGTGAACCCATCAGGATCCAATGGATAGTGCCAAACCCATGGTCACAGAAATGGCCCTGATGGGACACAAAACAAGACAGAGCTGTGATCATGGGAAAGAGATCTGTAAGGAAGAAGTGGGGATGGAGGCTGGCAGCAATGGGAGGAAAGGGAGGCTGGGGAAAGAGTAACCAGAATGCATTATACACATGTATGAAGTTGGCAAGAACAAAATGTATTGATTAAAAAAAAAAGCTAATTCACAAGAAACATGAAATGTAGGACTTACTTGTGGTGGAAATACCCTCTCCAAAAGGTGCATACCTTAGACACTAATAAAACTGTGGTGGTGATGATGTGTGTGAGAAATTACGGATGAGGTTATTACTGTTGTTACAACATTCTGGTTTGGTCATCACGTCAAGGTTACAGGTGAAGGTCCTACTGGCTAATGCTGATGTCAAGAAGAGTTTCACACTAAGATTACTATTTTTCAAAGAAAGAAAATGGACCTAACATAGACAGAATTTCAGTAACTTAGAATTTAGTGACATCTGGACAGAAGGATCAAGCTGACTGTGACTAGTGGAAAGCTTCAAGGTGCCACTTTCTAAATACCCACCCTGGGATTAAAAAATTAGTATCCACTTTAAATTTCTTTTATTATGAGTAAATCTTTTAAATTTTAATTTCTTTCTCTCTCTCTTAATTTTGAGACAAGGTTTTTCTAGATAGTCTAGGCTGGCCCCGAACTCTTTGTTACTCTAAACCCACACGTCTAGTAACCAGGTTCTGGCAGTGAGGCGAGGACAGATAGATGACTAAAGCCTGTACAGGAAAGCTACTACAAATAAGAGAACCACACAGTTTTAAATTTGTGTTGGTCTACTTTGGAGACAGGGTCTTGCTACCCTTGAACTCTCTATGTAGCAACTGGCCTTGAACTTGTGATTCTCCTGTCTTAACCTCCTGGGATCACAGGAGCGTGCCACTACGTATGCCTGGTGAATGGTATGTTGGGACTGAACCTTGTGCATGATAGTCAAGCACTATGTCAACTGAGCTAAATTCCTATCCCTTCAGAGTGATTAAGCAGAAATCACTTTTTAAAATAAATTGAAAACCAATAAACAATCAGGCTGGAGACAGTCTTCATAGATTAGAGGAGCCTTACATTGCTTCTTTTTCACATACAGATGCTAAGCTAAGCTGGAAGAAATGAGATACATTTATAGGAACGAGTGTTTAAATCAGAGATTAGCATTTTCTCTGGAAAGGGTCAACTAGCAAATACTTTGGGCACTGCCAGTCATATAATCTGCACGGCGACCTGTCAACTGTCATTGTAGCACAAAAGAAGTCACAGATAACATGTGAACAAGTGGGCATGGTCTTCTTCCAATAAAACCTGCTTTTCAAAGACAAATAGAGTGGGCTATGCTCTGAAGATTTTTCTAGAATATAGTCATTTCTTTTGAAAGATTCATTATTCTGCACCCCCATATTTATACCCTATCCAATATTTTAGATTGACTCACATCTTAGGTTCTGTCTATGATTCCCAGCATCACTAATGAGGTAAGAATACACACTACCATAAAAAGAACTGAGAGCAGAGACAAGACGGTTTGGGTAGCATATGACAGCTAAGAATGAAAAGACTAAACAGGCATTCTCCCAGAAGTCACAGTAAGGAGGTGTCATGCAGGCAGGCCATGTGGCACAGCTATGACAGTCCCAGAAGCAGCACGCACACTCACAGAGAACTCAGTCACCAGAGTAATAATGACACATTAGCCAGGTAATCATGGTGCAGTATGCCTTGAAAAATAAAAAAGGGCAGGGCGGTGGTGGTGCACGCCTTTGATCCCAGCACTCAGGAGGCAGAGGCAGGGGGATCTCTGTGAGTTTGAGGCCAGCCTGATCTACAAAGTGAGTTCTAGGACAGGCTCCAAAGCTACACAAAGAAACTATGTCTACAAAACTAAACTAAATAAAAATAAATAAATAAGAAAGGAAAGAAGGAAGGGAGGGAGGGAACTTTTCTCCCACAGGATCTTGGATTCAGGTGTTGTTTTAAATTTTATTTAAAATTTGAGGAAAAAGGACTGTGTCCATAACTCGGTATTTGAATTTTGGAGAAGAATGACATGCTGAACAAATAAATGCATATTCTCCAAAGCAATAAAGGGATGGAAACACAACTTCCCCTCAGATTTGAGGTTGGCTCTATGTGTAATGGTTGCTTCATTAAATTTTCCCATTCTTTCCCAACTTAATTAGTCCAAACTCTCAGTCTAGGTGTTCAGAAAACCTTCATTATTCTTTCTTACACTTAAATTTCCATTCTGTTCTAGCAGCATTTGTTACTGTTGAACAGTTTGGTGGTATTTCATTAATGCTGAGTAATTCTTGCATTACAGAATGAACTTGAGAATCTGTATTTCATCTATCCATCCACTAAACTCAAATATTGTAGAGTAGAAACTAAACAGCACACAGTCCTCTGAAGATCCGTGTCCTCAGACAGCCTATGTTACAGTGACAGGGACACACACAAGTAAGGTGTAGGGAACGACAAGCGGGACAAACAGGCAGCATGTGTACAGACAGTGGGGCGGGGTTTTAAGACAGGTGGAAATGAATGCCTCATTCAGATGAGACTTTTGAGCAAAGAAAGAAATGGGGAAGTGGGTCAAGCATATGTGTGTCTGGATGGTATGTGTTCCATATTATAATAAGCTATAGTAAATACAAAGGCCCCGACACAGGAGCATTCCTGGTGCCTTTTAAGGAATTAATAAAGAGGGTAGGATGAGATGAGAGGAACAAGAACAGGACTATCTCTACAATAACCTACAAGGTCCTCATGATTCTTTGGTCAAGACACTCTTCTGAGGTAGGCATTAACCACAAAGCTTCTAAATGTCCAGGGCAGAATTAAATAAATAGCAAAGGCTCCAGAATCTGTCTTTGATACTATGCTATACAATTTATATGATAGAAGTATCAGTACAAAGTTCACAATGCCTGGCGTAACACAGCATTGGGTGACATCATCTAGGTAGAGTTGCAGGTACAGAAATATCCACAACTAAGAAGTATTTAGACAGAGGTATAAGGAAAGCTAGGAATATATTGTTCTCTATACTCCAGATGAACAATGTTTCAAGGAGAGCCAGACCGTCGAGTGCTGATAACAGTCTAGGATCAGGGTGACAGCCTCGCTGCAATAATACAAAGACTTGAAAGGAGCAGCTTTAGTGGAAAGCCAGAGGCCAAAGCAGTGGTGGTTATTAAACGGGATCAACAAAAGATAGGATGGCAGAAATGAAGACACCAAGAAGCTTTTCTAAAAATGTGTTTTATTTTTAGGACAATCCACTGAAGAAAGAAAACTATTAAGGAAATAGGGGATTGGAGTAAGAGCTGAAACAGTAAGAACCTAAAGGAAGTTGGGCATGCTTGTCAATCCCAGCACCCAGGAGGCAGAGGCAAGATGATTATGAGAGAGGCCAGCTTTTCCTATCTAGAGAAGTCCTGTTTCAAAACCAAAACAAAGCAAAAGGGAAGGAATGAGCACATATGGGCACAGACGACAGGCGGGCAAGTGGACGTGACACTAAGCCGGAAGCCAGGCAAGTGCTCTACCGATTGGTACAAGCTTCAGTCCTGGATCAGGTTTATCTGCCCAGTAGGAGCAAGGAGGAAAAAAAGAACAGAGTAAGACATTCTGAGGGCTGGCGAGATGGCTCATTAGTTAAGAGCACTGGCTGCTCTCCCAGAGGACCCGGGTTCAATTCCCAGTACCTAAATGACAGCTCATAACTGTCTATAATACAGCTCCAAGTGATTTATACTCTCACACAGACATACATGGAGACAAAACGGTAATGTACATAAAATTAAATAAACAAATTCTGAAAGGGTTTTGTTGTTGTTTGTTTTTTTGAGACAGGGTCTTACTATGTAGCTCTGGCTGTCTTGGAATTCAGTATATATACCAGAGTGGCCTCAAACTCACAGAGATCCACCTGCCTCTGCCTCCCAAGCACTGGGAAATTCTGAAAGTTTAAGGAGAAAAAAAGAAGTAGAAAAATTATCTAAAACAAGAGAGTAATTGTGCATGAAAATCAAGACATCTTACTCATCACTGACTAGGGACAGACTGCACATTCCATAAGGTGCTGACTTGAGAACCACTGAGATGCTATGAATATGCAGTGTGCATGTGAGGATTGGCTTCTGAAAATTAATAATTTATCCCCTTAAATCTAGAAAAAGTCAGTGACCAAGACTCCCCCCCCCCCCCCATACAGGGTTTCTCTGTGTAGCCCTGGCTGTCCTGGAACTTGCTCTTGTAGACCAGGCTGGCTTTGAACTCACAGAGATCCACCTGCCTCTGCCTCCTGGGATTAAAGGTGAGTACCAATTAGGGATGTAGCTCAGTTGATTGAGTGCTTGCCTAACCTGGATTACATCCTGGTTTTTGCAACACTAGGCTCAGTGGTACACTCCTGCAACCCCAGCACTTCCAGAGGCAGAGCCAAGAGAATGAGAGGTTCAGGTGATACTCGGGTAGAAAGCAAGGTCTAGGCCATCCTAGGATGCATGAGACCTTGTCTCAAAATCCCAAAATAATAGTTCTCTACCTTCCTCCCCCCAACACACAGGAAAATGGAAGCCTGGTAGCACAGGTTTGTAAGCCCAGATATTTAGGAGGCTGAGGTAGAAATATCACTAAATTCAAGGCCAGCAAATTAATAAGATCATGTCTCAAAAGATTAAGTAAAAAAGGGCTGTGGATGTAGTTCATAGTAGAACACTGGCCTGGCATGTGCAACCTCCAACATCACAAAAGAAAAATAGAAAAACAAAAGTGATGGTGTATAGAATGGTGTTTAAGAGTACAGACTAGGGAGACAGATTATCTAGGTTCAAATCCAAGCTCCTATCACTTACTGGACCTGGGTTTAAGGAGGCTACTTAACCTCTGAAACCTCAGCTTCCTCACTGCATAAAGAATAATAATAATTCAATGTTAAAGATTAAAGTGATTCATAACTTTTTAATATCTTATATAAATTTGACATTGTGACAGTTAGTATTGTCAATTTGGCAGAATCTGAAATCACCCAGGAAAGGAATCTAAATGAGGACTTGTTTAGATTAGGTCAGCCTGTGGACTGATTGTGAGCTACCCAAAGTGGGTACTGGGAACTGAACTCGGGTCCTCTATAAGAGCAGCAATTGCTTTCAACGGGCCATCCTTCTAGACTCTTTTATTTCGCTCTAGTATTGGAGACAAACACCTGGGCCTTATGCATGCGCATTCTGGGCGCGCACTCTACCGCTGAAGTACATTCCTTGCCCTGGTCCTTCTGAAGATCTGAGCAGTGAACAAAGATCACTAGAGAAGTATGAGAGTACAGCACCCACGCAGCAGATCCTGGCAGACTATTAATATGACAGCTTTTCCTAGATCAAAGGTCAAAGATCACAGTAGGATCTTCAAAGTAAGTTTAATGTACTTTCATGTATACTCCTGAAATTTAACTTAAGATCTGTTAAAAAGTAATAGTATTGCATGTAAAATTTGGGGTACTTCCATTTTTTACCTGATTTTAATATTTCTTTCTATTTCTGTCAGTCTTGGGCCCTAACTAAAAGCTACCTGTTAAAAATATAGCTAAAACACTAACAAAACAGTTTTGAAAGATCAAATAGAGTATCTAATAGCAGGTGCTGAAGAGATCATTAAAAAAAAGAAACCTACTTGATTCATTTATTGGGCTTCCCTAAAAATCAGATTTAGTATTACAAGGAAAAAAAAAGGGTAAAACCATAAACAGCAACTAATTCTTTAATTTTCAGATACAGTCAAATCTATTTCTGTTTGTAGAGAAATCAAGGTTTTATTTTGTTAGCATGTCAGTGCTATACTGGGGTGTAACTCCTTATAGAATAAGCATAATCATGGCATCAAACTTACTTTTCCAAAGAAGCCTTTGAAGAACTTCCTTTCCTGGAGGAACAGGGGGACAAGTCGAGTGCTATTATTGTATAGGCTAATAAATGTCCCGGGGTTTCACATCAATTAAGCACATACAGAAATAGAAGGGAAAGTGGGAGAAAGGGAGAGATGAGGGTTTTAAAGAGTTATCAATACCAGGAGGGAGGGTGACAGGGAAAAGGAAAGGTGCATTAAGTGCAGGGCAACACACGGTATGACCTAAGAATCTCTGGAAAGGGAGGAATTCAGAGCCTGTATCCATGCAGGGCAACTACTTCATTTAGGAATCTCTATTTTTCCAACAGAGATTATCCAAATTTGGCAGCAGATAAAAAGATTAGGACATACCAGGTGGGCATGATTTTGTATTTAAAATTCATAATAATAACAAACTGAAGCTTAGTTCTACATACATTTTTCTACTTAAAATCAATGATAGTCAAATGTGGTGGCATGTGCCTATCTATCATCGTAGCTCTTTAGGAGGCTGAGGCAAGGCTGACTGAGCCCAGAAATTCAGGGTCAGCCTTGACATCATCAGCCTGCCTCTTAAAGAAATAAAAAATAAAGCTGGGCAGTGGTGGCGCACGTTTTTAATCCCAGTACTTGGGAGGCAGAGGTGCAGGTGGATCTCTGTGAGTTCGAGGCTAGCCTGGTCTACAAGAACTAGTTCCAGGACAGGCTACAAAACTACAGAGAAACCCTGTCTCAAAAACCAAAGGGGACAGGGGTGGGGGGGGGGAGAAAGAAGGAAAGGAAAAATAAAACAGGAGCCTATAAAGAAGCTCCAGGTTAGCCTGGCCTTTATAGTGAGATTCCAGATTAAAAGCAAACCACCACCTTGTTGGAACAGCATGCTTCCCATGCTGTTAGGCTCTGAATTTGATGCTCTGGAACTGCAAACCTTAACAAAACACATAAAGCTAAATCATGAGCATACCTCAACAGTTCTTGTCATACCCTTTCTAACTCAGGGAGCTTAGTCATGGGTGGTTCACATCCATTAGTGTAAGTGTATATATGTGTATGTGTATGCTCATCGATTCTACAACATACAGAAATAGCGGGATCTATTCCAGTTCAGAATAAATCATTATAAGGGACTGAAGACTAATGCTTATACTGGGGCATAGAAAAAATATTGGAAAAATCAAATTATGCTCATGGGCCACAAATAGAATTTAAGAAACAGGGTTTTATTTAACTGTTCTTTTTGAAGCAAAGAATCTTGCACTGATATAATCATACAATTACTAACTATCAGGATAAGGAAATCATAACAATCTATGGTCCTACCATCAATTTGTTGTTTTGGTTTGTTGAAACAGGGTCTTACTATATAGTCTGGTACTCACTTACAATATAGGCTGGCCTGAAACTCACAAAGATAGATCTGCTGGGAGTAAAGGGATTCACTACCACACCTAGCTCTACCATCAGTTTTAAGCTCCATTTACACAGTTGATTATTAAGAAAATTTGAAGAATGTATGCAAAGTAGATAGGTTCAAACTCCCTCAACCCAGCTTCCTATTCCCTTCCTAGTGCTGAACTGTACTTTTATCCTCTACTTTTTATAACCAACTTTTGTAGTTGCAAAAATGTCTAGTAAAAGACAAGGATGCGATGCTGAAATCTGAGTCTTCTAGCTTTTGAACTCATTCAGTGTTTTTAAACACTAAAATGACTTCCTCTAAATTCTGAAAGTCACAACAAATATCTCCACAAGATCTAAACAAAGCTGGAAAAATAACCAGCGTGTTCCAGGTAGCTGTCACAGCAAGACTAAAATGATTTCTGCTGCCAAGTTTGGTGGACCTAGTTTTGTTAGAGTAACGCTCAGCTTTAAAGGATGCAGCCAAAGTTAAAGATTCAACATTCTCGTGCAGGGCAGGGAGGGGACAGGACACGACAGTTAATATTTAATTCAGCTCCTAGAAAAGCTCTTGTTAAAGATGAGATTTTTTTTTCTTTTTCTTATAAAAGATCCCAGATGTTAATGAAAAAAGGTGACATGCAAAATGCATAAAAGACAGATAATGGATTGGAGAATATTAATGTTCTTTAAAAAAAAGATATGATTCTTTTACCTGCTAAAATAAGAACATATATTAAAACAAAGATATCAAATAGTGAATAAAAACCCAACATACTAGGAACTAGTTATATAATGAAACAAATCTAAAATCAAAGGCAGAGAAAGAGAGACATTTAGAAGCAATGGAATGAAATAGCATTCTACAATGAAAGGCATTTTGGATCCCGTGAAGCAAGGCAAAGTCTGATACAATAATTATAGAGCTCACTGCTAAATGCATTATTTACCACCCTGTAACATAACTAAGCAACAGCTATATCTGAAATTTATTCTATGCAATCTAAGCTTTGTAGTAGTGAATTAGTGAATTATGTCACAAAATAAATGAGTTAAAATAATTGTTACTTCATGTATATGAGGGTAAGAGATGGTCTGAGGTACATATTTTAAAAACTATCTTGATACTATTTTCTCCACTGGAGAATGTCAGCTTTGCTGATGACCTCTAACACAATTTAAAGTAATTCTAAATTACAAGGGACCACTTCGGAAAGGTCCTCATACAACTATACTTTAAATCATTTTCAATTCCCCACAAGGTTAAAACCACTAGAAATAGAATTTTTTGGTTTATAGGCCGTTCACGCAACAGGCTTAATGCCTGTTCGCTGTTTAACTGGTGGTATGTGAGCTATATAACTCCTCACATTTTAAAGTTCTGGCATTCAGTTTGAACAGATTGCAAAGGTATTTTGTTTCTTTAACACTCTGTAACTTTATACACCCCTACAACTTGTTTCTACTTATCTGAAAGTCTTTCGGGAAGCTTTATGATCTTTACACTAACAGACAAACACTAGCGACACAGCATTTGGTACAATGTAAGAACTGGGCACGGCAGGCTGTAGAACCTAGATGGATAGCTGTTAATAAGAATGCTGTCAAGAAAGAAAGGTATCTAATATCTCTACTTAGTGAAAATATGAGAAGACAAATAAACAAAAAAAACGAAACAAAAAAACACCACAGAGCTATGTGGACTCACAAGACAATATCCTGAAGACTTCCTATTTACTGTAGGTTCTCAGTATAGCACTAGACAGTTTATCTACAGAACAGTGATGTTTTATTGAGCATAATAAATAGAAGTTTACCCATTACCCAAAAATCCAGTTTGATTTTTTTAAAACACATTTGCCAGTATAAGTTTATATATCTGTCCTAAGTCTCCTAGATATGCCAGAGGACGATGCAGGTGTATCACTTTGCTGAGGCAGGGTCTCTGCGATCCTGGAGTGCACTAATTCACCTAGACCAGTTGGTGAGTGAGCCTCAGAGATCTTTGTCTTCACACTCCCAGATCAGGGATTACAGCCTTGTGAGTTGTAATCACTGTCTGGCCCTGTATAACTACAATTTTTAAAATGCAAATTTAGGTTCTCTTTATGGTAAATATAAAGCACATTAAATGTTATTCAAACAGTCGTGGACCTTGAACAATAATCTTGTTTTAAAAGTAAACGGTGAAATAAAACAAAAAAATCTACTCAACAAATTAGCTTTAAACTAGGTGGTGAGCAGAGTGGAGAGGGCTGTACCCACCCGTCCTTCCAGTGTGTGGGAAGTAGAGGCCAGAGGAGGAAGAGTTGGAGGTCCTATCTCAAAAATGCCAAAAATTCCCAACAGTAGCAGCAATAAAAACTAGACATTTAAATAAATACTGGCTACATCTAGGTTTGGGAGAGATCTTGTTTTATTTAATAAACACTTTTTAAAAAATTAATCTTATGTGTGTGGGTGTTCTGCCTACATATATGCCTGTGTACCACATATATGCCTGGGTCTCTTGGAGACATAAGATTTCCCTGGAACTGGAATTACAGATGGTCGTGAACCACAATGTGGGTACTCAAAATCGAACCTAGGTTTTCTGGAAGATCAGACAGTGCTCTTAACCACTGAGGAATCTTTCTAGCCCCTATTTGTAAATCTTGGAGTTCATTTGTACTTTATACAATACACATGTTTCTAATTTTTTTTTTTAAGTTAAGATTCAGATGAAGTGACATACTCAGGAGGCAGAGGAGGGTAATGTACTGGAAGTTGAAACTGTCTCAAAAACCCAAATACGACAGACACCAAAGATTAAAAACAAAATTAGATAGTAATGCTAAAGATGTGGCTTGGCAGAGTGCTTGGCTCCTGTGATGCCCTGGGTTTTATATGCAAAAGGACTGAATAAAAAATTTTCTTTTAAAATATTTATTTATTTTATGTGCATTAGTGATTTGCCTGCATGTATGTGTCTGTATAAGGATGCCAGATCCCCTGGAAATGGAGTTTAGAGCTGCCATGTGGGTGCTGGGAATTGAATCTGGGCTCTCTGGAAGAGCAGTCAGTGCTCTTAACTGCTGAGTCACCTCTCCAGCCCCAAATTAAAAGATTTTCTAAAAATTAAAATATTTCCTAATTCCACAGTGGTTTTGTAACCCTTAGTAATATAAATTTTAAGACATTAATAACTATAGTTTGTTTCAGGATAACCTAATTGGCATCCTAGGATTTTACTTTTATTTTTATTTTTAATTATGTGTGTTTCTGCGTGTGGGTTTGTGCACGTGTGTGGTAATCACAGAAAACAGAAGACGACCATTAGATCCCCTGAAGTTGGAGTTACAGCCACCTCAAGAGAGTGATGGGAACTGAATTTGAATCCAAAGAGCAGCAAGCCCCTTTAACTGCTAAACCACCTCTCTTGTCTCCACCCCTCCCCATTTCCTGGTGTGTCTGTTGTTTCCCATCATTAGTAATACACTGATATAAAATATTCTTAAGGCTGGGAATGTGGGCTCATGCCTGTAGTTCTAGCATTAGGGAGGCAAGCCAGGATCAGAAACTAGAGGCTAGCTTGGGGTACATACTGAGCTATACAAAGAAACTATCTCAGGGAAGAAACAAACAAAACATTCTTTAAGAAGTTAAATAACTTTAAAACATCTTTACCTAAACTCATATAATTTATCATTCTAGAGGAATGGAGAATTATTTTGTAAGAAAAACCCTTTTATTTCTCTTTTAAGGTAGTTTTGATAAAAATGGGAAGCTAACCTATCTGAGTCTGTATTTAATTGGGAATAGTTATATAAGAGAGCACATCTGTCAAACTAGTCTCATGGACCACAGAACATCGATGTAAGCCTCTTAACATTGATGAAATCGAGGAAACTTGATGGGTTTCTATCACTTTCACTTAAGAATTTAATTGTCCAAAATCTGGGATAAAAGGGTTTTTTCTACATATAGATGAATGTATGCGCACCATTTGCACACAGAGTTGTTTATGTTTTGTCTTCTACAATTAGTTATTCTTTTTATTTTTCTTTCTACAACAGATTCACGCATTTATTCCAAAGTAAAGTCTACTTCTCTGATATATTTTTAAATTTTACATATACGATACTGAGGGAATACACAAGAGGTAACATAAACTGTACCAATAAAGCAGAAAAGTTTTGGTTATTAAGCAAATTGAGAAAAAAAAAAGCACTCATTAGTAGCCAAACTTATACTAATAAACCCAAAGTAACATGAACTGAATGCTGTTTAGGGATAGGCCATGCAGAAGTGATGCTGAAAGCTTTCACAGCGAAGTGGGGAATGGCTGCACACTGGAGAGAAGGAGGCTGTGAGGGGCTTAAAGAGCTATGGGACAGTACTTAGACATTGAAAATAGAAAACTAACACGTCAATATGATCCTGGCTCAACTGTAAATACTTTCTCTCCCTTCTTAAATACACAAGTATGAATGTAGGATGTATTCTATGATGTAACAGGCAAAGAAAACGCTATGTCTCTCGAAAAAGGAATTATACATTTCAAGTTTATGCAAAAGGAAGAGAAAGCAGGTTGTTTCTGTCCGAGGAACATAGAAGAAAGATGCAGGAGTCAAGATAACGAGAAGTCTTGCATCAGGCATTGCTCAGACATCTTCTACTTTTGTCCCTGGAAAGTTCTTTCTTATAGATTTAAAATTAACAGTGTTATCATTCAGGTATCACAATTAAGTGTTAACTGTGGCATTTTTGGGTTGGCTTTAGAATATTATTTTCTATCAGATTTCATACTGCTTGTTTTTTATGGACTATGGTAAGTGAAAAGCATAATTTGGATAATGTAGGAGTTGGTCTTTATAATCTGTACCTTTGAACAGAGAACATGAGATGTTCTCTTTTTCAGTAAGCCCACATATTTTGCCTTGAGAGAACACACTGTTCTGACTGATTGCTGGGTGGTAAAATTCAATGAGCACAATCTTGTAAGAAAATATTGATAGCATATAGATCAATATTAGCAATCACCAAATACATACAGCTTTCAATCTTTTTACAGCATCTTCACAGATGTGCATTCCTCTTGACTCATCAACTTCTACATGGCCAAGGTACTGTGGAGAGAAGGGAAAGGAGTTAGTTCTATTGATGTTCACTGAGAAACTATTTAGTAGATAGCGGATGATAGAAAATTAAATTCCCGCATCACTAAACTCATAGCTACTGAAGAAAAGTAAAGGTAATCTTATTTTATAGGAATTATCAGGGGAATAAATGAAAAAGCATATGATAGTCACTAAGTATATTCAGTCATCTGAATCTACGGGGTCAAGAGCATAATAACTAAGTGATATACAGCTCCTCTATCTCCACACATAAAAACAATCCTAGGACAAAGTATGTACACCTAACATGAAAAAGTACAAACATGACCAGCAAGACGGTTCAGCTGATAAGGTGCTTACTCACAAACCTGACAACTTGAGTTCGGTTCCTAGAACCCATACAGAGGAAGGAGAGAAGCAATTCTCACAAATTGTTCTGATCTCTACACACGCATCACGGCATACATGCACACACACATACACGTGCATACACAGATGTGTGAAGAAGTTTGAGGAGGAAGGTATTATAAGGTTCAGAAATTATCATGGGCTGAGAGAAGTGCACAAACAATTTATGTGTACTAGGATAACTAAACATCAGCAAGTATTCCTGTTGCCTGGAATATGAACAGATTTTGAGTACTGAAATCAGTCTGCACTTGACCCTAGAGACAGCATGAGATTGTAATTTAAATTAAACCTTATCATAGGACTAGTCTCAGGTTAAGCAAAAGCGATGGTGACAATATGCCTTGATTTCATATTCTAAGGGTTCCCGCCTTCCTTCCCTAACAGACAAGATCTTACAGTCTTGTTGTTATGCACCTCAGGCTGGCCTCGAACTCATGACCTTCCTAGCTCAGTCTCTGGAGCATCTGAGACTGCAGGTATGCACCATCACACATGACCTACAAGTGCTTGCTTTCTTTCTCTTTCTTTCATCCTTCCTTCCTTCCTTTCTTCCTTCGCCCTTTTGTTTTTTGTTTTTTGTTTTTTTTTTTTTGTTCTTCAAACAGGGTTTCTCTACGTAACTCTGGGTTATGAAACTTGCTTTGTAGACCAGGCTGGTGTTATGGAATATTATTTTATTATTTTAAGATGTGTTACACTTGTTTATGCTGTTGAGACATTTGTTTAATGATGCAAAGATGTGTTGCATTCATTTATGTTGTATTTGTTTAACTCCGTGAAGCTGTATTATTTTGCCTGTCTAAAGCACCCATTGGTTTAATGAAGAGCTGAACACTCAATAGTGAGGCAGGAGAAAGGATAGGTGGGGCTGGCAGGCAGAGAATAAATAGAAGGAGAAATCTGGGAGCAACGGATGAAGAGCAGAAAAAGAAGGGGCCAGTCACACAGACGGCCACAGAGTAAGAGTGAAAGTAAGGTATACAGAAATAGAGAAAGATAAAAGCACAGAGTCAAAAAAAAGAGAAGAAATACTTTAAGTTAAAAGAAAAGCTGGCAAAAAACAAGCCAAGCAAAGGCTGAGCATTTATAAGAAATAATAAGTCGCCATGTGTGATTTATTTGGGAGCTGGGTGGTAGGGTCCTCAAAGAGCTAAGGAGCAAAAGAGAAAAAAAACCCCAAAAAACTAGCAACAGGCTGCCTTCAAACTCAGAGGTCTGCCTGCCTCTGCCTCCCCAGTGCTGGATTAAAGGTGTGTGCCACCATGTCCTGGCTCCACATGTGCTTCCTTAAAGGCATCTGGTTCCAGGTATGGTGGAGAATACTGTTTTCTGTCCTGCTGGGTCCTTCATCTGTTCAGTCCCAAATAAACACACATAGGTCTACATTAATTATAAACTGATTGGCCTAGTAGCTCAGGCTTCTTGTTAACTTTTATAACTTATATTAGCCCATAATACTTGTCTGTGTTAGCCACCTGGCTTGCTACCTTTTTCTGTGAGGGAGTCACATCTTGCTTGCTCTGTGTCTGGGTGATGACTACAGACTGACTCTTTCTCTTCCCAGAATTCTCCTGTTCTCATTGCCCTGCCTCTACTTCCTACCTGGTCGCCCTGCCTATACCTCCTGCCTGGTTGCCCCACCTATACTTCCTACCTGGTTACTGGACAATCATTATTTATTTAAAATGTCTGCAGTTGTCACCCAGATGCAGAGGACGCAAGATGTGACTGCCTCGCCAAAAAAGGTACCAAGCCACGTGGCTAACACAGACAAATATTATGGGCTAATATAAGTTATAAGGGTTAATAAGAAGCCTGAGCTACTAGGCCAAACAGTTTATGATTAATGTAGACCTCTGTGTGTTTATTTGGGACTAAATGGCTGTGGGACCTGGTGGGACAGAAACTGCAGTCAACAGAACACTTAGTATACACACCCTAAGCCACCCACTAGATGAAACCATAAAATCTGGATACAATGCATTGGAGCAGCTACTGAGGTTCTGAAAAGAAAATAGAAGAATCAAAGTACTGTTCACTCGAGGCATTACTAATTTCCAAGTTTACCTTTCCCACTTCCTTCACTGGAAACTCCAGTTAAAAAAAAATACAGTTAGAGCAGTAAGAACAGGCACGAAGGAACTCTGGTAAAATGACTCTAGCTCTGACATGAGGACCAGGAAGGGAAACTCCTAAATTCAGAGAAAGCCAAGGAGCTGCAGGAAACCTACTGGTAATGTGGAGACGGTTAAAGCAGCAGAAGTAGCAAAGCTGAAAACACCTTAAATTCAGAGGATCCTTTCCACTTAGTCAGAGAATGAGGGTGCTAAAGGAGAGATCCAAGCAAAAAGCTACTAAAGAGGACAAAAGCTTGGGAAACTGAAGTTCTGCGCTAAACTTGGACTACACAGGTAAGGATCTGCTCCTGTAACTGGTATATCAGGACTTTCAGAGCTGAACCAACAGAAACACCATTTCTCAGTTCTCATACTCACCACCAACGGGTGGTGTACACACCATAGATTTATACTAGACAGATACAAGTCTCATATCTAACTAAAAAATCCAAATTCCTCCAATATGAAATTTTCTGAGTATAGACATGAGATGCAGATATGATATAGATAGTAGCAAAGTCCACACATGGCCTCAGGTTAGGTAAGTCACAGTCAAAATCAGGTAATGCTAAAAATATTACATATAATTACATTTAGGATATATGTGTAAGGCAAATAAGAAACATAAATGTTTACATTTAGACTTGAGCCCTATCTCTAGGATATCTTACTATGGATATATGCAAATAGTCCAAAGTTTTAAAAAAGATCTGAAAAACACTTCTACTCCTAAGCAGTTTTAGATATAGGATACAAAACAAACAAAAATATATATAAGTAAATATAAATAAGTCACCTATATAGCACAGGCTGGCCTCAAACTTGTTATGTAATCAAGGATGACTTTTAATTTATAATCCTCCTGCTTTTTTTCTCTCTCAAGTGCTGGAATTACAGGTATGTGCTATTATACCCATTTTATACAAGTGTTGAGAGTGAACCTGGGGCTTCATACATGCTGGACAAGTGATCTACCAACTAAGCTAAAGACCCTAGGTTCCCTTCCTCAAAAAGACTCAAACAAATCCCAGGGTCTTGCAACGCAATATTCAGCTGGTTTACAGCAAAATCCTGAGTTTAATTCATTTCTGTGGAAAATTAATCCATGTTACAAACACACATATTTTAAAAGCAGTTTTATAAAAACATTCAAAGAGGCACTAGTGTACTCAGAGACTATTTACAATTATACCAGGCAGTAATCTTGGAACTTACTTTTATAGGATCATTTACTTTCATAGGATCCCATAGAAAGAACATCACCCCCATGACAGCTGGAAGTAATTCTAGAAGACGACGTCCCTTCTCCCAGCAAAGTTTGAGCTCAGGGTTAGGGACATCATTTAGGGGTTGATTACGACTGTTACATGGTTAGGGTAGGGAGGGAAATTATGAAGGCTCAGGGATCTCTTTGGGAAAAAAAAGGAGAAAATTGGATGGGATAATAGATTAGTGTGAGCTTTCTCACACTAATAATAACAATGAATTATAGAGTGAATACTTATGAGCTATTATTTATAAACAACTTAAGTTGGTATAGATTCTTGGATACTGATACAAACTTAAATTATATTGAATATGTTCCTATTTGATTTACAATATTTGTATACCTAGGCAAAGTTATTTTATCATATTTTATGTATGCATGATTCTACCTCAGCTTAAGACATTTTGCATATTGATACAATTTTAGAATAAATTTATCATATTGCAATATACATTTCTACCTCTGATCAAGATACTTATACACTGTTTATGTTTTGTGGTCACTGTCCTTACTTGTTGCACACTAAATATGAAGTCTTAGTCTTTCAGTTATATAGATATTAAAAATTATAGGTCAAGTCATCCATACTTAAGTAATCATACTTAGATTAATCAGGTTCTTTAGATACATTGAGATTGTATTCTGCATAGATAGGTAATCTTCAACTACTTCAAAGAGCTGTAGAATAAATATGGCATTTAAATAACTTAGGGTTCTGTTGACATGAGACATGATTGCTTTTGGCAGCACTGATCTATTCCCGAGAAAATGTTGAGCACTGAAGACACTCCACTTGGAGCTTGTTTTCTTCTTGAAGAAACTGGCCTTTGG
Source organism: Myodes glareolus (assembly GCF_982192425.1). Classification (NCBI taxonomy): domain Eukaryota; kingdom Metazoa; phylum Chordata; class Mammalia; order Rodentia; family Cricetidae; genus Myodes; species Myodes glareolus. The sequence goes on along the minus strand of NC_142036.1, from coordinate 42,383,783 downwards.
GCAAGGAACTGCCCATGCATCGACCACTGACAAAATGCACAATGTCCAGACAGCGCAAGCAGGATATAAGATAAGAGACTGTCAAATCTTGCCAAGACAGGAAAAGAAGTTTGAAAATTTTCCTACCTCTGAAAATGGTCTGTCAGTCACTCTAGGCCTTAGCCAAAGGTGGTTGCTTCAACATTGCAAATGAGGGTGATTGCCCAGGTAACCAGTTGTCTCTGTCAATTGTTGCACATTTTGAAAGTTGCTTGATTGTACTTCCTGCTTATGCAAGTAAGATTATTTCCGTTCTCGGGTCTTTGATGGGGTTGAAGACTAGATAGTTGCAGTTACTTTCCTCTCATGACTTGGCCAAGTTATAATACGAGATTTAAACTCTTTAGGATAGGATAATATTGAAACATCATATGTTTCTTGTTTTTTATTGTTTATGCTGGTTGTAATTCTAATTTTTATACCTGATGTTTGTTCTTATTGTATATAATTTTGTATTAGGCTTAAAACTCTTATTTAAACAAAAGGGGGAGGTGCTGTAGGAAATCCTACAGCCAGTAGCTTTAAGTTACCTGCCCACTTGGGCATGGCCTCTTATACTACAAATGCCACTGGAAAGTGTGCTCCCTCTCTCTTCCAGCTGCTAGAATCAGTTCCTGTTCCCTGTTCGTGCAGGACCGTGATCTGTGTGTCTACTCCTAAATAAATAACCCTTTATTATACTCAATTCTGAGCTAGTGTGGGATTTCTTTTCAGCATCCATCTTCAAATTGTCTTAAAATGACTGCAAAATGGAAGGTCTCAACAACAACAACAACAACAAAATAGAATATATATACCAAATTTAAACTTTAAACTTAGAAAACCACATTGGATTAACTCAGTAGGAGAATGGAGAGGGTAACATCTAACTGAAATTTATAGCCAGCATTACTCTTCGTGATGAGAAACCAAATGCCCTGACCCTGATATAAAAATGTAGTTAAGTCTTTTGTCTTCATCTGAATTTGAGGAGCACACTGCTAAGTCAGGTGGTAGTCACAGGTCTGGTTTTATTAGAAACGTTATCTTCTTTCCTAAAATGTCTATACCACGCGAGATCCTCATCTGCAATGAGTCTTTCAAGAGTTCTACATTTTGACCAGCAACTTGTAGTGTCTGTTTCTCTAGAAGGCCATTCTAGCAAACATACAGTGAACTATTTTGCAGTATTTTATTTGTTTTTCGGACAGGATCCTACTATGTAGCCTTGGGTTGCCTTGAACTTGCCAAGATGTTCTCAAACTCAAGACACTCACCTGTCAGATTCCTGAGTGATGGCATTAAAAGCATGTGCCACCACACCAAGCTCTTTTGCAGCCTGAGTTACCATACCCTGAGTGACAGTATTAAGCACGCTCTGTTTATGCTTTGCTACACTGCATCTGGTCAATACTGTCTGTTTCTTTTCTAGCCTTCTTTATTCTCCCCCCCGCCCTCTGTCTTTTGAGACAGAATTTTACTTTAGAATCCGGCTTGGTTTTGACTTCCAGATCCTACTGCCTTTGCCTTTCAAGTGCTAGAAATAATAGGCATGGACCACCATGCTTAGCTTTCCTATCAGGTTTAGAGAATTCTTTTGAATTTCAAGTTCAAGTCTCTTGTAGACATGATTTGCAAATATGTAAAGTTTTTACAATTGGGGCTTGTCTTTTTTTCCCTATTTGTTTATTTTTAGTGTGTTTAAGATGAGTCTTTCTTGTCCTGTGGCCTAGGCTGTACCTCCTAGGCTGTGCAGGTGGCCTCAAACTCATGTTCTCTATACCTCAGCCTCTCAAAGGCTGAGATTTCATGTACGGACCATGAAATCTGGTACGGACCAAGATCTGAGTTTGATCCCTGGGACTCACACAGTGACCCTTATGCATGTGCAGTGGCAAAAATAGTGTGTACATAGGCAGGCATATGTGCACAAAATAAATGATAAAATTTTTTAAAGAGTACAACTCAGTAGCATTATTATATTCAAAATGGTACTGTTCATATCCACTTATTTCCTTAGCTTTTTTTTTTTTTTACTCCAAATACAAACTCTGTCAAGCAATGATGTTTCACTTCTCTTGACCTCTAAATTTATGGTAGTTTCTAGTATATTTTTGTCTTTTTGAATTAGTTTAGTGAAGCTATTTAAGTGGAATCACATAGTGTTGTCCTTTTGTGTTTGACTTATTTCAGTTAGTCTAGTATTTGTAAAATCCATCATGTAGTACTACATACCAGAATCAGATTCCTGTCAGTGCTAAGTAACGTGGCATTGTGCTGCGTGTCATGCTTTTAGTCCTCTGACACTAACCCTGGCTTGTTTCTACCCCTCGGTTACTGTGAACAAGGCTGCAGTGAGTACTGACATATACAGATCTGTAGGAATTCTTGATCTCACTCTTTTTATTCCTTTAGAATTCCCAGGAGTGCAACTGCTAGTTTTTTGTTTGTTTGCTTTTTATTTTATTTTTTCAAGACAAGGTTTCTCTGTGTAGCTTAGGAGCCTGTCCTGAAACTCATTCCATAAACCAGGCTGGCCACGAACTCACAGAGATCCACCTGCCTCTGCCTCCCGAGTGCTGGGATTAAAGGTGTGCACCATCACTGCCTGGCCGGTATTTTTTAAAAGGAATATTAAGGAAGTGACAACAGCTTTCTATAGTCACATCATTGAGCATTCCCAATAGTGATATATGACTTTATTTTCCCACATCCACAACAATTGTCTTTTTCTTCTTTTTGCTTTAAAATTGTGGCAACCTTAATAGGTATGAAGATGTATCTCATAGTTAGAATTTTTGTTTTGTTTTGGGCAGGGTTTTGGTATATAGTCCAGGTTAGCTTTGGCATCACTATGCAGCTCTGGCGGACTTCCAAATTGTGGTAATAATCCCATCTCGGTCTCTCTCCTGTCTGCCTGGATTAAAAGTACACGGCCATGCCTAGTTCACTGGTTTTGATCTGCATAGCCTTAATGTCTAATAAATGTTAATTATTCTCATTTCTTTGTATAAATAATTCACTTGTGTACCTTCTTTGGAGAAGTTTCAATATTTCCTCCTTGTGTACTTTAGCTGGGCTGCATATCTGTAAAGAATTCCTTACATATCTTGGACATCAAATGTTCATAAGATGAATGATTTCATAATGTTTTCCTCTATTCTGGAATTCACTCTTTAAAAGTCCTTTGATGCTCAGAAATTTAGTTTTGAGAAAGGACACGACTACCTAGCTTATGCTGGATCAGCTGGGTCCAATTTCTGATCCTCTTGCCTCTGCTCCCAAGTACTAAATGTGTAGGCATACACCACCAGGCCTGGATTCTCTTCATGATGTTTTTGTTTTGTTTTGTCTTTTTGAGACAGGGTTTCTCTATATAACAGCTCTGGCTTCTAGCTGTCCTGGAACTAGCTCTTGTAGACCAGGCTGTCCTTGAACTCACAGAGATCTGCCTGCCTCTGCCTCCCAAGTGCTGGGATTAAAAGTGTGTGCCATCACCGCCTGGCTTGTGAATTCAGTTAAACTGTACTTTGGACGTCCACATACGTTTAGATCCCATTTTATAATTTTTATGCCTAGTTTTCATGTTTATTTACAAAGTGGTGAAACAGACTTTTAATCCCAGTACTTGGGAGGCAGAGGCAGGTGATCTCTGTGAGTTCAAGGCCAACCTGGTCTACAAAGTGAGCTCCAAGACAGCCAAGACTGTTGCACAGAGAAACCCTGTCTCAAAAAACCAAACCCAACAAATAAAAAACAAACAAAAAAAATTTCCAAAGTCTAATTAAGTCTATAGTTTTTTTTTGTTTCTGTGATATCTGTGATACTAGGCTGTATAAGTATTTTATTAATTCCATCAATCTATAAGACTGTCCTTATTTTCTATTTATTTCAATATATTTACATACAATAGAAATAATTCTTGTAGGGTTTGGAAACACTGGTCCATAAGACTATCTCTACCCAGTCCTTTAGAGAAGTTATCACAGCTTTCTTGTTGAGCAGCGACGGGGCACGCCTTTAATCCCAGCTCTTGGGAGATCTCTGTGAGTTCAAGGCCAGCCTGGTTTAGAGAGTGAGTTCCTGGACAGCTCGGGCTAAACAGAGAAACCCTGTCTCAAGATCTCCCCTCCAAACCCTCAGAAATCAAAGCAAAAATCCAAAACAAAGAAACAAACAGTTTTCTCATTTTACTCATGGTTAAGGCCTATTCAACCTTTATTTTCTACTTTATCCAATTTTAATAATGTATATATCTGTAACATTCATAGTTCATTAGATTTTCAAAATCATAGGCATAAGTTATAAAATGCTTACATAATTTCATTGGGTCTGTCTCTCCACATTCTTACCTTTAATATAAATGTATTATATATATATATATATATAAAATCATACTTGTGCTGGTGTATGTATACATATGTTTGTACATACACATTTTTATTTTTATTAAGGCTAACGTCTATTACTGCCTATAAGTTATTCAACATGTTTCCACTTTATAGACCAAAATGAGATGCTTTTATGAGAGTTACAGATTCTAGAAATATAAGATTTTCTAATTATTTTCATTCTAGCATGTAACTCATGTAACTCAATCAATGCAAATGTCCACATGTGACTATTTATGTCAACAATGACAAAGAAAGAAAACTTGATAGAAAGTAAAAACCATATTATATTTCTGTTGACTCTTAGTGATGTTATCTGTTTAGAAATGTGAAAATGGAAATCAGTCCTGAGTCTCAGGAGACTGTGAGAAGAACGTGTCCATTGAAGTAAATGGCATTTCAAAGGTCTCTTTTCTTCTCTGAGACACTATCTCCCTGAAAAACCACAGCTGACTTATGCTTTAATGGCTAAAATATTTGACACTGGAACTTCTTTTGTTTATGTCTTTTCCAGACTCTCTGAGTAAGGAACTTTTATTCATAAAAATGTGCACTAGAAAAATTACTATGTGGAATTGCATTCTTCAAGAATTAAATCATTTTCCCCTTTTTGAAAAAAATTAAAAATTAGAACTGCTTGGCTGTGGGTCACTGCATCTGCTTCCATCAGTTACTGGATGCAGGTTCTATGATGACAATTAGGGTAGTCACTGATCTGATTAACCTGGAAACAACCTATATGCCTATCAATCAAAGAATGGATAAAGAAAATGTGGTACATTTACACAATGAAATATTATTCAGTAGTAAAAAACTATAACATCTTGAAATTTGCAGGCAAATGGATGGAACTAGAAAAAAAACATCCTGAGTGAGGTAACCCAGACCCAGAAAGACAAACACAGTATGCACTCACTCATAAATGGATATTAGATATAAAGCAAAGAATAACCAGGCTACAATCCACAAACTCCAGAGAAGCTAGGTAAAAGGAGGGACCCTATGAGGTACACACATAGAGGGACTGCCTCAGGAAGGGAAAATAGTTAAGATCTGCTGGATAAACTGGGAAGGGGGTAAAAGGGAAGGGATGGGGATGGGAACATGAAGGATCAAGAAGATTGAGTTGGGGGAGTGACAGAAAGGGAGAGCAAGGAAAGAGATATCTTGCCAGAGGGAGCCATTATGGGGTTAGGGCGAAACCAGGTACTAGAGAAATTATCAGGAACCCACAAAGATAACCCCAGTTGAGACTCCTAGCATAGTAGAGAGGGCATCTGAATAGGCCTTCTGTAATCAGTTTAGTGACTATCCTCTTTTCTTTTTAAAAGTACACTTGTGTGTGTGTGTGGTGTTGTGTATGTGCACGGTGCGAGTCAAGTATATATGACGTCGACAGTCAGAGGACAACCTGAAGAGTCAGTTCTTTCCTTACACCATGTAGGTCCTGGAGCTCAAACTCAGGCTTGGTGGCAAGTGCCTTAAGTCACTAGTCAGTCACCCTTTTTGCACCTCTTAATGAATTAATAAACCCAGGCAATGATCATCAATGCCTATATATCCCCAAAGGATAACAAACTATTCTGTGTGTTCAGGCAATAGTCCACACTACCAGTGAAGTATTGTGTGTGTTTGTGGGGGGCTCTGCTGAACACCCACTGGAAAGTACACCCTGAGAATGGAAGGAGATCAGAGGTAGACAGAGCCCTGCCCGAGGGATGCCTCACTTCTGATTGCTTAGCTGTCTGGTTTTTATTGATTTTATGAGGCAAGATCTCAGTCCAGGCTATCACCAAGGATGACCTTCATCTTCTAACCCTCTTGCCTCTCTCTATCTTGAATGTGCTGGAATCATAAGCTTGTGCCAACCACGTCTGGCCAGGCTTACTTTATTAGAATATGGCAAAAACATTGTAAGAGAGACATTTTTTAAATTATTTTTTTTAATTGAAAACTGCACTGAACGTTAAATGTCCACCTTTACTGTAAAAAATATAGCAATGATAACTCACACTAAAACAAAACATACTCCTGATAGACAATATTTTTCTCTTTGGAACAACTTTAAAGTTTTTCTTTAGTCACAAAAAACCAGAAATATACCTATATAAAGACTCAAAAGAGGCCATCTTTAAAAACAAAAAGGCGGGGCTGGAGAAATGGCTCAGCGGTTAAGAGCACTGACTGCTCTTCCAAAGGACCCAGGTTCAATTCCCAGCACCCACATGGCAGCTCACAACTGTCTGAAAATCCAGTTTCAGGGGGACCTGACACCTTCACACCAATGCACATAAAATAAAAGATAAATAAATCAGAAAAAAATAAAAACAAAAAGGCAACGATTCACAAGAGACTATGAATAGAACATGTAACTAGCAGATACAAATCTAATGGGATTTGTTAAAATCAGTCACATCGATAGCACATCTGAAGTGTTCTCATATAAAATATCACGTGAAGAAAGTGGGTCTATTCATAGACAATCTGACAAGTTACCATAGAAAGTGTTTCCTGAGATGTAAGGAAACACAACATTATTCTTCTTGAACCCCCTTCTTGCCCAAGACTTTCCACTCAATAAAATAGCTGAGGATCTGAAACTGAGAAAAATATTTGACTACAAACAGCTTGTGAAACTTAATACTTAATACTTTTTTCTTTTTGTTCTTCTCATTTTGTTTTTGTATTATTGAAAGGTTTCACTGAACTTACAAACATCCTTGCCTGTTCAGAGTTGAGAGACACTTCTGTACACGAGCCTTTACTTCTTCAATCCTGTGCATGTAGATGTCTACACAGGCACACAATGTCCTCCCCATCTTACCTAATCTTCCTACCGGCAAAGGAGGCAACCAGCCCCTGTAGACCAAAGGGACTAGTCTTGATGAGGATTTCTGCTTAATTTTTTTTATTAATATTAGGGGCTCTTGATGCAACATGCAAGTTGCTCAGGACCTGCTCTACCCAAGGGACCAAAGAAGGAACGCTCTATTTATTCTTTGTGATTTGATGCACAGACGAATAACTTAACACACAATAACAGAAGTTGGTCGTTAATAAATCACGTCCTAATCTCTCCACACTTCCAGAAGCAGACAGCATCTTCAGTACTCTAGCTCTTGTAGCTCTAACACTGTGTTCATGATGCCAAATTCCTTTCCTTAGTTCATCTGTTTGATACTGTCTCTTGGTCCCAAGTTTATCTGAATGATTACCTTCTAGCATTCTCTGCTATTGCCCGTTGGGGTGCTCTTGATTGTCACTGTGCTTTGTGGGTTGGTTGGGGGAGGGAGCCTGGGAAGGATGTGCCACTGTGGGGAGGTTGTGAGGCACTGGGATGCTTCCAGAGAAGATTTCATCCATAGCTGGAGGACTCCCTCCTGGAGCCACCCCCAACAATGCCTGGTGGACAATGCCTGTATGAGGCACCACTGAGCTCAGGATGAACTGCTTGCTGGTCTATGACTGACCAAGGATCTGATGTACCAAAGAATTCTTTTTTGACACAGTTTCGCAAGCTTTCTGGAATGGAACCTGCAACTGCTCAGTGGATCTCAGTGGAAGTTGCTTCCCTCATCTCTAGTGATGCTTGTTTGCTGTACCAGGCTGTGTGTAGTGCGCAGATGAGATTTGGTGGTGCATCTTTCGATGAGCCTTTAGTGAAGCCAAAGGGCTCTGACTTATGCACATCAAGGGCTGCTTTTCTTATCCTTCTCTCTTTGAGGGCCTGAGCTAAGGCTTTCTCATCCATCAGACCACCTTGGGCTGCATTCACAAGGAATGCTCCTTGATAGTGAAGCTGTTGATGAAGAAATAGGAATGCTCATTCTCATTGCAGTGCAGGGAGACACAGTCACTCTGATACAGCAAGTCATGCAGGGTGTAGACCCTCTGCATGGCAGAGGACACTCTATCCCATCCTGTAAGTAGGGGGCCATAAAATAAGATGTTGAATCCAAGGGTCTTGGCTTCAACAGTAACTGCCAGCCTATGAGGATCAGTGTTTCCCCTCGGATCTGAGCAGCTCCCGAGACAACCTCATGGATCTGTTCCATACTATGTATCCGTGTGCTTCCCGTAGGACCTGGTACAGCCATGTGTTCCGTTGATACAGAGAGAGCAAGTGACAGATGGTGGTCTTCCACTGCAGCAGACAGGACACTGCAAACAGCGATCCTGAGCTCATCAGTAGCCTTGATGTCCATGCCATCACTGCCACTGCCAATTCACACAATCACTCTTAGAGCCTTGAACTTCTTCAGGTTTTCTCTGGTGAGGGTGATAGTGTGGTACATCATGACACCCATAGCCTCATTCAACACCTTCTTGGGGATTTTCTGAGTGGACTGTACATCGCAAAAGGCCACAGTGGCCAGGTCCTTCAGGATGGGCATTTTCACAGTACGGTCTCTGCCATCCAGCGGTGCCACTAAAGGAGGTGGATGCAGGGGGCTGTTCATGACCTGGGGATAGATACTTTCACAAGTTCTCTCTAATTGTTATCACTTGACTCCGTGCTTATCCATAAGGGTCATTCTTTGTTTTTGATTTTTTTTTTTTTTGAGACAGGTTTCTCTGTAGCTTTGGAGCCTGTCCTGGAACTCACTCTGTAGAACAGGCTGGCCTCAAACTCACAGAGATCCACCTGCCTCTGCCTCCAAAGTGCTGGATTAAAGGTGTGTGCCACCACCACCCGGCCTACAAGCATCATTCGAACTTTGCAACTCTCTGATTCAAAAGGCAAAGCACTCGGGGAACTCGCAGGAGTCTCTTGCAGAGAACCAGGTTCAAGTCCCAAGGGAACTGACATTCTCTTCTGTTTGTGCATATACCAACACAGGCAAAAAGGCCACATACATAAAATACAAAAATAAATCTTTTTTTTTTTAAAAAGAATATTCTGGGGCTGAAGAGATGGCCCAGCAGTTAAGAGCACTATTATTTCAGAGAACCTGAGTTCAATTCCCAGCACTCACATGGCAGCTCACAACTGTTTGTAACTCCAAGATCTGACACCTTCACATAGACATATGTGCAGACAAAACACCGATGCACATAAAAAAACTTCTTTCCCTTCAACACTTCAAAGAGGCAGCCAAGATGCAGATCCTGGTGAGGACCCTGACTGGCAAGACTATCACTTTTGAGGTCCAGTCCAGTGATTCAAGGCCCCCGCCCTCCCCTCAACCCTGTGACCAGCATAGGCCTATATTTGACAGGACAACCATGACAAAATGATCTGTGTTTTGCACACTTGCACCCCCAACCCCCTGCACCCCAAGAGGGTCAAATAAAGCTGGGGCTGTACTTAGTCCATGATCCCAGGACCAAATACAGTACCCTTCAATCAACTGGAGCAAGAAAAAAAAAAGAATACTCAAGTTAATTACCAGAATTAACACCTGAGTTTAGCAAGGTTGCTAGATATTATTTAAAAACTCAAAGGTCAACTATAAGCTGGATGTAGTAGTATATGACTATATATAAACACATGGGAGGCACAGGCAGGAGGATTGTTCTAAGTTTTGGGTTTTTTTTGGTTGTTATTGTTTTTGTTTTTTGAGATGGTTTCTCTGTAGCTTTGGAACCTGTCCTGGAACTAGCTCTGTAGACCAGGCTGGCCTTGAACTCACAGAGATCCACCTGCCTCTGCCTCTTGAGTGCTAGGATTAAAGGCATGCACCACCACCGCCCAGCTAGCTCTAAGTTTTTGTACAGTCAGTCAGGGCAGTAGTATGAAAGACTGTCTTCAAAACACACACACACACACACACACACACACACACACACACACACACACACCAAAAAAAAAAACCCCACAAAGCAGGGGGAGTCATCTGTACTCCCGAAAAAAAAAATGAAAATTTAAAGAGATCCCATTCACAACACCCAAACTGAGTTTATATTCTCCCATTCACAAATGCAATCCTTTTAGCAATCTCCTCCAAAAGAATATATGCTAAATCTAATCTTTTAACCACTCAGATTAGCAATCTTAGTTGTGTGGGAAGCACACTTGTAACCACAGCACTTCTGAGACAGAGACAGGAAGATTAGGAGCTGGAGATCATCCTCAGCTACACGGTAAATCCAAGGCCAGCATGGACTGGCTGAGACACTATCTCAAAATAAAAATCTTGAACCATCCTTTCTTTTTCCTCTTTGTGATACATCACAAATCTAACCCATCAATAAATGCTATCAGCTTTTCCTATAAAATATACACGTCTTATAATCATAGCTGAGTAGTTAAGGTGAATGTCTTTAAAATATTTCCCAAAACTGACCCCTTTCTTCAATTCCTGACATATCCTAGTTATCACCCTGACATAACTAAGCTGTCTATTTCACATGAACTTTTGCAGTGGCCTCATAACTGCTCTCTGCTTTTAATATTGTAATTCTAGAGCCAACTGTCAGCACAGGAGCCAAAGTGAGCCTAAGAGCTCAACAATCTTCAATAGTTCCTTATTTTGTCTAAATAAAAGTCAAAATCCTTAAAATGGCGCTGGGTGTGCTGGTAATAACGCACTCAGGAGAGTGGGGCAGGATCATGGATTTGAGGCTAGCCTGAGCTGTGCTGTAAGACTGACTCTGTATCCCAACTCTCAACCCCCCAAAGCTCTAGGCAAACAGCTTTTCAGTGGAGTGGTTAGGGGCTGTAATGAGGGCACTGGCAGGAACAACAACTGGGAAAAATTACTTCTAGATAGTAGCCAAGGGCCCAAGAATGAACAGCTAACACACCTACTATCAGACACCTGTAATACAGAAAAGGTTTACTCAAGGTTATCTTTTATTAGATCATTTTTGTTTGTTTGTGTGTTGTTGTTTATTTTTTGTTTTGTTTTGTTTTTTCGAGACAGGATTTCTCTGTGTAACAGCCTTTACCATCCTGGAACTCTGTAGACCAGACTGGCCTCGAACTCACAGAGATCCTCCTGCCTCTGCCTCACAAGTGCTGGGATTAAAGGTGTGCACCAGCACCTGACCTTTTATTAGACTGCACTTCCATTTTAAATACACATACATGTAGTGACTGTTGACAAATGTAACTGCTGTTTCAATTAAGGGAAGACTATACACGCTAGATACAATTTTAGCTACATTTATTTCTTCTTTATACACATAATTAAGTACAAGTACGGAACTTTGTAAACTAATTCAGAATTTATAAACATATTGTATTTGTATCAAAGAATGAGGCCAGTAGGCATGATATTATTTGAAAGTACTAAACTACACAATCTACTTTTTACTTACCCACTCTCACGGCTCCCTTCTCTGTGTCTCTTACTATGCCAGGCATTTCTTGCTGAAGAGCCACTCCGCTTACTGCTCCCTCTGTTTAACTTTGTTTCCTTAGATACTTGCAATGCTTATTTTCTCAAATTCTCTGGGAGTTTTCTCAAATGGCATCCTCCCTGCCCCCACAAAGAGGATTCCTAACCATAGTTTAAACTGTATTTACCCTCATTCATTCCCTTCAATACACAATTCCTTCCCAGTATATCATATATTTTAAGTTTGTTCACTGTCCAACATACACTACCATGAAAACAATGTGCAGGAATTTTGTCTGTGCTGTTCATTGAATACCCAGTATCTAGAACACTACTTGTTCTAGGTAGCAGGCAGCAGACATTCAGCAATTACCTGTCAAACATACCAATGAACCAATGGTTCTAAAGAGAAGAAATTGTGGTAAATTCCTTAAATTTACATTAAACTTACCGCCTCACTGTTAGGACTCAGGCATTATGGGGGCAGGGTCCTAGTTTGTAAGAGGGTGCAAAGGTCCCTTTAAAAGACAAGGTGCACCCTCTCTTGCTCTCTCTCTTTCCTGATGTTCCTCTGAAGGGACAGGCAGGACTTGTCCTGCCTCTTTTCTTTTCCCTCTTTCTGTCCCTCTCTCTTTTTCTCTCCTCTTCCCATTTCCCTTCCATCTCCCAGTAAAACTCCTAACTTAAGCTCTGCCTGCATAGCGTATTCTATCAACTGCTGCGGTTTGGTCCTCGCCCACCATGCACCATTTTACAACACTCAAATAATTTTAGAATAAATGCAAGCTATAGATTTAATTAATATCTATAGGAGAATAAACATTAGTGACCTATTAACATGTAAAGAAAATGAAATTAAAACAGCTGATATAAATTTGAAAGTAAAAGAAAGTGGTCTCATTTTTTATGATGAAATATCAAGATAAATCCTCTAGCAGCAATGGAACAAGAAAGTATAATGAAAAAGAAATTATAAGTACAGGAAATCAAGAGTAGAACTAAAAGTAATCTAATCGCAAATTCTGGGTGAAAAAGAGTTCACAAATGAAGACAGAGGAATGCAAGGCTAAATCATTTGCTTCTTTTGATTTTCTTTCTTTTTGAAGTAGTGTTTTAACTACTTCCCTTGTCTCTTTAGCTGTTAAATACATCTCACTGAAAATAATTTAATTCTTGCTAACTGACCTTATCTGGCCACAAATGATAATGCAGGCTTCTAGGTAATCTCATTTACTTGGGAGGCTGAGGCAGGAGGACCACAAATTCAAGCCCAACCAGGGCTACAGGGTAAACTCAAGGGCAGCCTGGACAATTTAGTGAGACTGTCCAAGTAAGAGGGCTAGGGATGTAGCTCAGCATTAGAGTACTTGCCTAATATGCAGCACCCTAGGTTCAGTTCTCAGCACTCCCCAACCTATATATCAAGTGTCCTTATTTGTACTAATTCTAGATTTATATAGCAAAAATTATTATTATCAATTAATATATATTCCAAAACAGGGTTTCTCTGTGTAGCCCTAGCTGTCTTGGAACTTACTCTGTAGACCAGGCTGATCTCAAACTTAGAGATCTGCCTGCCTCTGCCTTGTGAGTGTTGGGATTAAAAGTGTGCACCACTGCTACCCAGCCAGAAACACTTATTTAAATAATTTAAATTTTAAAAGAAAAATATATTTTTTCTTATATAATTCTATCACTGTAGCAGAATCTGGAGAATTTAATTTCAATTGCCCTGATTCGTAAGAGCTCACACCCTATGGGCTATCATAGAGACTCTTCCCCCAGAAAGAATCACAGACATTTGTTTTTACCTTAACTGGGAAGCTACACTTTCCAGTTCGGACTCCTTCTTCATCTGTCTGCCACTGATGTGGACGACTGGCCTCTGGGACATAAACATCTTTCTTTCTCCTAAAACTCTGCCGTAGTTTGTTCATGTTAGCTTTTACAACCTGCAGACACAGGAAAGAAGTGCCAAACAGTTAGCATCATCTTCTTACATACACTTTGGATCACCATCTGAGTACAAACTCACCCCAAACCCTAAAGTCCCATGTGACAGTATGGCTTAAAGGAAAAGAAACCATCAGTACACTTCCTTCTAGAGAGACAGTTAGTTTAAACAGAACTATCATTTTAAAGACCCCTCCAATCACAACTGGCCCCCAACAAAAGTGACCTAGAGCTTCTGATGCCTTTGCCACCTTTCAAATGCTGGGACTACCAGTGTATCACTGCGTATCAGTTTATGTGATGCTAAGGACTCAACCTAAGATTCTGTGCACGCGAGGCACACATTTTGCCAGCTGAGCTACAGACCCAAGTTCCCACTCTTTCTGTGGCCTAATTTACTGAGTTTTTCCCCAACATTCATTCTCATATTCTATCCTACCTACTTCAACTGTAGTTATATTAGTGGTAGACAAGAGAAAGACACTGATAGTCCTGATTTGAAGAATATTAGACAAAATAGCCAGGATATAGCTCACACTGCTTGAATGAACAGAAATGTCTCCCCATCTTGTATGCAGGTCAAGGGATTGAAACTACAGCCCTGTAGACAGCAGGCAAGCACTCTGTCTCTGAACCCTGTCTTAGCCACTTTCATCTTTTCCTGTTTTATTTTGTGTACTTCTCATATCCCTTTATGGAGATGGAACCCACAGGAAAAAGCTACCTCTCCAAGCCCTGCCTTGTCTTTGTGATATCTTTTGTTTACATTATTATTTCCACTGGAACATAAGCTCTGCAAGGGCAGGATTCTATCATGTTCCCTGTTTACTCCCTGGCTTCCTGGAGCTGGTGGGGAGAGTAGCTGCTCATGTATACTTACTGAGTGAATGCTGTTCAACAAGTACTCATGATTAATAAGCAATGCATGCCTGAGTTTCTGGTCAATACCTAGCTTATGTAACGGGGCATACTGGCACAAGTGAAAGAACCTTGTAAGCTTTACAATGAGGCAGACCTGAGTTTGAATGCTATGCTACCACAGATGGTGATGAGACTGGGGCAAGAAAATTAAATTTCCTAATCCTATATCTTTATGGTAATAACTGTTACCCTGCAGGGTCACTGTGAAGTCCAGAAATAACATTAAGTAAAATGGCTAAATGTTTTTTTTAAAGATTTATTTATTTATTATGTATAACATTCCTTCCATGTATACCTGCATGTACCAGATCTCATTATAGATGACTGTGAGCCACCATGTGGTTGCTGGGAATTGAACTCAGGACCTCTGGAAGAGCAGTCAGTGCTCTTAACCTCTGAGCCATCTCTCCAGCCCCAAAATGGCTAAATGTTTTAAGAGGGGACTCGTTATGTTTCTGGGGCTGGCCTTGAACTGACTGTCTTTCCTAAGCCTCTTGGGTAGCTAAGGCTATAGGTCTAAATGTGTCCAGCATCCAACTGTACTACTCTGAGCCAGTTTTGTTTAACTGCACAAGGCCATTACTGAGACTCTGCTTCAAATCAAGGCCCATTTCACTCTAATCTGTTCTATTACCATCAGCTTTCTAACACATCAATCTGGCCATGAACAACTCTAGTTTAAAATCCACCAACTGCCTCATATCACCTTCAAGACAAAGTCCAAATGCTCACATGGCAAACACAGTCTTCATCCTATGTCTTCTCTTACCAGCCCCATCTGCAGCTAAGCTCCAGGTATACTAAAGCTACTTAAGGTTCCTCTACAGTCAGACCTTTTCGGTGCCTCTGTCTGCACGGAAAGAAAATACTTCAGTTTGAGTGTTGGCTCAAGAGAAGCTAGAATTTAACAAAAATTCATTATTTTTCTGACAAGCCCTTGCCCTGGCCTTGGCTAGGTCCTTCTACTTTCATATGACTCTATTAAAGCTTTCTGCTGATTTCTGTTACTGTGCTCATTAAGACTCTGGAGCAACTTCTATTTCCCTAACAGCAGGCTGTATCTTACCTAGCCGTGCATTCTAATTCGATGCCCGTCATGTGAGGCATATTATACATTTGAAAGAGAGAGGAGGGGAGGGAGGAAGGAAGGGAGAGCTCACAGCAGAGACTACTGAGTAGGTAGGATGACACTACACAACGAGCGAGAATAATGAAGTCACAGTCTGGCTTCCCACTGACAAAGGGGGATGACTATCACTCTCTAAACTGGGGCACTAGCATGGTTTACTTTCCAGGCAGAGCCATCCTGTTGTAGCGTTCTGGTGGCTGAAGAACACAAAAAAATGTGGTGCGGGAGAATTGTCTGTAGTCTGTCAATCATATTTTAAATAATCACTGATTGGCCAGGCAGGAAGTATAGGTGGGTCAACCAGACAGGAAGTAGAGGCGGGGCGATGAGTACAGGAGTATTCTAGGAAGCAGTAAGCTCCCTCCACAGTTCTACCCAGACCACCAGAGAGGCAAGATGTAAGCTGTCCTGCTGAGAAAGGTACTGAGCTGTGTGGCTAACATAGATAAAAATAATGGGCTAACATAAGTCATAAGAGCTAATAAGTAGCCTGAGCTAATGGGCCAATCAGTTTATAATCTTATGGAGTCCTCTGTGTGATTTCTCTTTGGGGCTTGCCGGCTGTGGGGTACCAGGCAGGACAAAAACCCCAATAAGCAGGCCCTTTCATGTTACAAAAATGTCCAAAAAAAAATTGGGGTATAAATATCTTATCACTTTCAGTATGGATGGTTGACCGTCACCATTTCTGCCATGATTCTTGAGTTAGGTTTTATGTAAGCCTAGGACTTGCAGTGGAAAAGTCCAGGAGTCACTGCTTGTTAGAAGGGATCATTACGAAGTCTGAAGATTGGACACAACACTTAGGAAAGTCTTCAAATGCCCATCACAACTTCAGAGAAGATCCGTCTTATTTGATTTCCATGTAAAAATTTAAGAAAAAGGTTTCATAGCTAGGGCAATTTAGAAAAGTAGTAACAAAACAGGTCTTCTGTTGTTTTTCGAGACAGGGTAGCTTTGGAGCCTGTCCTGGAACTAGTTCTGTAGACCAGAGATCTACCTGCCTCTTCCTGGAGTAAAGGCATACACCACCATCACCCAGCAACAAAACAGTTCTAATATAAATTTACAAAGTAAAAATCATATGTAATTATGATATCTTGCTTGCTATTTTTTTCTTGGTTTAGTTTTTATAAGATAGGGTTTTCTGTGCAGCCTTGGCTGTCCTGGAACTTACTCTGTAGACCAGGCTGTTTTAGAACTTGCTCTGTAGACCAGACTGGCCTGGAACTCACAAAGATCCACCTGCCTCTGCCTCCTGTGTGCTGAGGTTAAAGTGTGGACCACCACTGCTCAACTGCTCGCTCGCTCACACACTCACTCACTCACTCATTTATTACAGTGTTACCCCTACAGGCCAGAAAAGGGCACCAGGTCTCATTATTGATGGTAGTGAGCCACCATATGGTTGTTGGGAATTGAACTCAGGAACTCTGAAAAATGAGCCAAGGTTCTTAACCTCTGAGCCATCTCTCCAACCTGCTTGCTACTTCTTAGTGAACAACTACCATTGTCCTGAGGTCATCTGACCTAGCTGAACATAGGTGGCAGATATATTTTTAAGTATAAGAATTGAGAATTATTTTTGTACTATAGGCTAATTTTTTAAAAGCTCCATTATACTACAATTTCTAAAGGTAAGGTAACTAGATACAATTTAATTGCTGGAGTGTGTGTGTGTGTGTGTGTGTGTGTGTGTGTGTGTGTGTGTATCTGTGTATCAACATGTGGGTAACTCAGGTCATCAGACTTGGTGGCAAGTGCCCTTACCCAGGAAGTTGTACCTCTTGTCTTTGGAAACTTTTATACCCCTAACTGCTCTGTAAATGGTTGATGTCATGACTCTTACCTCTTTTATACACATGTTTCCTCCCTAGGCATCTCACTTCCCCAGTATTTTTCTAGTTAGCTTCTTTATCTATTTGTTGACTCGTGAGAATGTTTATTTTCTCCAGTCATTGAAGGTACTACCTAGCAATTCCCTAAGCAAGGTTCAACCTGTAATCTAGGCCAGGCAATGGTGGCACATGTCATTAATCTCAGCACTTGAGAGGCAGAGGCAGGTAGATCTTTGTGAATCTGAGGCCAGTCTAGTCTACAGAGCAAGTTCCAAAACATCCAGGACTATAACACAGAAAAACCCTGTCTCGAAAAACCAAAAATAAAATACAATAAATTTATGCTATTATTTCTTAAATAACAGAAGCCATGTATGGTTTTTCTCCATTTGCACTTTTTATTCAAATTCATTATTTGAGCACATGGATGTTGCTTCACACATACTTAAATCATCCCCTCTTACCTCTCATTCCTAAAGACCTCTTCTTCATTTCCATTATGTGAGTCAATAAAAACTGAAAGTATGCCGGGCAGTGATGATGCACACCTTTTATCCTAGTACTCAAGAAGGAGAGGCAGGCATATCTCTATGAGTCTGAGGCCAACCTGATTTACAGAGTGAGTTTCAGAATAGCTGGGGCTACACAGAGAAACCCTGTCTCTAAAAAACAAACAAACAGGGGCTAGAGAGATGGCTCAGTGGTTAAAAGCACTGGCTGTTCTTCCAGAGGTTCTGAGTTCAATTCCCAGCAACCACATGGTGGCTCACAACCATCTGTAATAAGATCTGGTGCCCTCTCCTGGCCTGCAGGCATACATGGAGGCAGAATGCTGTACACATAATAAGTAAGTAAGTAAGTAAGTAAGTAAGTAAGTAAATAAATAAAATCAACAAACAAACATCCAAAAAAAAAACCCAAAAGTTTATTGTGTGATGATCTAGCCCAACTGTTAAAGCTAGTAGTTACAGAAACAAACAAGATTATTTTCGTGCCTTTAGGTGACTCTCTATAATAATAAAAATACAGAAATTCTGAAGCCTATTATTTCCTATAAGCAGTCATGGTATGAGTTAAGTTTTAAGGAACCAAATTAGTGACAGATGTTGGGGTATAGGAATAAAAAGTATTTTAAGTAGAAACAACTCCACCAAGAAGAGTGCAGATGTGGAAAATCTAATGTTAGGTGGCAGCACATAGTAAGAGGAGTGGCAGAGATTAGGCTGGAGAATCTTAAAAGAATGAGGGTTTATGGGAAACCAGAAGCTATTTAAAGGATTTAAGCCATGACTGGCATGACCAAACTTACAATTTGGTTTAAATACTCTAATAATAATATGGAAAAACAAATCCAAAAGGGAAAAATCTACAGACAAGTTATGATGAGAACTTAAACTAGGGGACTAGTGGTGGCCTTGGTGGAGACAAGGGAACTGAAAAAAGTATAAAAATGCAGCAGTGAGAATTGAGTCAGGCTGATACGACTGAGCTCTGGAATTTTTTTTTTTGTGTGTGTGTGGGGCAAAATGATAAACCTGTTAAACCAGTGGTTCTCAAAATTTCGCCACCCTCTTGGGGATTGAATATCAGGTATCTTGCATACCAGATATTTACGTTATGATTCGTAACAGTAAAAAAAATTAGAGCTGGCAATGAAAATAACTTTAAGGTGTGTGTGTGGGGGGGTCACTATAACACGAGAAACTGTATTAAAGGGTCACAGCATTAGAGAGGTTGAGAACCACTATCTTAAACCCTTGATTAGCTTCACTGTTTGATTCCCAGAAATCCTTGTGAACTAAGTTATCTAGACAAAGAGATCCTACATCAGAGCAAACAGCTTTCATAACAGGATAATAGAGAAAAGACCTCTTTCTTTCTGTGTCCAACATTCTAAATATGTGTCATACACTCTGTTTAACCCCAATCAGTTCAGGACCTTGAAGGACTTGTCTAAACCAAAGCAAGGTACAGTGGCTTTCCTGTAATTCCAGGGCTTGGACAGAAAGTGAAACAAACAAGATACATGTCTAGACCCCATTCCTGGGGGTATTTAAAAAATGATCATTTAATCTTTTTCTTTCAACACGGTGGAGGTGGGAGGTAAAGCCATGATACACATGTAGAGGTCCGAAGACAATTTGCAGGAGTTGGCTCATTCTTCTTCCAGGGAGCGAACTCAGATCACCAGGGGTAGTGGTAAGCACTTTTACATGACAGGCAATCTCACCACCCCTAAAATATAATTTCTGAATCTGGTAGGAGGATTACAACAAGTTCAAGGCCAATGTGGACTACATAGTAAGACCTTATCTCAGAAGATCTCTGGGTTGTACTGGCTGGGCAAACTCAGTGAGCTCCAGCATCAGTGAGAAACTTTAACTCAAAAAAAATTAGGTGGAGAGCAATTAAGAAAGACTCCTGACAATGACCTCTTGTCTCACAAGTGTCTATACACATGGTCACATATCCTCACAAACAAGTATACACACAAACATCACACATATACACACAGAGTAAAATCGAATAGAACTCAATGAATCAATAGCTTTAAAAAAAAAGCAAAACAAAAACTATACTCTTTTTAGACAGAGGTTCTCTGTTGTAGCCTTGGTTGTCCTGGAACTGCTCTGTAGATCAGAGTGGCCTTGAACTCACAGAGATTCACCTGCCTCTGTCTCCTGAGTACTGGCACTAAAGGTGTGTGCCACTACTGCCTGGCTAAATATTCTTTCTTAACTTCCCCTATCAACCAATAATGTGTCAAAGTGGTGCTCTCTCTTGATGTAATAAATTAAATTCATTTTTTGACCAACAGGAGTCTCTTGCTAAGGAAAGTTGTCTACAGGAATTGTTTTAGGTCTCAGGAAACTACATAGAAAAAAGACAGGCAGAATAGTTGGGCATGGCTTCTCACGCCTTTAATTCCAGCGCTCAGGAGGCAGAGGCGGGCAGATCTCTGAGTTTGAGGCCAGCTTGGTCTACAGAGTTCCAGGAAAGACAGGGTTACACACAGAAATCCTGTCTTGAAAAAACCAAAAAACATAACAACAAAGAAGGGATTAGATGTACCTAGGGCCATATAAAGTTTCAAATTATAAAATACAAATTTGGGTTAGGGGTGTAGTGCAGTAACGTACTTACCTAGCACTACAAAGCCATGGGTTTGATCCCAGCACAAGTAAACAAATGACATTTGAGCAAAGATTTGAGAGAGGCAAGACGTTAGGCATGACAGTGGGCAAAAAAGTAAATAAAGTAGTGTTCTAAGTTAGCAAGCTTGTGTAGGGTGTCTGAGCCTGTCCTGTTGAGAGACACATCCACTGGCACACTGTTGTCAGAAATAAACCATGGGTTTGTGATCATTTGAAAACTTCACAGTAAGAATCCCACACTTTCGCACAAAGTCCTTTGAAAAATAAGGTAGATTGTGAATCTTATTTCCATACCGCTGTTTACCCTACGAGGTCCACCCTCAGCTTTATACTTCCTAAAGTTGAGATACTCCTTTGTACAGCTTGAGGGTGAGTTGAAATTACTACAGAAGCTCAACACCAAACACAAAAACCAAACTTTGGGATAATAATATTGAATACAGCCAAGAATGAAATCTGAATGAGCTCTTCTGTTGCTCCATTTTTACCTTACTCATTCACTCATTCCTGTTCCAAACAGGAAATCACATAAACATCAGTTAGAAGGCAAATGCATTTTTATATTTTTCATGGTGTATAGTTGTGCACTTGACAACAATTTCTGAACATTCCTAAGTTGATGTCTATGTGGCAAATGCACCATGCATGATATATGTACACATATTCACATCCAAAGACAGGAATAAATTAAAAACAAGAAATAATAAACACCACTAGTCACTGTATAAACAATATTACAAAAGGCATTTCATGTTCCAGCTTATAGATTGGCAAGATGAAACTGTCTCAGAATACCAGACATCCATGTTTAGGAAGAGACTAACTGAAAAGCAGTTCCAAAGAACTCTCCATAAAACATAAGCACTGACAACACTCCAAGGAAAAGAAAATTTTTAAAATGAATATTCTACTGTAAAAAAGACTCAACGAGTAAATAAAGCTTTACTGACTTGCTATGCTCACCAGCTAAGCTAAAACATTCTACAGTCAGTTTGTCATAGTACGCCACTAGCCATGGCCTGAGAAAAACAAAACTTCTCTAACACAAGCTACAAATCAGAAACAGAGTGGGAAAACATAACAAAATTAGAGGTGAGGTTAATGCACTAAAGGTATAACCTAATTATGGAATACTACTCAGGACAGTGAGATAGGAAGTCTCCTGAGTTTAAAGTGCCCTACACATTGAGATCCTGACTCAAAACAGAAACAAAATATTCCAGCAATGGCAGAACTTCAAAGTACAGATTATGAAATCGGCTGTGAATCTATAGTTACTCTGTTTTTTTTTTTTTTAAGAGGTGCTCATGAAGCCCCATGCCTGAGGAGAAGCTATCTATAGGAAGTTAATGGTTGCTGGGAGAGGGTGTCATATTCTTCAGTCATGTGGAGACTACAGTCATGTGGATACTCGTAAGTTTCCCTTACTCAAATAAATAGCGCTACCATCCAGTCTTATCCAGGCAACCCTAATTAAATGAAGTGGGCCACAAAAAACAAACAAAGACATAAAGGTAGGAGAAAGCCTTATTGGGAACAACAACAGGGTTGGTGGCAGGGAGGAGGGAACAAGAGAGGATGATGGATAGAGCAGAGAGAGTTATGATCAAAGAATATCACATATGTACGAGATTGTGAAATGTAATGAAAGCTATTACAGGAACCCCGGTATTATATAAGACTACTTTTCTACCTTGAAAATTCACACTGGAGTGGATTACTGAGGGATACTAGAAAAGCCTCAAGTTTCAAAAGTACCACTTAAGTGTTCAAGAACTAAATGTTACACATGCCAAACAAGGCACTAGTTCTAACAGGAAAAAAAAAAGCCCTCACCTGAAAAAAAGGAATGAGGAGCCATCTACCTAATATGAACTGGGAGCCACTACATGTTGCACAGATAAAGCGTCAGTACTGTCATGTTTGGATGTGAGTGCTTCCCCCACTGGTGACACTACCGAGGGGTGATTTAATCATGAGGGCACTAACTTTATTTTTTTAAACATTTATTTATTTATTTATTATGTATGCAATATATGTGCATGCCTGAAGAGGGCACCGGGCCTCATTACAGATGACTGTGAGTCACCATGTGGTTGCTGGGACTCGAACTCAGGACCTTTGGAAGAGCAGGCAATGCTCTTAACTGATGAGCCATCTCTCCAGCCCCACACTAACTTTACTGATGGATTAATTTAATGATGAGCTCACAAGTGAATGAGGTAAGGCATAGTTGGAGGAAAGAGGAAACTGGTGTAAGGAGCCCTCAGGACATCGCCATGGCGAGTTGGTGCCAGCGGTCCTACAGTCTGGAGGTATACAGATCCTTTGATGCTGCCAGAGTGCTTGGGGCCTGTGTTTTGCATTTCAGAGCCTTGGTTCCCTGACCTGTCCTGAGGCCTCGGGCCCTAGCAGAATGGCATCAACCAATCAGCATCCAAGCCTCTCCACCCTAGAAAAGCGGCTGCCTTTGGACCATGAGAAGAAACCTCTGAAACTATGAGCCAAACGAATCCTTCATCCTTTGAAAATTTTGTCACAATAAAAAAGTAACATAGTAACCTCATTTAATGGAATTTCTATATTAAAAAGATCAGCAAGTCAAATATGCATTTAAAAAACAGCATTAACAGAGGTATGTGTTTTATTAATTAAAAATGGATAACAAGTACAGAAAAGATAAATGCTATTAATAAAAACTAAAGTATTGTATATCATTTTACACAGCTAATCAGTTTGATGAATATTAACTATCTAGACAATAATACATGGAACAGAAGAAAAGGCATTCTCATTTGCTCATAAGAGCATAAGTTAGTTCAACTATTTTAGAAATTAATAGGGAAGCATCTAGGAAAGTCTAAGATGTACATAGCCTTATAATCAGAAATCCCACTTCTAAGAATATACCGCAGATGCTGGGCAGTGGCGCACACCTTTAATTCTAGCACTCGGGAGGCAGACACTGGTGGATCTCTGTGTTACTCGAGGCCAGCCTGGCCTACAGGAGCTAGTTCCAGGACAGCCAGGGCTGCTACACAGAGAAATTCTAACTCGAAACCCGGCCTCCTCCTCCCCACCAAAAAAAAAAAAAAAAAAAAAAAAAAAGAATACAACCTAGAGAAATTCTTACACATGTGCACAAGGAATGTTAATAGTATCTGCTTAATATTATATATTGTCTCTAATAGCAAACTAACAACATATTATGACAAACACATCTAACAGCAGATCTCACTATGAGATACAGAGGACTTCACAGCTCAAGGTCATGAGTACAACTGCAGAATGAATCACCTAATCTACTTAATACTCCTACTCTTTTTCTGTTATTCTTCTCCCAACAACCATGGATGAATATAAATATGTAGATTTCTTTCATATGTTTCTTTGCATACCTATTCCAAAGAATTATAAGACAATGTATAAGAAAACATATGCGCTGACTATTCAACTGTCCCAGAAGAAAATATTGCTTAAACCTAATATAAAATGCCAAGTTCAACCAACAAATACTGGACTAATTTACATCGTTAAGAGTTTTTACTTTTTCATTGATTTTTTTATATCAATAATGAAATGATTTTTTAAACAGCACAAATTTTAAGACACTAAAATAGTATTACTTCGAGCCTGTGTCGTACTCAGTATTTCTTATGACTGTTTCTAAGTGAAGGAATCTTCTCATGTGATGTAGGTAAATACAAAAATGTAAGGAATCTGAACTCGTATTCATGCTGACAGGAATATACACTTGTATAGCATCTACAGAAATCAATATGGAGGTTCCTCAAAAACCTAAAAACAACTACCATATACCAGTTATATCTTTCTTGGGTATATACCTGAAGGACTCTTAAATCAACACACCACAGAGATACCTGCGTCCATGGATACTGCTGCACTACTCACCTCAGCCAGGAAGCAGAACCAGATGCTGGAAAGATGAATGGATAAAGAAAATGTGGTACATGGTACATAAACACAATGAAATTTTATGCAGCTATAAAGAAAAATAAGATCATGACATTTTACAAGATTAACTCAAAAAAAATCGGTAGCCCTCTGTACACAGACAATAAATGGGCCAATAAAGAAATCAGAGAAACATCACCCTTCACAACAGCCACAAATAGCATAAAATATCTCAGAGTAACTCTAACCAAACAAGTAAAAGACTTGTATGACAAGAACTTTAAATCTTTGAAGAAAGAAACTGAAGACACCAGAGAGTGGAAAGATCTCCCATGCTCTTGGGTAGGTAGAATTAACATAGTAAAAATGGCAATCTTATCAAAAGCAATTTACAGATTCAATGCAATGCCCATCAAAATCCCAGCAAAATTCTTTATAGACCTCAAAAGAACAATATTCAACTTCATATGGAAAAGCAAAAACCCAGGATAGCCAAAACAATCTTGTATAATAAAAGAACTTCTGGAGGCATCACAATCCCTGACTTCAAACTCTACTACAGAGCTACAGTACTGAAAACAGCCCGATATCGGCATAAAAACAAACATGCGGACCAACGGAACTGAACAGAAGACCCAGATATTAATCTATACACGTTTGAACACCTGATTTTAGACAAAGAAGCAAAAAAATATCAAATGGAAAAAATAAAGCATATTTAACAAATGGTGCTGGCATAACTGGTTATCAACATGCAGAAGAGAAAGTGGGAAGTACACTTGAACGCATTGGCACAGGAGACCACGTACTAAATATAACCCCAGTGGCACTAGAGAAACAATAAATGGGACCTCTGGAAACTGAAAAGCTTCTATAAAGCAAAGGACACAGTCATCAAGACAAAATGACAGTCTACAGAATGGGAAAAGATCTTCACTAACCCCACATCAGACAAAGGTCTGAATTCCAAAATATACAAGGAACTCAAGATATCAATAGAACAAGTAATCCAATAAAAAAAATGGAGTACAGAGAACTCTCAACAGAGGAATCTAAAATGGCTGAAAGATACTTGAGGAAATGCTCAACATCCTTAGTCACCAGAGAAATGCAAATCAAAATAACTCTGAGATTCCATCTCACACCAGTAAGAATGGCCAAGATCAAAAACACTGATGACAATTTATGCTGGAGAGGTTGTGGGGTAAAGGGAACACTTCTGCATTGCTGGTGGGAATACAAGCTGGTACAGCCCCTTTGGATATCAATGTGGCGATTTCTCAGAAAATTAGGAAACAACTTTCCTCAAGACCCAGTAATGCCACTTTTGGGTATATATCCAAAAGATGTTCAACCGTGCCACAAGGACATGTGTTCAACTATGTTCATAGCAGCTTTGTTTGTCATAGCCAGAACCTGGAAACAACTTAAATGCCCATCGACTGAAGAATGGATAAGGAAAATGTGGTACATTTACACAATGGAGCACTACACAGCAGAAAAAAAATAACGACAGCTTGAAATTTGCAGGCAAATGGATGGAGCTAGATAACATCATTTTGAGTGAGGTGCCCGAGACCCACAAAGACAATTATCATATGTACTCACTCATAAGTGGTTTTTAAACATAAAGTGAAGAAAACCAGCCTACAAATCACAACCCCAGAGAATCTAAACAACAATGAGGACCCTAAGAGATAGATCTAATCTACAGGAAGTAGAAAAAGACAAGATCTTGTGAATAAATTGGAGCATGGGGACCTTGGGAGAGGGTTGAAGGGGAGGGAAGAGGCAGGGAGGGGAGCAGAGAAAAATGTAGAGCTCAATAAAAATCAATCATATATATTCATGATATTTACAAGAAAAAGGATACAACTAGGAAGCCTTATATCAAGGGAAAAGGCCAGACTTAAAAAGAAAAATCACAATTTTTTTCTTGTATATGTAGAACCTAGGGGTAAAATGCTGTGTGTGTGTGGGGGGGGGGTCATAAAACCAGAAAAGGAATCACGAAAGGGGAGAAGTTCCGAAGGGACATGGGGAATAGAGTAAGGGAACAAACACATGGAACAGAAAAGCAGACAGGGGCACTGATGAGAGGGAGGGAACTAGCTGGAGGAGAGGAGGAGACAAAGAGGGGAATGGATGAGAACTAAGTATAACGACACATATGTATGAGGACACCATTATCAAATCCACAATACTTTGTTTACTGTACCTAAAAATTACATTAAAAGCAAGGAATCTTATACTTATCAAAGTCAAGGGCTACAGACAGGTCAATCTGTTATAAATTATGACTCCTAAGAATTTTGGACTACAATAGATATTAGTGAAACTGATAAAAATAGATTAATAAGAAACTGCTAACATACCTAATTCTATCACTGGATCAATGCTTCAGACAGTGAGTCCAGCAAACAGCAACAAGGTACAGCTTTATCAGAAATAGGTAAATTGACACACAAAATTACTTAAAGAACTAATAAAATTCATTTTAAAACTTCATAGTTTTCTGTTAGAAGTTAATTTACATGCAGATTATGGGAAGCTAGAAAAAACAAAGGGTTTGGTTTTCTGAGATCAGGTCTTACTTAGCCCAAGCTGGCTTTGAACTTTGTGTAGTTGAGGATGACCTCAAACTTGGATCCTCCTGTTTCCAATTTCCCGAGCGCTGGATTGCAGGTATGTGGCAACACAACCAGCCTGATTTTCTCTCTCCCCTCCTGTCTTTCTTTTCCCCGAGTCCCACTTTTCAAAGGAAATATTAATTTAGCTTCTGGTAATTTTGAGTTTGCTTATATTTCAGTTTAGCTCTTAAAAAATAGGCTGCATGTTGGGATATAATGAATACTGTATTACTTATGTCAGAGAATTTTCCATTCACAGCATTTTCAAAGAAAACAAATATAGGAAGCAATTATTCTAATTTCAGATTAAAACTGAAAATTACTTTGCTCCATTAACTGCTGGACAAGATATTTTAAAACAAATTAAGTCTTGGCTGTCCTGTGGTTGGCATTTGAGAATAAAACAATGACACAGTTTGAATGCCCCAGTTCTCTGCCCTATACTCCTCAGCCCTAGTTACTGTTTGGATCACACTCTCAAGCATCACCCACAATACATATTTCCCCCCAGTTCATCAGGCTCGGCAGTCATTTACGGTTATGTCCAAACCTGAACATGTTGTGCACTTTCATTCCAAAGGATTTTTGACTTTCAAATTAACTCCTGCTTTAACCTGATTTTCATTTTAGGTATTTTTCTTATGTGTTTTCACCTTTCCATTCATTTTGTCCACAAAATTCTTTGCTTGAATACAGGATTTCACTATTTACTCCTTAAAGGTAATCATGGCTAGACATAATGGCACAAGCCTACAATCCTACTACCCAGGAGGCAAAGACAGGCAGATCTTTGTGAGTTCAAGACTAGACTGGTTTACAAAGTGAATTCCAGGCCAACCCAAGCAGGGCTACACAGTGAAACCTTGTCTCAAAAAAACCAAAAGCACAAGACAAGATGTTGAACCTGGGGATATTTAAGAAAAAAAAAATTAAGGGCAAGGGGTGTAGTGTGGCTCATTTGATACTGAGAGAGGAGGGGAACCAATCTCCTTCTAGGGATCCAGACTGGTACTAAGCATTGTTGAAGCTGTTAAAATCAGTATTCGTGCTAGGATTGTCTTTCAACAGTCAGCTGGACTACCCTGAAGCCAGCACTGGCTCTTTTGAACAGTCACTGACACTCTGAGGAAACTACATGACAACTAAAACCACTTGCTCTGGCTTCTACAGGTACAGACCCAGCCATGGCTGGCTCAAACATTATGAAATAGGTTTTCCTGCTATCACAGCCTCACTGAACCCTAGGCAGCCCTGGAACCATTTCCACCTGCTTCCTTAATGTTGCAACCATACATCCAACGGAAGTCTCTCAAGTAATCTTCCTTTGCCTACCTTAGTAGTGTAGCCTGAGCTGGAACCCGAAGAAAAGCACAGCAGACAGGGGGTGGCAGGAAGAACAGAATTAGCAAAAGTACAACAGCCATGATAGCTGGGCAGTCAGCAGGTCAAGCTGTGAAAGTGGTGGAGTGGCTAGGTGCACTGACAGCTGCAAAAGGGGTGGGGCCTCAAGACTGGCAGCTGACAGTGCTGGAGGTGGTCAAAGATGGACAGTAATTGCCTCCTTGGCAGTGAGATCAATGACAATGGCCATAGGAAGAAGAGGCAGCAGACAGTTCAAGAGAATGGATAGGGCAAGATGAGGATAGAAAGCTACAACTCAAGAAAGTTAAAAGACCAGAAAGAGCCAGAGAAGTGAAACTGTAGGCTCTGCTCTCCAGAAGGGCTAAAAAGCTGTCAGATTCTGAAACCCCAGTACACAAGCCTGCCTGGAAGTTGTCACCCAGAGCCTAGACGGGAACTCTAACACCTGCAGACCTAAGAGCCCCCCCCTTCACTAGCATCTGCACACGAGCTAGCCACCCTGGAGAGTATTAGCACTGCCCTAGTCCACCTGCTGCCACCACTTGCTACTCTCAAACACCAAGAGATGCAAAAGCTGCCAAAGGCAGTACTTGGAGAGCCCCTCCTGACCTACCCTAGATTTCTGGTACCAGCAAAGCACTTTTTACCATGCATCAGGCTCTGGCTTCAATTCCTAGCACTTCAAACAAACAAAAAAACCTCCAAAACCAATCAAACATAATTCTTCTCGTAATTACAAAACAATGTTTGTTGTTGGTTTTTGTTTTGTTTTTCAAGACAGAATTTCACTGTTTAGCTCTAGCTGTTCTGGAACTTGATTTGTAGACCAGGCTGGCCTCAAATTCACAGAGATCCATCTGCCTCTGCCTCCCAAGTGCTGGGATTAAAGGCGTGTGCCACCACTCCACAAAACCATGTTAGTTAGTTAGTTTGTTTGTTTCCGAGACAGCGTTTCTCTGTAGCTTTGGAATCTGTCTTGGAACCAGCTCTTGTAAACCAGGCTGGCCTCAAACTCACAATGATCTGCCTGTTTCTACCTCCTGAGTGCTGGGATTAAAGGCATGCACCACCTCCACCTGGCTAATAAATAAATCTTTTTTATTTTATTTTCAAAACCATGTTTTAAAGCATTATTGTCATTAGTGTGTATGCACATATGTCATATGTGTGACTGCACAAATGGAGGTCAGATGGTCAATTCCACTGTGGGTTCCAGGGATCAAACTCAGGTTATCAAGCTTGCACAGAGAATGCTTTTACCTGCTGAGATATGTTGCCAAGCCCCAATTTTATTTCATTTTTTTTAATTGGGAAAATAATCAGTGAACTGAATTTATGATTCATAAACACTGAAGTCATGTTAACACTTTATAGGTTAAAAAAACATATGTATATGGTCAAAGCTAGACACTGTAGTATTAGAACACCTGTAAGGCTGAGGTAGGAGGATCATGAGTTCAAAGCCAGTCTCGGCTAAACAGGGAGCCCTAACAAAAACAAAACACAACAAAAAGATACGGCCATCACCCGTAAGCTCACAACACACATTCACATATGATTTCATTAGGAACATTCTTCCCCCCCCCCCCCATTAGGAACATTCTTAAGAATCTACCTTTACTTAAAAAACAAAATTTAATTTTGTTCTGATACAGTAAAAACCGATTTAGCAAGAAACATCTTGGTGAGAAAGGGCAGAGTTCCTGAGAATGGTAACCTACTTCTTACACTGACTCTTCCCAAAGCATCTGTCAGCGTAGGAAGAGAAAAGGTGCTGAAATCTGGAGAGGCAGACTAGAATAAAAATACACTTGGTTCCAAGAATGAGAAGTGAGAAGAGGGAAAAAGAAGGAGAGGAAACGTGGCAGGCAGGAGGGGAAGTGGAAAGTGAGCGGAGGGGAGAGAAAGAAAGACAGGGACAAGGAGGGGAGGGCAGGACCGGAAATGTTTCTAAGTTGGGAAGTATTTTACACAATCATCCTTTAGCTTTTTAACCCTTTCTATGTTATTCTTCCCTTTCTTACATCCCTGTTCCCTAATCTAAGCTATCAATAAACATTTCTAAGACATAACTCACACCTGTGCACTGCTCTGTCTCCACTTCCAGAACCACCACAGCCCTATACAACTTATCTGGGCTACCGTAAAGTGCAAACTAGGGTTTATTTCCATTGTTCCTCTCTGATCAACGATGTACACGGTAGCCAAAGCTTTATATCTACTGACTGACTGATTGTAGAGGTCTGTTTTATCTTTCCAACATGAGAGTCCCAGGGATTGAATTCAAGTCATTAAATTTGGTGGCAGGTGCTCTTACCTGCCGAGCCATCTCAAGTCCCCAGAATAATCTTTGAAAAATAGATTATGACACTGTGTAACCTTCCTGCTGGCTTTCTAAGTGTATTTTCAAATCAAGTTTGAGCTCAGCATTTAGTGACTCAGATGCTCAAAACAGCATCCAGACATAAATGCTCAGAAAATGTTCACATACTAAGGTATTGCCTCTGCCCGACTCTTAGCTTGAAATGGCACTCTCCATACGTAACTCATTATGAATCTTCTCTTTCCTGAAGCTTATTTCCAGTTGGGGCCTGTTGTTTCTTTCTCCTGAAATGTATTCCTTCTAGACTCTGCAAGGGCTTATTTTTTCCTCATACTTCAAGTTTCACCTTCGATGTTGTCTCATTGATGAGGTCTTCTTTTTTTACTTTCTAAATATTTTTCTCTATAATTCATTTTTTAAAAGATTTATCTATTTTAAAATTTTAAAATTTAAAATTTTTTAAAAAATGTGAGTGCCTTGATTGTATGTATGTACATATATATCTGGCTCCCAGAGAAGACAGAAGGCATCAGACCTTCCTGGAACTGGAGTTACAGATTGTTGTAAACCTCCATCTGGGTATTTGAAACTGAACCCAGGTCCTCTACAAGAGCATGGAACCACCTCTCCTGCCCTCTGTAATTCTTTTAAAAACAAAAACACAAACAGGATGTACCTCTGGCTGTCCTGAAACTTGCTATGTAGACCAGCTGGCCTCACAGAGATCCACCTGCTTCTGTTTTCCAAGTGTTGGGATTAAAGATGTGGCCCTCCACACTCAACCCCTACACAACTCATTTCTTTCACAGTAAATTGGAATTATTTACTTTTTTGTTTCATTGATTTAACTCTTGAATATATGCAGATGCTTCAGCATTCAATAAGTTCCCTAACTTGCTTAAAAGTATCTTTTGCACAAAATAACCATAATAAAAGAATATTTAAATTTTCTCACCAAGAAGCTGAATAATTGGTCACTAACATATTGTTACAGTCTGTACTCTGATTCATCAGACCTACATGCTTCCCTTAATTGCTAATACCTTATGTCCAACAAAATACTGTGTTAGATAATGAAAGAAGAGTTAGGATAAGAAAATTAAATTATATCCTCAGGCAGGGGATATGTTTGTCTAGATGGGTCAGTTTGATCTCAGTACCAAGAAACAACCAAAGTGTGCCTGCGTGTATGTTTACACATATATTTATTTCCTCCTTTAAAGGTTTTCAATGATTTAATGTGACAAGAAAGCAGATATTTCAAGTAGGATGAGGTAGTGGTCGGAGTCAGGAGCAATGCAGCCTTCATTTGTAGGCAGTCAGCCGGGTCACAGAGCCAAGACAAACAGGAATCTATGTCTTGGGGAACTAGTAGTCACCTCCAAGAACACTGAGGTTTTACAACAAACAATGTTATTGACGAGCTAAGGAACTAAAATCTAAAAAGCCCTGAGGCATCAACAGTGGCTAACCACCAGCCTCTGTTCTTTTTACTTGCTGGTTCTTCATCCCCCACATGGAACTTATGGTGGGCTTTCCCGAGCCTGTGTATGCCTACTCATGTGATCAGAATTCCCCACATACATGTAAATTAACTATCCAGATTCATCCTGGTTTAATACCTAATTTGCATACAGATAGGACCAAATTGGCCCATTCCCAGGACATGAACATCCTCTGCTTTAAAAACATTATTTAGAAACTCATTAGAGAGCTGTTTCTTCTCAATACACTTTGCTTGCCTGCCCTCCTTGTATTGTCCTCCTTCCTCATTCTTCTTGATCGTGAGACAGAAAACTTGGCTGACTCAAGAAACTAGTAACATTAGATACCATCAACTGCAAGATGTGCCATTACTTTATATTCCACTAAGGAAAAATGCTGCTGAAAGTGTTAATAAATGCCCATTAATTTTGAAAACTCATCAGAAATCAATGAGTGATGCTTCTTAGGTCCAGAGATGCTAAAGTCTGTGAGGAAGGAGTGAAAAAAGGTAAACTGGGAGAAAAAGTAACAGGAGAAAAAGGGAATTACCATTCTATCAACAACACTACCTGAGTTTTCCAGAACCACAGGAAGTATGAAGATATGGACCACTGTTGACTCATTTAAGCTTCATCAGCATGAGGAGGAAGTAGCAACTGCTGCTTCCTGTTTCCATTTGCCTGCTCACCCTGGCTCATCCCTTTAGGTTTAGACTGTCTAGACCACCACGTTTTAGATGTACCTCTTCTTGACTATAGCATATCATTGAAACTTGTTTTGTAATTCAAATTGAATATGATAGAAAGATATACATAGGTACACATACACACTTTTTAAAACTTAAAACCACATGTGGACTTATAGATTACAGACCATAGCTTATGATAGAAAGATAAAGACAATTATAATAGAAATTTTACACTTGAAAACATATATAATTGGGACTGGAGAGATGGCTCAGAGGGTAAGAGCACTGACTGCTCTTCCAGAGGTCCTGAGTTCCAATTCCCAGCAACCACATGGTGCCCTCTTCTGCTGTGCAAGCAGAGCACTGTATACATAATAAATAAATAGATCTTTTTTTAAAAAAAGAAAATATATATAATTAATAATAAAAATTAATAACAAAAAGACTCACAGGCTGGTACCAGCACCACAAAAAAAAAAAAAAACCAACAAAACAAAGGAAGGCAAAGAATAGTTGATAAGTATCTATCTTAAGGAATTGTAAGAAAAAAAACTCACTAAAATATGATGAAAATAGTATTCCTAATAACACTAAGATTATTCAGCCAATTTTCTCACTATAAAACAATGTAATCAGCAAAATTGTATTTTTTTCTTTTTAAATCTTAAGAGACGGTGGTAGCACAGTCTTTAATCCCAGCACTTGGGAGGCAGAGGCAGACAGATCTTTGTGAGTCTGAGACCAGCCTGGACTACAAAGTGAGTTCCAGGACAGCTAGGATTATTATACAGAAAAACTGTCTTGGGGATAAATAAATAAATAAATAAAAATAAATAAAAGAGTATTGGAGAGCTGACAATTGGAACAGGAACTACTAGATAAAAACCTATGAGAGGGTGGACAGATGGCTCAGCAGTTAAGGACACTAACTGCTCTCCCAGAGAACCCAGGTCAGTTCCCAGCACCACACAATGACTCACACTATCCATAAGCCCAGCTCCTGGGGATCTGATGCTTCAGATTTCCAAGTGCTTCTCTACACATACTGTGACCACACATGTACCCGGGCACATAAATAGACACACAGGATAAAATAAGAAAATATTTTTTTAAAATCATGGGAGGGGATAGATACGACCGAAATACATTGTTGATATTCCATGAGAATTCCATGAGTGAAATCCTATACACACATGCAAACAAATTTAAGACTTTAAATGAGAACAAAGTTTCCTAAACAGCGTTATGCATAAACTCAGGGTTCTACCATGCCTTCCCTGCCGTTATGGCTTCAGACTCACTGAGGATGTGAATCAGAATCAGGTTGTTCAGTCGGGTGTTGTCATCACTGTCACATAAAAGTAACCAATACAATACTAGGATCCTTGTAGGTGTCAGTCCAGCAGTCACCCAACACGGTTTACAACAGATGTGAATTTCATTAAATTACTGATTTTCCTCTAGGTCTAATTTATTCAGGTTTAATTTAGTTTAAGTATATTGTAGCCTAAACCTTGTTATTTCCCATTTGATAATTTACTAGCTGCTAAAAGATGAAAATATCCAGTTGACATTTATTAAATGCTTACTATGTGCCAGGCATATAGCAAGACAAGTGAAGACAGGTATAAAAGTGTCTTA
Organism: Myodes glareolus; assembly: GCF_982192425.1. Taxonomy (NCBI): domain Eukaryota; kingdom Metazoa; phylum Chordata; class Mammalia; order Rodentia; family Cricetidae; genus Myodes; species Myodes glareolus. Next base: position 42,349,051 of record NC_142036.1, on the reverse strand, counting down.
CATCAATTAAATTATCTACTTGCAGCAATCCCACCGGGTGGACAACAGCACCATCAGTATTGTACAGAAAGGGAAACTCACACATGAGTTAACTTTCCCAATGTCACACATGTGCGCACAGAAGCTTGAGAATCTCTACCCGTGCTATCTGTCTTCAAAACCCAAGCCCTCAGCTACTATGCTATATTGTTTTTCACAATACTTAAAGAAAAATTAAAAATTTAGGAAGGACAAAAACCTCACCATTAAAAATTATCCAAAGGAGTTAGGGAACACTTAAACAATACCAATATAACTCATCATAGGTTGGTACATCACAGCTATTTCAAAGTATCTTAGCCTTGATTAGTAGTTTTGAAGTTGGACAGACCTGGCTCTGAATCTTGGCTGTGCCTTTTACAAGCTGTGTGACTTTGTACAAATTTCGTAACTTCACCAAGTGTCAGTTTCCTCATCTGCAAAATGAGAATAATAAATGTCTTATACAATTGTTCTTAGTGACACAGGTTCAAAAATAAAAAGAGCTTTTCAACTTTTGTCAGAAAACAGCTCTGTAGTCATGAGAGAATGAAGATCATCACTCCAAGTCACTGAGCAGTTTCAAGATCCAGGCGCTGATAGAAACACAACAAAGAATTCCACAAATACAAGCTAGAGACAAGTCATTATCTCTAGATACTAGAGACAAGTCATTCAAATTTCTGCTCTTTGTGTCTCTGCAGCATTAGGTGACTTAGGGCCTCGCAGGCATCTACTGAGTATACTGAGATATACACCCAAGCCCAATCACTGGACCCTGGCCAAAAAAAAAAAAAAAGGCAGAAAAGGGAAGACCAAGGGATCAAGGGGCACAAAAGAGGAAGGTATGTGTCAAAAAGGATCAATTCCTGACACTGTCAGGAAGGAATTTTAATGGAAGAAAAACAGAAAGGGTAGAAAATGGACTCCAAGTTATGGAATACAATGGAAATCTACTCAGAATGACAGGGCTCTCCATGAGTAGTCCTAAAGTCTTACCCATTTTTTTCCTTTTGTCACATCAACTAAAGCAAAAAAATAAAAAATAAATAAAAATAAAAAAATTCTTTTTCTTGTAGCAAACAGAAACTGTTATGTGTTAAATTTTAAAAAGTCATGCATAATTTGATTTTCTGTTCTATGTATTTCTTTCAGTGTCTCCCTAAATGTATAGCCAGTAAAGGACAAAAATTATAGAGTTATAGTTAAGAACTGGGATTAGACTTTCACACAGGAAACACCATGAAAAGGAAAAGGAAAAGTTTTGCAAAATTTAGTTTAGATTCATTTACTTTATTCTATGTGTATGAGTGTTTGACCTGTATGTGTGTATGTGTATTACATGTGTGTCTGGTGCTTGTGGTCAAAAGAGAGCATCAGAAAATCGGGCAGTGGTGGTTCATGCCTTTAATTCCAGCACTTATGAGTTCAAGGTCAGCCTGGTCTACAAGAGCTAGTTCCTAGACAGCTCCAAAGCTACAGAGAAACCCTGTCTTTGAAAAACAAAACAAACAATCAAAACAAAGAAACCAAAAAAACAAAAGAGAGCACATCAAATCTCCTGGAACTGGAGTTATGGATGGTTGAGAGCCAAACTCGGGTCCTCTGCAAGAGCAAGCAGTGCTCTTACCACCAAGCCATCTCTCCAACCCCAGGAAATCTGTTCTGTTCTTAAAAATATTTTATCAACTATTAGTGTGTGTGTGTGTTTATATGAGGTGTGTGAGCACATGTGCCATACTATGTGTGGAAGTCAAGGGACAACTTTATAGAATCAGTTCTCTCCTTCCACCTTTATGTGGGTTCTAGTGATTGAACTTGGGTCACCAGGTCTTAAACATCTTTCCAGCACCAAAATTAAAATCTATACAGACCTACAGTATATTGACAGCCTCTAGTTTATGAGAGCTACTATGCATGCAAATTAAGCTATAAAATGGTTTCAAGACTAAGAACAATTCAGATCAAATAGTTATGAAACATCTCCTATGTACAATATAACTACAATATTTAGTCTCAGGAGTACAGAAAAACAGTGGTATCATCTCAAATCTCCAAGTTCTCACAATTCAGAAAATACATAAAAATAAAAACCTAGATGACATTAAAATGTAATTGCTACCTGCTTTAAAATGAATTTGAGATTACTGAGAGAAAAATGAAGAAAGGTTTCTTGAATCATAAAACATTGAAAAATGGAACTCAAACAACTCTAACTTCGAACATAAAAATAAATAAAAATGCTATCCTTTTGTCAACAAGAAGCATAAAGACTGTTGTTACTATTAACTATGAGGGAAGTGAAAATAAAAATGTACTAAATAAATTTAAAAGAATATTTTCAAAAAGGAGAACGACAACAATAATCATATTATGAAATTTCCATTTACCTCAAACTACCTTAACATTTGAAAGACTAACAGAAAATACATTTGAAATAACAGACTATTCATTCACTTTTACTACTTTAGAAACTACTAAAAAAAAAATCCTTGAGAGCTAGACCTCCACTGTCCATATTTATCTTGGCATTCTGGTCTTTATACTCCCATGAGAACGGGCCATTAAGCTCTGCTCATAACATTGTTGGTGAAGTTCTACACTCTTCCTGTATACAATACAAAAGCCTACAAATCATGAGGTGAGGTTTATCATAGGAGCCCACTCCTTGATACCAATTTCTGTGTTAGTTTATTCTCTCATTGCTCTGACAAAAGACCCAACAAAAGCAAATTAAGGAAGGTTTATTCTGGATCACAGATTGAGGGCATATACATCGTGGGAGGGAAGCTTAATGTGGCTATTCACAGTCAGGAGAAGAGAAGGATGAGTGTGGGCACTCTGCTTGCAGAAATGTGTTTCCTGTTAGCCTTTCCTGTTTCTCAGTACAAAATTTTAAAGTAGTTAAGAGACTCATACAAGATGGGTCTTCCCTCCTCAGTTAAACCACTCTGGTAACTCTCTCATAGACACATCCAGAAAAGTGGCATCTAAGGGACTCTCAATCCAGTCAAATTGATAGTCAAGATCCTATGGTTTTAAGTTTTGAAAATCAATTTCTGAAAAAACTAAAAACATAATCTTAAAACAAATCTAAATTTGAATTCCAATGTCAACAGTAGCAAACATCAGACAAGTTATTTAGAATTTCAACTCTTTAATATAAAAAAAGATTAAAAAGTTGTACTAGGCATGGTGGTACATGCCTTAAATTACAACATTTAGAGCTAAAATAGTAGAAAGCCTGCAATTTACTTTCACTTGGTTTTTTAAAAAAAATTAATCCCAGGATTCAGGAGGCAGATATAGGCAGATCTCTGTTAACTTGAAGTAAGCTTGGCCTACACAGTGAATTCCAGACCAGCCAAAGCTAAATAGTGAGACTCTATCTCAATCTCCTTCCCCCACAAAAAGATGATAAAGTTGTAATGTTTAAGTTAGAAAATAAATGTACAGTATTTGGTACAGAATATGTGCCAAACTGAAGAATTCATTCCCTTTCCTCCTCCCTCCTCAAGGTGAAGTTCTATTATGGAAGTCTCAAACAGCCCATTTCCTTCACCCATTTGGTTTCCTCTGCCTGGATGTAACACACTCGAACTCACCTTCCTGTTCAAGTTTATACTTAAATGCTGCCACTTCTCCATCTCCTACAACTAACTGTATTTCATCTGTTACTTAATGTTTCTGTTATAAGTACTGTCTCAATTGCCTGCTTGAAAAGAATGTATCTCATTCATTTCCATTCTTCCCACTAACACAAACCACAGTTTTGCACATGGTAATCTTTCAAATATTTGACAAATACTATTCTGGATTTCTCATTACAAGTGCATATCATGTTGAATCCTTTCTGGCATTTTATGAATAAAAAGGTGCTAACATCTGTATCTTACTTGTTTCCTGGGCTGCCCTCAAGCTTACAGTTGGCCTAGGTTCAGGGTCACTCTCATGTGTCACCACACCTTGGCTTAAAAATTTAAAAATAAATTCATAGAAGTATTTGTGGAAAACAAAAGTAATCCAAATCCAATTCTTACAAAGTATTATTTTGTAAGAAAGCATATTAATTAAATATAAAATGTTTAAGAAATCCTCAAAATACCTGTTTTACAAATATTTGGGGCAAATTAATATAGAACATGAGGTTCCTGAACAACAAACAAGAAAGTCAGGTCCTTCTGTTCATATATTACTAATCTGTAATTTTTCTACATGATTGGTCATTCCTACAACACTTTCTCTTTAAATAATGAGAACTATTTTTTGTCTTTTTAAGAATAAATGACAGTGGGGTAAGGTGGGACACTCGTATAATCCTAGCACTTCAGAGGAGGAAAAAGAATCAGGGGGGGTCAAGGTATATCAGATACACTGGGAATTCAGAATCAGTCTTGGCTACATGAGACTTTGTCTAAAAAAAATACAAAATCAATCAACCAATCCTTCTCCACATAATTTCAAATTTCTTTACAATTCATAAATAAAAGAGATGTTAATTTAGGAGTTTTAAGATAAACTTTTGGTTTTATATAATCTCAAAAGAGAAGAAAATTTATTAAGACTCTATTATATTTTGTCCTCTTTATCACCATGTCTCACACTTTATTTCTTCCCCCTTGAGTCAGGTATCCCTGGCGGGCCTAGAACTCCCAAAGATCTATCTATATCTGCCTCCCGAGTGCTGAGGTTAATCTTACACTTTAAAAACAAACAAAAATATGAAAATGAGCTGCAGATACCATGCCACTTAGCCCTAAGCATTGCCCTATACTTCCTTAGGAATGAGGATATTTGTTCAGATAACCACAATACAGCTAAACAAATGAGCACTACAACAATGTGACACTTTCTGTAAAATTATTTGCCTTAGAGTAATTCAGGACCATGGGTTATAGCTACTAGGCCTCTTCAGTATGTAACCTTCTAAAGCAGCTCTTCAGACTTGCTGCACCTTTTGTCCAAGAGTCTCAATGGAACGCAACAGTTGTTTACAGAGCAACACTTCATTTATGTTCATCTTCATTTATCTCAGGTTAAGAGAAACAAACAGATTGAAAATCATGGAGTTACTTTATATCCTGGTCCACAGGCTGAGACAGACAGACACTGAGCCTGGTGTGGCCTTTGAAACCTCAAGCCACCCCCAGTGACACACCTCCAACAGGACCATATCTCCTAACCCTTCCCAAATAGTTCTACTAACTGGTGACTAAGCATGCAAATATATGAGCCTACACGGGCTATTTTCATTAAGCCACAAGGGGGAAATGTCACATTGACCAAATAAGAATACTATTAATTTTTCAGAAACCTGAAACATCTTTAAAATAATATACTTTTTGAAAGCTACACTAATTGAAAACTCTCCTGAGAGCCTGAGAATTCTTAATATGTTATCTTTTGGGCAATACTTGGTAAATTACAAATTTCTACTTTTTTTAACAAAAATAATGAATGGGCAAATTACTACCTGCTTTCCCTTACTAAATTCCTGTTATGTAAAGCATCCACTGGCTATTTGTGACAGAGATGGCTGGCTCTCCATCAATATTTCTTGTACTACTGTACAAATGTGTGCAGGGGTCACAAGATATTTCAGGTGAAAAAGATATTGTTGCTTCCTGAGCTGACTATAAAAAAGCATGTAGAAATAACTGGAGATATTTAAGCCTGGTTGGGGAAAATTAAGCCTGGTTCCTGTATTACTAAAAAACTAAAAGCTACCTTCTTACAAGAATATGTCAGACCATTAGAGCACCCATAATTAGCATTTTTATTTTACAGTTTGTGTGTATATAAAATTCATGATTATATCTTCCCCCTGCTTTCCCATCTGATGTTTGTCGGTTACATATTGCATTGTAGACTGTCTTCATGTAGTGTGGAAAGCCATCCTACGTCCATCATTTATACCGCAAATGTCTTCCAATATTGAACAATTCTAAAGGTCAGACGATAGGGAAATTTCTGTGAAATACTGCTTTTTGGACACAACATAGATGATACACTCACAAATACCATCTTTTGGACATGGCATAAATGATACACTCACAAATACACAGAATCTGTGGTTACCTGAATAAAACCTGCACAAGATCATAATTCTAGCATGGATGGGAGAGACTACCAGATGAGGAGCTAATGGAAGCTGATGGTTGCTGAGGGAGTGAGAATCCTTCTTTGGGGTATCGACCACTGGTAAATAACCCAAGATCCAGTATACGGTCTCACACCCATACACATATGGGCAGCACTTGTTGGATTTAACAGATTATTTAAAAAATAATAGGACAAGAAATTGGGAAGGACATGTGTTATGGGGGATGTGGGAGGAGTTAGAAAGAAAAAAATAAATGTGTATGACCTTGTTTCACTGAATACACGTATGAAATTTGAAGAATAAATTTAAAAACTTAAAAAATGAAAATCATTTATTAAAGGTGCATGCCTTTAATCCCAGCACTCAGGAGGCAGAGGCAGGTATATCTCTGTGATTTCGAAGCCAGGCTGGTCTACAGAACTAGTTCCAGGACAGCTAGAACTGTTACACAGAGAAACCCTGTCTTGAAAAACAAAAACAAAAGAAAACCATGGAGTTAGAATTAGCATTAAACTTAGTCTGATTCTAAAGTAACTGTTTAGGCTAAAGATATTTAAGCCCCAGTACTGCAGAACAGCCACATTTTCTTTAATCTACTATAGTACCAAATTTAGAACTTTATCAATAAAAGATACCTAACATAACTCTATAGAATAAATAAGTAAGTCTGTCTTGGGACAGAGGAGACTAAGGAAAAAGTAGAGTCAGATTAATAATCAGATTAGAGCTGAAAAACTGTTAAGAAAAATCCTTACTATGGCTTACAAAGTTTAGCACCTATAAGACCAACCATCCCAGTCTTCTTTGAAACTTTAAACCTGCCATATTTCTCATCTCAAAGTCTTCAGTGGTTCTCTCAGCCATTACTTTCCCTGAAGTTAATCTGTATATCCTTCAGAGCTCTGCTCAAATATCACCTCTTTAAAATAGCTGCCCTTAACCACCTCCACACTGTAACCAAACCAGCTACCTCTATAAGTTTACAATACCTGAGCCTCTCCTTTACTGTTTATTACAAATTTCAATTAAAAAGTGAGTATTCAATAACTGTTTTCCCTACAAGAATGTAAGTTGTATGAGGGCAGGATTCTCATACATCAAATTAATGAATCAACATATGTTTTAAACTATTAATTTGTTATTTTAAAAGTTATTATTCTTAATAAGCCGAGATATGTATTTCCAGTTATAGCTCCAGTACCGCAGTGCCCCTTTTATCCAACCAATTCTGGTACAAAAAACTGTTTTTAAAACAAAGAAGCTAGAGAGATAGCTCAACAATTAAAGAGTGCATACCATTCTTGTAGAGGACCTGAGTTCAGGCCACAGCACCCACATCAGGGAGTTCACAACCACCTATTACTCCAGTCCTGGGGGTCTCACACTGTTTTCTGGCCACCCCTCCACACATAATTAAAAATAAAACAAATCTTTAAAACAAATAAGGAGACAAAGCAATTGGGATTACGGAGCATATTAGAGAAAAACAAAATATAGAGGTAAGCCTGGCATTTTCCACTACCTTTTCTGAAGGACCAACTGAGGGTCAGAGCTTCTGTAAGTCTAAGGCAGCTGTAGAGATAGAAATTAGAGTTCAGAGCTACTGAAACAGGCAGGATTTGAGGGGCTGTATTTGTTAGGGTTTCTATTACTTCAATGAAAAACCATGACCAAAAAGCAAGTTAGGAAGTAAAGGGTTTATTCAGCTTACACTTTCAAAGCACTGTTCGTTATTGAATGAAATCAGGAGAGGAACTCAAAATGAGCAGGATCCTGGAGGCAGGAGCTGACGCAGAGGCCAAGGAAGGGTGCTGTTTACTGACTTGCTCAGCCTGCTTTCTTATAGAACTCAGGACCACCAGAGACTGAACTACCCACAATGGGCTGGGCCCTCCCCCTCCCCCATCAATCACTAATTGAGAAAATGCCTTACAGCCAGATCTTATAGAATCGTTTTCTCAAAATGTTCCCTCCTTTCAGATAATTCTAGTTTGTGTGTCAAGATGACGTAAGACTAGCCAGCACAAGGGCTAAAAGTTCAGAGAAAATGCAGTCACAGAAGAATAACACTAGACATCCAGTATTACTTCTGTTCTCCGAATAACTTGGTGAATCCTAATCCTTGGGTGAGGCAAGGTCAAAAATTAAGCAAACGGCCTGTTTTAAAGTATAAAAATAAATAAATAAAACCTTCAGATTGACTAAGAGAGAAAAAATTAAGAGTTCAAGATCTGTCAAAAACAAACACCCCAGGATTCCATTTGATACCCCTGAAGAGCAACACTTGAAGTAAATAAACTGGATTTAAACCAGCCTTTGAGAAGCCTAAAACAAAGGCTCGAGCCATCTCAAGCCACAGAGATCAAGGTCACTGGCTTCTACTTTTAACTACCATGAGAAGAAAATTAAATCCTCTCTAATGAGCCATATTATCAAGAGCATCTATCATTTCTCATATACAAGTTTTGATATTCATTTTAAAAATTACTAGGAAAGGTAACAAAGAGGATAAAATGATTGAAAATCAAAAGAAAAAGCAAACAACAAAAAAACAAACAAAATAAAACAAAAAAACCCAAAAGGATCTAAACGTTGTAATTACCAAGTACAGACTTGAAAATAACTATGATTAGCATGTTTAGGAAATAGGTGACAAAAATTGCTAGAGAATTGCAATCTATTAAAACAAACAAACAAAAAACCCAGAATTCTAGAACTAAAAAATACATACTATATAATTAGCAATATAACAGACGCCTTTAGCAGTAGATTGGACATAAAGTACACTAGAAAATACAGCTATACAAAACAAAAAGGTTGGGAAGTACAGAAAACAGCATGAATGGCTAGGGATGCAGCTCAGTTGGTAGAATGCTTGCCTAGCAAGGCAGGAAGCCCTGGGTTCAGTCTCCAACACTGCAGAGTACAGGAACAGTGGCACAAGCCTCTAATTCCAGCACCAGAGAGGTGGAGGCAGGAAGATCAGAAATACAGATCACTCTTGACTACACAGTGAGTGGAGGCCAGCCTGGGGCATATAAGAACTTGGGGAGGGTGACAGAGCTACCTGTATTAGCTCCTGTCTCTCCTGGTTCCTGCTCTTGTGGAGGAACTGTCTGTTCTGTTAACTATTACCCTTGTTTTCTATCCTGATGAGGAACAGCAACAGTGCCCCTGTTCATATTAAAACCAGGCTTTGCTTGTTTAAAAAAAAAAAAAAGGAAGAGCTTGGATTTGTTTGTTTAAAAAGGAAAACAGCATGAGAGACAGATGGAACTCAAGGAATGATTAACACAGAGATATCTAGAATGTAAAGCTGAAACATTAGAAGGGATAGTACAAACTTGACAAAGGACAAGTATCAGTGATGGACTTTAAGTGTCTTAAACATAAAGTAAACACACAGCAGCATTATTAAAAAAAACACAGCTTCTTTAGCTAAAACAATGGACTAGGAATACAATAGAATGATACACTTGAAAGGTTGAAAGAAAATTATTTCGAACCAGGAATTCTATGTCTGACAGACAGATTCTTCAAAAATTAAGTCATGTGTGTGTGTGTGGGAGGCACACCTCTAGTCCCACCACTCTGGAGACAGAGGCAGGTGGATCTGAGTTCAAGACCAGCCTGCTCTGAGTTACAGGACAGTCAGGACTGCTACACAAGGAAACCCTGTCTTGAAAAACAAACAAAACAACAACAAAAAATAATTAAGGCAAAATAAAAATGCTGTCAATTAAGAAAACTTCAGATGGAAGCATGGTAACAGGAAAGAAAAAAGCACTGCAAAGAAGAAGCACGGGTAAAATTAAATAATCATGGGTTATTCCAAATAACAATGATATCTCAACAAGAAAGACTATATTGGAATAATAATCAGAATGAAAGAGCTATAAGGCACAGGAAAAAAATCAGTAAATTGTGTGCAAAACCGAGATGTATATTTACTGTGCTTAAATGTAGACCACAGACCCCCCCAAAAGAACCAACTGTGCTCCCCTTACAAGCATCTGTTTGCTATAGTCTGGATCTTAAATGTTTCTCAAAGATCTATGTGTTAAAAGCTTGCTACATGTTTTTTGATTTGATAGTTTGGAACCCAGGGTCTAGTACATGCTAGGCAATGCTCTACAGCTGAAGTCATGGGACTTTTAGAGGTGAGACCTAATGAGAAATCTTCTGATCACTGAAGCAAGTCCTTTAAGTGGATGCGGACACAAGCTCCTTCCTCTTCCCAGTCAGAAAACAGGTGGTGGCTTGATGCACAACCACCATGCTACGACTGCCTCGTATAATAGCTAATCCTGACTGTCAACACGATTAGATTATCTAGCCTCATCAAAGAAACAAGCCTGTGTGCATGGCTATAAGGGGTTCCCTAGCTCAGCTTAATGGAGGTAGGAAGAGTCACTCTGGAGAGAGCAGGGCAGAGCCACAGAAGACAGCTGGCTGAGCATGAGCATTCATTGCTTTCTGTTTCCTGACCAGATACTCCGCAGCCAGATGCCACAAGCTCCTGCTGCCAGGACTTCCCCGCTATGATGGAAGTGTCCTCAAACTGTGAACCAAAGTAAACCCGGTCTCCTTTAAGCTGCCTTTGTTGGGTATTTTAACCACAATAACAGTAGTAATTAGAAAGACAGCATACAGAAAAGTGGAATCAGAAGTGGGGTCACTGTGGCACTAAATCTGATCATGCGGCTCTTTGGAAGTGGTCTGTAGAAAGAGTTTGGAACTATTAGCTGAAAGCCCTTGAATACCTTAAGTAGAGCTTAACAGGCCATTCTAGTAGGAGCTTGGAAAGATAAGAATGCCCAGAAAGAAAAGTAAAAAAATTAAAAAAAAAAAAAGAATACACAGAAAAACAGACAGTAGCAACCAGGCTCAGGAACTCTCAGAAGAGAACTGACCCAACCCATTCATGTGACATGCTGCATTTTGCTCATGTTCTGAGAACTTGAATATCTGAATTTAAAAGTACTGAACTAATTTCTTTGGCAGAAGATATTTCATGACAGCACAGTATTTAGGCTGTGGCATGGTTACTGCTCACTGCTCTTTTTCAGAACTACAATGAGAGCAAAAAAAAAAAAAAGATTGGGGCTGGAGAGATGGCTCAGTGGTTAAGAGCATTGCCTGCTCTTCCAAAGGTCCTGAGTTCAATTCCCAGCAACCACATGGTGGCTCACAACCATCTGTAATGAGGTCTGGTGCCCTCTTCTGGCCTGCAGGCATACATACAGACAGAATATTGTATACATAATAAATAAATATTAAAAAAAAAAAAGATTTAGTGAAGAAAGTTTTTGTAAGCAAGTTTAAAACTGCAGGTAAGGATGGTGCATCCAACAATATGTGCTGGCTAGTTTTATGTCAATTAGACTCAAGCTAGAGTCATCTGAGGGGAAGAACCCTCAATTAAGAAATGACCCCTGTAAGATAGGGCAGTAGGCAAGCTTACAGGGCATTTTCTGAATTAGTGATTGATGTTGGAGGATTACCCCATTGTGAATGGTACCACCTCTGGGATGGCACCTTATAAGAAAACAGGCCGAGCAAGCCATGAGGAACAAGCCAGTAAGCAGCAGCCTTCCATGGCTCCTGCTTCAGCTCCTGTGGCCAGGTTTCTGCCCTAAAGGACATTACCTGGAAGTGTAAATGAAATAAACCCTTTCTTCCCCAAGTTGTTGTTGGTCCTCATAATTCATCACAGCAATAGAAACCTTAACTAAGACACAAAGTATCTGTAATTGTTAAATAGAAACAACATTCTCTTCACATGGACCATAGGAAAGTTGTCCTAAAGGCAAAAGCTCCAACTTATAAAAATGTAAATTTATCTGAATGCAGAGGCTGAATGCTGACTCAGAATTTTGCAAACGAGCTTCCCTGCTCGAAAACCATCCAGGAAAGTGATTTTGCAGATTCAGCCACTAAAGCTTGTAGAGATTATTAGAACTATGGTCTGAAGAGGCCAGGCTACATCTTAAGCTGGCAGGAGACCTTGGCAGCACTGCCCACGTGGTACTCATTTTGAAGGTATGAAAAATTCAAGAGAGAAGAGAGTCATAGAGTCTTGTTTCCAGGTTTCAGAGAGTCACTTACGCTCTCTGAAATGTGTGGCAGGACCAGAGTATCAACAAGGAAGCTTGGAGAAGCCATTGTGTGAAGCTACAAAAAAATGAAGCCTAAATCAGGCACTGTGACACACACCTTTACTCCTAGCACTCAGGAGGAAGAGGCAAGTGACCCTCGGTGAATTCAAGGCCAGACTGGTTTACAGAGTGAGTTCCAGAACAGCCTGGGCTATGTAGGGAGACAGTCTCAAAACAAAACAAAACAAGACAAAAAAAAAAAACACAAAACAAACCAAACCAACCAACCAACCAAAGAAAAGTAAAGCCTAAATTGCACCAAAGACACCAGCATATGGGAAATGCCAAAATAATGGAATGTCTGCTAAGGGAAGTGTCAGACACGGAACAGAACTGACTCAAAAGAGAGCCTATCTGTGCTCCAGGCAGCAGAGTTGGAGGAGGGGACCTATACAAAGCCCTCTGAGGCCCAGACAATTACATCACAAGCCCCAAGTGCCAGACATGGAACTACATGATCAGGTGTTTTCCCTCCTGGGTTTGGGTCTTGCTTTGATCTCATCTTTCTTTCCTATGCCCTCATTTCCTTCCTTTGGAAATGGGGATGTTTATTTGGTATCATTGTGCATTGGAAGTACGTAATTTGTGTTTTGTTTGTTCAAGAGTTCACAATCTTTTAAAAGACTACCCGAGTCTTATAAGAGATTATGCATTTACATTTTTAAATGGTGTTGGAATTATTGAAGAATACAGGATCTTTTAAAGTTAGGAAATGTATTTTTGTAATGAGAGATGGTCATAAGCCTATGGAGACAATTAGGGGAAGGCTATAGCTAACAGTGATACATTTTGAGTTCACAAGGTTTGAAACTATAATAATAATTTTCTGATTCTCTAAAATCACAAAGGAGACAAGATTCTAGAGACGCTACTATGTATTATCATATTAAGTTAATGGAAGTGGAAAGATTCATACTAAATGTGGGTGATACTATTTCATGGTTTAGGGTTTGAGAATGCACAAAAAAGAACAAGTTGTTTATAGAAGCTAACAGCTAATACAGAAACTAACAATTGGTCAAAGTGTAGAGAGTAAGTGATGTTCTAATAAGTATCTATATTTCCTCCCAGAAAAAGAAAAGCAGAAAGAATGCTAAGTGCCAGACCAAGTAAGAGTAGTATGAAATTCTGTCTTCTGGATATGACATAACCAAGATGCTCAAACTAACAATAGCTGTGGCTAATGAAGTAAGATAAGCACTAGATAGGTCTTTTAACATTCCATCGCGGATGGTGTGGGAGGGCTGTTTAAACCTTCAGTGATGCAGCCACTAATAACTGATCCATAGCCCAGTAAGAACATTCTACCTTCAAGCTCAGGCAAGCAACTTTTACTAAAACTCAGGGGGTCAGCAAACAAAAACAAAAATGTGATAGTAGGAGAAAAACCTGTTGGGAAGGAGTTGAATGAGAGTAGAAAGGAGTTGAGCAAGGATAACAGAGCAATGAAAATGTCCAAAATATATTGTATACATATGTGTGTGTACATAAGTATACAGCACGTACGCATGCATACACACACATATAAATGTTTGTGAAAACCAAAATTAAATGCTGGAGGCTATTGTTAATATTTTTACTTCCCTAAACAAGTTTGTTTGACCCATTTACATGAGATGTGCTTGATCACATGTAGGTAGGAGTAAGTGGACAGGAAATACATCAGGATGTATGCTTGCCTCTGATTGGACCTGATGGGAAGTGCATTGAGTTATGGGTTTTACCTTTTTAAGTTCCTGCAAAATGGGACTGCAATGGCGTGGTCATTTTCTGGAAATTCAGAGACGGACCTAGCCGAAGCCCATTGTTCTGGCCAGTATTAATTAAAGCTTGCTTCAAATTTGGCTCAAAATTGTGTAGTGGTCTTATTTGCAACTAGTGGGATTAATATTAATCCTGAGTGATTATTTAGAAATGGCTGTGGGATGTGGCAGGACACAGAAACCTCCATTTACAAGTAGTGGTTATTATTGATAACATTTAAAGCAGGGCTACAATGAAAAATAGTAAGTGCAGCAGAAAGAAATACAAAATACAGTTTGTAGAGGAAAAGAGCACTAGAAGCTTAATGATGAGGCCAGGGCAACTTTGGAAGAAAGACTGCAGCTATCCAGGAAGTTAGTGCTATTATGGAAAGCTTTGCTCTGCACGAGAAAAAAGGAAAGGGTGTCTCTCCAGGCATGGCTCCACCCAGCAAAATTTCCAACTAGAGAAAGGAAATCAAAGTAACTGAGCAAAAGTGCTGATGGTGATGTGATTCCAAGGGCGCAGGGTTCATCCCAAATGGACAGTGGAACTTGACATTGCTCTTCAAGTGATGCTGGCTTTAGAGGCATAAAGGATGATGCTAAGAGTGATTGAATTATGGATTCTTCCATGCAATTCCAGAGCACTCATCACTCTGCTTTCTGACTTTAGGTATAATATACTAGCTGGCTTGTAATGTCTGCAGCTATGACTTTCCAATCATGGACTGCACCCTTAAACTATAAGCTAAAATAAACCTTTTCTTCTTTAAGTTACTTTTGTCAGTTTATTCTTGTTAGCAAGGAAAAAAATGACTAATAAACCTTACCATAAGTCAAAGTAACAGGGTCAGCTGATCACAGCCTTAAACATCCACAACTGTGAACTAACAGTTAGTTTCTCTTTGGAAGGTTATCTTAGACTGCTGCTACAGTAACAGAAAGCTTACTGGCACAATGATAACTTACGGAGACATTTTTGGTTTTCATGGCCAGGTTCATTCTACTACTGACTGTGGGTAGACCAGAGACATGCTGCTAAAGATCCGATAAGACAGGCCTCCACAGCAAAGAATTATTTGGCCTAAAATGTTGACAATGCCAAGAACAAAAAAAAAAAAAAATCCCTGAAATAAGATGGAACAGAAGAGTGATGTGGGGGGATGTTCTTCTGTATATGTGTTGCTTTTATTGGTTGATGAATAAAGCTGCTTTGGCCAATGGCATAGCAAGGTGGAAATTCCAAGGAGGGAGGGAGGGAGGGAGAGAGAGAGAGAGGGAGGGAGGGAGGGAGGGAGGGAGGGATGGAGGGAGGGAGGGAGAGAGAGAGAGGGAGGGAGAAGGCAGAGTCAGAGGAGACGCCATGCAGCTGCCAAAGGGAAACACACCTGCCAGAACCTTACCAGTAGGTCAGAATCGTGGTGATACACAGATTAATAGAAATGGGTTAATTTAAGATAAAAAGAGTTAGCTAGAAATACTCCTGGGTCATTGGCCAAACAGTGTTGTAATTAATATAGTTTCTGTGTGATTATTTGGGTGGCCAGGAAACAAACGTGTAATCTTTGTCTACAAAATGGTGCCCATACATTTGGGGCTAACCTTCACGGCCAGCCTTGCACTTCGGGTCCGGGTACTTGTATGCCCACTTGGGGTTAGGAGGAAAGTAGCTGAGAGCATGCCTGCCACTCAGCACCCCTACCTTTGAAAGCAGCTGGATCAGGTCTGCCTGTCTCTGCCTCCCAAGTACTGGGATTAAAGATGTACACCACCACTGCACATAGGGTAGAGTTTTTAATTAAAGGGATATTAATGGCAACTGCTCAAACATCAAAGATCCCACCCTTTGAAGCCTTCCCCAATGACTCCAATACAGTCTGACACTCCCTCCATTGCTCCCCAAATCTCTCTTCAGGTAATTTTGTCACAGGAATCATCTTCCTATTACATGTCTTCTTTATAAGACTGAGAGCCTTAAGGACAAAACTGGACCTTAAGTACTCTTGTACTTTTAAAAAATATATTTATTTATATAAATGTATAAATATAGAAATACATTTATTTATACATTTGATGGAGTAGGGTCATCTGTCTATGTGTTACTTTCACTGGTTAATAAAGAGACTGCCTTGGCCTTTTTGACAGGCCAGCCCTTAGGTGGGTGGAGTATACAGAACAGAATGCTGGGAGAAAGAAGCAGAGTCAGAGAGCTGTCTACCATGAAGCTGCCAGGTCAGACATGCTGAATCTTTCCCTGTAAGTCACAAGCTTGTGGTGAGACACAGATTATTAGAAATGGGTTGAATCAATATGAGAGAGTTAGCCAATAAGATGCTACAGATAATGGGCCAGGCAGTGTTTAAAAGAATACAGTTTCCATGTAATTATTTCGGGTAAGGCTAGCCAGGAGCCGGGATCCGAGCGGGAATGCAGCCCGCCGATCCTTTTGCAACATCTATTTATTTGGGGTAGGGTGGGTGATGCTATGGCACGCACAGAAGTCGGTTGTCTCCTTCTACCATGTGGACCCAGGGCCCAAACCATAGTCAGCCAGTGTCTCAGTCAGGGCTTCTATTGCTGTGAAGAGACATAATGACCACAGCAACTCTTATAGAGAGAAACAATTCATTGCGGCTGGCTTACAGTATCAGAGAGTTGGTTCATTATTGTCATGGTGGGACATAGTGGCATGCAGGCAGATATGACGCTGGAGAAGGAACTGAGAGTTCTACATCTTGATCCACAGGCAGTAGAAGCAATTCTGCGATACATTGGGCATAGCTTGAACACGGGTAACCTTAAAACTGTCCTCCATAGTGACACACTTCCTCCAACAAAACTGTACCTACTCCAACAAAGTCACACCTAAAAGTGCCACTCCCTGTTTGGGTCATTTTCTTTCAGACCCCCACAGTCAGGCTTGGTGGTAAGCACCTCTGTTCACTGGGGGTTCTTGCTGGCCCAGTTTTTGTAGTCTTGATATAATTGTCTCTAGTACTCTGGGAGAGGTCCTTGATTGCTGAATATATACATTCAAACTTTGCTGGTTAGACGCACTACCTTGGACAACTTTACAAACAAAAGAAAACCTCATTTTTCTTTTCTGCAACAAGGTAGATAATAAAATAGTAACCCATTTCATAGCATTATATAAAGAATTAAGCCACCCATATAAATATACTTGGCCTGACTGATACATAAATAGCACTAAGGAAATACCATCATGAGCTGCACGTTGTCCTCGAACCTCCACCTATTTACCAAGGGTACATGTCTATGTCTGTCTCTCTGTCTCTGTCTCTCTTCTCATACACACACAAATAAATGTAAATTTAAAAGACACTGAATTATTCGTGGGAACACAGAGATGTTCAGCATACTATTCTGTATAACTTTGTATATATGTGAAAGGTTTCATAACAAATTGCAGTTAATATTATTTTCCTGGTTTGGCACTCCTACTATACATATGTAATATGTAATGTCTATAGAAGAATAGGGTAATGAACACTTTACTGCTTTCTTGCTACAACTTCTTGTGAATCTAAAACCATTTCAAAATAAAGGTTAAAACAAAAAAATTCTGATAAATTTTATCTTACCTTCCTTTATTTTCCACTAACTAAACTATAAAACTGGACAAAGAATTAATTCTATGTAATACTGGAGCATCTAACAATATCATAGTGCTGCATTCAAACACGGGAAAGTTATATAATGGTAACTTACATCAATAAAACAACCAACCTCTCTACAACTCTCTATAAGTCTTTTGCACCACTGAATTTTTAAAAAATATTTATTTATTTATTATTATGTATACAATATTCTGTCTGTGTGTATACCTGCAGCCAGAAGAGGGCACCAGATCCCATTACAGATGGTTGTGAACCACCATGTCATGGCTGGGACTTGAACTCTGGACCTTTGGAAGAGCAGGCAATGCTCTTAACCTCTGAGCCATCTCTCCAGCTCACCACTGAATTTTTTTAAACCAAGTTTTTTTAAAAAAGATTTACTTATTTATTATGTATGCAGTGTTCTGTCTGCATTTATCAATGCAGCCAGAAGAGGGCACCATATCTCATTATAGATGGTTTTGAACCACCATGTGGTTGCTGGGAATTGCACTCAGCTGGAGAGATGGCTCAGAGGTTAAGACCACTGAATTTTTTTTAATTTACTAGAAATTTACCAAGTAAGATTGTTCAATTCTATAAAGGAAGCAGAGGCAAGAAAAACTTGGTGTGTGCAGTTAAGTTGATACTAGTTTTTCAAATTTAAATTGGACACTAACTCCTCAAATAAGTCACAAATTATTAAAATAAGAAAGAAAACTCTAAATAGACTGTAAAATTACTGGCATATTCTGGCAAAAGAAGAAAACAAAGGCCAAGCTATAAATCTTATAGTTTGTCTTATTTGTAAACTTTTATCTGTTTTTAATTATACTTGTGTATTTGTTACTTTGTCAGCACAAAATAAAATCCAAAATCTAGTTCTTTTCATTCTATTTAGGCATTTCAATACTTTTGACTGTTAACTTAATTAGAGAGAGAAACAACTAAAATATTTAGTAAAGCATACTTCAAAGTATGTCTGTGAGGGCATTTCTAGAGATGATTGGCACACAGAGCAGCAACCAAGAAGAAAAAAAACCTGCCCTCAATATAGGTGGCACTTCTAACAGGCTGAGGGGTGGGGTGGCAGATGGAACAAAAAGTGGAAGGAAGGAAGGCCGTGTGTGCATACTCCATTCTTCCTGAGTGAACGGTTTGCTGCTGCCACTGCCACTGCCTGGACATCAGACTCCAATTCTTTAGCCTTTCAATACAGACTCAACCAGTACCTGAAGGGGACTTCCAGGCCTTCAGCCTCGGACATGGGCTGCCTCACTGACTCCCTTGTTCTTACTTCCTACTTCTTGGACTGAGAAGCTACCTGAATTCTGTCTTTCTAAGCATGTGCACGGCCACTGCTGAAATGACTAGACAGACTTCAACTATGTAAGACAATCTAATAAAATTCTTTTATAAATCATATATGTATGATTGTATATATTTTAATTTTATTCCTCTTTAAAGTCCTAATAACTTTAGACAAGAAGAACTCAAATTTTTTATTGAACATCTTTTTCATTTATTACATTTTTCCCCTTTGGTTTTTAAAAATAAACTTTTTATTTTGTTTATCTTTTTAATTTTTAAATTTTTTTTTGCTATTATAATTACATCACTTCTCCCTTCTCTTTCTTTCCTCCAACTCCTCCCATGCAATTCCTTGGCTCACTCTCAAATGTAAGGCTTCTTTGTTGTTGTCTACATATACATATGTTTGTGTATTTGTGTGTGTGTGCGTGCGTGTGCCTATGTATGTATTCCTAAGTACAACCTGTTCAGTATGTATACCTTTGTATGATCTCAGGACCCTGGGTATTGGAAAACCAATTGAGGGCTCTTCCCTGAGAAAGACAATTTATTTTTCCCAGTCTCAGTGCCCCCACTTACCTGCGACTCTTTGTCAGATCTGAGGCCCCAAGCTTTCCTGTTTTTGTTTGTTTGTTTTTGAGGGGGAGGTTATTTGTTTGTCTGTTTGGTTTCTCAAGACAAGTTTTCTGTATGTAGCCCTGGCTGTCCTGGAACACATTCTGTAGACAAGGGTGGCCTGGAACTCAAGAGATCGGCCTGCCTCTGACTCTGAGGTGTGCACCACCATGCCCAGCTTAAGCTTTTTTGAAGATTGATTTATTTTATTTTATGTGTATGAGTATTGTGCAGGCATGTATGTATTGCACCATGCAATACGTCTGGTGCCAAAAGTCAGAAGAAGGCATCAGATCTTATGGAACTAGAATTATAAATGGTTATAAGTCACTATGTGGGTGTTGGGAAATGAACCTGGGTCCTCTGCAAGAGCAACAAGTGTTCTTAACCACTGTGTCATCTCTTCAATCTCAACTCTTTCTTTGGTTTTTGTGATGAGGGTCATACTTTATAGCCAGGCAGGGTGACCTTAAACCCTCAATCCTCCTGTCTCTGTCTCTGTAGTGTTGGGATTATAAATATGTACAGCATTTGGAGCATGCCTAAATTTTTTGAGACATAATTTTGAGACAAAGTCTTGCTATGTAGCCTTGGCTGATCTAGAATTTACTATACATATAGAACGGCTCAAACTTGCAGCAATCTACCTGCCTCTGCTTCCCAAGTCCTGAAGATTATTACAGTGCATGCCACCATATCTGAATAGCTAAGGATCAATTCATGGCTGCACAAACAAAATTATTTATCTGGGTCTGTTAGAAGGTACATATTGCCAAACCTGACAACCTGAGTTCAATGCCAAGGTTACCCAGGGCAGAAGGAGAGACCTGACTCCTAAAAATTGTCCTCTGACCTCCACATGTGTGCTGTGGCACTTCTGCACCCCCGCCAAACACACACACACACACACACACACACACACACACACACACACACACACACACACAAAATAATTTTAAAAATACAAACAGTGGGGCTGGAGAGATGGCTCAGGGGTTAAGAGCACTGGTTGCTCTTCCAGAAGTCCTGAGTTCAATTCCTAGCAGCCACATGGTGGCTCATAGCCATCTGTAATGAGTTCTGGTGCCCTCTTCTGGCATGCAGGCATACACGCAGGCAGAACACTGCATAATAAATAAACAAACAAACAAACAAACAAACAAATATTTTAAAAAATACGAACAGTGACAAATCATATCCCTGAAAGATGACAAGAAAAGCTGACTCCCTATAAAAATGCTCTTACAACGTGATGCTGATAGTTTTGCCTTCAAGGGGTAGGGTTTGTGTCCCTTTCCAATTCTCCTAACCTACACTGACTTTTGTAACTTCTAAAAAGGTAGAATAAAGTAATACTATGTGACTTCCAAGCTAAGTAAAGTAAATCATGTGCCTGCATCCTCCTCTCTCAGGATGTTCTTTCTTGAGTCTAGGAACCATGCTGTGAGAAAGTCAAGCAGTCACAAGGAGAAGTTTAGTATAGGTGTTCTGGCTAACAGCCCAGGCTGAGGACTTGGCCAAGTCAGCATTCACCACCAGACACAGGAGTGAACAAGCATTCAAATAATTCCAGTTCTTAGCCACTGAGTCATACCCCTAGCTACCTCACCTCATACCACGTTAATGAGGACGACCAAACCCATCAAGATTCTTAATCAAATTGCAGGCATATATAAGCAAAACAAACATGCCTGCCAGGTATGGTGATGCACACCTTTTATCTCAGCACTCAAGAGGCATAAGCAGGTGAAATGCCGTGAGTTAAAGGCCAGCATGGACTACATAATGAGTTGTAGGCCAGCCAGGGCTACAGAGAAAGACCCTATCTCAAAACAAAATAGATAGGCAATCTTATCAAAAACAATCTACAGATTCAAGCAATGCCCATCAAAATTCTTCAAAGACCTCAAAAGAACGGTACTCAACTTCATATGGAAAAGAAAAAACCCAGGATAGCCAAAACAATCCTGTATATTAAAAGAACTTCTGGAGGCATTACAATTCCTGACTTCAAACTCTACTACAGAGCTACAGTACTGAAAACAGCCTGGTACTGGCATAAGAACAGACAGGAGGACCAATGGAACTGAATAGAAGACCCAGATACCAATCCACACATCTTCAAACACCTGATATTTGATAAAGAAGCAAAAAATATCAAATGGAAAAAAGAAAGCATATTTAACAAGTGGTGCTGGCATAACTGGATATCAACATATAGGAGAATGAAAATAGATTCATATCTATCACCATGCACAAAACTCAAATCCAAATGGATCAAAGACCTCAACATAAAGCCAGTCACACTGAACCTTATAGAAGAGAAAGTGGGAAGTACACTTGAACGCATTGGCACAGGGAACCACTTCCTAAATATAACCCCAGCAGCACAGACACTGAGAGAAAAAATCAATAAATGGGACCTCCTGAAACTGAAAAGCTTCTGTAAAGCAAAAGACACGGTCAACAAGACAAAACGACAGCCTACAGAATGAGAAAAGATCTTCACTAACCCCACATCAGACAGAGGTCTGATCTCCAAAATATACAAAGAACTCAAGAAATTGGTCACCAAAAAAAAAAAAAATCACATAATCCAATAAATAAAAAAAAAGGAGTACAGATCTAAACAGAGAACTCTCAACAGAGGAATCTAAAATGGCTGAAAGACACTTAAGGAAATGTTCAACATCCTTAGTCATCAGAGAAATACAAATCAAAACAACTCTGAGATTGAGATTCCATCTTACACCTGTAAGAATGGCCAAGATCAAAAACACTGATGACAACTTATGCTGGAGAGGTTGTGGGGAAAAGGGAACACTTCTGCATTGCTGGTGTGAATGCAAGCTGGTACAATCCCTTTGGATGTCAGTGTGGTGACTTTTTAGACGATTAGGAAACAACTTTTCTCAAGACCCAGTAAAACCACTTTTGGGTATATATCTGAAGCATGCTCAATTGTGCCACAAGGACATGTGCTCAACTATGTTCATAGCAGCTTTGTTTGTCATAGCCAGAACCTGGAAACAACCTAAATGCCCCTCGATCAAAGAATGGATAAAGAAAATGTGGTACATTTACACAATGGAGTACTACACAGCAGAAAAAAAATAATGACAGCTTGAATTTTGCAGGAAAATGGATGGAGCTAGAAAACATTATTTTGAGTGAGGTAACCCAGACACAGAAAGACAATTATCACATGTACCCACTCATAGGTGGTTTTTAAACATAAAGCAAAGAAAGCCAGCCTACAAACCACAATCCCAGAGAACTTAGACAACAATGCGGACACTAAGAGAGAGACTTACGTAGATATAATCTACATGGGAAGTAGAAAGTAGAAAAAGACAAGATCTCCTGAGTAAATTGGGAGCATGGGGACCTAGGGGGAGGATTGAGGAGGGAAGGGGAGAGGCATGGAGGGGAGCAGAGAAAAATGTAGAGCTCAATAAATATAAATTAAAAAAATAAAAATAAAAATTGTGTTGGCTGGGCTGTGGTTGCTAAGATACTACACGAGCGAGACCTTGGCAGTTCAGGGTGAGGACCAAGGCGGGTGACAGAATATGCTATACAGAGAGAGCTTGAGTGTGAATTTTATTGAGAAGAGGGACAGGCCTGGGCAATCGGGAGGCAGAAGCAGGTGGATCTCTGTGAGTTCGAGGCCAACCTGGTCCAGCCTGGTCTACAAGAGCTAGTTTTAGGACAGGCTCCAAAGCTACAGAAAAACCCTGTCTCGAAAAAACAAACAAACAAAAAATATATAGATAATTGATGATAGATAGATGCTTTAAAAGCTACTAAATCTACAATAATCTGTAAGGAAATACATAACTGTCATATAAGTTCATAAACACATTTGAAAATGCTAAAAAAACAAAATTGCCCTAAGTTTTACCACTAATATCTTCACAAATATTTTATAATACAAAAAGTATATTACCCACTATCTAAAAATTGGATGCTTTGTTTTTACCAAGAAAAAAAGGTTAAAAATGTAAAGACAGTTAACTAGTTAATCTAACCCAAAACAGGAAGAGTGCTGGAGAGACGGCTCAGTCTTTTAGAGCATTGGCTGCTCTTCTAGACCCAGGTATGATTCCCAGCACCCACATGGTAGTTCAAAATAATCTTTAACTCCAATTTCAGGAGATGGACTACACTCTTCTGGTCTCATCAGGCACCAGGCGTGCACATGGTACACAGACACACATGCAGGCAAAATACCCATACACAAAATGGAATTTAGAAAAAAACAGGTAGGAAGGACTTTTCCAGCAGTTAATAACCCATGTTTCCATTTCCCACTGTCTTCCACCTACCTGTATTAAGAAGATTTCTGAGGACTGTGGCCCACCAATATTCCAGTCTGTGTCAAGATCTTGGTTGCCAAAGTGGCTGTACTGGCAATCTCCCCTGGAAAATGTTCCTTAGGCTCCAAAATCTGAAAACTGCAAGGAAAGAAAATTCTAAATATAGATATCTCTTTTCAATTTCAATCCCTTATAATCTACCTCCATAAATTGAAAAGGCAGCTGGCAAGATGGCCCAGTGGAAAAAGTGCAAGCCCTTCCCACTGAGTTTAATCTCTGAATCCACAGTAGAATCAGAGAATCAATTCTCCACAAAGTTTCCCATTGTCTTCCACATGCACACTGTGGTATGCACCCCTATCATGTACACACACGCACACACATATGCAATAAATAAAAATGTACAGGCTGAAAGAAAACTAACAGCCTCTTAAGGCACACAGAGACACGTTTCACTAAAAACGGGAGTCAGACCATGCTAAAATAGAGAGGGAATACTGCTCCAGCCTCAGGTTTTTTTGTTTGTTTTTTTTAGAGGTAGTCTCCCTATGAACCTAGGCCAGTCTAAACCTTGTGATCCAAGGACTAGGATTACAGGTGTGCCTATCTTACCTGGCCCCATCTCTACTTTCTTATGAGCAACTACTGATCCTAATTAAGACACGGATTTTCTGTGCCTGATTGTTTATACTACAAATTCTCATGTGATAGAAACTGAGGAGATAAGATTACAATTTGGAGGGTCTGGGTCTAGACTCAGTTGTTATTCTACTCTGCTTTAAGAGCTCTGATACACCCCTCGGTGCAGTTCTTTCTTTAAAAGAAAAGATTAAATCAGCAATTCCTAAAATCCAGAAATTCACCTAAACAGAAGCCAAGTATGACAAGACAATATGTATCAAGTTATCAACTGTGCTTAATATGAGTTGCTGTTCCTAGTTTTCCAGGTTAAATTCTTCTTTCATTATAGTATGAGAGACAACATAGTAGTAGTTGTTTTTGCAAATGTTGTGACAGAGTCAAAACAGCTGTAAGACTCCACTGCTGGGACTACAGGCATTAGATCAGATACCACACCCAAGTACTGGGGGATAGTCAGTCTGGACTTCACAGTACACTCCAAGCCAGCCAGAGCAACAGAGGGAGAACCTGTCTCAATATATCAAGTGACCCATGCCTATAATTCCAGCACAATGGAGATGGAGGCAGGAGAATCAGTTCAAAGTCACCCTCAACTCCACAGTGAATTCAAAGCCAGTCTAGGTTATATAAGATCTTGTCTCAAAACAAAACAACAAAAAAGTTATGAATTCTATCTTAGAGTTTCTATTGCTGTGATAAATACCACGACCAAAGAGCAATTTAGGGAAGAAAGGGTTTATTTCAACTTTCAGCTTTAGCCCATCTGGGGAAGTGAGGGCAGAAACTGAAGCAGCGGTTATGAAGGAACACTACACACTGGCTTGCCTCCCTGGCTTATTCAGCCAGTCTTATACCACGGAGGACCACTGGCCTAGGGGCGTCACCACCTGTAGTGGGCTAGTCCCTCCCACATCGTCATTAACCAAGAAAATACACTGTGAATAGGCTTGCCCACAGGCCAATCTAGTGGGGAGATTTTCTCTCTTCTCAAACAACTCTGGCTTGTTTCAAGTTAACAGAACATTAGCTGTTACAAAATCTGAAAGTAAACATTCCTAGGGCTTTTACCCAACAGTAATTTTTAGTGTGTAGTCTAATTAGCCACATTTATCACACTGGAATCAAAATATGCCTGTGTTAAGAAGCAACACAAATTTATCATAAATGATACAATGGTGTTGTTCCAGAATAAAAGGATGGCAGCAGCTGACATTTCTTGGGAACTAGCTGACAGTTTCTCCTAGACAATTGCTATGAGTTAAGTCCTTTATCCTGATGGCTCATAAAATGAGGTATTCCTACATTAGTTCATTTTGCAACTAGGAAAACTGAACTACAGTGAGTTTAGGAACTTCCAATATTACAAAACTACTAAACAGTGGGGCTGAGACTGTTAATATTTTATTATTTTTTCTAGATGCTTATTCTTTTTCTAATGATGGGAAGGAGTTGGGGAAGGGAAATTGTAATCAACATATTGTATGAAAAATCTATTTTCAATAAAAAAATAGTTGTTTGATCTTAAAAAATAAATAATAAAATAAAATAAAACAGATCAGGATACCTGACTGTAAAGCCCTTTATTTCTTTAAACTAATTTTATTTATATAACTCGGATTTTTTCCAAAACTAGAAACATTTGCTGCAAATAATTTTGTTAACGGAACATAGAGATTTTTATTATGCGGGCTAAAGATAAATCCACAGTGCTCTCAAAGACCTCCTAATGTGGCTCGGCAACACTGAACTGGCACACAAAGTTAACCAGGGGATGAATATTTATTTATTCAGCATGCACATGTACAAAAAGCCCTGGGTTCAATTCCCAGAACTGCAAAATACTATTACTGATGATGGTGTGGGGTATTTGTAATTTTCTTCCTTTCTTTCTCCACTCCCCACCTCTTTTGGGGTACTGAGAACTGAATCTGGGGCCTACCACTGAGCTGAATCCCAGCTCTCTTTTACTACTTTGAGTTTACAAGTACACAGAAAGGGCTCATATGTCCTGAAAGGAGAAACGAAGCAGAGCTAAAAGCACCAACAATTTGTTTTGCACAGCCACTTACTCTCAGATAAAAGGAGAACAACAGCAGAACTTCATTCCACTACCAAAACAACTTCAAGTGTAATTTGCAATTAGTTTTAGACAACAATGTGTTTCAGTTCATTTCTTCATTTGGCCTAATTCTTGAACAGACTGTTTTTGATACTTTACTTTCAATTTTAATGGCTGCATTATAAAATAGACTAAATATAGTAATAAAACACTAGAGAAGTCGGGCGGTAGTGGTGCACACCTTTAATCCCAGCATTTGGGAGGCAGCTACCCAGGGTGAAAGGTGGCTAGGGGTTCTGGTTGGAGGGTTAGGGTTAGGAGAATCCGTGAGTTTGAGGCCAGCCTGGTCTAACAGAGTGAGTTCCAAGATAGATTCCAGAAATATAGAGAAAACCTGTCTTGAAAAGAAAAAAAAAAAAAACCACAAAGAAATGATAATAGGCACGACAATTGCTTTTCAGATATGTAAGAAATCACAGTGATAGTTAGAATAACTGACATGTATTTGACCAAACTTAACACCAAAAGTAGACATTTACAGTTCTAGGATAAATTTCACATTCTTCCATGATGACATTTCCCTTCTGCTTCTGTAACAGCAAAATACGTGAAGCCTCTTTATTGTCATTTCAAAAACAAAAAAACAAAACAAAACCCGCTAACCTCCACAAGCACCTGCACATACCTATGTGTACACTCATGAACCCACACACACATGCGAATAAAAAATAAGTCAAAGACTCTTTAGCTAAGGTTGCATAGACTTCACAATTTTCTTTTCCTAAGAAGAAAAAAATTCATCATAAATTTCCTAAGCCCAGGAACCTGACTTGTTTTCAAAAGGAAAACAGAACCAGTCAAACTCTTTAGAGGGTCTGGAAAAATGACCCAGTCAGTAACGCACCTGCATGAGCTCTGAAGCATCTAGATCCTAAGCATACACATAAAAAAGTCAGGCACAAGAGTTGTGTCAGGTATCTGTAACCTTAGTGGGGGGAGACGGGCCCGTTGGCCAACATTTCTAGTCAGTTGCTCTAGGTTCAACAAAAGATCCTGTCTGAAAAAAAAGAAAAAAAAAAGAAGGAAGATTCCTGACACTGATCTCTGGCCTCCATACACACATATACCTATACACATGCGCACACATATATATACTAAAATACTTTTTGTAGAATGAACAAAGTAGACATTAGATGATCCCCTCAACTCAGAACATAAAGAAAACTTCAATGTGTACATGTCTGGAAAGAACTTGTACACACAAATGTGGAGGGTATGGTTAGGGTCTTCAAAATGAAAAGTGCATTCAGATCCTAACAAAAGGAAAGGAAAGGAAAACTACAGGAGATGATGACATCAGAGCACTTGTCCACTACTTGTGAAAGCAAAGGGGGAGGGAGGAAGGAGAGAGAACACAAAGATTATATGCAATTAAGAGACAAATATTTGATTTAGAGACTAGAAATGGATAAATTAACTGGTACCACAGAAATACCAATCAAAATACCCACTTCAAGAGCCTTTAATTAAGACAAATACAAAAAATAAGAACAAACAAACATCTCCATCTATCACATCTTACCTAAACTTAACCAGGAATAAAGAAATAAGAGCCCTATTATTTAGAAATCAGCAAAAAGCAAACTAACTTAGCATAAGCACAAAGATTTTTTGCTCTTGTACACTGTAAAGATTTGTCACTTGTATTAGTTTAATAAAATACTGATTGGCTAGTAGCCAGGCAGGAAGTATAGGTAGGGCAACCAGACTAAGAGAATTCTGGGAAGAAGAAAGGCAAGTGAGGCAGTCACCAGCCAGATAGAGAGAAAGCAAGATGAGAATGCCTTACTTGAGAAAAGGCACTAAACCATGTGGCTAAACATAGACAAGAATTATGGGTTAATTTAATTTGTAAGAGCAAGTTAATAATAAACCTGAGCTAATAGGCCAAACAGTTTGTAATTAATATAAGCATCTGTTTGTTTTGTTGGAACTGAACGGCTATAAGACTGGGTGGGACAGAAACTTCTGTCTAGTTTTTATATTGAACAATCAATATCAGAGGCTGGGATGTATCACATTTGATAAGAGTGCTTGCCTAAGTAGCTCTGGGTTCAATCTCCAGCACCATGTAAACACCTAGTAAGTACCTGGTATGTAGGTGAGGAGGTAAATGGCTCCTGTAATCTCAGCTTTTACAAGGTGAAGATAGTAGGGGTTTTGGTGGTGGTACATACTTTGAATCCCAGCACTCAGGAGGCAGAGGCAGGTGGTTTGAAACGGAGTTCAAGAATAGTCAGGGACGGGCGGTGGTGGCACACGCCTTTAATCCTGGCACTTGGGAGGCAGAGGCAGGCAGATCTCTGAGTTTGAGACCAATTTGGTCTACAGAATGAGTTCTAGCATAGCTAAGGCTATATGGAGAGATAGACCCTATCTCAAAAACAAAACAAAATAAAACAAAACAAACTAACAAAAACCACAAAAAAAAAAAGAGAAGGAAAGCAGGTTGGGAAAATGGCTCAGTTAGTAAAATGCATGCCACACTAACATGAGGACCTGATTTCAATGCCTAAGACCCACATAAAAAGCCATGCAAGTTTATAATCTGAGAGCTAGGGAGGTGGCCAGCAGCCTAACATACCTGGTAAACTCCAGATCCTAGTGAGACATCCTGCCTCAAAACACTAGATGGATCAATCTTCAGGAACAGACACTGAAAGTTGATCTCTGACCTTTGTGTATACAACACACACACACACACACATACACACACACACACACACGACAGAAAAAAAAGAAAAATATATATCTTATATTGAAAAAGGAGGAAACAAATTTAAAATGCTGAAAAATAAAGAAAATTTTAGGAATAACACTGACAAAAATATCTAATTACCTTTAATAGCTGAGATACTCTGAATCAGAATTCTAATGAATCTTTTAGAGAACCAAATAACTTCTAAAACCTACCATAAATTCTGGTAAGCAGTTAATAGCAGTTTAAGGGGAAACTGACAAGACACTGGCCCGGGAAGGAACACTGCGGCAGAGCACCTGCCCCAGCATGCATCCGTCACACACCCTGAGAAGGCGCCACTGAGGGGGGCAAGGTGGCTCTGTGGGCAAATATACTTCCTGCCAAGCTGTCACCCTAAGTTTGATCCCTGGGACCCAAATGGTGGAGAGAACTGACTCCCCAAAATTGTCCTCTGCTTTCTACATGTACAGCATGACTATAAAGGGACTTTTTTTTTTAAAGCCTTGTCTGTTGGGGTCCATATATAGACATATATATATATATATATATATATATATATATATATATATATATATATATATATATATAGGAGTATAGACCAAAATAATTATCTATTATTTAACCATGCAAAACTGCTGAAAGAAAGGGGGAAGAGGAAGAGGGAGGAGGAGGAAAGAGGGATGGAGAGAGTGTAAAGACAAAAAGAATCTTATAAGACCTCAGTTTAATCAAAGTACCTGTACTCTTTTATACAAACACACATACACACACAAGTATCTACTTAAAAAAAAAATTACGTACCCCCAAAGCTACAGAGAAATTTTGTCTCAAAAAAACAACAACAATAAAAATTATGTACATGGGTGCTTTGCCTGCATAAATGCCTGTGCACCTCATGAGTGCCCGGTGCCCAAAGAGACCATAAGAAGTTGTTAAGTCTCCTGGAGTTAAAGATGTTTACCACAATATGGATTGGGAATCAAATCCAAGTCCTCTAGGAGAGCAGCCAGTGTTGGACTGCTAGGTCATGTCTCTAGCTCCCAAAGTGCCTCTACTCTTGTGCAGTCACTCACCCTCTGAGAAACATTTATTTGAAGTTCATTTTTTCTAAGAACGAATATATGATATAGGGTAGCATACTGAATTGTTTTTATTCCTCACTAGCAGATCAACTTCACCTTCTAAAAAGTATTATGCTGTTTCTGACTTGATACAAACACCCTCATGGTTCCAAGAACTTATATGCACACAGCAACTTACAGCATAAAACAAAAATAAAGCCAAGGGCCCATTCTGGGTTTGATGTAATAGGAAGAGCAATCCTATGTCTTATTATTTCACCTGAAAGAATAAGCAAGTAGGATAATTTATCAGAAAGCACAATCATAGACACCTCTCTAAAGGGGAGAAAAATACATTCTGCCTTTCCTAAATCACAATACTAGACAATAGTTTAAAAGATTCATCTCTCCTCATTCGAATCCAAACATTTAGGAAAAGAGATTAAGTAATTTAATTGATATATCTGATAATACAAAAAAAAAAAAACCTTTTCATTCCAGGCATTGTGATGCATGTCTGTATCCCAGGTCTTGGTTTACTCAGAGGTGGGAGGATCACGAGTCAGCTGGGAAGCACAGGGAGTTCCAGGTCAGTCTAAGCTATATGGTGACACCCTAGGTCTCAAATCATCCCTATCTAAACATAAAAGCTTCTGAATTCTTGGGTGCTTTCATCCCTCCTTTTTGTTTCTTGTAACAATCACAGTTGCCTAGGCCACACCACCTTCAATATTGCTTCATGAACACTCTCACATGACTTTCTCCTATTTCACTCCACTATAACTTTTATAATGATTTTTTCTACGACATCTGTACCTATGAATTTCAGTTATTTCAATGGGAAGAAGTGTAACAGAGCTTAAAGTATATCAATTGCAGCTCCTTCAGTGCAGACCTGGTGCCTCTTTTGTGAAGCAGCAGCTGAGGAGACTCCAGCGTTTGCCATGGCCGACGAGAAACCCAAGGAAGGAGTCAAGACCGAGAACAACAACCATATTAATTTGAAGGTGGTGGGGCAGGATGGCTCTGTGGTGCAGTTTAAAATTAAGAGGCATACACCATTTAGTAAACTAACGAAAGCCTATTGTGAACGACAGGATCTGTCAATGAGGCAGATCAGATTCCGGTTTGATGGGCAGCCAATCAATGAAACAGACACACCTGCACAGTTGGAAACGGAGGATGAAGATACGATTGATGTGTTCCAGCAGCAGACAGGAGGTGTCTACTAAAAAGGGAACCTGCTACTTTACTCCAGAATTTTGTTATAGACCAAGAATACATTCGCAATTAGAAAGCCGCAATTTGGTTCCACCACATCCTGACTACTACGGTATAGTTTTCTCTATTCTTTCATTTCCCTGTCCCCACTTTTTCATTGTACATAAAGTAACTGGTGTATGTGCACAAGCATATTGCAATTTTTTCTTTTTTCTTTTTTAAACTAAATGGCCGATGTTCTGTTTTGATTGACAGCAGATGAAGGCGGTCGGGGGAAGCACTGGTTCTGTGAAAATACCCCCTTGCTCCATTAGTGGCACGCTCATTCAGCTCTTATCTTTATATTCCAGGAAGTTACTTTGCTCTCAATGTTTTAACAAAAGAACCCATCCACAAAATCCTTGCACACCTTGTTCGATTGGAGAATTTTAATGTTTTTCATTTATCATTGTAAAACCAAGGACAATTTCATAACTTTTTTGTATGTAGCTGTTACATGCAGGGCAATCTGCCTTTAAGTAGGGATAAATTACTCTTGAACAAAATGATCCTAGATAGTTTTTCCTTCAAGTCAAGTGTCTTGTTGTTTAAATAAACTTCTTCTTTGAAAAAAAAAAGAATATCAATTGCTTATTTCTTAAAATACTACTGTAAATGCAAATAAAGCAAGTTGGCAGTTTTTAAAATTTGCAATTTACCATGATAAACCTCTAACTTAAAATTGCTAGGGTATAAACTAAAATTATTTAACTGTCTCACCCAAATGTGTCAAAGCATGCCAAAATTCTCAAACATGCTGGCAGAAATGGTGACGATCAATGAACAAGTATTTTGGAATTACTATACAGCTGTCTAACAGAAAACCAATAAGGAACAATGGAACCCACAAGAAAATGCAAGAGCTAGCCGGGCTGTGTTGGCGCACACCTTTAATCCCAGCACTCAGGAAGCAGAGGCAGGCGGATCTCTGAGTTCAAGGCCAGCCTTGTCTACAAAGTGAGTTTCAGGACAACCAGTGCTGCATATACACACATATAGATTAGATATAGATATATGTCACCTACTATACAACAGGCATTGTTGTAAGAATTCATATATGCATATACATTTATAATACTGAGATAAGGGCTATACTTCTAATTTTATAGATGTGGATTTGAAAGATTATAAAGATTTCCAGTCAAGATTGCATAGTAAAATTTCCCAAATAAAATTGTATATGAAATTGTGTTAAATAAGCTGGACGGTGGGGCCTCACGCCTT
This sequence comes from Myodes glareolus, assembly GCF_982192425.1. Classification (NCBI taxonomy): domain Eukaryota; kingdom Metazoa; phylum Chordata; class Mammalia; order Rodentia; family Cricetidae; genus Myodes; species Myodes glareolus. The sequence continues at coordinate 42,316,158 of NC_142036.1, read as the reverse complement.
AAATCCCAGCACTCAGGAGGCAGAGGCAGACAGATGTCTGAGTTTGAGGCCAGCCTGCTCTACAGAGCAAATTCCAGGTAAACATAGTGAGACCCTGTCTCAAAACAAACAAACAAAAAAAGTGTCAAATAAATAAATCTTGGCTGGCGCAAAACATCTTGTAATACCTTTCAGATTGTGGGGGACTATAAAGAGAAAGCAGGGCTGAACCCAGGAACCTATGAGGCAAGAAACAGGCGTGGCAGTGGGAGTTTGGCTTCTTTGGGGAAACAGGAATTTAGAGTATTCCACGTAAGATAGAGAAATCTACAGAGGTTGGGGTAAGACACCTCATAAAAGCGTGAGGAGGATATAGTGGCACACAACTACATCCAGACTGGGGAGATATGGTTTTAAAAACCAAAACAAACAAAAATACCAACATTGCCTAGAGGTTGGCTTGAAAAAGAGTAACTTGGGAGGGGCACAAACAGATGGTTCAGTAGGCAAGAATACTTGCTGCCAAATGTGACAACCTGAGTTCTATCCCTGGGACCCACATGGTAGTAAGAACTGACTTTTTTTTTTTTTTGAGCTATATATTACTCCGCTCCCCTCCATTCCTCCTCCTCCCCTTCTACCCTCTCCTGTGACCCCCATGCTCCCAATTTACTCAGGAGATCTTGTCTTTTTCTCCTTCCTATGTAGATCCTTAGGGTCCTCTTTGTTTTCTAGGTTGTGAAGAGTTGTGGGCTGTAGGTTGGTTGTTTTTCTTTGCTTTATGTCTCCTTATGTCTAGAAGTCATTTATTAGTGAGTACATATTATATTTGTCTTTCTTGGTTACCTTACTGAATATGTTTTTTTCTAGATCCATCCATTTGCATGCAAATTTCAAGATATCATTATTTTTTACTACTGTGTGGTACTCCATTGTGTAAATGTACATTTTCTTTATCTAACCATTCTTCGGTTGAGGGGCATCTAGGTTGTTTCCAGGTTCTGGCTATTACGAATAATGCTGCTATGAACATAGTTGGACAAATGTCCTTATGGCATGATTAAGCATCCTTTGGGTATATACCTAACAGCAGTATTGCTGGGTCTTGAGGTAGATTGTTTATAATTTTCTGAGAAATACTGATTCCCAAAGCAGCTGTAGAAGTTTGCACTGCCACTAGCAATGGAGGAGTGCTTACCTTATCCTACATCCTCGCCAGCATAAGCTAACATCAATGGTTTTTATCTTGACCATTCTGACAGGTGTAAGACGAAATCTCAGAGTTGTTTTAATTTGCATTTCTCTAATGACTAAGGATGTTGAGCATTTCTTTAAGTGTCTTTCAGCCATTTGAGATTCGTCTTTGGAGAGTTCTATGTTTAGTTCTGTACCCCATTTTTTTTTATTGAATTATTTGTTCTTTTGATGTCAAGTTTCTTGAGTTCTTTGTATATTTTGGAGATCAGTCATCTATCCAATGTGGAGTTGGTGAAGATCTTTTCCCAATCTGTAGGTTGTCGTTTTGTCTTGTTGACCATGTCCTTTCCTTTAAAGAAGTTTCTCAGTTTCAGGAGGTCCCATTTATTAATTGTTGTTCTCAGTGTCTGTGCTACTGGGGCTATATTTAGGAAGTGGTCTCCTGTGCCAATGCAAGAACTGACGTTTTTATGTTATCCTCTGTCCTTCACATGTGTGGAGAAGTAAGCATCTACACTTGTGTCCACAGCCACACACAAAATAAATAGGTGTTAAGAAAAACAATAAAAGAACTCCCAGAAATCACTGGAGAACTCAGGGTCTCTTACTGATCTTTTTGGCTAGACTGGATGGGCAGGGAGCTCCAGGATCCCACCAATATTAGGGTTATAGGAACACACCCCATACAACATGGGTGCTGAAGAGCTGAACTTAGGTCCTTATGCCCGCACAGCAAGCACTATGCCCAGTAAGCCATCTCCCCAATCCCTCACTGTATATTCTTAAATAGCAACTTAAGTTTAAGCCATCACTATCACAGAAGGATATGTTCTAAAAAGAAGGCAAAATTGAATTGAAGCAGTTTAAAACTGAAAGTTAAGAGTCTGAGATCTGGGAGCAAACTAAATGTGAATTCTTGTTTCCACCACTTACGCTGCAATCTTGGGAAATTGTTTATTCTCGATACCTCAGTTTTTAACTGGAAGATAAAGATAAAAGAGCAACTTGTAAGGGTTGTTGAGAGGACTAAATTGGTAAGTAGATGTAAGCTACTGAGAACAATCCTGTACCACATCATTAACTACTGCTAGAGTTATTACCAAACACCCTGCAAGACTATCATTGCTTACATGTAGATTAAAAACAAAAATGTTCTTCCAAGCAGATCAAGAGACCTTAATGTTCCTGAACCAATGAATGATTCCATATACAAAACTCAAGAAGTAACTCTATAAAACACAGCCTTTAAAGTATTCATTTTGTCATTTAAGTTACCAAAGCCCCCAATAATCAACAGCAAATGTTTAAGTCCAAAATTCAATATGAATTATCACTGTGGCATGAAACTTTGAAAAGTCATTTACTTGAAATAACTGTGTTCATTTTAAATTATAAATTAGCCTTGTTATTACAGATCAAGTTAGTAAGTCTAGATCCATATGCAGCAATAAAATATACTATTTTACTATATATTTATAAGATATTTAGGACTTTGGGAAATGGTTCAGTCACAATAAAGTGTTTGTTGTGCATGTATGAAGACCTGGGTCTGGATCCCTAGCACCCACGTAAAAAGCAGAGCACGACAGTGCACACCGACAATTCTAGCACTGAAGAGGTAAAATAGGAGGGCCACTGGGGCGTGCTGGCCAGCCAGTGTACCAGAATTAATATGCTACAGATTCATGAGAGACCCTGTCTCAAAAATGGAGTAAGGGATGGAAGGGACGGGACTGGAGAGATGGCTCAGTGGTTAAGAGTACTAGCAGCTCTTCCAGAGAATCCAGGCTCAATTCCCAGCACCCAGTTCTCACAACTATCCGTAACTTCAGTTGCAGACAATTCAACACCCTCTTCTGTCCTCCACCAGCACCAGGCACGCATGTGGTACACAGACATACACAAAATACCCATATGCACAAAATAAAATAAAAATTTTTAAAAAAAATGTCTAAATACAGTAGAGAGTAGATAATGAGATACCTAGCATTTACTTCTGGCCTTTGTACATAGGCACACACACACAAACATGTACGCCCCCTTTCTATAATGGTCCCCTGAGCCTCAGGCACAGAAGCTATGTTGTAGATATGAAAGTTGGAACTGGACTATACAACTCTGCATTTTGATTGGTTGTTTTTCTGTAACGCTTTCCATTTATTGCAAGGAGAAATGTCCTTGATGAGGTGTGAAGACTTCGCTTGTCTGTGGGTATAGGGACAAATATTTATATTGTAATTACAGATTAGACTGATTTAGTTAAAAAAAAAAGTGGCTGTTTCCATCACTAAAAAGGAAATACTTAGCTGAAGACTGAACCCAGGTTAAGCTCAGGCTCTATCACTAAACCTCTACTTAACCCTTATAATCATATTTTAAGTGTTCCAGTGATCGACAATGTTGAATTCACCAAATATACACAAAATTCAAAAATCAGTTACTACTTTCTCCCCATTATAGTAGCAAATATTTTAAATAATATTCATTCAGGGCTGGAGAGATGGCTCAGTGGATAAAAGCAGTTCCAGAAAACCCAGGTTCAATTCCCAGCACCTACATGGCAGCTCACACCTGTCTGTAACTCCTGTTCCGGGGGTCTCACTCCCTCACACTGACATACATGCAGGCAGAATACTAATGAACATTAAATAAAAATACATATCAGCCAGGCAGTAGTTCCCGGTCAGCCAGAGCCACACAGAGAGACCCCCAAATCCATATCCTCCCAAAAATTATTAAAATATAAAATTAATCATGATAATGATGATGATGTTGATGAAGCTCCTTATCTGAATCTCACTGTTAATGAAAATGCAAACTGATGCCACCTCTAGAAAGGAACTGTGCAGTGCTTTCCAACCTGAAGTCTGTTAATACACTTGGAATGGACCATTCTATTTACAAGGATTCTGAGGAATGTAGAATTACGGACAAAGGTTCATATGTAACAATATGCTCTGGGCTAGTGAGATATCTCAGGGACTAGGAGCACTGGCTGCTCTTCCAGAGGACTTGGTTCAATTCTCAACACCCACATGGCAGCTCACAACTTTAACTCCAATTCCTGCCTCCACAGACACCAGGCACACATGTGGTATGCTTATATACATGCCAGCAAAACACCCATACACATAAAACACATTTAAAAAAATGTTTACTAAAATTTTATTTATATATGAAATGAAACAATCTAAATGTTACCGCTATGAAAACTGACTGCACAAAAGATGATTTACCATTAATGAAACAGTTCACAGCAGTTGTAAATTATTTTCAATTACTTATATTAAAATATGTATTACATGTTTAAAAAAGGGAATAGAATCAATCAAAACTAAGTATGTACGAAAATGCCAAAAGAGAGTCTGTTACTTTGTAAGCTAATTAAAAACTAAAGTTCAGCAGAGCAGTGGTGGTGCACGTCTTTAATCCCAGCACTTGGGAGGCAGAGGCAGGCAGATCTCTGTGAGTTCAAGGCCAGTCTGATCTACAGATGAGTTCTAGGACAGCCAGGGCTGCACAGAGAAACCCTGTCTCAAAAACAAAAACAAAAAACAAAAAACCCTGAAGCTCCTCACTATACTCAGGTATAGTGGTACAAGCCTATTATCCTGCACTTGGGATGTTGAAGTATAAGGATTCTGAGTTTGATGTCAAGTCTAGGCTACATAGTGAGAATCTATCTCAGAGCAGGAGAAGAGGAAAGTAGGTTCAAAAATTAGGCCTAGGTCTAGCAAAAATATGCATGAAGGACAACATGCCTATAATTCCAGCACCCAAGAGACAAAGAGATAGGAAGATCAGCTGCAAGTCCACAGCCAATCTGTATATACTGTATTCCAAGCAAGTCAGGGCTCACAGTGAGACCCTATCTCAACAACAAGCTCTTTGCGCCAGACTGCCTCTGCCATAATGAGTTACATACATGTTCCCAGGGAGAGCCCATTCCAGTACTAGTCAGCTCTGCCCCATCATCCCCCTGGCTGAAGGTGAAGCCTGACAAGTGAAGGAGATTTACAAGCTAGCAAAGAATGACCTGACTCCCTTACAAATTGGTATGATCCTGTGTATGATCCTGTGCACTCACATGACATTGCACAGTAAATGCTGTGGCTGCCAATAAAATAGAGTTGTGGTGTTTTTTTCTTTTTCTTTTTTCTTTTTTCCTTTTGAGACAGGGTCTCACTATGTAGTTGCTGCTGGCCTGGAGTTGACTATGTAGCCCTCTAACTCACAGAGATCGCCTGTCTCTGCCTCCTGACACGCTGGGATTAAAAGAGGACCACCGTGCCAGGGATTAATTTTTGAGAGTTCTTAAATCCAAAGAACTTACTCCTGATCACTACAATTTAATCAAGAAAGCAGTTCTGTTGGCAGGAAGAGAAGGATAGTGATACTAAATCCTACCTGGTATAGACAGAGCTGAAACCAACCATCGACTGTACTATACAACAGGATGGTCCCCTTCCCAGATGTAAACCTGAGCCGTCCACAACCTCTGCCCCAGTGACTAAATGTCTTGTGTGTTCAAGTAATAAAAATCACTTTAAGTGACTAAACAAGTATGCTAAAAAATGGGCACAATAGACATTAGTATGGCTTTCTCTCTCTCTCTCTCTCTCTCTCTCTCTCTCTCTCTCTCTCTCTCTCTCTCTCTCTCTCTCTGAGACAAGGTTTTTCTGTGTAGCCCTGGCTGTTCTAGAACTCATTCTGTGAACCAGGCTGACCTTAAACTCAGAGATCCATCTGCCTCTGCTGGAATTAAAGGTGTGTGCCACCAACATGCACACTGTGCAAAAGAGTAACCACTACATATCACTTCACAGATTTATCATTTCTTTGAGGAAGCATCCTCTTTGCTGGTTCTTCTGACATGCACAACGGACTGCAATCAACCATGGTTACTCTAGTGCTAGAGAACACTACAAGTTATTCCTCCTGTTCCTGTATCCTTTACACTCATTTATCATCCTTTTCCTGGCCTCTCCACCCTCAGATACTACTTTTCTAAAAAGCAAATTAGAGGGCAAACCACAGAAACTATGATTATATTTCAAGGGTATCGAGGCTTCATTTTTAATAATTTTTACTGTACGTGCATTCGTGTTTTGCCTGTATGTATGTCTGTGAGAGGGTATCAGATTTATTGGAACCAGAATTACAGACAGTTGTGAGATGCATGTGAGTACTGCAAACTGAACCTGGGACCTCTGAAAGAAGAGCCAATGCTCTTAACTGCTGAGCCATCTCTCCAGCCCCACTAGGTTTCATTTTAAGAACACAAAAGGGGCTGGAGAGATGGCTCAGTGGTTAAGAGCACTGTCAGCTCTTCCAGGGGACCTGGGTTCAATTCTCAGCACCCACATGGTAACTCACAATTGTTTCTAACTCCAGTTCCAGGGGAATTGTAACTCCAGTTCCAGGAAATCCAAAACACAGACATACATGTAGGCAAAACACCAATGCAAAAGGGGGAGGGGAGAGAAAAATAATAAATGAGAGATCTATACTCTTCATCAACTAGGTCTACTAGACACAAGAATACGATCAAAATAATAAGAATATAATTTCAGACATGAATATTCAATTTATCAAGTAAAATCCAAGTTCTTTAGGGTCTGATAACAAATCTATAATGAAAAATACAGAATTTAGAACACTACAGACATATACCAAGACATTTAATCTGAGTTAGGAAAAATAAGTAGATGAGTTAGTCATTTTCCACAGGCCAAAACTCAGCTTTTAAAAAGCAACAAAAGAAAGAAAAGACATGGCAAGAAGTCAAGCCAACAACCGGTTTTCCCAGAAAATCTGTTCATATCTGGCAAAGAACTGGCTTCATATTCTGAAACAGAATCCCAAATATAGAAATGAGACATAAAACCCAAATACAAAATATACATACATACATACATACATATCAATAATAGATAGCTATAAATCCCTATGCTTTTGCTTTCAAGACATCCAGAAGAGTAAAGGCCTGTTAAAAACCACAGCTGGAGAGATGGCTCAGTCATAAAGAGCACTGGCTGCTCTTCCAGAGGATCTTAGTTTGTTTCCCAGTATTCACATGGCAGCTCACAACTGCCTGCAGCTCCAGTTTCAGGAGATTTGACACCCTCTTCAGTCCTCCAAAGGCACTCCATGCATATGGTGCAAAACCCAACATGCAAACAAAACACCCATACATGTAAAAAATACAATAATCTTTTAAAAATCACTAAATCTCCAATTTTGCAGTGAGAACATAGTTCAGTGACAGAACACTTGCCTAAAATGTACAAGACCCTGGATTTGATCCCCAGCACTACAAAAAAAACCCTATATAAAAACCTATATCTATTATATAATATATATACACACACATAAATATGTATGAATGTGTACTTTTAATAATATATATGATAAATATTTTTAACTCTAATTCAAGAAGAGAGATCTACAAACAAAGGTTTCCTTCCAAATGCCAAATAAATCTCACATGTTGAAAGATATTTATTTTTTCTTTTCTCAATAGTACTAGAGATCAACTCTTGTGCCTCACAAATACTAGGTCAGTACTCTACCACTAATGAACCATCTCCTCAGTCCATATTTTACTTAAAAAAAAAAAGAGAAAGTTTGCTATTAGTGCTTGTATAGGATGTGTGGGAACACACGTGTCAGGATGTGCACGTAAGGTCAGAGGACAACTTTGTGAAGTCAGTTCTCTTTTCACCTTTACATGAGTTCCTGAGATCAAACTCAGACTGACTGTCAGGCTTCCAGGGCAAGGGTCATTCTCCACTGTGTCATTTACCAGACCCACTGCTCATATTTTTAGCCCAAGGAAGCCAGAGAGCACATCTGTCCCTGGAGCTAGAATTATAGGCAGTTATGAGCTACCTGCAGTGGCTGCTGAGGAAAGAACTCTGGAAGAGCATCAAGCACTTTTTTAAGATTTTTATTTTAATTTATGTGTGTGTCTGCATGAGTTTATGTGTACATGTGCATGCAGATCACCACAAAGGCCAGAGGACAATGGATATCCTGGAACAGTTGTAAATGCCTAATGTGGGTGCTGGAACCAAACCTGAGCCCTGGGCAACAGCAGCAAGTAATGCTAACCATTGAGTCATCTCTCCAGCCCTGAGTAGCAAACACTCTTTGTAGCAAAGAGTAGCAAAATCTCTTTGGCTCCACTATACGAATTTTTGTACGGACATGTATTTTTATTTCTATTGGGTATATGGTAGGGGTTTTAGTTTTGTGTGTGTGTTGGTTGCTTCCTTCTGGAAATATTTATGTGGGCTCCAGGGATAGAACTCGGTGTCAGGTTTGTGTGGCAAGTGCTTTTATCCACTGAGTGGTTTAGCAGGCCCGACCCTGTGGAGTTTCAGAAAGCAGTAGCATCATTCACATTCCCACAGGCAATAAGAAAAGAGATTTCAATTTCTTTCTTTTGTTTTCTTTTCCTTTTGTTTTTTTTTGTACTTATTTTTGTTTGTTTATTTTGTTTTTACATTCCAACTGCAGTTCCCTTCCCCACCCCGGCAATTCACTCCTCGGTTTCTCTTCAGAAAAGTGCAGGCCTCCCATGGGTATTAACCAGCCATGGTATATCAAATTGTGGTGAGACTAGGCGCCTCCTCTCCTATTAACGCCAGAAAGGCAACTTGGTGGAAGAAAAGGGTCCCAAAAGCAGGCAACGGACAACCCCTGCTCCCACACGAAACCAAGCTACACACCTGTAAGACATGTGCAGAGGGCCTTAAGACAGACTCTCATGCTGCACCTGTAAGACATGTGCAGAGGGCCTTAAGACAGACTCTCATGCTGCCCAGGCTGCCCTTCAACTCTATTATATTGCAGAGGTTGACCGTGAATTCCTTATCCTCCTCCCTCCACCTCCCAAGTCTGGGGATTACAATTATGCCCCATCACAGATAGCTAAAAGGCCCAGGTTCTTCACATTCTCACCTGTGCTTGTTACTGTTCTGTCCTCCCTGCCATGTTGGTTATTAAACCCAAAGCCTCATTCATGCAAGACTACCACTGAGTGCTATACTCCCTTATTTTTTGTTTTAAGATAGGTCACACTACACTGCCCAGGCTGAACTTAATTCCCCAGCCTCCCTAGAACTTCGATTACAAGCAGGTGTGTGCCACTATGTGTATATGTGCCACCTATAACCACTCTTACAAATGCTAAGTAAACAGTCTAAGACATGCCAAGCAGATTGCATTTATCTCATGGCTAATAATGTTAATAATTTTTAATGTGTTTATTGGTCTTTTGTATCTTTGAAGAAATGTGTCTATTTGGATTCTATCAATGAATTATCTTTTAAAAGTGAATTGTCTTTTCATTGTTATGAGTTATAAAATTTCTTTATATGTTATGGATATAAGTCTCTTACCAGACACTATTTGCAAATCTTTTCTACCATCTATAGAGAATTTTCTATACATTTTCTATATTACATATTTTCACAACACACCTCTATATATTATATATTTTCTATTTTCTACGATTTATGACCTATTTTGAGGTAATTTTTGTGTATAGGTAGGGCAGGGTCCCAGTGCAACTTTTTATGTATGCTTATCTAATTGTCCCAGATCCTAGAATGCTGAGACAGGCAAAGTGCTACAGAGTTCAAGGGCAGCTTGGACTAAATAGTAAGTACCAGACCAGCAGGGCTACAAAGCAAAACTCTGTTTAAAACAAGCAAATAAATAAAACCATTTATTTATGAAATCATTCAATAAAAGCAATGACATTAATAAAGTCATTAATATAATGTTGAGCTTTTTTTCTGAAAAGAGAGCTAATATTTCCTTCCCATTGTGATCAAAAACTTACTTATTTGGAAGAAGATACGGTTATAAGCTAGAGTCAGCCTCTAACTACACAATAAAATACTGGCCTAATTTGCCTTGAGTTTTATAGTCCAAATCAACAAAAGTGCCAAAACCACAAGACAACAGTTAAGTGCTTTAAAATGTAAGTTTTCTTTCTTAAAGATTTCATTTTTAGTTGTATACATATGTGTTTGTCTGTAATGAATGTTTATATATGAGTGCAGCACCCACAGAGGCCAAAAGAAGGCTGGATCCCCTAGAGCTAGTTACAGGAGGTAATGAGCTGCCTGACACAGGAACCAAACTCTGATCCTCCACAAAAGCAGTATGTGTTCTTAACCACTGTCCATCTCCAGCTTCATATGTAAAATGCTAAAGTCCACTTTTTCCTAACTGCTAACTAGTATATAATTACATTATCTGAGATACTAGCCCACCTTACAAAGAGAAGTCTGAAAGTCTAAAGTTGTTTTAATTATAACAACTTACCAATATCATGTATTCAATGCTTACCATAAACAAGGCAATTACAAATGCCTCTCCTTTATTTATCAACATAAATCTGGTAATGAGTATAGAACAGATTCAATTTTATAGATGGAAATAAACTGAGTTTGGGAGGTCTAATAAACTATCCAATCCATAAATTAATAAGATAAAGTGAATTTGTTTATACAGTTATAAAACTTGGATTTTGCCCATTTTAGCATTTTTATCTAAACACAAGTCACATCTTTTCAAGTTTTACTATATGACAGACACAGATAAGCCTCTGTAATAACCAGGCTAATCTGTGGCTCTGTAAGATTCCAGATTTGATTTTTTGTTTTAAGAAGGGACAGGGGGATTTATCTTAATTAAGGAATACCAAGAACTACAATGTGTTCTGGATGAATTCATTGCTCACTGGCTCATATGTTAAACTGTTGGTAGCCAGATGGTGGCACTGTTTTGGGAGATTGTTCCACTTTTAGAAGGTCCAGCCTAGCTGGATGATGTATGTTTCTAGGGGTAGGCTCAGCCTCAATTCCAGGCCAAGTTCTCTCTCTATTCCTGGTCTGCCTAGATGCAACAAGTCATGCCAAAAGCACCAATCACCATGGACAGAGCCCTAGCAGCCATGCTTTCCCTGACAAGATGGACTGCATTCCCACTAAACCATGACTCAAAATCAACCTCTCCTACTTTAGTTTTCCAGAGTGACAAAGGTTACCTAACACAGAAAATTGGTACCAGGAATGGGGCTGTTGCTGTAATAAGCCTGACTGTGTGGTTCATGGGTCTTTGAAACTAACTTGTGGAAAGAATGTGGAAGAGTTCAAATCGGCGAGCCAAAGAAGTCTTGGAATGCTGTCAATAGAGCTTAACAGGTTCTATTGTATGGAAAAACAGAATGTCATTGGATATGTAGACAGAAAAGACTCATGAAGTTTTGAGGGCAAAAAAGAGATATAAGGGATTGAGCTACAGGTTCAATTCATGCTACATTCTGGAAAAAAAATCTGGCTATATTCTATATCCTGATTAATTTGAGTGAGACTGAATTAAAAATGTATTAATTGTTTGGCAGAGAAAATTTCAGCACAGCATAGCATATAGGCTGTGGCATGTTTATTGCTGGTTGCCCTCAACCAGGTTTTCAGTGAGACTGCTAAGCCAAAATGAAGCAGAAAGACATGAAAAAGTATGTAGTCTGACAAGGAGAAAAACACGAGAACATTTACAGCTGCATATGAGGTCAATATGAACAAATGTCCATTATCAGTTATTAAACTGATCATACTGAAGAAAAAGAATTCTTTTCAGTAAGCTTTGCAAGAGCCCACCCACAGGAAGCTCTGGGGTAAAACAGTGGAAACGCCTCTGGAAAATCTTCAGTTAAAAAGAAGACTGCCTGGAAAGGGGGGTGCTTGAACAGAGTGCCAGCACAGTGTTGCCCTGATCCAACAGGGCCACTTAGGATTCATTCACCCAGGTACTCGGAAACTACTACAACTATGACACGTGGAAACCAAGCTACACGCTGAGCTGGCAACAGAATATGGCACCATCCAGGTGGTGCTGATTTTGGAGGTATGCTTGTACTCCCTCCAGGAGGGAGGGGGACAATAAGGCCAGGCAAAATGTAAACAGAGAAGGCTCTCTCTGCGAGGCCCTGAGAAGGCCCTGACACTTTGAGAGTGAAGCCTAAATTGCAATGGAAACCTAGTATTTAGGAGTTACTAGGAATAGGAGTAGTCTGTTGGAAAAGCTACGGTGTTGTGAGTACCTGTACACTGTGTGAAGATGCACTGCTATGATTGGTATAATAAATAGCTGAATGGCCAAAAGCTAGCAGGAGATATAGGTAGAACTTCTGGGAAAAGAAAGCTCTGGGAAGAAGAAAGGAGATGCCAGGAGACACGGAGAGGAAACAGGAGGTGCCAGATGGAAGAAAGGTTAACACCACGTGGCAAAATGTAGATTTGTATTAATGGGTTAATTTAAGTTATAGGAACTAGTTAGGAACAAGCCTAAGCTATACGTTATGCTTTCATAATTACTTATAATTAGTCTCTGTCATTATTTGGGAGATGACTGCCCAAAGAAAAATCTGACTACATACAGGTACTGAGATGAGCCAGCTTTAGAGAAAGGCACATGTACTACAGGTGACAGAACTAAAGGCAAAGCTCCAATCCAATGGGTACACAATTCCAAACCCAGAAGCCAGATATAAAGTTACAGGATTTGTAGTTTGCCCTGATGAGTTTTAGTCTTACTTCAGTCAATTTCTTCATGTTAACTTCATTCCTCCACTGTGCAATGAAAGTATGCAACCTATTTTTATTCTGTAGGTGCTCACAGCTAAGAGTTTGCCTTAAGTATCATAAGAGACTGTAGGGGGTGTGGGAAGTCCTTCTGTATATGTGTTGCTTTTGTTGATTAATGAATAAAGAAGCTGCTTTGGCCTGTGATAAAATAGAGCTAGGCAGGAAAACTAAATTGAAAACTGGGAAAAAAAGAAGGTGGAGTCAAGAGGACATCATGTAGCCACCACAGGACAGATGCACCAGAACCTTGCTGGTAAGCCACTGCCACATGGTGATACATAGATTAATAGAAACGGTTACTTTAAGATATAAGAGCTAGCTAGAAAAACGTGTAAACTATTGGCCAAACAGTATTGCAAATAGTACAGTTTCTGTGTGGTTATTTAGAGTCTGAGTGGCCGGGAACAAATGAGCAGCCTCTGACAACAGATGAATGGATCATGGATATTTGTCTTTGTTTAGAGAGTGTTAGTTACAAGTTGTTATGGATAATGGTCAGGAAAAAAGTTAAACAAAGGAGATTAGATTCAGAGTTCTTGTTTTTAAAAAAAGGGGGGGAGGGTAAGTGATGTGGGACAATGGTCTTGTACCCTGTAAAGATTTGTCATTTGTGCTGCTTTAATAAAATGCTGATTCACCAGTGGTGTGGGAGGTCCTTCTGTCTATGTGTTGCTTTTATTGGTTTTACTGGAATAAAGAACTGCTTTGAGCCTATGGCAGGGAAGAACAGAACTAGGTGGGCAAAGCTAGGCTGTATGCTGGGAGAAAGAAGAGCAGAGTCAGAGAGACACTGGAACTTTTATCTGGTAAGCCATTGCCATGTGGCAATACACAGATTAATGGAAATGGGTTAAATTAAGATGCAAGAGTTAGCCAATAAGAAGTTAGAGCTAATGGTCCAAGCAGTGATTTAAATAATATGGTTTCTGTGTGATTATTTTGAGGCCAAGCAGCCAGGAACCAACATGCGGCCCCCCTCCTTACAACTGACCAGTAGCCAGTCAGGAAGTATAGGTGGTGCGACCAGAATAGGAGAATTCCAGGAAGAGGAAAGGCTCAGTCTGCGGTCATCACCCAAACACAGAGGACGCAAGATAAGAATGCCTCACTGATAAAAGGTACCAAGCAACGTGGCTCACACAGACAAGAATTATGGGTTAAAGATGTAAGAGTTAATAAGAAGCCTGAGTTAAGAGGCCAACCAGTTTATAATTAATGTAAGCCTCTGTGTGTTTCTTTGGAACTGAATGCTGTGGTACCAGGCAGGACAGACACCTCTGTCAACATATGGGCTTTGGACTTTAGTAACTGTTGATACTATCACAATTATGTAGACTCTTAAGGTTGAACTAAAAGTGTTTCAAACTATAAGATGGTACCTGAGTCTATAGGGAAGGAGGACAAAAAAAAAGTTGCAGTTTGGATGTAAAATGTCCCTGAGGCTCTGTGTTTCAACACTTGGCATCCAAGTAGTGCTATTTGGGGTACACTGTAGAACCTTTAGAAGGTGGGGCCTTGTTGGAGGAAATGGGTCACTAGGCAGTAGGTCTTGAGGACTATACAGGTTAACCCCAGTTCCAGTCCAAGCTCTCTGCTTCACAATCTGACAAGATTTAACAAGTTACAACACAGGTTCCTTCTGCTATAGATGGAGCCCAGCCACCATGCCATCCCTGCCATGATGAACTATATCTCTCTTTAAGCTATAAACTACAAATGAACCCCTCCTCCCTTTAGTTGCTTCTTTCTGGGAATGTGTCACAGCGGTGAGGAAAGTAAGTAATACAGTCTTTGGTGTGTGTGTGTGTGGGGGGGGGGGTGTCCATACAGCAAGTTTCCTGGCACTTGTTTTGTAGACCAGGTTGGCCTCTGCCTGCCTCTGCCTCCCAAGTGCTGGGCATAAAGGCGTGCAACACCATCTCCAGACTTTAACATGTTCTTATACTAAAGAGCAATAATGCTGGAGGTGGGGGGGGGGGGTGGGTTGCTAGAGTGGTGGCTCCACATTTAAGAGCACTTGGTGTTCTTCTAGAAATCCTAAATTCAATTCCCAGTACCCACATGGTGGCTCAGACCATCTGTAATTCCAGTTCCAAGGGATCTAATGTCCTCCTCTGACCTCTGAGGGTACCAGACATACACAGTGACCATATTATGTAAACAAAACACCCATACATATAAAAGATGAAAATATTAGTAGTAAAGCCGGGTGGTAGTAGTGCACACCTTTAATCCCAGCGCTCAGAGAGGCAGAGGCAGGCAGATCTCTGTGAGTTCAAGTCCAGCCTGGTCTACAGAGAGAGTTCCAGGACAGGCTCCAAAGCTACAGAGAAACCCTATCCTGAAAAACAAAAAGAATAAATAAATAAAGTTTAAAAAAAAAATTAAAAGATGCCCAGGAATGATCCTAAGTATTTTTAGGGCTAGGACTAAAACTCAGTGTTTAACATTTGCCTTGCACATGCAAAGCTGTGAGTTTAACTTCCAGTACTGCAAAAAATAATTAACCAAAATAAGAAAAAGAAATAAAAGCATAAGGTAGCAACAAACAAGTAGACAGAGGTGTAGGGTACAGCTCAATAGTAGAATACTTGATCAGCATGTGTGAGGCCCTGGTTTTGATCTCCAGTACCTCAAAAACAAAACAGAAACAATGAAAAGTCTTGTCCAGTAAGAAACTTGTTGCCAAGTCTGCACACAAATACACAATTTAAAAATATAACAAAAAATGTAAAGAGACTGAGCTTTTGGTGGGGAGAGAAGGGGAAGTCAGTGAATATTAATGACTAACACTAAAGTTCCTTGGCTAATCCTGAGATTTCTTATAAATCCACATGGCTGAGGTAAGGCTGGATCAGTGCTGCCTAGCATACCCAAGGCTCTGGGTTACATCACCGGCACTAAGAGATAAGGGATGCAATAAATCTAAACGGCCCTGCCCAGGGTCTCATCCAAACCTCAGTCTATTTACTTGCGTCCTAGTATTATTTCCTGAGTGGAAGAAAACAAAAGAGTTCCAGGAAGCAGCAGAAACTGTGGAGCACTAAGAATAAGTCCATGCAGAAAGCTTCAAATAGGATCGTCCCCCTTTACATATGTCACTCCAGGAAAACTGCCAACAGCTCGCTCCTCTCGCCACACTTCCTGCAGATCCTCCAGACTCTTCCTTGAGCATGCCAGGATTCTCATTCTCCCTTAATTTCAGTCCTTCTTTTCCATCAAGACTTCAAAGTACACAGTTTGTACAAACTATGTACAAAATTCCTCTCCCCTGGGTCTTACTTCTGAATATGTATTCTAAAACCTTGTAGAGTATTTCTTCACCTAGTGATTAAATTCATAATATGCTACAAAATCAAAATTTCTAATAATAAATTTTAAAAAGCTTCTCAAGTACTTTATTGACTAAAATACTTTTCAAAAAGTTGGTAAATTTACTACAGAATCTTTTCTGATAGAGGGAGTTTGTTCTTTCACAAACTGGACTCTCAGGCACCAACATTTACAAGGATGTGCGGCATGAGCAGCTGAGACAAGGAGGCAGAAAAGGCGGAACAGAAGTTATTATAACAGAGGAAGAGACCTACCTGAAATAGAAAATCAAATAATTAACTACTACTAATTAAAACTGCATTTAAAAATTACTTGTCTAAATAAGCCTTGATAAGCGAAAGTGAGTCTCAAGTACAGTTGGGAACGGTTTCTTTGGGATTTAGAATCTATCATTTATTCAATGTCAGATTAATAAATTTCACTGTAAAATGAGTTGAGCAATCAAAGCTATTCCTAGATAAGTACGATTAAATTATGGGTGAATGAGATACATTAAAGTCCAGTTATTAAAGCAAGTCATCTAAGTGCTCAATGTCTAACATTAAAAGAAAAGAACTTTTGCGTTTTTCTCCACACTGAAGACTTTAATTCTCCCATCAGTTAGTATAGATCTACACAGACATACAAAGACTTAAAGAACCATCACGCTAGTGGTAGGAATACTGCATTTAAGTCAATGTAAAAAACTGAATATTTTTGGAAGTTTGTCCACACTACCCCAACTCCCAAATAGTGAATTTATTTTGTGAAAAGACTATTTTTGAAATCAAACATAAAATGGTTGTTTTCTGGCCTTCTATTTAGAATTTTTTTGGAATAAAAATTTTAGTTTGGAACCATCTGAAATAGAATTTAAAAATATTGATGCAAAGCTGCAGCAATATTTCTTCACAATTTCATAAAACATTAATGAAAGGTTACATAATCCCCTGGATTAAATATTTTTAAAGGGAACTGCAAGGATCACCTTTTTCAGTTTTCAAACTGCTTCCTTTATTCTTATAGCCATAAAAACAGAACTAAATCAATTCCATCTAGTTTAAAAATAAGCCATCTAGCTTTCAATTTTGCTTTATTTCTGCTGTTACTATTGCTGTTGTTTGAGAAAATAGCTCACCAGGTGAGGTGGCACATGCCTTCAATCCCAGTACTCAGGAGGCAGAGGCAGGTGATTTCTTGAATTCCAGGTTAGCCTGGTCTACAGAGCCAGTTCCAGAACAGGCAGGGCTACACAGAGAAACCCTGTTGCAAAAAACAAAAAACAAACAAAAAAAAAAAAAGAAAGAAAGAAAGAAAAAGAAAAGAAAGGAAAGAAGGGTTTGCTATGTAACTCAGGCGAGCCTTCCACTAACATCAATTCCCCTGCTTCATCCTTCCAAGTGTCTGAATTATAATTGTGTACCATCATGCCTGACAGCTGTCTGGTTTTCAGAGAAAAACTAACCCAAGAGTAACAGAAAACACTCACACTTATTACAGCTTTAAATGCCTACTGCAAATCACATTTCGGTTCCTGAAGCAAGTTAAGCTTACAAAGTACAATGAACCCAGTTCACGCAGGGAAAATAACCCCACCAGAACAAAAGCTCCTGTACAGCAAACAAGTACCTCTGTGGTTAGGCTTCTACCCCATCAGTGCTCCTTCTCCTTCCCCACCCCACCTCCACCTTGTTTTTTGAAGACTGATCTCATTCTCAGGCCCAATCTGGCCACTATCTTCTAGCAATCCTCCTGTCTCAGAGGTGCTGAGATTAGTCTCTAAAAATAAGCTATCTTTTCATTTTCTCTCTTGAAATGTTTATTTTGTGCTTGTTATCTTTCATACATGAAATATCCTAATTCGATTTAGAGTTAGTTGCTTGATGTTAGTACACCTGTACATGTGTCTTTTACAGTGCAATGGTTAAAGAAAGGAAAACTGGTAAACATAAGAACACAAGGGGAACAAAGTGGGCCATCTGAGAAACACCAGTCTTTGTGCCTTGACTGCCTCGTAAGTATTCATGCCAAAGGCTCTCAACATCTAAACGAGTTCCACAGAATCAGAAGCACAATGCAGTACACAAGATCAAACTATCACCACCTGAGAACTGCTACAAAACAAAGATAAATAACTTAATCCCTTATTATTGAAGGGTTGCTTCTGCCACACTGCATAATGCCAAACAGTTTGTCAAACTTCTCTGAAGTTTGTAAGAAATATATTTTACATTGTGACCTAAAACATATGGGTACAAGAAGTTTCCCTAAAGAATATTTTTCTTCACCAAATGCAAGTCTAGTGTATCCTGTCTTACTTTCAATGCTGGTGGTACAGTATGGTACAATAAATTACTAAGTAATCCAATTTTAAAAAGATACTAAAAAAATATTCTGGGATTGGAGCAGTAGCACTCAGTGATAGAGCCCAGGCCTAGTAAGTGTGAGGTAGAGTATCATTCACAGTACTGGGGGGATGCTCATTGTAGTAAGATGTTCTCTTAATCCCCCCGCCTCATAATATGCTTCTACTGTCCCTTCAGCAAGATGGGCAGATACCCCGGTATTTTAAGGTTACTGATTACTACTATTTTTCATTAAAGCAAGGTGTTCTCAGAATATGATCCCTTGAAGAACACAAAGCATCTCTTGAGATAACTACAAATTCTTGGACCCCACCCTAGGCCTACTGAATCAGAAGCCTAAGATGGAGCAAACTAAACTGTACCAAGCCAGAATGCAACTGCGTTTAAAATCTCATATCTTTCTGTGTAACAATCCAGTCCCGAGTTCTGCACCAGTCACTACTCCAAAAGTTCTACAAACACATAAATTGTTTTGAAATGCCTATGATCCCAACACTCAGGAGACAGAGGCAGAGTATGAGTTCAAGGCTCTCCTGGACTATATAAAAACCAGTCATGGCTGCAGAATGAGACCCTGTCTCAAAAATGAATGAATGAATAAATAAACAAATACGATTTAAACCCCATGAAAAACTGTTAGTATTGCTGAGTGAATGATGGTCCAAAGAATTTTTATTTTCAGTTTAGCAGGGCATGCCTATCCAGTTCATGAATATCCTCTTTCTGATCAAGTCACAGGTTCAGTCCTTTAGTTCAGCTACTCCTCCCCTTTTCCTCTCAAATTCCCCATTCTGTTGATGTCCTTATTTTCCAGTATTTTCGCTGTCATTCTAAAAGTAACTTCTAAAGCCCTAACCTCCAAGACACTTTAACCTTGCTTTTAAGGGCAGCGTGGCTGGTCCTGCTTGGCATATTAGTAGAATTAATTTCTCCTCTTTTCGGAAGCCCTCACTGGCACCATTGTTAATCAGCTGTCCTGGCCAGCTTCCACAAGACCACTCACCCACGGCCGGGCAAGTTTCCCCAGAGCTAACTAACTCCCTTCCTCCAGGGAAAGTACTCTTCCCCTCTTACCTCCATCCCATTTTGCTTAGAGGAACTTCCACTTTCCCGCTGAACCCTTACCCTAGTCTTAGATCCCAGCTCCTAGCGCTCCAAGCCTTCACTCTGAGGGTCTTCAGTCCTGACTCCAGTCCCAGACCTGCTGTGGGGGGCAGGGCGCGGCGGTCCCACCCGGAGCAGTTAGTTCAAGGTCTCCACCCCACAGACCCTTCCTCCTCCGACCGCTGCTGCCCTTCTCAGTGGGGGGAAGGGGATTTCGCACCCCACTCGGTGCCTTTCCTCAGTTCCCTGTCACCCCGGACCCCGGCCTCCCTGGGTCTCCCCACCTCCCACCTCTCTCCGACAGGGGCCACTCCCAGTTCTCTCGGTCCCCACGGCTCCCAGCACACCGAGAAGCCCTGGGAGCCCCTAGTCTCTCCGGCCCCAGGGCCGCTCGCTCCGGGTCGCCCCCGCTCGCACACCCCAGGCGCTCGGTCTCTTCGGGAAGCCGCGCACACGCCGGCCTCCCGTCACTGACCCCCGAACCGAGCCGCTGGTTTGCCCAGGGGACCTCCCGGCCTGGCCGCCGGGGTCCCGCACCAACCTACCTTCCCGACCGAGAAGTCCGTCGGCAGGAAACCAGCCGCTCTCCCGCCGCGCCGCGCCCGGCCCCGACGCGACCCGGCCCGCAGCCCCGGTCCGCGGCCTCCGCCTTCGGAACGCAAAGCTGGAGTTTCCGGCCCGCCACCGCCTCCGCACCTCAGGCCCGCCTCGCCCGCACTCACCTGCCGCTGGCCCTGCACAACTCCGGCGCCTCACACTCTATCTACCTCCGCCGCCAGTAGCCACTAAGCGCCACCACCTCCCCCATGACAACAGGCCCGCCCCATACCACACTTCCAACTTATCCATTGGATGGAGGGGCGGCGGCTCTCTGCTACGATTGGTTGGCAATTCCTGCCCGTCACCGCGTCTGTACCGCCCCTTTTCCTGGACGGGGTCTTCGCCCCCGCCCGGACCTGGACCGGCCTAGATCAAGCTTTAGTTGTAATTGGTTGATGATTGGGCATTTCGGAGTTATGATAGGCTACTGACAGTGTCTGTTAGCTTAACTGACAAGGGGTGTGATGACCGCGGTTGGTTCAAGCCCTGTGCACAGTTTGGTTGCGTAGTAGAAAGCGAAGAAGGGGCAGACGCTCACGTCCGAGGTTACCGGGAAGGGTTAACTCTTTGTTGTGGGGCTGGCGCTGTAAACTCTTCCTTCTCCTGTTCTCTTCCTACAAGGGGAAGCAACTCTGCCAGCTTACGGTGGTAGCGTTTGCAAAACACCGACTTCAGAGGTTGTGTTTAACAACGGTCTAATTCCTCAGCAGAAAGGTATCTCATAGATGAAAAATTGGCTCGTGTTTTCTTGAAGTTTCCTTGAAGTTCTTTCCGGTAGTCTCCATGCTTCAGGTTAGGGCAAAGCGCGGCCCTTTCTGAAGCAGCAGTCCACTTCCATTGCGATTATAAATACCGTCCAGAAACCGAACTGTCTGTCATAGTGAGAGTTCTCCAGCTTCCAGACCCACTCTCCTGGGTCTGCCAAGTGGTCAAACAACCATCAGCAAGTTTTGAATAAACGGACAGTGACTTACCCTTATGGTGCTTTGGAAACGAGAATTTCACCCCCTACCCCGAATTACAGTACTTGACTTTCAAGTTCAGCAATTTTTAAATAGCATTACTAACTGTCTGACAGATACTAACGTTTGCCCGCCCCCCCCCCCCGCCTTCTCCCTCCTTCCCTCCCTCCGTCCCTTAGTCCCTTCCTCCTACCGACTTCTCTCCCTCTCCTATTCCTAAGGCTGATGTTAACGTCTACCCCCCCACCCTCCTTCCTCCTCTTGCTCCTTTCCCTCCCTCTCTACCTCTCCTATTCCTAGCAATCTAAATTAGAACCATTGAATGAATTGCAGAGTTTTTTTATTCCTCTCACTTGGTACAATACACGAGAATAAATGATTGCATTTCTTATTCATTTGGGTACAAATCCCAGTAGGCATTTTTGAGAAATCTGGTGTTGCTATAAAAACTCTCTGCTCCTAGAAATACATTCATCATTAGCTTTCTCTGCTTTTCTTTTTCATTCCTACCGCTTTTCCTGCTCCTAAATAAGAAAATGCTGGCCTGATTACTCTTTCAGTTTCTAAGTCAAATTTAAATATACCTTCTCTACAACTTCACCTGTGGTGATAAATTTAAGGAGGCCTGTACTCTCAGACCTAAGGCCTCATGTTGAAGGCCTTCCTGTGGAAACAGGAGTGGACTTTGGAAATTTTGTACTTTGCCCCTGCCTTTTTGCTGTAACTCAATGTCCCATATCTCTTCTATTTATTAACCTTCTGCCCTTTACAGAGCAAGCTAACCAGAATCTAAAGCTGTACAGCTCGTTATTGGGGGGTGGGGAAGCTGTCTATTTTCTAACTTGTATTTTTAGTTGGATTTAAATAAACTGCACATTTCTATCATCAAACTAAGCGGAAATTATTCCTTCAGTAACTATGCATAGCAATAAGGTGTTTTTTTTTTTCCTAGTTATCTTCCGGAACCTTCTTCCCCTTTCTCTCATCCTCACCTTCCAATTTAGAAATAACCTCCCATTCAATTCAGTGACTCATAGAAAATCCATAAAAGGAAAGTGGAAAAGCCAAAATAACTTCAGAGATGTCTGAATCATTTCACCGAAGGAAAGACCATGCACTGACCGCGGTAAGATAGAAGGCAAGACTTAGGGCCTGATAAAACATCTTATAACACATGAAGTAACGTGTGCAAATAGGAAGCTGCCGGGCAAGAGTGCAACAGCCACACATCCTTTTACACAGCCTTTTCGTGTGTCGCTAGCAGTCTCCTTCTGTCTAGCCTTGGCGGTGTGCCGCACTACCAATTTTAGAGCAAGTTAGAAGGCAATTAATGTCCTAGCAGAGAGGAAACAATCACGTCATAGGAGGGCCTGGCCATTATTATGGTGCTTTGGGTAATAATGGCTCATACACAGCCACCGTGACTAGGTGCCATACAGAACATAGAATTAGGCCAGTCTCATTAAGGGGACTTACCGTCTAAGTTTAGGAACTCAAATTGCTATCACAAAATTTGGTGGATAATTGCCACAGAGGTCAGCCACTCATTATTTCAACCACTAAGAACAAGGTTTTTCTGAGTGCTTTTGGCCATTCCTACACATCTTCTTCTGTCATTTCCCTTTGTAAAACAGGAGAAAATTTAAAATAAATGTAGATGAACAGCAAGAAGAGGAAAAACTTTAAATAAAGAAGGCAATAAGATACAAACTTTTCAGGGTGTGGTGGCACACGCTTTTAATCCCAATACTTGGAGACAGAAGTAGACTGATCTCTGTGAGTTCGAGGCTAGCCTGGTCTATACAACAAGTTCCAGGAAAGCCAGGGTGATTATACAGATAAACCCTGCCTTGAAAAACAAAACCAAACAAACAAAAAGACATATCCTTTGAAATAACAGAACACTATTGTGTTATCAAAACTGTGCAATGCTGGGGAGATTCTTGTTTGAACCGTGCGTTTTGATTTTATGCACGCAAGGTACCGTCATTACCCCACAGGTCTCCTTTTCCTCCCGGTGCTGTGTGCCTCCTACCCCACAGTCCCCACGGAAGCTCCAGCCGGAGCTGGCTGGCTGCAGCTTTGTGGTATATGACAGCCAGTGGAGGGTGTGCAGGTGCTGTCTGTCCCGAACCTCTTGATTCAGACCATAATGGCAGGCATATAGGGGCAAAAGTATCACAGTTTCATAAACACCACTGAGCGGAAAATGGAGGGCTCGGTGTGGCACCCCAGTAGCTGAGGAGTACTGTCATGTGCCCTGGGCCTTTATGGACACTAATGCTGTTTCCTTCTGCCTTATTTCTACAGTGTTATGTTTCAAGGGGGACAACATCCAAGTCTCTCTCTCTCTCTCTCTCTCTCTCTCTCTCTCTCTCTCTCTTGGCCCGAAGGAGCAAAATCCCACCTGGGATAGCTCTATTTCTTGCCTGTGGAATTCTTCAACTCTCCCACCCCCACTTCTAGACACAATTCCAGCTCCAAATGGGTTAGAGAAGTAAATCACTCTGAAAGCCGACAAGGGCCAGAGCTACCTGCCACCGGCGGTTGGAGGCAAGCCAAGATGACCTGCGAAGCAGTGGTTTCCTGGGGTAGGGATCTCAGTCTCAGATGGTAGAGGCTAACAAGGAGGAAGGGAGAGAAAGACAAGAGGGAGTCGGGGAGGAGAAAGAGGGAGGGAAGAAGGAGAGAGAGGGAAGAGAGCAGGCCTGAGAGGAGAAGGTAAGGAAAGCTGGGATACTTACGGGAAGCCCCTGCGTGCTGAGCCAGCTTGGGGGCCCGCCCCTCCCAGTGCTGTCTGTGGACTTTACACTGGCTTGCGTAAGAGCGCAAATAAAATACAGTGTCTGCCACCAGTTAAAGGAGGATGCAGCCCATAGCACTCTTGTCCCATCACCTCTGGGAAACCCTCCCCGAGTTCAAAGCCTGTTGCTCCAGAAGCTGATCATTCAGTCAACCCAAGAACATGTCTTCTTCACCAAAGTGAACTGTGACTGAACTCAGGGAGGAGAAGATTGTACCATTCCATGCTGAAGAACTCCTACTAGGTGGAAGGGCCAAGCTGTTTTCCAGGCTGGAGCCAGGCGCTGTAGTTTCAAAGTTCAAGGCTGCTTCGTGGAAGAGAAGGGGAAGGGGAGTCTATGGGAGGGGCTGGTCTCACACGCAGAACACGTTCGCTTTCTTGTTCCAGAGTGCCTGTGACTTTTAAACGCCATACCATGCCTTATTAGTAAACACTCATTCTCGTCCCCAAGGAAAATGACGTGTCCCTTCTGCCAGATCTGCACGTTACAGGTAAAATAGTGTGCTCACTTATAAAATAAAGTGTTAGCTCATAGTGCGGCCATTGTGCTATTGAAAGGGGCCCCTAGTTACTATCACCAAATCTATGGGTGGATCAGCTATTCTTCAACAGCAGGGAGTAGACCAAGCGAAGTACTTAGCGCCATTTAAACTTTTGTCCATCCCTGTTTTACATGCGTGCAAGAGAGTTTCCTGGAAACATGGCTATTTTCCAAAGATTTCTCCGAGCGGAATGCCTTCTAGGACTCTCAGGTCCCAGTCACATGGAACCTTACGAGAAAGTAAATTTTAACCTGGACTTTTCTTGCTTAGCTTTGTTTGAGACCTGGCCTCACCACGTAGGTCTCACCCAGGCTATTCTCAAGCTTAATGGCAATCCTCCTGCCTTAGCTCTTCAAGTACTGGGACTGAGGGTATGCACTGCCATACCAGGTTTGAAGTAATAGCCTAACTATACTCTAACACACACGCCATATTCACTCATGATTTTGGTTCTGCCGTTTACAAACCATAACTGTGACTTTGGGAAAATTGATTCATCTCCCTAAGCTTCAGTCTCTCATTTCCAAAGTGAAATGTGTATTCGCTATTTTTTTGCTGTGTCACTAATCACCCTACGATTTAGTAGCTTAAAACAGTGATTATTATTTCATAGTTTCTTTGACTACAAAGTCCTCCTCATGCCGCTTTGCCGTGTCCTCTGGCTCCGGATTGCTCCTAAAGCTGGGGTCATTCTGTGCCTCTGCTTCTTGGCTCGCTTGCTTAGTCTCTGGCAGGCTTAAGTTCCTCACAGAATTTATCGTAAAGCCTTAGTTCCTCAGGAACTGTAGACAGCCGTCTCCATCTTTAGGACATCACTGAGCCTTGCCTCAGAGATTTTATGGATCATGATGTAACAAGGCAGCTTACTTCATCAGAGGAAGCAGGAAGGCCAGAGAGAAAATGCCAGCAAGACAGAGGTTAACAGTCCTTTGCACCCTGATCAAAGAAGTGATGGCCCATCACTTTTATCACATCCTTTAGTTAATAGTATGCTGTTAGGCCCCGCCTACACTTAAGGGGAGGAGCTTACACTGTATATAGATACCAGCAGGAGGCTCATTATCAGAACTAGCCTACAGTCAGGTAATAATAAGTCTTAACTGTACGGCTCATTTAAAAATAAGATGAGAGAATATATGCAACTCAGGGCCAATGTATATAAGGCAATGTGCGATGCAACACATATGCAACTATTATTTCTATTAATGTCATTATTCAGTGTGTATAGTGACTGGTTTTTCTCTCCTGGCTACTAGAAGGAAACCTTTTATGAGGAATAAATGAGATAATATAACACCATCCAATCCTGACACATTGCAACTATTTAATAGCCATTAGTAATTGTTCAACATTATTAATGTGCAATACCTGGTTTCTTCAAGCTATTAGAAGGACATGCTATCAACGCTGGTGACTTTTATAGTTTGGTCTAATTCCCATATGTTGTATTCCATTCAGTGAACAGTCTACACTTGCCGGGGCCCAATTCTGGGTTTAGAATTCATAAACTATGACCAACAGAATTATAACCTGGTCTGATTTCCTGTGTGCCTTCTACCAAGGAGGGTCCCCTCAGAGCCTGCAAGACAGGCTAATCATGAGAGCTCCTCCAATTCACAGAAGCATGTGCATCTGGCTCCGTCTGGCTTCCGGTGAAGGGGGGGTGTTCCAGGAAGAAGAAGCAGTGGCTTAAGCTAGTTACTGTGGATTGAGTCAATCCTCAGCTGAGGACCAGAGAAAGAGGAGGCTTCGTGTGTCTGCAGAAGGATAAGGGCACTTCCAGGCCTGGGTTGGAGGTGTCCAGAGCCGTGAGATGAAACTGGGCAATGAACAGCGATTTTATAGGGAGGAAATTGTAAGAAGAGTCCAGTTTGCAACATGATCACTGGAAGATCAGCGTGGATCTGGCAGGGGTGGGTTGAAGCTGGCGTCCTTAGAAGGGAGGAAGATACTGGGGTTTGGCCTATAGCCAGAGAAAGGAGGAACTATAATTAAGGAAACCCCATTATTTTGGCTTTGAGTCATTTCTCAAGGCTCACCCATGACTATTAGACAAGAAGACCTGGGGTGGGGGGAGGATAAAATTACTGAAGTATAAATGGTTCTTAAACTAAAACTTCTGTTCGAGCCCCAGCCTGAGCTACTTAGCAAAAACTAAAGCAAGCAGGACCAGAAAGACAACTCAGCAGGTGAAAGCACTTGTCATGCAAGCCTGGACCTTAGTTCAGAACTCACAGAAGGGCGGAAGGACAGAACTGGCTCCTGAACCTTGGCCTCTGACCTTCACATACACGATGGCATATGCTGGCACAGGTACATAAATTAAAATAAAAAACCTCTGTAGATAGACAAAAGTCCATGTCTTTGTAACTCGTTCCATCTCATCTTTTCAGGCCAGAATAGCTATTAACCGCCACCACCCCGTCTCTTCCTCCTCCCTCCTCTGCCATTCATACTGCACATGTTCTACTTTCCTGTGTTATACTAGCCTCACAAATAAACACTTTAGGAATCTTCAGATCGGAGCTGGCTCCACATCCAGACTCATCTCTAGCAGCATCTGCAGCAGTGTTTTGCCTCAGAGCCCTATAAACAGTCCCAGATAATAGTGGTTCAAAATCAAGTGACCCCCGGGCCTAGGGATAGCGCTGAGTCAGGAGCTGGCTTATGGAGCGAGTACCCTAGGTGTGGTGGTGTAATCTCAACACCCTGGAGGTGAAAGGAAAGGGATCAGAAGTTCAAATTCATCTTTATCTGCATATCAAGTTCAAGGCCAGCCTGTTCTACACACAAGACCCTGTTTTTATTTACTATTGTTTTGTTTGTGGGAGATCTTTGGGTTTTTTTTTCAGTTGTTTATTGTTTTGTTTTGGTTTTGGTTTTTTTTCTGTTTTTCTATTTATTTATTTATTTTTGCTTTTTCGAGACAGGCTTTCTCTGTGTAACACTCCTGGCTGTCCTGGAACTTGCTTTGTAGACCAGGCTGGCCTTGAACTCACTGAGACCCGCCTGCCTCTGTCTCCCAAGTGCTGGGATTACAAGTGTGCACCACCACCATCAGATGAGATCTTTGTTTTTTAAAACCCACAGATTTTTCTGAGCACCACTAACCTTGACTGCTTCTTCTCCTGACACATTCCCCTACCATTTGTCATTACTACCTTTGTTCACAGAAAGAGTCAAAGCAGAAGTTGCTGGGAATGGGAAGGTATGTACCAATGTCAAGTTCCTCTTCCGGTGACTCTTATCTTTTCTTCCAGTTCTGTGTTTCCTCTGTTTGAGACAGAAGAGATTAGTGAGTTTCAATACCTCTTAATATTTTGAGAAGACCCCTGTCTGCCCCTTAGCAGACTGGCCGATTTTAGAAGGGAAAGAGGACTGGCTGCCCATAGGGATGCTGCATTGGTTTACTCTGCCTTTTCCTACACCCAGGACAGCAGCAGCCTCTTGGTCTCGCCCTCAGGAAGTGGATCTAGAGGCTGGCTTTCTTTCTTTTCCTGTTAGTTTCCTGCGAAGGGACATCAATGGCTTTTATCAGCAAGCGATAAAAAAGGATGTTGTCAGTCAAGTGGAGACAGACAAACCCACTTCCCATCACAGACACAGACCATCCTCGTGGCTTAGCCAACTGGGTCTGGTTTTAGAAATTACAAAAGAGGTTAGTTTACTTGTGTGCGTGTGGATATGTGAATGTGAGGGGTGTGTGTGTGCGTGTGCATGTGTGTGTGCGTACGTGCATGTGTATGTGTGTGTGTGTGTGCACCACATGCACGTCTGGCACCTGCAAACGCCAAGGAGGGAGCTGAAACAGGAGAAGTAGAGTTGATGTACAGGCGTGAGGCAGTCACGGTGCGGCTGCTGGAACCTGAACCTGGGGCCTCTGAAAAGGCAGTAAGTGCTCTAAACCTCTCCGAGCCATTACTCGAGCTCCTCCGTCTTAGCTTTTGAGATGAACCCTCCCCCAGTTTGGGCTGGACTGTCTGGCCAGCATGTTCCTGCTTTGTCTCCTAAGTGCTGGGGTCATCACATGCCTGACTTTTTACGCAGCTGCGGAGGCTCTGAACTCAGGCTCTCGTGTTTTGCACAGCAAGTTTCTTACTGGCTGCGCCGTTGCCTCAACCCTCGGAAGCTGTTCTCCTTGTCTATCTCCCTGGTGCTGGCTTCAATCTTCCTCCTGCCGTTCATAGTCTAGCCCCTCTGCCCCCTCCATCAATATAATCATTTTATCTTCCCCTGGAGTACAATTTCACACTTTCCCAAAGTAGCTTCCCACTGTGCAGACACAAAACTGGAGGCATGGAATTGGAGCGTGAGCATGAGGAGGCAGCTTGGGGTTTGTTAAACTTTTTATTTCCTGGAACTCTTACAAATCACATAGCTTTTTACCTAGGTTGGATTTCATTTGCTCAGTCCCACTCGGCCAACAGATCATCTTCAAAGATGCTGTTGCCGGTGAGGCTCCAACATCACCTCTCAGCCACTGCTTGATTTTGGGTTTCTGTGCTACACACCTCCTGTGTGGGTCAGCTCACTTAGTTCCTGTCCATCCTACAGTGTGTCACCTCCGTGAAACCAAGGATCATGTCCTTTCTACTCATGACTGCCTCCCTCGAGGTCCAGCCGTCAGTAGATGACTAAGTATTTAGGAAATGAATGAGTGAGTCAGGAACTGTCTCTAGGAGTAGCCTTGCTGCAGTCATTTATTTTGGGGTCTTATAAAAAAAAAGTATGTGCTAATTATCATATCATGATCAGTGGTGGTTATAGTAATTTGTAGGTAAAGGGACAGTGGTGGAGGCTGACTAAAGAAAGCTCCCCACTAACTAGTATGTGTGGGCCATTCCAGAACTCTGAATTGGGGATTCCACTGTCTGCTTCTATTGGACTTCTGTAGACAGAGCCGTTCCTTGGGGAAAATCCGTGCAGAGTTGCTCACCGCCCTCCCTATTGCCTACACGAGGAAGAGGCAGAACTCAATTTCTCCTAACTCAGCAAAACCTTTCTGGTCTGAAATTAAAGATCAGGCCTCTCTCTGCGGCTTTCCTTTTTCAGGCGCTGAACAGATTTCCCCATCTAAGGTCTGGGCTGAGTCACCGCTCCTCCAGCAAAAACAAGTTAACTTCCTTATGATGGGGGCTGCAAGTGGAGCCTCAACCTTCTAATCTTCATCTTGTCAAGCCAAGGTTCACCATCGAGGTCCCTCTTCTGGGAACAAGAGGGCAAGGCAAGAGAAAACCTGCAGCTCTGTTTCTCCCTTTCTCCCAAGCTCCTGGTTTTTCTTTTGTCCTCTGCCCAGAAGAAGGAGGCTGGAGAAGAAGAAGGAAAAATAAGCCAGAGAACACAATTCTTTGATGGAAGAGGAATGGATGGCCTGGCAGGGAGAGACAAATTGGGATTGGTAATGAGACATAAAGACTCCCCGGAGAGTCTCCAACATTTCTCACATCCAGGACAGCTGAGGTACAGCCTAGTTGCCAGGACACCAGCGAACCCAAAAATGCAATCAGTGGGAGGCGATGACAACTGAGATGCTGGCGGTCTGATGTAGGCCCGAGGAAAGCTGCGCCTGTAGGAGCATCGCAAACTGGCAAACTGCGTAAGACTGGGTAGGCAAGGGAGGGAGTGGGCGGTCAGTGTGAGACCCTGAATCAGGGTGCCTACACTATTTCCAGCTCAATAGCCAATTTGTGGGGAGAACCCCAGGCAAAAGATGAAGGGCAGTGATGTGGCTTAATCAGCTCCCTCGGGGATGGGCAATGTTTTCAGAATGCTTTGAAATCTCTAGATGAAAGGAAGGGCTAGGGAAAGCTATCATTACTTTGAATTCTGATCATAGAGGAACCAGAGTGTTTTTGAGTTTCTGTATTGGAATCAGAGACCGAAGTATTTTTCATCTTGGGTAGACTTAGCTTTTTTTCCTAATGCTATCAATTGACATAACCAGATCAGTGAGAGAGCTGGCTTAATGTGTTAAGAATAGTTTGCAAAGCCTGGAATTAGGATCCCAGCAGTTCCAGGTTCAGTGAGAGACCCTGTCTCAAAATAATAAGGTGGGCACCTTAATTGGGTAGGACACCCAATGTCTTTTTTTGACCTGGCCTCTCTGCATGAACACAGGTTGCATACTTACACACACATGTACATACATGACACAAACACATGAGCATAGACACACATGTCCTTACATGTACACACACACACACACAAAGAAAAAAGCCGGGTGGTGGCACACACCTTTAATCCCAGTACTTAGGAGGCAGAGGCAAGCAGATCTCTGTGAGTTCGAGGCCAACTTGATCTACAAGAGCGAGTTCCAGAACAGGCTCCGAAGCTACAGAGAAATCCTGTCTTCAAACAAACAAACAAAACAACAACAACAAAAAAAAAAACCAAAAAAAAAATAAGCAGAACCTTATCAACAGACTGTAGCAATTTCTACAAATAGCAAATTCAAACAAGTTTTCCAGGCAGACTGGATTTCACCAGACCAAACTTACCTAGCGGGACAATATACAGGCTACGACACTTCTCCCTCTCTCTTATACTTTTACATGTACATAAAGGCTGTTTAAAAACTGGGACTTGGGCTAGATCTAGTGATCTATGGGTCTCTGGAAGCTGAGGCAGGAGGATTGCTTGAGTACAGAATTACATACTAGAGGCTAACCAGAGCCACATGAAAAGGTCCTATTTTGGGGGCTGGAGAGATGGCTCAATGGTTAAAGAGCACTGACTGTTCTTCCAGGGGACCTGGGTTTAAATCCCAACACCCATATGGCAGCTCACAACTGTCTGTAACTCCAAGATCTGACAACTTCACACAGACATATATGCAGGCAAACACCTAAAATTATAGAAATAAATAAATGCACATAAAGTAATAAAAAACAAATAATTTTTTTTTTAAAAAGTCCTATCTCAGGGGCTGGAGAGATGGCTCAGTGGTTAAGAGCATTGCCTGCTCTTCCAAAGGTGCTGAGTTCAATTCCTGGCAACCATATGGTGGCTCACAACCACCTGTAATGAGGTCTGGTGCCCTCTTCTGGCTTGCAGTCATACACGCAGAAAGAATATTGTATACATAATAAACAAACAAACAAAAAAGGTCCTATCTCACATAAACAAATCAACAGCAACAAACCCACTTTGGTTCACTGAAGGGTGCTTGAAGATTCTAGAATGTTTATGTCAAGTGTAGTTATGGTCAAATAGCCTAAATAAGTAAATGAACAAGAAGAAGAAAAGATGGTATGTGTAAACCAGATCCTTGTGTTTGGCAGATCCATGATTTTGGTATTTTCTCTCTTTGTTCATCCCTTTATACTTGACCATGAATACCCCATCACATTGCCTCTTCTCTCTCTGTTTCCTGAAGCAGCCAGACTATTATTTCAAGGGACACCTTTGCTACAGAATTCTCCAGTAAAATAATCTCTCCAATGCTAACAGGCTGACTAGACTCCAAACAGACCTTTAATCCAAGCCTGAGACAAGCTCATGCCTGTTGGGATCCACCTAAGAAGCAGTGACTTCAGGTCATAGTCATCTTAGGGACAGGCACAGGTTTTCAGCTCTTGCATAAAGTGGCCAAAGGTCTAGCTGATGTAAACCAAAAAGATCTCAGGGCTGGCCATGTGATGTAAGCTCTCAAGAGGGAAGAGCTGAGTCTAAGGATCATAAGCACCATGGACAAAATGAATGTGAGGAATGTGGATGTCAAGTCCAGGATTTCAGTGTTCCAAGTTCCAATAGAGTTAGGCTTAGGATATATCTATGCAAGCATGCATATATACATATACATACACACATACACATGTACATATGCAGATAAATAGAAAGAAAGAAAGAAAGAAAGAAAGAAAGAAAGAGAGAGAGAGAGAGAGAGAGAGAGAGAGAGAGAGAGAGAGAGATAGGGAGAGACTGCTTTAAACTCTGGGTAATAACTGTATAGAAGTCATTACCCAGGAAGGGGATATAACCAAAATACAAAAAAGATCTCAGCAAATTTATGTATTACAGAGCTATGAATGAGCGAGGTTGTGTGGATGGTTAAGGAGCTACATTGCAACACTGATCCTATGTGAGAACCCCAGGCTTCTCTACTAATTCCAGAGAATTCTATTGAGTTGGTTAAACTAGGGTCCAGGGACCTAATTACAACTGTGTTACCTGAATAACCTGTCCTCCAAGGCAAAATAACAACAACAACAACAAAAACTATCAGAAGGCCCATAGGTCTGACCTGGTAATCACTGTAACTAAACACTTGGTTGGTTCACTCAGACACGGTTGGTGACCTGGGGACAAGCTCCAGAGTGGCCATTAGATTCGGAATCTGTGGGTCAAATCAAGCAGTGTTCTAGTCTTCTGCTCTCTGGCGCAATTAGAGTTTTCCTTTAAGGTCGGTGAGTCCTTCCCACCTCTGGAATGAGCCAGGGGCTCTTAGAACAAAGAACTACTACTTGGAGAAGGAAGTATTCAGGGTTGCTTATGCAGAAGAGACATAGACTTCTTCATACATACCCATGGCTCATCTTGGACAGCTTAATAGCCATTATTTTCTTCAGGGAATATTTATTGATTCAGAGTTATACACTTCCTTAGATGTCAAGGTGAATGAAACTCCTTCTGCACAACCCTGATAATCTGACTTCAATTCCTAGATCCCACAGTGGAAGGAGAGAACTGATTCCTGAAGGTTGTCCTCTGACTTGTGTGTGTGTGTGTGTGCATGCACACACACAGAATAGAGAATAATAAAAATATCTTAAATTAAGTACATTCTTTAGGCCAATAGTTGATTGCTAAGGCTATAAATAAAAATTAGATAGTGGTAAGACATCAGCCTAAGAGATCTCGAGTCTCTTAGCAATCTAGTAGGTGAGAAAAACTATTTTTGGACTGGAGAGATGGCTCAGTTGTTCAGAGCCCTTGTTGCTCTTGTAGAGGACCTGGTTCAGTTCCCAGCACCCACACAACGCTCACAATCATTCATTACTCCAGCTCCAGGGGCTCTCATACCACTTTTGATTGCCAAGGGCACAGATCATGCATGAGGTATATATACATAGATAAAGACAAAACACTTATACAGAGTAAAATAAGCAAATCTTCTAAAATCTATATTTTAAAATATATTTAAATATTTAAAATACATATAAATAAAAAATACACACACACATATAATAAACGGAGACTGCACTTTTGTTTCCCAGCCACCCAGACCTGAATAATCACACAGAAACTATATTAATTACAACTCTGCTTGACCAATGGCTCAGGCATATTCCTAGCTAGCTCTTACATCTTAAATTAACCCATTTTGATTAATTTATGTATCGCCATGACACTGTGGCTTACCAGTAATGTTCTGGCATCTTTCTCCTTCAGCAGCTACATGGAGTCTCTCTGACTCCCCCTATGCTCTCTCTCCATCTCTGTTTGGATTTCCCACCTGGCTTTACTCTGCTAAGCCATTGACCAAAACAGCTTTATTCATTAACCAATAAAAAAAAAAAAGCAACACATATACAGAAGGACACCCCACATCATTTTCTTTCTTGTTTTTTTGAGACAGGGTTTCTCTGTGTAACAGCCCTAGCTGTCCTGGAACTAGATCTGTAGATCAGGCTGGCCTTGAACTCACAAGATCCACCTGCCTTTGCCTCCGGAGTGCTGGGATTAAAGGTATGCACCACCTCTGCCCAACAGTCTGACTCTTCTAACACATTTTTTAAACTATATTTTATTCTAGTGCTGAAGTTAGTGAAACAACTATCTCAGGAATCTTAAGATTCACTTTTCACTGAGCTATGGTGGCAAATGCTTTTAATCTCAGTTCTCAGGAGGCAGAGGCAGGCAGATCCATGTGAGTTCAAGGCCAGCCTGGTCTACAGAACCAGTTCCAGGGTAGGCTCCAAAGCTACACAGAGAAATCCTGTATCAGAAAACCAAGACCCAAACAAACAGAAAAACGAAATAACAAAAGAGTGATTTTTCACTCCCTTAGAAACACAGTATTTCTGTTCTTCAGAGGTGCCAACCCAAGGCCCTGAGCAGCCTTTTAAGAGAGCATGCATGCCTTTTCTTTTCAGTGCACCCACAGGTGAAAGATGCAAATGTCCAGGAGATAAGAACTAGGTGCATAGTGGTTACCCCCCATGACCCGGGCAGAAGTCACTCCAAGTCACACCATCAGAACACATAGGGTTTTTCTGTTGTTACACAGAACCTATACATACATACTAAGTGTCAGAATGAGCAGATGAAGGAAGCCTGAGCTACAGGAGTCATTTCCTGGGTACTCTTGTACAAGTCACAGGGTTTTGTTTGTGTTTATATGTTCCTGTGTGTGCGGCCAGATGCCAATGTCAGGTATCTTTTTGATTGCTTTGGCCTAATTTTTTTTAAACAAAAAACAAATTTAGGATCTTACACTGTAAGATACAACTGGCCTGAAACTATGTAGACTAGATTGGCCTTTAATTTTCAGAGATCCTCCTGCCTCTGCCTCCCAAGTGCTGGGTTTAAAGGTGCATACTTCCAACCCTTGTGTCTCAGTTAGGGTTACTACTGCTGTGATCAAACACCATGATCAAAAGCAACTCAGGTAGGAGAGGGTTTATTTCACTCACGGTTCCATTTAACATTTCACCATCAAATGCAGTGAACTCAAGCAGGGCAGGGACCGGGAGACAGGAGCTGATGGAGAGGTTGTGGATGGGTGCTGCTTACTGGCTTGCTCCTCATGACTTGCATAGCCTGCTTTATTTTATTTTATTTTATTTTATTTTATTTATTTATTGTTTTTTTCAAGGCAGGGTTTTCCTGTGTAACAGTCCTAGCTGTCCTGGAATTAGTTCTTGTAGACCAGGCTGGCCTTGAACTCACAGGGATTCACCTGCCTGGTGCTGGAATTAAAGGCGTGCGCCACCACAGTCCGGCATTTTATTTTATTTTATTTTATTTTATTTTATTTTATTTTATTGTTTCTCTGTATAGCTCTGGCTGTCTTGGAACTTGTTCTGTAGATCAGGCTGGCCTCAAACTCAGAGATCTGCCTACCTCTGCCTCCAGATTGCTAGGATTAAAGATGTGCGCCACCGTCAGCTTCAGCTTGCTTTCTTGTGGAACTCAGGGGTGGCACAACTCACCGTGGGCTGGACATTCCCACACCAGTCACTAAGAAAATGTCCTACGGGCTTGCCCACAGTGTGATCTTCTGAAGGCAAATTTTCGCTTGAGGCTCCTTCCTCTCTGATGACTGTAGCTTGTGCCAAGTTGACATAAAACCAGTCAGCACACCTGGATAAGATTCAAAGGGCTTCTTGAACTTATATCGGAGTTCACTGATTGGCTAGACTGTGGCTGGCCAGCAAGCCCCAGGGATCCTCCTGTCTTTGCAGCCCCAAGTCTGGGACTACAGATGCAGGCTGCCCTTGCCTTTGCCTTGCCCAGCTTTTATGTGGATTCTGGGAACTGAACTCAGATCCTCAAGCTATGGAACAAACAAAGCACTTGACCTACAGAACCATCTCTCCAATCCCATTTGTTTGTTTGTTGTTGTTGTTTGAGGTGACATCTAAGTAGTTCAGGTTGACTTTGACTTTTTGCAGTGTAGACCACACTAGTATCACACTTGGGCCCTTATTGCTTCAACCTCATGCCCGGTAGGATTGCAGGTGTGCACCGCCACCATTCCTGACTTGTCATAGAATCTTGCTTTCCTCATGATCGACAGAGTATCTACTTTGCTTGTTACAATACAACTGGAAGTCATATTTTAAAAGTCACTACAGCTGGGCAGTGGTGACACACCCCTTTAATCCCAGCACTTGGGAAGCAGAGGCAGGTGGATCTCTGTGAGTTCAAGGCCCGCCTGGTCTACAGAGTGAGTTCCAGGACAGCCAGAGCAGTTACACAGAGAAACCCTGTCTCGGGGTGGGGTGGGGGAGTCACTGGAGCTGGGCCTGGCCACTATGGGTCACAGAGGAATGGTTGATGGGAGAGAATTTAGTTGTTACCATTAAAACAGACAACCAGAAAGCCAGCAGGAAATGACTTACATGTGAAAACTGACATCTAGTGGTGCATTTTTATAACATGGACCAAAAGTATATGTTAATAGCTGACTTAAAACTTAGTTATTGGGATAAATAACTGGACAGCGACAGAGCACCTGATTTTATGTACATAGCAAAATTTAGCTCTCATCAGCAATTTTCAAACTTGGCTGTGGATTGGAATGGCTTGTGAAGCTTTCTGAAACCTACTGACAGAGGGCATGGTGGGGCAAACCTTTAATCTGAGTACTGCAGAGGCAGAGGCAGGCGGATCTCTGTGAGTTCCAGGCCAGCCAGAGCTACACAGTGAGACTCTGTCTCAAAAAAATAAATAAATAAATAAAAACAATGAGAAACATGCTAATGTCTGGATCTCACTGAGAGATTCTGCTTTAACCTGCAGGAGTGTAACTCAGGAAATCTCTCTCTCTCTCTCTGTCTTTATCTCTGTTTTCATCTCTCAGCTTTTAAAATTTTTCTAGCAGTGACATTTTAAAAAGTGATTTTAATATGTAACCAGAAGCTGGACATGGTGGTGATACCTGTGATCCCAGCACTTGGAAAGAAAAATCAAGAATTCATAGCCAGCCTGAGCTACTGGAGACCGTAACTCAAAACACACCCACACACGACTTCACATCATATACACACACCGCATCATATGAACACATATTCACCACACACACACATCATACGCATACACATAGACATCACACACATGTACACACTCACACATATATGGAACCAGGCCGAGAACAACTACAGTGACCCATGAAGTAACTGTTTATTATTCTCATTATATAATCGAAGAAAGTAAAACCTGGAGGGTAAGGTAGTTGCTTCAAAGTCACTTAGTAGGCAGAGAAAATTTGAGCTTGATTTTCCTATATCCCCCATCTGATGTTGTCTTTGCAGAGATTTTTTTGTTTGTTTTTGTTTTTCGAGACAGGGTTTCTCTGTAACTTTGGAGCCTGTCCTGGAATCTAGTTCTTGTAGACCACGCTAGCCTCGAACTCACAGAGATCCACCTGCCTTTGCCTTCCGAGAGCTGGGGTTAAATGCATGCACTACCACAGTCTGGTTTGCGGAGGTTTTTACAAGTCTGATATACTCTGAATAGCTTCCCCATATAGGATTCTTAAGTAAGGGACAGTAAGGCTTGACCCAGCTGAAGCTCTGCAAATGGCTTGGGTTTGGTGGAATAGCATAGTCTAAGGAAGGCACTGACTATCTGACGGTCTCTGTAAACTCATGAGTTTTAAACCCGTAAACTCATGAGTTTTAAACCCGTGAGGTTAATTCTGAATCAAATTGCTACAAGATAAACATTTAAGTGTGTGTGTGTGTGTGTTGAGATCAGAAATATATTAGAGATATCAGAAACTAAATTATTGGTCCACTATTGAGGCCCAGGAAAATGTTAACCACTTACATATCTGAGACACTTATCTGCTAGGCATTAGTGGGTGGGGAAAGGAAAACAGAGGGTCTAAACCCTGCTATCTGGGACCTTTTGCTAACTTGACCTCCCATAGCGTTCCTTAGAGGACGGGTGACATGGAAAGGACAGAGAAGCTCGAATTTGTTCCAAGCCCATCCGGTACAAAATAAAGCTCATTGCTGACACAGGAAATGAATGGGGTTCCCTGGGACAGGAAGGGAGGCTGCATCTCTTAATCACACATAGGGACCAGGCCAAAGTCTGCCAATGCCACGCTTAAGTAATTGCTAGGATAATTTCCCCAAATTTTATGGTGAATGTTTCTTTGATTGACTCTTGGCAGCATGTAAGAGCAGGTTGAGGAACTAAGGTTCAGCCAAGCGAACAATGGTCTAGAAATCATCCTACGAAAAGGCTATATTAGGGGCCACAGACTCAGCCAGAGGACTGACTTTGGCCCACAGATATTTCTGGCTCAGTGCTAGTTGGCGGTGTTTTCAATATTTTTCAATTAATTGCCAACATTCAGCTCTTGGAAAAGTTTACATAAAAACTCTGATTTTTGTTATGAAATATAGCGTGCGTGTGTGTGTGTGTGTGTGTGTGTGTGTGTGTTTCTAGGATTGAACCTAGGGCCTCATACATGCTAGGCAAGAGCTCTACCCACCATTCCTCAATACATGCTTCGTTTATTTTTGAGACAGAATCTTATGTAGAACAGGCTGGCCTAGAATTCGCTATGTATTATTGGATGAGGTTGCTCTCAAGCACATTTTGTAGCCTAGGAGGACCTTAGATCTGCGATCTTCCTGCCTTCTCCTCTCAAGTGCTAGGATTACAGGGGAGAGCCACTATGCGTATGTGTTTATGCAAGGTTGGGGATCAAACCCAGGGCTTCCTGCACGCTCACCAAGCGCTCTGCTGAGTTTCATGCTCAGCCCATCTTCTATTTCTGACACACGCATGGTGAACTTAGTGAACATTTGCTGGTAAGGCCGTTCCTTAAGAAGCAATGGAGTGGGGGGGGGGGG
Organism: Myodes glareolus; assembly: GCF_982192425.1. Classification (NCBI taxonomy): domain Eukaryota; kingdom Metazoa; phylum Chordata; class Mammalia; order Rodentia; family Cricetidae; genus Myodes; species Myodes glareolus. The sequence goes on along the minus strand of NC_142036.1, from coordinate 42,277,096 downwards.
AGAGGCAGTGAGGTCACCAGTAGGAAAGGTGTTTGCTGCCAAACGTGATGACCTGAGTTTTGTTCCTGGGACCCACATGGTGGGAGGAGAGAACTGATTCCCAGAAGTTGTCCTCTGACCTCCATACCTGTGCTGTGACACTTCTAAGTGCACTTCTACACGCTCTTCTACATGCGTGCACACACACACACACACACACACACACACACACAGATGCACAAAATAATGTAATAACAACAACAAGAAAAGAAATTATGGGTCAGCGTGGGAAGATGAAATGATATCCATAAGAAACTGTGGGAAGACAGAAGCAGATTCGAGCACGCGTGTTTTCTTCCCTCCGGCCCTTCTCCATTGATCGACCGATCAATGCTGAGAACTTAGACGGAATTTATAAACTGAGAGAAACACAAATCTTGATTTAAAATGGACTCTTTTTCCTAGATCCAGATTAAGAAGACACACAGTTTGTTTGTTTGTTCGGTGACTGTTGTGGTTCGCTTGCTGGGCCAAACAGAAGCTTCCTTTTACATCAGGCTAGGGACGAGCCACACACCTAGTCAACCTGAGAGCTAATGAAAGGGAAGAAGGGGAGAGAAAGGAGAATGATGGAGACATTCTACGAGCAAAGAAAATCAGCCAGCAAGGAGAGGTAGGCCCTCTGGGAATGGTCACATTTTGTTGGTATGAAGAGATATGCAGACCCATGAGGGTTAGACATAGGGAGCCCAGCTCCTCTGTTGTAAAGATACAAGTGAACAACGCTGAAAGCTAGAGAGGAGAAAGAGGCAGCCATTGGCTTACTTCCCCCAGTCTTTCCTCCTCCACCCCTCACCTGGAAGGTCCTTTCTCCTAGCTCTGCCTGTCTAAATCTTTCAGTCTCAGATCTGATGAAAGCTTCCAGGCTCTCATGATTTCCCCAGATCCCTCCTCCCCTCCTCCCTCCTCCCTCCATCCCTCCTCCCCAGATCCCTCCTTTAGCACAGCTGCAGTATGCCTCACAAGTCCCACTAGACTGAGCATATTGTCCTGAAAGAATCTTGCATGTGTGTATTATAAAACCCCTTGTAAACTCCTCGAGAACAAGGGCCGTTTCTTCTGTTCCTGCTTCATCTCCCATAGTGCTGATGGCCTAAGAGACCCTCTGTAGGGCCCTGCTGCCTCCCAGACTGGAGAGTTCAGTTCAGCTCTCAAGCTCTTGCCAGCAACGCAAAGGGTACACAATAAAGCCCTTTCACTATTAAGCAACTGATTCAAAGATAGAAGGGCTGAGAAAGTACACACACAGAATCATGCATTGTCTCAAATCTCTCCTGGGAGCCAGAGCCTGGAATCCTCAGGTTAGATGCGGAAGTAACTTTGATATACTGTATGTGATGGCACGTCTCAAGTTAGCATTTCATTCCGAAGAAATGTATAAACTAGTTGATAAAAACATGGAAGCGGGAATGTTCCTCAGCTTTTGTTTAGCGGGCCCGGGGTCTGGAGTCCTGGAGTAGTGAAGAGCTGGGGTCCTAGGTCAGCACTACAAAAGCAATAACAAATAATAGGAGTTTGGGTTACTTTAAAGGATCGAAGGAGGTAAAGATTTTCTCGTATGCCATTAATTGGTATTTCCTACAGCCCTCCCCTATCACGCTTCATAGTCAAGAGTTCATGGTGGGGGGGAGATATTGTTTTTCATATTTTAATGCTGATAGTGCTACCAGAAGAGAAAATGTGTGTGGTGGTAGGGGGAGGGGTTGTCTCACACTGCCTTTATTTGCTTCCCTCCATCCCCACTCCTTTCTTCCCTCCCCTTCCCACCTTTCTTTCTAGCCAGGGCCTCAATATGCAGCCCTAGCTGGCCTTGAGCTCACAAAGCATTGCCTGCCTCTGCCTCTCAAATGCTAGAATTACAGACATGAGCCACCATGCCCAGCCATCTGCCATTATTTCCATTGCTGACTGTTTCAGTGCTTTTTAGGGTATAAATAGCAATCAGTATTTAGGAAAAAGAGCTAGATTCACACCTCTTTTGTATTCTGAGTTTCTCCTTTTCTACGGCTATTTTGGGTATCAAGTGTACTTATAGAATTCCATCTTCTGACACATACAGACTTTAACTACTCCTCAATGCCTAAATCTTTTTTAAACTAATTTTTAAAAATTTATTTTATATTCCAACCCCTGTTCTCCCTCCCACCCTAATGCCCAAATCTTTAAAGCATTACATACATGGAAGAGAACTCATGAGGACTATTAGCCAGCCTTGGGAAACTCTGGAGTTGTATCCTAGGAATCTAAACGTGTTCACACCCAGAAGTGTAGTGTGATGGGGTTGGGTTGGCTTTTTATTTTTTGTAATGGTCATGTGATATCCCTTTATAGTTCCCTGTGGGCTGTAGTTAAGGAACTTTCTGTAGAACAAAACTGAACATGGAGACATGCACATACATATACATATAGACATAGACACAGATACACACATACACACTCACACATACACACATCACCTGGGAGGTTTATTAAACAAACAGGAATCTCCTTTGGGTTTCAGTAAGAAACTTGTATATCTTGTGAAAGATTCTGCGTCTTTTATACTTCTACTCTAGTAAATTTACAGGTCTGACATGTATATAGGATGTGACCTTCCAGGTGTGTGGAGAAATACACTCAGTCATTTAGTGTGGAACTAGCATTCTTTAATCCTGTGTAAACAGTGCACAAGGAGAAACCCAGTAGCAAGCCGAGCCTGGTGGCACAGTTCTGTAATCCCACCTATTAGGGAGACCGAGACAAAAATGTGTCTGGATTACAGAGTGAGGTCAACAGTGCCAGCCTAGACAACTGGGTAAACACTGTCTCCAAACTTCAGAAGAGTTAAAAAGGGTCAGGTATGGTGGCTGCATGCCTTTAATACTAGCACTTGGAAGACAGAGGCGGGTGAATCTCTTGAGGCTAGCCAAGTCTACATAGAGAATTCCAGACCAGGATTATGTAGTTAAGTGTTGTGTGATATTTTTTTTACTCTTTTGGTGGTCCCACCACCCAGCTCCCAAATAAATCACATACAGAGGCTTATTCTTAGTTATGAATGCCCAGCCTTAACTTGACTTGTTTCTTGCCAGTTTTTCTTAATTTATCCCGACTACCTTTTGCCTCTGGGCTTTTATCTTTCTCTATTTCTGTGTACTTTTCTTTACTTCTTTCTTCATGGCTTGCTGTGTAGCTGGGTTGTTGGCTCCTGATGTCCTTCCTCCTTATTCTCTTGCTTCTTTTACTGCTTCTCCTCCTCCTCCTCTTTTCTCTTATTTATACTCTCTGCCCTGCCTATCCTTGCTTCTGCCTTGCCATTGGCTGTTCAGCTCTTTCTTAGACCATCAGGTGTTTTAGACAGGCACAGTAACACAGGCTTTACAGGGTTAAACAAATGCAGCATAAACAAAAGTCATACACCTTAAAATAATAGTCCCCAACAGTTAAAATCCCTTTACACACCATCACACATAGAGTAAAAGCAGGGCTAGGTTAGCTTAGTGGTAGAGAACTGCCTTCTAACATATGAGGGCCCATATTCAATCTCTAGTAACTTCCCCTCTCCCCCACTAAAAAAGGAACTAGAGTAATCGGACATGGTAGCACATTTCTGTAGTGCCATATTCTGGAGGCTGAGGCATGAGGATTGCAAGTTCACATTCGGGCTGACCTATATAGTAAATTCCAGTCCAGGTTGGACCACATAGCAAGACCGGGTCTCAAAAATAATAAATTGGGTATGGTGACACACGCCTTTAATCCCAGCACTTGGGAGGCAGAGTTAGGTGGATCTCCGTGAGTTTGAAGCCAGCCTGGTCTACATAGTGAGTTCCAGGACATCCAGGGCTAAGTAGAGAGACCTTATCTAAGATGATGACGATAATAATAACAATAATAGTAAAGCTGATTGATAAATAGTTTAACTTTGCGAACACAGTGAGGACATTGTACAGTACCAATGGAAGAGACAGAGTGTGGCCTGCCCACACTCTAAGAGCAAGAGAAGCATTCAGCCCAGATAGGATCAGCTTTACCCCCCCCCCCCACACACACACACTGGTGCTGAAAGACAATCTTCTCAGTAATTTGCCCAGCTAGAAAGATCTGGGTCAGCTCCGAAGGGCCCTTCTTCGATTCTTTTTTCTCGGGCAGTCCGCAGATCTCTGAAAAATGGTGAGCGACTTTTGTGTGTGGGGAGTTGTACAGCAGGACTCTTTAGCCAGGGACTCGGCACACGGGGCAGCACATTCTGCAGAGAAATATTAACATACAGTCTCTAGTGAGAAAACAGCTCAATTTAACCCAGGTTATTAGAGTAGCTAGAAGCTATTAAATTCAATAAGAAGCTAGCAGCCCGTCTCCCTTGACTCTGACCAGCCTAATGTGGAGAAGAGGCCTCAATTGCTCAGTAACAAAGTTGGACTTTTTGCATGCTGACTTGAAGGACTAGCTTGTTTATCATTCTGTTTGATCCCTGGTACCCACATGGGAAAGAGAGAACTGAATCTTGCAAGTTGCCCTCTGACTTCTCCAAGCCTGCTCATCCTGGCTAGTTTTATGTCAATTTGACACAAGCTAGCCATCTGAGAAGAGAATATCAATGGAGGAAATGCCTTTATAAGATTGGACTGTTGCTCAATGCACAGTTTTGAACTATAAGCAACGAGCATTCATATATTTGTACACATAAGAATTCTATTTGAAGCAGGGTTTCATTATTTTGTCCAGGAAGGTCTGGAACCTGTGGACTCATGTGATCCTCTTTCTTCAGCCTCCCGGGTAATTGAAACTACAGGTGCACACCATAGAAATGAAGTTTTACATTTTTATTCTTTAACTTGCTTAAGATATGTTTTATCATGCATGTGTCTGTGTGACTGTGCGTATGTATGTGCACCCGTGTGCAGGTGCCTCTGGAGGCCAGAAGAGGGGGTCAGATCTGCTGGAGCTGGAGTCACAGGCAGTTGTGAGCCACTTATGTGAATGCTGGGAACCAAGCTCCGGGCCCCTAAAAGAGCAGCACTCATTCTTAACTGTGGAGCCATCTCGCCAGCCCTGGGTGAATGTTTGGGAAAGATGTCTTTACTGGAAGTAGAAGCACTTGATGAAACAGTGTTGAGTTTTGATAATGGTGGCTTATCCTCCAAAGTTTATATTAGGATTTAACAATAATAATCACTGTTAGATTATCATGATAAAATGGCTCCCCCTATTCTTCCATATTATGCATAGATGTAAGTAGGAACACATAAATATATACATATATACTGGCACATGTGAACCCTAGACAAATTCTGATAAAAGTCTTATTTTGTCTGACTTCCCTCTTCCTAGTCCCACGCATAAAAATACTACAGAGCCAAGTGTGGTGGCTCTTGCCTGTAGTCTCAGCACTGAGAAGGCTGAGTGAGGAACGCCATGAATTTGAGGCCAGCCTGGCTACATAATGAGTTCCAAGTCAATCTGGACTATAGAGTAAGAGCCCGTCTCACAGCAACAACCTCCCCAATATACTAAGGACATTATTTCAAGTCGCTCAACGATATACACCTATGGAAATAGTTATTAATAGCTGCTTCTGTAGTGAGAACTAAGGCCACAGGAAAAGTGATGAAATGCAAGATAAGTCAGGTCGCCAAAGGCAACTCCCAGCTACAGGGGAAATGAGAAGACAGAGATAGCAGCAAAACTCTTTATTTAAGGAAATCACAACGCGTTCAGAAAAGAAAAGGATGAGGTCACAGGAAGGGCTGGGAGGAGAAGATATTTGTACGGCGTGTGGAAATGACAAACTGCGTCTTCCAGTCGTTAAACACAGGCTCCTCAGCTACGGAGCGGAGAAGCCCAGAAGATCCCCAGGTTCGCTTCAGCTTTGCCCTTTGTCACCTGGAAAGCATTCTATTTGAAAAGAGAATCCAATTTCCAGTGCCATATATGATCTGCACTTTGTCTGCATCTATCCCGGGGACCTAATACCAGGATGCTTCCAGCACACTCTGCCTTTATGTCACTTAGGAAAGAAGCTCCCAGGACTGGGAGAGTGTGGCTCAGCTGGCAGAGCACCTGTTGTACAGGTTTGAAGGCTTGAGTTTGAATCCTCAGCACCCATGGGACAAGCCAGGCTAGTAGGCCCAGCACTGGGGAGGCAAAGACAGGAGGACCTCTGGAGCTTACTATCCAGCCTGTCTTCCTGACCCCTGATCTCCAGTTTCAGTGAGACATCATATCTCAAAATAGCAAAATGATGACAAAGGGTGACACCTGACATTGACCCCTGGCCTCCACACACATGTGTGAGTACACACGCGCGTGCGCGCGCGCGCACACACACCCACACCCACACACACTTTAAAATGGAAGAAGGAACCCAGAGAGATGGCTCAGCCATTAAAAGCACTAGCTGCTCTTTCAGAGTACACAGGTTTCATTCCCAGAATCCTGGCTATAACTTGAAAGTCCACAACTAGCTATAATTCCCGTTCCAAGGGGGGTCTGATGCCCTCATCTAGGCATATGAGGTGCAGACTTACATTCAGGCAAAACATCCATACACATGAAATAAATCCCAAAAATATTTTAAATTAAATTTAAAAAGCAATAACAATGGTTGTTTAAAAGTGAAGGCTATTCCTCCTGAGGCCCCTTCTTCCAGGCCCCCTGCAGTCTTCTACTAGGGCACAGAACTTGGTAGGGCCCTGGCTGCTTTAAGTCCCCACTGCTCTGTGCTGAGCGGGACCCTTCCCAGCCTCTCGCGATGGCCCCGTCGGATAGAGCAGTCCCTTCACAACCACTCACGACGGCCCCGCCTGATATAGTCCTCTGTGAGTTTTGTCGCAGTAACTTTCCTGTCTGTGACAAAAAATACCTGAAAAGCAACTTTCGGGAGGTGGGGTTTTGACGTGGACTTACAACCCACCCTGGTAGGGTAGGCGTGGTTGCAAGAGCAGGAAGCAGCCAATCACACTTCCTCCCAGTCAGGAAGCAGGGACTAACAGGGGAGCTGTGCAGAGCAATCGTTTACCCAGTCCAGGTTCCCATCCATGCTATGGTGCTGCCCACAATTAGAGGGGGTCTTCCTACTTCAACTTCATCTAAATAATCACCCAATCTGTGCCCAGGGGTTTGCCTCTTTAGTGATTGTAGATCCTGCCGAGTTGAAATGTTAACCATCACACGTGCTGGTCAATTCACTTAAGCTTCCATGGGGCGTATGTAGAAATCATTTAAACTACCTAACTCCTGCTGCCATCCTGCCCCAATCAGGAACTCTATTCTAGCAGGCATGGTGGTACACACACACATGTACCCCTGCCCCCACCAAGAAGGCATGCAGAAGCAGAGTCTGCTGGGGTCTGGAGAGATAGTTCCTTGGTTAGAGAGTGTTTACTGCTCGATCAGAGGACCAGAGAAAGGATTCCACAAACAACTGTAACTCCAGTTCCAAGGGATCTGGCACTCCCTTCTGGTCTCTGTGGACACACACACACACACACACACACACACACACACACACACTTACAAAAAGCCAGAATCTTGAAAAAGAGGAGAGAAACAGAAACAACCTACTGGACATACTTGTCATCTCAGATTAAGGCAAGAAGACCTGGGGGTGGGGCGGCGTGTTGGAGAGGTTAGGAGCACTGGCGGCTCTTCCAGAGATCTTGAGTTCAATTGTCAGCAACCCTACAGCAACCCCACGCTGGCTCACAACCATCTAGGATAAAATCTGGTGCCCTCTTCTGGCATTCAGGCAAACATACAGGTGGAACACTGTATACATAATAAATAAATAGAAGAAGAAAGAAGGAGGAGGAGGAAGAGGAAGAGCAGGAGGAGGAGGAGGAGAAGGAGGAGAAGAAGGAGGAAAAGAAGGAGGAGGAGGAGGAGGAGGAGGAGGAGGAGGAGAAGAAGAAGAAGAAGAAGAAGAAGAAGAAGAAGAAGAAGAAGAAGAGAAGAAGAAGAGAAGAAGAAGACCTGGAGTTTGAGGCCAGGCTGGATTAAGTAGCAAAACACTGACAAACTTCCTTTTCAGAGAAAGAATATTAATCACAAGGGTCTCACCTTGTAACCTCAGCTTTCCAAGTGCTGGGATTACAGACCTTGAAAAGGCTGGAGAGGGGGAGGGGGCAGACCCGAGCTCTGACAAGAGGTCAGACCTTAATTTCACTTCACTAGAATGGGACAGAGCTGAACAAGTATGTCTCATGAAAACCACAACTTATGGGTGACCATCAGCAAGCACTCTCACAACCCCTTCTGCTGGCTCAGTAGTCCCCAAAAGCCCTTCTGCTAACTCAGCAGATGTCCCCCCCCACCCAGACTTCTACATGCTAAAGATAGCTTTCCCTACCCTGCTGCAGGAAGGTCCCTAACCACTAGAACCTCCCACCAATTAGCCCCCAGACTAATCTTTCCTCCACCAATCAGCCTCAGATGAATCCCTCCTGTCTGGGATTTCCCTAACTCCGCTTAAAAGAAGCTTGTGGCCTTCTTTAGGGGTCACCAAGGGCCACCCCAACGTTGAAATCAATAAAATACTCTTGTTATTGCATTCGTGGTTGAAGGTCGTCTTTGGGGGCTTCTCTCCGTCCCTAACAGCATGAACCTCCATATCCAGCAAGGATTTGTAATTGAGGAAGGAGAAAGGGAAATGAAATGGAGAAAGGCTTAACAATGAAGAAGTTAGTTTTTTTTTTCCTGCCCCCCTCCCCCCAACCTCTCCTCCCTCCCGCCCACATCCCCGAGGGATTTCTCTGTGTAGTAGCTCTGGCTGTCCTGGAACTCACTCTGTAGACCAGGCTGGCTTCGAACTGACAGAGATCTGCCTGCCTCTGCCTCTCGAGTGCTGGGATTAAAGGCATGTGCTAGCACCGCCTGGCCAACAATGAAATTTCCCGCAGTGAAGAGAACCAGTAAGAACTGTGTGATTCACACAGAATATCAAACTTTGCCTTCATTCATTCTACCAGGAAACGACTGAAGGAACAAAAAATTCCTGCGACAAAATCGACTGGAGGAAGCAGGGCGTGGCGGCGCACTGCCAGGTAGAGGCAGGCAGATCTCTGTGAGCTCCACGAGGTCTACCAGAGCAAGTTCTCGGACTACGTAGAGAGACCATGTGCCAAAAATCAAACGAACAAAAAGGAGGAAAGAAGTTGTTTTCTTCTGGAATGCCTCGTGCCTTGTTTTCTTAAACTGCTCGGTCAGCAAGGAGTCTTTATCTGGTAGGGATTTTTAAGCCTTCCCATCTCGTACCACGTAGTTAAAAGAAGGTGGCAAATCGTGTCAGCCAAAGTACCGGGAGGACGGTGGGCGTGGCTTATTAGGGGCGGCAGGAGGGGACGCCCCCTTCCCAGCAAGCACGGCGGCTGCAGGAGCGCGGCTCCGGCCGGCTTTCTCCGGTTCTGTACCGCCCCGCCATGGAGGAGCTTCAGAACGGCGCCGCGCTGCCCCGGCGCGGGCGGGGGAGGCGGCGGCGCCAGCCGCAGCTCCGCGACGGGTCGGTCTTGGCCCTGCCCTCGAGGCCCCGGAGGATCCGCAGGCATCGGAAAACTGCGGCGGCCCGCGTGGCCGCGCTGAGGGCTCGCTCGCTGCTGCGGAAGGCCTCGGCCCCCAAAGTGGAGCCGGCCGCGGGCGCGCGGGAGGCGCTTGACGAGCGGCGGGAGCCCTCGCTTTCGGCGGAGCCGCGGCCGGCTTCGGTGTCCTTGCGGCGCCGCGTGGAGGGGCGGCCCGCAGTCTCTCGCCTCCTGGGGACCCCGGTGTCCCTTCCGGGCCCGCGCGTGGATGACGCGGAGCAGCCGTGGGACTCGCCGCTGCAGCAGGTGTTGGCCGAGCTGAACGGCATCCCCAGCAGCCGGAGGCGCGCCGCCCGCCTCTTCGAGTGGCTCCTGGCGCCCCTGCCCCCGGATCACTTCTACCGGCGCCTGTGGGAGCGGGAGGCGGTGCTGGTGCGGCGGCAGGACCCCACTTACTACGGAGGCCTCTTCTCCACCGCCGACCTGGACTCGATGCTGCGCCACGAGGACGTGCACTTCGGGCAGCATCTGGATGCCGCGCGCTACATCGACGGGCGGCGGGAGACCCTGAACCCACCGGGCCGCGCCCTGCCCGCCGCCGCCTGGTCCCTGTACCAGGCCGGCTGCTCCTTGCGCCTTCTCTGCCCGCAGGCTTTCTCGCCCACCGTGTGGCAGTTTTTGGCCGTGCTCCAGGAACAGTTCGGAAGCATGGCCGGCTCCAACGTTTACCTCACGCCCCCCAACTCCCAGGGCTTTGCCCCCCACTACGACGACATTGAGGCTTTCGTGTTGCAGTTGGAAGGTCGGAAACTCTGGCGTGTCTACCGACCGCGGGACCCAAGTGAGGAGCTGGCTCTGACATCTAGTCCCAACTTCAGCCAGGAGGACCTTGGTGAGCCGGTGCTACAAACGGTACTGGAACCTGGCGACCTGCTTTATTTTCCTCGAGGCTTCATTCATCAAGCCGAGTGTCAGGATGGAGTCCACTCTCTGCACCTCACCTTGTCCACCTTCCAGCGCAATACATGGGGTGACTTCCTGGAGGCGGTACTGCCCCTGGCCGTGCAAGCAGCAATAGAAGAAAATGTTGAGTTCCGCAGAGGTCTGCCTCGAGACTTCATGGATTACATGGGGGCCCAGCATTCAGACTCTAAGGATCCGAGAAGAACAGCGTTCATGGAAAAGGTGCGGGTCTTGGTTGCGCGCCTGGGACACTTCGCTCCTGTCGATGCTGTGGCCGACCAGAGAGCCAAAGACTTCATCCACGATTCTCTGCCCCCTGTGTTGACTGATCGGGAACGGGCATTGAGTGTTCACGGGCTCCCAATTCGCTGGGAGGCTGGAGAGCCTGTCAATGTGGGGGCCCAGTTGACCACAGAAACAGAAGTCCATATGCTTCAGGATGGCATAGCTCGGCTGGTGGGTGAGGGAGGCCGTTTGTTCCTCTATTACACGGTGGAAAACTCTCGTGTTTATCACCTGGAGGAACCCAAGTGCTTGGAAATCTACCCACAGCAAGCTGACGCCATGGAGCTCTTGCTCCGCTCCTACCCAGAGTTTGTGAGAGTAGGGGATCTGCCCTGTGACAGTGTGGAAGACCAGCTTTCCTTGGCAACCATGCTGTATGATAAGGGGCTGCTGCTCACCAAGACCCCTCTTGTTCTGAGCTAGTGTCTTGAGGATGGCTGGAAAGAATGTGGTCGTGATTCTCCCTCCATCACCGCCTGCACCTTTTTCTCCCTTAAAGAAGTCGTGGGCTTACCTTGCTGAGCATCAGTATGGTTACGTTTACCTTTATGGCTGCTTCAATGTCGCAAATCTCAGACCCTTTCCTAGGAGGAACCTCTTCATCTAGGTACAAAAGTAAACAGAAATTGGAGCAAGGGGGGAAAGCTGTGTCTGCAGAAGTAACGACCCCTATCATTTCACAGTACCAACTGCATTCCCTGCGGGCTTCAGTGTGTTGGGTGGCATTGGCTGTGCCAATCTGCTTGAGACCTTAGGGATTTTTATATGGAAGTTGCTTCTCTGAGTTCTCTTTCATCAATTTGTGGGACGGGACGGGGTCAGTATGCTATGTTAAGTTTGTATGAATGATAGAAGATTTATTAAAAAGCGCCAAAGACTGTTTCTCTTTTCTAAGCCTAGATTTCTTTGTGTGTGGGTATGTGTGTGTGTGTGTGTGTGTGTGTGTGTGGCGGGGGGGGTAGTTTGAAAAGTGTGAGACAAGGAAGAGATAGGGGAGATATGGCAGAGATGAAAGGCAATGTGATGTATGATGTCAAAGGAGTATATTAACTTTTTTAAAGAAGAGGGCTGGGTAGAGCAAGTGTATGCTTGGCATATGTGGTGCTTTGGGTTCATCCTCAGCATCACTCATTAAAGAAGAGAAGCAGATGTGGTTGGGACCATTTATTAGCTTTGGAGGTAGTTTGCTCATGTTAGTTATGCTACTTGAACTCCAGCTGGGCAGTCCTCACGGAAAAGCTTCCACTGGCAGAGTCAGCTTTGAAGTATATATTGTATTTGCTCAGTGCGTGGTTTAAGTCCCTAGAGGACCGTGTCATGTCACCTGGTTATGCTTTCATAGGCTTTAGTCATCCAACTTTTAGCACGCTGGCCACAGGGAAGATTGGTGTTCAAGTTACTTTCCACTCTCATTTGTTTTCCCCTGGCAGTTGGACGAAACTTCCCCAAATCTGGCAAGTGTATGTTCTCATGATTGGTGGAAGAGAGCCTGGTGCACCAGAAAGAGCACTTGGAAGCAGAAGATCCGGGTTTGGGGTGGTAGCTGGTAGGCAACTGGCCGAATGACCGAGGTTGCTGCTTACAGATTTTGTAAGTATATTTTGGTATAGTTCAACTTTTGACCCTTCATCATCTAGAGTGTGTCTAGGCCTCTGAAGATCATGTCATCATAACTCGTAGATTCAGTTTCTATGGTTGAGAACTTTTAAAAATTATTTTTTTCCCTTAAGTTAGAATATACAATGATTGCTCTCCTTCCGGCTGCACTTTCCAGAGATGACCACTATAACAGATGAAATGTGTAAGGTCTTTTGGGGTGCTTAATCAAACACACATAGTAGTAATTTGCTTTTCTAGGTATGTCCTTTTAAAATCAGTTCAGATGGAGCTACCTTTTAAATTACACACAATTGCAGATGGATGGAAACCTGGGGGGACAGTGAATGGAAACCAGGAAGGAGAATGGGTAGCCTTTCTGACTTAAATCATACAGGGCTCCTATGAAGTTCCCCAGTGTCCAGATCCTGGGATAGTCTGGTAAGAAGAGTCAAGGGATGGGTTCACCCAGAAGAAACCTACTCTGAAAAACGTCTAGAAGAAAAGTTTGGAATTCCAGTGGTTTTTGGCCCTCCTTGGGTTCTGAGTAAATACGTCTTGCTTTTTCCTTCACATTTTTTATGGCCATTTCCATCTTGAATATTTTCTCCGTCAACAAGTCCTTTTGATTTAGTGTTTCAATCTAAGGAGAAAATGTTTAAAAAAGCAAGCAACCAACAGGATTAATGAGGAAAAAGCTTTAGAGTAATTTGATTATGCCAAGCATGGAACTGAGAGGCTGAGCAAGAAGATCATTAAGGTCATTTTGAGCTACATAGTAAAACTCTCAAAAAACCAAAACAATAAAGATAAAGTAATTGACTAGATCATGCTTATTAGTAAAACATGGAAGCCCTGGATTTCCTCCTGAAAACACAGTTTGTACTTACTTACCTTGTTCTTGATCTCCTGAAGCATATCTTGATTTCCTTCCATTTCAAAGTTGAGTGCCATCATTGCCTGGTAAATTTCCCTGAAATGTATGAAAGATTGTTCTACCCTGTCCTTAAAAAGAAAGCATGGTGTTAAACATTGTAGGATTTGGAATTAGGCAAGAAACCCTAAACTCCACTCGTCAACAGTAACTGAGTCTTCTCTGCAGAAATGACGTGATAATTTACACGGTCCTCGTGCAGTTCCAGAGTATTTCTGTGAAGGCAGTGACAGTTACTGTTATTAAACACCTTTGTGAAAGTTGCCAAATGTCATTTCATTAATTGTCACCACAGCTTCTACTGTAGACTTTCATCTGCATTGGAGGATTGAGACCAACAGAAAGGGCTAGGAGGAGGCACAGCACTTACAGTGTGGGTAAATGGCATTGAGACCCTGGTTTTGTTGACTCTTGTTTCAGTAGCTACTGGATAAATGTTTGTTGAATAAATGAATAATTTAAAACTCCCTGGAAGAAGAGAAATAACACATGAACTATGGGAGCTGTGACAGTCTAATTATGGCAGGATTTTCTGTTACCGCCTAGCCTGAAAAAACAGAACATAGTTAGTGCTCAGGGATTGGAGAGTTGGCAGTCTGAGGTCATGGTAGAAACCAGAGCTTTGGTGCTTACTTTAGAACCGCCTCGTGGTCCTCCAGGAGTAGCACGTCCTGAAAGGTGTCCCTGACCTGGTTTCCTTGAAGCTTGAGGGCTAGGATGCTACGGCACGCTTCCAGTCGTACACCTGGTGATTCTTCATAGTGGATAGCCCAGAGCAGAAGATCTGTCAGCTGGGGACTCACTTGCCCAATCTGTCCCAGAGCTGTAGAGGTGACAGGGCAAGCATGTCCCACTGTCATTGAAGACTTAAGTTGACTATATCCTACATCCAGAAGGAATTTGAGTCTTGCAGACAGTATCTTGGGGGATGGCAGTTAATCATAAGAAGATAGTAAAGTGAAAAGTAGAGAAGTTTAGAAAGGAACTTTAGAGAGCTAGCAAAGCGTTGTTCAGCATGTGTAGCGTTTGATGCCTAGCTTTGGGGCAGGGTCTTGCTGTGTAGCCCTGGCTGACCTCACATTTGCAGTGATCCCCCGCCTTTGCCTTCTGAGGGCTGCAGTTACAGGTGTGTTCCACCCTGCCTGACTGCACTAGGATAGTTCTTCCAAAGGACCCCTAAGAGGGGTGTTTCTTCCTGTCCTTGCCTAATGGGATATAAACAGACAAGATTGCCTGCTCAGGAATTAGACTGGGGGCAGATCTGACATGGAAGAGCAGAGTAGTTAAGGTAGACTGGTGGGGGAGGAAGGCACAATTACTTCTCAGGATTTCTTAGGTCTTGTTCTCCTAGGGGGGTCTATCAGAGACCATTTCAAAAAGAGAAGCAGCACAGAGGTTCTAGAAAAAAAGCCTGAAAAACTGAAGAGCAAGATTTTGTTTGTTTTTCAAGACAGGGTTTCTCTGTGTAACAGCCCTAGCTGTCCTGGAACTAGCTCTGTAGACCAGGCAGGCCTCAAACTCATAGAGATCCACCTGCCTCTGCCTCCCAGTGCTGGGATTGAAGGCGTGCGCCACCACTGAAGAGCAAGTTTTAAGCTCTTTGCAACTGTCGAATCTGATTTGACGCTTAACAAGTGCTATAGTTGAACTCTCCATGGAGAGCAAGATGTATCCAACCGTGGATATCAACTAGAAACTTACCCTTAATTCTGTAGGTGGGGACTGTGGAGTCTGTTCTTTGCTAAAAAGTTTAAGCAGACCTAGACTTAGAATCATTAGCTAAACCGGGTGGTGGTGGCGCACGCCTTTAATCCCAGCACTCGGGAGGCAGAGGCAGGCGGATCTCTGTGAGTTCGAGGCCAACCTGGTCTATAAGAGCTAGTTCCAGGACAGGCTCCAAGGCTACAGAGAAACCCTGTCTCAAAAAACCAAAAAACAAACAAACAAACAAAAAGAGTCATTAGCTAAACCTTTAAAATAAAATCTCTTTTCTTTCTCAGCACAGAGACTTCTGAGACACTAAGACAGTTCTTCCCACTACACTTTAGCTGTCTCACTAGAGTTTCTAGGTATCTGTTAGCTTGAAGAAAGTATTTCAAGTCTAGGGCTTGGCGCTATTTCTGCAATACCTCGAATGGCGAAAGCCTTGATTTTCCAGTAGGGGTCTCTGTGCATCAGATTCAGGAGGCATTTAAGCACCTGCAGTAGACAAAGAAAAGTTGAGTGGGAAGAACCAGAGTAAGAATGGACCAGAAACAGGGACCCCACTTACTTCTAGGGATGCTTTAACTGGAAAAGCAACCTTCTATCAATTCTAGTGACAAATGGGCTATAGCCCCAAGTATCAGCCTATATAACTAGCTGAATTGTCTAGTCTTTGTGTATTTTTCTTAGCACAGAGATCTGTAGCCATACATACACTAACTACATGCTCTACCACTGAATTGTACCCCTAGTCTCAAAACTTTCTCCCCAATTGCCCCCCCCCCCATTCACTTTTGAGACTGTATTACTTTGTAGCCTAGGTTGACCTCAAATGCTTTCTAATGTGATGGGTGTTTTGCCTACATGTGTTTGTCTATGCACCATGTAGTACAATGCCCTCAGAGGCCAGAAGGTGGCATTGGATCCCTTGAAACTAGAATTACAGATAATTGTAAGCCACCATGTGGATGCTGAGAATGAAACTGAGTCCTCTGGAAGAGCTGTTGGTGTTCTTAACTGCTAAGCCATTTCTCCAGCCCCTTACCTCAAATTCTTGAACTTCTGTCTCTTACCTCCCAAGTGCAAGGATCACACCATGCTTCACTTAGACTTCCTTTGAATACTTCTGTCTAGCTTCCCCCTAATAATGAGGGAGTGTAAACTCTTCATTGGCACGAACTTTTTTTTAAAATTTTTAAATATCTTATTTATTTTTATTTTATGTACATTGGCATTGTACCTATATGTATGTCTGTGTGAGGGTGTCAGATCTTGAAGTTACACACAGTTGAGAGCTGCCATGTGGGTGCTGGGAATTGAACCCAGGTCCTTTGGAAGAGCAGCCAGTGCTCTTATCTGCTAACCATCTCTCCAGTCCCCATTGGCACTAACTCTTGAGCCTATCAGTGGCCAGGTATTAGGAAGCTAGTTAGCTGAGATGAGAACGGATTGAGAGGGTGGCATGCTCTGGCTTGAAGTTTGGGCTCACTAGGCTCAATGCTTCTTACTGATTGATGTGGTCTGTGTCTCCTTTCACCTGCCTGTCGCTGCTCATTCCACGTTCCCACAGGACAGTGAGTGTTCCGAGCACCGCAGCGATGGTGACACTCTCTGCAGGTCCAGCAGATGAGACGACAGCATGCTGCCTTGACTTACCATCTTGTCACAGATCTGCAGGGCACCTGCCGCCAAACAAGCTGCCTGCCGAATTGCTATGAACTCATCAGAGAAGCAGCTCAGGAAGCTTGGGAGAAGCTTGGCTGTCATGAGCTTGAGCACACGGATCAGGGAGAGGGCCTCAATCCGTTCCTGGGAATTTCCTTGACTCAGCTTAATCCTGTAAGACACAAGTGACTTTTATTTCCCTTAAACTTTTCTGTGCCTTGTTCCCTTCCACCATGCCCTCAGGATAGAATCCTAGCCTGTGGGTCCAGTTATGTAGACATACCTTTATAACCATTTACATTTGACTGGGTTCAGACCTCAGGTGCCTTATTTTCCTGAACTCCTGTTACCTAGCATATGGTAGACATTCAGGTGTCTTGAACAACCAAATAAAGGAAAGTGTCAGCTTGTCCTCCTCTTACCAATACAGTGCTCATTTTGGCAGTTGTCTCCTAGCCTGGAATGCCTGTATCTCTGAGGAACTTGGCCTTACTACCCACACTGAGTATCCCATTTTTCTATAGCAGCTATGGTATATGCCATTGTACTAGTTTAGCATGGTTTGGTTTTTTTAAATTAGGTATTTTGTATATTTTGTATATTGTGTTTGTGTTCATCAGAATTGTGTCTTCCCTAAAATAAAGGCGTGCACCACCACGGCCCAGCTGGGATTGAACTTTTTGCAGTGGATCTAGCACGATGCTGATCATACATGGAACTCAGCAGATGCTGGCTGGCTGCAGGTCACCCAGGCACTCCTAAGAAAGGAAGAGCTTCTGAGCTCGCAGTGACTAAATCTTACCTGATCATGTCATGCACCTCTTTCCCAAGGTTCATTTGCCCCAGTGCTTTGGCAGCCGCTTGCCTTACTTCCTTGTTCCAGTCGTTCCACATCAGCTGGATAAGCTTATGTTTCATATCCTACCAATAGGTATGATAATTGGCTCATTCATTTTGTCCTTGACACCAGGTTTTTTTCTATCCTCTAATCTCTCAGTTTGGTTGGGCAGATGATATTTCTATGTACAGATGACACAGTGGGGACTTTGATTAACTTGCCCGAGGATAATCTGCTAAGTGCTTATGCCTGGTCTTAGACCCCAGGTCTGTTTCCCAAATTCATCTCTTAAACTCCTGTGTTATGTTGGTACCAACATGAATGTAAGAGACTTGAAATTTGAAAATATTGCATAATTGAGTAATCCCTCATTCCAGATTGCCTGAGACTTCCATGTCCTGTACAAAGCAGGACAGTTGGTCACTGCATCAGGGTGTTCTCTCTTACTGGAAGGGAGAACATTACTGCAGTTTGAATGATAATACTATAATTGTGTAAACTAGCTTCTGAGCCTGAAACATTGATCTTTACCTCCATCTGGTACCAGGTATTTTTCTATTTAGAACTCAGCTCAAAAGACACCTCCCTAGTAAAGTCTCATGTGCCTCCCGTAAGCATAAGAAATCCCTCTGTATACTATAGTGTCTTACAGCTCTCTTGTTATAGCTAGTTAGCATTACCAAGGTAAGATACAGTTCTGCACCACTAATGCCCTCATAATGCTTACCAATGTAGAGGGGTGTGGTCAGAAATTGCTAGCTTATTGAATGACTAAAAGAACTCAGGCACATCGCCCTTTTAAATTCCTGCATCTATGATGAAGTCCTCATCATCTGTGAGTTGTGCACAGCTGTGTGTTTTAACAGAGGAAACTACAGCACATGAGAAAGAATCAACCTGTTTTCAAACCTCTCCAGGTTATTGTGCATTTTTTGGTAAGGGTTAAGAATGGAGGACACCGCTTCTAAGCAGCAATAGCCGTGTCCGGGGCTGTACTGACAGTATCCAGTGTGAGCAAGAGATGGGGCCGCTCTAAGGAAGAAGGGACTGATTCCACGTGGACAGCTAGTGATTAGAATGCAATAGGAAAAAGAGGTTCAGGTTTCACTTGCTCAGAATTTCTTCCTCAGTTGTAGCCAAGTTCCACACCTTCAAGTTGTTCAACCACCAACATTCAGTAGTACACACCAGTCTCCTAACTAAAAGTTTCGTGAGAGTTGTGGGAGCCTGTGTAAGAAAGCTGTGAACTGTGGATGGGCCAGAGTGCAGAATGTTCTTCCTACAAGGGGGCCTTCTAGAAAGAACTGCATAAACTATGATAAGTCAGTGCACTTGAAAGCAAGGACATGAAGGGAATGCTCATCTCTGCGGGAGAAGCAAAGGCCTGAGAAGACTATTGGCTCTGTTCACATGGCCAAAGATGACAGGACAGCACCAGGTGCACTCCCTCATTGTACTTGAATGTGCTTAAGCTCACTGTAAATGTTACCTTATGTTTTGCTTGCTTTAATAATAAAAATGAGAAGTGCTTTGTTGGTGTTATTCAAGTTCAAAAGTGTATAGTTCCCTGGTACTCCATACAGGTCTTTGGCATGTTCTTTGATCCAGGGAGTCAATCTCGCTGGCCACCAGAGAGGTCAACATCAATTCATTTGTATTGTTAGTTTTGTTGCTCCAGTTGTAATGCCATTGTTTTTGAAAGCAGGGTCCATGTATTTACATGTATGTGCTGAATATTCAGGGAACCAACACAGGCATTTGTTTAGTTGGATTGTTGGGTCCTTTCAGTCTGCTTCTCAAATCAAGGACCAATATTCAGCATAGGGTGAGGGAGGAATGCATACATCACTGACTGATACTTTTATAATGTCTACTGATATTGAAATAGTGTCAGATTATTATTAAGTTTATAAGCTCCCTCTCTTGGTTTATATGCATATTTGATAGTGGCTGTGTCACAGTTAGTGGATTGCCAACCCTCTAAGAAACACTGGTTTAAAATGAGAGAAGCACATGATACTTCAAGTTATGAATTAGAAGCAGCAATGAGATCCTAGACAGAAGAAAAAAGTCAGAAGACTCCAGGCCAACTTTGCCAGGCTCTCTGGGAGCAAAGACAGAAGACTTACTATGCAGATATTTCCACTGATCCGGGAGAAAGCGCGGCAGGCCATGATGCGGTCCTTCCATTGCCTGCTGTTCAGCTCCACAGCGAGCATTGTGTGGATCAGGGTCTGAGGAAAAGGATGACTTGCATGGATAGTCTCTCTTACTCTTAGAGATTCTAGAATCTTGAAGAAATTATATCCTAACTATGACATCCAGCATAGTAAATGCCTCAAGGTCACGAAATATTTGTTCCTATTAAGGGGCAGAATGGGTTTATAAGAGATGGGGCACTCTTCTACCCAAGCAATCTGGCTTGAGTTATAAACCATAAAGAAAATACAGGTCTGATAATCTGAGCAGAAAATGAGGGCCTTCCCTTCTGACTATTTCCAGTCCCTGGGATGATGGTTTCTATCTGCCTCAGTCTGCGTGGAGTCTCATGTTTCTGCCCCAAATAAACGGAGTTGTGGGGGTCTCAGTGATAAGCCTCCATGTTTGCATGTCATGATTCAACCTTTATGCAGCCAGAAACTTCTCAGCTAGCACCTCATATCCCCCTGTACACTTCTCCATGTCCAGTTTTACGCAGACTTGGTGTACTTGGCCTATGCTTAACATCATTCTCAGCCACCTGCATTCTTGATTCCTTGTGTGCACCAACTATAGATACTTATTCCTCAAGACCTCATTTTCTTCTCTCTCTGAAGTGCACACATACCGTCTTTCCACTGAGATGGCTCAGGAGAATATAGGACTGTTCCTCAGTAGCTTCATTCTTCTTATTAAAGAGTTGGTAGAGGATCCTTTTAATCACTGGGTATGTAGCAATGCCTTCCAGAGCCAAGCACTGAGCTGCAGCCCAGCTGTCCACACTATTACCTGGCCGGTGGGTTGAAAAAAAATTAGTTCAGAATGTTTTCTCCTAAAGAGAACATTTGAATTGATAGCTATGACTGCTAACTACCTGATAGGTGAGACACTTTCCAGTGTCCTACCAAGTCTAGAAATCCACTCCCATATTTCAACCATACGTTAACATTTTAAATAAAAACAAAACCTGCAAAACTTTTTTTTTTTTTAATTTTTGAAGACAGAATTTCATTTAGTTCAGGTTAGCCTGGCAGAGATGACTTTGAGCTTTTTGGGCAATGGCAGTACTACGGATAGAATCCAGGGCTCAGTGCATGTGGTATAAAGCCCTGTGCTTCCAAGCTATAGCTCCGATCCTGACCTTGACTTCTGATCCCCTTGCCTTTACCTTTCAATTGCTAGAATTAAAGGTGTGTGCCATGAGGCTTGACTAAAACATTAGAAGCTCCTCTTGGGTAACACTTCCGACATAGCTAAGAAACGCAGCTGTTTCTGTGGAGATGGGGAAGGCCCTTCCTAAAACAGATGAATTAAGCAGTGGATTGTTCATATACAGAAGGCCAGACCAGCCAGTTTTCCCGTGCTAAGGCAAGGAACAGCTAGCTCATCTCCAGACAGGTCAGTGGCCTCGCCTGACAGCCTTGTTAACTCCAATATGATAATGCCTAGGTGGTACTGTGCAGAAATTGAAAGTATGATGTGTTCAGGAGGTGATTTAAAAAAAAAAAACTTTCAAAGTGTACTTAACTATTGTTACGCTATCTTTTCAATAATAAAATGTTATGTATTGTTGTGTTTACTTTTTGGTACTACGGATCAATTTCTGGGTCTTAATGCGTTGGGCAAGCATACTACCATTGTGCTAGAAGTCTAGCCCTGAAATTATTGGCTAGCATGTATTAATTGTATTGTTAACTGGAATTTGGGGTGCTGTTTCAATGCATGTGTACAGCATTGCATTGGTCAAACCCACTTGCCTTTACCCACCTTCTGCTCCCTACCTTAATCTATAGTAATCACTCTGCTACATTTCCACATGGAGGAGACTAGGTAATTGTCTTTTAGTATGTAGCTTATTTTAGTTAAGAAAAAACATCTCAAGTTTCATCCATTTTAGGACATGGTTTATAGAATGCATCTGTGAAAGCTCAGTCCAGGTACCAGTTCATGCCACTTGTTTTGTAAAACGACTCAAAAGAACTAATGTCTCCATGTGCCTAGTAGACACTTAAACCCAATTGTAGTGGACATCTCGGCATTATAGGAAAAGGAAAGGACTGGGAAAGCTGATAGTGAGGTAGCCTCTATCCCATATGCCAGGTCAGGGACTTACTCACCCTTCACAAGGGCAGTCTGCATGATGTCCCGGGCAGTGGGATTATGTGACTGTATGGCATATTGGCATATTGCTGCTGCCATCCTCACATTGGGATTCTTGTCAGACAGAGCGGCCTCTAGAGCAGGCAGGAGGACCTCTGGCAAATCTGGAACGATTGGTTCTGCAATAGAAGACGTTTGCTTTTCTCTCAGACAACATCCTTACCAAGGTCCCCTCTACCTCTGTGGCTTACTAAATCATAAGCCAGTTGATCTCTACAATGGGCAGGATTTTATGTGCAAAGGGTCCAGGTGCTGATATACCAGCTTCCAGTCCTTTATCATCTGGTCTGTAGTACCGGAGCCAAAGCTATAGTAACTTCCACCATGCATCTTAGTAAACAAATTCAACCCATTTACTCCTTGTCTAATACAGTATTTCAATTCTGAGTTTGCAGAACCTGACAGGCGGTCTTTTAGATTTAACTACAAACATTCATACTTGCTATAAGCACAAGCTTGTCAGGGTGGCGATGTCAGGCATTCTTTTTTTACTTTGTTTTTCTTAACCTCTATTTTTATTTTAGGTGTTTTGTCTGTATATATGTCTACACCATGTGCTTGCAGTGCCTGCAGAGGCCAGACAGGGCTTTGAATCCTCTGGGACTGGAGCCTATAGGTGGTTGTGAGTTGCCATGTAGGTGCTGGGAATCAAACTCAGGTCCTCTGGAAGAACAGCCAGTGCCCTTAACCGCTGAGCCATCTCTCCAGACTCTGTCTGGGGTTCCTGAAGCCTTCCATAGCTTCTCTCTGGATGAATTTACATTCCATGAGTATGATATGCCTTAGCTTCATAGGTAAAGTTCTAGGGTTATGGAGGGCATGTGTACAATAAGGCATTCAGGGCGCCCAAAGTATACTGTTGGTCCGGAATTTTAACTTTCATTTATAGTTTTTTCCAGCTCTGATGTGATTTATCAGCTGGGGCTTATTTTTGCCATAAGAGTTTTTGCCTATAAACAGGAAAACATTTTAACTCAGTTGTAGAGCACCTGCTTTGAAGGCACGAGGTGTTGGATTCAGTCTCCAGCACTGTATGTGAAAACTAAACAGAAACTTAGGGGAGAAGATGGGCACTCAGTTTAAATTCTTAAGCAGGAGAAAAGAGTTTGTTTGGTTTTTGGTTTTTCGAGACAGGGTTTCTCTGTAGCTTTGCAGCCTGTCCTGGAACAGCTGGCCTTGAACTCACAGAGATCCGCCTGCCTCTGCCTCCTAAGTGCTGGGATTAAAGGCGTGTACCACCACTGCCCACTTTGAGAAAAGAGTTCTTATCCCTGCCCACAAGTATCATCCCAAGAAACAGTAGAGCTGTGACTCTGTGATTTTGTGCTTTCAGTTTGTTTTGTTTTTGAGAGTCTCTTATAGCCCAGGCTAACCTTGAACTCCCCCATCTTTCTGCCACTTCCTCCCAAGTGCTAGGATTGTAGGCATAGACTTCCACACTTACTCCATTTGTTGTTTTGTTTGTTTGTTTTACTTAAATTGTAGGCCCATATGCCATCTGTTCAGAACATGTTAGTTAAGACCCTTGATCTCCAAATCCAAAATTCCAAATGCTCCAAATACAGACACGACATCACAAGTGGGATATCCACACCTAACGTGGCAGGCTCAGTAAAAATGTGGACCCAAGCCAGGTAGTGGTGGCGCATGCCTTTAATCCCAGCACTCGAGTGACAGAGGCAGGTGAATCTGTGAGTTCGGGGCCAGCCTGGTCTACAAGAGCTAGTTTCAGGACAGACTCTAAAGCTACAGAGAAACCCAGTCTCGAAAAACAAAACAAAAATTTAAAAAAATGTGGACACAGTATAAGTATTATATGAAATTACCTTTAGGCTACATATATAAAGTACATATGAAATGTAAATAACTTTCATGTTTAGACTCGTTTCATGTTCAAGATAATTCATGTATACTTAAATACTCCAAAACCTGGAAATAATTCAGTTTTCCTCTGATCCTAAGCATTTCAAATAAGGATAGTCAATCAAGGGATAGAGATTGGAAAGTTTTGCATTTCAGGTGAGCAAAGAAAAGTCTACTGAGCCTGGCGGTGGTGGCGCATGCCTTTAATCCCAGCACTTGGGAGGCAGAGGCAGGCAGATCTTTGAGTTCGAGGCCAGCCTGATCTACAAAGTGAGTTCCAGGACGGTTAGAACTGTTACATAGAGAAAAACCCTACCTTGGAAAAAAAAATACCGAGTATTAAAAAAAAAAGTCTACTTTATCTGGGTAAGTAATAAGATCGAAATCTAGATGTGTAGGACCTGTGAAAGGGGTCACAATTCAGAGGACAAAGGTGTTCTTGTATGTACAGTCAACTGCCATATAGTGGTGTTCCAGTCAGTGATGGATCATATACACCACAGTGGTCCCATAAGAGGTGTCTTCTAGTGACACTGGCGCTGTCTTCATGTAAATATTTCTCATGTCTGCACAATGGCGAGATGTATGGCACATCTGTCAAATGCCACAGACTACAGATTTGATATGAGATTATAGTATTGGTTGCTCAAAGAAATAAGAAGAAATGAGAATAACAAAAAATGTATGTGTAGAAACATCTAGCCGGGCACAGAGTGAAGCCTAAGTGCTGAGGGCAGGCTTCTCAGGAAGTGTCTGCTGTCAGTCGGAGGGTTGATCAGGTGAGGACAAAGTGTCCCAGCAGAGGGAGCAGCAAACATGGAGAACCTGGAGGAGCTCAGCTGGCAGAGTGCTAGCTCAGCATGCCTGAGGCTTGTGACCCAGCGCCACCAGATAGCAACATCTGCGGGAATGCCCATGTCTAGAAGTCAATAAATAGGAAATAAGTGGATGAACCTTTAAAACCTTACAAGCTGGAAGAGGTAAGGCCAGCCCTTGACCTTAGCTGCAGGAATAGCAGAAGTATAAGCAGGCGGTTACTACCCAACTGTAAGTATGGCGATAGAGTGAGCCTGGGAAGGAGCAAGTTGACACAGGTTTCAGGTAAATGCAGAGGAGTGAGCAGGGGTTTCTGTCTGATGTCATCATTGGGAGGTTATGGTTGACTCTAGTAGCACCCGTTACTGCTAGTAAAGAGAAAGGCTGTCGACATTATTTCCCTAAAAGATTACAAGCCATCTGTAAAAATGGGGAAATTCCAACTCATTTTTAAGATAAAAAAGCTATCAAATTCACTTGTGAAATTTTTTCATCCCTTTCCCTTCCTACCTTTCTTTACTGAGGCTCAAACCTAGAACTTTGTGCATTCCAGGCCAACGCTCCACCACCGAGTTACACCTTCAGTCCTCCTAGTTTAAGATTTTTATTTTCTCTATATGAATACTTTGTCTGAGTGGATATGTAGCATGTGTGTGTCTGGTGCCGATAGAGGCCAGAAGAGGACAGATCCCCTGGAACTGGGGTACGGATGGTTATGAGTTGCCATATATGTGGGTGGGAGCAGACCCTGGGTCCTCTGTAAGAACAGCTACTGGCCACAATCACTGAGCTGTCTCACCAGCCCCCAGCTGTTAGGATTTTTACTATTATGAGGTTTCAAGGTAGGAAAATGTGGTTCTCACTGCAAGCCATTGAACACACAAATGCCATGAGTGTAATACAAAAAGCCCTGGGGTAGAGGGCATGCCCAGTGTGCAAGAGGCCCTGAGCTTAACACTACGGCACTGAACTGGAATCCAGGGCTGAGCGTGGCTGTCCGGGCAGACTCTAGGCCTTGATTTCTACATTTGGGAAATGAGCTCAAGTAATCTCTAAGGCCTCTCAGTTCAGCTGTTTCCAAGCCTCTGAGTCCAAGCTCTCACCTGAGTCCTGCTCGTCAGGGGCAATCCGGGGCCTTTCCAAAGCAGCAGTAGCACATGTGACGATGGCCTGGATCCTCAAGTCATCATACATGTTTACTATGCCCCGCAATAGGTTTTCCACTGTCTCATGATGCCATTCAATAACTAAATCATAGGAAGAATGTAAAGAGAACCATCTAGTTAGGGTTAGATATTGTGCAATAAATGGGCAGACAAGAAGTGCCTTTCCCGAGGACAATAGAAGAAACACTTTAGGTCAGAATAAAGAATCAGAAAAAGGCTCCTTTGGCAAATTGTTCATGTGGTAATTCATACACTTCTCAGGTAGTTTCCCCCAATCTCATCTTCTATGTTATTGCTCATTACTTAAATAACTTTCCATGGAAAATAAATGGGGAATGAAATATAGTGGTTGGCTGGTTATGGTGGCACACGGTCACTTAGGCTAAAACAGGAGGATCATGAATCTGCTGTGGGATAACCTTTTTGCATACTGTAAAGATGTGTCTCTGCCCAAGGTGCCTTCTGATTGGTTTAATAAAGAGCTGAATGGATAGGCAGAAGAGAATAGGCAAGACTTCTGGGCTGAGAGAGGAATAAGGGAAGAAGAGAGGGAATTTCACCAGTGAGACATGGAATGGAACATACAGAATGGAGAAGAGATAAAGAGCCATGTAGCAGACTGTAGATTAATAAAAGCAGATTAAATTATAAGAAATAGTAGGGAACAAGCTAAAGGCCAAACTTTCATAAATAGTAATAAGTCTCCCCATCACTACTTGGGGGCTGGTGGTCCCAAAGAAAGACTGACTACATGAATACATGAGTTCAAGACCAGTCTAGGGAACATAGTAAGTCTCCCATCACAAAAACAAAACAAAAACAGTGAAGGATGAGGTTCTCAGTTGGTAGAGGCATTCAACCTTCTATCTAAAGTTCTTTGAAGGAAAGTAGATTCATGATCACCTCATTTTTACAACTGAATTCTATAGTCAACTGCAGTTTCTCTTGATCTCTGCATATCTTATGCTGGGGCAATATCCTTCGTCTTTCCTGTCGTGAATCGTTTATCCAGCATGTTTCAGACATGGGTAAGACACGGTCTCTGCCTGTGTAGTTTTCTCAGTGTGGTTATGGTAGGGGCCCCCAAGAGCCAAAGAGAAGAAAAACGGAACAGCCATGTGGGATGGTCAGCGTTCATGTGTGTAGAACAACTCCGCCACGTTTCTTCTGCAGCCAACTGTTCCTCATCCTTCCCCTCCCTTTCCACCTCAGCTTTTGTTTGTTTGTTTTTGTTTTGTTTCCCTACCGAGTAATCTAAAGTAGTCATCCACTCAGAAGGTAAAGAATGCATAAAATGCTCTGTTCCAGGATGCCTGTGGCTCTGCATTTGAGGAGAATCCCACAGACAGTGCTAGCACTCAATGAACTGCTTCCTACAAAAGCCTGATGTCAGGAAGCCTGCAACACAGTCAGTTCCCATGTATTACTGAAGTTCCCACACATACCTGCCTATGCATAAAGAATCCAGCATAGTCGGGTGGTGGCACTTGGGAAGCAGAGGCAGGAACTCTGTGAGTTCAAGGCCAGTATGGTCTACAAGAGCTACTGCCAGGACAGACTCTAACGCTACAGAGAAACCCTGTCTCAAAAAACAAAAACAAACAAAACAGAATCCAGCATAGACGTAATAATGTTCACCCACACTGCTGATTGAAAGGCTCTTATCCACACCCCTAAATGAGGCAACCAGCCTTTTACATTTTGCCAGACAGCTGGAGTTTTCAAGACTGGGGAACACATAGAGATACCCACTATTTCAGGCCCTTCCTCCACTTACTGAGTGCCCAGGCAGTCTTCCACTCCTGCAGCATCCTCCGCAGTGCTGCCAGCTCCCAAGTCACATCCTCCTTGAGGGGTTCGACCTGCTTCTTTACTCTCCTAGTTTTGACAGGCGTGTCCTTCTCACCCACCTTCAGCAGAAGGCCCTTGACCCGGGTGGGCAAAGCAATCCAACGCTGGGCTCCTTTCCTGAGTTTATAAGCTGTGCAGTGAAGAGACAGGTCTCACCTGACTGCCTAACTGTGTAACCTGGGGACTTGGACATGCTTGCAGGTGCTATACATAGTCAGGGGCTTTGAATAAGAATGTCGCCTAGGAACTGCAGAGATGGCTCAGCAGTTAAGAGCACTGACGGCTCTTCCGGGGAACCCAGGTTCAATTCCTCAGCACCCACACACAGTTCACAACTCTCTGTAACTCCAGTTGCAGGAGATCTGGCACCCTCACACATACATGCAGGCAAAACACCAATGCATATAATTTTTTTAAAGTTAATCAAAAGAATATCTCCCATAGGCTCATATATTTGAATGTTTAGTCACCAGGGAGTGACACTGAAAGGATTAGAAGGATCAGGAGACGTGGCCTTGATAGAGTAGGTATGGCTTTGTTGGAAGTTGGCCACTGGGAGTGGGCTTTGAGGTTTCAAAAGCCCAAACCAACCTACTCCTTTTCAGCCTGTGGACCAGGATGTAGCCCTTAGCTACTGTACTAGCACTGAAAAACTCTGGCTGGGCCACGTTGGCTAAACTGTTCCCATCCTTTGGGAACCAGGAACCTGATAATCACCCAGGCGTGCACTGGATCTTTGGGTACTTTCTCCTGGAATTTTCCATCCCCTTTGTAGTTTTTCCTCAATAGATTCAGGTCCTAAAACTGGGGTAAAACAACCTGCAGATGACCCTGCAGGTGTTTTTCCTTGTTCAACCAACCCAGCAATCGCCATAGCAACGGCCGATCATTGTTAGATGATCATTAAATGAACTAGTCACAATAGTTGACAAATGACTTCTGCACTTTCTTTTGATTCTGTACTCTCCTTTTGTTGGTTCTGCTGTTTTTCTCTTTAAAAGTAGCCTGCAATAGTTTTTCCTTCACCTGCTGAAGGACCTCTAGCATCAGAATAAAATTCCTCTTGCTATTGCATCAACTGCGGTGTGAATGAGTGGTCTCTTGGAACGACTCTTCCTCGGTGATTGGATTCCAGGGTCCAACAGCACTATGCGTGTGCATGCTCCCAGCCATGATGGTAATGGACTAAGAAAGCCTCTGAAACTGTAAACAAGCTCCCAGTTAAACCCAAGAGCAACCTTGGCCATGGTGTCTGCCTGTAACACAGAACAATGACTAATACAACTAGCTACATGCTCAGCTCCAGAGAGCCCACCTGAACAGTGATGGGACAAAGAATCATAGGAATTATACAGTCTCTTAGAAGATGGGTGCATTTTGTTTTAGAAGTTTGTTTCTTGGTCACATTTGTCTTACAAAATGAAAAACGTTATACATTTTAAAAAAGAAGAAGAAGAAGAAGAGCTGGGGAAATGGCTCAGGGGGCAAAGCACTTGCTAAGCTAATGTGGGGACTGGGGTTTGAACCCCTGGCTCAGTGGATAAAATGGAGAGGAATTGAGGAAGACTGTTGGAAGGAGGAGGCCGCTTGTTTGTCCTGGCCGCCCAGAACCGAAATAATCACACTGAAACTGTATTAAATCACTGCTTGGCCCATTGGCTCTAGCTTCGTATTGGCTAGCTTACTGGCTAAATATAAGTTAATTTAATCCATCTCTATTAATCTGTGTATCACCATGTGGCAGTGGCTTACCGGGTAAAATTCCCAGCCTCTGACTCCGGGAGCTTCATGGTGTCTCTCCCCGCCGTTTTTTCTCCCAGTATTCTGTTTAGTTTTCCCCGCCTAGCTCTTTTCCCTTACAGCACTGTTATAGGCCTAAAGCAATTCCTTTATTAACCAATGAAAGCAGCACATAGACAGAAGGACCTCCTACACCAGAAGACTTCCAGTATTAGCTTCCGGCCTCCACACATGTGCCTCCTCTTGGGTACTGACACATACATGTACACACACCACTACACACAGAGACATACCGAGAAAAATGGGAAAAAAATCAAAAATTCTCAGGCCTGAGGCAAGGATGAGTTGAGTATGGGGTAGAGGGGTTGGAGCCAGGGACACACAGGTGTGATGAGCGTCCAGTGGAGCACCGAGAATACATGAGAATGTACTTGTCTTGCTGGTACTTACCCTAAGCTGTGTGTTTACACCTAATACCAGATTCCACCCAGACCCAAGTTCTACCATCTTGCAATCAAATACCAGATTCCACCCAGACCCAAGTTCTACCATCTTGCAATGAGTAGTTTACAGTGTTGTGAGATCACTTTTAGTTGTTAGGAAGGGAGTGCCCTGGTCGTTGCTGGTGTCCATGACTTGAAAGAAACAGCTTCACTTTCATACTCCCCGATCACTAGCTTTCTGATCATGCTCCTTACGTGTTTCAGGGACAGGTTGGAAGCTCCACTTTTCGGGGGTTTCCGGAAAGATCTTAGTTAGGTGCTTGTCATACCGATTGAGGTTTTCCAAGACAATTTGGTCATTCCTTCCACCAATCTGGTGAACAATCTTAACTCCGTCTATGAAGATAGATACAATGAGTGACCAGTCCCTCCTTTCCCCCTAACCTAAGCCCTTGGGACATTGTTAAAGGGTGGTTGTTGCTTGGAAATGTCACAGCCAGTAGCCTTGTAGGGGAAGCCTTATAAAGACCTAGGAGAGCCAAAGATAGTGTTTTCCACTGGTAAAGCAGAAACTAATTTCTAAGCAGTGCTAGACACTAAACAAGGGGCTCTTCATTAATCCCACCAGCTATGAAACACTTATAATAGTTCTGTTAAGCTCTTTAAGACCCAGACCATGGCAGTGTAGGAGCAAGATGGAACTGGTAAAGAAGGAACAGCTTGGAATGTGTTCTACAAGGCTGGGCGTTGGAAGGTTAGCAGGGTGGGAAGGAAGGGCAGTAATGGAGCAGTCATGGAAACCCTCCATGTGCTAAGTGCTGTGCAGCTCTGCGGATGATTTGTCTACTGCACCGAAAGTACATTCTTGTTAGCATTGCCTTACAAGTTAAGTATCATATTTAGGCTGTGCGGGGTGGTGGTGGGTATTGTGACTATGTAATTTGAAGGTTACTAGGAAGGAATCAAGCCAGTATTTAAATAAATCTGCCTGATTCCAAAGCCTGTTTGCTTTGTTTTGTTTTGTTTGTTTTTTAAAACACATCAGGCCAATTGGGGAGGAAGGGCGGGTATCTATAAGTAGGGAAAGGGTAGACAGAAGAACAGGGTGTTCCTAAAGTCAATTGACTCATGTTCCAAACCCATCCTCCACTCCTTAGTAAGATGGAGAGATAGGGAGGCAGACAAAAGAAATGTCTGCTCCCCACTAGATACCCCTGCCACAGATCCTGTACTAGCACTGGGAGATGCCCCTGAGACTCTTGCCTCCATTCGCTACTATTCTTGCCCCATGATGCCCTTGCTCCCTTGGCCCATTCCCCCCCCACCCCCGGAGTATTTACCAAAGTAAATCTCTTGCTCAAAAGTGTTGTCTGTAGAGTAAGCAAACTCTCCAGCTTTGGGGTTCACCTGCCGGAAGCGGTTCTGAATTGGAGGCTGGAAGTTGCTTCTCTCTTCTTTGATACCCTCGGCTGTCATGTTGTTGCCGGGCAGGATTTCAACTGTCTGTACTTGTGGGGAGTAACCAGGTAATCTTGGCAGTGGCAAGAAAGAGAAAACGTGCAAAGAGTGGGAGATGTCCACCTTTCCATTAGGGTCCACGACTCACCGCAGTCCCCTGAGACTCTTCGACATAGAAACATCTAAGTAACTGTGCTAATGACTAGTCTCTTCTCTGTGGTGCTATTTGAATATGAAGCCTCTGGAAGAGCCTGCCTTCAACCCCCCTGCTACCCTCCACTGGTGAAGCCATGCCTGTGATATTTTATTTGTGCTCTAACAAATAAAGCTTGCCTGAAAATCAGAGGGTGGAGCTAGCTACTACTTAATCATACAAGCCAGGCAGTGGTGGCACACACCTTAACCTCAGCACTTGGGATCTCATGCCTTTGATCCCAGCCTTAGAGAGGTGGAGACAGGATCTCGCCCATTCAGTTTGAGGATTCCTAGAGACAGGAGCTCAGACTTTTGGTCTGAGGATTTCGTAGAGGTAAGAACTTTAATGGCTGCTGCTTTACTTCTCTGATCTTTCACCCCCTAATTCTGACTCCGGCTTTTTATTATTAAGACCAATTAGAATTCACACTACATATGCCCCCTGCAGTCAAAGACAGACACTGTAAAAGGGACATTTGTGCTTCCTGCACAATTCTATTTTCTTTTTCCTTTTTTTTTTAATGTGTATAGTGGGGAAATCATGAAAGGGCCCTACTGTGTAGCTCAGGCTAGACTAAAATTTAGTATGTAGCCCAGGCTGGTCTCAAAGGTGTGATCTCCCTGGTTTTTTTTCCCTCCCAAGTGCTAGGATTAAAGGCATATACCACCATGGCCAATCTGCAGTCTGCTAACACTGGTTCCCTTAGAAGATGCATGGATTTGGGGAAGGGAAACTACCTTCTCTTTACCTCGATGCATCTGTGTGGGCTTCTGTCTGTTACTAGGTGGACACAGCTGCCCTTTTTATTACATTCCCACCACTCCACAGACTCTCTGAAATATCAGCACTAACAAAAAACATCAACTCATTTTGTCCAATAGTTCCCGTTTGGATGTCAGGGAGATTTCCATAGCACCTGCCTTCCCACTAGCTGGGAACGAAAGGAAGCAATCAGAGATGGGTCACCTCTTCTCAGATTGCTTGCTTCTCTGCCCTGAGTCTGCTTGTGTTTGGTGTCAGGGAGTCTTACTCAAAGTGAAGCAGACCAACTCAGTGTCA
Organism: Myodes glareolus; assembly: GCF_982192425.1. NCBI lineage: Eukaryota > Metazoa > Chordata > Mammalia > Rodentia > Cricetidae > Myodes > Myodes glareolus. Next base: position 42,244,627 of record NC_142036.1, on the reverse strand, counting down.
TGAGCCCTCTGCCCTTCTCACTGCCAATCTAGATACGTTTCTTGGAGTCCTACTGAGTTGGATCATCAGCCTGAGAGCTCAGTCCCTGGAGGCTAGGAACAGAACCCTCCAAGACAGTGCCTGAACAGGGTGTGTCCGGCAGAAATATCTGGCAGTGTCTGAGACATCCTTGTAACAGCAGGAGTCTTCCTGGTTTCTAGTGGGTGAAGACCAGAGAGGCTGCTAACATCCTACACAGCACAGGACAGCCACTTAGGATAGAATAGTGTCCAACCCAGAATGTCAGCAGTGTAGAGGCTTAGAAACCTCACTGGGAGGAGATCTCAGAAAGCAGGTGGTGGTGGTGAATGAGAGGTTGACGGGAAATTATATTCTGAAGTATAGAGTGTGGGCTGGGGTGTAGCCAGGGGTAGTGCACTTGCCCAGCAAGTGCAAGGGGTGCGTTTGATCACCAGCACCAGGGAAAACACGATGATATCAAAGAAGGAACCTATGGAGAGTCCCTGGAGTAGGACCACGGACTACTTCACGAGGCCCACTTGAGGCCGGCCTACCTGTAGAAGACAGGAAGCAGAAGCTCAGGTTCCTTTATTTCCTTGGGGGGAAGGGTCACACTTTCACCCTCAAATTCCGCTGTTTCTTCTGCCTCCAGCTTTTTGAGGAGCTCCAGGTCACTCGCTGAAGTGAGCTCATCCCGAATATGGCTCCAGTCGTATTGCTGGCGCAAAAAGCTCTGCCATTTGTTGGGCGACTGCCCAGGCCTCGGTGGACGCTTGTTCTGGATCCATCGCGCTGTGCGCTTGTCCAGCTTCTCCAGCACGATGGCTTCCCAGGCTCTGGCTTCCTTCTCCCCAGGTGGAAGCCAGGTTTCCCTTTCCTCCAGACTCTCATCTGGAGAGGGTGACAGGTCCAGCATATCTGGCTTCGAGCGGGAATAGCGACTGCGTGGGGGAGATGCTTTCTGGTCCAGGCCTTTGGGCTTTGGTTTTTTCGGTATCTTTTTAGAACCCACAGGGCTTTGTGTCTTCCCAAAATGGGTGATGTCTCCTGCCAAGAGCTCCAAGGCATGCGGAGCCCTGGTGTAGGCAGGTTTCTCAGTGTGGGTCTTCTTGGCCTGTAGAGGTGGAATGATGTCATCCGTGTTGTAGACGTGCTCAAAACTGTACTGATTGAAAGGCATGCTGGGCAGTCCCCGCTGCCAACAAACGTCCTGAGAGAAGGAAAGGTCGGCAGCTGCCTTTTTCACATACTGGTCCTTGATATGCTCGCAGTGCCGTGGGCTCAAGCGTAAGACAGGCGGCACTCTGGAGATGGAGGTACACGCCAACTGGTCTGTGGGTTTCCGGTAGAGGAAGGTCATGCCCCATCCCAGCCGAGGGAGCTGCGGCTCAAGGCACCGAGTGGAGGGAGCCATTTTCTTTCTGGGCTTGGTCATGTTTTGCTTCAGATTCTCCTGTCCACACAGCTGGTTCACAAGCAGGGCCTGCAGGCACCCAAGAGAGGGACAGTGAATAATCCCCACTAGGAGGAGCTGGAAGCCCATAGTGGAATAAGGAAGAAAAAGAAAAAACAGTGCAACATCCTAAATAGCTCTTAGTTAGACTCTTGTAGACAGATTGTCTACAGAGCTCAGGCCCTCATAGCCTTATGAGCGATCATGGCTTTTCAACACTTTTTCATTTTTTTTAAAAAAGATTTATTTATTTATTTATTTGTTATATATACAGTGTTCTATCTGCATATATGCCTGCAGGACAGAAGAGGGGGCTGGATCTCACACTACAGATGGTATGAGCCACCATGTGGGTGCTTGGAATTGAACTCAGGACCTCTGGAAGAGCAGCCAGTGCTCCTAACTGCTGAGCCATCTTTTCAGCCTCTCCTCCATTTTCTTTTTTATTCAAGTGTTTTCATTTCTTTGTTGACTGAAGTTTCTGTCCCACCAGGTTCCACAGCCGTTTAATCCCAAATAAACACACAGAGGTCTACATTAATCATAATGGTTGGCCTAGTAGCTCAGGCTTCTTATAGACTCTTATAACTTATATTAGCCCATAATTCTTGTCTGTGTTAGTCACATGACTTGATACCTTTTTTGGCAAGGCAGTCACACGTTGCTTCCTCTGTGTCTGGGTGAGGACTGCAGACTGAAACTTCCCTCTTCCTAGTATTCTCATTTCCCTGCCTCTACTCTCTGCCTGGTTGCCCCACCTATACTTTCTGCCTGGCTACTGGCCAATCAGCATTTATCTAAAATACAAGTGACAGGATACAGACCATTGTCCCATAGCACTTGTAAGTGAAGAAAAGATTGCAAGGCCTAAGACACAAACAAGTCAGGGCCTGTCATGAGTCAGGATATCTACAATCAGACATCTGGTCTCCAGCTAGGGAAGGAGGGAGAGATAAGAGGAACAGGAAATTCCTGAGTGGTCTCCTCATTGTTAGTTAGGTGAAAGGTCAAGAATTTACCACCCAACATGAGCTCATAGCCTTGTTTGAATTGATCAATGGAATGAATCCCCGTAACCATGCACCTCGCTCCTGTAACCGCGCTTTTGCTCTCCCATAAAAACCCCTCGCTCCAGCCTGACGGCGCGCTCAAGTCCTCTGAGAGACTTTGTCGCCCCAGATACCTGTGTATTCGAATAAAACCTCTTGCTGTTTGCATCCGTACGAGTGGTTTCGTCTGATCCGTGGGTCCGGGGTCTCTCCTGAAAGGAAGACATCCCTCGGGGGTCTTTCAGTAAGCAGCTGGGTACTGATGTGGGATTCCTCTTTATATACTGTGAATCCCATTAGTGAATAAAGAAACTGCCTGGGCCTGTTGATAGGGCAGAACTTAGGTAGGTGGGGAAAACTAATGAGAGAAAGGAGGCAGAGTCGGAGAGAAGCCATGTAGTCCGGCTGGAGACAGGTGCGGAAACTTTGCTGGTAAGCCACTGCCATGTGGCAATGCACAGATTAATAGAAATGGGTTAAATTAATATGTAAGAGTTAGCCAGTAAGAAGCTAGAGCTAATGGGCCAAGCAGTGACTTAATTAATACAGTTTCTGTGTGGTTATTTCGGGGTTGAATAGCCAGGAACCAACAAGTGGCTTCCAGCAGGGTACAGCAGGGTACTCCTGGTTTTGTCCCAGCTACTAGGAGGCACTGGTTGGGTACAGAGTGAGCTCAGGAGTTCCAGGCTAGACCCCACTCTTCAGGGAGCAACGGTTGGGGATGCCTTTATCCTGCTTAAGCTAGCTGGATCCCCAGCTATTCTCTGAGCATCCCTTTCTCCCTCCCCACAGTGCAGCTTCCTCCCATGTCCTCTACATGAAATGGTACTTGATCTGTACTTGACATAACTTGACCTACTCCTTCAGGTTCAGCTCAATTCCTACCTGCCCCCACACTCTTTCTTGACCAGGCTACTTTGTCATACTTGATGCTGTAAATCAAGTAGCACTACGCCCTCCTGGCCTTGAACCAGGCTCCTTTCCCATCATTCAGCAGCAGGTTCGGCTACTCCCAGGGCCAAGCCCTTCTTTGGCTCTACCAACTCCTGTTGTTCCTGAATTGTCCCAAGGAGCCAGCAGGCTGTTGGCTGTCCCTTTGCTCTGCAGGGTGCTTTCTGTCCCCAGCAATGTCTTCTAGGAATGAGACTTGACCCTGGGAAGTTTCTTTCTGCCAGGGTCATTTTATCTAGAACATTTGCTTACAGGCCAGAATCGACTACTTCCTTCAACTTAAGTCACATAGAATTATTTTTATGTCATGAAAGCATTAGCTTGTTTCTTCACAGCCACAAGGTCAACACGGTCACAAGGGCATTGGATATTTAAATAGTTGGACTAGAAAAATTAGGGCAAAGGTAAAGGCTGGTCACAAGGAGACAATTGCCCTGAAACAGTGCCTGCTCTGGCTGGTTGAAAATTAACTGTTGGGTGAGTGAGACTGATATTCGTGTTCTTTATATTCTTACACATTAGTGTGGATCTTACTTCTATGTCAGGAAGTATTTTGGCCCTGAGCATTTTATTTTATTTTTATTACAGTTATATAATTTATTTTATTGGGGGGAAACATATGCCAAGGTCTACTTGTAGAGGTTAATTTAAGTTGGGTAATGTGGGACCCAAGGTCATCAACCTTGGAGAGCAGCACCTTTAACACACTGAGCTCTCTCACCAACTTTAAAAACAGGATGAGGGTAGGTTTCCCTCCCATTCATGTAGAGTTACTGAGGGTCTTCCCAGAAATGCCCTTAAACCTGTGTCCTAAGGAATTTTATAACAGTGTAATCACAAAGAATACCATATTCTCAAAGAATAGTAGTTATCTGATATGATGGCTGACTGAGAAGGAAGGAGACACGATAAGTCCATTTCTAAAGCTCCAGGCTTCGTACTCACTCTGTCTGCTGTCTGTCATCTGTCTGACTGTCTTTGTATCTTTGTGTGTGTGTGTCTGTCATCTCTCTGTCTCTGTTTCTCTCTCTCATTCTGTGTGTGTATGCATGTGTGTGTGTGTGTGTTTGGGTGTCCGTCTGTCTCTCTGTCATCTATCTGTCTGTCTCCATCCTTTCTTCCCTTTATTGGACAGAGTTGATAAGAAGCCAAGTTGTGCTATGACCTTGCCCCTCTTCCCCCTCACAGCTTCAGGATGGTCCTACCGAATGTCTGCCCCTTGGCATGTATGCTGGTCAGACTAAATTCTATGGTATGGAACTTCTTTCTACCTGAAAACCTACAAAAAAAAAAAAAAGGAATGTCCTTTGCTACGTGGGAACTGAAGGGTCTCTGTCTCCGTTTGGAACTCCTGTCACGCACGCTGCTATCACTCTTAATGCTGCTTCACTTCACGAAGCTCCCTCCTAATGCAGCACCCCTCCAGGTTTTGAAGGGAGAGATCCTCTCCAAGCCTCCACTAGACTGTCTGTTACAGTGCTATATTTCTCCTATCTGCCCTCCCACTGCAGGCCCTGTCATTCCTACTCCTCTGCCCCAAATCACTCTCCAAATAAAGCTTATGAATTGGTCATAGCTTCTGTATGAGTTACTTTTCTATTGCTGCAATGAAATATAACTATGGCAAACTTATAAAACATTTAAGTGGGCTTATAGTTTCTGAGGGTTAAGAGTCAATCATAATGGGGCATCATGGTAGGAAACAGCAGGCATGTTGGCTGGAGCAGCTGCTGGGAGCTCACACAGTCATGATAGTATGAGTCTTTGAGCCCCAAAGTCCTTTCCCAGTGACACACCTCCTCCAACAAGGCCACACCTCCTAATTCTTCCCCAAAACAGTCCCACCAGCTGGAGACAAAGTATTCAAACACATGAGCCTATGGGGGTTAGTCAGACAACTTCTGCTGTGGGACAATGGTCTTATACCCTGTAAAGATTTGTTACTTGTATTTTGATAAAGTGCTGATTGGCCAGTAGCCAGGCAGGAAGTATAGGCGGGATGACCAGAACCGGAGAATTCAGTCTGCAGTTGTAACCCAGACGCAGAGGAAGCAAGATGAAGATGCCTCACTGATAAAAGGTGCCAAGCCACGTGGCTAACATAGACAGGAATAATGGGCTAATTTAAGATGTAAGAGTTAATAAGAAGAAGAATTAATAAGAAGCCTGAGCTCATAGGTCAACCAGTTTATGATTAATGTAGACCTCTGTGTGTTTCTTTGGGACTGAACGGCTGTGGGCCTGGTGGAACAAAAACCTCTGTTAACAAACTTCCTTTCCCAAACAAACCTTCCACTCTGACTGGACACTTTCTGTTAAAACCTGGGGTTGCACAGGAGGGTTTGATGCATGTCCTTTTCCTGTAAGAGGGGTTTCTGATGAGAAATGGAGAAAAATGTAGGTGTACAGCTAGGAAGGGAGAAAGACCTTAAGCAGTTATCTACTGTGTTGGAATTCTTGCTTCTCCTTAAGTAAGAGGCTTCAACTCTGTACTGAAGGTTCCTCTGTTCTTGTGATGGATGTTTTGTGCTTTCCCTCCTGCTTCTATTATAAGGGAAGCTTGGTTAATAGGGAGAGCAGAGGAACTTGGCAGAGGCCCCAACCCAGGCCCTGAAGTGTCAGAAAGAGAGAGAGAAAGAGAGAGAGAGAGAGCGAGAGAGAGAGCATTGCCCTCCCACCCAGCAACCAGGAAGTGTCAGAGGGAGAGAGAGAGCAAGAGGGAGTGCAGCAACCCTGGCCCAGACGTGTCCGAGAGGGAATACAGCGGTAGCTGTGATGGCCCAGAAGCATAGACAGTAGGGGCTTTCAGAAATTATAATGAGAAGTTCCTCTGGGAAGCAGCACCTGTGTTCCAAACAGCACCCAGTGACATCCTCTATACGAGATATCCCACCACATTAGCGACCACTAGAGCCACAGACCTGGCTGCACCGAAAGGAGTGTTCACCGGAGCTGTGAACCACATCTGTACCTAGAGCACACAGCCACCAACTGCATCTACTGGAGGAAGAGGGACCCCCTGAAGCACAAGCTCCACCTGGACCGACTGGAGGAAGAGACAGGTAGACAACAGTGCAAGAATGCACTCAACAGCAGAAAGAGCAATACGGTACCACCAGGAACTAGTGATCTCCAACAGCAAGACCTGAACACCCCAATGCAGATGAAGCAGAAGAAAACGATCTTAAAAATAAATTTATGAAGCTGGTTGAGGCCCTTAAAGAGGAAATGAAAAATTCCCTTAAAGAAATGGAGGAAAAGACAAACAAAAAATTGGAAGAAATCCACAAGTCCCTTAAAGAAAATCAAGAAAAAGCAATCAAACAGGTGAAAGAAATGATTCAAGACTTGAAAATCAAAATGGAAGAAATAAAGAAAACACAAACCAAGGGAATTCTGGAAATGGAAAAGCAGAGTAAATGATCAGGAAATATAGATGCAAGCATAAACAACAGAATACAAGAGATGGAAGACAGAATTTCAGTCATTGAAGATACAATGGAGGAAATAGATTCATTGGTCAAAGAAAATGTAAAATCAAACTGTTAAGTTGGGAGCGTAGACCCCCAGCTCCTCACATCTATCCTAGCCCCCAGGCCTGAGAGTTGCTTTGGTCTGGACTCCAAATCCCAGCATGTGAGGTCCTTACCCTCCCCCAGGGAGGGGTCAGGTCCATTCTCTCAGGGCATTTAAATGAACCCCTAAAAGAGGATCATGTGGTCTCTTTTCCTTCCTCCTGGTAGCCTCCTGGTTCCCCCTCAGGGCCACCCAAGAGCGCAGGAATCCCATTAAACCTGGATATTTTTTAATTTGGCTTCTTGTGACTTGGCTTGATTGGAATTTTTGCATTGGCAGAGAGCTTGCATTAGGAAAAATTCCTAACACAAACAAGTTCTTTTATTTATTTATTAGGTATACAGTGGTCTGCCTGCATATATGCCTTCAGGCCAGAAGAGGACACCAGATCTCATTACAGGTGGTTGTGAACCACCATGTGGTTGCTGGGAATTGAACTCAGAACCTGTGGAAGAGCAGGCAGTGCCCTTAACCACTGAGTCATCTCTCCAGCCCCAAACAAGTTCTTAACACAAAATATCCGGGAAATCTGGGACACCACAAAAAGACTGAACCTGAGAATAATAGGGATAGAAGGAGTAGAAGTCCAGCTCAAAGACACAGAAAATATATTCAACAAAATCAGAGAAGAAAACTTTCCCAAGCTAAAGAAGGACATGCCTATGAAAGCACAAAAAGCTTACAGAACACCAAATAGACTTGACCAAAAAAAGGTCCCCTTACCACATAATAATCAAAGCACTAAACATACAGAATAAAGAAAGAATATCAAAAGCTGCAAAGAAAAAAGACCAAATAAAATATAAAGGCAAACCTATCAGAATTACATCTGACTTCTCAATGGAAACATGAAAGGAGAAAGGTCCTGGACAGGTGTTATGCAGACACTAAGAGACTATGGATGCCAGCCCAGACTACTATACCCAGCAAAGCTTTCCATCACCATAGGTGGGGATAACAAGACAAAGAAGATTTAAACAATACTTGTCCATAAATCCAGCCCTACAGAAAGTACTAGGAGGAAAACTCCAAACCAAGGAAGTTAGCTACACCAACAAAAACACAGGCAATAGATAATCCCACACCAACAGATCCCAGAGAAAGAAAATGCACACACACAGTACCAACAACAAAAACAAAAATATCAGGAACTAGAAGTTGTTAAGTAAAAAATAAGAAAAAGGGACAGCTCTGCTGGCGCAAGAAATCCAATTAGGTCACATCAAGCTGAATCAAAATGCCCATCGTTTTATTAAGCATGATGCTCTCAGGTGGCTGAATGCATGGCGGGGAGACAGGAAAGCAGGGAGCACATGTAGACCCGAAAACCACATGTTTCTCCTCTGGAAGCCTACGTAAATACTCTGTGGGAGTCCAGACCAAAGCAACTCCCAGGTCAGAGAGGCTGGGATGGATGCCAAGGGCTGGGGGCTATGCTTCCAACTTAACAGAAGTCACTAGGCATTAATAGCAATGGACTTAATTGGTCTATAAAAAGACACAGGCTAACAGACTGGATACAGAATCCATCCTGCTGCATACAAGAAACACACCTCAACTTCAAAGACAGACCTTACCTTAGAGTAATGGGTAGGGAAAAGATTTTCCAAGCAAATGTACCTAAAAAAACAAGCTGGTGTAGCTATCCTGACATCTAACAAAATAGACTTCAAACTAAAAATAATCAAAAGAGATGAAGGCGGCCATTTCATATACGTGGTAGGAAAAATCTATCAAGATAAAGTCTCAATTCTGACCATCTATGCCCCCAAAACAAGAACACCCACATTTGCAAAGTGTCCTCCCCCTCTCCCTTCGGAACCTCTGACTTATATCTCTCACCCAGATTCACAGCTGCCTCCAGGGAATACACTCAGGGCTTGAACAAAAGCTCCTGGAAAGAAGCCCCAGGGGCCACTGAGCCTTCTACAAGGCGGAAAAAACTTCTTAGAACTTCAAAGATTGTAGAGAGTCTGGGATGTTGCAGGTCCAAAGCCTAATTACAATTTACCTGGAGCAACCTTCAGCTCCCTAAATAGCCAGTCCTTTCCCACCTTTCTATCTAAACTCACACCCTGCTGGGTGAAACCTTGTGTGATGTATTAATCTAGCAGACTACTAGCTTTCACCAACCTAAAGGCTGAGTGTCATCAGAGAGCATTGCTCTGACCCACTTATCTTATGTTTACACCAATATAATTGAAAAGTGTCCGGATTTATGACCTTTTTTCCTACAAAACCATCATGAAATTGCTACCTTATTGGAACACAGTATTTGGAGAAACCTAAATTCCAAGACTATGGTCACTAATATTTGACTCCAGAATAAATGACCTCTTTTATTCCTTTGAGACGAAAGCTGTCTGTTTCGTTTATAATGCCACGAAGACAGTCTGCTCAGCTGGGTGGTGGAAGGAAGGAGGAAGAGGCAGGCAGATCTCTGTGAGTTTAAAGTCAGCCTGGTCTACACAGAGAAACTCTGTCAGTAAAAACAAAACAAAATCAACCAAACAACAACAACCCCATCCCCAAGAAACCAAAACAACAACAACAAAGCAAAACACAAAACAAACAAACAAACAAAAAACAGAACCCTAAAGCAATAACAACAACAAAAACCAGTCTGCTGTAGTGCCTTCACGTTAGAGTCCAACCCCCCCCCCCCCCCCCCCCCCCCCGCCACTGCAAGATGAGACCTGACTAATATTGAAGGTCTGGTAGCTGTCTGCATGCTGAGCCTTTTACACAGCTTCCGTTTTCTCAGGAACCTCAGTCTGCCCTCTCTCCATGCAGCTGACACTGATGAAGATCGTAGTGATATTTTGTTTTGTGATCTAACAAATAAAGCTTGCCCGAAGATCAGAATACAGAGCTAAGTCACTAGTTAGCCGTAGAGGCCAGGCAGTGGTGGCACACCTTTAAGCCCAGCACTTCGGAGGCAGAGAGATTTCTGTGAGTTCAAGGCCATCTTGAGGTACCCTAGATTGATCCAGTCTCAAACAGAAACAGTCCTGAGGTGATGGCACACACCTTTAATCCCAGTACTTGGGAGTCACACACCTTTAATCCCAGCGTTAGGGAGGTGGAGATAGGAAGGCTGGGGGAGGGAAGTGGGGGGTGGAGGGAAAGGAGAGGAATATAAGGCGGGAGGAGACAGATCAGATGCTGTCTGCAGTCTGGAAATGCATTCTGAGGATTTGTAGAGACAGGATCACCCCTTTGGCCTGAGCATTGGTAGATAAGAGCTCCCTAGTGGCTGCCTCTCTGCTCTGCTCTTCAACTTTAACCCCTATATCTGACTCTGGATTTTTACTGTTAAGAACAATTAGAATTTGTGCTATATCAGATCCTGCTATAGCTGTAGTGATTTGAAATTACCTCCCAAGTGGCATAGTGTCCCACAGTCTTAAAGAGAAGCGAGGTTCTGTGTCGTAAACCTTCCTTGGTTCCTTAGGTTCCAAAGCTGCTTAGCTGCTTATAGTGGTCTCCTGGCAACAAATCTTTAGAACCCATTCACAGAAGCAGTGGGCTTAGTTGGGGTATCTTCAACTACTGTCAAATCTCCTTCGTGAACTGAGCTTTGAGAAACTGTTTCAGAGTTGTTGGTTGGCAGCTCACCGGATTTCCTAGTTACTCATTGCAAAATAAACCAAAACACCAAAAACAAACCCTCTTAAGTCTTTAAAGCTTCATATGCCCCTCTCCCTGACCCCCACTCCAGGGGCTCTTACATTCTGCTGAGAACCAGCCAACCACAGAACACCTGGGTAAGTTACTCCTGGCATTTTCCAAATTGCCAGGCAGGTTAGACAAGAGTTCCGTGACTCCTGACCAGCACAGTGTGAGATCGTTTGAAACTAGGTAAAGAACGTTGCCCGGGAAAGTGCTTGAGCAGTTTTCCTGGGCTCCTTTTCTATAACCTATAACCGTGATAAATCTCTGAGCAAAATCAACTAGAGGAGGAAAATGTTTATTCGGTGTTTACTTCCGGATTATAGTTCGTCTTGCCGCAAGTCAGGACCCCCCCCCCCCCCAAGCAGGAATCTCTGAGGAACTCTGCCTTGCTTTCCTTCTGCTCATATTCAGCCAATTTCCTTTCTTTCTTTTTTAAAATTTTATTTTGTTTTATGTGTATGGATGTTTTGTCTGCTTGTGTATGTCTCAGATCCTCTGGAGTTACCATATGGGTGTGGCAATCGAACCCAGATCCTTTGGAAGAACAGTTGGTGCTCTTAATCACTGAGCTAATGCTCCACCCCCCAGCCAGGTTTCTTATAAATCCCAGGACAATCTGCCTGGGGGGGGGGATTTGACCCCAGTGGCCTGGGCCCTCCCTCCCACATCAATCATCAGTGTCTTGTAGGCCAATGTGAAGGACGCAATTCCTCAAATGAGGGTCTAGTTTGGTCAAGTGGACAAGTACGTCTTAAACAGTTTCAGGTTTCTGTAATAAGAAAGATGGACAATTATCCTTGTTATTAAGGTTCAATGGAAGAAAAAAAGTCCATCTTTGATGGGAAATGCTAGATTATGAAACAGTTGGGGGAACGTGTAAGGTCCAGATGAGTAGACAATGTTTGCCTCGAGGGCCAACATGAGCACAGTGTAGAAAGGACTAACCATGACGTCACTCGGTTATTTTTACACATGTATGAAATCCAGGTAAAGGGTCATGAAGTCCGTTGGACATGAGACTTACATGTAGGCTAAGCACGTGCAGACAGCACAAAACAAAATACCATGGTACACATTTTTGAAAGAACAGTCCTAAGATTAGTAGCAAGTGTCCATTACTCCACAACCTGATGAAACTCAATTGCAATCTCACACTCTGGAGTCTGAACCTTAGGAATTTGGCGACTGGAGGTGTCATTGGGTGAGAGGACTTTGAAGAGCGAGCCTCAGTCCTGCCCACTCTTCATGGGGCAAAGAGCACCTGAAAAACAGTAGTAGGGAGGAGGTTTCGAATATAAGGAAGTCTTAAGCACAGACGCCTTAGTCCAAGTCTGTCTCTACCTTGTTGCTTTGCTGGCTCTGCGCTCTCCAACTCCGCGAGCCCCACAGCTCAGCCCAGGGGACGCTTACACTGCAGGCAGGCAGCCGGCCGCTAGAGGATCTCTAACTCACCCCAAGAAACTGAGGGCTGAAGTGAAGAAGCAAAATGGTGGCCTCGCTTCTCGCTGTCCTGCGAACAAGCAGGTTGTGTCAATGGGGCTGCAAGAGCAGGGCGCAGCTGTTAGGACCCCTGCCGTTTGGTTCCGGTGGCTGGAGCACTTGGGCCCCTGAGCGGACAAACGCGACGCTGAGCCTAAGGCCCGCGGGCAGCAGCTGCTGGGACGAGCCGCTGAGCATCGCCGTGCGCGGCCTGGCCCCCGAACAGCCCGTCACGCTGCGCGCCGCTCTGCGCGACGAGAAAGGCGCGCTCTTCCGCGCCCACGCGCGCTACCGCGCCGACCCCAAAGGCGAGCTGGACCTGGCGCGCGCGCCCGCGCTGGGCGGCAGCTTCGCGGGGCTCGAGCCCATGGGGCTGCTCTGGGCCATGGAGCCCGATCGGCCCTTCTGGCGCCTGATCAAGCGCGACGTGCAGACGCCCTTCGTGGTGGAGCTGGAGGTGCTGGACGGCCACGAGCCCGACGGCGGGCGGCTGCTGGCGCGGGCGGTGCACGAGCGTCACTTCATGGCTCCCGGGGTGCGGCGCGTGCCCGTGCGCGAGGGCCGTGTGCGCGCCACGCTTTTCCTGCCTCCAGGTGAGCAACCTCCACCTTCCCTTGCTCAAAGTTTCTCTGTGATTTTAAGTGAAGAAAAAAGTAGCTCCCAATGACTTGGGACTCACAGGGAAGGAGACTGGACCCAGCTGAAAGAGGCCTGTTATGATGATGCTGTTTCCGGGAAGGTGGTCCTTCATTCCCCTGTTAAGTTAAAGGGCATCATAAGGGGAGAGATTCCTAATAATAATAAAGTTTACACCCAGCCATCCTCAATTCGTTTCAGAATTGCTTCTGTTTTTCCTTGTGGTGGTGTGGGAACTCAGACTAGGCAAGCACTCTGCTACGGAGCCCAATTTTTCTATATTTAAAAATTGTACTGGTTTTTAGCTGTATGTGGAAGTTCTAGCAAACCAGGCAGGAGAATCAACAGGACACCTAAGTAGTGAAGGGTGAAGCAATCAACTCCCAGAAGAGGCCATTTAATATCATGCCATTGAGATAACTTTACAAGGCGTGGCTCTGTCGGTAGAATGCTTGCTTAGCCTTTGAGTGGCCCTGGGTTTGATCCCCAGCACGGCCATAAACTGGACATGTGGCACAGGGCTGCCATCCCAGCACTCGTAGGTCGAGGCGGGATATACAGAAGCTCTGGGCCATGTTTGGTTCCATAGCAATACTGGGGCATGCTGGGCATGCTGGCAAAGCAGGCAAGATCAGCAAACTCTTTAAATGACTCTTGTGAGTGGTTCCGGAGAAGTGTACACAGAGGACTTTAGTCTTTTCAGCTCTCATCTATTCCTGAGTGGAAGACAAGCCTCTTTATATGAATGGTTTGAAAAAATAGTTTTCTTTTTTTCAAGATAGGGCTTATCTATGTAGTGTTGGTTGTTCTGGAACTTGCTCTGTATAGACCAGGCCAGCCTCCAACTCACAGAGATCCTCCTGCCTCTGCCTTCAGAGTACTGGGGTTAAAGGTGTGTACCACCACTGCCCACAACATTTTATAGGCTATATTATTTTGCATTCCACCAGCATCACATGATGGTTCTGGTTGCTGCACATGCTCAATGACAGGTGGCACTTAGCAATTTCTGATCAGAGAGGATAGTGATGTGGTCTTTGTGTGTAGTTGGCTGTTTTTACTTGTTGGCTCTTTTAGGGGCCACTACCTAGCTCCCAAATAAATACACACAGAAGCTTATTCTTTCTTATGAATGCCTGACCCTAGCTTGGCTTGTTTCTTGCCAGCTTTTCTTAAATTAAGCCTTTTACCTTTCTCTATTTCTGTATGTCTTTCCCTTCCTTCTTATTCCATGTCTGGCTGGGTCTCTGGCCCCTTCTTTTCTCACTCCTTGACCCCCTCTTCCCAGATTTCTCCTCCCATTTACTCTCTGCATGACAGCTCTATCTATCCCTCTCCTGCCTCACTATTGGCCATTCAGCTCTTTATTAGACCAATCAGGTGTTTTAGACAGGCAAAGTAACACAGCTTCACAGAGTTAAACAAATGCAACATAAAAGAATGCAACACATCTTTGCATCATTAAACAAATATCCCACAGCATAAACAAATGTAACAAATCTTAAAATAATATTCTACAACATGAGTGTGTGTTATATGTGTGTGTATAATCAAATTTCGTATGCTATACATGCTAGGAAGTACTCTCCCTGGCCCTTGGTGTATTTTTGATGTTAAACATAACCTATGCTCTTTGTAAAAGTCTGTGGATTCGAGTCTTAGATATAGAGGGGAATGTGGATGGAGAGAAAGCTGTTTAATTATCCTACTCCACTCTGGATACTTGGGGACAGGAGTTCCTTCAGCCTCCTGATAATAAGGAGAAAACATGCTTGTGCCAGATTAAGCAAAAAAACGCCTATTAATGCCACTGTGAATATTTTCAGTAATGTTTAATTCTGTTTCTTCCCCAGGACCTGGGCCCTATCCTGGTATTGTGGATCTTTTCGGAGTTGGAGGTGGCCTTCTGGAGTATCGAGCAAGTCTGCTGGCTGGGAGGGGTTTTGCAGTCTTGGCTCTGGCTTATTATAACTACGATGACCTCCCCAAGAGCATAGCAACCATGCACATAGAGTACTTTGAAGAAGCTGTGAACTACCTGCTTAGTCACCCTGAGGTTAGATCTCCCTCAGATTTTACTGGGCTCTGTCAGACCTCATCATGCACTTGATTTCACAGAGCGAGTGAACTGATGACAGCCTCTCTGTATTTCACAAAGAGCCCAAGCCCATTGAGATTTCTAGGTTTGCTCCGAGTAAAGGGAAAGAATAAGTAGGGCCCTCCCCAGCCAGTGCTCATTCAAATGATGTGCTCAGCAGGGCTCTCCTGCCTGTGCCCCCGTGTCCCTGTGTCCCCATACCCTTGTGCAAGAAGAGGTGGAAACACTGGGTGAACTTGACAGTCAGCAGCAGGAGACCAGGGTGCGCTGAGCTTTCTAGCTTCAGCACAGCACAGGCTGGGTGCTAATCCTGGCTTGTTTTATAATTTTATAATCAGAACTTGAAGTGGCTGGAAGCGCTGGCGCTCTTTGAGAAGTGAAGCCAGGGTGGGCTGCATCTAGAGAGAAGTTTGAGAGCAGATTTTTGCCAATTTCTTTTTTAAAAAATTATGGACATCATATGTGTCCATCTGTTGAAGAGTGTGTGGAGGTCAGAGTGTGTGGAGGTCAGAGCACAGCTCCATGGAGTCGGTTCTTTCCTCCCACCTTGATGTGTGTTCTGACAGGTGAACTCAGGTCATCAGGCTGGCGCAGCAGCTGCTCTCCGCACCGCACCACCTGACCAGCCCCATTTTACCAACTTCTAATTCTCTGACATTGGGACCTGTTTCTTTCTTTAAAATAGGGTAATCACAACATCACTTAATTCCTAGCACTTCACTGAAGTACAGTGTTTGAACTTTTCAAGGGTGTTGCTATGGAAGCCACAAGAGAAGAAAAGAAGATTGTTCTGAGAGGTCAGCCAAATAGCCATTGGCTTATAGCCCAGAGGCCCCTGGGATTCAGGACAGGGGCAGTCCTTGTGGGATGGCGCCCAGAAGGCACAGAGTAGGGACTGGAAGAAAGGAAAGTACAACAGACATCTTCCCACAGGTTTAGCAGGGAACCAGGAAGAGAACAAAGTCATAACTAGCATGGCCTAGGGTACAGGGCTGTGAGGACATAGAAGAGGCCCAGAGCAGAGAGGACCTGGAGGACCAGCAGAGAGAAGTCAGGAGCAGAGAAGCCCGGAAGTGAGTGTGGGAGGCCAACCCTGGAGCAAGACAGTGGACAGCGTCCCAAACCCAAGGAGAGCTCGAGCAGCCGTGGGAATAGGTAGAGTGGGGAGTGAGGAAATGAGACATTCCTCCTGATGGCTTCTGTTTTCTCACTGCCGTATGAAAAGCTGAAGGTGGGGCATGTGGGGCTCAAGAGGCTGAGGAGGTAGGAGAGGGTGTGAGGTGGTCCTCTGGAGATGGGGGAAGCCAAACACCAGTGATGCGTGGCAGGGCTGATGGACACATGGGTGCTCGTGTCAACTGAAAGGCCAGCCAGCAGGAATGTATAGTTTTGCCAGCCTCAGGCCTGGAGGAAGTGAGCAAGTGATTGCACAAGGATTAGTTCTTTTCTGGGCCGATATGACCAAGGTGATGATGGTGGGATAACAAAGGAGTGGAAAGCGCTTGCAAGGGAGCACTGTGCAGATGAAGCCGACTCTGAAGGGGAGGGGCTGATGGACAGGTGTGGGTGGTCTATGGTGATGCGATGGGGAGGCTGTTAAGGCCTCAGCAAGGCAGAAAGGAGGGTTTCTGGTAGGGCTAAGCAGGAGGGAGTGAAGATGGCGGCCAGAGGATGCAGTGCTTGAAAGTGAGAGTCTCTGAACCGCTAACAGTTGGTCTCGTCTCGCTAGTGACGAGAGGTTTGGGTTATCTAAGTGGGGGCAGATGGTAGAGTTGGGTTAGAGGAAAAACTACAGGAGTTTTAAAGTCCTTGCAGTCACCAGGAATGATGATAAAGACATAAGGAAAGCTGTGGGGGAGAAACAGATAGATGTCCCCAGGTTATAACGCAGCTGCAATGGAACGAGATGGAGCCTGGTTCCTGGCCGACTTCCTCTTTGCTTTCTGGCTTTCACCAGTATTCCAGGGCTAAGCCTCCATTTTTCATTTGTGTCTTTCTCAGGTAAAAGGTCCAGGAATTGGGATTCTTGGGATTTCCAAAGGGGGTGAACTTGGCCTTGCTATGGCCTCCTTCCTGAAGGGCATCAAAGCTGCTGTCTTCATCAATGGCTCTATGGTCGCTGTTGGGAACACCATAAACTACAAGGATGAGACTATCCCTCCAGTATCTCTTCTGAGAGATCGAGTCAAAGTGACCAAAGATGGCCTCTTGGATGTTGTGGAAGGGCTTCAAAGCCCTTTGGTAGAGACAAAGAGCGTCATCCCTGTGGAAAGGTCTGACACCACCTTCCTGTTCCTTGTGGGTCAGGATGACCACAACTGGAAGAGCGAGTTCTATGCCAATGAGATCTCCAAGCGCTTACAGGCCCATGGGAAGGAGAAGCCCCAGGTCATCCTCTACCCAGAAGGGGGGCACTATATTGAGCCCCCTTACTTCCCGCTGTACAAGGCTGGCATGCACGCCCTGGTGGGTACTAATATCACCTTTGGAGGGGAGCCCAAGCCTCATGCCATGGCCCAGGTGGATGCGTGGCAGCAACTTCAGACTTTCTTCCACAAACACCTGGGTAGTAAGAATTAGGAGGGTACGGGCTGGAGAGATGGCTCAGCCATTAAAGGCTAGGCTCAAAGCAAAGATATAAGAATTAGGGTATGACTCCTCAAGTATTACACATTATCTTATGGTTTTGGAGAAAGTCTCAAATATACCATCAGAGTATCCATTCTAGCTAGTTCATCTGGACACATTCTAATTCCTTAAAATCTTTTCTTTCTTTCCTTTTTTGCTTTTTTTGGAGACAGAGTTTTTCTGTGTAGCCCTAGCTGACCTGGAACTCACTGTATAGAGCAACCTGGCCTTAAACTTCCTTAGATCCACCTGCTTCTGCCTCCCGAGTGCTGGAACTAAAGACTTGAATCATTATGCCTAGCATAAGTTTTTTCTTTATGTAATACAATAAGTGCCTCTGAGGGACTGCAGATATAACAGAGTGGGGATGTGCTTGTCTTCCTGGGATAGTGAATAATGTTCTGAGTTCTTGCCTCGGTGCCATAAGACGACAAAGAAATTAAAACTTTCTTATAAAAGTCGTGCCTATTGAGTTGGGGAGATGGGTTAGTGGGCAAGGGTGCTTGCTGCCAAGCTGACAACCCAGAACCCACATGGGAAGTGAGAACCAACAAGTTATCTACACACACACACACACACTCGCACATGACTGTAAATAAAATGTAAGCTACAAATAGTGCCTATCCAAAAAGTTCTTTTATATTATGAATTAAAGGCGAATCTTAAGTATTAACATTCTTATTAAAATAAAAATTAGATTTTTATAGACAAAGCGATGGTATCCTTCCGTTCTTGGGCCAAGGTCACTATTATTATCTTCATTCAAGAAGTGGTTTTGGGGTGGCTTGGAGGATTCTTTTCTGATGCTCAATTCACATATAGGCAACAGTGAAAAGGTTTTGCACACACACATCCAACAAGATCGATTTTACAAGGCAAACCAACAATGGTAAAAGAATTCCCTTCATATGACGAGCTCTGTGCCATGACAACACTTGGGGATGGTGAGCATTCCGTCCGGGAAGCCATAGAGCAGCTGGGGAAGGAAACGGAGAGTCTAAGATCCCATGTTGTGTCAGCCTTCAAATCTGAGAGGCAAGGAAGGGAATGTGTGTAATGAACACTCTTGTCCCCACACATTTAGTAATCCATCAGTCACTATTGGTCATCCAAGCACACTGTCATATGAGCACATACGGATTTCTCTACCCATTGTTAGGTTCGTGATTGAGCCCCTGTAACCCAACATAGGCAGTTAAGAGAAAGTCATAAAAACCTGTTCAACTTTATTATTATTGTTATTATTAATTTTTTTTGAGACAGGGTTTCTCTGTGTAGCCTTGGCTATCCTGGAACTCACCCTATAGACTAGGTTGGCCTTGAACTTAGAGATCCACTTCCCTCTGCCTCCTGAGTGTTGGGATTAAAGGTGTGTGCCAATATCACCTGGCCTCAGATTTATCATTATTAATCACACATGTCTGTGCATGCTTGTGCCCACAGAGGCTAGAAGACTATATAGTTGATATTTTTGGCTCTTTGCTCTTTTGGGGGGCCTGCCACCCAGCTCCCAAATAAATAATACGTATGGAGACTTATTATTTCTTATGGATGCCTGGTCTTAGTTTGGCTTATTCCTAGCCAGTTTTTCTTAAGTTATCCCATCTACCTTCACCTCTGGACTTTTACTTTTCTCTTTTTCTCTATCTCTTTTCTTCTTATTCGTTGTCTGACTGGGTGGCTGGCCCCTTCTTTTCTCATTCCTTGATCTCTCTTGTTCTTCATTCTCGATCCCAGATTTTTCCTTCCATTCCTTTTCTTTTTTTAAAATTTCTTTAAGCTTCACAGATTTAGTTTAATTTATGGTTTAAAAACAAAAACTTACAAAAAATGTTAATAGCTTTGCAGTGCTATCTAATTTAGGGCCATGAGGATTTAATTGGTTGAGGCAAGACACTTTTCTTTTGGGGGTTTCACATTGAAGAAACAGTGCTACATTGGTTTGGTTTCTTAAAAGTCTACTTTGAACCATATTAGACAAAGGTGAAAAGGGTTAGGCAACTCTCAAAAGACCGAGTCAACATTTGGCTTAAAGAAACAGCAAAAAGAAAAAAAAGCAGGTGGAAATATAACACTGTCCTTATTTTTGAATATCTGGTTTTAGAAAGTAAGGCCTCTTTCATCATTACAACATTTATTCTTGTTTACAATAAGGAAGACAATTGGGAAGGAAGTATTAATTAGATTAAATTAATAAAGTAAGATAATTGGCTAAAATCATTATTTAAAAATAAGGACCAAGAAGTTAAAAAAGAAAATGGCAATTAAGTTACTGAATTATATTAAAAAATTTGAAAGAGTTCTACATTTTGTTACTGTTTCTATAAGAGGCTCCATCAGAAAATTGAACTGTAAAATTACTTTAAATGAACTATATATAACACAAAATGAGTTTTTAAGAAACATTTGGAAATTCGTTTGTTATAAATTATCCAAAATTTATAAACAAATCCCCTAACTTGCATTTTGCTTAAAGTAATAACTTTATATCATACAAATAAACTTCCAGTATGAAGAGTGCATTATTGCAATAATACCTCCTTTTGCAAGTCCCAAATTCTTGGTTTACAATAAAACCATAAAGTGTTTTTTGTTTTGTTTTGTTATTTTAAAGCAAATCCATCACCCATCAGGGCCATCTACCGTAGAAGTCCAACAACTTAAAGTGTTGCTCAGCAAGTTGCTGAGAAACATGTCTGGAAGCAACATCTAACTGAAAACAAACTACTTGTATTTTTACCACTTTACGTTATTATCGCTGAGATCTCCTCCTTTCTAAGCAGAAATCCACATCCGTGTGACAGTCCTCAGAGTCAGCCTTTCTGTGCAGCTGCCACTTGGCATGTTTCCAAAATCCTCTTCGTGTGTTCTCTTCAAACCGTCGTACCAGAATGCACAGATAAGAGTGGTGACATCATCTGTATTGTTAATTTTGCTAGGTAGATGGTTTCATGCTCCTGGAGTTGGTGGACAAGTTAGGATTAATACAAAATCTCCTTTCTTGGACATAAGCAAATGCATCTCTGTACTTCATCCCGAATGTCTGCATGATGTATGTGATAACAAAGGCAGCACTTCTGGAGATACCCACATTCCCATGGACAAGAACATTTCCTCCATTTTGTAAGCTTCCATCAATAAACTCTTTAGTCATGGGGGAAAAAAAGTATTATGTTTTCAACTGGATTATCTGCAATATCCAAAACTAAATATCTAAATAATTGTTGAAAGTTTGGTTTAATAAAGTTTGCTTCAATATTTTGCCGTATGCAAATTAAACGAGTTATCCCATGTCTCTATAACATAGAGAGCTTGCTTTTCGTAGCAGAGGAGTATGGGCCTAAGAACAACCCAGGCAAAACTTCCTGCATCTCTTGTCTCATAGGAAAGTCCACTCCTCATAGGATAAGTCCAGTCTTTGCACTGTGGGACCGAGGGGAACTCCAGCTTCACGTCCTGCAAGGTCCCAGGGCCCGGAGGGTGGGCATGGCACGAGGGACAGCGGCGTGCCGGTCCGTCAGTCCCCTCCGTCCCCTGGGCGACGCCGGAAGGAGGGTGGGCGGACCGCGGATTCACAGCGGAAAGAGCGGACTCACAGCGGAAGAAGGGCGCAGCGGGCTCACAGCGAGCACTCCGGGATCACCGGGTCCGGACGGCTGCAACAGGAAGGCAGAGGGCAAGGTGACACGCTGCCGGCCTCCGCACCGTGGCCGTCTCCCTCCGCTGATCCTCGAGCCCCTCAGACAGCGGCGATCCGGCCCAGACACGAACCCATAACCGTCTCCTCCATTTATTTTCTTTGCCTACCAGCCCTGCCTAGCCTTTCTCTCTGCCCAGCTGTCGGTCGTTCAGCTCTTTATTAGACCATTCAGGTAAGACAGGCGAGGATCACAACGTCACAGAGTTAAACAAATGCATCAAAAAAAAAAATGCAGCACATCTTTGCATTATTAAAACAAATGTTCCACAGTAAAAACAGATGTAACACGTTTTAAAAATAATATCCCACAACAACTTCAGACCCCTGGAGCCAGAGATACAGGTGATGGTGTGTCACCCAACTTGGGTGCTAGGAGCTAAATTCTGCTCCTTTGTGAGCAGAATTTAAATGCTCTCTGGCCTCAGAAACTTGTTTAATAAAGGTACTGCCTGAGATGATTCAGTGGGGCAAGGTACTGGCTGCTAAGCCTGACAACCTGCGTTCAGTCCCCCAAACCCACAAAGTGGAAGGAGAGAACTGATTCCTGCCACTTGTCCTCGCTTTCCCCCTGAGCCCTATGACACACACTGGCCCCCATATGCAAATAAATAATTTAAAAGTTTAAAGTGTCGAATACGTGAGAGCCTTCAGAGATTAAGACCCGGACCTGGATGGGGTGGCTTGATTAAGAACACACTGAGCCGGAGCCAGAGACCAAGTCAGAGAGTGGGCCTTCAGGCAGCGTTGCCTCCATGCTATCTGCTTCAGGCGCCTGCCTTGATGATTCAGAAAAACTCAGATATTGGGGTTCAACCTGAAGACCAGAAAAGCAAAGCAGCCAGCCATTGGCTCTTACTTCGATCTCAGTTGGAAATGGTGATCCTGCCTCCCGGAAACCTCAGGATGATACTGTGTCTGAGAGCTGTCTCCTCCCATCTTAACCATCTGGTTTTGATCCAGAACCCTCTCCAGTTCTGGGATCAAAAGCGTTTACCACTACCGACCACCTGATTTCTATGGCAAACTACTGTGGCTACTGGGATTAAGGGTGTGTGTCATTGCTGCCTGGTCTGTAAGGCTGGCCAGTGTGGCTGTTTTACTTTTCTGATCCTCAGGCAAGCTTTATTTATTAAAATACAAATAAAATACCATGACACCTTGAGGTCTTGCTATGACTTCCTGAGTGCTGGACTGTTATGAAATATTCCTTTACACTCAGAGCCTGATCCGGGATCTGTGGCTCTTTTTAAAAGAGAAATGTACCACGCCCCAGTGGGCTGGTATTTCAGCGGCTATTGGCTGACGGAGAGGAAGGCGCTCCCCGCCACACTGTGGGCTCATGCTTCAGTGACTATTGGCTGAGGCATAGGAAGATACTCCCACAACACCTCCCCCTTTTGTTTAAGTAAGAGAGTTCTAAGCCTACTACGAAATTATATAAAGTAAGTACAAACCTACACAATTATATACAATAAGTACAAATATCCTATTCTAACTAGCTAAAGTCTTGTATAATAAATAACTTGGCCAAGTCATGAAAGGAAAGTAACTATGTTTATATAATCTTCAATCCCATCAAAGATCTGAGAAGGGAAATAATGTTACCTGAGTAATTAGGAAGTGCAATCAAACTTCCAGAACATGTAACAAATCACAGAGACAACTGGCTACCTGGGCAAACACCCAAAGTCACGTTTGCAGCGTTGAAGCAACCAACTTTGGCTAAGACCTAACATAACTGACATACCATTTTCAAAGGCAAGGAACTTTTCAAAACTATCTTACCCTGTCTTGGCAGGATATGACAGTCCTGTTTTATCCATTTACGGATACTCTGTAACTCTGTCAGTAGTTGAGGTATGGGCATTTCTTTACCCAAAGGCCAGTTCTGCCAAGAAGAAAGGCTCCAGGTGGAGTGTCTTTGGTGCTCAACATTCTCTCAGGAATAGATCAGTGTTGCCAGGAGTAATTGTGTCTCCCTACCACAGAACTCTGAGTTAGATTAAAGGCCATTTTCTACAGCTCTTTGAAGAGGTTGGAGATTATCTATCTATACTGAATATAATCTCTATATATCTAAAGAACCTGATTAGTCTAATTATAAATGTCAAACTTAGATGACTATTGTTCTATATAATTCTCAATATCTATTTAGCTTAAAGACTGAGATAATAAACAACTGTGCAATAAATGAGGACAATGTGACCTCCAGATATAAACAATGTGCAAGTATGCATTGCAATATGGTAAATATATATCAATACATAGACAATATATAAGTATCTTAATCAGAGGTAGAAGTGTACAATGCAATATGGTAAAATATACATATATCAATACTATATATATGTCAATACATAAAAATGTTTTAAACAGAGGTAGAAACATGCATGCATAAAATAGTCAACATAATTTAACTTTGTATCAATATATAAGAATCAATACCAATGTATTTTTCTAAAAACAATAACACACAAGTACAAAGCTATTATCCCATAATCCAATTATCCCTCTTTTTTTTTTTAAGGATTCCTGCACTTATAAAATTCCTCCCCCAACCCTCAACCCTATACTAATTATAACAAACCCCTAAATGATGTCCCTAAACCCAAGGACAAACTTTACTGGGAGAGGGGACGTCATTCTCTAGAATTACTTCCAGCTGTCATGGGGGTGACGTTCTTTCTGGGGGATCCTGTGAAAGCAAAATGATGGTTAAATTTCAAGATCAATGTCTTTTAAAATTGCAAATAGTCTGAGTATTTTGTGGAGGACTGGCCAGAATGTTGTACAAGATGTGCATCATTTCAGCTAACCACGTTGGAATCGTCTTGTGCAGCTGGTACCCAAAACAGGTCTTGTAGTAGTGCTATCAGTATCATGATGTCATATCAACCAGGTGGAGTTGTTGTTATGGGACCCCATCTTCTTCCTGGAAACTTCAAATGTCAATGCAGGAAAAACTTATTGTTCATTGTGGAAAACTTAAACATTACTCATATAGACATATACAGACATACATATATTCAATGAAAGACATGATAGATATACTTAATGAAAGGTATGATAGATATGAATAAAAGTAAAAATGTTTTCTAAACTCATATTTCTTTCTGTCCCATATCATGGCTCTTTACATGAGACAGAAACTCCAGAAACTCTGGGTTTTTCTTTTAACAACAGGCTTGGAATTAGAGAGGGACTGAGCCAGAGTCCAACTCTAAAACCAGCTCTATAAATTTAGAAATATCATTTAGTATATTTTACTTACAGAACCTATTCAGTTTTCTTGATAGTCCCTATTGGACCATTATTTTCCATCTGTCAGTATTCAGATATCCAGGGTCCCTTGAACCTTTCAAAGATCAGTGTTTTCCTGTGGAGATAAGAACAGAACCCTGTCCCCATTCTATATGTTTTTCTTACCAACTGTATGAATATCATCATTGTGGATGAGCTGTCATTTCTCCTTTCCAAGAGGTTTCTCCTCTTCAGATCGAACCTTTATTAATTTTGATAGTATCCACAATTTTTCTTCTCCTGTGGAAACAAGAGCAAAACCCCTTCCCCAACGTAGCACATCTCCTGGCCTCCATTGAGAGGTCAGCACGTCTTTGAAATAAACAGGTTGGTTTAGTTCAGAAGTTTTTTCCATTATCCAATGCCTCTCCGCTGCTGTTGTTCCTTTCTCATTAGCATTAAGAAAATTCAAGGTTAATAAAGCATTTTGCAATCTATTTCTGGGGGTATCTTTCGTCCCTTTCTGTTTGTTTAGCATATCCTTTATAGTACAATTTGATCTTTCTATAACGGCTTCACCTGTAGGATTGTATGGTATACCTGTAACATGCTTAATATTATAATAAGCAAAAAATCGTTTCATTTTCCTAGATACATAAGCTGGACCATTATCTGTTTTTATTTTTGTAGGTATACCCATAATGGCCATAACTTCTAATAAATGTGTAATTACTGAGTCAGCTTTTTCTGAGCTTAAAGCAGTTGCCCACTGAAAGCCTGAATAAGTATCAATGGTGTGATGTACATATTTTAATTTGCCAAATTCTGGAAAGTGAAACACATCCATCTGCCAAATTTCATTCCTTTTAATACCCTTTGGATTAGTCCCTGCAGGCAATGGTGTTTGGTTATAAAAAGAGCAAGTAGGGCATTTCTTTACAATCTCCTTAGCTTGTTGCCATGTAATAGAAAATTCTTTTTTCAAGCCTTTGCTATTGACATGATGTTTTTTATGAAATTCAGATGCCTGCAGCACACTACCAATCAATAATTGACCAATATCTGCATTACTTTGTGCTAGAGGGCCTGGCAGACCCGTATGGGATCGGATATGCGTTATATACATAGGGCAGAGCCTGTTTCTGATCATGTCTTGTACCTGGATAAACAATGAGGTCAGTTCTGTATCATCAGGTATAAATTCAGCAGTTTCAATATGCAAAATAACTCTTTCTGCATATTGTGAGTCAGTAATTATATTAAGAGGTTCTTTAAAATCCCTAAGCACCATAAGGATGGCATATAATTCTGCCTTCTGGACAGAATCATAAGGACTTTGTTCCATTTTACTCAATTCTTCTGATTTGTAACCTGCTTTTCCTGATTTATTAGCATCGGTATAAAATGTACGGGCTCCAGTTATTGGAGCATCACGGACAATTCGAGGGAGGATCCAAGAAGTTCTCTTTATAAAGTTAAGTCTCTTGCTTTTTGGGTAATTGCTATTGATTTCTCCCAAAAAATTAGCACAAGCTCTTTGCCATGGTTCATTGTCTTCCCACAACTTTTTTATCTCATCAGCAGTGAAAGGCACTATAATTTCTGCTGGGTCTATACCTGCTAATTGACGAAGTCTCAATTTTCCTTTTATAACCAATTCAGAGACTTTTTCCACATAAGTTTTTAATTTTTTACTTGGTTTGTGTGGTAAAAAGATCCATTCTAAAATAGTATCTTCCCTCTGCATTAAAATCCCCGTAGGAGAAATTCTGGAAGGCAATATGACTAGAATGCAACTGAGATTTGGATCCACCCTATCTACATGTGCCTCCTGTAATTTTTCCTCAACCATCATCAGTTCCTTTTCTGCTTCAGCTGTTAACTCTCTGGGACTATTCAAATCTTTGTCACCATCTAAGGTTTTGTTTAAATGAATTATTAGATCAGGTGTTATCCCAACAGCTGGTCGTAGACTGGAAATGTCTCCTAATAATCTTTGAAAGTCATTAAGAGTTCGTAACCGGTCTCTCCTGATTTGTGCCTTTTGAGTCTTAATTCTTTGTAAACCTATTTTATAACCTAAATAATTAACAGAATCTCCTCTCTGAATTTTTTCAGGAGCAATTTGCAATCCCCATTTAGGTAATACTATTTTTATTTCGTCAAACAGCCTTTCTAAGGTGTCTTTGTTTTGATCAGATACCAGGATATCATCCATATAGTAGTATATTATGGACTTAGGAAATTGTTTGCATATAATTTTCAATGATTGGCTTACAAAATATTGGCACAGGGTGGGAGAGTTCAACATTCCCTGTGGGAGGACGGTCCACTGGTACCTCCTTGCAGGCTGAGAGTTATTATAGGTAGGCACTGTGAAGGCAAACTTTTCTCTATCTTTTTCTTGTAATGGTATAGTGAAGAAACAATCTTTTAGATCAATAACTATAAGAGGCCATCCCTTTGGTAACAGGGAGGGCAGAGGAATTCCAGATTGCAGAGGGCCCATAGGTTGAATTACCTTGTTGATAGCTCTAAGATCTGTCACCATTCTCCATTTACCAAATTTTTTCTTAACAACAAATACAGGAGAGTTCCAAGGGCTGGTAGATTCTTCTATATGTCCAGCATCTAATTGCTCTTGTACCAGCTGTTCTAAAGTCCCATGTTGGGCGCCATACGTAACATGAGGGGGCCGGCTTGTTGGGGTATCTGTCCCGCCCAGTACCCCACAGCTGGCAAGCCCCAAAGAAAATTAATCACACAGAGAACTCTATCAGTTATCAAGCTGATTGGTCCATTAGGTCAGGCTACTTATTAGTTCTTATGACATGTATTACCCCATTATCCTTATCTATGTTAGCCATGGCTTGGTACCTTTTTCAGCTGGGCAAGTTACATGTTGTCTCTTCGGTGGTCTGCGCAGGAGTGACAGAGGAACCTCCCTGCTTCCCAGAATTCTCCTGTTCTCATTGCATCACCTCTACTTCCTGTCTGGTTTTCCGGCCTATACTGCCTGCCTGGCCAATCAGCATTTTATTAAAATATAATTGACAGAATACAGACAATTCTCCCGCATCAACACTCTGTGGAAATGTGTCACTGTGATTGATTTCATAAAAAGCTAAATGGCCAATAGGTAGGAGGTATGGGGGGACTTCTGAACATAGAGAGCTTGGGAAGAAGAGAGGTGAAGTTTGCAGCTGAATATAGAGGGAGCAAGACAGAAAGACAAAAGCCACAAAGCACATGGCAGCATACAAATGAACAGAAATGGGTTAATTTAAGTTATAAGAGCTAATGGGACAAGTCTAAAATATAGGTCAAGCTTTCATAATTAATAAGAAGTCTCCATGTCTTTTTTTTTGTGTGTGTGTGTGTGAGAGAGAGAGAGAGAGAGAGCTGGCAGGCCAAAGAAAAATGCATTTACCTTGGACTGTGGCCTGGAAGTGTCAGCTGACTGAGTCCTTTCCTCCTAAGTTGTCACAGAGACAAAATAAAGCTAGAGCATTAGTTGCCAGAGTCTGGGAAGGTTAAGGCAAGGGGACAAGAGGGTTGCTGTGGGGACCATTAGACAGGAAGTATAAATTCTTGGATTCTGTCTGGCAGTGACAGCGTACGCCTTTAATCCCAGCATTCAGGAGGCAGAGACAGGCAGAGCTCTGTGTGTTTGAGGCCAGCCTGGTCTGTAGAGTGAGTTCCTGGACAGGCTCCAAAGCTACACAGAGAAACTCTGTCTTGAAAGACCAAAAGAAAATAAAAAGAAAAAAGAAAAAAAAAACAATTCTCGGGTTCTATAGCACAGTAGAGTGACAGTAGGTAATGGTTTATTGCATAGATACTTTTTTTTGGTGCTAGAGATCATCCTTTTGTTATTTTGTGTGTAAGAGAGTTTTGACTGCTTATATGTCTATGCACCACCTGCATGCCTGGTGCCTGCAGAGGGCAGAAGGAACATTGAATCCCCTGGGACTTGACTTGCAGATGATTGTAAACTTCAGTGTGGTTGCAGGGAATTGAACCTTGATCTCTGGAGAGTAGCCAGTGTGTTTGACTACTGAGCCATCTCTCTAGCCCTGCTGCTGAAGAGCAAGCACAGCATGAACAAAGCATACAGTCTACCACTATACCCTTGTAGTGGTTTGGATAAGGGTCTCCTAGATGCATAGCTTTGAATGTTTAGTCATTAGGGAGTGTCCCTATTTGAAAAGGATTAGGAGGTGTGGCCTTGTTGGAAGAAGTGTATCACTAGAGGCGGGCTTTTGAAAGCCAGGCCCAGTGTCTTTTCTTCCTGCTGCCTGCCAATCTGGATGTAGAACTCTCAACTACTTCTTCAATACCATGTCTGCCTGTGTGTCGCCATGCTCCCTGCCATTATGATAATGGGCTAAATCTCTGAAAGTGTAAGCCAGCCCCAGTTAAGGGCTTTCTTTTTTAAGAACTGCCGAGGTCATATAATCTCTTCACAGCAATATAACAGTGACTAAGACAATTCCCAAGTCCTATTGTGTATTTCAAAACAGTTACAGGGAAGGATTGTTAATATTTTCAACAGAGAAATAACAAATATTTTCAGTAATAAGTATAACAATTACAGATTTGAACATTACACACTATATATACATATCTCATAAATATATATACTCATTATGTATCAAAAAGAATGTCAGTCCACCAGGTGTGGTGATGCATGTTTTGATGTGGGATGCCCCTCTGTATGCTGCGAATATGTTTTATTACCATTGGTTAATAAAGAAGCTGCTGTGGCCTATGGCAGGGAAGAATAGAGGTAGGTGGGAAAGCCAAACTGAATACAGGTAGAAAGAAGGTGGAGTCAAAGAAGATGCAAGCAGCTGCTGGAGAAGCAAGATGTGAGGTAATAAGCCACAAGCTTCATGGTAAAATATAAACTAATAGAAATGGTTTAATTTAAGTTGCAAGAGCTTGTTAATAATAAGCATGAGCTAATAGACCAAATAGTATGTAATTAATATTAAATCTCTGAGTTTTAAAAAGTGGTTGTGGGACCAGGTGGAACAAGAAACCTCTAGTTACAAAAGGCAGCCCAATGTGGTACAAGAATTTCCACATAAAACCAGAGAAAGCTCAAAAAAAAAAAAAAAAGGAGGGCTGGAGAGATGACTCACAGGTTAAGAGAACTGATTGCTCTTCCAAAGGTCCTGAGTTCAATTCCCACAACCACATGGTGACTCAGAACCATCTGTAATGAAATCTGGTGCCCTCTTCTGGCCTGCAGGCATACATGCAGGCAGAACACTATATACATAATAAATAGAAGGGAGAAAAAGCTGGCATTTCTTTCTGTAGACTGGCGACAACCCAAATCCTCATTACAAACACTTCATTTAAAAAAAAGAAAAAAGAAAAAAAAAAGGATTCTAAACACACAAAAACAGAATCAAGTCTGCCTTATTGGTAGCTTCATTTTCTCAGGTGGGCTCTGTTTACTGGCAGCAAACAGAGGCACGGTTCCTTTTAGAGTCAGCTTCCTGGATCCCTATTAGTGGCAAAAAGGTCCTGCTGGCGTACACTGATTTGGTGTTTATCTACACACTGACCAGTGGCAGCATGGCTCTAGAAACTCCTCAGATTTGGGACAGTGAGCATGACTCTCACTGGTACCTCTCTCATGAGACTATATGGTCAGAGAACCGAGGAAGGAGCCAACCACCATGAACTAGTGCTATTCACTGAGCTGAACAGTACAGACAGCTAACATAGCAGTTTTAAGATTCGTCCCATGTGATCAATACAGATATACAATACAGATAAATTCAGACAAAAAGGCCTCTAAACAGGTCACAGTATGTTTGACAAAGTGCGTAGACTTGGGAGAGAGAGAATAAAGGTAAACATAGTCATAGATTAATAGAGTAATTTAAAGATAATGAGGTACTTAAAAAAGGAATAGAATAATAAAAACATTATAATAAGCCACATAAAGATGGAAAATACACAAAGAGTCTGGATTATGTATACTATTGTGTTTTCTTTAAATTTTTTGACTGTTAATGAGCTAACTGCAAAGAGACATTTGATTGTGGGTGCTACTACAGTAAACCAACATAAAGTTATCTTGGTTTCAAAATTTGGGTCTAAGGATATGTGGCTTTAGAAAAGAAGTTCTGCTTTTGTTTCCAAAAATGATGAAATGCTGTGGCTTTCTTGAAGACTAATATTGTTTGATGAAATAAGATCACCTGAGAGGTCTCCACTGGCAGCATTGACCCAGGTGATCCAACATCCAGAACAACTTTAAAACAATTGTCTGAGATGATGCACCTCACAGCCTACCACAGTCAAGATTTAACCATAATTCTAAATTTTCTCAGGATCCCCATAAGATTACCAATGCCTCAATAAATAAAAAGTAATACAGAAAATTATGCCCAAATTCTAAAAATATTGTTAATAAATAGTTGTATTCATGTAAAGGGGGTTGGTCATAAATGGTTAATGGTCATAGTCCATCTCTTAATAAAAGAAGAAAAGAAGTCATGATACAGAAATGAAGAAAAAGGATTATTGGATCTAAATCCTTAAACCAAATAAAACCAACTGTTAATCTGAAAATACTTTACATTGGTATGGATTTTGCTTTATTGATACAAATTTCAGGTCAATTTTATTATACTATATGTATATTTCTACTCTTTTTTTAAGGTTTTTATGTCTATGCATCTCATTTAAAAATGTAGTGTATAGTTAAAAAATACGAATTAATAGTTATCTATAATAGTCAAACTTATAGTCTTGTTACTTATCTTTTCTAGATATTCAGAGATACATTTAAAATAGATATGTAATCTTCACACATTTCAAAGACCTACAGAATATGGCATTTAAAATGTTTAAAGGATTTATACTTTTCTTGACAATGACACACATCTGTTTCTGGCAGCACCAATTACTTAAAGAGAATGCTCAGCATCAAAAAAGCTCCTTAGGGAGTTTCCTTTCAATATGATGAGACTAGCCATTTGGGTAAGAAACTGTTCTTGCCTGGACTGCTTGACAATATGCTGTATAAACTGGACATGTAGGACCCATAGAAAACTTGTCAAAACAAGGTTAGACAGTCCTTCAGGGTTCTAGCTTAATAGAAGAGTCTGTCAGACATTCTGCAGGACACAGAAGAAAGCAACTGATGGATTTTTGCCAAAATAGGCAGGACAGTCCATCAGATTTACTACTTCACTGAGAAGTCTGCCAGACACTCTAGGCCTATAGGCTAGATGGATGTCCCAACATTGCAGAGGACTTTGGGTGACTGTCCAGACAGCCAGATATCTCTGTCATTTCTAGAGTTTTGGAAGTTGCTTACAATGCATTTCCTATATACTTAGGTAATAGTATGTCCTTCTGGGGTCTTTGATGGAGTTGAAGACTAGATAGTTATAATAATAGTTTTCCTTAGTTATGTTGAAAGATAAATTATATATGAAACTTTAGACTTGCAAAGATTTAATTTTTTTTCAAATACAACTAGACTAAATATTGTCTGCAATTCTTGCTTGATAATGTTTTTTATATGTGATTTTACTATGCTAAAGTTAAAACCTTTCTTTTTAATTAGACAGAAGAGGGGAGATGATGTGGGATTCCCCTCTGTATGTGTGAATATGTTTTATTACCATTGGTTAATAAAGAAGCTGCTTTGGCCTATGGCAGGGCAGAATAGTGATAGGTGGGAAATCCAAACAGAGAGACTGGGTGGTGGGGGGAAGAGGGCAGAGTCCGAAGAAGATGCCAGCAGTCACCTTAAATGCAAGATGTGAGGTAACAAGTCACTAAACTCAAGGTAAAATATAAAATAGTAGAAATGGGTTAATTATGTTGTATGAGTTAATTAATAATAAACCTGAGATAATAGGCCAAACAGTATGTAATTAATATTAAACCTCTGAGTGGTTATTTTAAAAGCAGCTGCAGGACCAGGTGGGACAAGAAACCTCCAGTTACACTCAGGTTTTTCCTTTCTTTCTTTCTTTTTAAGATGAATTTTATTTTTATTCATTTGTGTGTGTGTGTGTGTGTGTGTGTGTGTGTGTGTATGTACTTGAATGTCCACATATGCACATGTGTGTAGGAGCCACCCTTCACTTATGTCTGATATGTGTATTATTGAAGTTCAGCTTTCTCCCTCTGCTGCTTTTGCCTTGGAGATTTCTAATATCCTTCAACCAAGAAATAATGAAATAGCAAGCATTCAAATGACCAATGAGACATAGATATTCACTTAGCTTTTATCAGTTTCTCATTCTGTTCCTGCCTCTCTCCCCATCTATGAAGAAGTTATATTGATTATTTCTGATTCCTTCATTGATTAACTCATGAATTAATTTATACCTACACTCTTTCTGTTTGTTTGTTTTTGTTTTTGAGACAGGCTCTCTTTATACAGCCCTGACAGTACTAGAACTCACTGTGTAGACCAGACTGGCCTCAAACTCACAGAACTCAAAATCCATGCTTTTGCCTCAGGTGCTGGGATTAAAAGTATAATAACTGGAGAATTCTCATCCCGCCTGGCCCCATATCTACTTTTAAAATAACCACCCAGGGGCTTAATGTTAATTAATACTATTAGCTCAGGCTTAGTATTAACTACCTCTTACAACTTACATTAGCCCATTTCTATTAGTTTACATCTTACCACAGTTCTCGTGGCTTATTACTTCACATCTTGCTTCTCCGGAAGCTGCTTGCCTCTCCCTCGATTCCACCTTCTTTCTCCTAATATACAGTTTAGCTTTCCTGTCTAGCTATATTCTTCCCTGTCTTAGGCCAAAACAGTTTCTTTCTTACCAATGGTAATAAAATATATCCACAGCATACAGAGGGGCTTCCTACATCACCTGAGTGCTGAGAGCCAGTGGATGTGTCAAATGTTTTGTCTACTTAAGAGGGCAGCACCTTCAGTTGGATGACCTGAGTGAAGGAGATTCCCCTTTCTAGAAAAACCTGTCTAGGGACATGATAATTTTTAGGTTTGGCAACTTCCACTCACTGACTTATAAAAATAAGCTATTAAGTTTTGAGGCTGGGGAGAAAATAAAGTATTTCTAAAACAGGCAGGGACACAGCCATTCTGTTAGATGTCTAACCTGGGACACGCACCTGCTGGGACAGTTTTCTGCTAAAGTCAGTTAGGAAAATGGGATTCTTTTCCTTTCCTTCCCCCATTTGCATTTGATGATCAGACTGACATTTTGATGTGGCTTTGACAAGATGATCTGGTGTGGGACCATGGTCTATATTCTGTCAATTATATTTTAAATAAACGCTGATTGGCCAGTAGCCAGGCAGGAAGTATGGATGGGTCAATGAGAACAGGAGAATTCTAGGAAGAAGGAAGTTCCTTCTGCAGTTGTGAGCTCGCCACAGAAGAAGCAAGATGTGACTGCCTTGTTGAAGAAGGTACTGAGCCATGTGACTAACACAGATAATAATAATGGGCTATTATAAGTTATAAGAGTTAATAAGAAACCTGAGCTAATGGGTCAATCAGTTTATAACTAATGTAGACCTCTGTGTGATTTCTTTGGAACTTAACGATTGCAGGAACTGGGCAGGACAGAAACGCAGACAACAATGATCTAAAAATCTGCTATGTCTGCTTGATGGGAAAGAGGAAGAGCCATCACTCGGTGGAAAATCCAGATTGAAATTCTTTCTTTGCTAGTGGTGAACAGGGCATCAGATATTTTCTCCACAAACTGACAAGACTGGAAAGATGTGTTTCCTGGCTGCAGGTTCAAGTAGGACTCTGTACTGTGTGACTGCCAAAGGAGCCTCATCTAAATGTAAGAAGAGAAGTGAGCTTTGGCAAGACACATGCAGATCCAAATCTTCCTGGATCAGCTTGAAGGCAGAAGGCTTGGAATGGTAGAAAACCCCAATAAGGTAAGAGGAAGATCTACCTAGGGAGACCGTTTAGAACTGGAGGTAGGGAGATGTGGGCAAGTGCATTGTGTTTGCTGTTGACTTTCTGGCTGTACAGAAAGAAAGCTGTACAGGGTGTGAGCACCCGTGAGCCTCCTCCTCACCTCGCTCACATTCTTGAGCTCTCCACTCCCCCAGGAAGCTGAAGGACACATTTGTTTAGTCCTCTCCAATACGTCACCTCAGAATGTCCAGGAGGAGAGGATGTAGCAGGTGAAGGCTACCAGAGCAACTGAGAGTACTGAGAAGAGGCCCAGCGACTGTGTGGGATATCCTGTGCCACACACAGCCTGCCTCCTGGGCTTCTAGACTATGTGAACCCCTAGGATGAAGGCAGAAGGACACACTGACAAGACTGAGTCAGGAGAGAAAGTCTTACAGGGCTCTCTCCTGGAATGGGAATTAGGAACCTGGTTACGGTTTGATGAGACTGTGGAGGTCACCAGGAGCCTGATTTTGGGAGACGTGGAATAGCTGCAGTCAGGGAATCAGGAATGAGTAAAAGGAGGCCTTTAAATCTGCTTGAGGTGGGCCGTTCCTTTGTGTAGTTTAGTCTTCACTAAGATGAAAAGAGCTGGTGCTCCATTTCCCGCAAACACTGCAGTAAGCCAGCGTTCCCCTCTGTCCATATGACAAATGGTTGACCCTGGTACCTGGTCAGACGTCGGCATGATTTCCTAACATTACATCAGTAAACAAGTCACCAGGGTAGCACCTGATAGAGTTACTCTAGCTAACATTCGGGGTGAGTTAGAAGTAGGGTAAAGTTCATGGCAGGCTCTCAACTGGGTAACTTCTGCACAAAGCTCTGGGAAGTGAGCCAACAGCAGGATTAGCAGGATAATGTCTTTGCACGAGGCAGTCAATGGCTGTGTGGAAAATCATACCTTCCATTTAAGCGAACCTCTCTGAATGGCAGTGTCCTCCTCTAAGGACAAAGGATGTAAGAGAGAGATAGCACTTTAATGGCTTCAGCAGGACAGTGCCTGCTTCCATGTTCCAAGCCTTAGATATTATCTTAGTTAGGGTTTCTGTTGCTGTGAAGAGACACCGTGACCACGGCAACTCTTTTTTTTTTTTTAGGGTTAAGATTTTTTTTTTGAAAGTAATTTTATTAAATTATAAAAGTTTCCATTTCCGCCCCTCCTCCCAACACCCTCCCACTCCCCCCACTCCCTCTCCTCCTCCCTCTTCGTCCCTAAGGGCAGTCAGGGTTTCCTGCCCTGTGGGAAGTTCAAGTTCCTCCCCCCTCCCTCCAGGTCCAGGAAGGTGAGTATCCAAACAGACTGGATCCCCAAAATCCAGTATATGCAGAGGAAACAAGTCCCAGTGTCATTGTCAATGGCTTTTCAGAAAGACTCTGGGCCAGCCACATTCAGAGAATCCGGCCACATTCAGAGAATCTGGTTGGATCACGTGCTCGTTCAGTCCCAGTCCAACTGGCCTTGGTAAACTCTCATTAGATCCGTCCCCTTGTATCAGTGGGTGATATCATCCCTCGCAGTCCTTATTTCCTTTTTCATTTTCTTCTTCCTTCTGCTCCTCAATTGGACCTTGGGGGGCTCAGTCCATGGCAACTCTTATAAAGAAAACATTTAACAGGAGTGACTCACTTCCAGCTTCAGAGGTTCAGCCCATTATCATCACGACGAGGAGCATGGCGGTGTGAAAGCAGACATGTTGCTGGAGTAGAAGCTGAGAGTCCTATGTTTTGCTGGCAACAGGAAGTCCACTGAGATACTGGATGGTACCCAGGATGGTACTGGATGGAAACCTCAAAGACCACTGCTACAGGGACACACTTTCTCCAACAAGGCCATATCCACTCCAACAAAGCCACACCTCTTGATAGTGCCACTCCCTTTGGAGGCCATTTTCTTCCAAACCACAACTGCCAACTCATTCTCAGGGAGATGAGTCCAAGGTTCTAAGCAGATGTCCTCCACTATTATAACAGCAGGGAGGAAAACCACATTTGCGGATTAGAGATAAGGACCGTGGAAGAGGGTGATGCTGATAATACAACATGGAGGGATTCATTTCTGGTTGTGTCTATTTGGGGTTCCAAATGCCACCTCTACCTGGGAACCTCTGTCTTTCCCAAGCTTTGAGAACTTTTCCTCTGTTGTTTCAGTGAGTCGATTTTTCTATGACCTGATATTCTTCCTTGGGTATGCCAATCAATCACCTGGTCATTTAACTGTTTTATTATTTTTTATTATTGTGTATATATGTGCATGGCATGAGTAAATAACTTGGGCATACACGCCATGATGCCTGTGTGAAGGTTAGAAGACAATGTTTGGGAGTTTGTTCTCCCCTTCCCCTGTGGATTCGGGTGTAAATGGAGGTTTTTGTCCCAACTGCCCTATCCCATATAAACACACAGAAGCTTATACTAATTATAAAATGCTTGTCCAATAGCTCAGGCTTATTACTAGCTAGCTCTTACAACTTAACCCATTTCTACTAACCCATGTACTACTCTGAGGCTGGTGCCTTTACCTCTTTTTTATTTTGTATGTGTGACTCGTTCTCTGTTTGTCTTCCTACTTCTCCAAGTCTACCCTTCTTTATTCCATCATTCTGAGTTTAGTTTTCCTGCCTAACTTTATTCTGCCTTGCTATAGGACAATCACCTTTATTATTAACCAATAAGAGTAAAATATATTCACAGCATGCATAAGGATTATCCCACAGCATTCAGAGATTGAATTTAAGACACCAGGCTTGTGCAGTAAGTGCCTTACCTTAGCCATCCAGTTGGCACTATTTATTTTCTTGAGACAGGGTCTCACTCTATATCAGAGCTGGTCTAAAATGCCCCATATAGCATAGACTGGCCTTGAACTCACAGAAATCCTCCTAACTGAGCCTCCCAAGTTCTAGGATTACAGAAGTAATTTACTACAAGAAGCTTGGCACTGATCATTTAGTGCTGTCTTAGACATCTTGAATATTTTCTTGCTGCCTTCTCATTTTTCCTTTGCTTTTGTCTGCATGGAATATTTTCAAGGCCTCTCTTCATGTTTGTGTAGTCTCTCTTTCTCTAAATCTGGCTTGTTGTTGTTTGTTGGAACGTTTAACTAAGTTATTCTTTTATCCAAGTTATTGAATGTTTCTTTTCCAGAACAAGGGAAGAGCATTCAACTCTTCACCACAGAAAGGTCAGATCACAGTTAAAGCCTTTAGACTGATGCATATTTTAGAGCATAAACCGTAAGCCTCTGAGGCATTTTCTTAACTAGTGATCAATGGGGGAGGGCCCAGCCCATTGTGGGTAGTACTGTCCCTGGGCTGTTGATCCTGGGTTCTATAAGAAAGCGGGCAGAGCAAGCCAGTAAACAGTTCCCCTCATGGCCTCTGCATCAGCATCTGCCTCCAGGTTCCTGTCCTGCTTGAGTTCCTGTCCTGACTTCCTTTGATGATGAACAGTGGTTTGGAAGTATAAACCAAATTGTAACATGAATAATAAAAACCAAGAGACAAATATTTGGGTTCAACCTGAAGATCAGAAAAGAAAAGCAGCTAAGCCACTAGAGAGTGCTTACCTCTGTGAAATCTTCAGACTGGAAGAAAGCGAGTTCCTTTTTCACCCCACTTTATATTCCTCTCTAGTGCTGGGATTAAAGGCGTGCACCATGCAGGGCAATGGTAGCTCACGCCTTTAATCCCAGCACCCAGGAAGCAGAGGCAGGAGGATCTCTGTGGGTTTTAGGCCAGCCTGGACTACAAGAACTAGTTCCAGGACAGCTAGGACTGTTACACAGAGAAACCCTGTCTCAAAAAGCAAAATCCCAACAAAAACAAGCAAACAAACAAAAAAATTAAAGTCATGCACCATCACCACCTGGCCTCTATGGATAACTAGTATGGCTGCTGGGATTAAAGGTGTGTGCCACCACTGCCTGGCCTGTATATCTGACTAGTGTGATTGTTTTGTGTTCTGGTCTTCAGGAAAGCTTTATTTATTAAAATACAAATAATCTACCACTATACCAAATAAACCCTCTCCGCCCCACTGTGCTTTAGCCATGGTGATTCTTCACAGCAATGGTGGCTCTCAGTACGACATGGGGGTTTATGAAAGCCCCAAACCTGCCGGAATATTGATGGGCCCAGTCTTCGGCAGCTCTTGTGTGCCAGTGACCATGAGTTCATGGGTGCAGTACTTATGTCACATCTAGAAGCCAGTCTTCCACGGAACTCCTTCCCAACTCTGGGTCTTACTTTCTTCTGTTGTTTCTTCCATCACGTTCCCTGAGCCTTGAAGGGGTTTTATACAGATGCCCAGTTAGGACTGAGCCCTCAACAGCCGTATAGTCTCAGCACTCTGGCCAGTTATGAAACTGGGTTACCTATCACCCACTACAAAGTGAAGCTACTCAGCCTGAGACCGAGAGGAGCATTCGTCTACAGATAGAAACAAAAACAGGCAAGAGGCAGTTTGACCTCATGTTCTTATAGCAGAACAGCAGTGGCAGGTTCTCCCCCAGGGCTTACGACCTCTCCAGCTACAGACTTTTCTCTGAGTACCAGTCATCAATTCCTCCTGTGGGGGCAAGCCTAGAGTCCAATCAGAAAGCAGATAGTTATTTTCAAAATAATCATGCCACTATTGCTTCAGCGATGCCGATTGCCTGCCAAGTTGATGATGTGGCTTGCAGGGTTCACCGTTGTGTTGTTGGTGACTTCTCTCCCCAAACAACCCATGTAGTGCTTTCCAACACGCTGGATGCTCGCCAGCACTGAAGAAACTTCCTGCTGAGTTCCAGCTAGATATCTCTATGCCCTGCAGCCAAACTGTGTGGTCTCTTCAGGAATATCTGACATCTAGTTCTGGTAGGGAACCGAGAGCAATGGCAACAGCCTGTGCTGTTTTAGGGGCCTCTGTGCCTCTGTGACTGACAGGTCATCAGGAGGTATCCTAGACGTGGCCCTGGGATTTCTATGATGGCTTTTAGAAGTATCATTATCCACATACAGGTTACCTCCCTTCAGACCCTTATTAAAAACATATATTCGCCGGGCGGTGCATGCCTTTAATCCCAGCACTCGGGAGGAAGAGGCAGGTGGATCTCTGTGAGTTTGAGGCCAGCCTGGTCTACAAGAGCTAGTTTCAGGACAGGCTCCAAAGCCACAGAGAAACCCTGTCTCAAAAACAAACAAACAAACAAACAAAAAAAAACCCATATATTTTAAAATTGACTTAGAAACTACCTTTCCATGTGGACTTTTCATGTATCATTAGTTTTGGTTAGCCCCACCCCTTTACTTCCTGTTGTGTGATACTTTGATTACATTCTGACAATAAACTTTGCTTTGAGTCAGATGATAGAGCTAACCACTAGCCGACCAAAATTAAGCATAGAGGTTTTGGAGGACAGATAGAAAGACAGGAAGTAGAAACGCAGGGCTTAGAGAGGAACTCAGTCCTTTTCAGATGGAGGAGACAGAGATAGGAGGTTACTGGTCACTTTGATCATTCAGGTTCTTACCCCAATATCTGACTCCCAAGTTTTGATTGGGAAAGAATAATTAGGTAAATACATCAACTCTCCCCCCCATCCTCCCTACCCCCAAGCCCAGTAAATGCACCCTCTGCTTTGGTATCACATGTGTCCTAACATACCCCTCTCTTAAGTCCACTGCTTCCAGTCCTTACTGACCATTTTCTAGCTTCCCAGTCTCTACAGGTGCTCCAAGTTGAACACTGAACTCTAAAAATTCAAAGCTAAACTAAGATCCACATAGGAGAAAGACTATGCGGCATTTGTCTTTCTGGGTTACCTTACTCAGTATAATAGTTTCTAGATCCATCTATTTACCCGAAAGTTTCATTTTTCCTTAGAGTTGAATAAAATTCCACCGTGTAAATGTATCAAATTTTCATCTCAGCCAGGAGTTGATGGACATCTAGGCTGGTTCCATGTCCTACCTGTCATGAACAGAACAGTAGTGAGCGTGGACATACAGGTAACCCTGTATCAGGACATACAGTCTTTTGGCTATATGCCTGGGAATGATAAACTTGGGATACGTGGTGGCTCTATTTTTAGCTTTTAGAGAAACCCCTGCATGGATTTTCGAAGTGACTGCACCAGTTTTATGCTCCCACCAATATGAGGTAAAAGTTCCCCTCTCTCCCTATCCTCGTCAGCATTTGTTTCCTGGATGACAGCTATCCTGACCGCATGAAATAGAACCTCAAAAGGATCTCTGAGTGTGAGACCAGCCTGGTCTACAGAGTGAATTCCAGGACAGTCAGTGCTGCAGAGAGAAATCCCATCTTGAAAAACAAACCAACAACAGCAATAACAACAACAAAATGGGTCTGGAGAGATGGCTCAATGGATAAGAATACTTATTGCTCTTGCAGAGGATCTGGGTGCTGGTTCCCAACACCCACACTGTGGTTCACAACCTTCTATACAGTTCTAGGGGATTGTGTGCCCTCTTCTGAACTCTGCAGGCGACAAGCATATATGCGGTGCATATTCATACATGCAGGCAAATCACTCAATAACATGCTTTCTTTTGGGCCCCCAACCAGCTCCCAAATCTTGACATAAGACTTATTCTTAGTTATGAATGCTTGACCTTATTGTAGCTCTTATTTTAATCTGCTTCTCTTTATTTATATTTTGCCGTGGGCCTTCTTACCTTTCTTTCTGTCTGTCCTACTTTCCTGTTTCTCGTGTCTGTCTGACTGGCAGCTTCTGGCCCTAGGCATGTTCATCTCTTTCTCCCTTCTTTTCTTCTCTCCTCTCTCGAGCATAGATTTCTCCTCCTATTTATACCTTCTGCCCGCCAGCCTTGCCTATCTCTCTTCTTCCTAGCTATTGACCGTTCAGTTTCTTATAACACCAATCAGGTGCCTTAGACAGGCAAGGTGGAACCAATGAAATGTATCTTTACTTAACTAAACAAAGTGGAACCAACGAAACATATCTTTACATAACTAAACAAAGGCAGCAGAAACACATGTGACACACCTTTACCCAGTCAAAGTAACATTCCACAGCATGAACGAGTGTAACACACCTTTACATAGTTACAATTAAAATAATATTCCACAACAACACACAGACATAAAATAAAATAAATAAATCTAATAAAAATACAGTTTAAAGGAAGGAAGGGTTTATTTTTGCTCACAGCTTCTTCAGTCCCACCTGACTGCCCCAATGCTTTGTGCCTGGGTAAGGCAGACCATCATGGCAGCAGGAGGCAGGGAGACAGGAAGGAGACAGCAACAAGATGTGCTCTTCAAACACACGGCTCCACTTCCTTCAACCAAGCTCCATACTGAAGAGTGCATTCACCTAAGTGTTCATCAGTGGGTCAATACATTGAAGGCCGAGCTCTCATGACTCACTCACTTCCCAGCAACACCATCAGCACATGTTGCCATCTTGGGGAGCCCGTTAAGAGAAAGTGAGTCTGAACTATAGCAATAGTGGGACCCCAAGACTCACTCTGATGAGTCAATGGATACTTAGAACTCAAAGTGGAACAGAGATAAAGCTCTTCAGTTAAATTACCTTATTGACCAAATGGATTTAGCAGGTGTACAGAATCCTTCTGCCTTGAGCCAAGGACCTGCTCCCTCTGAGCTATGTTCCCAGCCTTCCTTTTACATTTTGTTTTGCAACTAAGTCTCACCTGTGCTTAAACTCACCCTTTAGTACAGCCTGGTCTACAAATCAAGTTTCAGGACACCCAGGGCTGTCACACAGAAACCCTGTCTCAGTGGGGGGCAGGGGGGAAGAAGTTCAAGGCCATCCTTGGTTATGTAGCAAGCTTGAGGAAAGCCTGGGTTCCTTGAGACTCTGACCCCCCCAAATACCTAGCAAACACACACTCACAAACAAATGTAACCAAGGACAAACCAAACTCCTAAGTCAGTAAAAGGGAAGAAATAATAAGATCAGAGCAGAAATAAAGAAGACTAAAAAAAAAATCAATTAAAAAAGAGTTGATGAAACAAAGAATTGGTAAACCTAGAGCTTAAGCAACCAAGTGAGGGGGGACAGAGAATGGGATAGAGGACCCTGACATATAAAACAATGCATTGTAACTGGTACCACAGAAATGAAAAGGATCATTTGGGAATGGTTTTAAAAACTACGTGCAAATAAGTTGAAAAAAAAAGATCTAGAAGAAACAGACAAATTTCTGGACACAAATGACCTACCAAAATTAAACCAAGAGATTACAAAACTTAATAGTCAGCAGTTTAAGGGAGAATGAGCATTGATCCTAATTCTTCACACAGAGTAACGGTTTAAGGGAGAATGAGCATTGATCCTAATTCTTCACACAGAGCAACAGTTTAAGGGAGAATGAGCATTGATCCTAATTCTTCACACAGAGCAACAGTTTAAGGGAGAATGAGCATTGATCCTAATTCTTCACACAGAGCAACATTTTGCTGTTACCAAAACCTGAAAATATAAAAATGAAGGACAGTCAGAGAGATGGATGGAGGACAGAAGGTAAAAAGGAAGGAAGGGAGGGAGGCAGGGAGGGAGGGAGGGAGAGAGGGAGGGAGGAAGGAAGGAGAGAAAACAACAAACCAGGGCACAGAACTTTTGATTTTTGTCTAGCTGTGACTGTGACCCTCTTCTACCCTCAGAAGGGCTTCCCCCCTCAATAAACTATCTATGTTAGTAGAACTAGGAGGAGAAGAAGAAGGCTTGATTTCATTCCAAGCATGCAAGAATGGCCAAATGCCATTTGAAAATTATTGGGTACAAGCCAGAACAAAAATAATTAAGGGCAAAAATTGTGCCATCCTTTTTTTTCTAGATAGAAGCATCATCCTTTGGTGTAGAAAAATGTGAATTTGTGCTTAGAAAGTCCTAAGAACCTACACTAAGACTCTGAAACCAATAAACAATTTCAGCAGAACAGCAAGATATAAAAACAAAGTACAAAAATCAGTACTGTTTCTTTTTTATATATACAAGGCATCAACCAGGTAGTCCAGGCTAGCCCCAAACTCTCCTCTTCTTGCCTCCTCTCCTTTGCATTGTGATTAAGGCTGTGCTCTATCCTGCCCATTAGTCGGTAGCTTTTCATACAATAACAATGAACTTACTATTGTTCATTGGAGAAATTAGGAAACTAACACATTCATAAACTTGTGAGAACAATTCAAGAGTAAAGCTAAGCAAGAGGAGGAAGGACTTCTACAATAAACATTATAAAACACACTGAAGATAAAAGTTAAGGACACACGGAGACAGAAAAACCTGTATGTCCACGGGTTGGGAAGTTGCTATTGCTGCAATACCTAGTGCAGAAAGAAAGCTACAGATTCGGTGCCATCTGCATCAAAACGACAATGATTCTATTCACACGACCAGGAAAGAATCCTAAAATTCATATAAAGCACAAAAGGTCCCAAGTAGTCAAAACAATCATAAAGAAAAAGAAATCTTGGCAGCAACACAATACAGCATTATAAGATACATTGTGGAGGGATCGAAGAGCCCAAAGCACCAGAAACTTTGGAAAGAGGACCTGGGTTAGACCCCAGCACCCACCAGGCAGCTCATAACCATCTGTCACTCTAGTTGTGGAAAATCCAACGCTTTCTTCTGGTGTCCTTGGACACCAGACATGCATGTAGTGCACAGATATAAATGCAGGCAAAGCAGTCACACACAGGGAAAAATCAGCCAAACAAAAAAACCACCCAAACACATAAGATGTATTTTTTTTAAAAAAAAAATGGACACACTGTGGAGTCGCAGTAACAAAACAGCATGGAGCTGGCATAGACGCAGACATGTCGGCTGGTGGAGCAGTACCTAAGGTAGATACTTGTCTAAAAGATAGATTCCTACAGTTTCAATCTCACGTCTGCTATTGCTCCTACCAGCGTGCTCTTTCTGGTCTCCTTACGGTTTTCTACAGCAGTTTGCCTCTCTTGGCAGTCAGTGTTTGACCTTATAGTTTAGCCTCAAAACATTTTCACTCGCTGCCAGGTACAAGTACAGGGATTCTCTGTAATCCCAGGGCATGGGATGTGGGATCAGGAGGTTCAAGGTTATGTCTGCAGGACTGGAGGCAGAGAAAGATAAAGAGAGATAAGGAGATGTTTCACATCTCTTCATATTTACCATACTGCCCAAGTAAGGTATAAACAAGTGTCTGAAACCCAGTTCAGGGTAGGGATGACGCTGACCCAGATGCCACAATTTCTATACTTCAACATTTCCATACTGAACTCATTGAACTCTGTGTCAATTATGGACAAATTCGGGAGATTT
The DNA here is from genome assembly GCF_982192425.1 of Myodes glareolus. Lineage (NCBI taxonomy): Eukaryota > Metazoa > Chordata > Mammalia > Rodentia > Cricetidae > Myodes > Myodes glareolus. The sequence continues at coordinate 42,199,896 of NC_142036.1, read as the reverse complement.
CAGAGGGAAATCTGTCAGGGAGTTTCCTTAATCTGAAATAGAGAACTTCAGGGTTAGGTCAAGCAAAGAATGTTTTCTTTCTCGTGAAATCCAACTGCATAGGGGACAGAAAACAATGCTTCGGTTTAATTCTGGACACAGTGTGTCATCCATTTGGGTAGTGAGGACAGCTACCTCCAGTCAGTGAACTACCCTAGAATTTTCATATCCCATAGAATTTTCTGATCTGTCATGGGCACAGAGAACTTTGAGTGGCAGCTAAATTCTTCATAGATATTGTACTCCCGACACTGGGACTGCAAAGCAGCTGCATTTCCCAGCTTTGAGGAAGGGAACCTTCCCATGAAGCTGCTTTCAGTAGCCAGTCCCAGGCCTCTCCCTTGTTTTCTTTTACCTTGTTGGACTCTAGAGTTCAATTATGGAGGAGTCGCCCCAAGAAAACACTCTCACACCGCAGTTGATGTAAAAGCATGAGGATTTTAATTCTGTCACGACAGGGTCACTCAGCCTTCAAGCCAAGGACCCTGAATAGCTGGTACAGGCTACTTTTAAAGCAAAAAGCCATAGAAACAAGGGGTGGAAACTCGGGGGTTGTTTTCCAACTATTGGGATTGGCTTATTCAAAGGGCTATTAACAATTGGTCTGAGCCTGGACTGGAAGGCGGTTGCCAGATCAGGTGAGGTAAGAGGAAGCATTTGAGGGTTACTTTGACCCCTATCCAGGGACTGAGTCAAAACATCAGGAACTGGGTCAACATCTTAAGGGTTATCTTGCCCCAATTTCAATAAATGAGTTCTATCTGGAGAACATTCACAAAGACTCAGGAAGATGGAAAGTTTTCAACATTTCAGTACGTATGTGGGTAATTGTTAGATTCCTGGTTCCCAGGGGAGAGGAAAAAGCACTAAGGCTGAGAGGCCTCAGAGTTATTTTAGAGTTCTACATCCTCATGCTTTAGAGAATCATCTGGGGCATCATGGGAAGGGAAGGGAAGCTGCTTTCTCCATTCTGCTCGCACATTTTAAGATCTATGTTGGGAGTTGGGGAAGCCAGGCAAGGTTTTTTTGTTTGTTTGTTTTTGATTTTTGATTTTTATTTCAAGCTGAGCTGTCACAGAATGAAAGGCCACTGTCACTTAGGAACAGGTATTTCAAATACCCAGCAGCAGTTGCTTCATTAGCAGGAATGGGGAGAAAGGTCAGTAAAACCTGAACTTGAGGTCCATGGAAAAACTTTCTCAGTTTGCAAGTATTTATTGAGCTTCTGTTGGATACCTTCCACCTGCATATCCTTGCTTTCCATGCTGCCCACTCTACTGCTATGCAGAACTGAGCTGCAGGAGGGAGCGCGCGCGCACACACACACACACACACACACACACACACACACACGCGCGCACTGGCTGTGATGTTCAGCCAAGCAGAGGCACTGGCGACAAGTCAACAAAAGAAGAAAGGAATCAAAGTATCCCATCTACCCGCGTCTGCGTACCATCCAAGGTCCCTTGACTCTGGCTCAGAGAGCTGCAGCTCCTGTCAGGCAGCCATCTTCCCTTTAGGTGGGGGACCACAGTTTTGTACCAAACACCGTTGTATCCTTTTGCTCCCAAACCTTCCCACGCTTTTGTGAAAGACTGTAATCCCTTTGTGAAACTTCCTCCTGTTGCCACATTTGTATGGACCACTTGCTTCGGGACAGAACTCAGACTGAAAGAACCCTAGTGGTGGAAATCCAACTTGACATGGATAGCAGCTAGATATGTATGCGTGTGTGGTGCGGGGAGGGAAGAGAGGGATGGGGAGGGGAGACATGATGACACGAGACACAACGCCCCTTCCCCAAGTGAAACCCAGGCTACCAGCAGCGCATCCCCTTCTTATTTACTAGCCCTACTATGCCTTTCAGATAAGGGAAATACATCGGGAAAACTGTGCCTTTCTAAAGGTCCTCAATATTTAACAACAGTCGAACTCCATAAACACTGAGCTGAACTGGAAATTTCGAGGGAAATTCTTGGTCAGAGACTAGGGGTTAAGAGGAAACTGGGCCATGCATGTTTCTTGAGGGAACCACCTGAATTTCAATGTGGAGCTGCAGCTTCTAATCTTTTCAGCTTGACTGTCATTGTGCTTTGACTTAAGACACCCTTTGGATTTCCAGGCGAGTCTTTGTTCTTACCAAACATTCTCCTTTTCTATCGGGAATCTTGAATTTGCACAAAGAAGCCTCAGAGATTGGAGGATGTGTCCGAGGCCAACCAATGGGAGTGGACCGAGTCGTCCCGCCCGCGACTACAACTCCAGGAGTTCAGTCCACCCGCTCCAACTCGTCCAGCTCGAGATGATGGCGACGCTGAGCTTGGAGCCCGCGGGCCGCAGCTGCTGGGACGAGCCGCTGAGCATCGCCGTGCGCGGCCTGGCCCCCGATCAGCCCGTCACGCTACGCGCCGCCCTGCGCGACGAGAAAGGCGCCCTCTTCCGCGCCCACGCGCGCTACCGCGCCGACCCCCACGGCGAGCTGGACCTGGCGCGCGCGCCCGCGCTGGGCGGCAGCTTCGCGGGGCTCGAGCCCATGGGGCTGCTCTGGGCCATGGAGCCCGATCGGCCCTTCTGGCGCTTGATCAAGCGCGACGTGCAGACGCCCTTCGTGGTGGAGCTGGAGGTGCTGGACGGCCACGAGCCCGATGGCGGGCGGCTGCTGGCGCGGGCGGTGCACGAGCGTCACTTCATGGCTCCCGGGGTGCGGCGCGTGCCCGTGCGCGAGGGTCGTGTGCGCGCCACGCTCTTCCTGCCTCCAGGTGAGCAGCCCTCCACCTTCCCTTGCTCAAAGTTCCTCTGTGATTTTAAGTGAAGAAAAAGGTAGCTCCCAATGACTTGGGACTCAGAGGAAAGGAGACTGGACCCAGCTGGAAGGGGCCTGTTATGATGATGCTGTTTCTCTGAAGCTGGTCCTTTATTCTGCTGCTAAGTTAAAAGACTTTTTAAGGAAAAGAACAGGACACTTGTAATATAAAATTAAAACTAGTGATAATAAACGGGGCTGAGGTGGCACACTCCTTTAATCCCAGCACTTGACAAGCAGAGGCAGACCCGTTTTTAAGTTTGAGGCCAACCTGGTCTACAGAGTGTGTTCCAGGACAGCCAGGCTACACAGATAAGCCCTGTCTCAATAAATAAATAAATAAATAAATAAATAAATAAATAAATAAATACACACATAAATAAATAAATAAAAATAAAAAATAAAAAATTGCCATCTTTAAATATATTTTAAATGTTAAATTTGTTTTGAGCTGTGCGTTAGAGCACAGCAGGTTGGGACACCAAAGCAAAAGGCTGTCTTGAACTTTGGAGCTCAGGCTAGTCTGGTCAAGTCCTTTTCAAAACAAGGAATGTTTCTTTTCTTCCTTCCTTCCTTCCTTCTTTCCTTCCTTCCTTTCTTCCTCCTTCCTCTTCTTCATCCTCCTTCTTCTCCTCCTCTTCTGTTTTCCAATACAGGGTTTCCCTGTCCTGGAACTCGCTCTGTAAACCAGGCTGGCCTTAAACTCAGAGACCCACCTCCCTCTGTCTCCTGAATGCTAGGATTAAAGATGTGGACCACCACTGACTGGTCAAGGGATATTTCTGGCTTCTGCTGGTTTTCTTTCCATTCCCACACTAGGTTAAGATTTCTGTCAACTAGCAGTTAGACTGACAAGCTGAGATCATTGCATAGTCATACATAAAATGATGCTGACTTAGCCTCTTTAGTAACTGACGAAATGCAAAATAAAACGGCGAACTATATAGCATAGCTTCAAGAGTAACAAAGCTTTCAAAGCCTAACATTCCAACTCTTGTTAAACGCTTGGAGGAAGGGTCACTCAGTACATAACTAGAGAGAGTGGGGGGTGTGCATCCAGCTATTCTGGGAAGCAATTGCTTTTTAACTAGGTAGATCAATATGCAATTCTACCATTGTATGCACATGTGTACTGAAAGCTTGTTGCTTGGAAATAGTCCAGATGCCCCCACCTACCAATAATGAAGCTGATGAATGAATAGAGGCACATTTCTAGAAGTCAAAATAATCGTCCCTCAGCTTCTGTGCTCAACCCAAATGAAATCATAGGGAGACAAGCTCTCCAGTCGCTGGTCATTGCCCCTAGTGTTAGCAGCAAGGAGCCACAGAAGTGAGAAGCAGGAGCAACCATTAGTGGCATCCTCCAGTGTCACAGTCCTGCAGGCCTTGGGTATCAGGCCAAGGCCAATGTTACATCCTGAGGTGCAAGAGGTGCAAGACCCTGAACCTCTGTAGCTTGACAACTTTCTGGAATCCTGGAATATTCTGGGGACCAGCAATGCGCCCCCCCACCCCCCAGCTTTTGTTCTTCTTTAGTCTCGGCTCACTACTCTCTCTTGCTATCTCTCTATTTCCACATTTCTGATTCTTTCCCTGGCTACTCTTAAATCATTTGGCTGCTTCTTCAGCCAGCTGCCTGAACCCTCCCCAGCACAGCGGCGGCTGCCATGACAACTCAGGAAGCCTGCCCCTTGCCAGAGGATGGAGCTCCAGGCTGACACACTTGCCAGCTGCTTAGAAGTTGCAGTATCCATTCAGGAGCTGGGTGCCAGGTGCTGGGCACACACCAACACACAGAACTGCCGAGGGGTGAGAGCAGCCACCTGCGTTAGTGGTTTCACAACCTGCTCTGCTAAATGCTGAGCTGTCCTGACCTCTGTGGTTGCACTGGCTCTGCCTCATGCTCCCCGTGGTCTTTATGTTCCCAGCTTAGCCTACATTGAAAGTAGGCAAGAAAAGACCACTCCAGAGAAGCCTTTGTCCAATGTTGTGCACCAGGGGAGGCAGGATTGAAAAGAATGTCTCTCTGAGGACTTGCTGAATAACCTGCTTGCCTTTGTTAGAGAAGGATCATCTGATCAATTACAGTCTAGCCTCTTAGCACCCATCACAATAACTCACAATAACTGAGATTGGTGTTTTAGACCAAGCACAGATTTACCTTCAGGTACAACTGCCAGACTAGTAGGGGAAATGCCCCCTCCACACACACACCAAGGTGGAAATGGTTATAACAGAAAGTCTGGTACAAGTTGTTTCTAAGGGCCCTGGCAATAGCTACACTGATGGCCGAAGATACAAAATAATCCCACACTAGTTCAGATTACATATAATAAAGAGTTATTTATTTAGGGGAGACTCACAGATCACTGTCCTAGATCACAGTCCTCTGCACGAGCGGGAAACAGGAACAGAGTCTAGCAGCCGGAAGTGAGAGCCGTAAGCAAAAGAGTGAGCCCAAGCTTTACACCTGCATTTATAATATGAAAGACCATGCCCCAGTGGTCTGAAGGAGTGGAAGGAGCTCCCACAGCACCTCCCCCTTTTGTTTAAATAAGAGAGTTCCAAACCCAATACAAAACTGTATACACTAGGAACAGATATTAAATATAAGATTAAAATTACAACCAGCATAAACAATATTAAGCAAGGAACATGTGCTAAAATGTTTTAATAAGCATTCTATCCTAAGGACTCTAAGTCTTGTATTGGAAACGGCTTGGCTAGATCAAAAGAGGATGGTAACTACGACTATCTAATCTTCAACCCCATCAAAGGCCTGAGAAGAGAGATAATATTACTTGAGTAGGCAAGCAGCTTCCAAAATGTGCAGTGGATAACAGAGATGACTGGCTGCCTGAGCAATCACCCAAAGTCTCATTTGCAATGTTGAAGCAATCACCTTTGTCTATGGCCTAGAGTAACTTACAGACCATTTTCAGAGGCAGGAAAAATTTCAAAACCATCTTACCCTGTCTTGGCAAGATTTGACACTTTTTTTTGTATGCTGTTCAGTCTGGACATTGTGCACTTTACCAGTGGTTGAGGCATGGTCAGTTCCTTGCCCAAAGGCCAGTTATGCTGAGAAGAAGACAAACTCCAAGTGGACTGTCTTTGGTCCTCAACACTCTCTTGGGAATAGATCAGTGTTGCCAGGAGCAATTGTATCTCACATCAACAGAATCCTGAGTTATTTAAATGCCATGTTCTACAGATCTTTGAAGTGGTTGAAGGTTACTTATTTATGCAGAATACAATCTCTATGTATCCAAAGAACCTAATTAGCCTGACTAAAAGTATAACAAACATGAATGACTATTGACCTATAATACTTAATGCCCATATATATATATATATCAAAGATTAAGGTTTTATATCAGAATATTGAACAGTCTTTAAAAAACTGTGCAGTAAAGGAGGACAATGACATCAAAATGTAAACAATGTATAAATAGCTTAATCAGAGGTAAAAATATATAATGCAATATGATGAATATATCCTAAAATTGTATCAATGTCCAAAATGTCTTAAACAGAGGTAGAAATATGCATTCATACAATATGACAAAATAGCTTTGCATTGGTGTACAAATATTGTAAACAGAAATAACAAATATAATTTGAACTTGTATCAATATACAAGAAACTATACCAGTGTAAATTGTCCATAAATAATAGCTCACACGTATTTACTCTATTACTCACTATTATTATTAGTGTAAATAATTTCACACTAAATTATCTATTATCCCATTCAATCTTCCTTTTTTATTTTATTTTTGAGATCTCTAGGCCTACATAATTTCCACTCCAACCCCCCCCCAGCCCTATGTGAGTAACAATCAACCCCTAAATGGTGTCTCTAACTGTGAGGACAAACTTTGTTAGGAGAGGGGATGTGACTTTCTAGAATTGCTTCCATTGTCCAGCTCCTAAGCCAGCTCTTATTTTTAAGTAGAGATGTATACATGTCCAAATAATCAAATTTTACCATGCAGATAATACAGCATCATAAGGCAGATTTCTCTTTGCTTGTTGATTCTTTCTGGATAGTTATCTTTTTATCTTTAGGCATCTAGGTGTCCAAGGTCTCTCCACTCTTTGAAGATGAATATTTTCCTGCAAAGACAAGAACAGAACCTGCCCCAACCCTTATGAGGTTTTCTTACCACCTGTATGATTGTCACCTCTGTGGATAAGCCATCATTTCTCTTCATCAAGAGGTTCTCTTTTTCAAACCAAATCTTTATCAATTTTGATGGTATCCATAGCCTTTCTTCTCCTGTGGAAACAAGAGTGAAACCCCTTCCCCAGTGTAGCTTATCTGGTTTCCATTTTGAGGTCAGCACATCTTTGAAATATACAGACTGATTTAATTCAGAAGGTTTTTCTATTATCCAATGTCTCTTTGTTGTTGCTGTGCAGTTGCAGCCATGTGACAGAGAGAAGCTGGCAGCAGGCAACAGCACGTATTGCTTACTTAGGTACTGAAATATATGCTTTGTTTAACAAATTAAGAACAAATTAACGTGATCAAACGATTCCAAGAGTTGGGGCCCAGGTTAAAGAGAAAACCGAAAGTTTTCTGTCAATGTTAGTTGCAGACTGTGTGTACTGCAGGGATTGCAGGCAGCAGTGTGTGGGTTGCGAGCTGGGGAGCGCTGAGTAGCAACCTGCTGTATCTGAGGGCCAGCTCAAGCTACAGGTAGGAGAGTCAGTGCCCAATGCGCCAAGCAGCTGGCGGGGCCCATACCAAAAAGTGTGAACTGGTTCCCATGTTCGGGTGACAGATAATGGCAGAAGATACAAAATAATCCCAAGCTAGTTTAGAATTATATTTAATACATTTATGTAGGGGAGACTTACAGATCACTGTCCTAGATCACAATCCTCTGCATGAGCAGGAAACAGGAATAAAGTCTAGCAGCTGGAAGCGAGAGCCATAAGCAAGACAGCAAGCACAGGCTTTACAACTGCATTTATAGTATAAGAGACCACACCCAAGTGGGCTGGTATCTTAAAGGCTATTGGCTGAAGGAGTGGAAGGAGTTTCCACAGCACTGGCACCATAATGTTTTTTGTTTTGTTTTATTTTTATTCTTTGCTCTTTTGGGGGATCCTGCTACCTCCCAAATAAATGCATGAAGTCTTATTCTTACTTAGGAATAAGTAATGCCTGGCCTTAGTTTGACTTGTTTCTAGCCTGATTTTCTTAACTTAAATTCTCCCATCTATCTTTTGTCTCTGGGCTTTTCCTTTCTATATACCTTTCCTTCTTACTCGGTGACTTGCTGTGTAGCTTGGTGGCTGCCCCTGGAGGCCTCCTTTCCTCCTTTTCTTACTCCTCTCTCTTCTCTTTTTCTCCTTTTATTTATTCTATCTGTATGCCAGGCCCACCTATCCTTTCTCCTGCCTAGTTATTGGTTGTCCAACTCTCTATTAGACCAATCAGGTGTTTCAGACAGAGTAACACATCTTCACAAAGATAAACAAATGCAACATAAAAGAATGCAACACATCTTTGTATCATTAAACAATTGTTCCACAGTACAAACAAATGTAACACATCTTCAACTCATGTTACACAACAATAACACCCAGCCGTGGTGTTTGTGTGGTCATCTCATGGAGTGTTCAGGATGGTTGGTGCTGGCACAGGGTAGGTGAGCTCTCAGACTATTATTCCTTTTGTTCAAGGTAGCCAAGACTACAAAGAAAAGTTCAATACCTGTTGATTATTAAATACTTCTTACTAATGCTTAGTTCTGTTTCTTCCCCAGAACCTGGGCCCTATCCTGGGATCGTGGATCTTTTTGGAGTTGGAGGTGGCCTTCTGGAATATCGAGCAAGTCTGCTGGCTGGGAGGGGTTTTGCAGTCTTGGCTCTGGCTTATTATAACTACGATGACCTCCCCAAGAGCATGGAGGCCATGCACATGGAGTACTTTGAAGAAGCTGTGGACTACCTGCTTAGTCACCCTGAGGTTAGATCTCTCTCAGATTTTACTGGCCCCTGTCATACCTCATCATGTACTTGATTTCACAGAGCGAGTGAACTGATGACAGCCTCTCTCTATTTCACAAAGAGCCCAAGCTCATTGAGATTTCTAGGTTTGCTACAAGTAAAGGGATAGAAAAATAGGGCTCTCCCCAGCCAGTGCTCATTCAAATGATGTGCTCAGCAGGGTTCTCCTGCCTGTGTCCCCATGTCCCTGTGCCCCCATGTCCCTGTGTCCCCATACCCTTGTGTGAGCAGAGATGGAAGCACTGGGTGAACTTGACAGTCAGCAGCAGGAGACCATGGTGCGCTGAGCTTTCTAGCTTCAGCACAGCACAGGCTGGGTGCTAATCCTGGCTTGTTTTATAATTTTATAATCAGAACTTGAAGTGGCTGGAAGCGTTGGCGCTTTTTGAGAAGTGGAGCCAGGGTGGGCTGCATCTAGAGAGAAGTTTAAGAGCAGATTTTTGCCAATTTCGCACTCCACAAATTTGGCACTTCTGTTTCTCCTTTGATAAGTAGATATCCTAGTTTCATCTATTTTTGCAGTGATTAAACATACAAATACCACAACAAAAGCAACTCATGGGGAAAAGGCTTCTTTTAACTCACAGTCCATCAAGGTAGGGAAGTCACAGGGGCAGATGCTGGTCATACCACATTCATCTTCAGGATCAGAGAGCCAAGAATCCACGCATGCTGATACGCAGCTCTTTTTTTTCCAGTTTTATACAGCCTAGGGTCTGGTTTTAGAAATAGCGCCACCTACATTCAAGGTAGGTATTCCCACCTCAGTTAGTGAAATTAAAAAATTCCCATAAGGGGCTAGGGAGATGGCTAAGGGGTTAAGAGTACTGACTACTCTTCCTGAAGTCCTGAGTTCAATTCCCAGCAACCACATGGTGGTTCAAAACCATTTATAATGGGATCTGATGTCTTCTTCTAACATGCAGGTTTACATGCAGAGCACACATACATAAAATATAAATAAAAAAGAGAAAGGATCCCCTTAAAGACATGTCTATAGGTCAACCCAGCCTAGGTTACTTGATTTAACTCCCTCCCCAGGTATGTCTAGATTATGTTAAGTTGACAATTAAAAGATTTCATAGTACGGTAATTAAAACATATTTGATCATGTAATTATTAGTATTTTAGTGGGGCGTTACATTTTAAAGTGGTCAAGGATACTGTTGCCAGAGGGGAGGGGTAGAAAGAAGAGAAAGAAAGAGAAAGTGATTTATTGATTGATTGATTGATTGTTTTCTATGAGAGGTCAGCCAAATAGCCATTGGCTTATAACCCAGAGGCCCCTGGGATTCAGGACAGGGGCAGTCCTTGTGGGATGGCGCCCAGAAGGCACAGAGTAGGGACCGGAAGAAAGGAAAGTACAACAGACATCTTCCCACAGGTTTAGCAGGGAACCTGGAAGAGAACAGAGTCATAACTAGCATGGCCTAGGGTACAGGGCTGTGAGGACATAGGAGAGGCCCAGAGCAGAGAGGACCTGGAGGACCAGCAGAAAGAAGTCAGGAGCAGAGAAGCCCGGAAGTGAGTGTGGGAGGCCAACCCTGGAGCAAGACAGTGGACAGCATCCCAAACCCAAGGAGAGGTGGCCCCTGTGGGACGTCTGAGAGCTCGAGCAGCCGTGGGAATAGGTAGAGTGGGGAGTGAGGAAATGAGACATTCCTCCTGATGGCTTCTGTTTTCTCACTGCCGTATGAAAAGCTGAAGGTGGGGCATGTGGGGCTCAAGAGGATGAGGAGGTAGGAGAGGGTGTGAGGTGGTCCTCTGGAGATGGGGGAAGCCAAACACCAGTGATGCGTGGCAGGGCTGATGGGCACATGGGTGCTCGAGTCAAATGAAAGGTCAGCCAACAGGAATGTTTGTTTTCCTTAGTTTCTTGGGGTCCATTGTCTCAATAGTCTAATGACCAAAAGGAGAGGTGCAGTGTCTTCTTAGGGAATCTTCATTCCTGCTAGAATGGTTTAAAAAAATAGATTCCAGATGTTGGCTGTGGTCCATGTACTTTTCCAACTGGGCCTACTCGCTGTTTGATACTGTTCCTGGATTAATTCTCTCTCTCTCTCTCTCTCTCTCTCTCTCTCTCTCTCTCTCTCTTTTTTAAATATTTTTCTCAGGTAAAAGGTCCAGGAATTGGGATTCTTGGGATTTCCAAAGGGGGTGAACTTGGCCTTGCTATGGCCTCCTTCCTGAAGGGCATCAAAGCTGCTGTGTTTATCAATGGCTCTGCGGTCGCTGTTGGGAACACCATAAACTACAAGGATGAGACTATCCCTCCAGTGTCTCATCTGAGAGATCAAATCAAAGTGACCAAAGATGGCCTCTTGGATGTTGTGGAAGGGCTTCAAAGCCCTTTGGTAGAGACGAAGAGCGTCATCCCTGTGGAAAGGTCTGACACCACCTTCCTGTTCCTTGTGGGTCAGGATGACCACAACTGGAAGAGCGAATTCTATGCCAATGAGATCTCCAAGCGCTTACAGGCCCATGGGAAGGAGAAGCCCCAGGTCATCCTCTACCCAGAAGCGGGGCACTATATTGAGCCCCCTTACTTCCCGCTGTACAAGGCTGGCATGCACGTCCTGGTGGGTACTAATATCATCTTTGGAGGGGAGCCCAAGCCTCATGCCATGGCCCAGGTGGATGCGTGGCAGCAACTGCAGACTTTCTTCCACAAACACCTGGGTAGTAAGAATTAGGGGGTTATGAGCTGGAGAGATGGCTCAGCCATTAAAGGCTAGGCTCACAACAAAACTAAAAGAATTAGGGGGTGACTCCTCAAATATTATCCATTGTCTGATGGTTTGGCGGGGGGAAGTTCAAACACATTGTAAAAACATCAGTTAAGATTACTTTATCTATGTGGTGGCGCACGCATTTAATCCCAGCACTCGGGAGGCAGAGGCAGGTGGATCTTTGTGAGTTTGAGGCCAGCCTGGTCTACAAGAGCTAGTTCCAGGACAGGCTCCAAAGCGACAGAGAAACCCTGTCACAAAAAAATAAAAAAAGAATGATTTTATGTAATCAGTGCTGAACATAGGGCTTATGCAAGGCTAGAAATGTGGTTCAGTGGTAGAGTACATGACTGTCTTGTGAAGTCTCCGGGTTCAATCCCAAGTGCTGTAGGAAAATAGACAAATGTTTTATGAAAACTGTACATATTCAAGAAATTGTGCTCAGAATAAAAAGAACACCATGAATAGTCACACTGTTGTGTCATTAAAGATTATGTCCTTTAATTCTTGGGGTGGTGTTGCTGTTATCATCTTCCTTCCAAAAAGTGACTTTGAGGGTCCCTTTTCAGATGCTTAACACATTACAAGCAGCAGCGGAAAGAAGGCTTTTGTTGCACACATATCCAACAAGAACACCTGTTGTTTTAACAAAAATCTCAATCATTTAATTTTATCTGTAAAGACTGGGAATCAGATGCTGGGGTGAAAACCTGCTAGCTCAGAGAGGCAGAGAAAGCACCCAGATGACCTTTCTCCTCTGGAATTGTCCCAGAAAGAGGCCTTTCTCCTATGCCATCTCAAACAAAACTCAAACTGGATGTCCCTCTTTTCTACTCTCTCTCTCTCTCTCTCTCTCTCTCTCTCTCTCTCTCTCTCCACTCTCCTGACTTCCTCCTGCTCTCTATGTTTTTTTCTGTCAACATGCTGCTTGCTCTGCCTCTTGACCTATTGTTGGTTTTATTTTATCCTGTTTAGCAGACAGCTTTCGGTTAAAGGTGTGTGCTAGGGCTGAGCCACACCACAACTAGAAGCAGATTTTTCCAGTAAATAGTGCAATCGATCTTGGGGATCACTGTGTGATTGAATAGCCTACAACAAACATCGATTTTGCAAGGCAAACCAACAATGGTAAAAGAATCCCCTTCATATGATGTATGATGAGCTCTGTGCCATGACAACACTTGGGGATGGTGAGCATTCCATCTGGGAAGCCATAGAGCAGCTGGGGAAGGAAATGGAGAGTCTAGGATCCCATGTTGTGTCAACCTTCAAATCTGAGAGGCAAGGAAGAATGTTTGTGTGTAACAAACACTCTTGTCCCCACCCATTTAGCGCACAACAGCCCACTAGTTAGCTATTGGTCTTGTCAGCAAGGGACGAATGATTTCTTTACCCAGTGCTAGGTTCATGGTTGAGCCCTGCTCTTACAATACAAGACAGGTTGTCAGGAGAAAAGTGTATAAACTTAATTAATAAAAATGAAGCCTTCAGACACAAAGTCTCAAAGCAGTATTGTTGGGGGAAGTGTCGTTTGTTTGTCCCAGCAACTCAGCCACAAAAAAACCATATCATTTGCAATACTGTTTGGCCAATAGCTTAAGTGTATTTCTAGCTAATCTCATATCCTAAACAAACCCATCTCTATTATTCTGTATATTGCCACGTGGCTGTGGCTTACCAGCTAAAGTTCCCAGCTTCTGTCTCAGGTGGTGGATCCACGGCTTCTCTCTGACTCTACCTTCTTCCTCTGAGCATTCAGTTCCATCTTCCCTGCCTACCTAACTTCTGCCCTGCTATAGGTCCAAAGCAGTTTTTTATTCATTAACCAATAAAAACAACACATAGACAGAAGGACCTCCCACACCACAGTCTGGAATCCTGTGTGTTTAGCTGCTCAGTGTGATGGGAAGTACATAGCTTAGAAACATTTTTGGGAAAGAAGTAAGACCTGATGGTAATTAGCTGGAGGTGAGGAATGTAGGAAGGTGTGTCCCTTGGCTTCTCTTGCTGTGATAAAACGCCATGACCGAAGGCAGTTCGGGGAGGAAAGGGTTTACTTGGCTCATAGCTCCACATAACTGTCCATCATTCAAACAGTCAGGCCAGGAACCCAGGGCAAGAATCTGGCTGGAGGCAGGAACTGAAGCAGAAGCCATGGAAGGTACAGTTTCGGGATTGCTGTTCGTCACTTCTTCAGCCTGCTTTCCACTACTTGCCCAGGATCACCTGGCCAGTAGTGGCACCACCCAAAGTATTGGGCGCCTCCCCTATCAGTTATTAATAAAAGACAAATGTCCCCAGACTTGCCTACGGGCAATCTGTTTGCAGGCATTTTCTCCACCGAGGTTTCTTTTTTCCCAGATAACCCTGGTTCCCGTCAAACAAACAAAAGTCAACAAGCAGTAGAGCATTTGTGTTCAGAGTCCTTTCTGTTTCCTTGTCTGAGTAAGGAGGCTTCCTTCTTTCCTCTCTCTCTCTCTCTCCCTGCCACCCCCACCCCCGCACTTCCCTTATGTACGGCCACGCTACGCTATGTGGCCACAGTTGGACTGGAACTTGATACCCTCATGCCTCAGCTTCACGAGTCCCGAGCTGACAGTGATGTACTGCCACCCCTGACAAGAGGTCCCTTTCTCTGGGCTGTTTTTTTTCTGAATGATGTTTCTTTGGAATAGGGAGGGAACTTTGAAGCAAGGTCCTATGAAGTGCATAGGGAGAAGTAGGAGAGACAGTCACAGTAAAATGTCTGATATTCCATCACCTGTCTGGCCAAGGAAGAACAGTCCACTCAGCTACTGAGACCAGGACGCAGTCATCGGGCAGGGAGAGCAGCCAGTGCAACTCGGTGAGAGTCTCCCGATTGTGTCTGGCAGTTGGCTCCGCTGTACTCTCTGAGTACTCCACACATAACGGGCACAAACATTTTCCATACAGATTTCTCTAAAATCTGCATCAGCCTTTTTGACTTCAGGCTGCAGGGATTTGGGGGAAAGAGCAGTTTTTGCTTTCAGTATTTTTTTGACAGAAGAGTGTGAAAAAAAATTGGATATATTAGAATCCTAGTCAAATTTTGGGGTTGAGGACTAGAGGGAACTAGAGATCAGATTCGGTTTATTAGGGTAGGTAGCCTAGTGCCTGATGTCCATCGGGTTCTGCTACAGTCTTCCCCTCCCTCCCTTCTCTCCTTCCACTTGCAATCCTCCTGCCTCAGCCTTCTGAGCACTGGGAAACAGGTATGCTTCATAAACATAAGATTGAGAGGTTCTTTAGTGAGTCTCCCATATTTGTTTAATTTGTTTAATTCTTACTCAGCAATCAAGATTCAATCGTACATGAGGTTTTCATGAGGCACTCAAGAAAACTAGAGTTTGTTTGTTGAAATAGCTGGGAAGGTATCTACCTTATCAAAGCTGTAGAAAAGGATCCACGTGAAGATGGTCCACGAGCCTCTGAGGGCACATCAGGGCTGTCAACAGACTGCAAGGCGACAGATAAGAGAACGAGGCAGTCGTTTTCAAATTCATTTTATATTAACCTACAGCATAAATTGAACTAGAAAAATGTAATTGAAATCCATAGAAGGCAAGTATGTAAAATGTACCGGCTTCCTCTTCTGGGTCAGATATCTTTACTGAGTCTCTTGCGGTAAGCAAAAAGTCCTAGGTGAAGGGTCTTAAAGGGTTTGATGAGCTGAGAGGAATAAAGTAAACTTCTCGGAGTGGGGTGTGAGTGATGCTGGAGATGCAGAGGAAGCAGACTGCCACCACAGCCAGCTTATTGTCAGCTGGACCTGAAACTCAGAATTACAGCCCTGATACATCTCACAAAAGGCATCACGTTCACATTCAATGATATTCATGCATGATTTCACTAAGGGAAAAATACTGATATCATTAAAGAAAAACAAAACAAAAAAATCTCAAAACTATACCAAAAAACCCAAAACAAAACAAAATTAAAAAATTAAAAACAGTCAGGCCGTGGTGGTTCATGCCTTTAGTCCGAGTACTTGGGAGGCAGAGGCAGGTGGGTCTCCATGAGTTCAAGGCCAGTCTGGTCTACAGAGTGAGTTCCAGGATAGCTAGGGCTACACAGAGAAACCCTGTCTTGAAGGAAAAAAAGATGAAAGAAAGAAAAAATGAAGGAAGGAAGGAAGGAAAGATATAAGGAAGAAAGGAAGGAGGAAGGCAGGCAGGCAGGAAAGAAGGCAGGAAGGCAGGCAGGCAGGAAGGAACTAGTATACATACCAGAAACTATGAAGCTATGAAGCCATGAAAGATTTCCTAAATTCTAATTTCCCCCTGAAATCTCAGATTCATCACTGATAACAAAGTTGTTTTCCTTTAAGTACCAGGCTGATAGGGTTCTTTTTTTGAGAAAATGTCTCCCTAATATATAAGTCTTCATGACAATCATTCTGTCAAGTGGACTAAAACCCTGATATGTGTACATAGTATTGTATTGGAGAAATTTTATCGCTTGTCTGGGAAGATGGATCATCAGGTAACGTGCTGCCATGCAAGCCTGGTGACCTGAGTTCAATCCCAGGAAACCATGAAAAGTGGAAGGAGGGAACCGATTCCACAAAACCGTCCTCTACCTCTCTACCCATGATGCTGCATGCTCTGTCTGTCTTTCTCGCTTTCTTTCTCTCTCCCTCTCTTCTTCTTCCTCTCTCCTTCTCCCCCTCTTACACACATATCTTTCTTAAAGTTTTGTTTTATTTATTATTTTATGTGTATGGGTGTTTAACCTGCGTATACATCTATGCACCGAGTGTGCAGTGCCCACAGAGGCCAGAAGAGGGCGTTCGGTTCTCTGGAACTGGAGTTACAGATGTTTGTCGGTGCTGGGAATTGAACCCATATCATCTGGAAGAGGAGCCCATGCTTTTAGTCACTGAGTCGTTACCCTAGCCCCCATAAAATAAAAGGATTAAAAGAATAATAGAATTCTTACAGGGAAACAATGAAAAGACAAAGAACCTGCACACACTGTCAGTGGGATCTTGTGTCATTCGCCAAGGTTAAGTACAGCTCTGTTACCCAATCCAGCTATTCCAGTCCTAATATAAACGCAAGAGAATCGAGAGCATATGGACATACAAAAGCTCACAAACAAATGTTCATAATGGCTAAAAAAGCAGGTCAACCCAAATACATAGTACATTCCAGGTCAGTCATAGCTACACAAACAGTCTTCCCCTCAGCACCCCAAAAGGAGTAGTTGCATATCCAGGGGCTGGGAAGGATAATGGCTTAGATTCCCCGGCACCTATGCAAGTCACAGAAACTAGATACAAAAAGTTACATATTATATTATTGCCTTTATAATAAATATACAGGGAAAAAAACGAGTATAGAGAGAAAGCAAATAAATGGTTTTCTGCGTCTGCATACAGAGAGAATTTTGGGTGAATGGGAAATGACTACTAGTGGGCAGGGTTTCCTCCTGAGTAATAAAAATGCTGCAAAACTAGCCAATATTGGTAGCGAGAAGCTTCAGGGCTATCTCCCAAATACTGAATTGTACAGAGAAACAAATTACGTTGTATAGGTTATATCATATAGAAATGGTACCTTTTATTTTTTAAGATTTATTTACTTTTATGTGCACAAGTGTCTTGTACATATGTATGCGCACCATTTGTGTACCTGGTGCTCTTAGTGGGTCAGAAGAGGACATTGGATCCCCTGGGGCTGGAGTTATAGGTAGTTGTGGATTTGGGGAACCAAACCCAGGTCTTCTGCAAGAACAACAAGTGCTCTTAACTGTGGAGTCATCTCTGCAGCTCCTTGCTGCTGTTATTTTTTAAAATTAGACATATTCATAAAATTCAAATTCCTGTAAATGCAAACTGATTAAGTTAAGGGGGAGCCTTCTCTCTGTAAGCTTTAACCATTGGCAAAACAACAACAACAACAAAGTCAGGGGTCAGGCACAATAAAACTATAAAGAGAACTAAGAGATTAGAAATTTATTTTAAAATTTTTACATGAGGTGTGTGTGTGTGTGTGTGTGTGTGTGTATGTGTGTGTGTGTGTGTGAGTGCATGTGCGTGCGTGCGTGTATGCGCTTGTGGAGGCAAGAAGAGGGCATCAGATCTGTCCCATGGAGATGGGCTTACAGGGCTTACATCTAACGGGGGCTCTAAAAACTAAACTCCAGTCTTCTGTAAGAGCAGTTATGTGCTCTTAATCACTGAAGCATCTCTCCAGGTACCCCTTCCCTCCAGCCACCCAACCCCTTCAGGTATCCCATCCCTACAGCCACCCCACTCCTTCAGGTATCCCATCCCTACAGCCACCCCACCCCTTCAGGTATCCCATCCCTACAGCCACCCCACCCCTTCAGGTATCCCATCCCCCCCAGTCACCCCATCCCTATAGCCACCCTACCCCTCCAGGTACCCCATCCCCCCAGCCACTCCCGAATTGAAGGCCCCAAATGAATACACATTTGAAGATGGTGCTTACCTCTGAGTGTGATGAGCGTGGAGCGCATCAGAGATTCAGAGATGGGTACCATACCCTAACACCATGTGCCAATCATATTATTGTTCTTCAAAGCTTCAAATGTTTTACAATGATTTGTTTAATTTCACTAATTAGTGTTTATGAAAAGTAACAAAAATTCTTAAGAGGCAGAGTCTCACTTCGTAGTCCTGCCTATTCTGGAACTTACTATGTAAACCAGGCTGGCCTTGAACTCACAGAGATCTGCTTGCCTCCACCTCCCAAGTGCTGGGATTAAAGGCACCTTGTGATAGCACACCTATCCAGTAGCAAAAATTTTAAAAGAGGAGGGGGAGGAAAGGAAGGAAGAGATGGAGAGAGGGAGAGCAGCCACAGGCTGAAAACAATGGTAAAATAAGTATGTAATTAAAGACATAATCTATAACAGATAATTAACTCTTAAAACTCAACAAAAAAGAAAGTCTGATTAGAAATTGGGTACAAGGTGTAGATAGATGCTTCACAAATAAGGTCATAGAGATGGCAGATGAGCATATGAAAAAATGCTGACACCATATGATCAAAGACTTACAAATTAAAACAGGCTATGTAGTTACGAGAATAGCTGAAATATAAAGCACAGACAACAAATACCAACAGCCATGAACAATATAAACTGTCCTTGCTGGTGGGAATGCAGATGGGTACAACCTTTTCAGAAGTGGGCTTGTCACTGCCACCGTTTGATCAGCAAGCAAAATCCTTGGTGTTTACCCAAAGTCATGTCCACAAAATGCAAACTGATGTTTGTAGGAGTTTTTGAATGCTTAGAGCAGAATGTTTGCTGGGAGAAGGGGGTGTTGGTAGTGAGCCCAGAACCAGTGTAAGCCAACGTTCTACACCGTTCATATAACAGATGCTTGACCCCAGCACCTGGCCAGACATCCTCGTGATTTCCTAACATCCCATCAGTGGAAAGAGTCACCAGCTCAGCACCTGACAGAGTTACTCTCCCCAACTGGTCCAGTGAGTTAGAAGTAGGGTAAAGTTCATGGCAGGCTCTCAACTGGGTAACTTCTGCACAAAGCTCTGGGAAGTGAGCCAACAGCAGGATTAGCAGGACGATGTCCTTGTACCCAGACAGACAGTGGCTGTGTGGAAAATCACCTTCCATTTATGCTAACCTCTCTGAATGGCAGTGTCCTCTAAGGACAAAGGATGAGGCTGTGTAAAGGGAGAGACATAGAACTGCAATTTTATATCCAGTATCAGATTCCTGGGAAGACGCTGGATGCCCTAGTCTACAGGCCTGGAACAAAAACATCGTCATGAATTTCAGGGTTGTTTAGACACAAGGTCATGACTATGCAAATTTCTAGAAACCTCCATCTGCTGTGCAAGTCAGGATTGAGGATGTGGAGCAGGAAGGACCTGAGGTGGATAGACTGTGACAACCCTACAACACGGACAGACAGTGCCGAAAATCCCCGTGGTGACTTCATTCCCAGAGTGTCGTGTGCAGTTACTCACTGCTCTAAAGTTTGTGCTTGGAAATAATTTTAGCCTTAGACAAATCTTGAAAACATCTTAGAGGCCCTGATGCCCTCCACACAGGTTCCACTTTCCACACCCACAGTACCAGCTGTCGAAGTCGAGATGTCTGATCCCTTCAGCCCTCTGGCCTCCCCACGGTGCTGTAGTACCTGCCTGCCCCCCACTCCAAACATACAGAATAAAGTACACATATGTTTCGCAGTTTGCACCTTTTCTCTCCATTTTCCCTGTATGTTTAGGTTTGTGTAGGTAAGTAGGAGACACTCCCACTAGGAAATCTGAGATTTCTGGGTATTCATATATGAAGAGCTAGTGACCAGTGGAGGGGCCAGTACTCATTTAGCCTCTTTGGTGATCAAGGAATTACGTGATAAAACGTCAAAGTACATCAGAGCATCCGAGAGTGACAAAGACGCAGTCACCCAACTGCCCCATTTGTTGTCAGGCCTGGGAGAAAGGCACTGCCAGAGGACAGCCGAGTGCTTGGTTGTCCAGGACGTGATCAGATTTCTAATCTAATCTAAGGGAAATGAAGATGTGATCATGGTTGTTTGTCAGAAGCAGCCCAAGCAGCCACCAGCAATCGAGTGGAACAAAAAGGAGGTGCATTTCCAGCAGCCTGAGGACGTGAACCAGAACTCTAGGAAGAAGGAGTCTCCAAAGCAGCATTGGAGGAAATGTTCAAATCCCAAGACAGCACGTCCAATATCATGAGATAAAATTCACAATGAAAGAAAGTGTTTAAAGTCTGTAAATGCCGACAAAGAAAGGCAAGAGACAGCCACACACACTCCAGGCAGGGCCGAGGGAGAACAGGACGCAAGCATCCAGTGTCCATTTGTTTCGGCATTGTTGTCCAGCACAGTGCTGCCCACCTTGTGCTCCTTGGGATATTCTTGTTGTTGTTGTTGTTATTGTTGTTGTGATTTTGTTTTTCAAGTCAGAGTTCCACTGTGTTGTCCTGGCTATCCTGGAACATGTTCTGTAGACTAGATCGGCCTCAAACTCACAGAGATCCACCTGCCTCTGCCTCTGCCTCTGCCTCTGCCTCCTGAGTGCTAGGATTAAAGGCCGTGTGCTACCATGCCCAATTATGTGAACAGAGTTTTCCATTTCTATTGGTTAAACACCTCACCAGAGTGAGGAAGCTGGATAGTATGGCAAGAATATGTAGTCGGGCCATCAGCTCACAAATAACAACATGGAGACTTCTTATTAATTATGAAAGCTTGGCCAACTGCTTAGGCTTGTACCTACTTAGCTCTTATAACTTAACATATATATATGTTATATATAAATAACTTAACATATATATATTAATATATGTTTTATCATGTGGCGTTACCTCTCTTCCACCTTGCACCTCCTGTTTCTTCTCTATCTGGTAACTCCAACCTTCTTCTTCCCAGAGTTCTCTCTGTCTCTGAAAGTCCTGCCTATCTCTCCTGTCTAGTTATTGACTGTTCCAACTTTTTTATTACACCAACCACAGGGATACATTTTCACAGTGTACAAATACCCCACAAGAATAGAAGGTTTGCCTTCGTGAGCCTACTGCCCACTAGTTTCTTCATGGTTTTTATGTTACACCAGCATTGGGTGAGGTTTCTGACTGCTGTGTATCCTTAGTGGCAGCTGGGACTGTCCTGTCTGTGGGGTAGTGGATGGCAGTGTTTCTGTTGCTATCGTTCATTTGCAGAATATTTTCAATGTCAAAAATACCAAATATTTTTTGCAAATATCCATTGAGATTTGAGGTTCTGAATAACAAGAGAAATACAGATTTACCCAAGGCCACTCTGAGTATTTGAAGGCCGTAAGTCTTGCAGGAAATTTTGATTATTGAAAAAAAAAAGAAAGAAAAGAAAAGAAAAGGAAAAGGAACAAATGCCTTTGGCTGTCACTGCAAAAAGTTTCAGTCTGTTTATTTTTTACTCATTTTTGAAGTAATGTTTAGTTTTGGTTTTGTTTCTTCCCTAGAACCTGGGCCCTGTTCTGGGAGTGAACCATTTTGGAGTTGGAGGTGACCTTCTGGAGTGTGGTGCTGGTTGGAAAGGGTTTCACTGTGATGGATCCAGCCTTTTGTAACTATGACGACCTTCCCCAGAACCTCTCTCTGGAGCCTTTTGTAACTATGACGACCTCCCCCAGATCCTCTCTCTGGAGCGTTTTGAAGAAGCTGGGAAGTTTAACAGAGACCAGTGCTTCTCCAAGCTTCATGTCCCTCCCATCAGATCTTTTCATGCTGTTGGTTGCAAAGAACGAATGCATTCCTAACGCCCACCTCTGCCCCACCACTCCCTTGGTTTTAGAGCACACATCACAGACTCTTTTTTTTTGTTTGTTTCTTTCCAAGTGTATGTACTGTGTGGGTGTATGTGTGGATGTAGGCACACATGTGCGTGTTTGTCTATGATAGTCTAAGGACAGTGTTAGAAATCTTTTATTGGTCTTCTACCTTATTCTCTGAGGCACAGCCTCTCAATCAAACCCAGTGTTAATCAATAGGGCTCTCCCTAGGCAACTTGCTCCTGGGTTCCCTTGTCTCCGCCTTTCTAGGCTGGAATTGCAGTCTGGCCAGCATTACATAGGTTCTAGGGGTCCAAACACCTGTAGCCTTGCGTGTGGTCATAGGTGTCTCTAGCAAACATCTATCACTATATTTTATATTAGCAAAGATACTGTTAGTTGATACAGAATTCTAAGTTCCACGATGTTACAGTATTTCATAATACACTCAAACACTTTTGAGGATCTTGAGTTCAATGGTAGAACTAAGAAAAAGAAGCAGGTCCGTAGAGCATGCCTGTTTAATGTTTGTGTTTGACACACCTCTCTTCCTTTGAGGAAGCACAGGTTAACTTTAGAGGAGAACTTGGTGACCAATACTGACATTTGTGTAATGTTTTAAGGTTTCTAGGGAACCAAGGTAGTAACTAGAATGGCTGTGGAGCTGTGAAGTCAGGACTTAACAAGAAACTAGAAGATTAAAACATTAAAGGCGCCTGGTGGTGGTGGCACACGCCTTTAATCCCAGCACTAGGGAGGCGGATCTCTGTGAGTTTGAGGCCAGCTTGGTCTCCAAGAGCTAGTTCCAGGACAGGCACCAAAGCTACAGGAAAACCTTGTTTTGAAAAAGCAAAAACAAAACAAAAAAAATTAAAGGCACAGAGAGTAAAGATACGTTTTATTTAAATGTGACTAAGAGATTGTGGCCTCCACAGGTCTCAGTGGGCTCGGGAGTGTGACAGTGGGTGGACAGTTATATTAGCTCTCCTCTTCACTGCTGTGACCAAAGTTGTAGAAGCAACTTTTCAAGGGATTTATTTGGAGCCACGGTGTGGGAGGGTACAGACTCCCAGTGCATTTTCTACAAGTGTGCAGAAAACACAGCAGCAGAATCCCCAGTGCAGCTTGCTCACATCTCATGCATCAGGCCAGGCAGTGGTGGTGCACACCTTTAATCCTAGCACTCAGGAGACAGGCAGGTGCATTTCTGTGAGTTCAAGGCCACCCTGGGCTACACAAAATTGGTCCAGTCTAAAAGAGAAACAGAGGCAGTGACTGCTCACACCTTTAATCCCAGTGCTAGGGAAGTGGAGACAGGAAGGGATATGGCTTGGTGGAGAGAGGACTGTAAGGTGGAAGGGGACAGGAGCTCAGGATTCAGTCTGAGGTTTCACAGAGAGGGCATTCAGTTGGAGAACTTGTAGAGGCAGGATGCCCCATTTGGTCTGAGAATTTCACAGAGGTGAGAACTGGTGGTGACTGCTCCGCTTCTCTGATCTTTCAGTTTTTACCCCAAATAACTGACTCTGGGTTCTTATTATTAAAACCAATTAGAAGTTGTGCTTCAGTGCATGCCCGTGAAGGTCAGACAAATTGCGAGGGTTGGGTCTCTCTACCACACGGGTTTCAGGGATGGGACTCAGGTCATCAGGGTTGGCACATTTCCTGAGCCGTCTTGTTCCCATGCTGTTTCTCTCCACTCTCTCTGAGGGTTTTAATTACCCACCTGTAGACTAATCCCTCCTAAGTTATCCTGGGTTCCTCCGATCTTTTCTTCTCTGGCAAGAGCTAACCGAAGGGATTACTCCTTCCTAAAGCACCAGAAGCCGGAGGTAGAAACCGGGAGCAGGACTTAAAGGTAAAGTCTCACATCTGTAGGTTAAGAAATGTTCTGGAGGCCTGCCCTGGTGGCGCACGCCTTTAATCTCACCACTCCGTGGGCAGAGGCAGGACGGTCTCTTTGAGTTTGAGGTCAGCCTGGATTATGTAGGGAGTTTCAGGACAGCCAGGGCTATATAGAGAGGAGGAAAAATGAAGAAGGAGAAGGAGAAGGAGAAGGAGAAGGAGAAGGAGAAGGAGAAGGAGAAGGAGAAGGAGAAGGAGAAGGAGAAGGAGAAGGAGAAGGAGAAGGAGAAGAAGAAGAAGAAGAAGAAGAAGAAGAAGAAGAAGAAGAAGAAGAAGAAGAAGAAGAAGAAGAAGAAGAAGAAGAAGAAGAAGAAGAAGAAGAAGCAGCTCTTTGATGTCATAAACAGAGACAATTAAATCACCAACGGGATGAGGAGCGGGTATCACATGACCCACATCACAGAGATGCTCGCTCTTCTTACTCTCTCCTGCGTATATTGTTATCTTTTGTTCACACATTTAAAACGTCGGTCACTAGCTGCTGCACGTAACTCCACCCACCCAAGCGATCCTTTACTCTGCCACCTAGTGGGCAGTACTGACAACACCCCAGATGCACTTGGATTCAAACCGTGCTGTTGCCATCTCTCCGTAGCACATTCATAGGCATGACGGCACAGTGGGAGCTAAACAGCCTCCATATCAGTTCTGGGAGATAAGGGGACGTCGTGCTGTTGATGACAGCCCAAAATGAATCCGGGAAACTGTCCACTGCGTAGATAAGAGCACAGCCCGAGTGTTCACAACCGAGCTCACCCTATTCCTGGTAGTTTTACTTGGTGTGTAGCCTTCACACTAAGTTCTCAAGTAAAATGTGTGATGCAAGGCAGGTTTGGAGTGCTCTTCTTGGCTTTGTTCATGTCTCTTAAAAGCCTGTGGACACAGGAAATAACACTGGTCCAGCGTTAGCGATTGTAGCACTTACTTTCTGTTGCTGGACAAAAAACGGCATGACCAAGGCGTCTTACAGAAGGAAGGGGTTGAGCAGGCTTATAGTGCCAGAAGAGGAAGGGTCCATCGTGGCAGCAAGAGGCAGGCATAGTGGCAGGAACTGAATGCTGAGACCTCACATATTGAACCATGAACATGAAGCAGAAAGACCCTAGGAGTGGTACAAGGTTTGAAACCTCAAGGACCACCCGGTGACATAATTCTTCCAGCAAAGTTACACACACTAGACCTGCCCCAAACAGCGCCACCAACCAGGGAACAAGAGTGCAAATACCTAGAAGCCTATGGGGAAGACTTCATTCAAACCACCGAGACAGTATTACCTAAAGAACAGACAAAGTTGAATTTACAAAGAGATCCAGACCAACTGGACGGAGGTGGTGCACGCCTTTAATTCAATCTCTCAGGAGGCAGAGGCAGGCAGATATCTGAGTTTGAGGCCAGCCTGGTCTATACTGCAAGTTACAGGACAGTCAGAGCTACACAAAGAAACCCTGTCTCAAAAAGAGAAAAAAGAAAAGAATCTATTGTCAATTGACCACTGCTTGCAGACCGATCCAGATCAATTTGGCTACAGAACCATTCCTAGAGATTCTTGCTCCAATGTATAAGTTTTACATTTACCGTCCGTCACCAGTCACCTCACCTGACCTGAGGACAGAGTGAGCCAGAAGAGGTCCATCCTGCCCAGGAGGGGCAGTCAAACCCTGACACACAACCACATGGTTGATCACTGTGTTTTCATAGAAATGAGATCGATCAACAGGCGAATGTGGAAATGCTCCGAACCCAGGTATAGTTGCTTTTGTTAATTCTAGCAAAACAAAATGTACGTTTACACAGAAATGGGGGTCTCACACACAACAGCTTGATACTAGCCTAAGAGTCGCATAGATCTTTGAGGCCTCTGTAAACTCAGAATAATTCCAGATAAACACTACTACGACCAACAATAATAACTTGCTAAGAATACCTGTCAAGCAGCTTTCCACTCGACTTTGGACTGACTCTCCTTGACCCCAGACCCTTCTTTTGCTATTAGTCTGTATGGGTAAGAATAATTGTTTCGGGCTGGAGAGATGGCTCAGAGGTTAAGAGCACTGACTGCTCTTTCAGAGGTCCTGAGTTCAATTCCCAGCAACCATGTGGTGGCTCACGGCCATCTGTAATGAGATCTGGTGCCCTCTTCTGGCCAGCAAGCATACAGACAGACAGAACACTATATACATAATAAATAAATAAAATTTAAAAAAAGAAAAAAAAGAATAATTGTTTCAAATTATCTCATATAATTTATCTCCCCATTTCCCCTAAGAACCTGATCTTGTTGTGGAATGTATTCATACATGAATCCACATTTCAATCCTGCTTGGTTGCCAAAGCAAACATTATGCTTTGTAGAATCTCCCAGAGGACAGTAGCATTCCTTTTCACTACCGCAAGAGAAAGGGAAGAAGCTGCACTAGGGCATCATGGGTAGTGGGAGCAGACATGTTGAATATCAAGACGTGGATCATGGCAAGGGACAGGCCAGCTGTTGAGGATCTCACAAAGCCCTGTGTATTTCCTAGAACTACGGCGAGGGCGTGGATGGGCTTTTTGAATTTTACCTTGAAATGTTCCACAACATTTCAACTTTTAAGAAAAATATTAAATACTCAGAAATCACAGGGAATATGCAATTATCCTATTTTAACGAAGCATTTCAGGAGAAAGGCAGGACACAGGGGCCTGTCTGAAGTCGAGAGCAGAGGGTCTTGCAGAACTTGGGTGTGGTATAGTGCTGATTCTACTGAGAGAGAACAGGAACAACCACCCAAATCAAAACCAATTAAGTAAGTTTTATTTGCTATGCATAGGACTGTCTCTCCGAAGCGGGATTTGAGAGTACAGGCCTCCTTTTATAGGGAACAAGTATAAACTGGGGATTTTGTAACATAAAGATTTTGCAAGCTAATTTTTACAGCAGCGCATAGCCATTAGATTATTCGACAGATCATCTTGGCAGAATGTGTCAAGGTTTCTGGTCAGAACTCCTTATGGCCTCAGGGTAGAGTCCCAGTGCCTCAAACTTGAATTTTGTAGCAAATAGAAACAGCGTATTTTGACCTTTTAACAACGTGGCTTTTTACCCTAAGATGGAATCAGGATGCTTCATCAAAAGTTTCAAAGACATTTATTATGTTCATTACTAATTTGTAGTCCCGGGGACAGAACTCAGAACTTTGTACTTGCTAGCTTGGGTTCTACTGTTGATTCACGCTCCAAGCCCTTGAACGTGATATTACAGATTAGACACTCTGTTCCTGTGCATGATGAATATGGGGATTTTTATGACCCTAGATTACAGGATTTTGTAGACACGGAGACACATAGACAAGATAGATAATCCAGCAAATAGAACATTTTTATGTCAGTGCTTTGTTCTGATTATATAACAGATTTGTGGTCAAGCTGTGTAGCAATGTTTATTGGCTATCCAATAAAATTGCATAAGTAATCAATGGTCCGTGAAACATTTACTCTCTTAACCTGTGTAACGGCCGAAACAGGGCCAAAGGTCTTGGCAAGCTCTCAACTAGGTGAGTTAAAGATCAAGGTTCTGGAAAGTGAGTCAGAGGGTCCCATTAGGATAATGACAAGACTTTTGTGCCCAGACTGCCAGTGTTTTGTTTTGTTTTGGTTTTTTTGAAAACTTCTATTTTAATTAATTGTCCTTCACAGAGGCAACCTTGCTATTGTGTTTGATGTTTTTTATTTTTATGTTTGGTTTTTCAAGACAGGGTTTCTCTGTGTAGCTTTGGAGCCTGTCCTGGAATTAGCTCTGTAGACAAGTCTGGCCTCTAACTCATAGAGATCCACCTGACTCTGCCTCCTGAGTGCTGGGATTAAAGGCGTGCACCATCACCACTTGGCTATATTAATAAACTGTGTAGCTCAGGTGGTTTGTCACAGGCAAGCAAACCTGATTCGTGTATCTCCTTTAAAGAATAAGTGTGAGGGTTGGATGACTCAGTGGTAGAGCCTTGCCTAGCATACTTGAGGCCATAGGTTCAAGCTCCAACACCACAAAGAAATAAAACAAGAAGCCTGGCAGTGGTGGCGCACACCTTTAATCCCAGTAGCCACTCGAGGCAGAAGCAGGCGAGCCTCTGTGAGTTCAAGGCCAGCCTGGTCTACAGGTCCAGTTCCTAGACATCCAGTACTACACAGAGAAACACTGTTTCGCTGTAGAAAAACCAAAACAAAAAACAAAAAAACAAAAAACAAACAAACAAACAAAAAAGCAACAAAAATGAGGATGAGGAGCTAAGGATCTGCCTGACTCCATTTTGATGAGGAGCTGAGGGACCCACTTGACTTGGGATTTTAATGGTGGTTGTGGTGGTTGTTTTGCATCATTGTTTTGGTTTTTGGGGTTTTGTTTGTTTGTTTGTTTGTTTGTTTTTTGAGACAGGACCTCTCTATGTGGCTCTGGCTGGTCTGGAACTTGCTATGTAGAGGAAGCTGGCCTCAAACTCACAGAGATTATCCAGCTTTTGCCTCCTGAGAACTGGAATTAGAGGCATGCATTGCCGCCTCTTCAGTTAATGGTTTGGCTCGTAGTTCAGTTTTAAAGACAGTGACTGTCCTGGCTAGTTTTATGTCAATCCAACACAAGCTAGAGTCACCTGGAAGGAGGGAACCACAATTGAGAATGCCAGCTGTAGGGCATTTTCTTAGTACCCAGAGGGGAGGGCCCAGCCTTTTGTGGGTGGTACAACCCCTGGTCTGGTGGTCCTGGGTTCTATAAGAAAGCAGGTTGAACCAGCTAGTAAGCAAAATTAACAAAATCTTGGTGTCCTGAGGCTCTTTGTTTCCTCTTTAGTTACTTGCTTACTAACAAGCCTCTGCTTGTGGAGGTTAAACAAGTGATACATGTATACATGTGAGCATGTACATATATGTTTGTAGGCAGAATTTTCCTATTCTGAACACCTGCTCCCAAATAACCAACATGGAAACTAAATATAAATTCTAAATGCTCGATCAATAGCTCAGGCTCATTACTAACTAGCTCTTACATTTTAAGTTAACCCATATTCCTTATTTATGCCCTGCCACGTGGTGGTACCTTTATTAACCAGGCATGTTCATCTCCTGCTCCCTTTGCATCTGCCTGGGGACTCCTCTGACTCCACCCTTCCTCCTTCCATTATTCTCAGTTCGTGTTGAGATCCAGCCCCGACATAAATTATTTCTTGAACCAGCGTGGAGGTATGGGATTAATTGACACACAACTCACATGACTTTATCGGGAGGGAGTTTTCAGGGATCCCTCATGAAATCCTGAGTTCACATCCTGAAAACCCACCCGTGTTTCTTCTCCAAACAGCTTTTATACCAAAACGTAAACTGAGGGGGAAATTCTTTAGCATTCTTTATCCTAGGTAGCCGGGAAAATGACTGTGGTCACATCCACACCTTTCTTTGCCCATTTTATCATGTCTTCCTACCTATGACTGCTCTGTGTGCCTGCTCTGTCACACAGACTGGTAGACTGAATTAACTCCCAAATGTCCTCCCAAATTACAATAGAAGGAGCAGAGTGACATTAGCCTATCCTGACCACGTGCTTTGGCTGGTGTCAGGTTGGCCCACTATCAGAGGGCTAGGTGGCACCTTCTATGTGACAGGTACAAATTGTGCCCCGCCAGGTTGCTCAGAATTTTGACTGTCATACAATGTAGAAATATGGGCCTACATAATACGGCCCCTATAAATTCGGCTTTCCCTCCTAACTTTATCTTGTTCTGCTACTGGCCAGTCAGTTTGTTTATTAAACCAATTATAGCAACATATATTCATAGAATATATGTACAGAAGGGTTATTCCACAGCATATTCTGCAGCATAAACAAATTAACACTACTTTGTCTAGTTAAAATAATATTCTATAACAGGCCACCTTATATTCTCTTTTATACAACTTATTGTTTGCATGAGTGGCATGCTCTACTTCAAACATAATGGGCCTGGTTTAGTATTACAAATATGTTGAACCCTAATATCATGGGGTGTGACAGTCAGCCCTAACCTGATGGCACTGTGTTTTTGCCTGCCCAGAAATGAACTGCCCTATCCCAGTCATTAGAGTGCTCACCCAAGTAGTAATTTACACAGGTTCCCATCTTTATGGGATGCTAACCTTTGCTCTGGGATGCCTAGAGATTCTAGGGGCCTGCGGATGAGTTAGGAATGGGATAATGGGCTGCAAGGTATTAACAGCTGCGCCTGAGAAAGGGGTCAGATTGTCTTTTTATGACTTTATAACGGGAAAGCAAACAACGGAGGGGAGTAAAACACTTCCTGCCCAGCTGCGGGTTCCATGGACAGCTGGAATGCTCGCCTTTCTGGTGTCCGCCTTAGAAACCCCACCTTTAGCCCCTTTCCACGTGGCATGCTGTATTGGCTCTAAGGCTGTCACCCTTCTGCTAGCAGAAGAATAAATTCATCTAATCTAAACTTGAATTGAGTCTAAGTCCAGTTTCTCCCACAGCATCTGGAGGTCCTACTGAGATCCCTGGGAGGGGAGAGATTCCGCCTGGGGAGCCTGTAGAATGGGAGAGGCCCTAGGGAAGCCCATGGTCATGACTGACACAATTTAGTGGTCACACATTTTAGTGTGACACACAAATTTAGGGTGTCACAATTTAGTGACACAATTTAGAGCATAGCTCTGAGGGAGCAAGTCCAAAGTTGACTTAAGAGGTCCGCGGGAGGCCAGACTATGACCACCGAAAATTTGCAAATTGGAATCAAAACAAAGTAAGACTGCCAGCCATGCACATCTGAAACTCAGACTGAGCGGTAAGTTGTTCTGTTTTGAAGTCTGGACATCTGGAGACACAGACCTTTGGAGAGACATTTGGAGAGACACAGACAACCTCTGTCTCACAGGGACATAAGGGCTTTGCTGTGACAGACGTTTGCAGGTTTGTTTTGGTTTTGGAGTGTGGAAGGTGTAAGTATTACAGCCCTGAGGGGAAAGGCTTCCCCAGTGGAAGTGTCACAGCTCTGAGGGAAAGGTTCCCTGGCAGTCAAAAGCCAAGGATTAACGCAAAGTCATACCGCAAGCAAACCTCGCACAAGAGATTTACTGGGAGGGGAAACCCCAGCAGAGTGGCTGCCTCTGCTTGGTGAGAAGCAGCAGAGAACTGAAAAGATGTTTATAAGGGGGTTTATATAGTGTTTCTTGGGGGGGTGGGGAGCTGAACTTTCTAGGTGATCTGGGATTATGTGGCCTGATCTCGGGCATTTTTTTTTCCTGTACAGAGGAGCCTGGCCACTCTCCTGCCTTGCCAGGCTGAGAACAGCTGTTACAGCCATTAGAGAAGTGGGGAAGGGGAGACCTGGCTGTTGGAGCTCCTCAGGGCCCAGCCATTGGAGCTCCTGGGTGGGAGCTGGCCACTCATGCCTCGAATAATCAGGCCCAGCCTGCAGTGTAGTCCATGGATAGAGCCTGGTGGCCAGAGGTCTCCAGGGCAGGGCTTACAAGGGGTCTCTGAGCACTGCAGAGAAGGCCACGCCAGCTGCCTGAGTTGGCATGAATAACTAACAGAAGGATTTTGGAAATTTAGACTAGGAAAGAGGTTGAACACTGCCAGGAGAGCTTGATGGGTCATCCTGGCAGGAGCCTGGAGGCCTGCGCACCAAGAACAGTGTGGGCTGTAGCGAACTCAAGAGGCTGCAGAAGATAGCACTCTTGTGATATTTTGGCAATGAGTCTGACCGCTGTCTGCCCCTGTCCTAAGAACTTGTTATAGGTTAAATTTAAAAGAAACAGACTGTATTTTAATATAAAGTATTAAAGATTAGATATTCTGGTTTCTTGGTGTCGTTTTTTTTTTGTTTTGTTTTTTAAAAATGTGTTATTTACCATTCCCTAGAAATGTTCTTGTACTTGAAGGTACAGAGATAAGGCAAATTATTCAAAGGCTCCTGTTTGGTTACTCATTAGCTCCTGTCTGCGTTGTTCTACATTTCTGTGCACTCTAGGCATGAAAACATGTAAGTTTTTGTGTGTCTTCATTTCTGAAAACTCTCATGTCAGCGAACCTTTTCTAGACTGGCAAGATGGCTCAGGAGGTAAAAAATGTTTGGGTGGAAGCCCGGTGACCTGAGGGTCCTGGAGGCCAACAGCGGGGGGAGAAAATTGACTCTGATATTAACTTCTGACTTCCTCATGTGCACACATGTGCTGAGCCCCTCCACCCCACACACAGAGGGAGAGAATGAGGGAGGGAGAGAAAGAGGTATGTACACACACAGGTACTAATACACCTTTCTGGGGGAAGGAACTGCAGCTCAAACTCTGGGCCACGGTCGCAATGGGTTAGTGCTCTGTCAGTGAGTTATGCCCTTTGCCATCATATAGCAAATAGCTCTGCAGCTTTTATTTTACCAACTTGTCTTTCATTAAAGATGTTTTAGCCATGAGCATAGCACAAATGAAAAAGAAATCTTTTCCTCTTATTCTTTGTATATTGGATTGATAATCCCAGTGGGCAATTACTCTCTCTATAGAATAAAACTTTGCCTATTGAGGCTGGAGAGATGGCTCAGCAGGTATATGATGCTTTCAAAACAATCACAATGGCCAGAGTTCAGATCTGAGGACTCACATAACAGTCCACGCACCCTGCCCGCTCTTGTAACCCAAGTCTACGAGGGGAAGGGACAGGAGGATCACCAGCTTGCTAGCTTCTGGCCTAGCCAAGAAAAGGCAAGTGTCAGGTTCAAAGAGAGACGGTGCTTCAAAGGAATGTGTGAAGAGTGATGGAGGAGCCACCAGCTAGCCTAGTCTTGTCTGTGTGCATACATAGGCTTGTGCACCTGAATTTACGTGTGTTGCATATGCCACACTCTCACACACATGTTGCAGAATGTTATTTTCAGGTGTGTGACTTTTGCTTATGCTGCATTTGTTTAACTCTGTGAAGCTGTGTTACTGTGCCTGTCTAAAACACCTGATGGTCTAATAAAGAGCAGAATAGCCAATAGTGAGGCAGGAGCGAGGACAGGCAGGGCTGGCAGGCAGAGAGAATAAATAGGAGGAGAAATCTGGGAGAAAAAAGGAGCAAGAGAACAAGGAGAAAAGGACATCAGGGGCCAGTCATAGAGTAAGAAGAAAGTAAGATACACAGAAGTAAGAAAAGGACAAAGCCCAGAGGCAAAAGGTGGATGGGATAATTTAAGATAAGAAAAGCTGGCAAGAAACTAGCCAAGCTAAGGCAGAGCATTCATAACTAAGATTAAGTCTCCACTGTGATTTATTTGGGAGCTGGGTGGTGGGCCTCTCAAAGAGCTGAAGAGCAAAAGACAACACACACACACACACACACACACACACACACACGTACGCACACACAAAACAAAAACACAAAATGTGATTATTTTGCCATCCCAATGGAGCAGAGAGAGCCTTTAAACAATTTTCCAAATAAAATTTCTGAAAATGCTTCTCATTCATATTGACTAAACTAGCAAAGAAAAACAGAAATTTTTGTTTTTCTATTCAAGGTCACTTGAAGCCTTACGATTTGATGTGAGATTCCCCTCTGTATGCTGTGATTACCATTGATAAATAAAGGAACTGCTTTGGACCTATAGCAGAGCTATAAGGGAACAGAGCTAGGCAGGAAAACTAAGCTGAATGCTGGGAGAGAGAAGGCGGAGTCAGAGAGAAGCCATGGAGCCGGTAAGCCACAGCCACGTGGTGATACACAGATTAAGAGAAATGGATTAAATTAATATGTAAGAGTTAGCCAATAAGAAGTTAGAGCTAATGGGCCAAGCAGTGATTTAATTAATACAGTTTCTGTGTGATTATTTCTGGGCTAAGTGGCCAGGAACCAATAAGGAGCCTGCTGCTACAGTGATTTTGTCCCATTCAGGCTAACAGGTAAACATCTAAGAGTTATGCCCTAAACTTGAGCCTGGGAAAAGGTAATAACAACAAGAAAAGAAACTTCTTAGAACTAAATTACTATGGAGATTGTTTAACTTAAAAATTGGTGTCGCTGCCACCTCGACCAGCAAGGACGGAGCGACACCGGAACTCTTCTTGCACGCAGTTTTTATTCAGGACCTTTTACAAATCGCTTCTCTTCTTCTCTCGCTTCTCTCCCAGGGCAAGCCCCTCTCAGCCCTTAAGTAGGCCTGGGCCGCCAACCCTGGATTGCCACATAGGCACTGTCCATAGGTACACACACACACACACACACACACACACACACACGCGCGCGCGCGCGCGCGCGCACGCAAGCATCTTGCGATCATCAGGTGAGAAACGCAAGAGCCTGACCATCTCCAAATAGGGGGTTGTTTACCCCGGAGAGCACTCGTTTTCGGGATGGGGGGGCCGGAAGCCAGCACCATTTTCAAGGTGTGGCTCCACGCAGCTCTCCACAGCTCCCTTTTTTGTTTTGCAAAGCAGCAGGCGAGAGTAGAGGTCTGATCTCTGTCAAAAATGAAGCATGTACTATTGTCTATCCAGGTGTCCTCCACTCAGAAAACACTAGACCCGCTTGGTGCCCTTTTTTACAGAGGTGGGACATAGGCACCGACCCAGGTGCAATCAGACTTGCTCCCCTTGAGGTAGATGTAATTACCCTCAATTGCAGTGCGCAAGCCTCGCATCCTGTGCTTACATCTCTTTTAAAGTAGTTAACCAAGCTTGAGGGGACTGTCCTGCTTCAATAACCACGAAGGCTTGTATGATCAGGGCTGCATTGCGACATTGTGAGGTTCTCATGCGACAAATGCACCACAGACATACCAGGGAGGCAAGCACCATTAGGCCTGTCAGGGCTCCTATTCCCGCCTACTCCTTAAAATAACTAAAAGTCCGTTTCAGCATATTGAGAAAGGCATTAGCAGTAGGTAATTCCAGCCGTGTGGCGTTCAGGGAAATGATCTGGTTGGTCAAGGTGTCCATCAGGTTCTTGTCCACTTTTCCTGGAGGTATTTGCTCAGCTGCCAGCTCAGGTTACCGTTCTGTGTAAAATTCTCAGCCAGTCTGGAAGTAATACATAAAGAAGAGAGGGAATGAATACATCCTATACTGGTTAAGGTTACTAAATCATCCACTTGCTCTTTCAAGTGATCTACTCTTTGGTTTACTGTCAAAATGCCAGCTTTTAAATGACCATTGATGGATTTCAAAGTGGTCATTGTGGAGGCTGTTCTCTCCACGATTTCATTAACTGTCTCTGCAATCTGAGTTGTTGCAGCCATGGCAACAGCAGCTGTCGTGGCAGCCGCAGCAGACACAGCAATTGCAGAGACTAGGGCTGCTGTTATCCCAAAGTCTCATTTTGTTCTGAGCAAATGAGCAATTGGGAAGGTACCGGTATCAACTCTGACTGGGATGGGAACATATGTGGGAACTCTCATCACCACAGCTGTGTTATAAGTACCATCCCAGCATTGACTTGCGAGGCAAGTTGCCTTGGAGGTATTGCAATAGATCACATCCTCTGTGGCATTGGTAATATTGGTCAGCAAAAAGAAGAAGGGTGCCTTTAAGCACACTCGACTGGCAGGAACAATAAGATTGTTCATCATTTTGTTTATAGTGACATTTGAAAGAACGCCCTTCGCATCTCTGCTGGCAGAGATGTTAAGTAGCCGAACAGTCAGATCACGAAGGGCAGCAAAAGGCTCTAGGGATGAAAAGGCCCCTCTTTCATGAGAAAGAATCCATTGAAACCAGGGCCAGGTATTTTTCTTATTGGTTTTCTGATCAGTCCGATTAGCAAGATTAAAGGAATATCTTCCTAAAGGAGGGGTAAATTCAAAACCTGGTGCAATCTGTTTTGACCTATGATCTGGGTTTTGACATGGTGTCCAATGAGGAGGGTACCCTAAATTAGGGGCACAATAAGGTAACACTTGTCGCGCGGTGGAATTCTCTAATCCAAAGCGTGAACTTGAAAAGGCTGAAGCCCTTCCATCAACATTAACAGGGTAGTGATACTTGTGGCATTACCACCGTTTTTACCGCTGCCTGTGCCTGAGGAAGCACCCATATTTATTGTTCGCAGTGCTTCCGTGAGCATGGCGAGAGGAACATGATTATCGGTCAGTGGGTCAAGCCAATTACCCACCGAGCCATTCTTCAACCATATACATGGGTTAGAATTATTTTCAAGAGAAAAACATAAAGCTCCTTTAAGAGGAACATCAGTTGCATTATACATAGCCATGCTAGGGTCTAAATTTACGCAGGGTAAGCCTAATTCACAACTAGTGGAAAAAAAGACTGGTAAAACCTTTGACGTAGAATGAACAGGTATAGGAATTGGCCATGCTTTTGCTATGGCCCACAATATTTGTTCATTGGCCTGGATCAGCAACAGGGACATCACCATCAGTAGGATCACAGTCGGAGGCTTCATCTTGCTTGTCGTTCCTCTGCACTTGTACTTTTCTCACCAAGCGCTCCGGTACCCAAATAGGGTCCAAATGATCCTGTGGAAAAACACAGACAGAACCTCATGCCCATGCCAGCATGGGATCAGGGCCATGCCAGACCCCTGTCAGAGCATCCTTCCAACGCACCAAGCCTTTGGAGGGACCAGACCAATTGGAATGCCTGTCCGCAGCTGATTGGGCGGAGCAATCCAAATTTAAAAAGTTCAAGGTAAATAAGGTTAAGGAAAGTCTATTCTTAGGGGATTGTGCATGTCCTATTCCCCCTTTTTGTTTTTGAAGCATCACTTTCAAGGACCTGTGGGCACGTTTTACAATGTCTTGTCCTTGTGAATTATAGGACAGGCCATGTACCAACTGCACACCCATATGTTGGCAGAATGATGTGAATTTTTGTCCTGTATAGTCAGGCCCATTATCTGTTTTAAGTTGAGAAGGTTTACCCCATGCTGCCCAAGCCTCTAGGCAGTGGGCAATAACATGGTTGGCCTTTTCTCCAATCATAGGTGTGGCATGGATAATGCCAGAACAAGTGTCCACTGAAACATGTACATACTTTAGGGTTCCAAATTCTGAAATATGAGTAACATCCATCTGCCAAACCTTTTGAGGTAAGAGACCTCGAGAATTCACTCCAAGCGTAGGAGGATGGTGATGTACCACACAGCTTAGACAGTCAACAACTATTTTATGTGCATCAGCACGAGAGAGGGCAAATTTATGCTGTAAAGTTTTGGCATTGACATGATATTCTTTATGAAATTTTTGGGCCCTTTGTAGGGCAGATGCAAGAAACATCCATTTTTGTCTGGTGCATAAATCGACCTTGTTGTTACCTGCAGCCATGGGTCCTGGCAAACATGTATGGGCACGAATGTGCTGTGCAAAGAAAAGGTGTTTCCGCTGACAAATCAGCAACTGCAACTGAACAAACAATGAATGCACCGGACTGGAGGCTTTTATAGGTCCAGCGCACTCAAGGTGCCTGAGAGCATTTACCACATAACAAGAATCAGAGACTAAATTAAATGGGAAAGGGCAAGACTTAAACACCTTAATCACAATCAATAATTCTACTTGTTGAGGAGCTCCAGGAGAAAATTGATGTTTAACAGGTTCTGCGGAGTCCACCATGTAAGCACCATAGCCAGTTTTAGATCCATCTGTAAATTTAACGCTGGCTCCTGGAATGGGCCGTAAGGCAGTGATTTTTGGAAAGACTACTGGATGTTCTTTTAAAAAGTTTAACAGTGGATGCTTAGGAAAGTGACAATTGATGCTCCCAGAATAGGAGCACCATAAAATAGCCCAATCATCACTAGTGGCACATAAAATATTAATTTGATTAGTATTATATGGGGTGACTACTACATCTGGTGCAACTCCAAAATGTTGTAGGCAAGTTTGAATGCCTTGCTGAGCAAGCGAAACGACAGCAATGTTGTACCTTTTCAGGGGCTATAGATAATCCCCTTTTCTTCAAGTTATTTGCTAGGACAGCATAAGTTTCCTGCAGCACAGGCTCCTTCCTTGCAGCTAAAAGAATGTCGTCCATATAATGAAGGCATCTTATTTCAGGAAATTGACTTCTGACTGAGTCTAGGGCGGTTGACACAAAAATCTGACACAACGTAGGACTATTGGCCATACCTTGTGGCAATATAGTCCATTGGTACCTTTTATCTGGTTCCTCATGGTTGATGGAAGGCAAAGTAAATGCAAATCTATCGCTATCCAGGGTATTTAATGGAATGGAGAAAAAACAGTCCTTTATATCTACAACTATAATGGGCCAGTCTGCTGGTAAAGCTGATAAAAGTGGAAGGCCACGTTGGATGGGTCCCATGACTTTCATCTGTTCATTAAAGGCCCTCAGATCATGCAAGAGCCTCCATTTACCAGACTTCTTCTTAATGATAAATATAGGGGTATTCCATGGAGAAAGAGAAGGTTTGATATGTCCTGCTTCTAATTGTTCCTGTGCTGCTTGCAATTTTTCAGAAGAAAGTGGCCACTGAGGAACCCATACTGGCTTTTCTGTTTTCCAGGAAATAGGAATTCCATCCCCAGTGGCCCCTAGGAAAAACCCAGGCGCTTCCTCTTTTCTCTAGGCTTTGTCTTAACAGGCTCTTTGTGTCCTTGAAGAAATTTTCCTAGTCCATAATTAGGGTGACTTCCCATCTCTCATCATGTATTGGGCAGTATTGGAATATTCATTGCTTAATTTAAACCCCATATCTTTTAATAAATTTCTACCCCATAAAGATACAGGAAGCTCTAATACATATGGTTGTATTGTTCCAGAATGACCCTCATTGTCTTTCCACTGTAAACAGCTAGCACTCATATTGGGAGCACTGGAATATCCCAGGCCTTGTAAAGTACAAGGCCATCCTTTTGGCCAGTCCTTACTGGCTACAATACTTCTGTCTGCTCCAGTGTCCAACAGACCCATAATCTGTACTCCATTAATGGTCAGTTGTAATGTAGGTCTTTGGTCAAGGTCTAATGACAAAAATGTGAGATCAGCTCCAGACGAGACGAAACCTTTGTCTCCCCTTTCCACCTCCCTAGCAGGGTGTTGTTCATGCATGCTTGGGAGAATAACAAACTGAGCTATTCTATCTCCTGGGGATATTGCTGAGATGCCTTTTGGCGACTCCACCATAATCTTAACAACACCTGTATAATCCGGGTCAATTATCCCTGGGTGAATTCGTAGACCTCTTAGGGTAGTAGATGATCTCCCTATTAATAGCCCCACCGTGCCAGGCTGAAGAGGGCCTTGAAAATCAGAGTCCACTGTTTGAACTCCCATTTGGGGAGTTAGTGCGAGTCTGGCGGTGGCACAGAGGTTCAATCCTGCTGAACCTGCAGTGGCTCTCCGCGGTCCTTGGGGTGTCTGAAAGTTGGCCACTGTTCGTGGCTCTCTATCCCTCTCTGTGTCTCCATTGCCCCATATATTTGCGGGCCCTGAGGCTGGGGGCCCTGCCGTCCATTTTTTGGCCTAGCATCAAGAGGCCATCCATCAATATCTTTCACTGATCTGCACTCATTGGCCCAATGCCTCCCTTTTTTACATCTGGGGCACACCCCGGGGCCAAGTCGCGACTCTTGTGCTACTGCTGGCATGCTGCTAGGTGGTGCTCCACTCCGCTGAGGGCAATTGCGTTTTAAATGCCCTTGCTTGCTGCAGTGGTAGCAGGCCCCATTAGCGGAACTTCCGCCTCTAGTCAGCCTCAGTACTGCCGTAGCAAGGCCTGCGTTTGTCAATGGCCCTCCCAGTTCCCTACATACTCTCATCCAATGCTCTATTCCTCTATGTTTATGTGGGGTAATGGCGGCTCTGCATTCTTTTGTACACTGTTCATAAATCAATTGTTTTAGCATGGGCAGAGCAGAGTTCAAATCCTCAAATATCCTACCTGCAGCCTCCATTATTCGTGCCACAAAAATCAGAAAAAGGCTCAGTAGGGCCTTGAATAATTTTTGTTAAATTTCCTCTCACCTCTCCTTTGTTAGGTACTGCCTTCCAGGCTCGAATGGTGATAGCATTAATTTGCTCATACACCTGATTTGGATATCCATTTTGATTATTAGCAAATTTGCCTTGTCCTAGCAGCATGTCTGCATCCCAGACAGCCTGGGGTCCTCCAGCGGCCTGATTTATAGTGGCCTGTGCATGTGCAAACTCAAATAGGAAAGCTTTCCATTCTAAATACTGTCCAGGGGACAAACAAGCTTTGGCAACATTTGCCCAATCAGTGGGTGTCATAGCAAATCTGGTTAAAGATTCCACCTGGGCCATGGTAAAGGAGGCTGTAATGCCATATGTCCGGACAGATTCAGCTAGATTCTTAACTGTTTTAAAATCCAATAATTCATGGTATCTATTTCCCTACTGATCCTGGAAGACTGGAAAAGCCGCCATTATTCTTGTCCCTCCTTGAGTTATCATTTCTGTTCTGACCTCTCTCCATACTGCAGGATTAAAGGAATTTCCTCCAGCGGGTGTAAAAGGGCCTCCTGCCGCAGCCCCTCTAGTCTCCACATAGGGAGGAGGAGCCATGGGAGTGGGATCCCTTTCAGTATTATGTTTATAGCCTTTCCTCATTCTCCTTTTACGGCAGTTTTATCCGTTTAAAGGCTTTTCGAGCTGCCTCTATGGCCTCTCGATCATCCTCACTCTCACTACTTCTCTCGGACTGATTGACAGTAGGGCTATCAGATTCATCTAATTCGGAAAGGCTGGGATATAATTTTTCTCTCCCTTTTCCAGGATCCTTGCCTGAATGTGTTTTTTCAGATGTTGCCTTTTCAGATCTTTCCTCTTGTAGCCCTTCCAATGCCGCCCGTCCATTTTCCACCGCTGCACTGCATCTCTGATCACTCAGGCAGCTTTGTACCAGCTTCCAAACCGGTCTAACCCCGCCTTTCAATGTTCCCTGCTCGAATGCAAAATCGAGATCTCTACCTAACTTATCCCACAACGGTAAGTTGAGATGCCCCAAGGTTGCAAACCAAGGAGCAGCCCTACCTACCTCCCCTAAAAATTGTTCAAGGGTGCTCCTTTTCAGTTTTAAATTCTTGGAGCGTAGCAGCTCATTAAGAGCTAAGAAAATTGGGTGCGAAGATGAAGCGCCCATAACTAACCTTTCAGTTTCACTTTGAACCCATCCGCTGTGGTCGCGGCTCTACTGTCCAGCTCTCCCTTTTGACAGGTGAGAGTAAATAACCCACTCTTGATGCGAATCCCCACTGACCTGAGGACTTTTTCCGGTGCACCCCCTGACTGCTACAAGTTCTGGGCTCCGTGGAGAGAAAGTGGACGAAATTCCCGTACGTCACTTGTTCCCGTAATGCTCTCGGGTTTCAGGACCAATTGTTGCTGCCACCTCGACCAGCAAGGACAGCGCGACACCGGAACTCTTCTTGCACGCATTTTTTATTCAGGACCTTTTACAAATCGCTTCTCTTCTTCTCTCGCTTCTCTCCCAGGGCAAGCCCCTCCCAGCCCTTAAGTAGGCCTGGGCCGCCAACCCTGGATTGCCACGCAGGCACTGTCCATAGGTACACACACACACACACACACACACACACATACACACACAAGCATCTTGTGATCATCGGGTGAGAAATGCAAGAGCCTGACCATCTCCAAATAGGGGGTTGTTTACCCCGGAGAGCACTCGCTTTCGAGATGGGGGGGGGGGGATGGAAGCCAGCGCCATTTTCAAGGTGCGGCTCCATGCAGCTCTCCACAAATTGGTTCATAGCCTTCAGAAGATTATTTTAGATGCTCATTTGTCTCGTTTTGTAAGAGATACAGTACGTTAGATTCTCTTTAATGAACTCATAAATTTAATTTTGGGTGTATGTGTCTGTGTGTGTGGTCAGAGGACAGCATTTGGGAGTCTGTTCTCTCCTATCATGGATTCCAGCGATGGCCTCTGTTGTCAGGATTGTATATTTAATGCTTTTACCCACTGAACCAACTCATCAGTCCCTCCTCTAGTGATTAGAATTTTAAAATAAAAGTTATGTATCTTTTGGAATATGTGTTTGCGTGTGTGTCCACATGGTAAAATCCCCTAAAGAATTCTATTCTAATTGGCTTATGAGTAAAGGGGCACTCACATAAATAAATTTTGGAAAGTAACCTGAATTACTTCTAGTTCATACAACCTAAGTAGACCTTTGTTGAGCAACAAAAATGAAGACATTCTCATAACTGCTAGCACACGTTTATTTACAAGTGCATTTTCCCCATTACATTGTGTGTGTGTGTGTGTGTGTGTGTGTGTGTGTAGGTCAGAAAATAACTTGTGGAGTCAGCTCTCTCCTTCATCCATGTGGGTGTTGAACCCAGGTGGGCAGGCCAGTGGAGCCATCTCCCTGGACCTCGCCATTGGGCAGACAGACAGGGTTATGTGTATTTTATGTGCATGTGAGTTGCTTTTCCTTAGGGTGACGGCACACCTGTAGAACAATTTGGAAAGGGTCTATTCCAGAATGCACGGTGTTCATGGGAGCAGCAGCTTTGACTTCTCACTCCGCAGGATGTGGTGGCAAACGACTTTAGTCCCAGCGCTCAGGGGGCAGAGGCAGGTGGATCTCTGTGAGTCTGAAGATAGCCTGGCCTACAAGATGAATTCCAGGTCAGCCAGGGTGACACAGAGAGACCCTATCTTGAAAACAAACAAACAAACAACAGCATTAAAGACTTCTCACTTCATGGTGGATCAGGAAGCAGAAAGAGCTGAACAGGAGCCAGGTAGTCTTCTCCTGGGTCTCCTGGCCTCCTTCTCCCCCTCCCCTCTTCCTTTCCTCCTCCTTTCTTCCTCCTCTCATTCCTAATCTTGAGACAATGCAGCCCTGGCCAGCTTAGGAGTTAGTATATAGATCCTGAGTGCTGGGATTAAAAGTGTGCCCACACAACACCACTGGAGCCAGGTTTTCTCAATAAAAATTTCTTTTCCTAGTAAAAAAAATTGCAGTGCTTCAGTGGTAAAGCAGACTCCAGAGACTATTAAACTTTCCTAAATGCATGGTCCAGTAACTTTAATTAGTGCCTTATTAAACTGTTTATTAATGTTTTCTGTACTTCTGACAATGATTTTTAAGTTACAGTAATTGTGAAATAGTCTTATTTAAATGAAACTAAATGTTGAAATCAATTTGATACATTTTTATAAAGAGAAAAGAATTGCAACGGTTTTGATAGTCAGTCATGAAGTCTGTTTTTGTTCTCCTGCCTGTGTTCTGAAGCGTTTTCCTGCTTTATGGTCTTCACTAACTGACCTCTGTCTGTCTGTCTGTCTCTGTCTTTCTGAGACAAGTCTCTTTATTAGCCCTAGCTGTCCTAAAACTTACTGTGCAGACCAGGCTGGCCTCTGCAGACTCAGTGCTGGGCCTAAAGGCACGTACCGCCACACCCACCTCCTGTTTAAACAGCAGCTCCGTGTCCCGGCTCTGTGGCAATGCTTATTGG
Source organism: Myodes glareolus (assembly GCF_982192425.1). Lineage (NCBI taxonomy): Eukaryota > Metazoa > Chordata > Mammalia > Rodentia > Cricetidae > Myodes > Myodes glareolus. The sequence goes on along the minus strand of NC_142036.1, from coordinate 42,156,682 downwards.
CCATCCCATAAAATTATAAAAGGGATCAAGGGTCCAGGAAACATTTAATTTCTCAACTTGAGTTATCAGCTGCAATTAGGGGAAAGGTCTTTGCAAGTACCCAAGCAGGCGACTTAAAGATAAGCGTTTTGAGGAGTGAGTCAAGAGAGGTGGACACCAGGCTGTCACCAGGATGACAAGACTTTGCACACAGTGGCAGTGGTCATTTTGAAAACTGTGCCTTCCATTTCAATAAATTATCCTTAGTCAAGGCAGCCTTCCTATTGTGTTCGGCTCTCAAATGTCCTCCAAAGGCCACGTGCTAAAGACTGTCTGTGGCACTATTGGGAGGTGAGGCAACCTTCAGGCAGCAGGAGCCTGCTGGGAGGAAGAAGTGACACCACAGGGAGTATGCCCTTGAGGGAGATTTGCCCTCCTCTCACTCTGCTTCCCAAGCTGCCTAGCAAGGGGAAGCAATGGTCTGCCACACATCCTGCAGTGGTGTTCTGTATAAACATCTCTGCTGGTTTTTTTTTTTTTTGAGAAATTGTGTAGCTGTAAAATGTTTTCAAAATTAAAAGTTTAGATCCTCAGATCCTCTGTGGTAGTTTATTCTTAGAGCTGGCCGACTTTTATTCTGTCTTTCTATGTTTTGCAGAGGAGGCTTCAAAGTAGACAGTTTGTGGTGGTCTAGCTTGCCCTCTATCTACTGAAATACAGCTTTTTAAAAGGTGGAGGTTTCAAAATCCTCACACTTAGCTTTAAGTATAGTCAGCTTCGCGTGCCTGTGCCAAACCATCTAAGCTACTCAGCTTATTAGTACAGGGAGAAAGGGAGAAAGACGATTTTAGCTCCTGGCTTCAGAGGTCTCATTCCTAGGTAGTTTGGCTCTGGGCCTGTGGCAAGGCAGAACGCCACCTAAGTTTCAATTCCATGACTGGAATTTTCACACAGATGACTGAATTTTACATTTAGTTCAGTCTTCTGTAGGAACTATTCTGAACAACTCGCCACCTGGTCTCTTTCGATCCGCTGCCTTTGATTGACGTTTCTAACCACGCCTCTTTTGACACATGGCCAGCACTTTGCCCTACTTGGCAGCTAGGAGCTGACCTCTCCCTCGTGCTTCAAGAAATTTCAGTTCTCCAGTGTTCTTCCTCATGTGTACCTAGCGGGAAACAAATGTCTCAACCCCAGTTCAGACAATGAAGTTTCTCTATCTTGGCGGCATGAGTTCCGACCCAGACGCCAGATTCAGCAGCTCAGCCTTTCCCACACTGAGTTCAGAACCCCGTGTTGCTTAGTCATGGTGACTTGCAGAGACAGAGAGAAGCCCCCTGGGAGTGTCCTGAGCAGAAGTAGCCAGAGAAATGCTGTTCTACCTCAGAAAACCTATTCTGTCTATTCACAAAGCCCTGGCCCTAGTTAGGGACACAGAAATTCCTGCTCGGGGTTAATTCGGGAGACAGGCTGTCTGTCATCTGTGTAGTCCAGCCATCTCACTGGGTACCTAGAATCGGTGGACTAGAATTTGTGTGAGGCTGAATGTCAGTCTGAGGCTGTAGCCGAGTTCAGCAAGAAGACGGTTGAAGCAAAGAGGGATATTTAAAAGGGTTTTGTAAATGAGCTTATCACAAAAGCATGAGCAACTGCTATGTAGAAACAGAGACCAAAGTTAAAAGATTAGAGTCTAAGTTGTGAAGTTGGGAATAGAAAAATAAAAGGCAGACAAGGTCAAGAGCTAATAATGTAGAAGCCAGAGATGGACAGAGAAGGGCTTCAACCACCCCGACGAGGCAAGAAGTGCATGAACAGCTAGTTGATTATTGTACAACGAGGCCTCGGGTCTGAGAGTTCGCTCTAAAAGGTAGCTGCTGCCAGATGGAGGAACTTAACTTGCAAAGAGCTTTGCTGGTTAGTATATCCCTCAGCACAGAGGCAGAAATACATAGCTAGGCAGAACGCAGAAAGCCACCTTCTCCTGTCTTTGCCTGTGACTCTCCATGCCATGAAGCTACGTACGGCTGCTCGCACCTGAGAGAGAAGCTGCTGAGGAGGTGACCCAGGTCTTGCCGTTCACAGCACCTTCGCAGGGGAGCGCTGGTTCTAGGAGCTGCAGGAAAGGTAAGTGTGCTGCACAGGTATCACCCACACCTTTCCACAGACAGGGGCAGCTGTGGGGGATATGCATCTCGGACATCCCAGGAGGCTAGCCCTGCTACTAATTGACAGAAATCAGGGGTGTTGACTCTCAGTAGACAGTAAAGGAAAAGACTCACGGTAAATCTATGAGCTGACCACATGACCTCAAAACAAAGAGAACATGGGTTAAGTGGCTAGCCTACCCCACCATGGCTACCAACACACAGCAGTATTCTCCTTGGTCACCTCCTATTTAGTTCAGAGTTGGGACAGACTGGAATAGGTCATTTTTTTTTAGAAGGCACACTTAGAATTTAGTTAGCTACAGCTAGCTGCATTAGAAGCAACACACACCAGTGGGCGACAATGCCTTGCCTGTGTGGCCCCAGGGGAGGAGTTTCAGCGGAAGCCAGTATGCCTGCCAACGCGGGCCCAGCTTAGCTGTCTCCTGGCCAGCTACAAGTCCTTTTATTTTTCTATTCCCAACTTCAGGTTAGACTCTAACCTTTTAACTTTGGTCTCTGTTTCTACATAGCAGTTGCTCATGCTTTTGTGATAAGTTCATTTACAAAACCCTTTTAAATATCCCTCTTTGCTTCAACTGTCTTCTTGCTGAACTCGGCTACCGCCTCAAACTGACATTTCAGCTGAGTTGGAAACCACCAATTCCCTGCTTGGTGTTAGGACAGATTTAACCTGTTAGCCTGTTGAATCATTCTGAGAAAACCTTTCCGTTAAGGACAATTAATTACATATCTTGATAGGGAGCTGGAAGAGTGCAGAGTGGTGGCCCAGACCGGTGTTCCCAGCATTTGGAAGGTGAAGGCAGAAGGATCAGGAGTTCTAGGCCGTCCTCAATAACATAGCAAGAGCAAGGGCAGCTTGAGCCAGGTGGAACATTCTGGAAACAACCACCACCTGTGACTTGATCTTTTGGGGGCGAGGCCCTGGCAGTGGCACCAGGACCTCTCCCAGGTGCCCATTCCTTATGGTGGGATACTTTGCTCAGAGTTGATGCAGGGAGGAGGGGTTTGGTCCCGCCTCACCTTTGTTGATTCCCCAAGGAAGGCTTTACCCACTCTGAGGAGTGGAGGGAGGAGCGGTGAAAAGGGGGGAAGCGTGAGGTGGGGGAGAAGGCAAGGGAGGGGGAATTGGAGATGGTATGAAAAATTAAATTAACCCTCCCCCGTCATCACCGCCCCACCCCACTACTTGGAAGGTAATTAAGGAACAGAATCGGTCTACCCGAGAAGGTCTGATCTCTACAGAAGTAGCTCCAGGTAACGCAACATGTAGAGAAAGGCTGAGTCTGGAAATGGTTTGGTGAGGGCATAAAGAAAAGTAAGGCTTGTAGTCCTGTTTCTCATGGATTACCAGAATTACAGTCTCCTGGGATGCTTTGACACAATCCAGAGTTTTTGGAACGATGTCTTTTTCAGTCTTTCTTGTATACATTATTACAGCTCTCACCAGGGTGCAAAACAAGATTAATCATTAGTCATCTCCCGCACTATAGTATCTAACACCGCTAGAGGGCAGAGCACAGAGGCTGCCATCAAAGAGCCCCTAAAGGTTTAAAGCTGTCCCAGAAGGTCCTGGGAGGCCTGAAGCACCAAGACAAAGACAGAATCTGAAGCAACACACGAATTTACCGCCCAGAACCGGATGGCTCCTGTAATTGTTCTGGAGCCTGTGGCAGGCTGCCTCTGGGACCAGCCGGTGCAAGTGGCGGTGCGCGGCCTGGCCCCCGAACAGCCCGTCACGCTGCGCGCATCCCTGCGCGACGAGAAAGGCGCCCTCTTCCGCGCCCACGCGCGCTACCGCGCCGACGCCCACGGCGAGGTGGACCTGACGCGCGCGCCCGCGCTGGGCGGCAGCTTCGCGGGACTCGAGCCCATGGGGCTGCTCTGGGCCATGGAGCCCGATCGGCCATTCTGGCGCTTGATCAAGCGCGACGTGCAGACGCCCTTCGTGGTGGAGCTGGAGGTGCTGGACGGCCACGAGCCCGATGGCGGGCGGCTGCTGGCGCGGGCGGTGCACGAGCGTCACTTCATGGCTTCCGGGGTGCGGCGCGTGCCCGTGCGCGAGGGCCGTGTGCGCGCCACGCTCTTCCTGCCTCCAGGTGAGCAGTCCTCCTTTGGGGAGCCAGGGATGCTTCAGGGGTGCAGTGATTGGGTCTCTTCTTGCCACACTATCCACGGGGCCCTTAGAGATCAGTGGCCCCTGGAAAAGCCTTTCTGACTTGGCTCCCTGACTGGGGTGAGTTCTGAACTGAAGGTCATCTCAGGAGCAGCTTCTCAAGTTGTTTTAGGCAGGCAGAGACCCAAGAACAGGAAATCTTCTCTGTGATAATAAGACCCGCCGGTGGTTGAGCACCAGTTCACCTTTGGCACTGACTGCTCTGGAACAGTCTTTCAGACAAGGTTGGCGAGCTCAAGCGCTGGCGAACTTTCTAACCTGCAGAACTTGAGTTCTCCGAGTCCAGAAACTGAAAGCATGAATGTGCAGGGCCATGGAGCTTTGTTTCTTGGATGATGCTGAGGTAACTTTCCTAGAGAGAGACAGAGCCACAGTTTTGAAAGGGACTTCAGTTCAGCGACTCACAGAGAGCTGCCCTAGGGGATTAGGTCAATCATTTCTCGTCCCTTTGAAATGCGGACAGAAATGGCAGTTTAGTGAAGGTCTGAGGACAAGGACGTGACACTTCTTATACAACAGTTAAAACTTAGTTTTGCATGTTCGAGTGGCTTGGAAGTGATGTTGAAAACAGAGAAAGTGGTTCCTTAGGTAAAATCTTGAAAATGCTTTGATGTGTTTACTTCTTTACGTATTTAAGTAGTAATAAGCAAAAATTCAAGAACTCAAAGATTTCTATAATAAAAGGTCTCTCTTTTGTGGGAGGTTATTATCACCGGCCTCATGGCCAGTTGTGTTTCCCTCCCAATCAGAACTCTGGTTTTAAAGTTCAGATTTTCCTGAGGACCATGGAATGCTTCCTTCTGAGGTTCACCACCATTGTGAAAATCCCTCTTCTCCCTTCTGTATACTTCTGACAGCTTGTCATTGGTAGGCTGTCCTCATTCTCCCCATTGCCTGACAGTCCCCTGCGATTGCCCGCCATCCCTGTCATACTGGATTCTGACCCTGTTTGGCAAACTCATATCTGTATCTGTGAAACATTGCAAGCCACCGAGTTCAGCTCCACTTTGGAAAACTGCCAGAATGCCCTTTGATTGTGGCAGTACCACGTCCAGGGTACTCTGTGGCTCAAATCATTGAGTGTGTTTGTGGCATCTAAGGGAACAGCTCAGGCCAGGTGGTGGTGGCACACGCCTTTAATGTCTGTACTCTGGAGGCAGAGGCACACGGATCTCTGTGAGTTTGAGGTCAGCCTGGTCTACAAGAGCTCGTTCAAGCGAGGCCCCAAACCTACAGAGAAACCCTGTCTCAAAAAAATACTAAATTAAACTAAAATAAAAAAGATATCAAGACATTTGGAAACTAAATCTGCAAAAAAGGGTTGGTTGTTTCTGTTTTTCTTTCTAAGGAAATGGACCCTTTCCTGGGATCATAGACCTTTTTGGACTTGGAGGTGGCCTTCTGGAGTATCGGGCTAGTCTCTTGGCTGGGAAGGGCTTTGCTGTCCTGGCTCTGGCTTATTATAACTACGATGACCTCCCCAAGCGCATGGATATCTTTCACCTGGAGTACTTTGAGGAGGCCGTGAACTACCTGCTCAGTCACCCTCAGGTTTGCTGTTAGAATATTTCAGTTTAAAATCTAAATGCCTCCTTGAGTCAAAGATGGATTTGTAACCCAGTAGCTTGAACCATTATAACAACCAATATTGAGTCTTGTCCAAATCCACACAGCAAAATATATTTAACTGGGATGATCTCAGGGGACATGAAAAAGTTGGTACAAAGAAGTTTATATCTCTCATAGGGTGACCCATCATCTCAGATTGCTGCAGGGGAGAGGGTTACCGCTAGCCAAGTCCATTTCCCACTGAAACTGAGGTAGTCAAGACAAATCATGAGTGTTTATCACCTCAGCCTTGTCATAATCTTATGCCTGTGATTTTGTGTCCAGCCTCCAGGGTTGTTATGAGCATTAAATGACTCGTACTTGAGAAGCTCTTGGCATATGCTAAGTTTATATCCATCCCGTCAGCAACGACTAGGGAGTGTAGACACTGTGCGGACAGGCAGAGGAGACAAGGCCATGTCTACACAAGAGCATGGACAGCGTGGAGACAGGAATGGAGAGCTAGGGGAGCGGTAAAGCAACGGTGAAAGTCCATGACTGTGAAGTCACAGAACGGAGAGGGAACGGTTGTAACGAAATAAAGGGGACAAGCCTCATTCTGAAGACTCAAACCTCATCTGCTGCTATTTGTCTAGATCGGGTTAGACACTTCAGTACCCATCACTACTTATGAGCCAGACCATAAATGCAGAGAGAAATTACTAGGGATCCAGAAGTTTCCAAAGCACCTTATGTTGATTCTGTTTTGTTTCTATACACCTGAATATGATTTTATACACACAAATATACCAGGCAAAGAGCAGAACAGCGATTTAATAATCTCAAGCAAGGCTTGACCTCTGATTTCTCACTGGAGTAGCATGTAGACTCTGAACTTCTCAGATGCCGAATGATCCTACCAAAATCAGGATGGTAAAGTCACACTCAGGTTCAGGGCCACTGTCCTACCTTTATGTGGGCTCAGACTCCTTCTTTCTATCTGTGTCTTTTTTAGGTAAAAGGTCCAGGAATTGGGCTACTTGGGATTTCCAAAGGGGGTGAACTTGGCCTTGCTATGACCTCCTTCCTGAAGGGCATCAAAGCTGCTGTCTTCATCAATGGCTCTATGGTCGCTGTTGGGAACACCATAAGCTACAAGGATGAGACTATCCCCCCTGTGTCTATTCTGAGAGGTCAAGCCAAAGTGACCAAAGGTGGCCTCTTGGATGTTGTGGAAAGGCTTCAAAGCCCTTTGGTAGAGACGAAGAGCATCATCCCTGTGGAAAGGTCTGACACCACCTTCCTGTTCCTGGTGGGTCAGGATGACCACAACTGGAAAAGCGAATTCTATGCCAATGAGATCTCCAAGCGCTTACAGGCCCATGGGAAGGAGAAGCCCCAGGTCATCTGCTACCCAGAAGCGGGACACTATATTGAGCCCCCTTACTTCCCCCTGTGCAAGGCTGGCATGCACGTCATGGTGGGTGCTAATATCATCTTTGGAGGGGAGCCCAAGCCTCATGCCATGGCCCAGGTGGATGCGTGGCAGCAACTGCAGACTTTCTTCCACAAACACCTGGGTGCTGAAGAGAGGACGATCCCAGCAAAACTGTGATTTTTATTTAAGTTTTATTTAACATCTCTAAGGCAGGTCTCTCCTGGGAATAGCTTCCACTCTGAGTGTGTGTGTGCATTTGTTTATCTTTTATATAAATGTAGAGGTTCTCCCCCCATTTTTCATTCGTCTGGGAGGGGAGTGACTGCGCAGGAAGCAGAAGGAGTGGACAAGCTGACCTCCTGCCATGGCCCAGTCTGCAGGGGACAAGAGCTCCAGCTCTGAAAGAGAGGCCGAGTCACCGTCGCCGTCCTGGAGGTCAGGATGTTTGCTGAATGGCTGATTAAATAAATGACTACTACTGTTTAAACCGTTATCAGTAGGGGCTGGAAAGATGGCTCAGCAGTAAAGAGCACACTCTGTTCTCATAGGACTTATGTTTGGTTCCAGCGCCTGAACCAAGCAGCTTACAACTGACTATAACTCCAGCTCCAAGAGACCCAGAGCTCTCTTCTGATCTCCTTGAGTACCCGAGTACCTGTACCCACACAACACACACACAAATAAAAATAATAAAAATACTTAGTTTTGAAAATATAAGCAATGATCTTCTTCTGTTTTGGCTCTGTTTGTGAATCGCACTGACTGCAGATATAAACATGCGGACCTTCTCATGCCGTCACCTCTTCACAGCACACCACAGTTACTAAGACAGCATTCATGCTGCAGTGCACATTCTACATAATCTACAAGTAGATAAGTCATGTGTATGTCGTCTGAAAGTAGTATTCTCTATGAGACATGTTAGCCACTGCAGATTTGGAATCTGTAGTGATCCTAGCAATTCCTTATCAATACCTGCAGATAACTCTCACATCAAATGTGTTCTGATATCAGATGTGTGTTTCTTCTTTTAAGATGTAAGTACTGCTGTGGTCCCGCCGCAGCCTGGGCTCAGGTCCTGAGACGGGGAAGGGGCATCGGCACAAAGAAATGAAATGTCCAACTACCAAGTTTCACACAAGTGATCGGCCCTCAAAGCTCACGCTATCTTTATTTAATCTTCAAAAACAAACATGTTCCCACCCTCCTTGATTAACCTCCAGAAAAAATCCTAATATGTCTTCCATCTTTTACATCAAAACAACTTTTAAGCCAGAAAACAATGCTCAGTATTTTGTTAGATTGGCCAAATATTGAGCCAGACACATCTTGTCCTTATAAAGATCAAAGGTGATAGGTACACATAAAAGGACACAGACACACACTTTCTAGAACTACAGTATCATTCAAAACTTAACCAAGCATATTTACAGAAATAGGGGTGCACTGCCATTAGCTGCTTGCATACAGTAGCTTGTCCTTCTCTAACTGTCCCCTGGCCTACAAAAGGGTCCTGCATGCCTAAGCCTCTCTATAAGGAACCTGAGAGGCATCAGTTCCCTAAGATTTTAGGAGAAAATGTTGGAGAAAAGAAATGGGGTTTCCAGGACTGATCACATCTGCCCTATGTATGATTGATAAAGTGAACTATAAACCGACAAGAGAGTCACCAATATTGGAGAGAAATGAGTGTGTGGTCTGCAGGGACCCAGCAGTACTGTGCGCTGTCCCAGGGTCTTGCCTTGAAGAAACCCATTGAACAAGCGTTCCTTCATATGCTGATCCAAATCCAGACCACACAGCTCCCAACATGTACTGTCTTAGCTATTAACTATTAAGAAACTAAAATAATTAAAGGAAATTCACTTTACATCTTTTCTTTCTTTTGGGTAAATGAGGATCTTTCTTCTGAGAAACAAATTATGTTAGGTTTCTGTTTATACACTGAACATTTAAGATTTTGTTGCTTCAAAATTTCATAAAGTATTACTAAGCTTAATTACACAAGTAATTTTAACAATGATAAATATGTTTATAGTAATGATATCACTAGATACAAATAGTTCCCATACAATAAGCAATTCTTGAGCCCTTACCTTCACGATCCTCCTATGTCAGTCTCTGGAGTGCTGGGATTGTTGGCCCGTGCCACCATGTCTCCCTCCTCTAGTTCTGTTCCCGCCCCACACCAATTTTTTCTTTATGTTTTTGTGTGTGTCTGGTACCCTCAGAGGCCAGAGCAGAACTCAGATACCCTGGAACAGGGTTGTAAGCTGTCTGTAGAGGCTAGGAAGTGAATCTAGGTCCTCAGCAAGAGTTCTTAACTACTTAGCCACCTCTCCAGCGCCACCTAGTGTACTTTTTTATTTAATTTAATTTTTTTATGTATGAGTGTTGTGCCTATATGAATATCTGCACCATGTGCCTCTGGAGGCAAGAAAAAGGCATTGGAGCATTTGCAACTAGAGCTGCCAACTAGGTCCTGGGAATCAAACCAGGGTCCCCTGAAAGAGCAGCCAATGCTCTTAACCGTTGAACCATCTCTCCAACCCTGGTCATCTTTGGTTTTGTTTGGTTGACACTGGAGCTCTCTAATCTTGAGTGTTCTGGAACTCTCTATGTAGACTAGTCTGGCCTGGAACTCACAGAGATCCACTTCTGTCTCCTGAGAGCTAGGGTTAGAGTGTGTGCCACCATCCCTGGCTCCTGGTGATCCATTGTAAGTAAGCAGTTTCTGATGGTTTTTCCAATTAAAATTCAAAAATAGGGGTTGAAGAGATGGATCAGTGGTTAAGAGCACTTCCTGCTTTTCCAGATAATGGGAGTTTGGTTCCCATCACCCATGTTGGGGGCTCCGTGAGTTCAAGGCCAGACTGATCTACATAGTGAGTTCTAGACCAGCCAGGGCTACATATTGAGGCCCTGTCTCAAAAAAAAAATAAACAAAAAAATTGGAAAAGGTAGGCTCAGGGACTCTGTGGTGGGAATATTCAAGTGTATTCTAATAAGGAATATGCTATATGAGAGATGGCGTTACATTGGCATTAAATGTATTTCATTGGACAGAAGAGGATGCACCTTTAAGGTCTGTGAGAAAGGGGTGACATGATATATACTTACAGACATTGTGGAGGCATTTTCTCAATTGAGGTTTCCTCCTCTCCAATGATGCTAGCTTGTGTCAAGTTGATAGAACTGTTGCCAGGGCAACTGACCCCTTGTCAACTTGACACACTGCACATCACTCTTCCATTGGAACATTTCCTCTCCCATTTGTCCCCCAGATGACATGTTAATATTGATATCACAGTATAAAACAGAAACAGCTTTAAAAGCCCTTAAAACAAGCCGGGCGGTGGTGGCGCACGCCTTTAATCCCAGCACTCGGGAGGCAGAGGCAGGTGGATCTCTGTGAGTTCGAGGCCAGCCTGGTCTACAAGAGCTAGTTCCAGGACAGGCACCAAAAACTACAGAGAAACCCTGTCTCAAAAATCAAAAAAAAAAAAAAAAAGCCCTTAAAACTCCAAACGCATTAAATGTTCAGTCTCTTTAAAATATTCAATCTCGTAAAACGTTCAGTCTCTCAGCTGTGGGCTCCTGTACAAATAAAAATTAAGTTAAACATTTTCTTCAGGAGGGAATAACCGGGGCACAGTCACAATCTGAACAAACAAAACCAAACTCCCAACAGTGTGAACAACTCAATACCCCACTGTCCGGGATTCACTCACGGTTTTCTGGGCTCCTCCATGGGTTCAGGTCACTTCCGGCTCTGCTCTCCGCAGCACACAACTCACCATCTCGGCCTGGCCGGCTCTACTCCACGGCTGCTGCTGTTCTGGTGGTCACCCCTTGCTTCTGGTGTTTGCAGATCTGCTGGGGTCCCTTCCTGCAACTGGGCTACACTTTCACCAATAGCCTTTCCTGGGAACTCTTCAGGGACACCAGCCCTTCCTGACACACAGTGCCAAGCCTCAGCCTCTCTCCATGACCCCTGCATGGCCTTAAACCCAGTACCAACCGGATGACTCTTAGACATCTGCTGAGTTAGCTGTCAGTATAAGAACAACTGTGGTCATATCTAGCACATCGCTGCTGTGTGGTGTTTCTCAGGAAACATTTTCCAGAAGATTTCACCTCAACAATGCTGGCCTCTTCTTAATCAATCCTAACTTAATCTTCTTAATCCGATCTACTTTCCCCGCTGACCAGCATCAAGTATCCCAACAAAGCAAAGGTTTCATTAAAATCTAAATAACGTATGTCATAAAGTCATCTTGTGGGGTGGAAAGACGGAGAAGTTCATAAGAGAATTTGCTGCTCTTGGAAAACACCAGGGCCAGTTCCTAGCACCCACATTAGATGACCACCTATAACTCAGGTTTCAGGGAATCCATTGCCCTCGTCCGGCCTCTGGAAGGACATGTACACTCATTTACACACACACACACACACACACACACACACACACACACTCCAAATCTTTGTAAAAACACAGTTTACACCGGACAGTGGTGGTGCATGCCTTTAATCCCAATACTCGGGAGGCAGGGCCGACAAAGTTAGTTCCAGGATAGCCATGGCTGTTGCACAGTGAAACTCTATCCTGAAAAACCAACCAACCAAATAAACAAACAGAAAACCCACATCTTGCAATTTTGTTTAAAAGAGAAAATTCGTTAAGCTGCAGCAAAGCTTTCTGGAATAAGCACCCTGGCACCAGTGAGAGAGGAGGGAAGATGTCACCGTGGGGACAGCCAGGACAGCTCCTGAAAGAGTTCCTGCTCTGATCCCAATGTATTCTTTTTATATTCTAAAACCACAACGTGGGGCAGTTGTTAGCCTGTGTTTACAGAAGCCCAGCAGGCCCTCGAGAGCAAGGGCCATTGCTTCAGCTGTTTCTCCTGGCCATTCTGTTCCAGGCAGCAAGTGAAGTCATGCTTGGCCAACAGGCAGCGCAAGCAGGGCTTTAAGTAAATCAATAAATAGTCAATAAAAGAGTATCTGATCATTGGCCTTTTCTACCTTATTCTCTCTGCTTCGTTTTGTTTGTTAGCATGTGGGCTGTGGGATTCCTGTGTCTGTATTTTTGAAGGCCAGCGATCAACCTCGGGGCTGTTCCTCAGGAGTTGTGTCCTTTGTTTTCTTGAGACGGGGTCTCTCACCGATCCCTGATGCTTATTGATTAGGCTAGATTGACAGGAAGCCCCAAGGATCCTCCTGTCTTTATCTCCCTGTGATGAGGCAAGGCAATGCCAAGGTTCCTCCATCTTATATTCTCACTGAGGCTATTTCAAGTTTAACTAGAATTTAATCTCCTTGATTGGAGAATCTCGTGAAAAATTACTCACACCTATTCTGGGAACCCAAGATCTGTATGCCCCGGCTAAAGTAGGGTGTTCATGTGGGAACCGCTATAGCTAACCACTCTTAGCTGCAACTGCTTTCTTCTGTGAAGCCCCCATGCAGTTGCCAAGCGAGATGCCAGGATGTGGTTTTGCCTTTAAAAACCCTGTGCCTGGACATTCAGCACAGTTAGGTCCCTGAATACCTGGGTATGGCTCCATCTGCCTGGGATAAAGACTTTCATTTTGATTATAAACAGTATCTGAGTGGTCGTCTCTGGTGGCGTCCCATAGCATACCCAGTGTGGTAAGCACACACTGCACTTAGCTTCTTAGTGTGGGTTCTGGGGATCAAACTTGGTCCCCCATGCTTTTGCAACAAGTGTTTTATGGATGGAGATATTTCCCCAGCCTTGGGAATATTCTTTAAGATACGAAAAAAGTAAGCTAGCTAGTGTACTTTTTACTTAATTATAAAACTTGTTTAATCTTAGCCAGCTGTGGTGGCATATATGCCTTTAATCCCAGCACTTAGGAGGTAGAGGCAGGCAGATCTTTGAGTTTGAGGACTATCTGGTCTACATAGTGAGTTCTAGACAGTCAGGCTTACATAGCAAGAGAACCTGCTCCCCCACCAAAAAACAAACAAACAAACAAAAAACCCAGTTAAAGAATTTTAAAAAGAAAAATAAATAAGATCTGTTTAAGCTTTAAGACTTGTTGTAAATTGTATCCCTTGATCAATGCAGCTCACAGGAACTCTTATAAAAGAAAGCATTTAATTGGGGCTGGCTTAAGGTTCAGAGGTTTAGACCATTATCATCATGGCAGGGGAGCATGGCTGCACACAGCAGACATAGTGCTGGAGAAGGAGCTGAGAGTTCTACATCTAGATCCACGGGCAGCAGAAAGAGAGAGACACTGGACCCGGCTTGGCTTCTGAAACCTCAAAGCCTACCTCCAGTGACACACTTCCTCCAACAAGGCCACACCTCCTAATCCTTAGTGGGGCTACTCCCTGATGCCTAAGCATTCAAACTAATATGGGGGCTTTCTTCGTCAAACCAGCATAGCAGGCTTCTCTCTGACTTGTCCCGGAGTTCCTTTTCCAAATTGGTTATATGTAGGGTGTGTAGTGTGTGTTCGAGCATTTGCATGCATGGAAATGAATACCTGGGTGTGTAGCGGTGCATGTGCTTATATACACACACGTGTGGGCATCCATGTGGAGACCTGGAATAGACATCGTAGGTCTTCCTCCATCTCTCTTCACTCTGCTTAGTGAGGCAGTGTCTGTGATGAATGCAGAGCGCATTGATTGCAGCTCGTTGAGCTGACCGGCCCGACTTTATACAAGATCTCTAAGGATCTGTACACCATTCCTCGTGCTGGCTCAGCATCGCTTTCCCCTCTCTGCACCTCTTCGGCCCCTCGGGAATCCTCTGTGGTCTATGGTGCAGTCAGTGATTAGGCAGCTCATGGAGATGCTGGGCAGCATCCCCTCTCCTTGCTGACATGCTCAACCAAGCAGACTCAAGGCTGCGAGATGAGAAGAGTTAAGCAGAAGTGCTCCTTATCTCCTGAACTAAACCTCCCGGAACTAGCCACACTGAAGTTTTTGATGCTGATTCAAACTTCCGCAATTGTTAGATGCACAGAGCCAAAAATTATCTTGCACTACCTTTAGCCTCCTTTGAACACCTCTCTGTTTAACCTAATATCCAGCCTGTGACTGTTAGATGAATCCTTTTGGCAACGTACAGACCCCCCAGCTTCCACCCACCACACGTGGCGAGAGCACCATCAGGCAGCATCTGAGGCCAACAGTAGATCATTCCCTAATGTCAGGTCACCTGCCCACCTGATGCCTGCAGCAGACTATCTTAAAGAGGGCCTTGGTTCATGACATTCTTTTATTTGTTACCATAAAAACTTAACGGAACTGCTACCATGTTGGCGCAAGGTTTGCAGACAAACGGAACCTGCATTTCTGGGTAGGGATTAATCATAGGGTTCAGGAAAACAAGCAACAAGAAAGCCTTACTTTTTGAGGCGAAGGGCTGCTGTCTGCATGGACACTAGTTGCACCTGCGAGTGGAGCCCCATTCCTCTACCCCTTGAGGATCTCAGTGAAGCACCAAGCCTTTTTAGCCACCCCCCACACACACCCTTTTAAATGTTGCTATGGTAGCCACAAACTGTTCTTAAATGGCTCAGTCCCTTAAACACCTATTTCCTGCCAAGACTGATAAAACCCAAGACCTATGTCTGAGTTAAGTAGGAAAATCTGTCTTCCTTGGCCGGGGGCTCTCTGGCTGGATGCTATCTTCAGTTAGTACATAAAGCTGTCCTTACAATCCTTTTTCAGATAAGGTCACGGCCTTCTGCAACTCAGTTACTTCCTTGCCATCCATTAATTGACTTCAAGCTGGGTAGTCTGACTCCATAGGCTTGGCTCCAGCTTCTATTTCAGGCTGCATGTGGAAAGTCTAGCAGCCTCCCCAGGTAAGGAAGGTTCAAGGCTCAGTTACTGAGAATAATCATGTTAAAGTATCCTGGGGGTACTTTTGCAAAACTATTGTTATGGGAACAGTGACCTTTTCAAATCAGTATTTGTACCTGTATTTCAACATCACCTTGGAAAACATAACCATGACTATTGGTTAGTTTATCTGCATACAGACCAGAGTATCGCATAAAAACTATGGAGTTTCGCATCACGATTGCCAGAACTCACAAGCAGGACGAAGGGTTCCCTCGTTATCACTGACTCCAGAGGTTGAGAGACTGTGTTCATCACACAGGATTATCATTTTTCTCTGTGTGAGGATGATGCCAACTGTAAGCCTGGAGCCCACAGGTCGCAGCTGCTGGGACGAGCCGCTGAGCATCGCCGTGCGCGGCCTGGCCCCAGAGCAGTCCGTCACGCTGCGCACCGCCCTGCGCGACGAGACAGGCAAGCTCTTCCGTGCCCACGCGCGCTACCGCGCCGACCCCAAAGGCGAGCTGGACCTGGCGCGCGCGCCCGCGCTGGGCGGCAGCTTCGCGGGACTCGAGCCCATGGGGCTGCTCTGGGCCATGGAGCCCGATCGGCCATTCTGGCGCCTGATCAAGCGCGACGTGCAGACGCCCTTCGTGGTGGAGCTGGAGGTGCTGGACGGCCACGAACCCGACGGCGGGCGGCTGCTGGCACGGGCAGTGCACGAGCGTCACTTCATGGCTCCCGGGGTGCGGCGCGTGCCCGTGCGCGAGGGTCGTGTGCGCGCCACGCTCTTCCTGCCTCCAGGTGAGCAGCCCTCCCTTGGGGAGCCAGGGATGCTTCAGGGGAGCAGTGACAGGGTCTCTTCTTGCCACACTCTCCACGGGGCCCTTAAAGATCAGTGGCCCCTGGAAAAGGCTTTCTGACTTGGCTCTCTGGCTGGGGTGAGTTCTGAACTGAAGGTCACCTCAGGAGCAGCGTCTCACGTGGTTTTGGCAGGCAGAGACCCATGAACTGTAAAAAACTGGAAATCTTCTCTGTAATAAGAAAACCCCTGTGTGGTTGAGCACCGGTTTACGTTTGGCACTGGCTACTCTGGGACAGTCTTTCAGACAAGGTTGGGCAGCGCAAGCACTGGCGAACTTTCTAACATGCAGAACTTGAGTTCTACTCAGAGTCTGGAATTTGAAAGCCGATGATGCTGAGGTAACTCTTTCCTAGAGTGAAAAAGCCACAGTTTTGAGAGGTACTTCAGTTCAGCGACTCACAGAGAGCTGCCCTAGGGGATTAGGTCAATCATTTCTCGTCCCTTTGAAATGCGGACAGAAATGGCAGTTTAGCGAAGGTCTGAGGACAAGGGTGTGGCACTTCTTATACAACAGTTAAAACTTAGTTTTGCAAGTTCCAGTGGCCTGGAAGTGATGTTGAAAACAGAGAAAGTGGTTCCTTAGGTAAAATCTTGAAAATGCTTTGATGTGTTTACTTCTTTACATATTTAAGTAGTAATAAGCAAAAATTCCAGAACTCAAAGTTTTCTTTAATAAAAGGTCTCTCTTTTGTGGGAGGGTATTATCACCGGCCTCATGGCCAATTGTGTTTCTGTCCCAATCAGAACTCTGGTTTTAAAGTTCAGATTTTCCTGAGGACCATGGAATGCTTCCTTCCGAGGTTCAATACCATTGTGAAAATCCCTCTTCTCCCTTCTGTATACTTCTGACAACTTGTCATTGGTAGGCTGCCCTCATTCTCTCCATTGCCTGACAGTCCCCTGCGATTGCCCGCCATCCCTGTCATACTGGATTCTGACCTTGTTTGGCGAACTCATATCTGTATCTGTGAACCAACGCAAGCCACTGAGTTCAGGTCCACTCTGAAAAACTACCAGAATGCCCTTTGATTGTGGCAGTTCCACGTCCAGGGTACTCTGTGGCTCAAATCATTGAGTGTGTTCGTGGCATCTAAGGAAACAGCTCAGGCCAGGTGACGGCACACGCCTTTAATGTCTGTACTCTGGAGGCAAAGGCAGGCGAATCTCTGTGAGTTTGAGGCCAGCCTGGTCTACAAGAGCTCGTTCAAGCGAGGCCCCAAAGCTACAGAAAAACCCTGTCTTGAAAAAACAAAAATAAAATGAAATAAAAAAGATATCAAGACATTTGGAAGGTTGCTTTTGTTTTTCTTTCTAAGGAAATGGACCCTTTCCTGGGATCATAGACCTTTTTGGAGTTGGAGGTGGCCTTCGAGAGTATCGAGCAAGTCTGCTGGCTGGGAAGGGCTTTGCTGTCATGGCTCTGGCTTTTTATAACTACGATGACCTTCCCAAGGTCATGGATATCTTTCACCTGGAGTACTTTGAGGAGGCCGTGAACTACCTGCTCAGTCACCCTCAGGTTTGCTGTTAGAGTATTTCAATTTAAAATGTGGGGTCCTAAATGCCTCCTTGAGTCAAAGATGGATTTGTAACCCAGTAGCTTGAACCTTTATAACAACCAATATTGAGTCTTGTCCAAATCCACACAGCAAAATATATTTAACTGGGATGATCTCAGGGGACATGAAAAAGTTGGTACAAAGAAGTTTGTACCATCTCTCATAGGGTGACCCATCATCTCAGATTGCCGCGGGGGAGAGGGTTACTTCTAACCATGTCCATTTCCCACTGAAACTGAGGTAGTCAAGACAAATCACGAGTGTTTATCACCTTAGCCTTGTCAAAATCTTCTGCCTGTGATTTTGTGTCCAGCTTCCAGGGTTGTTATGAGCATTAAATGACCCGTACTTGAGAAGCTCTTGGAATATGCTGATAAGTTAATATCCATCCACTCAGCAACGACTAGGGAGTGTAGACACAGTGCGGACAGGCAGAGGAGACAAGGCCATGTCTACACATGAGCATGGACAGTGTGGAGACAGGAATGGAGAGCTAGGGGAACAGTAAAGCAACGGTGAAAGTCCGTGACTGTGAAGTCCCAGAATGGATAGGGAACGGTTGTAACGAAATAAAGGGGACAAGCCTCATTCTGAAGGCTCAAACCTTATCTGCTGTCAATTGTCTAGATCGGGCTAGCAATTGTGACATTGTAGACACTTTAGTATCCATCACTACTTATGAGCCAGATCATAAATACAGAGAGAAATTACTAGGGATCCAGAAGCATCCAAAGCACCTTATGTTGATTCTGTTTTGTTTATATACACCTGAATATGATTTTATACACACAAATATACCAGACAAAGAGCAGAACAGCGATTTAATAATCTCAAGCAAGGCTTGACCTCTCATTTCTCACTGGAGTAGCATGTAGACTCTGAGCATCCCAGATGCCCAATGATCCTACCAAAATCAGGATGGTAAAGTCACCCTCGGGCTCAGGGCCACTGTCCTACCTTTATGTGGGCTCAGACTCCTTTTTTTTCTGCCTGTGTCTTTCTCAGGTAAAAGGTCCAGGAATTGGGCTGCTTGGAGTTTCCAAAGGGGGTGAACTTGGCCTTGCTATGGCCTCCTTCCTGAAGGGCATCAAAGCTGCTGTCTTCATCAATGGCTCTGTGGTCGCTGTTGGGAACACCATAAGCTACAAGGATGAGACTATCCCTTCTGTGACTTTGCTGCTAGATCGAGTCAAAAGGACCAAAGATGGCCTCGTGGATATTGTGGAAGCACTTCAAAGCCCTTTGGTAGAGACGAAGAGCGTCATCCCTGTGGAAAGGTCTGACACCACCTTCCTGTTCCTGGTGGGTCAGGATGACCACAACTGGAAGAGCGAATTCTATGCCAATGAGATCTCCAAGCGCTTACAGGCCCATGGGAAGGAGAAGCCCCAGGTCATCCTCTACCCAGAAGCAGGGCACTATATCGAGCCCCCTTACTTCCCCCTGTACAAGGCTGGCATGCATATAGTTGTGGGTACTAATGTCATTTATGGGGGAGAGTCCAAGCCACATGCCATGGCCCAGGTGGATGCGTGGCAGCAACTGCAGACTTTCTTCCACAAACACCTGGGTGCTGAAGAGAGGACGATCCCAGCAAAACTCTGATTTTTATTTAAGTTTTATTTAACATCTCTAAGGCAGGTCCTTCCTGGGAATAGACTCCACTGTGTGTGTGTGTGTGTGTGTGTGTGTGTGTGTGTGTGTGCGTTTGTTTATCTGTCATATGAATGTACAGGTTCTCCCCCCATATTTTTTTTATCAGTCTGGGAGGTGAGTGACTGTGCAGGAAGCAGAAGGAGTGGACAAGCTGACCTCCTGCCATGGCCCAGTCTGCAGGGGACAAGAGCTCCAGCTCTGAAAGAGAGGCCGAGTCACCGTCGCCGTCCTGGAGGTCAGGATGTTTGCTGAATGGCTGATTAAATAAATGACTACTACTGTTTAAACAGTTATCAATAGGGGCTGGAAAGATGGCTCAGCAGTAAAGAGCACACACTGCTCTCATAGCACCGAAGTTTGGTTCCCAGCTCACAACTGACTGTAACTCCAGCTCCAAGAGACCCAGAGCTCTCTTCTGATCTCCTTGAGTACCCGAGTACCTGTACACATACACACACACACACACACACACTCAAATAAAAATACTTGGTTTTGAAAGCATAAACAATGGTCTTTGTCTGTGTTGGCTCTGTCTTGTGGATCGCACTGACTGTAGATGTATACAAGCAGACCTTCTCATGCCGTCACCTCTGCACAGCACACCACAATTATTAAGACAGCATTCATGCTGCAGTGCATATTCTTCGTAATCTACAAGTAGATACGTCATGTGTATGTCATCTGAATGTAGTATTCTCTATGAGACATGTTAGCCACTGCAGATTTGGAATCTGTAGTGATCCCAGCAATTCCTTATCAATACCCGTGGATAACTCTTACATCAAATGTGTTCTGATATCAGATGTGTGTTTCTTCTTTTAATATATAAGTACTGCTGTGGTCCCGCTGCAGCCTGGACTCCGGTCCTGAGACGGGGAAGGGGCGTTGGCACAAAGAAATGAAATGTCCAACTACCAAGTTTCACACAAGTGGCCGGCCCTCAAAGCTCAGGCTAGCTTTATTTATTCTTCAAAAACAAACTTGTTCCCACCCTCCTTGATTAACCTCCAGAAAAAATCCTAATATGTTTTCCATTTTTTACATCAAAACAACTTTTAACCCAGAAAACAATGCTCCGCATTTGTTAGCTTGGCCACATATTGAGCCAGACACATCTTGTCCTTACAACGCTCAAAGGTGATAGGTACACATAAAAGGACACAGGCACACACTTTCTAGAACTACAATATCATTCAAAACTTAACAACGCATATTTACAGAAATAGGGGTGCGCTGCCATTAGCTGCTTGCATACAGTAGCTTGTCCTTCTCTAACTGTCCCCTGGCCTACAAAAGGGTCCTGCATGCCTAAGCCTCTCTATAAGGAACCTGAGAGGCATCAGTTCCCTAAGAATTTTCGGAGAAAATGTTGGAGAAAAGAAATGGGGTTTCCAGGACTGATCACATCTGTCCTATGTATGACTGCTATAGTGAAACTATAAACTGACAAGAGAGTCACTAATATTAGAGAGAAAAGTGTGTGGTGTGCAGGGACCCAGCAGTACTGTGCACTGTCCCAGGGTCTTGCCTTGAACAAACCCATTGAAGAAGCGTTCGTTCATATGCTGATCCAAAGCCAGACCACACAGCTCCCAACAGAATACTGTCTTTGCTATTAACTATTAAGACACTAAAATAATCAAAGGAAATTCAGTTTAATTCTTTCCTTTCTTTTGGATGAATGAGGATTTTGTTTTCTGAGAAATAAATTACGTTAGGTTCCTGTTTATACACAGAACACTAAAGATTTTGTTCTTTCAAAATTTCATAAATTATTATGTAGCTTATTTACACAAGTAATTTTAACAGTGATAAACATGTTCACCATAATGATTTCACTAGATACAAATAGTTCCCAAATAATAAGCAATTCTTGAGCCTTTGAGCTCACGATCCTCCTATTTCAGTCTCTGGGTGCTGGGTTGTTGGCTCGTGCCACCATGTCTCCCTCCTCTAATTTCTCCATCTTGTATCCTCACTGAGGCTATTTCAAGTTTAACTGGAATTTAATCTCCTTGACTGGAGAATCTCATGAAAAATTACTCAAGCCTATTCTGTAAATCCAAGATTTGTATGTTCCTGTTAACGTAGGGCGTTTGTGTGGGAACCCCTATAGCTAACTGTTCTTAGCTGAACTACTTGTTTCTGTGAAGCCCCTATGCAGCTACCAAGCGAGATGCCATGGCGTGGGTCAATTGTCTACATTCTGTCAATTATATTTTAAATAAATGCTGATTGGTCAGTAGCCAAGCAGGAAGTATAAGCAGGACAACCAGACAGTAAGGAGAGGCGGGTCAATGAGAACAGGAGAATTCTGGGAAGAGGAAAGCTTGGTAGGCAGTCCCGACCCTGTCACAGAAGAATCAAGATGTGACTGCCTCCCTGAAAAAGTACTGAGCCGTGTGGCTAGCATAAATAAGAATAATGGGCTAATATAAGTTATGAGTTAATAAGAAGCCTGAGCTAATGGGCCAATCAGTTTATAGTTAGTTAATGTAGATCTCTGTGTGGTTTCTTTGGGACTTTATGATTGCAGAAACCCGCAGGACAGAAAACTCAGACAACAATGCCAGGATGTGGTTTTGCTGTTAAAAACCCTGTGCCTGGACATTCAACAGTTAGGTCCCTGAATACCTGGGTATGGCTCTATCTGCCTGGAACAAAGACTTTCATTTTGATTATAAACAGTAACTGAGTGGTCGTCTCTGGTGGCCTCCCATAGCATACCCAGTGTGGTAAGCACACACTGTATTTAGCTTCTTAGTGTGGGTTCTGGGGATCACACTTGGTCCCCCATTCTTTTGCAACAAGTGTTTTATGGATGGAGCTATTTCCCCAGCCCTGGGAATATTCTTTAAGATATGAAAAAGGTAAGCTAGCTAGTGTACTTTTTACTTAATTATAAAACTTGCTTAATCTTAGCCAGCTGTCGTGGCATATATGCCTTTAATCCCAGCACTCAGGAGGTAGAGGCAGGCAGATCTTTGAGAGTGAGGTCAATCTGGTCTACATAGTGAGTTCTAGGCAGCCAGGCTTACAAAACAAGAGAACCAGCTCCCCTACAAAAACAAAACAAAACAAAACAAAAACAAAAACAAACAAAAACACCAAAAAAACAAAAAACAAAAAAACCCCAACAAAACACAGTTAAAGAATTTTTAAAAGGAAAATAAATAAGATTTGTTTAAGCTTTAAGACTTGTTGTATCCCTTGAACAGTGCAGCTCACAGGAACTCTTAAAAAGAAAGTAAACAGGTAGTACATTGTAAGCAACTTCCAAAACTCTAGAATTGACAGAGACATTTCACAGCCTGGACAGTCACCCAAAGTTCCTCTGTACCGTTGGGGTATACATCTTCAGTCCACTGTCCCAAATTATCCAGCAGACTTTTCCATGAAGCAGGAAATTTCAAAGACAGGTCTACCTATATTGGCAGTTTGCCAGTGACTTTCTTCTGTATCCTGAAGAATGTCTGTAGACTCTTTCATGACGCAGGAACTGTTAAGTATTGTCTCACCTTTAGGCAAGTTCAGCAGTCCTTTCTCTGTGGATCCTGCATGTCTAGTTCATCTAACAAACTCCATAAGGAGCCTCTTCGATGC
Organism: Myodes glareolus; assembly: GCF_982192425.1. Taxonomy (NCBI): domain Eukaryota; kingdom Metazoa; phylum Chordata; class Mammalia; order Rodentia; family Cricetidae; genus Myodes; species Myodes glareolus. The sequence continues at coordinate 42,133,866 of NC_142036.1, read as the reverse complement.
CCATCTTCCTCTTGAAGTAGATTGGTGCTGCCAGGAGTAGATGTGTCTATCATGAAAAGTACTTAATTTTTAAAACATTTAAATGCCATATACTGAATGTCTCTAAAAGATTTGAAGAATACCTAACTAACTAAAATATATCTCTATAAATCTAGAAAACGTAACTAACATGACTACAATCTTGACTATTATAGATGACTATTTATTAACCTATATTTCTTAATTATACATTACATTTTCAAATGAACTACACAAACACAATACCTTAATCAAGGGCAGAAATATGCACATACAGTATAACAAAATTTACCTTAAATTTGTATCAATAAACTAAGATCCATACCACAGCAAATTATTCATATATCATATCTCCCTTAAAATGTAAACAAACATTTAAAAATAATATTTGAGAATATGGGTGTAGTTTTATCTATACTGCTTCCTGCTGATTGGGTGCACTGTTAATCAGGTCTTTTTTTTATTGATTTTTATTGAGCTTTACATTTTCCTCTGCTCGCCTCTCTGCCTCTCCTTCCCCCTTCAATCTTCCCCCAAGGTACCCATGCTCCCAATTTACTCAGGAGATCTTGTTTTTTTTCTACTTCCCGTGTAGATTAGATCTATGTAAGTCTCTCTCAGTGTCCTCAATGTTGTTTAAGTTCTCTGGGATTGTGATTTGTAGGCTGGCTTTCTTTGCTTTATGTTTAAAAACCACATATGAGTGTGTACCTGTGATAATTGTCTTTCTGTGTCTGGGTTGCCTCACTCAAAATAATGTTTTCTAGCTCCATCCATTTTCTGAAAAATTCAAGATGTCGTTATTTTTTCTGCTGTTTAGTACTCCATTGTGTAAATGCACCATATTTTCCATATCCATTCTTCGCTCGAGGGGCATTTAGTTGTTTCCAGGTTCTGGCTATGAAAAACAAAGCTCCTATGAACATAGTTAAGCATGTGCTGTTGTGGCCCGATTGAGCAACCCTCTCTGCTCCAAGGTGTTCCTAGCTTGGTCAAGTGGACAAAAACATACACAGCTGTCTTCTTGGGAGCAGGGACAAGGACGTCTTAGACAGTTTCAGGTTTCTGTAATAACAAAGATGGGCAATTATCCTTGTTATTAAGGTTTAAGACCTTGACAGAAAAAAGGTCCACGTTGGGGAACGTGTAAAGTCCAGATGAGTAGGCAATGTTTGTCTCGAGGGCCAACATGAGCACAGTGTAGAGAGGACTAACCATGACATCTTTTACACATGTATGGAATCCAGGTAAAGGGTCATGAGGCATGAAGTCCGTTGGACATAGGACTTACATATAGGCTAAGCACGTGCAGACAGCACAAAACAAAACACCATAGTGTACATTTTTGAAAGAACAGTCCTAAGATTAGTAGCAAGTGTCCATTACTCCACAACCTGATGAAACTCAATTGCAGTCTTACACTCTGGAGTCTGAACCTTAGGAATTTGGCGACTGGAGGTGTCATTGGGTGAGAGGACTTTGAAGAGCAAGCCTCAGTCCTGCCAACTCTTCATGGGGCAAAGAGCACCTGAAAAACAGTAGTAGGGAGGGGGTTCCGGATATAACGAAGTCTTAAGCACAGATGCCTTAGTCAAAGTCTGTCTCTATCTTGTTGTTTGCTGGCTCTGCGCTCTCCAACACCCCAAGCCCCACAGCTCAGCCCATCCGGCCGCTAGAGACTCAGGGCTGAAGTGAAGAAGCAAAATGGTGACTTGGCTTCGCACTGTCCGGCGAACAAGCAGGTTGTGTCAATGGGGCTGTAAGAGCAGGGCGCAGCTGTTAGGACCCCTGCCCTTTGGTCCCGGTGGCTGGAGCATCTGGGCCCCTGAGCGGACAAACGCGACGCTGAGCTTGGAGCCCGCTGGCCGCAGCTGCTGGGACGAGCCGCTGAGCATCGCCGTGCGCGGCCTGGCCCCCGAGCAGCCAGTCACGCTGCGCACCGCCCTGCGCGACGAGAAAGGCGCGCTCTTCCGTGCCCACGCGCGCTACCGCGCCGAACCCAAAGGCGAGCTGGACCTGGCGCGCGCGCCCGCGCTGGGCGGCAGCTTCGCGGGGCTCGAGCCCATGGGGCTGCTCTGGGCCATGGAGCCCGATCGGCCGCTCTGGCGCCTGATCAAGCGCGACGTGCAGACGCCCTTCGTGGTGGAGCTGGAGGTGCTGGACGGCCACGAGCCCGACTGCGGGCGGCTGCTGGCGCGGGCTGTGCACGAGCGTCACTTCATGGCTCCCGGGGTGCGGCGCGTGCCCGTGCGCGAGGGTCGTGTGCGCGCCACGCTCTTCCTGCCTCCAGGTGAGCAGCCCTCCCTCCAGGAGCCAGGTGCAGGGTCTTGCCCTTTCTTCCCTGTCTACCATTTGTCTCTGGACTTTCTCATTTTCTTACTTCTGTATATCTTACTTTTACTCTGTGGGTGGCCATGTGACTGTCCTTCAAAGTCCTCTTCTCCTAGGTCTTGTTCCTTGATCCTCTTCCCAGATTTGTTCTCCTATTTACTCTCTCTGCCTGCGAACTCTGCCTAGCCTTTCTCCTGCCTCACTATAGACCTTTCAGCTCTTTTTTAGAGCATCAGGTGTTCACAGGGTTAAATAAATATAACATAAAAGAATACAACATATCTTTGCATCATTGAAACAAACGTTCACAACATACAAATATAACACATCTTAAAATAATATTCCACAACAATTCCTAGTGCGGCACGTTTTGATGGCCCCAATATTGCTGCAGAAGATGGAAGGAATGTAAACAGCTCTGGCAAACAGCCTTAAAACAGAATAGCTACATAGTTAGGCAGTAACACGGATAAATCCATTAGCACTAAATGGTCTTTGATAGGAGATTAGCAAGATGACTTTCCTTGACTTCCTCATGGGCATCTGTGTTTCCTTCCAATTCTAATAACCTGGTGTGGTAGTTTGAATGTAATTGGTCCCCATAATCTCAGAGGGAGTGGCACTATTAGGAGGTGTGACTTTCTTGGAGTGGGTCGGGACTTGTTGGAGAAAGTGAGGGTGGGCTTTGAAGTTTCCAGTGCTCAGGATACTGCCTAGTAACTTAGTCCACTTCCTGTTGCCTGCAAGATATGGTAGCACATCTCAGTTGGGTGTGGTGGCACATGCGCTTAATCCCCGCACTCGAGAGGCAGGGGCAGGCAGATCTCTATAAATTAGAGGCCAGCTTGGTCTACAGAGTTAGTTCGAGGACAGACAAAGATACACAGAGAAATCCTGTTTCAGGGGAGGGGATAAATGTAGTAGCACAGCTCAGCTCAACTTGCTGCCTGCATGCCACCATGCTCCTCATCATAATGATAATGGATTGAGCATCTGAAACTGTAAACAAGCCACCAATTAAATGTTTTCTTTTTAAGAATTGCCATGGCCACAGTGTAGCAGGAGAAACTGTAACAAAGACAGATACCTGAAAATTACAAGCTTTGAACTAGAGGGATGGCTCAGTGGTTAAAAGCATGGGTTGCTCTTGTAGGAAGTATGGGTTCAATTCCCAGCACCCTCGTGGTAGCTCACAACTATCTGTAACTCCAGTTATAGGTATCTGACTTTCTCTTCTGGCATCCTTGGGTACCAGGCACTCAAGTACTATATATAAGAATGCAAACAAAACATTATTTCACATAAAATAAGAAATCTTTAAAATATTTTTTTAAAAAAATTATAAGCCTTGGGAAAGAATCTACAGACATTACATAAGATATAGAATTCTTTTAAAGATTTTTTTTACAGGTATAGCAATGGTGGACTTTCATTTTATAATAACTGAAAGATTAAATGATCATATTTTTATTACAGGCATCAAAAAGAGATTTCGTTGATTTAAGTAAGAGAACATATTTGAAGGTCATAGATGTGAGAAAGCAATTGATAAGGGTATTGAAAAATAGTAAACTCTCTCTCCCTCTCCTGTCACTCAAAAGCTATGGGCCCCACTGTTGTAATATCCAATGAGGTCTTCTTTCAGAGTAGGAGAAGAGGTTTAGATTTCTATAACTTCCCTCCCTTGCTCCCATTTACATTAGAAAACAAACCTTAAATTCCTTTGAGGACTATTGGCTCTGTTTTTGCTTTTCCTAAGGAAATGGACCCTTTCCTGGGATCATAGACCTTTTCGGAGTTGGAGGAGGCCTTCGGGAGTATCGAGCAAGTCTGCTGGCTGGGAAGGGCTTTGCTGTCCTGGCTCTGGCTTATTATAACTACGATGACCTCCCCAAGGGCATGCACACTATCCACTTGGAGTACTTTGAGGAAGCTGTGAACTACCTGCTTAGTCACCCTCAGGTTGGTTGTTATTTTTGTCTTTTGGTTTAGAAACTGTGTTCCTAAAATATCCACCCATCAAGATAAGATTTTCAACTCAGTTCCTGAGGCGTTGTGAGACAATCAAATCTTCATTTTCAAAGTAGAAATCAAAGCAAGTTTCTGAACTGGGTGATAGTTCAGGGCATTGATCTGTCAGGCAGTTTGATGACGAAATACCTCAGATAGAAGTGAGGTGTTGTCGTGTGCTAGAAAGGGAGCCTCCTGGGACACGGGCACATTCAGCATATAGTGGAAGATACCAGGTTGAACGGGTGACTCAGCCAATAAGATCACTTTCTGATCTTCCAGAGGACCAAAGTATGGTTTCCAGCACCCAGGTCAAGTGGCTCATATTTGCCTGTAACTCAGCTCCAGGAAGTAGGAATCAATCTTCTGGCTTCTGAGTGTAGCTGTGCACACGCAGACATAGGCAGGGAAAAACAAACACACACACACACACACACACACCACAATTTAAAACAAATCTGGCTTGACTCAGGCATACCATAGAAGAGCTGGGTCTCTTAGTGGCATTATTGTTTTGCATGAGTTTGTCTCCACCCCTTGGTTTTGTTCTGAGCGCTAAATGACTCATAAGTCTCTGTAACAGGACGCACCATTAACTGACAAATGTCATTCACTTGGGAAACAATAGAATAGTTAATTGGGGCTACAAGGAAGGAAGAAAAGGGGCAAAGTAGGGATGGCTGTGGAAGAAAGAAAATCAGTGTGAACAAGGATATAAGAGGCCACTCCTGAAGAACAGCAGAAGCGAGAGTTGGCGGGAGGAGCCTCACTGTGCACAGGGAGAAAGCTTGCTTACCTGTTAGAGGCAGTAGAACTGCTGTCTGGGAGTTTGTGGTATTGTAAACATTACAATGAAATCCTCCTCACTGGTCCCACATAGACCCATTGACTGGCCCTACAATCATGAAATTATGTAACTTCAGTAATCCTGTCCCCACTCTCCAAAGTCTGTCAGTGGTTTTGAATAAACTTTTTTATTCCACTAAACACACTCTTAAAAAAAAAACAATTCTTAATTTGAATAAGAAATTTTTTTTGTTTAAAGCGTCTTCCCTTCCCCAGTACCTATACATGCATCTTGAACTCTTACTCATAACCAGAATCTTAACTCCGTTTACTGTGATGCTTGCTGGATGATCATAAACCCATGTGAATGTAGTGCCTACCACTGTAAATACATCACAGATGAAAAGAAAAAGGTTTTCCTTACATGTCCACATGCTTCCTTTGACAAATTCATGCTTAGGAATGTACCTGTTATTTTTCATTTCAAGCTTCATGTAGACCATGGTGTTGAGAAATACTCCTTTACACTGTGAAGATGTGTTAATGTGACTGGTTTAATAAAAAGTGGAATGGCCAATAACTAGACAGGAAGAGGGTAGGCGGGACTTCTGGGACAGAAGTCAGGGGGAAGAGGAAAGGCAGAGCTGCCAGTCAGACACAGAGGAAGAGATGGGCAGCACAGAAGACAGGTAACCAAGCCATGTAAAACAATGTAGATTAAAAGATATGGCTTCATGTAAGTTATAAGATCTAGTTAGGAAGGAACAAGTCTAAGCTAAGGCTCAGTATTTATAATGAATGAGAAATCTCTGTGTGGTTATTTGGGAGCTGGCAGGTGGGACAGAGAAAGACTAGTTACACTGTGGGACTCAGCACTGAGCCTCATTTACCACTAAGGATTTGAAGAGACCTAATCAACCACCTTTCAAAACCCAGATGGTGCAGAGTGAGAGTCAGGCTCAGGGCCAGCTTCCATCCATAGGCTGGCACCACTAACTGTCCTACCCTCTAGATGCACTCATTCCCTTTCTTTTCTCTGTCTCTTTCTTAGGTCAAGGGACCAGGAATTGGCCTTCTGGGGATTTCCAAAGGGGCTGACCTCTGCCTCTCCATGGCCTCTTTCCTGAAAGGCATCACAGCCGCTGTCATAATCAATGGCTCTATGGCCAATGCTGTTGGAACACTGCACTACAAGGACGAGACCCTGCCCGCTTTGAGCATGAATTTTAATCGGATCAGGGAGGCCGAAGATGGCCTTAACGATATTTTGGAAGCCCTGAATTGCCCTTTAGAAGGCCCTGACCAGAAGAGCATCATCCCTGTGGAAAGGTCTGACACCACCTTCCTGTTCCTTGTGGGTCAGGATGACCGCAATTTGAAGAGCGAGTTCTTTGCCAATGAGATCTCCAAGCGCTTACAGGCCCATGGGAAGGAGAAGCCCCAGATCATCCTCTACCCAGAGGCGGGGCACCATATTGAGCCTCCTTACTTCCCTTGGTTCAAGGCTTCCTTCCATACCACTTTTAACATGATAGTCGTTTTTGGGGGGGATCCCAGGGCTCATGCCATGGCCCAGGTGGATGCGTGGCAGCAACTCCAGACTTTCTTCCACAAACACCTGGGTGCTGAAGTGAGGACGATCCCAGCAAAACTGTGATTTTCTGTGAGTAGTGACACTTCTGATGTTGATCCCTCCTGAGAATGGCTGCCACTGTTAGAATGTGCATGTATTTTTGTCTCCTTTTAATAAAGTCTTGAGTTTCCCCACCTCCAAAAGTTTTATGGACTGAGTCCTCATTGGTTTGAGGTCACAGTGGTTCTTACCTTCTTATGGCAATGAAGATTGAGCCCAGGGCTTACACATGGTAGGCTAGCCACTGAGGTATCCCACTCTATCTTAGAGAGTAGCAATTCATTTACTTGTAATTTTTATATATAATATATTGATCATGTTTTCTCCTCCTGCAACTCCTCCCAGTATCTCTCTACCCAACTCTGTTCTCTCTCTCTCTCTCTCTCTCTCTCTCTCTCTCTCTCTCTCTCTCTTTCTCAACAAAAAAATGTAAAAACTAAAAATCAAAACAAACATGCAAATGAGAAGTAAGACAAAACATGTCAAAACTAAACAAAAAATACACACACACACACACACACACACCAAACAAACAACAAACATGGAGTTCATTTGTGTCAGCCAACTATGCCTGGGAGCTGCCCTGGAGTGTAGCTGACACACAATGACACTCCATTCGAGAAAACTGATTTCTGCTTCTCAGTGCTTGTCAGTTCTAAATAGCTTCTTGGTTAGGAGTGGACTCCATGTCTGCTTTCTCCTCTCATGGCCACCGTCCCGTCTGGCTTGAACCTGTGCAGGACTTCTTTATGCTGCCACAGTCTCTGTGAGTTCATACACATACTAGATGTGTGTGAACATATGATATATGTAGCGAGGAGGCCTAACTTAACATCAGTGCAGCCAGGACAGGCTGCGGAATAACAATGCTGAAACTAAACCTCATCCTTACAATGACCAGGAAAGACCACAGGACTGTACCATGGGGGACCAGTCAGAATTGAGACAAACAAATACCAGAACATTAAGAAGAGCTTACCTAACTTGTATGTAGGTTGCCAATTTCCTTACACCAAAGGCGGTACCAATCCCTGATTGAAAAGACTTCTGCTGCCTCACTCCTACCCGATCAGGAATTCAATCCCCATTTGAATTGAGGATTCCTCTACCCACCCCCAATCCTTTACTCCTTAAAAACCTGGCCATAGCTGAGCTCAATGCCCTCCCTGATCCAACCTCTGTGTTGGAATGGATGGAGAGAGAGCCCAGCTGGAGCTTGCAATAAAGGCTCATTGCTTTTGCATACGAACTCGGACTCCTGGTTGTCTTTCGGGGGCTCCTGATGGGGGCATAACATGTAGCAGTCCTGCCGTATCTGGAGAACCCTGTTTCCTTGGAGTCATCTAACACATCTGACATTCACAATGTTTTTCTTTAAAACTGTTTTTGATACAGGGTTTCTCCGTGTAGACCCGGCTAGCCTGAGACTCACAGAGATTCAGCTGCCTCTGAGTGCTGGGATTAAAGGTGTGCACCACCACCGCCTGACTGTCTCTTGCAATCTTTCTGCCTCCTCTTCTGCAAAGACCCTGAGCCAGGAGAGGAGGGTTTTCGTGGAGTCGTCCCTTTTAAGGCTGAGTGCTCCAAAGTCTCTCACTCTGCACATTGTTCCTTTCTGTGGTCTTGTGTTAATTCCCATCTACTAATGAAGGCCAAGAGAGGCCCTGCTGCTGTATGGCCTTGGGAACCTTTGATTGCTATTTTCCTTTAGCAGAGCAATAGTATTAGGTCTTCTCTCAGGGAGGGCAACATTTTTTAAGAAACTTAAGAGGATGAAGAGTGTTTTTACCACTAGAATGGAGCCTCAAAATGGGACAGGCTAAAGTCTCATGCAATGACCAACCTTATTCAGAGCATCGGACAGTTTATACTCTGGGGTTAAGAGGAGTCTTGCGAGTAAAGTGTGACAGGGGCAGGCCACAGTGGCAAAGAGATGTGTTTCCGAAGAGGCATATACACAAATGGCAATAGCTGCTTGTATTGAGGAGTCTGAAGCCAACTCACTCCTATCTGTTTTACCTGGGAGGGGCACAAAAGCACATTTCAAGAACAAGTCGGTGTTTTTGAGGAAACTGAGATCACACGAGTCTTGGGGTTTTTTGTGAAGTTTTATCACAAGCCCCCAGAATTCCCCTCACATGGCTCCATTCTTAGATTATATTCCAAAAGAAGTGGTGTATCTCCTACCTGGCACAGCATTCCACTTACAACACTTCAGTTCTGAAGGAAAAAGTGAGTAACATGGACTGGCAGTACCTGCTGCACAGAACAGTTCAATAACTATTTGCTAAATGACTGCTAAGAAATAAGTCTTGCTGGACATGCTGGCACACGCTTTTAATCCCAGCACTTAGGAGACAGAGACAGATGGATCTCTAAGTTCGAGGTCAGCCTGGTCTACAAAGCAAGTCCCATGACAGCCAGAGCCACACAGAGAAACCCTGTCTCAAAAAACTACAGAAAGAGAGAGAGGGAGGGAGGGAGGGAGGCAGGGAGGAAGAAAACTTTACCTACCTTGCAGGACACCATATGCATTGGCCCTTCAAGTCTGTGGGTTCTATGTTTCAGAGTCTAACAACTGTGGATTGAACTATAACAACACTATCTCCACTGATCATACCGGGGCTTTTTGGGTCATCATTCCTAAAACCTTATGCCGTAGTTTAGAACTATTTCAGTTTTTTGTTATCCTTAGGATCATAGCACTCTGGATGTGATTTTTTTTTCTGTGTATGAGTACATGTTTGTGCACCAGATTTGTGCATGTTGCCCACAGAGGCCAGAAGACAACATCAGATTCCCTGGGACTGGAGTTACAGACAGTTTTGATTCACTGAGGCGCTGCTGGGAACCAAACCTGGGTTCTCTGTGAGAATAGCTAGTACTCTTAACTGCTTAGCCAACTCTTCTAGCACCTGAATGCAATTCTAAAGTATGAAATAATATATTTATATATTGTTGGGAGTCTCCACTCCAGTCTCACTCCTCCCATTCCAGACCCTGCACCTCAGAAAACCCCAGCAAGGGTCAGCTCCTCCCCCAGATCTGCCCAAGGCCATGCCTACAGGGCAGTTAAGACCTGGCTGCCAGACCTGCCAGGTGATTTTCTCTCCCGACTTTCTGAGAGTCGCCCAGGAGTTACTTGCTCTGTTTATTAAACCTGGATTTATTAATTTGGTTTGATGTGACTTATTGCATCAGCAGAAGAACTGGAGATACTTATCTGATACTCATGATAACACAGAAGAATATATCATATGTTATGTACAAATACCACACGATTTTATATGAGGTCCTTGAGCCACTGTAGTTTTTGAGTTCATTCATATAGTAGACAGAAATGACATCAAAAACATCATATTACATTTCAGTTTCTTTTTTAGATTGGTGATACACCAATCATGAGTTAGAAACTAGACTGGGCGGTGTTGGCACATGCCTTTAATCCCAGCCATCAGGAGGCAAAGGCAGGTGGAGCTCTGTGAGTTTGAAGCCAACCTGGTCTACAAGAGTTCCTAGTTCTAAAACAGCTAGGGCTGTTACACAGAGAAACCCTGTCTTGAGCCCCCCACCCCCTAAACAAGAAAAGAGAAAGAAAGAAAAGAAGGAAGGAAGGAAAGAAGGGAGGAAGGAAAAAAGAAAGAAAGAAAGAAAGAAGGAAGGAAGGAAGAAGAAAGAAAGAAAGAAAGAAAGAAAGAAAGAAAGAAAGAAAGAGGGAAGGAGGGAGAGAGGGAGGAAGGAAGGAAGAAAGGAAGGAAGGAAGAAAGGAAGGAAGGAAGGATGAAAGAAAGAAAGAAAAGCATAAGGCTGGTTAGAATCTAACAAAATGGTGAGGTAGGTCAGTGTGTCAGGCATATACTGTCAAGCCTGATGACCTGAGTATGGCTGAATTCTGCAAACTGACATCTGATCTCTGTAGTACGAATAATAAAAAGCAACTGACAGATATTGGGGTTCAGACTTGACGATCAGAAAAGCTAAGTAACCAGTCACTGGCTCTAACCTCTGCCTCAGACTGAAAATGGGCAAGATCCTGTCTCCACGAATCCTGAAGACTCCACACCCCACACTTGGTATTTCATTCAGTTCCTGACTTGCTTGATATCTTCAATTGTATAGGGGTTCTTCTAGCAAAGAAACTGTGGTACATATAGCTGTTGTTTCAAAGCCGAGAAAGCATTATCTAAGTTAGAACTATACAAATTATTTTAAACATGATAATCATAAAAATATATAGTAATAAGATCATTTTTATATAAAGTTCTTCAATACCTAGATGTTTTTTAAGTCTTTAAATGTATTTAAAATAAATACCTTAATTTATTACTGTTATGGTCTGGTTTCTTAATTACTTTTTTAAAAAGAAATATTATTGGCTGGAGAGATTGCCTAGTGGTTTGAGTTAAGTACTGTTCTAGCAGAGGACCCATGTTCTGTTCCCAGCACACATACAAACTGGTGCCCAGTCCTTTATAACTCTGGCTGTTGAGTGCTCCAATACCTTTGTCTTCAGCAGACACTGGCACCACACACACACACACACACACACACACACACACATATACATATACATATACATACACACACACACACACACACACACACATATATATATACCTTCTCATACACATACACATAATTAAAAATCTTAAAAATTAAAAATCAATATGTAGCAGGGCCCCCTCCTTAAAACTCAAGAACTGAGTGTTTCTTACAGTTGTTTAAGGGCTCCAAAACTGACTGACCCATGGGAAATTGGCAAAGCAGTCACCTATATGGACCAGACTCAAGAGGGATGGCCAAGCTTTCCTTCGGAATGGAAGTATGAGTATTTATGAACAACTGATCACTGATCATTGTGGACAGGCCAGCTGCTACATCTTCCTCCCGTCCCCATGTTCATAGAGTGAGACTGCTCCTCTTCGGAGGCCTCCTACAGAGACTACCTAAGCCCTCCCCTTCTGTTGTACCTAACAAACACTCTAGTCCTAGTTTCTGGGTTAGAGGTAGCATTGGAGAACCCCACCTCATCCCAGAGTCGTTGTAAGTCTGTTGTGATGATGAGCATTATGTTTAGAGGGTATCTGGTCGTACTGGAAAGGCTTCTAAGAGAGAAAAAAAAGTGTTTTCAGCTTTTTAGCCATGAGATAGTTTCCCCTATCTTGACTGTACCTTACCCAAGATGGATGACTTCCTAGTACAGTTGTACTGTTCTCAAAAACTGATAATTGTTATAAAATATCTCACTGCCTCCACTATTCTTGCAAGGTAATGGGCCACAAGATTAAACATGCTAACTGTTAAGTTCTGTTTTTGCCTGAAATGCTTGCTTGCTTGGATGGCTGAGTCATCTGTTAGTTGTTCGTTACGAAATAGCCCTGCTGTACCCAGACAGGATATGAATTCATTTGACTCTCCAAAATTATAACTTTGTGTGGTTTTCCCTTATAATCCTTGGACTAACAGTAGCTGAGACCTTACCTAGAGAACTCTCTCTAATTTGGTCCTGGCCAGTTTTAGGACTCCGCTGTGGTCCCTAAAGAAATCTAACATTCCAGGCATCCCTTAAGGGCTGTTGAGTTTTACCCTGGAATGCCTGTGGGACCCTGGTTTAGGAGGTACTTTTGTTTATGTTTTGCTTTCATTGGTTAATAAATAAAGAAACTGCCTTGGCCTTTTGATAGGACAGAACTTAGATAGGTGGGAAAAACAGAACTGAATGCTGGGAGGAAGAAAGGCAGAGTCAGAGAAGTCAGGGATCCTCCACCTGAGACGGATGCCAATTAGAATCTTGCCGGTAAGCCACAGCCATGTGGCAAAACATAGATAAATAGTAATGGGTTAAATTAAGATTTAAAAAGTAGCCAATAAGAAACTAGAGCTAATGGGTCAAGCAGCGTTTTAATGAATACAGTTTATGTGTGATTATTTTAGTTTAAGCTAGCCGGGTGGATGAGACAAACTAGCGGGCCCTCTCCCTTTCAACAGGACACTAGTGGCCTTCAGGTGAGATAAGAAGAGGATACTGGTGCTCCTGCTTGGACATATTTAACCACCTGCTTTCTGCCTTTATAAACGAGCTTACTGTTGTGGGACTAGACTGAAGTGGCCTTTTTGTTACTGTACTGTGGGAAAGGGAATCACTGAAGGGAGAGAAACAATTGCTTTGCCCAGCTGTGGATCTCACAGATCACTATAGTGCCCCTTTGATGTTCACCTTGTAAACCTGCTTTTAGCCCCCTTTGGCAGGGGTCCTGTTTGGCTCTAAGGATGCCATCCTTCCACTAGGAGTAAAATGAAATTCATTTAATGTGAATTTCAATTGAGTCCAAGTTTTTGATCTTTCCAATGGTTTTAAACACCATAGACTCCGGGGTTTGGGGAACTCACATTGAAACTCGCATCCAGTCGACAAGGAAAAGCTACCAAGAGGAGCGAGCATATGAAGAATAAAGGTAAAGAAAGAGAGTGCCATTAATTGTCTTAGTTAGGTTTCTATTGCTGTGAAGAGACACCATGACATGGCAACTCTTACAAAGGAAAACCATTTAATTGGGGTGGCTCACTTACAGTTCAGAGGTTCAGTTCATTATCATCATAGTGATATATGGTGGTGTGCAGGCAGACATAGTATTGGAGAAGAAGCCAAGAGTCCTACACCTTGTTGGCAACAGGAAGTAGTCTATGTATCACACTGAGCGATGCTTGAGCACATATGAGACCCCAAATTCTGCCTCCACAGTGACACTCTTCCAACAAGGACACACCTACTTCAACAAAGCCACACCTCTTATTAGTGTCACTTCCTTCGAGGACCATTTTCTATCAAATGACAGTAATTCTCTATCAGATAAAACTTGGGACTAATAGATCTAAAAGATGGATGTTAATACTTTATAAGAGAATTTGGGACAAATAGAATCTAGAGATAAGTTGTAATATGTCAGTGCTTTGAAGGAGATTTTGAGGAACTTGGAATGGTAAAAAAGAGCATTGCACCATGAGTCATGCCCCTGGGCTCTGTGGAGCCCACAAGTGACCAACACGCAATAATGGAGCTCTTACCCACAAGGATCCTGCTTCGATGGCCAAGCAATATAAGGGAGTAACAGACTCAGCATATTGAACTTTTCAGTAGCCTACATTATCAAGCCCAAGTCCATAAATAGGGCTTATGGGAGAAGGACCTGGAACAAAAATGGCTGCATGCACCCCAATCTTAGTAGTGCCAAGTACTATGGCCATTGTCAGCAACTAACAGGGTGGGACAGGAGCATTCAGATACTGCTTGTTGTAGCTAATAGGTTTTCTGTCCCTACTCCCATAATAGGCCTTTTTTCCTGCTGACACAGTAAGTCTGATCAAACTAAACTGAAAAATTCAACAGCACGTATATTTGAACAGAGTACCATTCTTTCGAGCTCTGTGAAGAATTCTGCTGGGATTTTGATGGGCACTGCGTTGAATCTGTAGATTGCTTTTGATAAGACTGCCATTTTAACTATGTTAATTCAGCCTACCCAAGAGCACAGGAGATCCTTTCACTTTCTGGAGACTTCTTCAATTTCTTTCTTCAAAGATTTAAAGTTCTTGTCATACAAGGCTTCCACTTGTTTGGTTAGAGTTACTCCGAGATATTTTATGCTATTTGTGGCTATTGTGAAGGGTGTTGATTCTCTGATTTCTTCCCTAGCCCTTTTATCATCTGTGTACAGGAGGGCTACTGATTTTTTGAGTTAATCTTGAATCTGCTCCATTACAGAAAGTGTTTATTAATTGTAGAAGTTCCTTGGTAGAATTTTTGGGATCACTTATGTAAACTATTATATCATCAGCAAACAGTGAGAGTTTGACTTCTTCTTTTCCAATTTGTATCCCCTTGATCTCCTTTTGGTGTCTTATTGCTCTAGCTAGGACCTCAAGAACTATATTGAATAGATAGGGAGAGAGTGGACAACCTCATCTTGGTCCTGATTTCAGTGGAATCGCTGGGAGTTTCTCTCCATTTAGTTTGATGTTGGCTGTTGGCTTGCTGTATATTGCCTTAACTATGTTTAGGTATGTTCCTTGCATCCCTCCTCTCTCTAAGACCTTTATCATGAAGGGATGTTGTATTTTGTCAAAAGCTTTTTTGCCATCTAATGAGATGATCATGTGGTTTTTATTTTTCAGCTTGTTTATATGGTGGATTATGCTGACAGATTTTCGTATGTGCAACTATCCCTGCATCTGTGGGATTAAGCCGACTTGGTCATGGTAGATGATGGTTCTGATGTGTTCTTGGATTCGATTTGCCAGTATTTTATTTAGTATTTTGGTGTAGGAGTTTCTTTTGTCTATGTGTTGCTTTCATTGGTTGAATAAAGAAACTGCCTTGGCCTTTTGATAGGGAAGAAATTAGATAGGTGGAGTAGACCCGAAGTGAATGCTGGGAAGTAGGGCAATGTGGCAGATGCCATGAAGCTCCTGCCTGAGACTGACTCTGGTATGAATCTTTCCCAGTAAGCCAGTTAACCTCGTGGTTAGAAATGGGCTGAATCAAGATGTGAGATTAGCCAATAATAGGCTAGAGATAATGGGCCAGGCAATAGTTTAATTAATTTAATTTCTGTGTAATCATTTCAGGTATAAGCTAGCCAGGCAGCCGGAACAAGGGGTCCCACTCCTTACAACAGACTGGCGCTCAATGTAGTTGACTAACTCCACGTAAAACCTGAGAGGGCTTGAAAATGAATTCTAGACACAGGAAAAAAAAAAACAGTTTAAGACAGCTTTTTGCTGTTTGTTGGCAGCGTGCCACAGAGAGATTTTCTTGACTCAGCAATTTTTAAAAAAGTCGTGCCATTTTAAAACGAGGCTTCCTGGGCCCTGCCACTGGTGCAAACTCCGGCTATGGAGCATTTGTGGGCCCGGATATTTGTGTGCCCGCTCAGGGTCGGGAACAAAGTACCTCAGACCATGCCTATGGATTGGCGCTCTCTGTCGGGGCAGGTGGCGGGATCAGATCTACTAGGCGTGTACAGGCAAGAGAGCATGGTGGATTCCTGCCGCCATACACAGAGGTGTTTAGAGGCTTTGCAGTACTCTGCATGGCAGATTAGCTGTAAGTCAGATAAAAGGAGTTTATATGCTGCACGCTCATTCTCAGAGTTAAAGTGCTGAGCGTGGCCCCTCCCTGGAAGCCCCAGAGCCAGCAGAAATGGTAAGTCCACCATTTTGAAGTGGAGAGAGAGGTGGAGCCAATATTCAGAGCAGCCACAACCAAGCTGCTTACCATTTTAAAAGCTCTTCAAGACAGTGGAGAATTCCAGATACACAATAGGACAGATTCAGACAGACGCGACCTCTAAATGGGTCACAATGTTGAATAAATATATGGAGGCTTGGGAGAGAGAAGAAAAAAAGTGTAGAGAGCCATAAAATAAAGTTAATGCTTTTAAAAAAGGGTAAAGTCTTTAAAGAGACAGACTACAGATAATCATAGATTAAAAATAAATAAGCCACGTATAAATGGAAAATTCACAGAGAGTCTGGATTATGTGTATTATTGTTTTCTTTAAATGTTTTGACTGTGAAGGAGAAAGTGCAGAGAGACGTTTCATTGTGTGGGCTGCTAAGCTAAACCAGCATGGATATTATAAAGGTATTATTACTTCAGAATTTGGGTCTAATGATATGATGCTTTGGAAAAGAGCTTATTCTTTTGTTTTCACAGAGGATGAGACCCTATGGATTGCTTCTAGACCAATATGGTATGACAGACCACGTCCTCCTGAAACGTTGCCGTAAACACCCTCAGAAAATTACTCCACTCAACTGCTGACTGAGATGAACCTAGCACACAGAAAGTTGTCCATTTCCTTTAAGTTTTCCAATTTTGTGGAGTACAGGTTTTCAAAATATGACCTAATGATCCTCTGTATTTCCTCCATGTCTGTTGTTGTGTCCTCCTTTTCATTTCTGATTTTCTTAATTTGGATATTCTCTCTCTCTGCCTTTTGGTTAGTTTGGATAAAGTTTTATCTATTTTGTTGATTTTTTTCAAAGAACAAACTCTTTCTCTCATTGATTCTTTGTATTGTTTCTTTGTTTCTATTTTGTTGATTTCAGCTCTCAATTTGATTATTTCAGGCCATTTAGTTCTCTTAGGTAAGTTTGCTTCTTTTTGTTCTAAAGTTCTCAAATATTCTGTTAATTCACTAGTGTGGGATTTTTCCAGTTTCTTTATGTAGGCGTTTAGTTATGTGAACTTTCTTCTTAACACTGCTTTATAAATTTGGGTATGTTGTGTGGACATTTTCATTGAATTTTAGAACGTCTTTAATTTCTCCCTTTATTTCTTCCTTGACATATTGATGATTTAGGTGAGCACTGTTTAATTTCCATGTGTTTGTGAGTTTTCTTGAATTAGTATTGCTGTTGACTTCTAGTTTTAAACCATGGTGATCTGATAAGGTATGTGGGGTTATTCCAATTACTTTGTATTTGTTGAGGTTTCTTTTGTTACTGAATATGTGGTCAATTTTTGAGAAGGTTCCATGAGGTGCTGAGAAGGTATATTCTTTTCTGTTTGGAAGGAATATTCTATAGATGTCTGTTAAGTCCATTTGAGTCATAACATGTTAGTTCCCTTATTTCTCTCTTCATTTTTTTTTTGTCTGACTGACCTGTCCAGTGGTGAGAGCGGAGTGTTGAAGTCTCCCACTATTAGTGTGTGGGGTTTAATGTATGATTTAAGCTTTAGAAGTGTTTCTTTTACATATGAGGGTGCCCTTGTATTAGGGGCATAGATGTTCAGTATTGAAATTTCCTCTTGATGGATTTTTCCTGTGACTAATATGAAATGACCATCTTTGTCTCTTTGGACTGATTTTAGCTTGAAGTGTATTTTGTTAGATATTGCAATAGCTACACCCACTTGTTTCTTACGTCCATTAGATTGGTATATTTTTTCCCAACCCTTTACTCTGAGATGATGTCTGTATTTGAGGTTGAGATATGTTTTTTGTATGCAGAAGAAGGATGGATTCTGTTTTCATATCTAATTTGTTAGCCTGTGCGTTTTTATAGGTGAGTTGAGTCCATTTACATTAAGGGATATTAAAATGACCAGGGATTGCTATCTCCTGTCAATTTAGTTTTCATTGTTGGTGATGTTAATTTGTACATTTTACCCTTCTTTGGGAGTTGCTGCTATGAGACCATCAATTGTCTGTGTTTTTGTTGGTGTAGCCAACTTCCTTGGGTTGGAGTTTTCCTTCTAGTATTTTGTGTAGGGCTGGCTTTGTGGCTAGGTATTGGTGAAATCTAGATTTGTCATGGAATATCTTGTTTTGTCCTTCTATGGTGATTGAAAGTTTTCCTATGTATAGTATTCTGGGCTGGCATCTGTGGTCTGTTAATGTCTGTATAATGCTTGACCACGACCTCTGGCTTTCATTGTCTCCAGTGAGAATTCAGGTGAAATTCTGATAGGTCTACCTTTATATGTTACTTGGCCTTTTTCCTTTACAGCGCTTAATATTCTTTCTTTACTCCATATGTTTATTGTTTTGATTATTATGTGGGAGAGGACTTTTTATTTGGATTCAGTCTAGTTGGTATTCTGTGAGCTTCTTGTACCTTCATAGGCATATCTTTCTTTAGGTTGGGAAAGTTTTCTTCTTTGATTTTGTTAAATATATTTTCTGTGCTTTTGAGTTGAACTTCTTCTCCTTCTTCTATACCTGTTCTTCTTAGGTTTAGCCTTATCATGGTGTCCCATATTTCCTGGATACTTTGGGTTAAGCTTTTGTTAGATTTAATGTTTTCTTTAACTGATGAGTCTATTTCCTCTATTGTATCTTCAGCACTCAAGATTCTCTCTTCCATTTCTTATATTCTGTTGTTCATACTTGCATTTGTGGTTCCTGATCGTTTTCTCATGATTTCTGTTTCTATAATTCCCTCAGCTTGTGTTTTCTTTATTGTCTCTATTTCAGTTTTTAAGTCCTGAATAGTTTCTTTCATATGTTTGATTTCTTTCTCTTGATTTTCTTTAAGTGATTTGCTGATGTCTTCCAATATTTTGTTTGTCCTCTATTTCTTTAAGGGAATTTCTCATTTCCTCTTTAAGAGTTTCAAACATTCTCTTGAAGTTGTTTTTTAGGTCATTTTCTTCTGCTTCATCCATATTTGGTTGTTCAGGTCTTGCTGTTGTAGGGTCTTTAGGTTTTACTGGTGCTGTGTTGTTCTTTGCAGTGTTGCATGTGTTCTTACCTTTTCTACTCATCTTTTTCTCTAATAGGTGTGGCTGGGCTGTCTGAGATTCTGTTGAATAATCTTCTCTGTACCATTGAATTCAAAGCTCAGATGGTTGTTCCTCGTGGTACAGTCAGTGTCACAGTTCTAGTTACCCCATTGGTTACTCGGTGTTCCTGGAGATAACTCAGTGCTCCTGTGCTTTGCTCTGCTACCTTGGAGTTTGCTGTCTCAGGCCTACTTTGGGCTAGGTTCCCAACTTTGCCCTGCTTCTGTCAATCCTGGTCTGGCTCCCCTCCTGGCTTGGAGTTGGACCTGGAAGATTTCTGGCTCCAGTCTACTGCCTAGGATGTCTCTGGCTTGGGTGCGCCTGGCCCTGCAGAGGACCTACTTACTCCCTCAGAGGTCCCAACTCATGCTCGGATCCACAGAGGTTCCAGGTTCCTGCCTATTCCCTTTGATGTCCCAGACCAATGCCAAGACCCACAGAGGTCCTGGCTCAGGCCTACTCCCTCTGAGGTCGCAGACTCATGCCTGGCCCGCCGGCCAAGATCTATGGTTCCTGCTTATTTCCTTGGATGTCCCAGGCTCACTCATGCCCAGACTGGCAGAGGTACTGGCTCAGACCTAGTTCCTGGGAGGTCCTAGACTCACACCTAGACACACCGGGGTCCTGGCTTAGGTCTACTCCCTTGAAGGTCCAAGATTCACGTCTGGACCCTTAGCTGTCTTTAGCTCTGGCTCACTCACTCAGCAGTTACTCCCCTGTACCTGTTCCAGTGGAGATCCTTGACGCTGGATCTGGTTGCTGGCTCAGTCCTGAACTACCAGTGTCCTGAGACTGGATTTACTCTCATGACTTCTGCTCCCAGTAGAACTTGTTTCCCAGTTCTGTAATTTGTAACTGGCGTCAAGCAATCCTGTTCCCATGTGAGCACTGTCCTCTCTTGACTCTGCATGTCACCTCTGTTTCTCACAGCACTCCTATTAAACTGGATTTTAATTAATTAATGCTTGGTTTTTTGGGGTTTTGTTTTGTTTTTTCTCTTCCAAGACAGGATCTCATTACGTAGCTCTGGTTGTCCTGGAACTCACTCTGTAGATAAACCTGAGCTCCAAATCAGAGATCCACCGGCCTCTGCCTCCCAGTGCTGGGATCTATGGCGTGTGCCATTAAGCCCAGCCTTTTTTAATTTTTGTTAAAGACTGGATCTATGTAGCGATGGCTGGCCGAGAAATTCACAGAGATATGCCTACCATTGTCTCAGGAGTGATAGGATTATAGCCACACAACATGGCTCCTACCTCCACACACACCCCAAAGAGGTAACTCAAGACCAAGGATGGTCCCTCCTATTAGGAGGACTTCTCAAGACTCCCAAACTGTACTCCTTTCTAAATTTCTTCTTTTCTTTCCTTTCCTTTCTATTCCCTTTCTTTCTTTCTTTCCTTCCTTCCTTCTTTCTTTCTCACCTCTCTCTTTTCTTTTTCCTTCCTTCTTCTTTTCGATCTCTCTTCTCTCTCTCTTAAAATAGATTAACTGGTCTTCAGTATTCTTTTTCTTATTAACTTATTTTACACACATGGTTTTACTGTTACCACCAATCAATCAGGCAACTTTCACAACACCAGGTAGGAGGGTCTAGAGGCCTAATTTTCCAGTCTGGCTCAGCCTCACTGTTACTCTGACCTTAGCCACCCAACCCACAGTGTCCTTGTCTTGTGTAAGACTGGAGACCAAACAGAGCAGCTTTGCAGCAGGCCAGGCTACACTCCAGACTCCCCCTCTCACCAAGGCCTCCGGATCCATCTCCAGCCCTGGCATGACACCTTTGCTGAGCCTGAAGCCAGCAGGCCTCAGCTGCTGGGACGAGCCGCTAAGCATCGCCGTGCGCGGTCTGGCCCCCGAGCAGCCCGTCACGCTGCGCACCGCCCTGCGCGACGAGACAGGCGCGCTCTTCCGTGCCCATGCGCGCTACCGCGCCGACCCCCACGGTGAGCTGGACCTGGCGCGCGAGCCCGCGCTGGGCGGCAGCTTCGCCGGGCTCGAGCCCATGGGGCTGCTTTGGGCCATGGAGCCCGATTGGCCGCTCTGGCGCTTGATTAAGCGCGACGTGCAGACGCCCTTCGTGGTGGAGCTCGAGGTGCAGGACGGCCACGAGCCCGACGGCGGGCGGCTGCTGGCACGGGCAGTGCACGAGCGTCACTTCATGGCTCCCGGGGTGCGGCGCGTGCCCGTGCGCGAGGGCCGTGTGCGCGCCACGCTCTTCCTGCCTCCAGGTGAGCAGCCCTCCCTCCAGGAGCCAGGTGCAGGGTCTGGCCCTTTCTTCCCTGTCTACCATTTGTCTCTGGACTTTCTCCTTTTCTTACTCTGTGAGTGGCCATGTGACTGTCTCTCAAAGTCATCTTCTGCTAGCTCTTGCTCCTTGATCCTCTTCCCAGATTTCTCCTCCTATTTATTCTCTCTACCTGCCAACTCTGCCTAGCCTTTCTCCTGCCTCATTATAGACCTTTCAGCTCTTCATTAGAGCATCAGGTGTTCACAGGGTTAGATAAATGTAACATAAAAGAATGCAACATATCTTTGCACAATTAAGACAAACGTTCACAACATACAAATGTAACACATCTTAAAATAATATTCCAGAACAATTCCTAATGCGGCACGTTTTGATGGCCCCAATATTGCTGCAGAAGATGGAAGGAACGTAAACAGCTCTGGCAAACAGCCTTAAAACAGAATAGCTACATAGTTAGGCAGTAACACGGATAAATCCATCAGCACTAAAGGGTCTTTGATAGGAGATTAGCATGATGACTTTCCTTGACTTCCTCATGGGCATCTGTGTTTCCTTCCAATTCTAATAACCTGGTGTGGTAGTTTGAATGTAACTGGCCCCCATAATCCCTTAGGGAGTGGCACTATTAGGAGGTATGGCTTTCTTGGAGTGGGTCTGGCCTTGTTGGAGGAAGTAGGGGAGGGTTTTGAAGTTTCCATTCCTCAGGATACTGCCTAGTAACTCAATCCACTTCCTGTTGCCTGTAAGATGTAGCACATTTCAGTTGGATGTGGTGGCACATGCAACTATCCCCACACTTTGGAGGCCGAGGCAGGCAGATCTATGTAAGTTCAAGGCCAGCTTAGTCTACAGAGTTAGTTCTAGGACAGCCAAAGATACACAGAGAAATCTAGTTTGAGAAAAAAAATAATGTAATAGCATAGCACAGCTCAGCTCAGCTCACTGCCTGCATGCACACCACCATGCTCCCCATCATAATGATAATGGATTGAGCCTCTGAAACTCTAAACAATACACTCAATTAAATGTTTTCTTTTTAAGAGTTGCCATGGCCACGGTGTCTCTTCATAGCAGGAGAAACTGTAACAAAGACAGATGCCTTCCTGAAAATTGCAAGTTTTGAACTAGAGGGATGGTTCAGGGGTTAAAAGCATGGGTTGCTCTTGTAGGGGCTATGGGTTCAATTCCCGGCACCCACGTGGCAGCTCACAACTATCTGTAACTCCAGTTATAGGTATCTGACTATTTCTCCTGGCATCCTGGGGTACCAGGCACTCAAGTACTATATATGAAAGCATGCAAACAAAACATTATTTCACATAAAATAAGAAACCTTTTAAAATATTTTTTAAATATTGCAAGCCTTGGGATAAAATCTACAGACATTACATAAGATATAGAAATCCTTTGAAGATTTAATTTTACAGGTATACCAATGGTGGGCTTTCATATCATAATAGCTGAAAGAGCAAATGATCATATTTTTATTACAAGCATCAAAAAGAGATTTGGGGTGATTTAAGTAAGAGAACATATTAGACGGTCATAGAAGTGAGAAAGCAATCCATAAGGATGTTGGAAAATAGTAAACTACCTCTCCCTCTCCTGTCACTCAGAAGCTATGGGTCCCTCTATTGTAATATCCAATGAGGTCTTCTCTCAGAGAAAAAGAGGAGGTTTGGATTCCTATAACTTCTCTTCCTTGCTCCCATTTACATGAAAAAAACAAATTCTTAAATTCTTTTGAGGACTACTGCCTTTGTTTCTTGCTTTTCCTAAGGAAATAGACCTTTTCCTGGGATCATAGACCTTTTTGGACTTGGAGGTGGCCTTCGAGAGTATCGAGCAAGTCTGCTGGCTGGGAAGGGCTTTGCTGTCCTGGCTCTGGCTTATTATAACTACGATGACCTTCCCAAGAGCATGCGCACTATCCACCTGGAGTACTTTGAGGAAGCTGTGAACTACCTGCTTAGTCACCCTCAGGTTGGTTGTTATTTTTGTCTTTTGGTTTAGAAACTGTGTTCCAAAAATATCAACCCACAAAGATAAGATTTTCAACTCAGTTCCTGAGGTGTTGTGAGACAATCAGATCTTCATTTTCAAAGTAGAAATCAAAGTAAATTTGTGAACTGGGTGATATTTCAGGGCATTGATGTGTCAGGCAGTCTGATGACGAAATACCTCAGACAGAAGTGAGGTGTTGTGGTGTGCTAGAAAGGGAGCCTCCTGGGACACGGGCACATTCAGCATATAATGGAAGATACCAGGTTGAACGGGTGACTCAGCCAATAAGATCACTTTCTGATCTTCCAGAGGACCAAAGTATGGTTTCCAGCACCCAGGTCAACTGGCTCATAATTGCCTGTAACTCAGCTCCAGGAAGCAGGAATCAATCTTCTGGCTTCTGAGTGTAGCTGTAAACACACAGACATAGCCAGGGAAACACACACACACACACACACACACACACACACACACAATCTAAAACAATCTGACTTGATTCAGGCATACCACAGAAGAGGTGGGTTTCTTATCCACATTATTGCTATACATAAGTGTGTCTCCACCCCTTGGTTTTGTTCTGAGCGCTAAATGACTCATAAGTCCCTGCAACAGGACCTACCATTAACTGATAAAAGTCATTCACTTGGGATATAATAGAGGAGATAAAGGGAGTTATAAGGGAGGAAGATAAGGGCCAAGGCAAAGATGACTATGGAAGAAAGAATATTATTCATTCAGTGTGAACAAGGATATAAGAGGCCACTACTGAAGAACAGCAGAAGCGAGAGTTGGCGGGAGGAGCCTCACTGTGCACAGGGTGAAAGCTTGCTTACCTGTTAGAGGCAGTAGAACTGCTGTCTGGGAGTTTGTGGTATTGTAAACATTACAATGAAAGCCTCCTCACTGGGCCCACATAGACCCATTGCCGGCGCTACAATCATGAAATTGTGTATCTTCAGTAACCCTGTCCCCACTCTCCAAAGCCTGTCAGTGATTTTGAATAAACTGTTTTACCTCCCTAAACACCCTCTTTTAAAAAATAATTCTTAATTTGAATAAAAATTTTTTTTTTGTTGGAAGGATCTCTTCTTCCCCAGTACCTATACATGCATCTTGAACTTTTACTCATGCCAGAATCTTAACTCTGTTTACTGTGATGCTTGCTGGATGATCATACAACCTTGTTAATGTAGTGCACACCACTGTAAATACATCGCATATAAAAAGGAAATGTTGGGGGCTGGAGAGATGGCTCAGTGGTTAAGAGCATTGCCTGCTCTTCCAAAGGTCCTGAGTTCAATTTCCAGCAACCACATGGTAGCTCACAACCATCTGTAATGAGGTCTGATGCCCTCTTCCGGCCTGCAGACATGACATCGTATACATAATAAATAAATAAATATTATATTAAGAAAAATGTTTTCCTTACATGTCCACATGCTTCCTTTGACACATTCATACTTAGGAATGTACCTATTACTCTTCATTTCAAGTTTCATGTAGACCATGGTGTTGAGAAATACTCATTTACATTGTGGAGATGTGTTAATGTGACTGGTTTAATAAAAAGTGGAATGGCCAATAGCTAGACAGGAAGAGGGTAGGCGGGACTTCTGGGACAGAGAAGTCTGGGGGAAGAGGAAAGGCAGGGCTGCCAGTCAGACACAGAGGAAGAGATGGGCAGCACAGAAGACAGGTAGCCAAGCCATGTAAAACAATGTAGATTAAAAGATATGGCTTCATGTAAGTTATAAGATCTAGTTAGGAAGGAACAAGTTTAAGCTAAGGCTCAGCATTTGTAATGAATGAGAAATCTCTGTGTGGTTATTTGGGAGCTGGCAGGTGGGACAGAGAAAGACTAGTTACACTGTGGGACTTAGCACTGAGCCTGTTTACCACTAAGGATTTGAAGAGACCTAATCAACCACCTTTCAAAACCCAGATGGTGCAGAGTGAGAGTCAGGCTCAGGGCCAGCTTCCATGCATAGGTTGGCACCACTAACTGTCCTACCCTTTAGATGTATTCATTCCCTTTCTTTTCTCTGTCTCTTTCTTAGGTCAAGGGACCAGGAATTGGCCTTCTGGGGATTTCCAAAGGGGCTGACCTCTGCCTCTCCATGGCCTCTTTCCTGAAAGGCATCACAGCCGCTGTCATAATCAATGGCTCTATGGCCAATGTTGCTGGAACACTGCACTACAAGGATGAGACCCTGCCCCCTTTGCGCATTAATATGAATCGAATCAGGGAGACCAAAGATGGCCTTAAAGATATTTTGGAAGCCCTGAATTGCCCTTTAGAAGGCCCTGACCAGAAGAGCATCATCCCTGTGGAAAGGTCTGACACCACCTTCCTGTTCCTTGTGGGTCAGGATGACCGCAACTGGAAGAGTGACTTCTTTGCCAATGAGATCTCCAAACGCTTACAGGCCCATGGGAAGGAGAAGCCCCAGGTCATCCTCTACCCAGAAGCGGGGCACCATATTGAGCCCCCTTACTTCCCTTGGTTCAAGGCTTCCACATATGCCCGTTTTAGCATGCCTGTCCTATCTGGTGGGGAACCCAGGGCACATGCCATGGCCCAGGTGGATGCATGGCAGCAACTCCAGACTTTCTTCCACAAACACCTGGGTACTGAAGTAAGAACAATCCCTGCAAAGCTGTGATTTTCTGTGAGTAGTGACACTTCTGATGTTGATCCCTCCTGAGAGTGGCTGCCACTTTTAGGATGTGTATGTATTTTTGTCTCCTTTTAATAAAGTCTTGAGTTCCCCCACCCACAAAGGTTTTATGGACTGTGTCCTCATTGGTTTGAGGTCACAGTGGTTCCTACCTTCTTGTGGCAATGAAGATTGAGCCCAGGGCTTACACATGGTAGGCTAGTCACTGAGATATCCCACTCTATCTTAGAGAGTAGCAATTCATTTACTTGTAATTTTTATATATAATATATTGATCATGTTTTCTCCTCCTGCAACTCCTCCCAGAATCTCTCTACCCAACTCTTTTCTCTATCTATCTATCTATCTATCTATCTATCTATCTATCTATCTATCTATCTATCTCTTTCTCAACAAAAAAAATGTAAAAACTAAAAATCAAAACAAACACGCAAATGAGAAGTAAGACAAAACATGTCAAAACTAAACAAAAAATACACACACACACACACACACCAAACAAACAACAAACATGGAGTTCATTTATGTCAGTCAAGTATGCCTGGGAGCTGCCCTGGAGTGTAGCTGACACACAATGACACTCCATTTGAGAAAACTGATTTCTGCTTCTCAGTGTTTGTCAGTTCTAAATAGCTTCTTGGTTAGGAGTGGACTCCATGTCTGCTTTCCCCTCTCATGACCACCGTCCCGTCTGGCTTAAACCTGTGCAGGACTTCTTTATGCTGCCACAGTCTCTGTGAGTTCATACACATACTAGATGTGTTTGAACATATGATATATGTAGCGAGGAGGCCTAACTTAACATCAGTGCAGCCAGGACAGACTGCGGAATAACAATGCTGAAACTAAACCTCATCCTTACAATGACCAGGAAAGACCACAGGACTGTACCCTTGGGGGAACAGTCAGAATTGAGACAAACAAATACCAGTACATTAAGAAGAACTTACCTAATTTGTATATAGGTTGCCAATTTCCTTACACCAAAGCCGGTACCAATCCCTGATTGAAAAGACTTCTGCTGCCTCACTCCTACCCGATCAGGAATTCAATCCCCATTTGAATTGAGGATTCCTCTACCCACCCCCAATCCTTTACTCCTTAAAAACCTGGCCATAGCTGAGCTCAGAGCCCTCCCTGATCCAACCTCTGTGTTGGAATGGATGGAGAGAGAGCCCAGCTGGAGCTCACAATAAAGGCTCGTTGCTTTTGCATAGGAACTCGGACTCCTGGTTGTCTTTCAGGGGCTCCTGATGGGGGCATAACATGTAGCAGTCCTGCCGTATCTGGAGAACACTGTTTCCTTGGAGTCATCTAACACATCTGACATTCACAATGTTTTTCTTTTAATTTTTTTTTTGAGTCAGGGTTTCTCTGTGTAGACCTGGCTAGTCTCAGACTCAAAGATAATCCAGTTTCCTCTGAGTGCTGGGATTAAAGATGTACACCACCACCACCTGACTGTCTCTTGCAGTCTTTCTGCCTCCTCTTCTGCAAAGACCCTGAGCCAGGAGAGGAGGGTTTTGGTGGAGTTGTCCCTTTTAAGACTGAGTGCTAATGGGCCAAGCAGTGTTTTAATGAATTCCGTTTCTGTGTGATTATTTTAGTGTAAGCTATCCAGGCAAACGTGAGAAACAAGCGGGCCCTCTCCCTTGCAGCAGGACACTAGTGGCCTTCCGGTGAGATAAGAATAGGATACTGGTGCTCCTGCTTGGACATATTTAACCACCTGCTTTCTGCCTTTATAAACGAGCTTACTGTTGTGGGACTAGACTGAAGTGATCTTTTTGTTACTGTACTGTGGGAAAGGGAATCACTGAGGGGAGAGAAACGATTGTTTTACCCAGCTGTAGATCCCACAGATCAGTATAGTGCCCCTTTGATGTCCACGTTATAAGCCTGCCTTTAGCCCCCTTTGGCAGGGCTTGCTGTTTGGCTCTAAGGATGCCATCCTTCCACTAGGAGTAAAATGAAATTCATTTAATGTGAATTTCAATTGAGTCCAAGTTTTTGATCTTTCCAATGGATTCAAACACAACAATATAGACTCCGGGGCTTTTAGGAACTCACATTGAAACTCGTATCCAGTCGACAAGGGAAAGCTACCAAGAGGAGTGAGCATATGAAGAATAAAGGTAAAGAAAGAGAGTGCCATTAATTGTCTTAGTTAGGTTTCTATTGTTGTGAAGAGACACCGTGACATGGCAACTCTTACAAAGGAAATCCATTTAATTGGGGTGGCTCACTTACAGTTCAGAGGTTCAGTTCATTATCATCATGGTGATATATGGTGGTGTGCAGGCAGACATAGTATTGGAGAAGAAGCCAAGAGTCCTACACCTTGTTGGCAACAGGAAGTAGTCTATGTATCACACTGAGCGATGCTTGAGCACGTATGAGACCTCAAATTCTGCCTCCGCAGTGACACTCTTCCAACAAGGACACACCTACTACAACAAAGTCACACCTCTTATTAGTGTCACTTCCTTCGAGGGCCATTTTCTATCAAATCACAGCAATTCTTTCTCTTTCAGATAAAACTTGGGACAAATAGATCTAAAAGATGGATGTTAATACTTTATAAGAGAATTTGGGACAAATAGAATCTAGAGATAAGTTGTGATATGTCAGTGCTTTGAAGGAGATTTTGAGGAACTTGGAATGGTAAAAAAGAGCATTACACCATGAGTCATGCCCCTGGGCTCTGTGGAGCCCACAAGTGACCAACACGCAATAATGGAGCTCTTACCCACAAGGAGCCTGCTTCGATGGCCAAGCAATATAAGGGAGTAACAGACTCAGCATATTGAACTTTTCAGTAGCCTACATTATCAAGCCCAAGTCCATAAATAGGGCTTATGGGAGAAGGACCTGGAACAAAAATGACTGCATGCACCCCAATCTTAGTAGTGCCAAGTACTATGGCCATTGTCAGCAACTAACAGGGTGGGACAGGAGCATTCAGATACTGCTTGTTGTAGCTAATAGGTTTTCTGTCCCTACTCCCATAATAGGCTTTTTTTCCTGCTGACACAGTAAGTCTGATCAAACTAAACTGAAAAATTCAACAGCACGTATATTTGAACAGAGTACCATTCTTTCGAGCTCTGTGAAGAATTCTGCTGGGATTTTGATGGGCACTGCGTTGAATCTGTAGATTGCTTTTGATAAGACTGCCATTTTTACTATGTTAATTCAGCCTACCCAAGAGCACAGGAGATCCTTTCACTTTCTGGAGACTTCTTCAATTTCTTTCTTCAAAGATTTAAAGTTCTTGTCATACAAGGCTTCCACTTGTTTGGTTAGAGTTACTCCGAGATATTTTATGCTATTTGTGGCTATTGTGAAGGGTGTTGATTCTCTGATTTCTTCCCTAGCCCTTTTATCATCTGTGTACAGGAGGGCTACTGATTTTTTGAGTTAATCTTGAATCTGCTACAATTCAGAAAGTGTTTATTAATTGTAGAAGTTCCTTGGTAGAATTTTTGGGATCACTTATGTAAACTATTATATCATCAGCAAACAGTGAGAGTTTGACTTCTTCTTTTCCAATTTGTATCCCCTTAATCTCCTTTTGGCTATGTACGGGAGTAAAAGACTCAGAATATTGAACTTTCAGTAGCCTACATTATCAAGCCCAAGTCCATGAACAGGACTTATGGGAGAAAGCCCTGGGACAAAAATGGTTGCATGCATCCCAATCTTAGTAGTGCCAAGTACTATGGCCACTGTCAGCAACTAGCAGGGTGGAACAGGAGCATTCAGATGCTGCTTGTTGTAGCTAATAGGTTTTCTGTCCCTACCCCCATAATAGATTTTCCTGCTTACACAGTAAGCCAGATCAAACTTAACTGAAAAGTCAACAACAGGTATATTTGAACAGAGCAGGTTTTGTCCCAGAGATCAAGACCACAAATGTCTCACCACTAAACTAAAGTGGGGAGGTTTTATGGGTCGTAGGTGACTGGTGATGATGTGTCCACAACTATTAACGAATCAATCCCACACCAGTTATGTTTTAAGGGGTTATTTATTTGGCGGGGGGTAAAACTTACATACACCATAAACCGTCAGGAAGGGAGCCTAGTCGCTGGAGCAGGAGCCGGGAGCAGCAGCCGAGACCGAGCACCGGAACCAAGAGAGACCTTATCCGGAACTGCTTCTCTTTTTAAAAGAGAAATATACCACGCCCCAGTGGGCTGGTATTTCAGCAGCTATTGGCTGACGGAGCGGAAGTCACTCCCCGCTGCACTGTGGGCTCCTGCTTCAGTGATTATTGGTTGAGGCAGCGGAAGTTACTCCCACAACACACAACAAGCTGAATTTGTGCCCAAGTGTGGTGAAAAGTGGAGAGCTTAGGTGGGGACTTGTACAGCTAATAACTTCAGGGGAGGAAGCTGTGGTAACCACCAAGAGTTTGGAACTGGATTTTTGGCAGCGTTTGGAGAGAGAGAGACAGGAATGGGACATTCTAGATTATGAATAGGTGAGCCAGAGGTTCCAACTGCCTGCCCCTTAAAAGTAGCACTGAGAGAGATACAAAGAAAAATTCTTGACAGTTTTAGATGCTGTGTTCTGGCTTTTGAACTACCTTCCTTAAATAACTCTAGTGGCTTGAACAGGAATGCTCCTATAGGGTTATGATCTCAAATTCTTGGCCTATAGGGAATGGTCCTATTAGGACTATAGCCTTGTTGGAGTGAATCTGGCTTTGTTGGAGGAAGTGTGTCACTGTGGAGGCTTTGAAGTCTCATATGCTCAAGCTATGCCCAGTGTGGTACAGAGTTCACTTCCTGTTGCTTTGGGGTCAAGATGTAGAACTCTCAGCTCTTTCTCCAAATCATGTCTGCCTGTATTCTGCTATGCCCCACCATGATGATAATGGACTAAACATCTGAAACTGTAAGCCAGCCCCAATTAAATGTTTTCCTTTATAAGAGTTACTGTGGTCATGGTGTCTCTACAGTAACAGAAACCCCATTTAAGACAATACCCATCAAATTTTACTCTAATAAAACAAAAAGAAATCACGGCAAAAAAAAAATTCAGGAAGCCATACAGTATAGAAATTTACCATGTTTTATGGGACATATAAGAGCACATTCAAGTCTTCCTGGTCCGTTAGCTGAAGGGAATGCTCTAGCTGACGAACTTACAAAAATAATTGCCATATCTCAGGTTGAACTTGCACAGCAGTCACATGCTTTGCACCATCAAAACAGCTTAAGTTTAAGAAAACAATTTAAGTTGACCAGAGAAGCTGCTCGTCAAATTGTTAAACAGTGTGAAAAATGCCCACAATATCTACCTGTGCTTCATTTGGGGGTAAATCCCCAAGGACTGCTTCCTAACCATATATGGCAGATGGATGTAACTCACATTACTGACTTTGGAAAATTGAAATATGTGCATGTGACAATTGATACGTATTCAGGATTCATGATGGCCACAGCACAAACTGGGGAAGCTGCCAAGTATGTAATAACTCATTGTTTGAAATACTTTTCATGCATGGGAACCCCAAAGGTAATAAAGACGGACAATGGGTCCAGGTATGTTAACAAAGCTTTTCAAAGATTTTGTACTCAATGGAATATTGTTCATAAGACTGGTATTCCATATAATCCCCAAAAAGAAGGAATTGTGGAATATGCACACAGTTCCTTGAAAACACAACTCCAAAAAATAAAGGCAGGGGAGTTGTATCCTCAGACGCCACACAATGCCTTCAATCATGCATTGCTTATGCTGAACTTTCTAAATACAGATGTCCATGAGCGATCAGCTGTGAACAGATTGTGGCATAATGGTACAAAAACCACATTTTCTAAAACAAGGTGGAAGGACCCTTGCACTGGAATATGGAAAGAACCCGATCCCATCCTAATATGGGGTCAAGGGCATGTCTGTGTTTTCTCACAGGATGAAAATCAAGCCAAATGGCTTCCAGAGCGACTAATTCCATGCACTTAGAAGAAGGACAGTGGACCTGAGGACAGCTTAACTGACAATCGCCCAGCAGAAGAAATGGAGTGAGAAAGGCTCCAGGAGGAACCAGTAACCCAGCCCACAGAGAGGAGCCTGATCCTGACCTGCAGCTGCCAACTAGCATCTCTGCAGGGAGACTTCAGACAAAGAGATCCTGCTGAGATGAGCTGACTGCAGTGTCTGCAGCTGGCTGTAGTGTGAAACCTGTTGCTTTAGAATGAAGATACAAACTGAACATTTGAGTGTTCTCGGTTTATGAGACACAGAACTCATTTTGAATAAAATATTAAACCTAAGAACTAAGACCTAAGCTTTCCCCTCAGGGAAAGAAAGACAAAAATCCTTCTTCACTTAACAAGGGGGCAGACTAAGGGTTTAACAGCTACACAGTGACTGAAAATGGGATTTAATAACAGCAAATGGTATTATACTTCTTGTTGTTTCTGAGGAATATGAAAGAGACCATGAGGTACAAACAGACCCACGTGTAACTTTATTACAGGGAAGGGGCGTGGGGACCGTACAGGCGGGAAACAGGAAGGGGAAAAGAGAAGAGAGGTACCGTGGCTCTGCCTTTTAAAGACCAGCCCAGCATATGCGCATCAGATGCTGCATTCTGCGTCCGTGTTGCATTGTGGGTGCATGTGTTTTTGGGAAATGAAGTCTTTCGAGTCAGGCGGACCACGCTTCACTCTGCGCCCGTGCATAGGGGCCTCATGGGAAATGCAGTTCCCCAGGAGAATAACATTCCACGCTTTTTGATTTGTTAAGAATTTGGGGGGTTGAGGATATTAGTGGGTCGAGAATGGGGGCGTAGCCCGGTCTCTCATAACTGCTTTCTGCTGACTTTGTGGGCATCGAGGGGTATGGGGTGTCTGATGTATCCCGGTGATGGCATCCTGTCTGCTGGTGTCCTGAGAATAACAATACTCTTAATGGTAATGACTTGATATTTACAGCTGCATATAAGGTGATGGGAAAAATCTGGTAATGACCAGTGGTATTAAATACATCGGTAATGACCAAAAAGAATATGAAATTATGGTAAAGAAAAAATGTGAAATTATGAATAATTGGAGAGTTGGTAATGACCAACTAAATATGAAATTATGAAAATTGGAGAGCTGGTATTGACCGGCTAAATATGAAATTATGATATGAAGAATTGGAAGATCGGTATTGACCGATAATGTGGAAAAATCATGATTGTGAATGGTTGCGATTGGAAATTGCTGAAAAAAGAGGTTGTGATGGTGAATGTTGAGAGTTGATGCCTATGCTGAGAATGTTGAGATCTAAGTGATGCTCTCAACCAGTGGAAGAAACATTTTCAACTCAGGCGATTCTACTCTCCTTTAAAATAGGAAAATATAGCCTTTGGGAGCATAATTATTCATAAAGCATTATGATATATCCTGACAAAAGATATGGCTGATACACAGGGCCTGAAAAGTATATTTCTCTCCACTAATCTCTTTTCTTTACAGAGATCAGCAGTCAATGACGGGTTTGAAGCTTCTTCTCCCCAAATGCCTAAGACATGGGCTCGCATATATGAATGCCTGTTCCAAAGATGGGAAAATTTGGATAAATGAGGAGGACTTTGCCCAAGCCAGGTGTGATCCATCTGTCCTGTTGCAGAAGCACAGGAGTTATTAAAATTAATAAGAGAGAGTGGATTGTGGGCCCATATTTCTTTATGGTGTAGCAGCCAGGCTCTGAAGCCATTGGGCCGATCTGAAATGATCAAGTAGCCCTGCAGACAGGCAGTCTCTGCCTGACAAAGATCAGGATGTTGGCGCCTGCTCCCTTTCTTTGTAATTTGGAGGGTGCCTTATAGAGATGCTAATTCAAGCCTTCGTGAGAGCATACTCAGCAGACAGGTAGATGTGGACGTGACAAAAGGCCATTCACCTGGTTACCTAGGAGACAGTATGATGATGTATTTTCCCGCCCAGTTTATGTATTGGTATAAAAGATGTTTGGAGAATAAACACGGAGATCCTCAGGAGAGATCTTCAGAGGAGAGATCTTCAGGAGGAAGAAGCCGGAGATGCCCTTTTCCGTAATAATGGTGTAAGCTGTGTCTGGTTATTCCTTGCGCCTCCGTACCAATCCAGTTAGGGAAAATAGATATTTGTGTTGGAGCCACATGGGCTCCAACAGTCATTAACTGAGTTTACGTAATAAAGATTCCTTAACTGAGATTACCAGAGCCTGAAAACTTGGAATTCAGACTTTGTAGCCTGGCTCTTAAGAACTACAGGGCACCTGACAGCTGACCCCGAGGCAGAAAATGTGTTTACAAAGCAACTGGCTAAAAAAAAAACAAACACAAGACTTGTAGAGAGACACAAGTGCTTAACTTTACAAACCAAACCAAACCAAAACCAAAACAACACAAACCCCATTCATGATGTGGCTCTCATTGTAACTCTTGAGGAAGTGGTGGTGGGGATGGGGTGGGCATGGTACCTGTTGTGCATGTGGGGAAAATCTGCCTTTACCGTGATAGGTATCCACAGTGCCTCAAGACAGGCAATGCCCTCTTCAGACCTCTTGCTTATTCAAAAACTTTTATGATGAGCACAAAATAGTTGACAGCATGGGCATTTCCTACAACTCACAATCCTGGGCTATGGACTAATGTCCCCACAGATATCTTAAACAATTAGAAAAACAAAAAGGGGAGAATTCCCTACTCCTACAAATCTGTAAACAAGGCCTTATATATGATAAAATATGACCACACTGCCACAAAATGGGACTGGTTGCTGGAAGACAGGGTAGTAAAACTTAAGATGCTAAGACAAAGATGTCATGATAAAAAAACATGGTTGCTGAGTGTAGTGGTGCCCGCCTTTAATCCCAGCACTAAGGAGGCAAAGGCAGGCAGATCTCTGCATTTGAGTCCAGCCTGGTCTACAGAGTGAGTTCCAGGACAGTCAGGACTACACAGAGAAACCCTATCATGCAAAAAATAAACAAACAAACAAACAACAAAAAACCCAACAACAACAGCAAAAAAAAAAAGTTCAACCCAATGTCTGTGCAAATGTAGAGCAAGAGTATGCTTGTGTCTTCCCTAAAGGTGTGGAATAGCTGCCAGGCCAGGGTGAGTGGGAAGGAGGCAAGAGCCCAAGTTCCACCTCTGCAGGATCAGACTGTCCCTTTATTTAGAAGAATGAGGACAGTAATCTCTCTGTGGGAGTGGAGGCTGTGCACCTTGGCACAGGAGCTGGAGGCTGTGCAGAGTTTGAAGGGGGCGTGCCCAGGTGGGGAGCCCAGTGGGAAACATACTGGCCTTGGCTCCAGCTCTGAAGTTTCAGAAGGGTAGCATTTGTGTTGACCAATATCCCCGGAGTCCTCATGAGCCATCTGAATGTTTGCAGCAGGCTGTAGCCCTACCTTAAATAAAATTGACGATGTCGCATGGATTACTGATGTTAGAGTGGGAGTAGACCAGGATGACACAGGAAAGGAACAACAGCACAGCTCCGACTGACAGGAGCAGGCCACCCTTTCATGGGAACAGTAACCACAGCACCCTCATGGCAGGCATGGAGACTGTGAGGCACGGTACTAGGGGCTTGAGGTTTTGTAGGTTTGTAGGGTTTGGAAAGATGAAGGGTGTTATATTTCAGAACAGAGTAAAGAAACAAAAGGCAGGAAGGAGACCAAAGTCTGACCTCAACAGATGAGACTGTTGCAAGGGTAGCCGCTCTCCTCAGACTGGAAGTTGTTCAGAGGCAAGGGACCTGGTGGGAAAGGGGCTTGGGTACAAGGAAGGTGATACAGATGCCAAGGGTATGTGCATGTAAAGACATTCTTGGGAAATTTATAATCTCCTCTTGCTGGGATTGTTTGCCCAGATAAAGCAGTCTATTTTGGAAAACTGCCCCAGCAGTCTGGCTTGTGATATAGATATGGTTGGTCAACAGGAGTTGGGCAAAGAAAGCAAGACAGGCCTCGGGGGTATTCTTGATTTCTGCAGTCAGAACATTCTGTTATTACAGAACTTGGAAAAAAAGGGAGTAGAAACATTATCTCTTTCTTACCTGCTTCAAGTTGAAGAGAGTCATTGTCAGGAGGGTATAGACCAGGGACCCCCGGTCATTTCATGGAGATGGGGAGCCCCGTTCTTCTGGCTCATCCAGTTCAAGGACCCATGGGGCTGGTATTTTTCAGTCAGAAAAAGTTAAGTAAGAGTTTATGAATTTGTATTTTTTTAATTTTATTGTTTCGAGACAGGGTTTCTTTGTGTAGCCTTGGCTGCTCTGGAAATAGCTCTGTAGACCAGGCTGGCCTCAAACTCAAACTGCTTGCCTCTGCCTCCCAAGTGCTGGGATTAAAGGCCTGCACCACCACTACCTTGCCGAGAATTTGCATTCTTTGCTATAACAGAATAGAGAAAAGTTTTCAAATTGAGTGCTGTGGGATAATCCTTCTGTGCATTGTGAATATGTGTCACTCTCATTGGTTGATAATAAAAGCTGATTTGTACGGCGTGTGGAAATGACAAACTGCGTCTTCCAGTCGTTAAACACAGGCTCCTCAGCTACGGAGCAGAGAAGCCCAGAAGATCCCCAGGTTCGCTTTAGCTTTGCCCTTTGTCACCTAGAAAGCATTCTATTTGAAAAGAGAATCCAATTTCCAGTGCCATATATGATCTGCACTTTGTCTGCATCTACCCCGGGGACCTAATACCAGGATGCTTCCAGCACACTCTGCCTTTATGTCACTTAGGAAAGAAGCTCCCAGGACTGGGAGAGTGTGGCTCAGCTGGCAGAGCACCTGTTGTACAGGTTTGAAGGCTTGAGTTTGAATCCTCAGCACCCATGGGACAAGCCAGGCTAGTAGGCCCAGCACTGGGGAGGCAAAGACAGGAGGACCTCTGGAGCTTACTATCCAGCCTGTCTTCCTGACCCCTGATCTCCAGTTTCAGTGAGACATCATATCTCAAAATAGCAAAATGATGACAAAGGGTGACACCTGACATTGACCCCTGGCCTCCACACACATGTGTGAGTGCACACGCGCGCGCACACACACACACACACACACACACACACACACACACACACACACACAGTTTAAAATGGAAGAAGGAACCCAGAGAGATGGCTCAGCCATTAAAAGCACTAGCTGCTCTTTCAGAGTACACAGGTTTCATTCCCAGAATCCTGGCCTATAACTTGAAAGTCCACAGCTAGCTATAATTCCCGTTCCAAGGGGGGTCTGATGCCCTCATCTAGGCATATGAGGTGCAGACTTACATTCAGGCAAAACATCCATACACATGAAATAAATCCCAAAAATATTTTAAATTAAATTTAAAAAGCAATAACAATGGTTGTTATCTGATCAGAGGACCAGAGAAAGGATTCCACAAACAACTGTAACTCCAGTTCCAAGGGATCTGGCACTCCCTTCTGGTCTCTGTGGACACACACACACACACACACACACACACACACACACTTACAAAAAGCCAGAATCTTGAAAAAGAGGAGAGAAACAGAAACAACCTACTGGACATACTTGTCATCTCAGATTAAGGCAAGAAGACCTGGGGGTGGGGCGGTGTGTTGGAGAGGTTAGGAGCACTGGCAGCTCTTCCAGAGATCTTGAGTTCAATTGTCAGCAACCCTACAGCAACCCCACGCTGGCTCACAACCATCTAGGATAAAATCTGGTGCCCTCTTCTGGCATTCAGGCAA
Organism: Myodes glareolus; assembly: GCF_982192425.1. Taxonomy (NCBI): domain Eukaryota; kingdom Metazoa; phylum Chordata; class Mammalia; order Rodentia; family Cricetidae; genus Myodes; species Myodes glareolus. The sequence continues at coordinate 42,096,158 of NC_142036.1, read as the reverse complement.
ACATACAGGTGGAACACTGTATACATAATAAATAGAAGAAGAAAGAAGGAGGAGGAGAAAGAGGAAGAGTAGGAGGAGGAGGAGGAGAAGGAGGAGGAGAAGAGGAGAAGAAGGAGGAAAAGAAGGAGGAGGAGGAGGAGGAAGAGGAGGAGGAGGAAGAGGAGAAGAAGAAGAAGAAGAAGAAGAAGAAGAAGAAGAAGAAGAAGAAGAAGAAGAAGAAGAAGAAGAAGAAGAAGAAGAAGAAGAAGAAGAAGAGAAGAAGAAGACCTGGAGTTTGAGGCCAGGCTGGATTAAGTAGCAAAACACTGACAAACTTCCTTTTCAGAGAAAGAATATTAATCACAAGGGTCTCACCTTGTAACCTCAGCTTTCCAAGTGCTGGGATTACAGACCTTGAAAAGGCTGGGGAGAGGGAGGGGGCAGACCTGAGCTCTGACAAGAGGTCAGACCTTAATTTCACTTCAGGAGAATGGGACAGAGCTGAACAAGTATGTCTCATGAAAACCACAACTTATGGGTGACCATCAGCAAGCACTCTCACAACCCCTTCTGCTGGCTCAGTAGTCCCCAAAAGCCCTTCTGCTAGCTCAGCAGATGTCCCCCCACCCAGACTTCTACATGCTAAAGATAGCTTTCCCTACCCTGCTGCAGGAAGGTCCCTAACCACTAGAACTTCCCACCAATTAGCCCCCAGACTAATCTTTCCTCCACCAATCAGCCCCCAGACTAATCTTTCCTCCACCAATCAGCCTCAGATGAATCCCTCCTGTCTGGGATTTCCCTAACTCCGCTTAAAAGAAGCTTGTGGCCTTCTTTAGGGGTCACCAAGGGCCACCCCAACGTTGAAATCAATAAAACACTCTTGTTATTGCATTCGTGGTTGAAGGTCTTCTTTGGGGGCTTCTCTCCGTCCCTAACAGCATAAACCTCCATATCCAGCAAGGATTTGTAATTGAGGAAGGAGAAAGGGAAACGAAATGGAGAAAGGCTTAACAATGAAGAAGTTAGTTTTTTTTTCCTGTCCCCCTCCCCCCCAACCTCTCCTCCCTCCCGCCCACATCCCCGAGGGATTTCTCTGTGTAGTAGCTCTGGCTGTCCTGGAACTCACTCTGTAGACCAGGCTGGCTTCGAACTGACAGAGATCTGCCTGCCTCTGCCTCTCGAGTGCTGGGATTAAAGGCATGTGCTAGCACCGCCTGGCCAACAATGAAATTTCCCGCAGTGAAGAGAACCAGTAAGAACTGTGTGATTCACACAGAATATCAAACTTTGCCTTCATTCATTCTACCAGGAAACGACTGAAGGAACAAAAAATTCCTGCCACAAAATTGACTGGAGGAAGCAGGGCGTGGTGGCGCACTGCCAGGTAGAGGCAGGCAGATCTCTGTGAGCTCCATGAGGTCTACCAGAGCAAGTTCTCGGACTATGTAGAGAGACCATGTGCCAAAAATCAAACGAACAAAAAGGAGGAAAGAAGTTGTTTTCTTCTGGAATGCCTCGTGCCTTGTTTTCTTAAACTGCTCGGTCAGCAAGGAGTCTTTATCTGGTAGGGATTTTTAAGCCTTCCCATCTCGTACCACGTAGTTAAAAGAAGGTGGCAAATCGTGTCAGCCAAAGTACCGGGAGGACGGTGGGCGTGGCTTATTAGGGGCGGCAGAAGGGGACGCCCCCTTCCCAGCAAGCACGGCGGCTGCAGGAGCGCGGCTCCGGCCGGCTTTCTCCGGTTCTGTACCGCCCCACCATGGAGGAGCTTCAGAACGGCGCCGCGCTGCCCCGGCGCGGGCGGGGGAGGCGGCGGCGCCAGCCGCAGCTCCGCGACGGGTCGGTCTTGGCCCTGCCCTCGAGGCCCCGGAGGATCCGCAGGCATCGGAAAACTGCGGCGGCCCGCGTGGCCGCGCTGAGGGCTCGCTCGCTGCTGCGGAAGGCCTCGGCCCCCAAAGTGGAGCCGGCCGCGGTCGCGCGGGAGGCGCTTGACGAGCGGCGGGAGCCCTCGCTTTCGGCGGAGCCGCGGCCGGCTTCGGTGTCCTTGCGGCGCCGCGTGGAGGGGCGGCCCGCAGTCTCTCGCCTTCTGGGGACCCCGGTGTCCCTTCCGGGCCCGCGCGTGGATGACGCGGAGCGGCCGTGGGACTCGCCGCTGCAGCAGGTGTTGGCCGAGCTGAACGGCATCCCCAGCAGCCGGAGGCGCGCCGCCCGCCTCTTCGAGTGGCTCCTGGCGCCCCTGCCCCCGGATCACTTCTACCGGCGCCTGTGGGAGCGGGAGGCGGTGCTGGTGCGGCGGCAGGACCCCACTTACTACGGAGGCCTCTTCTCCACCGCCGACCTGGACTCGATGCTGCGCCACGAGGACGTGCACTTCGGGCAGCATCTGGATGCCGCGCGCTACATCGACGGGCGGCGGGAGACCCTGAACCCACCGGGCCGCGCCCTGCCCGCCGCCGCCTGGTCCCTGTACCAGGCCGGCTGCTCCTTGCGCCTTCTCTGCCCGCAGGCTTTCTCGCCCACCGTGTGGCAGTTTTTGGCCGTGCTCCAGGAACAGTTCGGAAGCATGGCCGGCTCCAACGTTTACCTCACGCCCCCCAACTCCCAGGGCTTTGCCCCCCACTACGACGACGTCGAGGCTTTCGTGTTGCAGTTGGAAGGTCGGAAACTCTGGCGTGTCTACCGACCGCGGGACCCAAGTGAGGAGCTGGCTCTGACATCTAGTCCCAACTTCAGCAAGGAGGACCTTGGTGAGCCGGTGCTACAAACGGTACTGGAACCTGGCGACCTGCTTTATTTTCCTCGAGGCTTCATTCATCAAGCCGAGTGTCAGGATGGAGTCCACTCTCTGCACCTCACCTTGTCCACCTTCCAGCGCAATACATGGGGTGACTTCCTGGAGGCGGTACTGCCCCTGGCCGTGCAAGCAGCAATAGAAGAAAATGTGGAGTTCCGCAGAGGTCTGCCTCGAGACTTCATGGATTACATGGGGGCCCAGCATTCAGACTCTAAGGATCCGAGAAAAACAGCATTCATGGAAAAGGTGCGGGTCTTGGTTGCGCGCCTGGGACACTTCGCTCCTGTCGATGCTGTGGCCGACCAGAGAGCCAAAGACTTCATCCACGATTCTCTGCCCCCTGTGTTGACTGATCGGGAACGGGCATTGAGTGTTCACGGGCTCCCAATTCGCTGGGAGGCTGGAGAGCCTGTCAATGTGGGGGCCCAGTTGACCACAGAAACAGAAGTCCATATGCTTCAGGATGGCATAGCTCGGCTGGTGGGTGAGGGAGGCCGTTTGTTCCTCTATTACACGGTGGAAAACTCTCGTGTTTATCACCTGGAGGAACCCAAGTGCTTGGAAATCTACCCACAGCAAGCTGACGCCATGGAGCTCTTGCTCCGCTCCTACCCAGAGTTTGTGAGAGTAGGGGATCTGCCCTGTGACAGTGTGGAAGACCAGCTTTCCTTGGCAACCATGCTGTATGATAAGGGGCTGCTGCTCACCAAGACCCCTCTTGTTCTGAGCTAGTGTCTTGAGGATGGCTGGAAAGAATGTGGTCGTGATTCTCCCTCCATCACCGCCTGCACCTTTTTCTCCCTTAAAGAAGTCGTGGGCTTACCTTGCTGAGCATCAGTATGGTTACGTTTACCTTTATGGCTGCTTCAATGTCGCAAATCTCAGACCCTTTCCTAGGAGGAACCTCTTCATCTAGGTACAAAAGTAAACAGAAATTGGAGCAAGGGGGGAAAGCTGTGTCTGCAGAAGTAACGACCCCTATCATTTCACAGTACCAACTGCATTCCCTGCGGGCTTCAGTGTGTTGGGTGGCATTGGCTGTGCCAATCTGCTTGAGACCTTAGGGATTTTTATATGGAAGTTGCTTCTCTGAGTTCTCTTTCATCAATTTGTGGGACGGGACGGGGTCAGTATGCTATGTTAAGTTTGTATGAATGATAGAAGATTTATTAAAAAGCGCCAAAGACTGTTTCTCTTTTCTAAGCCTAGATTTCTTTGTGTATGGGTATGTGTGTGTGTGTGTGTGTGTGTGTGGCGGGGGGTAGTTTGAAAAGTGTGAGACAAGGAAGAGATAGGGGAGATATGGCAGAGATGAAAGGCAATGTGATGTATGATGTCAAAGGAGTATATTAACTTTTTTAAAGAAGAGGGCTGGGTAGAGCAAGTGTATGCTTGGCATATGTGGTGCTTTGGGTTCATCCTCAGCATCACTCATTAAAGAAGAGAAGCAGATGTGGTTGGGACCATTTATTAGCTTTGGAGGTAGTTTGCTCATGTTAGTTATGCTACTTGAACTCCAGCTGGGCAGTCCTCACGGAAAAGCTTCCACTGGCAGAGTCAGCTTTGAAGTATATATTGTATTTGCTCAGTGCGTGGTTTAAGTCCCTAGAGGACCGTGTCATGTCACCTGGTTATGCTTTCATAGGCTTTAGTCATCCAACTTTTAGCACGCTGGCCACAGGGAAGATTGGTGTTCAAGTTACTTTCCACTCTCATTTGTTTTCCCCTGGCAGTTGGACGAAACTTCCCCAAATCTGGCAAGTGTATGTTCTCATGATTGGTGGAAGAGAGCCTGGTGCACCAGAAAGAGCACTTGGAAGCAGAAGATCCGGGTTTGGGGTGGTAGCTGGTAGGCAACTGGCCGAATGACCGAGGTTGCTGCTTACAGATTTTGTAAGTATATTTTGGTATAGTTCAACTTTTGACCCTTCATCATCTAGAGTGTGTCTAGGCCTCTGAAGATCATGTCATCATAACTCATAGATTCAGTTTCTATGGTTGAGAACTTTTAAAAATTATTTTTTTCCCTTAAGTTAGAATATACAATGATTGCTCTCCTTCCGGCTGCACTTTCCAGAGATGGCCACTATAACAGATGAAATGTGTAAGGTCTTTTGGGGTGCTTAATCAAACACACATAGTAGTAATTTGCTTTTCTAGGTATGTCCTTTTAAAATCAGTTCAGATGGAGCTACCTTTTAAATTACACACAATTGCAGATGGATGGAAACCTGGGGGGACAGTGAATGGAAACCAGGAAGGAGAATGGGTAGCCTTCCTGACTTAAATCATACAGGGCTCCTATGAAGTTCCCCAGTGTCCAGATCCTGGGATAGTCTGGTAAGAAGAGTCAAGGGATGGGTTCACCCAGAAGAAACCTACTCTGAAAAACGTCTAGAAGAAAAGTTTGGAATTCCAGTGGTTTTTGGCCCTCCTTGGGTTCTGAGTAAATACGTCTTGCTTTTTCCTTCACATTTTTTATGGCCATTTCCATCTTGAGTATTTTCTCCGTCAACAAGTCCTTTTGATTTAGTGTTTCAATCTAAGGGGAAAATGTTTAGAAAAGCAAGCAACCAACAGGATTAATGAGGAAAAAGCTTTAGAGTAATTTGATTATGCCAAGCATGGAACTGAGAGGCTGAGCAAGAAGATCATTAAGGTCATTTTGAGCTACATAGTAATAACTCTCAAAAAACCAAAACAATAAAGATAAAGTAATTGACTAGATCATGCTTATTAGTAAAACATGGAAGCCCTGGATTTCTTCCTGAAAACACAGTTTGTACTTACTTACCTTGTTCTTGATCTCCTGAAGCATATCTTGATTTCCTTCCATTTCAAAGTTGAGTGCCATCATTGCCTGGTAAATTTCCCTGAAATGTATGAAAGATTGTTCTACCCTGTCCTTAAAAAGAAAGCATGGTGTTAAACATTGTAGGATTTGGAATTAGGCAAGAAACCCTAAACTCCACTCGTCAACAGTAACTGAGTCTTCTCTGCAGAAATGACGTGATAATTTACATGGTCCTCGTGCAGTTCCAGAGTATTTCTGTGAAGGCAGTGACAGTTACTGTTATTAAACACCTTTGTGAAAGTTGCCAAATGTCATTTCATTAATTGTCACCACAGCTTCTACTGTAGACTTTCATCTGCATTGGAGGATTGAGACCAACAGAAAGGGCTAGGAGGAGGCACAGCACTTACAGTGTGGGTAAATGGCATTGAGACCCTGGTTTTGTTGACTCTTGTTTCAGTAGCTACTGGATAAATGTTTGTTGAATAAATGAATAATTTAAAACTCCCTGGAAGAAGAGAAATAACACATGAACTATGGGAGCTGTGACAGTCTAATTATGGCAGGATTTTCTGTTACCGCCTAGCCTGAAAAGACAGAACATAGTTAGTGCTCAGGGATTGGAGAGTTGGCAGTCTGAGGTCATGGTAGAAACCAGAGCTTTGGTGCTTACTTTAGAACCGCCTCGTGGTCCTCCAGGAGTAGCACGTCCTGAAAGGTGTCCCTGACCTGGTTTCCTTGAAGCTTGAGGGCTAGGATGCTGCGGCACGCTTCCAGTCGTACACCTGGTGATTCTTCATAGTGGATAGCCCAGAGCAGAAGATCTGTCAGCTGGGGACTCACTTGCCCAATCTGTCCCAGAGCTGTAGAGGTGACATGGCAAGCATGTCCCACTGTCATTGAAGACTTAAGTTGACTATATCCTACATCCAGAAGGAATTTGAGTCTTGCAGACAGTATCTTGGGGGATGGCAGTTAATCATAAGAAGATAGTAAAGTGAAAAGTAGAGAAGTTTAGAAAGGAACTTTAGAGAGCTAGCAAAGCGTTGTTCAGCATGTGTAGCGTTTGATGCCTAGCTTTGGGGCAGGGTCTTGCTGTGTAGCCCTGGCTGGCCTCACATTTGCAGTGATCCCCCGCCTTTGCCTTCTGAGGGCTGCAGTTACAGGTGTGTTCCACCCTGCCTGACTGCACTAGGATAGTTCTTCCAAAGGAGACCCCTAAGAGGTGTGTTTCTTCCTGTCCTTGCCTAATGGGATATAAACAGACAAGATTGCCTGCTCAGGAATTAGACTGGGGGCAGATCTGACATGGAAGAGCAGAGTAGTTAAGGTAGACTGGTGGGGGAGGAAGGCACAATTACTTCTCAGGATTTCTTAGGTCTTGTTCTCCTAGGGGGGTCTATCAGAGACCATTTCAAAAAGAGAAGCAGCACAGAGGTTCTAGAAAAAAAGCCTGAAAAACTGAAGAGCAAGATTTTGTTTGTTTGTTTTTCAAGACAGGGGTTCTCTGTGTAACAGCCCTAGCTGTCCTGGAACTAGCTCTGTAGACCAGGCAGGCCTCAAACTCATAGAGATCCACCTGCCTCTGCCTCCCAGTGCTGGGATTGAAGGCGTGCGCCCCCATTGAAGAGCAAGTTTTAAGCTCTTTGCAACTGTCGAATCTGATTTGACGCTTAACAAGTGCTATAGTTGAACTCTCCATGGAGAGCAAGATGTATCCAACCGTGGATATCAACTAGAAACTTACCCTTAATTCTGTAGGTGGGGACTGTGGAGTCTGTTCTTTGCTAAAAAGTTTAAGCAGACCTAGACTTAGAATCATTAGCTAAACCGGGTGGTGGTGGCGCACGCCTTTAATCCCAGCACTCCGGAGGCAGAGGCAGGCGGATCTCTGTGAGTTCGAGGCCAACCTGGTCTATAAGAGCTAGTTCCAGGACAGGCTCCAAGGCTACAGAAAAACCCTGTCTCAAAAAACCAAAAAACAAACAAACAAACAAAAAGAGTCATTAGCTAAACCTTTAAAATAAAATCTCTTTTCTTTCTCAGCACAGAGACTTCTGAGACACTAAGACAGTTCTTCCCACTACACTTTAGCTGTCTCACTAGAGTTTCTAGGTATCTGTTAGCTTGAAGAAAGTATTTCAAGTCTAGGGCTTGGCGCTATTTCTGCAATACCTCGAATGGCGAAAGCCTTGATTTTCCAGTAGGGGTCTCTGTGCATCAGATTCAGGAGGCATGCAAGCACCTGCAGTAGATAAAGAAAAGTTGAGTGGGAAGAACCAGAGTAAGAATGGACCAGAAACAGGGACCCCACTTACTTCTAGGGATGCTTTAACTGGAAAAGCAACCTTCTATCAATTCTAGTGACAAATGGGCTATAGCCCCAAGTATCAGCCTATATAACTAGCTGAATTGTCTAGTCTTTGTGTATTTTTCTTAGCACAGAGATCTGTAGCCATACATACACTAACTACATGCTCTACCACTGAATTGTACCCCTAGTCTCAAAACTTTCTCCCCAATTGCCCCCCCTATTCACTTTTGAGACTGTATTACTTTGTAGCCTAGGTTGACCTCAAATGCTTTCTAATGTGATGGGTGTTTTGCCTGCATGTGTTTGTCTATGCACCATGTAGTACAATGCCCTCAGAGGCCAGAAGGTGGCATTGGATCCCTTGAAACTAGAATTACAGATAATTGTAAGCCACCATGTGGATGCTGAGAATGAAACCGAGTCCTCTGGAAGAGCTGTTGGTGTTCTTAACTGCTAAGCCATTTCTCCAGCCCCTTACCTCAAATTCTTGAACTTCTGTCTCTTACCTCCCAAGTGCAAGGATCACACCATGCTTCACTTAGACTTCCTTTGAATACTTCTGTCTAACTTCCCCCTAATAATGAGGGAGTGTAAACTCTTCATTGGCACGAACTCTTTTTTTTAAATTTTTAAATATCTTATTTATTTTTATTTTATGTACATTGGCATTGTACCTATATGTATGTCTGTGTGAGGGTGTCAGATCTTGAAGTTACACACAGTTGAGAGCTGCCATGTGGGTGCTGGGAATTGAACCCAGGTCCTTTGGAAGAGCAGCCAGTGCTCTTATCTGCTAACCATCTCTCCAGTCCCCATTGGCACTAACTCTTGAGCCTATCAGTGGCCAGGTATTAGGAAGCTAGTTAGCTGAGATGAGAACGGATTGAGAGGGTGGCATGCTCTGGCTTGAAGTTTGGGCTCACTAGGCTCAATGCTTCTTACTGATTGATGTGGTCTGTGTCTCCTTTCACCTGCCTGTCACTGCTCATTCCACGTTCCCACGGGACAGTGAGTGTTCTGAGCACCACAGCGATGGTGACACTCTCTGCAGGTCCAGCAGATGAGACGACAGCATGCTGCCTTGACTTACCATCTTGTCACAGATCTGCAGGGCACCTGCCGCCAAACAAGCTGCCTGCCGAATTGCTATGAACTCATCAGAGAAGCAGCTCAGGAAGCTTGGGAGAAGCTTGGCTGTCATGAGCTTGAGCACACGGATCAGGGAGAGGGCCTCAATCCGTTCCTGGGAATTTCCTTGACTCAGCTTAATCCTGTAAGACACAAGTGACTTTTATTTCCCTTAAACTTTTCTGTGCCTTGTTCCCTTCCACCATGCCCTCAGGATAGAATCCTAGCCTGTGGGTCCAGTTTTGTAGACATACCTTTATAACCATTTACATTTGACTGGGTTCAGACCTCAGGTGCCTTATTTTCCTGAACTCCTGTTACCTAGCATATGGTAGACATTCAGGTGTCTTGAACAACCAAATAAAGGAAAGTGTCAGCTTGTCCTCCTCTTACCAATACAGTGCTCATTTTGGCAGTTGTCTCCTAGCCTGGAATGCCTGTATCTCTGAGGAACTTGGCCTTACTACCCACACTGAGTATCCCATTTTTCTATAGCAGCTATGGTATATGCCATTGTACTAGTTTAGCATGGTTTGGTTTTTTTAAATTAGGTATTTTGTATATTTTGTATATTGTGTTTGTGTTCATCAGAATTGTGTCTTCCCTAAAATAAAGGCGTGCACCACCACGGCCCAGCTGGGATTGAACTTTTTGCAGTGGATCTAGCACGATGCTGATCATACATGGAACTCAGCAGATGCTGGCTGGCTGCAGGTCACCCAGGCACTCCTAAGAAAGGAAGAGCTTCTGAGCTCGCAGTGACTAAATCTTACCTGATCATGTCATGCACCTCTTTCCCAAGGTTCATTTGCCCCAGTGCTTTGGCAGCTGCTTGCCTTACTTCCTTGTTCCAGTCGTTCCACATCAGCTGGATAAGCTTATGTTTCATATCCTACCAATAGGTATGATAATTGGCTCATTCATTTTGTCCTTGACACCAGGTTTTTTTCTATCCTCTAATCTCTCAGTTTGGTTGGGCAGATGATATTTCTATGTACAGATGACACAGTGGGGACTTTGATTAACTTGCCCGAGGATAATCTGCTAAGTGCTTATGCCTGGTCTTAGACCCCAGGTCTGTTTCCCAAATTCATCTCTTAAACTCCTGTGTTATGTTGGTACCAACATGAATGTAAGAGACTTGAAATTTGAAAATATTGCATAATTGAGTAATCCCTCATTCCAGATTGCCTGAGACTTCCATGTCCTGTACAAAGCAGGACAGTTGGTCACTGCATCAGGGTGTTCTCTCTTACTGGAAGGGAGAACATTACTGCAGTTTGAATGATAATACTATAACTGTGTAAATTAGCTTCTGAGCCTGAAACATTGATCTTTACCTCCATCTGGTACCAGGTATTTTTCTATTTAGAACTCAGCTCAAAAGACACCTCCCTAGTAAAGTCTCATGTGCCTCCCGTAAGCATAAGAAATCCCTCTGTATACTATAGTGTCTTACAGCTCTCTTGTTATAGCTAGTTAGCATTACCAAGGTAAGATACAGTTCTGCACCACTAATGCCCTCATAATGCTTACCAATGTAGAGGGGGTGTGGTCAGAAATTGCTAGCTTATTGAATGACTAAAAGAACTCAGGCACATCGCCCTTTTAAATTCCTGCGTCTATGATGAAGTCCTCATCATCTGTGAGTTGTGCACAGCTGTGTGTTTTACCAGAGGAAACTACAGCACACGAGAAAGAATCAACCTGTTTTCAAACCTCTCCAGGTTATTGTGCATTTTTTGGTAAGGGTTAAGAATGGAGGGCACCGCTTCTAAGCAGCAATAGCCGTGTCCGGGGCTGTACTGACAGTATCCAGTGTGAGCAAGAGATGGGGCCGCTCTAAGGAAGAAGGGGCTGATTCCACGTGGACAGCTAGTGATTAGAATGCAATAGGAAAGAGAGGTTCAGGTTTCACTTGCTCAGAATTTCTTCCTCAGTTGTAGCCAAGTTCCACACCTTCAAGTTGTTCAACCACCAACATTCAGTAGTACACACCAGTCTCCTAAAAGTTTCATGAGAGTTGTGGGAGCCTGTGTAAGAAAGCTGTGAACTGTGGATGGGCCAGAGTGCAGAATGTTCTTCCTACAAGGGGGCCTTCTAGAAAGAACTGCATAAACTATGATAAGTCAGTGCACTTGAAAGCAAGGACATGAAGGGAATGCTCATCTCTGCGGGAGAAGCAAAGGCCTGAGAAGACTATTGGCTCTGTTCACATGGCCAAAGATGACAGGGCAGCACCAGGTGCACTCCCTCATTGTACTTGAATGTGCTTAAGCTCACTGTAAATGTTACCTTATGTTTTGCTTGCTTTAATAATAAAAATGAGAAGTGCTTTGTTGGTGTTATTCAAGTTCAAAAGTGTATAGTTCCCTGGTACTCCATACAGGTCTTTGGCATGTTCTTTGATCCAGGGAGTCAATCTCGCTGGCCACCAGAGAGGTCAACATCAATTCATTTGTATTGTTAGTTTTGTTGCTCCAGTTGTAATGCCATTGTTTTTGAAAGCAGGGTCCATGTATTTACATGTATGTGCTGAATATTCAGGGAACCAACACAGGCATTTGTTTAGTTGGATTGTTGGGTCCTTTCAGTCTGCTTCTCAAATCAAGGACCAATATTCAGCATAGGGTGAGGGAGGAATGCATACATCACTGACTGATACTTTTATAATGTCTACTGATATTGAAATAGTGTCAGATTATTATTAAGTTTATAAGCTCCCTCTCTTGGTTTATATGCATATTTGATAGTGGCTGTGTCACAGTTAGTGGATTGCCAACCCTCTAAGAAACACTGGTTTAAAATGAGAGAAGCACATGATACTTCAAGTTATGAATTAGAAGCAGCAATGAGATCCTAGACAGAAGAAAAAAGTCAGAAGACTCCAGGCCAACTTTGCCAGGCTCTCTGGGAGCAAAGACAGAAGACTTACTATGCAGATATTTCCACTGATCCGGGAGAAAGCGCGGCAGGCCATGATGCGGTCCTTCCATTGCCTGCTGTTCAGCTCCACAGCGAGCATTGTGTGGATCAGGGTCTGAGGAAAAGGATGACTTGCATGGATAGTCTCTCTTACTCTTAGAGATTCTAGAATCTTGAAGAAATTATATCCTAACTATGACATCCAGCATAGTAAATGCCTCAAGGTCACGAAATATTTGTTCCTATTAAGGGGCAGAGTGGGTTTATAAGAGATGGGGCACTCTTCTACCCAAGCAATCTGGCTTGAGTTATAAACCATAAAGAAAATACAGGTCTGATAATCTGAGCAGAAAATGAGGGCCTTCCCTTCTGACTATTTCCAGTCCCTGGGATGATGGTTTCTATCTGCCTCAGTCTGCGTGGAGTCTCATGTTTTTGCCCCAAATAAACGGAGTTGTGGGGGTCTCAGTGATAAGCCTCCATGTTTGCATGTCATGATTCAACCTTTATGCAGCCAGAAACTTCTCAGCTAGCACCTCATATCCCCCTGTACACTTCTCCATGTCCAGTTTTATGCAGACTTGGTGTACTTGGCCTATGCTTAACATCATTCTCAGCCACCTGCATTCTTGATTCCTTGTGTGCACCAACTATAGATACTTATTCCTCAAGACCTCATTTTCGTCTCTCTCTGAAGTGCACACATACCGTCTTTCCACTGAGATGGCTCAGGAGAATATAGGACTGTTCCTCAGTAGCTTCATTCTTCTTATTAAAGAGTTGGTAGAGGATCCTTTTAATCACTGGGTACGTAGCAATGCCTTCCAGAGCCAAGCACTGAGCTGCAGCCCAGCTGTCCACACTATTACCTGACCGGTGGGTTGAAAAAAAATTAGTTCAGAATGTTTTCTCCTAAAGAGAACATTTGAATTGATAGCTATGACTGCTAACTACCTGATAGGTGAGACACTTTCCAGTGTCCTACCAAGTCTAGAAATCCACTCCCATATTTCAACCATACGTTAACATTTTAAATAAAAACAAAACCTGCAAAACTTTTTTTTTTTTAAATTTTTGAAGACAGAATTTCATTTAGTTCAGGTTAGCCTGGCAGAGATGACTTTGAGCTTTTTGGGCAATGGCAGTACTACGGATAGAATCCAGGGCTCAGTGCATGTGGTATAAAGCCCTGTGCTTCCAAGCTATAGCTCCGATCCTGACCTTGACTTCTGATCCCCTTGCCTTTACCTTTCAATTGCTAGAATTAAAGGTGTGTGCCATGAGGCTCGACTAAAACATTACAAGCTCCTCTTGGGTAACACTTCCGACATAGCTAAGAAACGCAGCTGTTTCTGTGGAGATGGGGAAGGCCCTTCCTAAAACATGAATTAAGCAGTGGATTGTTCATATACAGAAGGCCAGACCAGCCAGTTTTCCCGTGCTAAGGCAAGGAACAGCTAGCTCATCTCCAGACAGGTCAGTGGCCTCGCCTGACAGCCTTGTTAACTCCAATATGATAATGCCTAGGTGGTACTGTGCAGAAATTGAAAGTATGATGTGTTCAGGAGGTGATTTAAAAAAAAAACTTTCAAAGTGTACTTAACTATTGTTACGCTATCTTTTCAATAATAAAATGTTATGTATTGTTGTGTTTACTTTTTGGTACTACGGATCAATTTCTGGGTCTTAATGCATTGGGCAAGCATACTACCATTGTGCTAGAAGTCTAGCCCTGAAATTATTGGCTAGCATGTATTAATTGTATTGTTAACTGGAATTTGGGGTGCTGTTTCAATGCATGTGTACAGCATTGCATTGGTCAAACCCACTTGCCTTTACCCACTTTCTGCTCCCTACCTTAATCTATAGTAATCACTCTGCTACATTTCCACATGGAGGAGACTAGGTAATTGTCTTTTAGTATGTAGCTTATTTTAGTTAAGAAAAAACATCTCAAGTTTCATCCATTTTAGGACATGGTTTATAGAATGCATCTGTGAAAGCTCAGTCCAGGTACCAGTTCATGCCACTTGTTTTGTAAAACGACTCAAAAGAACTAATGTCTCCATGTGCCTAGTAGACACTTAAACCCAATTGTAGTGGACATCTCGGCATTATAGGAAAAGGAAAGGACTGGGAAAGCTGATAGTGAGGTAGCCTCTATCCCATATGCCAGGTCAGGGACTTACTCACCCTTCACAAGGGCAGTCTGCATGATGTCCCGGGCAGTGGGATTATGTGACTGTATGGCATATTGGCATATTGCTGCTGCCATCCTCACATTGGGATTCTTGTCAGACAGAGCGGCCTCTAGAGCAGGCAGGAGGACCTCTGGCAAATCTGGAACGATTGGTTCTGCAATAGAAGACGTTTGCTTTTCTCTCAGACAACATCCTTACCAAGGTCCCCTCTACCTCTGTGGCTTACTAAATCATAAGCCAGTTGATCTCTACAATGGGCAGGATTTTATGTGCAAAGGGTCCAGGTGCTGATATACCAGCTTCCAGTCCTTTATCATCTGGTCTGTAGTACCGGAGCCAAAGCTATAGTAACTTCCACCATGCATCTTAGTAAACAAATTCAACCCATTTACTCCTTGTCTAATACAGTATTTCAATTCTGAGTTTGCAGAACCTGACAGGCGGTCTTTTAGATTTAACTACAAACATTCATACTTGCTATAAGCACAAGCTTGTCAGGGTGGCGATGTCAGGCATTCTTTTTTTACTTTGTTTTTCTTAACCTCTATTTTTATTTTAGGTGTTTTGTCTGTATATATGTCTACACCATGTGCTTGCAGTGCCTGCAGAGGCCAGACAGGGCTTTGAATCCTCTGGGACTGGAGCCTATAGGTGGTTGTGAGTTGCCATGTAGGTGCTGGGAATCAAACTCAGGTCCTCTGGAAGAACAGCCAGTGCCCTTAACCGCTGAGCCATCTCTCCAGACTCTGTCTGGGGTTCCTGAAGCCTTCCATAGCTTCTCTCTGGATGAATTTACATTCCATGAGTATGATATGCCTTAGCTTCATAGGTAAAGTTCTAGGGTTATGGAGGGCATGTGTACAATAAGGCATTCAGGGCGCCCAAAGTATACTGTTGGTCCGGAATTTTAACTTTCATTTATAGTTTTTTCCAGCTCTGATGTGATTTATCAGCTGGGGCTTATTTTTGCCATAAGAGTTTTTGCCTATAAACAGGAAAACATTTTAACTCAGTTGTAGAGCACCTGCTTTGAAGGCACGAGGTGTTGGATTCAGTCTCCAGCACTGTATGTGAAAACTAAACAGAAACTTAGGGGAGAAGATGGGCACTCAGTTTAAATTCTTAAGCAGGAGAAAAGAGTTTGTTTGGTTTTTGGTTTTTCGAGACAGGGTTTCTCTGTAGCTTTGCAGCCTGTCCTGGAACAGCTGGCCTTGAACTCACAGAGATCCGCCTGCCTCTGCCTCCTAAGTGCTGGGATTAAAGGCGTGTACCACCACTGCCCACTTTGAGAAAAGAGTTCTTATCCCTGCCCACAAGTATCATCCCAAGAAACAGTAGAGCTGTGACTCTGTGATTTTGTGCTTTCAGTTTGTTTTGTTTTTGAGAGTCTCTTATAGCCCAGGCTAACCTTGAACTCCCCCATCTTTCTGCCACTTCCTCCCAAGTGCTAGGATTGTAGGCATAGACTTCCACACTTACTCCATTTGTTGTTTTGTTTGTTTGTTTTACTTAAATTGTAGGCCCATATGCCATCTGTTCAGAACATGTTAGTTAAGACCCTTGATCTCCAAATCCAAAATTCCAAATGCTCCAAATACAGACACGACATCACAAGTGGGATATCCACACCTAACGTGGCAGGCTCAGTAAAAATGTGGACCCAAGCCAGGTAGTGGTGGCGCATGCCTTTAATCCCAGCACTCGAGTGACAGAGGCAGGTGAATCTGTGAGTTCGGGGCCAGCCTGGTCTACAAGAGCTAGTTTCAGGACAGACTCTAAAGCTACAGAGAAACCCAGTCTCGAAAAACAAAACAAAAATTTAAAAAAATGTGGACACAGTATAAGTATTATATGAAATTACCTTTAGGCTACATATATAAAGTACATATGAAATGTAAATAACTTTCATGTTTAGACTCGTTTCATGTTCAAGATAATTCATGTATACTTAAATACTCCAAAACCTGGAAATAATTCAGTTTTCCTCTGATCCTAAGCATTTCAAATAAGGATAGTCAATCAAGGGATAGAGATTGGAAAGTTTTGCATTTCAGGTGAGCAAAGAAAAGTCTACTGAGCCTGGCGGTGGTGGCGCATGCCTTTAATCCCAGCACTTGGGAGGCAGAGGCAGGCAGATCTTTGAGTTCGAGGCCAGCCTGATCTACAAAGTGAGTTCCAGGACGGTTAGAACTGTTACATAGAGAAAAACCCTACCTTGGAAAAAAAAATACCGAGTATTAAAAAAAAAAGTCTACTTTATCTGGGTAAGTAATAAGATCGAAATCTAGATGTGTAGGACCTGTGAAAGGGGTCACAATTCAGAGGACAAAGGTGTTCTTGTATGTACAGTCAACTGCCATATAGTGGTGTTCCAGTCAGTGATGGATCATATACACCACAGTGGTCCCATAAGAGGTGTCTTCTAGTGACACTGGCGCTGTCTTCATGTAAATATTTCTCATGTCTGCACAATGGCGAGATGTATGGCACATCTGTCAAATGCCACAGACTACAGATTTGATATGAGATTATAGTATTGGTTGCTCAAAGAAATAAGAAGAAATGAGAATAACAAAAAATGTATGTGTAGAAACATCTAGCCGGGCACAGAGTGAAGCCTAAGTGCTGAGGGCAGGCTTCTCAGGAAGTGTCTGCTGTCAGTCGGAGGGTTGATCAGGTGAGGACAAAGTGTCCCAGCAGAGGGAGCAGCAAACATGGAGAACCTGGAGGAGCTCAGCTGGCAGAGTGCTAGCTCAGCATGCCTGAGGCTTGTGACCCAGCGCCACCAGATAGCAACATCTGCGGGAATGCCCATGTCTAGAAGTCAATAAATAGGAAATAAGTGGATGAACCTTTAAAACCTTACAAGCTGGAAGAGGTAAGGCCAGCCCTTGACCTTAGCTGCAGGAATAGCAGAAGTATAAGCAGGCGGTTACTACCCAACTGTAAGTATGGCGATAGAGTGAGCCTGGGAAGGAGCAAGTTGACACAGGTTTCAGGTAAATGCAGAGGAGTGAGCAGGGGTTTCTGTCTGATGTCATCATTGGGAGGTTATGGTTGACTCTAGTAGCACCCGTTACTGCTAGTAAAGAGAAAGGCTGTCGACATTATTTCCCTAAAAGATTACAAGCCATCTGTAAAAATGGGGAAATTCCAACTCATTTTTAAGATAAAAAAGCTATCAAATTCACTTGTGAAATTTTTTCATCCCTTTCCCTTCCTACCTTTCTTTACTGAGGCTCAAACCTAGAACTTTGTGCATTCCAGGCCAACGCTCCACCACCGAGTTACACCTTCAGTCCTCCTAGTTTAAGATTTTTATTTTCTCTATATGAATACTTTGTCTGAGTGGATATGTAGCATGTGTGTGTCTGGTGCCGATAGAGGCCAGAAGAGGACAGATCCCCTGGAACTGGGGTACGGATGGTTATGAGTTGCCATATATGTGGGTGGGAGCAGACCCTGGGTCCTCTGTAAGAACAGCTACTGGCCACAATCACTGAGCCGTCTCACCAGCCCCCAGCTGTTAGGATTTTTACTATTATGAGGTTTCAAGGTAGGAAAATGTGGTTCTCACTGCAAGCCATTGAACACACAAATGCCATGAGTGTAATACAAAAAGCCCTGGGGTAGAGGGCATGCCCAGTGTGCAAGAGGCCCTGAGCTTAACACTACGGCACTGAACTGGAATCCAGGGCTGAGCGTGGCTGTCCGGGCAGACTCTAGGCCTTGATTTCTACATTTGGGAAATGAGCTCAAGTAATCTCTAAGGCCTCTCAGTTCAGCTGTTTCCAAGCCTCTGAGTCCAAGCTCTCACCTGAGTCCTGCTCGTCAGGGGCAATCCGGGGCCTTTCCAAAGCAGCAGTAGCACATGTGACGATGGCCTGGATCCTCAAGTCATCATACATGTTTACTATGCCCCGCAATAGGTTTTCCACTGTCTCATGATGCCATTCAATAACTAAATCATAGGAAGAATGTAAAGAGAACCATCTAGTTAGGGTTAGATATTGTGCAATAAATGGGCAGACAAGAAGTGCCTTTCCCGAGGACAATAGAAGAAACACTTTAGGTCAGAATAAAGAATCAGAAAAAGGCTCCTTTGGCAAATTGTTCATGTGGTAATTCATACACTTCTCAGGTAGTTTCCCCCAATCTCATCTTATATGTTATTGCTCATTACTTAAATAACTTTCCATGGAAAATAAATGGGGAATGAAATATAGTGGTTGGCTGGTTATGGTGGCACACGGTCACTTAGGCTAAAACAGGAGGATCATGAATCTGCTGTGGGATAACCTTTTTGCATACTGTAAAGATGTGTCTCTGCCCAAGGTGCCTTCTGATTGGTTTAATAAAGAGCTGAATGGATAGGCAGAAGAGAATAGGCAAGACTTCTGGGCTGAGAGAGGAATAAGGGAAGAAGAGAGGGAATTTCACCAGTGAGACATGGAATGGAACATACAGAATGGAGAAGAGATAAAGAGCCATGTAGCAGACTGTAGATTAATAAAAGCAGATTAAATTATAAGAAATAGTAGGGAACAAGCTAAAGGCCAAACTTTCATAAATAGTAATAAGTCTCCCCATCACTACTTGGGGGCTGGTGGTCCCAAAGAAAGACTGACTACATGAATATATGAGTTCAAGACCAGTCTAGGGAACATAGTAAGTCTCCCATCACAAAAACAAAACAAAAACAGTGAAGGATGAGGTTCTCAGTTGGTAGAGGCATTCAACCTTCTATCTAAAGTTCTTTGAAGGAAAGTAGATTCATGATCACCTCATTTTTACAACTGAATTCTATAGTCAACTGCAGTTTCTCTTGATCGCTGCATATCTTATGCTGGGGCAATATCCTTCGTCTTTCCTGTCGTGAATCGTTTATCCAGCATGTTTCAGACATGGGTAAGACACGGTCTCTGCCTGTGTAGTTTTCTCAGTGTGGTTATGGTAGGGGCCCCCAAGAGCCAAAGAGAAGAAAAACGGAACAGCCATGTGGGATGGTCAGCGTTCATGTGTGTAGAACAACTCCGCCACATTTCCTCTGCAGCCAGCTGTTCCTCATCCTTCCCCTCCCTTTCCACCTCAGCTTTTGTTTGTTTGTTTTTGTTTTGTTTCCCTACCGAGTAATCTAAAGTAGTCATCCACTCAGAAGGTAAAGAATGCATAAAATGCTCTGTTCCAGGATGCCTGTGGCTCTGCATTTGAGGAGAATCCCACAGACAGTGCTAGCACTCAATGAACTGCTTCCTACAAAAGCCTGATGTCAGGAAGCCTGCAACACAGTCAGTTCCCATGTATTACTGAAGTTCCCACACATACCTGCCTATGCATAAAGAATCCAGCATAGTCGGGTGGTGGCACTTGGGAAGCAGAGGCAGGAACTCTGTGAGTTCAAGGCCAGCATGGTCTACAAGAGCTACTGCCAGGACAGACTCTAACGCTACAGAGAAACCCTGTCTCAAAAAACAAAAACAAACAAAACAGAATCCAGCATAGACGTAATAATGTTCACCCACACTGCTGATTGAAAGGCTCTTATCCACACCCCTAAATGAGGCAACCAGCCTTTTACATTTTGCCAGACAGCTGGAGTTTTCAAGACTGGGGAACACATAGAGATACCCACTATTTCAGGCCCTTCCTCCACTTACTGAGTGCCCAGGCAGTCTTCCACTCCTGCAGCATCCTCCGCAGTGCTGCCAGCTCCCAAGTCACATCCTCCTTGAGGGGTTCGACCTGCTTCTTTACTCTCCTAGTTTTGACAGGCGTGTCCTTCTCACCCACCTTCAGCAGAAGGCCCTTGACCCGGGTGGGCAAAGCAATCCAACGCTGGGCTCCTTTCCTGAGTTTATAAGCTGTGCAGTGAAGAGACAGGTCTCACCTGACTGCCTAACTGTGTAACCTGGGGACTTGGACATGCTTGCAGGTGCTATACATAGTCAGGGGCTTTGAATAAGAATGTCGCCTAGGAACTGCAGAGATGGCTCAGCAGTTAAGAGCACTGACGGCTCTTCCGGGGAACCCAGGTTCAATTCCTCAGCACCCACACACAGTTCACAACTCTCTGTAACTCCAGTTGCAGGAGATCTGGCACCCTCACACATACATGCAGGCAAAACACCAATGCATATAATTTTTTTAAAGTTAATCAAAAGAATATCTCCCATAGGCTCATATATTTGAATGTTTAGTCACCAGGGAGTGACACTGAAAGGATTAGAAGGATCAGGAGACGTGGCCTTGATAGAGTAGGTATGGCTTTGTTGGAAGTTGGCCACTGGGAGTGGGCTTTGAGGTTTCAAAAGCCCAAACCAACCTACTCCTTTTCAGCCTGTGGACCAGGATGTAGCCCTTAGCTACTGTACTAGCACTGAAAAACTCTGGCTGGGCCACGTCGGCTAAACTGTTCCCATCCTTTGGGAACCAGGAACCTGATAATCACCCAGGCGTGCACTGAATCTTTGGGTACTTTCTCCTGGAATTTTCCATCCCCTTTGTAGTTTTTCCTCAATAGATTCAGGTCCTAAAACTGGGGTAAAACGACCTGCAGATGACCCTGCAGGTGTTTTTCCTTGTTCAACCAACCCAGCAATCGCCATAGCAACAGCCAGTCATTGTTAGCTGATCATTAAATGAGCTAGTCACAATAGTTGACAAATGACTTCTGCACTTTCTTTTGATTCTATACTCTCCTTTTGTTGGTTCTGCTGTTTTTCTCTTTAAAAGTAGCCTGCAATAGTTTTTCCTTCACCTGCTGAAGGACCTCTAGCATCAGAATAAAATTCCTCTTGCTATTGCATCAGCTGCGGTGTGAATGAGTGGTCTCTTGGAACGACTCTTCCTCGGTGATTGGATTCCAGGGTCCAACAGCACTATGCGTGTGCATGCTCCCAGCCATGATGGTAATGGACTAAGAAAGCCTCTGAAACTGTAAACAAGCTCCCAGTTAAACCCAAGAGCAGCCTTGGCCATGGTGTCTGCCTGTAACACAGAACAGTGACTAATACAACTAGCTACATGCTCAGCTCCAGAGAGCCCACCTGAACAGTGATGGGACAAAGAATCATAGGAATTATACAGTCTCTTAGAAGATGGGTGCATTTTGTTTTAGAAGTTTGTTTCTTGGTCACATTTGTCTTACAAAATGAAAAACGTTATACATTTTAAAAAAGAAGAAGAAGAAGAAGAGCTGGGGAAATGGCTCAGGGGGCAAAGCACTTGCTAAGCTAATGTGGGGACCGGGGTTTGAACCCCTGGCTCAGTGGATAAAATGGAGAGGAATTGAGGAAGACTGTTGGAAGGAGGAGGCCGCTTGTTTGTCCTGGCCGCCCAGAACCGAAATAATCACACTGAAACTGTATTAAATCACTGCTTGGCCCATTGGCTCTAGCTTCGTATTGGCTAGCTTACTGGCTAAATATAAGTCAATTTAACCCATCTCTATTAATCTGTGTATCACCATGTGGCAGTGGCTTACCGGGTAAAATTCCCAGCCTCTGACTCCGGGAGCTTCATGGTGTCTCTCCCCGCCGTTTTTTCTCCCAGTATTCTGTTTAGTTTTCCCCGCCTAGCTCTTTTCCCTTACAGCACTGTTATAGGCCTAAAGCAATTCCTTTATTAACCAATGAAAGCAGCACATAGACAGAAGGACCTCCTACACCAGAAGACTTCCAGTATTAGCTTCCGGCCTCCACACATGTGCCTCCTCTTGGGTACTGACACATACATGTACACACACCACTACACACAGAGACATACCGAGAAAAATGGGAAAAAAAATCAAAAATTCTCAGGCCTGAGGCAAGGATGAGTTGAGTATGGGGTAGAGGGGCTGGAGCCAGGGACACACAGGTGTGATGAGCGTCCAGTGGAGCACCGAGAATACATGAGAATGTACTTGTCTTGCTGGTACTTACCCTAAGCTGTGTGTTTACACCTAATACCAGATTCCACCCAGACCCAAGTTCTACCATCTTGCAATCAAATACCAGATTCCACCCAGACCCAAGTTCTACCATCTTGCAATGAGTAGTTTACAGTGTTGTGAGATCACTTTTAGTTGTTAGGAAGGGAGTGCCCTGGTCGTTGCTGGTGTCCATGACTTGAAAGAAACAGCTTCACTTTCATACTCCCCGATCACTAGCTTTCTGATCATGCTCCTTACGTGTTTCAGGGACAGGTTGGAAGCTCCACTTTTCGGGGGTTTCCGGAAAGATCTTAGTTAGGTGCTTGTCATACCGATTGAGGTTTTCCAAGACAATTTGGTCATTCCTTCCGCCAATCTGGTGAACAATCTTAACTCCGTCTATGAAGATAGATACAATGAGTGACCAGTCCCTCCTTTCCCCCTAACCTAAGCCCTTGGGACATTGTTAAAGGGTGGTTGTTGCTTGGAAATGTCACAGCCAGTAGCCTTGTAGGGGAAGCCTTATAAAGACCTAGGAGAGCCAAAGATAGTGTTTTCCACTGGTAAAGCAGAAACTAATTTCTAAGCAGTGCTAGACACTAAACAAGGGGCTCTTCATTAATCCCACCAGCTATGAAACACTTATAATAGTTCTGTTAAGCTCTTTAAGACCCAGACCATGGCAGTGTAGGAGCAAGATGGAACTGGTAAAGAAGGAACAGCTTGGAATGTGTTCTACAAGGCTGGGCGTTGGAAGGTTAGCAGGGTGGGAAGGAAGGGCAGTAATGGAGCAGTCATGGAAACCCTCCATGTGCTAAGTGCTGTGCAGCTCTGCGGATGATTTGTCTACTGCACCGAAAGTACATTCTTGTTAGCATTGCCTTACAAGTTAAGTATCATATTTAGGCTGTGCGGGGTGGTGGTGGGTATTGTGACTATGTAATTTGAAGGTTACTAGGAAGGAATCAAGCCAGTATTTAAATAAATCTGCCTGATTCCAAAGCCTGTTTGCTTTGTTTTGTTTTGTTTGTTTTTTAAAACACAGCAGGCCAATTGGGGAGGAAGGGCGGGTATCTATAAGTAGGGAAAGGGTAGACAGAAGAACAGGGTGTTCCTAAAGTCAATTGACTCATGTTCCAAACCCATCCTCCACTCCTTAGTAAGATGGAGAGATAGGGAGGCAGACAAAAGAAATGTCTGCTCCCCACTAGATACCCCTGCCACAGATCCTGTACTAGCACTGGGAGATGCCCCTGAGACTCTTGCCTCCATTCGCTACTATTCTTGCCCCATGATGCCCTTGCTCCCTTGGCCCATTCCCCCCCCACCCCCGGAGTATTTACCAAAGTAAATCTCTTGCTCAAAAGTGTTGTCTGTAGAGTAAGCAAACTCTCCAGCTTTGGGGTTCACCTGCCGGAAGCGGTTCTGAATTGGAGGCTGGAAGTTGCTTCTCTCTTCTTTGATACCCTCGGCTGTCATGTTGTTGCCGGGCAGGATTTCAACTGTCTGTACTTGTGGGGAGTAACCAGGTAATCTTGGCAGTGGCAAGAAAGAGAAAACGTGCAAAGAGTGGGAGATGCCCACCTTTCCATTAGGGTCCACGACTCACCGCAGTCCCCTGAGACTCTTCGACATAGAAACATCTAAGTAACTGTGCTAATGACTAGTCTCTTCTCTGTGGTGCTATTTGAATATGAAGCCTCTGGAAGAGCCTGCCTTCAACCCCCCTGCTACCCTCCACTAGTGAAGCCATGCCTGTGATATTTTATTTGTGCTCTAACAAATAAAGCTTGCCTGAAAATCAGAGGGTGGAGCTAGCTACTACTTAATCATAGAAGCCAGGCAGTGGTGGCACACACCTTAACCTCAGCACTTGGGATCTCATGCCTTTGATCCCAGCCTTAGAGAGGTGGAGACAGGATCTCGCCCATTCAGTTTGAGGATTCCTAGAGACAGGAGCTCAGACTTTTGGTCTGAGGATTTCGTAGAGGTAAGAACTTTAATGGCTGCTGCTTTACTTCTCTGATCTTTCACCCCCTAATTCTGACTCCGGCTTTTTATTATTAAGACCAATTAGAATTCACACTACATATGCCCCCTGCAGTCAAAGACAGACACTGTAAAAGGGACATTTGTGCTTCCTGCACAATTCTATTTTCTTTTTCCTTTTTTTTTTTTAATGTGTATAGTGGGGAAATCATGAAAGGGCCCTACTGTGTAGCTCAGGCTAGACTAGAATTTAGTATGTAGCCCAGGCTGGTCTCAAAGGTGTGATCTCCCTGGTTTTTTTTCCCTCCCAAGTGCTAGGATTAAAGGCATATACCACCATGGCCAATCTGCAGTCTGCTAACACTGGTTCCCTTAGAAGATGCATGGATTTGGGGAAGGGAAACTACCTTCTCTTTACCTCGATGCATCTGTGTGGGCTTCTGTCTGTTACTAGGTGGACACAGCTGCCCTTTTTATTACATTCCCACCACTCCACAGACTCTCTGAAATATCAGCACTAACAAAAAACATCAACTCATTTTGTCCAATAGTTCCCGTTTGGATGTCAGGGAGATTTCCATAGCACCTGCCTTCCCACTAGCTGGGAACGAAAGGAAGCAATCAGAGATGGGTCACCTCTTCTCAGATTGCTTGCTTCTCTGCCCTGAGTCTGCTTGTGTTTGGTGTCAGGGAGTCTTACTCAAAGTGAAGCAGACCAACTCAGTGTCATGAGCCCTCTGCCCTTCTCACTGCCAATCTAGATACGTTTCTTGGAGTCCTACTGAGTTGGATCATCAGCCTGAGAGCTCAGTCCCTGGAGGCTAGGAACAGAACCCTCCAAGACAGTGCCTGAACAGGGTGTGTCCGGCAGAAATATCTGGCAGTGTCTGAGACATCCTTGTAACAGCAGGAGTCTTCCTGGTTTCTAGTGGGTGAAGACCAGAGAGGCTGCTAACATCCTACACAGCACAGGACAGCCACTTAGGATAGAATAGTGTCCAACCCAGAATGTCAGCAGTGTAGAGGCTTAGAAACCTCACTGGGAGGAGATCTCAGAAAGCAGGTGGTGGTGGTGAATGAGAGGTTGACGGGAAATTATATTCTGAAGTATAGAGTGTGGGCTGGGGTGTAGCCAGGGGTAGTGCACTTGCCCAGCAAGTGCAAGGGGTGCGTTTGATCACCAGCACCAGGGAAAACACGATGATATCAAAGAAGGAACCTATGGAGAGTCCCTGGAGTAGGACCACGGACTACTTCACGAGGCCCACTTGAGGCCGGCCTACCTGTAGAAGACAGGAAGCAGAAGCTCAGGTTCCTTTATTTCCTTGGGGGGAAGGGTCACACTTTCACCCTCAAATTCCGCTGTTTCTTCTGCCTCCAGCTTTTTGAGGAGCTCCAGGTCACTCGCTGAAGTGAGCTCATCCCGAATATGGCTCCAGTCGTATTGCTGGCGCAAAAAGCTCTGCCATTTGTTGGGCGACTGCCCAGGCCTCGGTGGACGCTTGTTCTGGATCCATCGCGCTGTGCGCTTGTCCAGCTTCTCCAGCACGATGGCTTCCCAGGCTCGGGCTTCCTTCTCCCCAGGTGGAAGCCAGGTTTCCCTTTCCTCCAGACTCTCATCTGGAGAGGGTGACAGGTCCAGCATATCTGGCTTCGAGCGGGAATAGCGACTGCGTGGGGGAGATGCTTTCTGGTCCAGGCCTTTGGGCTTTGGTTTTTTCGGTATCTTTTTAGAACCCACAGGGCTGTGTGTCTTCCCAAAATGGGTGATGTCTCCTGCCAAGAGCTCCAAGGCATGCGGAGCCCTGGTGTAGGCAGGTTTCTCAGTGTGGGTCTTCTTGGCCTGTAGAGGTGGAATGATGTCATCCGTGTTGTAGACGTGCTCAAAACTGTACTGATTGAAAGGCATGCTGGGCAGTCCCCGCTGCCAACAAACGTCCTGAGAGAAGGAAAGGTCGGCAGCTGCCTTTTTCACATACTGGTCCTTGATATGCTCGCAGTGCTGTGGGCTCAAGCGTAAGACAGGCGGCACTCTGGAGATGGAGGTACACGCCAACTGGTCTGTGGGTTTCCGGTAGAGGAAGGTCATGCCCCATCCCAGCCGAGGGAGCTGCGGCTCAAGGCACCGAGTGGAGGGAGCCTTTTTCTTTCTGGGCTTGGTCATGTTTTGCTTCAGATTCTCCTGTCCACACAGCTGGTTCACAAGCAGGGCCTGCAGGCACCCAAGAGAGGGACAGTGAATAATCCCCACTAGGAGGAGCTGGAAGCCCATAGTGGAATAAGGAAGAAAAAGAAAAAACAGTGCAACATCCTAAATAGCTCTTAGTTAGACTCTTGTAGACAGATTGTCTACAGAGCTCAGGCCCTCATAGCCTTATGAGCGATCATGGCTTTTCAACACTTTTTCATTTTTTTAAAAAAAGATTTATTTATTTATTTCTTTGTTATATATACAGTGTTCTATCTGCATATATGCCTGCAGGACAGAAGAGGGGGCTGGATCTCACACTACAGATGGTATGAGCCACCATGTGGGTGCTTGGAATTGAACTCAGGACCTCTGGAAGAGCAGCCAGTGCTCCTAACTGCTGAGCCATCTTTTCAGCCTCTCCTCCATTTTCTTTTTTATTCAAGTGTTTTCATTTCTTTGTTGACTGAAGTTTCTGTCCCACCAGGTTCCACAGCTGTTTAATCCCAAATAAACACACAGAGGTCTACATTAATCATAATGGTTGGCCTAGTAGCTCAGGCTTCTTATAGACTCTTATAACTTATATTAGCCCATAATTCTTGTCTGTGTTAGTCACATGACTTGATACCTTTTTTGGCAAGGCAGTCACACGTTGCTTCCTCTGTGTCTGGGTGAGGACTGCAGACTGAAACTTCCCTCTTCCTAGTATTCTCATTTCCCTGCCTCTACTCTCTGCCTGGTTGCCCCACCTATACTTTCTGCCTGGCTACTGGCCAATCAGCATTTATCTAAAATACAAGTGACAGGATACAGACCATTGTCCCATAGCACTTGTAAGTGAAGAAAAGATTGCAAGGCCTAAGACACAAACAAGTGTCTGTCATGAGTTAGGGCCTGTCATGAGTCAGGATATCTACAATCAGACATCTGGTCTCCAGCTAGGGAAGGAGGGAGAGATAAGAGGAACAGGAAATTCCTGAGTGGTCCCCTCATTGTTAGTTAGGTGAAAGGTCAAGAATTTACCACCCAACATGAGCTCATAGCCTTGTTTGAATTGATCAATGGAATGAATCCCCGTAACCATGCACCTCGCTCCTGTAACCGCGCTTTTGCTCTCCCATAAAAACCCCTCGCTCCAGCCTGACGACGCGCTCAAGTCCTCTGAGAGACTTTGTCGCCCCAGATATCTGTGTATTCGAATAAAACCTCTTGCTGTTTGCATCCGTACGAGTGGTTTCGTCTGATCCGTGGGTCCGGGGTCTCTCCTGAAAGGAAGACATCCCTTGGGGGTCTTTCAGTAAGCAGCTGGGTACTGATGTGGGATTCCTCTTTATATACTGTGAATCCCATTAGTGAATAAAGAAACTGCCTGGGCCTGTTGATAGGGCAGAACTTAGGTAGGTGGGGAAAACTAATGAGAGAAAGGAGGCAGAGTCGGAGAGAAGCCATGTAGTCCGGCTGGAGACAGGTGTGGAAACTTTGCTGGTAAGCCACTGCCATGTGGCAATGCACAGATTAATAGAAATGGGTTAAATTAATATGTAAGAGTTAGCCAGTAAGAAGCTAGAGCTAATGGGCCAAGCAGTGACTTAATTAATACAGTTTCTGTGTGGTTATTTCGGGGTTGAATAGCCAGGAACCAACAAGTGGCTTCCAGCAGGGTACAGCAGGGTACTCCTGGTTTTGTCCCAGCTACTAGGAGGCACTGGTTGGGTACAGAGTGAGCTCAGGAGTTCCAGGCTAGACCCCACTCTTCAGGGAGCAACGGTTGGGGATGCCTTTATCCTGCTTAAGCTAGCTGGATCCCCAGCTATTCTCTGAGCATCCCTTCCTCCCTCCCCACAGTGCAGCTTCCTCCCATGTCCTCTACATGAAATGGTACTTGATCTGTACTTGACATAACTTGACCTACTCCTTCAGGTTCAGCTCAATTCCTACCTGCCCCCACACTCTTTCTTGACCAGGCTACTTTGTCATAACTTGATGCTGTAAATCAAGTAGCACTACGCCCTCCTGGCCTTGAACCAGGCTCCTTTCCCATCATTCAGCAGCAGGTTCGGCTACTCCCAGGGCCAAGCCCTTCTTTGGCTTTACCAACTCCTGTTGTTCCTGAATTGTCCCAAGGAGCCAGCAGGCTGTTGGCTGTCCCTTTGCTCTGCAGGGTGCTTTCTGTCCCCAGCAATGTCTTCTAGGAATGAGACTTGACCCTGGGAAGTTTCTTTCTGCCAGGGTCATTTTATCTAGAACATTTGCTTACAGGCCAGAATCGACTACTTCCTTCAACTTAAGTCACATAGAATTATTTTTATGTCATGAAAGCATTAGCTTGTTTCTTCACAGCCACAAGGTCAACACGGTCACAAGGGCATTGGATATTTAAATAGTTGGACTAGAAAAATTAGGGCAAAGGTAAAGGCTGGTCACAAGGAGACAATTGCCCTGAAACAGTGCCTGCTCTGGCTGGTTGAAAATTAACTGTTGGGTGAGTGAGACTGATATTCGTGTTCTTTATATTCTTACACATTAGTGTGGATCTTACTTCTATGTCAGGAAGTATTTTGGCCCTGAGCATTTTATTTTATTTTTATTACAGTTATATAATTTATTTTATTGGGGGGAAACATATGCCAAGGTCTACTTGTAGAGGTTAATTTAAGTTGGGTAATGTGGGACCCAAGGTCATCAACCTTGGAGAGCAGCACCTTTAACACACTGAGCTCTCTCACCAACTTTAAAAACAGGATGAGGGTAGGTTTCCCTCCCATTCATGTAGAGTTACTGAGGGTCTTCCCAGAAATGCCCTTAAACCTGTGTCCTAAGGAATTTTATAACAGTGTAATCACAAAGAATACCATATTCTCAAAGAATAGTAGTTATCTGATATGATGGCTGACTGAGAAGGAAGGAGACACGATAAGTCCATTTCTAAAGCTCCAGGCTTCGTACTCACTCTGTCTGCTGTCTGTCATCTGTCTGACTGTCTTTGTATCTTTGTGTGTGTGTGTCTGTCATCTCTCTGTCTCTGTTTGTTTCTCTCTCTCATTCTGTGTGTGTATGCATGTGTGTGTGTGTTTGGGTGTCCGTCTGTCTCTCTGTCATCTATCTGTCTGTCTCCATCCTTTCTTCCCTTTATTGGACAGAGTTGATAAGAAGCCAAGTTGTGCTATGACCTTGCCCCTCTTCCCCCTCACAGCTTCAGGATGGTCCTACCGAATGTCTGCCCCTTGGCATGTATGCTGGTCAGACTAAATTCTATGGTATGGAACTTCTTTCTACCTGAAAACCTACAAAAAAAAAAAAGGAATTTCCTTTGCTACGTGGGAACTGAAGGGTCTCTGTCTCCGTTTGGAACTCCTGTCACGCACGCTGCTATCACTCTTAATGCTGCTTCACTTCATGAGGCTCCCTCCTAATGCAGCACCCCTCCAGGTTTTGAAGGGAGAGATCCTCTCCAAGCCTCCACTAGACTGTCTGTTACAGTGCTATATTTCTCCTATCTGCCCTCCCACTGCAGGCCCTGTCATTCCTACTCCTCTGCCCCAAATCACTCTCCAAATAAAGCTTATGGATTGGTCATAGCTTCTGTATGAGTTACTTTTCTATTGCTGCAATGAAATATAACTATGGCAAACTTATAAAACATTTAAGTGGGCTTATAGTTTCTGAGGGTTAAGAGTCAATCATAATGGGGCATCATGGTAGGAAACAGCGGACATGTTGGCTGGAGCAGCTGCTGAGAGCTCACACAGTCATGATAGTATGAGTCTTTGAGCCCCAAAGTCCTTTCCCAGTGACACACCTCCTCCAACAAGGCCACACCTCCTAATTCTTCCCCAAAACAGTCCCACCAGCTGGAGACAAAGTATTCAAACACATGAGCCTATGGGGGTTAGTCAGACAACTTCTGCTGTGGGACAATGGTCTTATACCCTGTAAAGATTTGTTACTTGTATTTTGATAAAGTGCTGATTGGCCAGTAGCCAGGCAGGAAGTATAGGCGGGATGACCAGAACCGGAGAATTCAGTCTGCAGTTGTAACCCAGACGCAGAGGAAGCAAGATGAAGATGCCTCACTGATAAAAAGGTGCCAAGTCACGTGGCTAACATAGACAGGAATAATGGGCTAATTTAAGATGTAAGAGTTAATAATAAGAAGAATTAATAAGAAGCCTGAGCTCATAGGTCAACCAGTTTATGATTAATGTAGACCTCTGTGTGTTTCTTTGGGACTGAACGGCTGTGGGCCTGGTGGAACAAAAACCTCTGTTAACAAACTTCCTTTCCCAAACAAACCTTCCACTCTGACTGGACACTTTCTGTTAAAACCTGGGGTTGCACAGGAGGGTTTGATGCATGTCCTTTTCCTGTAAGAGGGGTTTCTGATGAGAAATGGAGAAAAATGTAGGTGTACAGCTAGGAAGGGAGAAAGACCTTAAGCAGTTATCTACTGTGTTGGAATTCTTGCTTCTCCTTAAGTAAGAGGCTTCAACTCTGTACTGAAGGTTCCTCTGTTCTTGTGATGGATGTTTTGTGCTTTCCCTCCTGCTTCTATTATAAGGGAAGCTTGGTTAATAGGGAGAGCAGAGGAACTTGGCAGAGGCCCCAACCCAGGCCCTGAAGTGTCAGAAAGAGAGAGAGGAAGAGAGAGAGAGAGAGAGAGAGAGAGAGAGAGCGCATTGCCCTCCCACCCAGCAACCAGGAAGTGTCAGAGGGAGAGAGAGAGCAAGAGGGAGTGCAGCAACCCTGGCCCAGACGTGTCCGAGAGGGAATACAGCGGTAGCTGTGATGGCCCAGAAGCATAGACAGTAGGGGCTTTCAGAAATTATAATGAGAAGTTCCTCTGGGAAGCAGCACCTGTGTTCCAAACAGCACCCAGTGACATCCTCTATACGAGATATCCCACCACACTAGCGACCACCAGAGCCACAGACCTCGCTGCACTGAAAGGAGTGTTCACCGGAGCTGTGAACCACATCTGTACCTAGAGCACACAGCCACCAACTGCATCTACTGGAGGAAGAGGGACCCCCTGAAGCACAAGCTCCACCTGTACCGACTGGAGGAAGAGACAGGTAGACAACAGTGCAAGAATGCACTCAACAGCAGAAAGAGCAATACGGTACCACCAGGAACTAGTGATCTCCAACAGCAAGACCTGAACACCCCAATGCAGATGAAGCAGAAGAAAACGATCTTAAAAATAAATTTATGAAGCTGGTTGAGGCCCTTAAAGAGGAAATGAAAAATTCCCTTAAAGAAATGGAGGAAAAGACAAACAAAAAATTGGAAGAAATCCACAAGTCCCTTAAAGAAAACCAAGAAAAAGCAATCAAACAGGTGAAAGAAATGATTCAAGACTTGAAAACCAAAATGGAAGAAATAAAGAAAACACAAACCAAGGGAATTCTGGAAATGGAAAAGCAGAGTAAATGATCAGGAACTACAGATGCAAGCATAAACAACAGAATACAAGAGATGGAAGACAGAATTTCAGTCATTGAAGATACAATGGAGGAAATAGATTCATTGGTCAAAGAAAATGTTAAATCAAACTGTTAAGTTGGGAGTGTAGAACCCCAGCTCCTCACATCTATCCTAGCCCCCAGGCCTGAGAGTTGCTTTGGTCTGGACTCCAAATCCCAGCATGTGAGGTCCTTACCCTCCCCCAGGGAGGGGTCAGGTCCATTCTCTCAGGGTATTTAAATGAACCCCTAAAAGAGGATCATGTGGTCTCTTTTCCTTCCTCCTGGTAGCCTCCTGGTTCCCCCTCAGGGCCACTCAAGAGCGCAGGAATCCCATTAAACCTGGATATTTTTTAATTTGGCTTCTTGTGGCTTGGTTTGATTGGAATTTTTGCATTGGCAGAGAGCTTGCATTAGGAAAAATTCCTAACACAAACAAGTTCTTTTATTTATTTATTAGGTATACAGTGGTCTGCCTGCATATATGCCTTCAGGCCAGAAGAGGACACCAGATCTCATTACAGGTGGTTGTGAACCACCATGTGGTTGCTGGGAATTGAACTCAGAACCTGTGGAAGAGCAGGCAGTGCCCTTAACCACTGAGTCATCTCTCCAGCCCCAAACAAGTTCTTAACACAAAATATCCGGGAAATCTGGGACACCACAAAAAGACTGAACCTGAGAATAATAGGGATAGAAGGAGTAGAAGTCCAGCTCAAAGACACAGAAAATATATTCAACAAAATCAGAGAAAAAACTTTCCCAAGCTAAAGAAGGACATGCCTATGAAAGCACAAAAAGCTTACAGAACACCAAATAGACTTGACCAAAAAAAGGTCCCCTTACCACATAATAATCAAAGCACTAAACATACAGAATAAAGAAAGAATATCAAAAGCTGCAAAGAAAAAAGACCAAATAAAATATAAAGGCAAACCTATCAGAATTACATCTGACTTCTCAATGGAAACCTGAAAGGAGAAAGGTCCTGGACAGGTGTTATGCAGACACTAAGAGACTATGGATGCCAGCCCAGACTACTATACCCAGCAAAGCTTTCCATCACCATAGGTGGGGATAACAAGACAAAGAAGATTTAAACAATACTTGTCCATAAATCCAGCCCTACAGAAAGTACTAGGAGGAAAACTCCAAACCAAGGAAGTTAGCTACACCAACAAAAACACAGGCAATAGATAATCCCACACCAACAGATCCCAGAGAAAGAAAATGCACACACACAGTACCAACAACAAAAACAAAAATATCAGGAACTAGAAGTTGTTAAGTAAAAAATAAGAAAAAGGGACAGCTCTGCTGGCGCAAGAAATCCAATTAGGTCACATCAAGCTGAATCAAAATGCCCATCGTTTTATTAAGCATGATGCTCTCAGGTGGCTGAATGCATGGCGGGGAGACAGGAAAGCAGGGAGCACATGTAGACCCGAAAACCACATTTTTCTCCTCTGGAAGCCTACGTAAATACTCTGTGGGAGTCCAGACCAAAGCAACTCCCAGGTCAGAGAGGCTGGGATGGATGCCAAGGGCTGGGGGCTATGCTTCCAACTTAACAGAAGTCACTAGGCATTAATAGCAATGGACTTAATTGGTCTATAAAAAGACACAGGCTAACAGACTGGATACAGAATCCATCCTGCTGCATACAAGAAACACACCTCAACTTCAAAGACAGACCTTACCTTAGAGTAATGGGTAGGGAAAAGATTTTCCAAGCAAATGTACCTAAAAAAACAAGCTGGTGTAGCTATCCTGACATCTAACAAAATAGACTTCAAACTAAAAATAATCAAAAGAGATGAAGGCGGCCATTTCATATACGTGGTAGGAAAAATCCATCAAGATAAAGTCTCAATTCTGACCATCTATGCCCCCAAAACAAGAACACCCACATTTGCAAAGTGTCCTCCCCCTCTCCCTTCGGAACCTCTGACTTATATCTCTCACCCAGATTCACAGCTGCCTCCAGGGAATACACTCAGGGCTTGAACAAAAGCTCCTGGAAAGAAGCCCCAGGGGCCACTGAGCCTTCTACAAGGCGGAAAAAACTTCTTAGAACTTCAAAGATTGTAGAGAGTCTGGGGTGTTGCAGGTCCAAAGCCTAATTACAATTTACCTGGAGCAACCTTCAGCTCCCTAAATAGCCAGTCCTTTCCCACCTTTCTATCTAAACTCACACCCTGCTGGGTGAAACCTTGTGTGATGTATTAATCTAGCAGACTACTAGCTTTCACCAACCTAAAGGCTGAGTGTCATCAGAGAGCATTGCTCTGACCCACTTATCTTATGTTTACACCAATATAATTGAAAAGTGTCCGGATTTATGACCTTTTTTCCTACAAAACCATCATGAAATTGCTACCTTATTGGAACACAGTATTTGGAGAAACCTAAATTCCAAGACTATGGTCACTAATATTTGACTCCAGAATAAATGACCTCTTTTATTCCTTTGAGACGAAAGCTGTCTGTTTCGTTTATAATGCCACGAAGACAGTCTGCTCAGCTGGGTGGTGGAAGGAAGGAGGAAGAGGCAGGCAGATCTCTGTGAGTTTAAAGTCAGCCTGGTCTACACAGAGAAACTCTGTCAGTAAAAACAAAACAAAATCAACCAAACAACAACAACCCCACCCCCAAGAAACCAAAACAACAACAACAAAGCAAAACACAAAACAAACAAACAAACAAAAAACAGAACCCTAAAGCAATAACAACAACAAAAACCAGTCTGTGCCTTCACGTTAGAGTCCAACACCCCCCCTCCCCCCACCACTGCAAGATGAGACCTGACTAAGATTGAAGGTCTGGTAGCTGTCTGCATGCTGAGCCTTTTACACAGCTTCCGTTTTCTCAGGAACCTCAGTCTGCCCTCTCTCCATGCAGCTGACACTGATGAAGATCGTAGTGATATTTTGTTTTGTGATCTAACAAATAAAGCTTGCCCGAAGATCAGAATACAGAGCTAAGTCACTAGTTAGCCGTAGAGGCCAGGCAGTGGTGGCACACCTTTAAGCCCAGCACTCGGGAGGCAGAGAGATTTCTGTGAGTTCAAGGCCATCTTGAGGTACCCTAGATTGATCCAGTCTCAAACAGAAACAGTCCTGAGGTGATGGCACACACCTTTAATCCCAGTACTTGGGAGTCACACACCTTTAATCCCAGCGTTAGGGAGGTGGAGATAGGAAGGCTGGGGGAGGGAAGTGGGGGGTGGAGGGAAAGGAGAGGAATATAAGGCGGGAGGAGACAGATCAGATGCTGTCTGCAGTCTGGAAATGCATTCTGAGGATTTGTAGAGACAGGATCACCCCTTTGGCCTGAGCATTGGTAGATAAGAGCTCCCTAGTGGCTGCCTCTCTGCTCTGCTCTTCAACTTTAACCCCTATATCTGACTCTGGATTTTTACTGTTAAGAACAATTAGAATTTGTGCTATATCAGATCCTGCTATAGCTGTAGTGATTTGAAATTACCTCCCAAGTGACATAGTGTCCCACAGTCTTAAAGAGAAGCGAGGTTCTGTGTCGTAAACCTTCCTTGGTTCCTTAGGTTCCAAAGCTGCTTAGCTGCTTATAGTGGTCTCCTGGCAACAAATCTTTAGAACCCATTCACAGAAGCAGTGGGCTTAGTTGGGGTATCTTCAACTACTGTGAAATCTCCTTCGTGAACTGAGCTTTGAGAAACTGTTTCAGAGTTGTTGGTTGGCAGCTCACCGGATTTCCTAGTTACTCATTGCAAAATAAACCAAAACACCAAAAACAAACCCTCTTAAGTCTTTAAAGCTTCATATGCCCCTCTCCCTGACCCCCACTCCAGGGGCTCTTACATTCTGCTGAGAACCAGCCAACCACAGAACACCTGGGTAAGTTACTCCTGGCATTTTCCAAATTGCCAGGCAGGTTAGACAAGAGTTCCGTGACTCCTGACCAGCACAGTGTGAGATCGTTTGAAACTAGGTAAAGAACGTTGCCCGGGAAAGTGCTTGAGCAGTTTTCCTGGGCTCCTTTTCTATAACCTATAACCGTGATAAATCTCTGAGCAAAATCAACTAGAGGAGGAAAATGTTTATTCGGTGTTTACTTCCGGATTATAGTTCGTCTTGCCGCAAGTCAGGACCCCCCCCCCCCAAGCAGGAATCTCTGAGGAACTCTGCCTTGCTTTCCTTCTGCTCATATTCAGCCAATTTCCTTTCTTTCTTTTTTAAAATTTTATTTTGTTTTATGTGTATGGATGTTTTGTCTGCTTGTGTATGTCTCAGATCCTCTGGAGTTACCATATGGGTGTGACAATCGAACCCAGATCCTTTGGAAGAACAGTTGGTGCTCTTAATCACTGAGCTAATGCTCCACCCCCCAGCCAGGTTTCTTATAAAACCCAGGACAATCTGCCTGGGGGGGGGATTTGACCCCAGTGGCCTGGGCCCTCCCTCCCACATCAATCATCAGTGTCTTGTAGGCCAATGTGAAGGACGCAATTCCTCAAATGAGGGTCTAGTTTGGTCAAGTGGACAAGTACGTCTTAAACAGTTTCAGGTTTCTGTAATAAGAAAGATGGACAATTATCCTTGTTATTAAGGTTCAATGGAAGAAAAAAAGTCCATCTTTGATGGGAAATGCTAGATTATGAAACAGTTGGGGGAACGTGTAAGGTCCAGATGAGTAGACAATGTTTGCCTCGAGGGCCAACATGAGCACAGTGTAGAAAGGACTAACCATGACGTCACTCGGTTATTTTTACACATGTATGGAATCCAGGTAAAGGGTCATGAAGTCCGTTGGACATGAGACTTACATGTAGGCTAAGCACGTGCAGACAGCACAAAACAAAACACCATAGTGTACATTTTTGAAAGAACAGTCCTAAGATTAGTAGCAAGTGTCCATTACTCCACAACCTGATGAAACTCAATTGCAATCTCACACTCTGGAGTCTGAACCTTAGGAATTTGGCGACTGGAGGTGTCATTGGGTGAGAGGACTTTGAAGAGCGAGCCTCAGTCCTGCCCACTCTTCATGGGGCAAAGAGCACCTGAAAAACAGTAGTAGGGAGGGGGTTTCGAATATAAGGAAGTCTTAAGCACAGACGCCTTAGTCCAAGTCTGTCTCTACCTTGTTGCTTTGCTGGCTCTGCGCTCTCCAACTCCGCGAGCCCCACAGCTCAGCCCAGGGGACGCTTACACTGCAGGCAGGCAGCCGGCCGCTAGAGGATCTCTAACTCACCCCAAGAAACTGAGGGCTGAAGTGAAGAAGCAAAATGGTGGCCTCGCTTCTCGCTGTTCTGCGAACAAGCAGGTTGTGTCAATGGGGCTGCAAGAGCAGGGCGCAGCTGTTAGGACCCCTGCCGTTTGGTTCCGGTGGCTGGAGCACTTGGGCCCCTGAGCGGACAAACGCGACGCTGAGCCTAGGGCCCGCGGGCAGCAGCTGCTGGGACGAGCCGCTGAGCATCGCCGTGCGCGGCCTGGCCCCAGAACAGCCCGTCACGCTGCGCGCCGCTCTGCGCGACGAGAAAGGCGCGCTCTTCCGCGCCCACGCGCGCTACCGCGCCGACCCCAAAGGCGAGCTGGACCTGGCGCGCGCGCCCGCGCTGGGCGGCAGCTTCGCGGGGCTCGAGCCCATGGGGCTGCTCTGGGCCATGGAGCCCGATCGGCCCTTCTGGCGCCTGATCAAGCGCGACGTGCAGACGCCCTTCGTGGTGGAGCTGGAGGTGCTGGACGGCCACGAGCCCGACGGCGGGCGGCTGCTGGCGCGGGCTGAGCACGAGCGTCACTTCATGGCTCCCGGGGTGCGGCGCGTGCCCGTGCGCGAGGGCCGTGTGCGCGCCACGCTTTTCCTGCCTCCAGGTGAGCAACCTCCACCTTCCCTTGCTCAAAGTTTCTCTGTGATTTTAAGTGAAGAAAAAAGTAGCTCCCAATGACTTGGGACTCACAGGGAAGGAGACTGGACCCAGCTGAAAGAGGCCTGTTATGATGATGCTGTTTCCGGGAAGGTGGTCCTTCATTCCCCTGTTAAGTTAAAGGGCATCATAAGGGGAGAGATTCCTAATAATAATAAAGTTTACACCCAGCCATCCTCAATTCGTTTCAGAATTGCTTCTGTTTTTCCTTGTGGTGGTGTGGGAACTCAGACTAGGCAAGCACTCTGCTACGGAGCCCAATTTTTCTATATTTAAAAATTGTACTGGTTTTTAGCTGTATGTGGAAGTTCTAGCAAACCAGGCAGGAGAATCAACAGGACACCTAAGTAGTGAAGGGTGAAGCAATCAACTCCCAGGAGAGGCCATTTAATATCATGCCATTGAGATAACTTTACAAGGCGTGGCTCTGTCGGTAGAATGCTTGCTTAGCCTTTGAGTGGCCCTGGGTTTGATCCCCAGCACGGCCATAAACTGGACATGTGGCACAGGGCTGCCATCCCAGCACTCGTAGGTCGAGGCGGGATATACAGAAGCTCTGGGCCATGTTTGGTTCCATAGCAATACTGGGGCATGCTGGGCATGCTGGCAAAGCAGGCAAGATCAGCAAACTCTTTAAATGACTCTTGTGAGTGGTTCCGGAGAAGTGTACACAGAGGACTTTAGTCTTTTCAGCTCTCATCTATTCCTGAGTGGAAGACAAGCCTCTTTATATGAATGGTTTGAAAAAATAGTTTTCTTTTTTTCAAGATAGGGCTTATCTATGTAGTGTTGGTTGTTCTGGAACTTGCTCTGTATAGACCAGGCCAGCCTCCAACTCACAGAGATCCTCCTGCCTCTGCCTTCAGAGTACTGGGGTTAAAGGTGTGTACCACCACTGCCCACAACATTTTATAGGCTATATTATTTTGCATTCCACCAGCATCACATGATGGTTCTGGTTGCTGCACATGCTCAATGACAGGTGGCACTTAGTAATTTCTGATCAGAGAGGATAGTGATGTGGTGTATGTGTGTAGTTGGCTGTTTTTACTTGTTGGCTCTTTTAGGGGCCACTACCTAGCTCCCAAATAAATACACACAGAAGCTTATTCTTTCTTATGAATGCCTGACCCTAGCTTGGCTTGTTTCTTGCCAGCTTTTCTTAAATTAAGCCTTTTACCTTTCTCTATTTCTGTATGTCTTTCCCTTCCTTCTTATTCCATGTCTGGCTGGGTCTCTGGCCCCTTCTTTTCTCACTCCTTGACCCCCTCTTCCCAGATTTCTCCTCCCATTTACTCTCTGCATGACAGCTCTATCTATCCCTCTCCTGCCTCACTATTGGCCATTCAGCTCTTTATTAGACCAATCAGGTGTTTTAGACAGGCAAAGTAACACAGCTTCACAGAGTTAAACAAATGCAACATAAAAGAATGCAACACATCTTTGCATCATTAAACAAATATCCCACAGCATAAACAAATGTAACAAATCTTAAAATAATATTCTACAACATGAGTGTGTGTTATATGTGTGTGTATAATCAAATTTCGTATGCTATACATGCTAGGAAGTACTCTCCCTGGCCCTTGGTGTATTTTTGATGTTAAACATAACCTATGCTCTTTGTAAAAGTCTGTGGATTCGAGTCTTAGATATAAAGGGGAATGTGGATGGAGAGAAAGCTGTTTAATTATCCTACTCCACTCTGGATACTTGGGGACAGGAGTTCCTTCAGCCTCCTGATAATAAGGAGAAAACATGCTTGTGCCAGATTAAGCAAAAAAAACGCCTATTAATGCCACTGTGAATATTTTCAGTAATGTTTAATTCTGTTTCTTCCCCAGGACCTGGGCCCTATCCTGGTATTGTGGATCTTTTCGGAGTTGGAGGTGGCCTTCTGGAGTATCGAGCAAGTCTGCTGGCTGGAAAGGGCTTTGCTGTCTTGGCTCTGGCTTATTATAACTACGATGACCTCCCCAAGAGCATAGCAACCATGCACATAGAGTACTTTGAAGAAGCTGTGAACTACCTGCTTAGTCACCCTGAGGTTAGATCTCCCTCAGATTTTACTGGGCTCTGTCAGACCTCATCATGCACTTGATTTCACAGAGCGAGTGAACTGATGACAGCCTCTCTGTATTTCACAAAGAGCCCAAGCCCATTGAGATTTCTAGGTTTGCTCCGAGTAAAGGGAAAGAATAAGTAGGGCCCTCCCCAGCCAGTGCTCATTCAAATGATGTGCTCAGCAGGGCTCTCCTGCCTGTGCCCCCGTGTCCCTGTGTCCCCATACCCTTGTGCAAGCAGAGGTGGAAACACTGGGTGAACTTGACAGTCAGCAGCAGGAGACCAGGGTGCGCTGAGCTTTCTAGCTTCAGCACAGCACAGGCTGGGTGCTAATCCTGGCTTGTTTTATAATTTTATAATCAGAACTTGAAGTGGCTGGAAGCGCTGGCGCTCTTTGAGAAGTGAAGCCAGGGTGGGCTGCATCTAGAGAGAAGTTTGAGAGCAGATTTTTGCCAATTTCTTTTTTAAAAAATTATGGACATCATATGTGTCCATCTGTTGAAGAGTGTGTGGAGGTCAGAGTGTGTGGAGGTCAGAGCACAGCTCCATGGAGTCAGTTCTTTCCTCCCACCTTGATGTGTGTTCTGACAGGTGAACTCAGGTCATCAGGCTGGAGCAGCAGCTGCTCTCCGCACCGCACCACCTGACCAGCCCCATTTTACCAACTTCTAATTCTCTGACATTGGGACCTGTTTCTTTCTTTAAAATAGGGTAATCACAACATCACTTAATTCCTAGCACTTCACTGAAGTACAGTGTTTGAACTTTTCAAGGGTGTTGCTATGGAAGCCACAAGAGAAGAAAAGAAGATTGTTCTGAGAGGTCAGCCAAATAGCCATTGGCTTATAGCCCAGAGGCCCCTGGGATTCAGGACAGGGGCAGTCCTTGTGGGATGGCGCCCAGAAGGCACAGAGTAGGGACTGGAAGAAAGGAAAGTACAACAGACATCTTCCCACAGGTTTAGCAGGGAACCAGGAAGAGAACAAAGTCATAACTAGCATGGCCTAGGGTACAGGGCTGTGAGGACATAGAAGAGGCCCAGAGCAGAGAGGACCTGGAGGACCAGCAGAGAGAAGTCAGGAGCAGAGAAGCCCGGAAGTGAGTGTGGGAGGCCAACCCTGGAGCAAGACAGTGGACAGCGTCCCAAACCCAAGGAGAGCTCGAGCAGCCGTGGGAATAGGTAGAGTGGGGAGTGAGGAAATGAGACATTCCTCCTGATGGCTTCTGTTTTCTCACTGCCGTATGAAAAGCTGAAGGTGGGGCATGTGGGGCTCAAGAGGCTGAGGAGGTAGGAGAGGGTGTGAGGTGGTCCTCTGGAGATGGGGGAAGCCAAACACCAGTGATGCGTGGCAGGGCTGATGGACACATGGGTGCTCGTGTCAACTGAAAGGCCAGCCAGCAGGAATGTATAGTTTTGCCAGCCTCAGGCCTGGAGGAAGTGAGCAAGTGATTGCACAAGGATTAGTTCTTTTCTGGGCCGATACGACCAAGGTGATGATGGTGGGATAACAAAGGAGTGGAAAGCGCTTGCAAGGGAGCACTGTGCAGATGAAGCCGACTCTGAAGGGGAGGGGCTGATGGACAGGTGTGGGTGGTCTATGGTGATGCGATGGGGAGGCTGTTAAGGCCTCAGCAAGGCAGAAAGGAGGGTTTCTGGTAGGGCTAAGCAGGAGGGAGTGAAGATGGCGGCCAGAGGATGCAGTGCTTGAAAGTGAGAGTCTCTGAACTGCTAACAGTTGGTCTCGTCTCGCTAGTGACGAGAGGTTTGGGTTATCTAAGTGGGGGCAGATGGTAGAGTTGGGTTAGAGGAAAAACTACAGGAGTTTTAAAGTCCTTGCAGTCACCAGGAATGATGATAAAGACATAAGGAAAGCTGTGGGGGAGAAACAGATAGATGTCCCCAGGTTATAACGCAGCTGCAATGGAACGAGATGGAGCCTGGTTCCTGGCCGACTTCCTCTTTGCTTTCTGGCTTTCACCAGTATTCCAGGGCTAAGCCTCCATTTTTCATTTGTGTCTTTCTCAGGTAAAAGGTCCAGGAATTGGGATTCTTGGGATTTCCAAAGGGGGTGAACTTGGCCTTGCTATGGCCTCCTTCCTGAAGGGCATCAAAGCTGCTGTCTTCATCAATGGCTCTATGGTCGCTGTTGGGAACACCATAAACTACAAGGATGAGACTATCCCTCCAGTATCTCTTCTGAGAGATCGAGTCAAAGTGACCAAAGATGGCCTCTTGGATGTTGTGGAAGGGCTTCAAAGCCCTTTGGTAGAGACAAAGAGCGTCATCCCTGTGGAAAGGTCTGACACCACCTTCCTGTTCCTTGTGGGTCAGGATGACCACAACTGGAAGAGCGAGTTCTATGCCAATGAGATCTCCAAGCGCTTACAGGCCCATGGGAAGGAGAAGCCCCAGGTCATCCTCTACCCAGAAGGGGGGCACTATATTGAGCCCCCTTACTTCCCGCTGTACAAGGCTGGCATGCACGTCCTGGTGGGTACTAATATCACCTTTGGAGGGGAGCCCAAGCCTCATGCCATGGCCCAGGTGGATGCGTGGCAGCAACTTCAGACTTTCTTCCACAAACACCTGGGTAGTAAGAATTAGGAGGGTACGGGCTGGAGAGATGGCTCAGCCATTAAAGGCTAGGCTCAAAACAAAGATATAAGAATTAGGGTATGACTCCTCAAGTATTACACATTATCTTATGGTTTTGGAGAAAGTCTCAAATATACCATCAGAGTATCCATTCTAGCTAGTTCATCTGGACACATTCTAATTCCTTAAAATCTTTTCTTTCTTTCCTTTTTTGCTTTTTTTGGAGACAGAGTTTTTCTGTGTAGCCCTAGCTGACCTGGAACTCACTGTATAGAGCAACCTGGCCTTAAACTTCCTTAGATCCACCTGCTTCTGCCTCCCGAGTGCTGGAACTAAAGACTTGAATCATTATGCCTAGCATAAGTTTTTTCTTTATGTAATACAATAAGTGCCTCTGAGGGACTGCAGATATAACAGAGTGGGGATGTGCTTGTCTTCCTGGGATAGTGAATAATGTTCTGAGTTCTTGCCTCGGTGCCATAAGACGACAAAGAAATTAAAACTTTCTTATAAAAGTCGTGCCTATTGAGTTGGGGAGATGGGTTAGTGGGCAAGGGTGCTTGCTGCCAAGCTGACAACCCAGAACCCACATGGGAAGTGAGAACCAACAAGTTATCTACACACACACACACACACTCGCACATGACTGTAAATAAAATGTAAGCTACAAATAGTGCCTATCCAAAAAGTTCTTTTATATTATGAATTAAAGGCGAATCTTAAGTATTAACATTCTTATTAAAATAAAAATTAGATTTTTATAGACAAAGCGATGGTATCCTTCCGTTCTTGGGCCAAGGTCACTATTATTATCTTCATTCAAGAAGTGGTTTTGGGGTGGCTTGGAGGATTCTTTTCTGATGCTCAATTCACATATAGGCAACAGTGAAAAGGTTTTGCACACACACATCCAACAAGATCGATTTTACAAGGCAAACCAACAATGGTAAAAGAATCCCCTTCATATGACGAGCTCTGTGCCATGACAACACTTGGGGATGGTGAGCATTCCGTCCGGGAAGCCATAGAGCAGCTGGGGAAGGAAACAGAGAGTCTAAGATCCCATGTTGTGTCAGCCTTCAAATCTGAGAGGCAAGGAAGGGAATGTGTGTAATGAACACTCTTGTCCCCACACATTTAGTAATCCATCAGTCACTATTGGTCATCCAAGCACACTGTCATATGAGCACATACGGATTTCTCTACCCATTGTTAGGTTCGTGATTGAGCCCCTGTAACCCA
Source organism: Myodes glareolus (assembly GCF_982192425.1). Classification (NCBI taxonomy): domain Eukaryota; kingdom Metazoa; phylum Chordata; class Mammalia; order Rodentia; family Cricetidae; genus Myodes; species Myodes glareolus. The sequence goes on along the minus strand of NC_142036.1, from coordinate 42,052,659 downwards.
ACATAGGCAGTTAAGAGAAAGTCATAAAAACCTGTTCAACTTTATTATTATTGTTATTATTAATTTTTTTTGAGACAGGGTTTCTCTGTGTAGCCTTGGCTATCCTGGAACTCACCCTATAGACTAGGTTGGCCTTGAACTTAGAGATCCACTTCCCTCTGCCTCCTGAGTGTTGGGATTAAAGGTGTGTGCCAATATCACCTGGCCTCAGATTTATCATTATTAATCACACATGTCTGTGCATGCTTGTGCCCACAGAGGCTAGAAGACTATATAGTTGATATTTTTGGCTCTTTGCTCTTTTGGGGGGCCTGCCACCCAGCTCCCAAATAAATAATACGTATGGAGACTTATTATTTCTTATGGATGCCTGGTCTTAGTTTGGCTTATTCCTAGCCAGTTTTTCTTAAGTTATCCCATCTACCTTCACCTCTGGACTTTTACTTTTCTCTTTTTCTCTATCTCTTTTCTTCTTATTCGTTGTCTGACTGGGTGGCTGGCCCCTTCTTTTCTCATTCCTTGATCTCTCTTGTTCTTCATTCTCGATCCCAGATTTTTCCTTCCATTCCTTTTCTTTTTTTAAAATTTCTTTAAGCTTCACAGATTTAGTTTAATTTATGGTTTAAAAACAAAAACTTACAAAAAATGTTAATAGCTTTGCAGTGCTATCTAATTTAGGGCCATGAGGATTTAATTGGTTGAGGCAAGACACTTTTCTTTTGGGGGTTTCACATTGAAGAAACAGTGCTACATTGGTTTGGTTTCTTAAAAGTCTACTTTGAACCATATTAGACAAAGGTGAAAAGGGTTAGGCAACTCTCAAAAGACCGAGTCAACATTTGGCTTAAAGAAACAGCAAAAAGAAAAAAAAGCAGGTGGAAATATAACACTGTCCTTATTTTTGAATATCTGGTTTTAGAAAGTAAGGCCTCTTTCATCATTACAACATTTATTCTTGTTTACAATAAGGAAGACAATTGGGAAGGAAGTATTAATTAGATTAAATTAATAAAGTAAGATAATTGGCTAAAATCATTATTTAAAAATAAGGACCAAGAAGTTAAAAAAGAAAATGGCAATTAAGTTACTGAATTATATTAAAAAATTTGAAAGAGTTCTACATTTTGTTACTGTTTCTATAAGAGGCTCCATCAGAAAATTGAACTGTAAAATTACTTTAAATGAACTATATATAACACAAAATGAGTTTTTAAGAAACATTTGGAAATTCGTTTGTTATAAATTATCCAAAATTTATAAACAAATCCCCTAACTTGCATTTTGCTTAAAGTAATAACTTTATATCATACAAATAAACTTCCAGTATGAAGAGTGCATTATTGCAATAATACCTCCTTTTGCAAGTCCCAAATTCTTGGTTTACAATAAAACCATAAAGTGTTTTTTGTTTTGTTTTGTTATTTTAAAGCAAATCCATCACCCATCAGGGCCATCTACCGTAGAAGTCCAACAACTTAAAGTGTTGCTCAGCAAGTTGCTGAGAAACATGTCTGGAAGCAACATCTAACTGAAAACAAACTACTTGTATTTTTACCACTTTACGTTATTATCGCTGAGATCTCCTCCTTTCTAAGCAGAAATCCACATCCGTGTGACAGTCCTCAGAGTCAGCCTTTCTGTGCAGCTGCCACTTGGCATGTTTCCAAAATCCTCTTCGTGTGTTCTCTTCAAACCGTCGTACCAGAATGCACAGATAAGAGTGGTGACATCATCTGTATTGTTAATTTTGCTAGGTAGATGGTTTCATGCTCCTGGAGTTGGTGGACAAGTTAGGATTAATACAAAATCTCCTTTCTTGGACATAAGCAAATGCATCTCTGTACTTCATCCCGAATGTCTGCATGATGTATGTGATAACAAAGGCAGCACTTCTGGAGATACCCACATTCCCATGGACAAGAACATTTCCTCCATTTTGTAAGCTTCCATCAATAAACTCTTTAGTCATGGGGGAAAAAAAGTATTATGTTTTCAACTGGATTATCTGCAATATCCAAAACTAAATATCTAAATAATTGTTGAAAGTTTGGTTTAATAAAGTTTGCTTCAATATTTTGCCGTATGCAAATTAAACGAGTTATCCCATGTCTCTATAACATAGAGAGCTTGCTTTTCGTAGCAGAGGAGTATGGGCCTAAGAACAACCCAGGCAAAACTTCCTGCATCTCTTGTCTCATAGGAAAGTCCACTCCTCATAGGATAAGTCCAGTCTTTGCACTGTGGGACCGAGGGGAACTCCAGCTTCACGTCCTGCAAGGTCCCAGGGCCCGGAGGGTGGGCATGGCACGAGGGACAGCGGCGTGCCGGTCCGTCAGTCCCCTCCGTCCCCTGGGCGACGCCGGAAGGAGGGTGGGCGGACCGCGGATTCACAGCGGAAAGAGCGGACTCACAGCGGAAGAAGGGCGCAGCGGGCTCACAGCGAGCACTCCGGGATCACCGGGTCCGGACGGCTGCAACAGGAAGGCAGAGGGCAAGGTGACACGCTGCCGGCCTCCGCACCGTGGCCGTCTCCCTCCGCTGATCCTCGAGCCCCTCAGACAGCGGCGATCCGGCCCAGACACGAACCCATAACCGTCTCCTCCATTTATTTTCTTTGCCTACCAGCCCTGCCTAGCCTTTCTCTCTGCCCAGCTGTCGGCCGTTCAGCTCTTTATTAGACCATTCAGGTAAGACAGGCGAGGATCACAACGTCACAGAGTTAAACAAATGCATCAAAAAAAAAAATGCAGCACATCTTTGCATTATTAAAACAAATGTTCCACAGTAAAAACAGATGTAACACGTTTTAAAAATAATATCCCACAACAACTTCAGACCCCTGGAGCCAGAGATACAGGTGATGGTGTGTCACCCAACTTGGGTGCTGGGAGCTAAATTCTGCTCCTTTGTGAGAGCAGCACATGCTCTCTGGCCTCAGAAACTTGTTTAATAAAGGCACTGCCTGAGATGATCCAGTGGGGCAAGGCACTGGCTGCTAAGCCTGACAACCTGCGTTCAGTCCCCCAAACCCACAAAGTGGAAGGAGAGAACTGATTCCTGCCACTTGTCCTCGCTTTCCCCCTGAGCCCTATGACACACACTGGCCCCCATATGCAAATAAATAATTTAAAAGTTTAAAGTGTCGAATACGTGAGAGCCTTCAGAGATTAAGACCCGGACCTGGATGGGGTGGCTTGATTAAGAACACACTGAGCCGGAGCCAGAGACCAAGTCAGAGAGTGGGCCTTCAGGCAGCGTTGCCTCCATGCTATCGGCTTCAGGCGCCTGCCTTGATGATTCAGAAAAACTCAGATATTGGGGTTCAACCTGAAGACCAGAAAAGCAAAGCAGCCAGCCATTGGCTCTTACTTCGATCTCAGTTGGAAATGGTGATCCTGCCTCCCGGAAACCTCAGGATGATACTGTGTCTGAGAGCTGTCTCCTCCCATCTTAACCATCTGGTTTTGATCCAGAACCCTCTCCAGTTCTGGGATCAAAAGCGTTTACCACTACCGACCACCTGATTTCTATGGCAAACTACTGTGGCTACTGGGATTAAGGGTGTGTGTCATTGCTGCCTGGTCTGTAAGGCTGGCCAGTGTGGCTGTTTTACTTTTCTGATCCTCAGGCAAGCTTTATTTATTAAAATACAAATAAAATACCATGACACCTTGAGGTCTTGCTATGACTTCCTGAGTGCTGGACTGTTATGAAATATTCCTTTACACTCAGAGCCTGATCCGGGATCTGTGGCTCTTTTTAAAAGAGAAATGTACCATGCCCCAGTGGGCTGGTATTTCAGCGGCTATTGGCTGACGGAGAGGAAGGCGCTCCCCGCCACACTGTTGGCTCATGCTTCAGTGACTATTGGCTGAGGCATAGGAAGATACTCCCACAACACCTCCCCCTTTTGTTTAAGTAAGAGAGTTCTAAGCCTACTACGAAATTATATAAAGTAAATACAAACCTACACAATTATATACAATAAGTACAAATATCCTATTCTAACTAGCTAAAGTCTTGTATAATAAATAACTTGGCCAAGTCATGAAAGGAAAGTAACTATGTTTATATAATCTTCAATCCCATCAAAGATCTGAGAAGGGAAATAATGTTACCTGAGTAATTAGGAAGTGCAATCAAACTTCCAGAACATGTAACAAATCACAGAGACAACTGGCTACCTGGGCAAACACCCAAAGTCACGTTTGCAGCGTTGAAGCAACCAACTTTGGCTAAGGCCTAACATAACTGACATACCATTTTCAAAGGCAAGGAACTTTTCAAAACTATCTTACCCTGTCTTGGCAGGATATGACAGTCCTGTTTTATCCATTTACGGATACTCTGTAACTCTGTCAGTAGTTGAGGTATGGGCATTTCTTTATCCAAAGGCCAGTTCTGCCAAGAAGAAAGGCTCCAGGTGGAGTGTCTTTGGTGCTCAACATTCTCTCAGGAATAGATCAGTGTTGCCAGGAGTAATTGTGTCTCCCTACCACAGAACTCTGAGTTAGATTAAAGGCCATTTTCTACAGCTCTTTGAAGAGGTTGGAGATTATCTATCTATACTGAATATAATCTCTATATATCTAAAGAACCTGATTAGTCTAATTATAAATGTCAAACTTAGATGACTATTGTTCTATATAATTCTCAATATCTATTTAGCTTAAAGACTGAGATAATAAACAACTGTGCAATAAATGAGGACAATGTGACCTCCAGATATAAACAATGTGCAAGTATGCATTGCAATATGGTAAATATATATATCAATACATAGACAATATATAAGTATCTTAATCAGAGGTAGAAGTGTACAATGCAATATGGTAAAATATACATATATCAATACTATATATATGTCAATACATAAAAATGTTTTAAACAGAGGTAGAAACATGCATGCATAAAATAGTCAACATAATTTAACTTTGTATCAATATATAAGAATCAATACCAATGTATTTTTCTAAAAACAATAACACACAAGTACAAAGCTATTATCCCATAATCCAATTATCCCTCTTTTTTTTTTAAGGATTCCTGCACTTATAAAATTCCTCCCCCAACCCTCAACCCTATACTAATTATAACAAACCCCTAAATGATGTCCCTAAACCCAAGGACAAACTTTACTGGGAGAGGGGACGTCATTCTCTAGAATTACTTCCAGCTGTCATGGGGGTGATGTTCTTTCTGGGGGATCCTGTGAAAGCAAAATGATGGTTAAATTTCAAGATCAATGTCTTTTAAAATTGCAAATAGTCTGAGTATTTTGTGGAGGACTGGCCAGAATGTTGTACAAGATGTGCATCATTTCAGCTAACCACGTTGGAATCGTCTTGTGCAGCTGGTACCCAAAACAGGTCTTGTAGTAGTGCTATCAGTATCATGATGTCATATCAACCAGGTGGAGTTGTTGTTATGGGACCCCATCTTCTTCCTGGAAACTTCAAATGTCAATGCAGGAAAAACTTATTGTTCATTGTGGAAAACTTAAACATTACTCATATAGACATATACAGACATACATATATTCAATGAAAGACATGATAGATATACTTAATGAAAGGTATGATAGATATGAATAAAAGTAAAAATGTTTTCTAAACTCATATTTCTTTCTGTCCCATATCATGGCTCTTTACATGAGACAGAAACTCCAGAAACTCTGGGTTTTTCTTTTAACAACAGGCTTGGGATTAGAGAGGGACTGAGCCAGAGTCCAACTCTAAAACCAGCTCTATAAATTTAGAAATATCATTTAGTATATTTTACTTACAGAACCTATTCAGTTTTCTTGATAGTCCCTATTGGACCATTATTTTCCATCTGTCAGTATTCAGATATCCAGGGTCCCTTGAACCTTTCAAAGATCAGTGTTTTCCTGTGGAGATAAGAACAGAACCCTGTCCCCATTCTATATGTTTTTCTTACCAACTGTATGAATATCATCATTGTGGATGAGCTGTCATTTCTCCTTTCCAAGAGGTTTCTCCTCTTCAGATCGAACCTTTATTAATTTTGATAGTATCCACAATTTTTCTTCTCCTGTGGAAACAAGAGCAAAACCCCTTCCCCAACGTAGCACATCTCCTGGCCTCCATTGAGAGGTCAGCACGTCTTTGAAATAAACAGGTTGGTTTAGTTCAGAAGTTTTTTCCATTATCCAATGCCTCTCCGCTGCTGTTGTTCCTTTCTCATTAGCATTAAGAAAATTCAAGGTTAATAAAGCATTTTGCAATCTATTTCTGGGGGTATCTTTCGTCCCTTTCTGTTTGTTTAGCATATCCTTTATAGTACAATTTGATCTTTCTATAACGGCTTCACCTGTAGGATTGTATGGTATACCTGTAACATGCTTAATATTATAATAAGCAAAAAATCGTTTCATTTTCCTAGATACATAAGCTGGACCATTATCTGTTTTTATTTTTGTAGGTATACCCATAATGGCCATAACTTCTAATAAATGTGTAATTACTGAGTCAGCTTTTTCTGAGCTTAAAGCAGTTGCCCACTGAAAGCCTGAATAAGTATCAATGGTGTGATGTACATATTTTAATTTGCCAAATTCTGGAAAGTGAAACACATCCATCTGCCAAATTTCATTCCTTTTAATACCCTTTGGATTAGTCCCTGCAGGCAATGGTGTTTGGTTATAAAAAGAGCAAGTAGGGCATTTCTTTACAATCTCCTTAGCTTGTTGCCATGTAATAGAAAATTCTTTTTTCAAGCCTTTGCTATTGACATGATGTTTTTTATGAAATTCAGATGCCTGCAGCACACTACCAATCAATAATTGACCAATATCTGCATTACTTTGTGCTAGAGGGCCTGGCAGACCCGTATGGGATCGGATATGCGTTATATACATAGGGCAGAGCCTGTTTCTGATCATGTCTTGTACCTGGATAAACAATGAGGTCAGTTCTGTATCATCAGGTATAAATTCAGCAGTTTCAATATGCAAAATAACTCTTTCTGCATATTGTGAGTCAGTAATTATATTAAGAGGTTCTTTAAAATCCCTAAGCACCATAAGGATGGCATATAATTCTGCCTTCTGGACAGAATCATAAGGACTTTGTTCCATTTTACTCAATTCTTCTGATTTGTAACCTGCTTTTCCTGATTTATTAGCATCGGTATAAAATGTACGGGCTCCAGTTATTGGAGCATCACAGACAATTCGAGGGAGGATCCAAGAAGTTCTCTTTATAAAGTTAAGTCTCTTGCTTTTTGGGTAATTGCTATTGATTTCTCCCAAAAAATTAGCACAAGCTCTTTGCCATGGTTCATTGTCTTCCCACAACTTTTTTATCACATCAGCAGTGAAAGGCACTATAATTTCTGCTGGGTCTATACCTGCTAATTGACGAAGTCTCAATTTTCCTTTTATAACCAATTCAGAGACTTTTTCCACATAAGTTTTTAATTTTTTACTTGGTTTGTGTGGTAAAAAGATCCATTCTAAAATAGTATCTTCCCTCTGCATTAAAATTCCCATAGGAGAAATTCTGGAAGGCAATATGACTAGAATGCAACTGAGATTTGGATCCACCCTATCTACATGTGCCTCCTGTAATTTTTCCTCAACCATCATCAGTTCCTTTTCTGCTTCAGCTGTTAACTCTCTGCGACTATTCAAATCTTTGTCACCATCTAAGGTTTTGTTTAAATGAATTATTAGATCAGGTGTTATCCCAACAGCTGGTCGTAGACTGGAAATGTCTCCTAATAATCTTTGAAAGTCATTAAGAGTTCGTAACCGGTCTCTCCTGATTTGTGCCTTTTGAGTCTTAATTCTTTGTAAACCTATTTTATAACCTAAATAATTAACAGAATCTCCTCTCTGAATTTTTTCAGGAGCAATTTGCAATCCCCATTTAGGTAATACTATTTTTATTTCGTCAAACAGCCTTTCTAAGGTGTCTTTGTTTTGATCAGATACCAGGATATCATCCATATAGTAGTATATTATGGACTTAGGAAATTGTTTGCATATAATTTTCAATGATTGGCTTACAAAATATTGGCACAGGGTGGGAGAGTTCAACATTCCCTGTGGGAGGACGGTCCACTGGTACCTCCTTGCAGGCTGAGAGTTATTATAGGTAGGCACTGTGAAGGCAAACTTTTCTCTATCTTTTTCTTGTAATGGTATAGTGAAGAAACAATCTTTTAGATCAATAACTATAAGAGGCCATCCCTTTGGTAACAGGGAGGGCAAAGGAATTCCAGATTGCAGAGGGCCCATAGGTTGAATTACCTTGTTGATAGCTCTAAGATCTGTCACCATTCTCCATTTACCAAATTTTTTCTTAACAACAAATACAGGAGAGTTCCAAGGGCTGGTAGATTCTTCTATATGTCCAGCATCTAATTTCTCTTGTACCAGCTGTTCTAAAGTCCCATGTTGGGCGCCATACGTAACATGAGGGGGCCGGCTTGTTGGGGTATCTGTCCCGCCCAGTACCCCACAGCTGGCAAGCCCCAAAGAAAATTAATCACACAGAGAACTCTATCAGTTATCAAGCTGATTGGTCCATTAGGTCAGGCTACTTATTAGTTCTTATGACATGTATTACCCCATTATCCTTATCTATGTTAGCCATGGCTTGGTACCTTTTTCAGCTGGGCAAGTTACATGTTGTCTCTTCGGTGGTCTGCGCAGGAGTGACAGAGGAACCTCCCTGCTTCCCAGAATTCTCCTGTTCTCATTGCATCACCTCTACTTCCTGTCTGGTTTTCCGGCCTATACTGCCTGCCTGGCCAATCAGCATTTTATTAAAATATAATTGACAGAATACAGACAATTCTCCCGCATCAACACTCTGTGGAAATGTGTCACTGTGATTGATTTCATAAAAAGCTAAACGGCCAATAGGTAGGAGGTATGGGGGGACTTCTGAACATAGAGAGCTTGGGAAGAAGAGAGGTGAAGTTTGCAGCTGGATATAGAGGGAGCAAGACAGAAAGACAAAAGCCACAAAGCACATGGCAGCATACAAATGAACAGAAATGGGTTAATTTAAGTTATAAGAGCTAATGGGACAAGTCTAAAATATAGGTCAAGCTTTCATAATTAATAAGAAGTCTCCATGTCTTTTTTTTTGTGTGTGTGTGTGTGAGAGAGAGAGAGAGAGAGAGCTGGCAGGCCAAAGAAAAATGCATTTACCTTGGACTGTGGCCTGGAAGTGTCAGCTGACTGAGTCCTTTCCTCCTAAGTTGTCACAGAGACAAAATAAAGCTAGAGCATTAGTTGCCAGAGTCTGGGAAGGTTAAGGCAAGGGGACTAAGAGGGTTGCTGTGGGGACCATTAGACAGGAAGTATAAATTCTTGGATTCTGTCTGGCAGTGACAGCGTACGCCTTTAATCCCAGCATTCAGGAGGCAGAGACAGGCAGAGCTCTGTGTGTTTGAGGCCAGCCTGGTCTGTAGAGTGAGTTCCTGGACAGGCTCCAAAGCTACACAGAGAAACTCTGTCTTGAAAGACCAAAAGAAAATAAAAAGAAAAAAGAAAAAAAACAATTCTCGGGTTCTATAGCACAGTAGAGTGACAGTAGGTAATGGTTTATTGCATAGATACTTTTTTTTGGTGCTAGAGATCATCCTTTTGTTATTTTGTGTGTAAGAGAGTTTTGACTGCTTATATGTCTATGCACCACCTGCATGCCTGGTGCCTGCAGAGGGCAGAAGGAACATTGAATCCCCTGGGACTTGACTTGCAGATGATTGTAAACTTCAGTGTGGTTGCAGGGAATTGAACCTTGATCTCTGGAGAGTAGCCAGTGTGTTTGACTACTGAGCCATCTCTCTAGCCCTGCTGCTGAAGAGCAAGCACAGCATGAACAAAGCATACAGTCTACCACTATACCCTTGTAGTGGTTTGGATAAGGGCCTCCTAGATGCATAGCTTTGAATGTTTAGTCATTAGGGAGTGTCCCTATTTGAAAAGGATTAGGAGGTGTGGCCTTGTTGGAAGAAGTGTATCACTAGAGGCGGGCTTTTGAAAGCCAGGCCCAGTGTCTTTTCTTCCTGCTGCCTGCCAATCTGGATGTAGAACTCTCAACTACTTCTTCAATACCATGTCTGCCTGTGTGTCGCCATGCTCCCTGCCATTATGATAATGGGCTAAATCTCTGAAAGTGTAAGCCAGCCCCAGTTAAGGGCTTTCTTTTTTAAGAACTGCCGAGATCATATAATCTCTTCACAGCAATATAACAGTGACTAAGACAATTCCCAAGTCCTATTGTGTATTTCAAAACAGTTACAGGGAAGGATTGTTAATATTTTCAACAGAGAAATAACAAATATTTTCAGTAATAAGTATAACAATTACAGATTTGAACATTACACACTATATATACATATCTCATAAATATATATACTCATTATGTATCAAAAAGAATGTCAGTCCACCAGGTGTGGTGATGCATGTTTTGATGTGGGATGCCCCTCTGTATGCTGCGAATATGTTTTATTACCATTGGTTAATAAAGAAGCTGCTGTGGCCTATGGCAGGGAAGAATAGAGGTAGGTGGGAAAGCCAAACTGAATACAGGTAGAAAGAAGGTGGAGTCAAAGAAGATGCAAGCAGCTGCTGGAGAAGCAAGATGTGAGGTAATAAGCCACAAGCTTCATGGTAAAATATAAACTAATAGAAATGGTTTAATTTAAGTTGCAAGAGCTTGTTAATAATAAGCATGAGCTAATAGACCAAATAGTATGTAATTAATATTACATCTCTGAGTTTTAAAAAGTGGTTGTGGGACCAGGTGGAACAAGAAACCTCTAGTTACAAAAGGCAGCCCAATGTGGTACAAGAATTTCCACATAAAACCAGAGAAAGCTCAAAAAAAAAAAAGGAGGGCTGGAGAGATGACTCACAGGTTAAGAGAACTGATTGCTCTTCCAAAGGTCCTGAGTTCAATTCCCACAACCACATGGTGACTCAGAACCATCTGTAATGAAATCTGGTGCCCTCTTCTGGCCTGCAGGCATACATGCAGGCAGAACACTATATACATAATAAATAGAAGGGAGAAAAAGCTGGCATTTCTTTCTGTAGACTGGCGACAACCCAAATCCTCATTACAAACACTTCATTTAAAAAAAAGAAAAAAGAAAAAAAAAGGATTCTAAACACACAAAAACAGAATCAAGTCTGCCTTATTGGTAGCTTCATTTTCTCAGGTGGGCTCTGTTTACTGGCAGCAAACAGAGGCACGGTTCCTTTTAGAGTCAGCTTCCTGGATCCCTATTAGTGGCAAAAAGGTCCTGCTGGCGTACACTGATTTGGTGTTTATCTACACACTGACCAGTGGCAGCATGGCTCTAGAAACTCCTCAGATTTGGGACAGTGAGCATGACTCTCACTGGTACCTCTCTCATGAGACTATATGGTCAGAGAACCGAGGAAGGAGCCAACCACCATGAACTAGTGCTATTCACTGAGCTGAACAGTACAGACAGCTAACATAGCAGTTTTAAGATTCGTCCCATGTGATCAATACAGATATACAATACAGATAAATTCAGACAAAAAGGCCTCTAAACAGGTCACAGTATGTTTGACAAAGTGCGTAGACTTGGGAGAGAGAGAATAAAGGTAAACATAGTCATAGATTAATAGAGTAATTTAAAGATAATGAGGTACTTAAAAAAGGAATAGAATAATAAAAACATTATAATAAGCCACATAAAGATGGAAAATACACAAAGAGTCTGGATTATGTATACTATTGTGTTTTCTTTAAATTTTTTGACTGTTAATGAGCTAACTGCAAAGAGACATTTGATTGTGGGTGCTACTACAGTAAACCAACATAAAGTTATCTTGGTTTCAAAATTTGGGTCTAAGGATATGTGGCTTTAGAAAAGAAGTTCTGCTTTTGTTTCCAAAAATGATGAAATGCTGTGGCTTTCTTGAAGACTAATATTGTTTGATGAAATAAGATCACCTGAGAGGTCTCCACTGGCAGCATTGACCCAGGTGATCCAACATCCAGAACAACTTTAAAACAATTGTCTGAGATGATGCACCTCACAGCCTACCACAGTCAAGATTTAACCATAATTCTAAATTTTCTCAGGATCCCCATAAGATTACCAATGCCTCAATAAATAAAAAGTAATACAGAAAATTATGCCCAAATTCTAAAAATATTGTTAATAAATAGTTGTATTCATGTAAAGGGGGTTGGTCATAAATGGTTAATGGTCATAGTCCATCTCTTAATAAAAGAAGAAAAGAAGTCATGATACAGAAATGAAGAAAAAGGATTATTGGATCTAAATCCTTAAACCAAATAAAACCAACTGTTAATCTGAAAATACTTTACATTGGTATGGATTTTGCTTTATTGATACAAATTTCAGGTCAATTTTATTATACTATATGTATATTTCTACTCTTTTTTTAAGGTTTTTATGTCTATGCATCTCATTTAAAAATGTAGTGTATAGTTAAAAAATACGAATTAATAGTTATCTATAATAGTCAAACTTATAGTCTTGTTACTTATCTTTTCTAGATATTCAGAGATACATTTAAAATAGATATGTAATCTTCACACATTTCAAAGACCTACAGAATATGGCATTTAAAATGTTTAAAGGATTTATACTTTTCTTGACAATGACACACATCTGCTTCTGGCAGCACCAATTACTTAAAGAGAATGCTCAGCATCAAAAAAGCTCCTTAGGGAGTTTCCTTTCAATATGATGAGACTAGCCATTTGGGTAAGAAACTGTTCTTGCCTGGACTGCTTGACAATATGCTGTATAAACTGGACATGTAGGACCCATAGAAAACTTGTCAAAACAAGGTTAGACAGTCCTTCAGAGTTCTAGCTTAATAGAAGAGTCTGTCAGACATTCTGCAGGACACAGAAGAAAGCAACTGATGGATTTTTGCCAAAATAGGCAGGACAGTCCATCAGATTTACTACTTCACTGAGAAGTCTGCCAGACACTCTAGGCCTATAGGCTAGATGGATGTCCCAACATTGCAGAGGACTTTGGGTGACTGTCCAGACAGCCAGATATCTCTGTCATTTCTAGAGTTTTGGAAGTTGCTTACAATGCATTTCCTATATACTTAGGTAATAGTATGTCCTTCTGGGGTCTTTGATGGAGTTGAAGACTAGATAGTTATAATAATAGTTTTCCTTAGTTATGTTGAAAGATAAATTATATATGAAACTTTAGACTTGCAAAGATTTAATTTTTTTCAAATACAACTAGACTAAATATTGTCTGCAATTCTTGCTTGATAATGTTTTTTATATGTGATTTTACTATGCTAAAGTTAAAACCTTTCTTTTTAATTAGACAGAAGAGGGGAGATGATGTGGGATTCCCCTCTGTATGTGTGAATATGTTTTATTACCATTGGTTAATAAAGAAGCTGCTTTGGCCTATGGCAGGGCAGAATAGTGATAGGTGGGAAATCCAAACAGAGAGACTGGGTGGTGGGGGGAAGAGGGCAGAGTCCGAAGAAGATGCCAGCAGTCACCTTAAATGCAAGATGTGAGGTAACAAGTCACTAAACTCAAGGTAAAATATAAAATAGTAGAAATGGGTTAATTATGTTGTATGAGTTAATTAATAATAAACCTGAGATAATAGGCCAAACAGTATATAATTAATATTAAACCTCTGAGTGGTTATTTTAAAAGCAGCTGCAGGACCAGGTGGGACAAGAAACCTCCAGTTACACTCAGGTTTTTCCTTTCTTTCTTTCTTTTTAAGATGAATTTTATTTTTATTCATTTGTGTGTGTGTGTGTGTGTGTGTGTGTATGTACTTGAATGTCCACATATGCACATGTGTGTAGGAGCCACCCTTCACTTATGTCTGATATGTGTATTATTGAAGTTCAGCTTTCTCCCTCTGCTGCTTTTGCCTTGGAGATTTCTAATATCCTTCAACCAAGAAATAATGAAATAGCAAGCATTCAAATGACCAATGAGACATAGATATTCACTTAGCTTTTATCAGTTTCTCATTCTGTTCCTGCCTCTCTCCCCATCTATGAAGAAGTTATATTGATTATTTCTGATTCCTTCATTGATTAACTCATGAATTAATTTATACCTACACTCTTTCTGTTTGTTTGTTTTTGTTTTTGAGACAGGCTCTCTTTATACAGCCCTGACAGTACTAGAACTCACTGTGTAGACCAGACTGGCCTCAAACTCACAGAACTCAAAATCCATGCTTTTGCCTCAGGTGCTGGGATTAAAAGTATAATAACTGGAGATTTCTCATCCCGCCTGGCCCCATATCTACTTTTAAAATAACCACCCAGGGGCTTAATGTTAATTAATACTATTAGCTCAGGCTTAGTATTAACTACCTCTTACAACTTACATTAGCCCATTTCTATTAGTTTACATCTTACCACAGTTCTCGTGGCTTATTACTTCACATCTTGCTTCTCCGGAAGCTGCTTGCCTCTCCCTCGATTCCACCTTCTTTCTCCTAATATACAGTTTAGCTTTCCTGTCTAGCTATATTCTTCCCTGTCTTAGGCCAAAACAGTTTCTTTCTTACCAATGGTAATAAAATATATCCACAGCATACAGAGGGGCTTCCTACATCACCTGAGTGCTGAGAGCCAGTGGATGTGTCAAATGTTTTGTCTACTTAAGAAGGCAGCACCTTCAGTTGGATGACCTGAGTGAAGGAGATTCCCCTTTCTAGAAAAACCTGTCTAGGGACATGATAATTTTTAGGTTTGGCAACTTCCACTCACTGACTTATAAAAATAAGCTATTAAGTTTTGAGGCTGGGGAGAAAATAAAGTATTTCTAAAACAGGCAGGGACACAGCCATTCTGTTAGATGTCTAACCTGGGACACGCACCTGCTGGGACAGTTTTCTGCTAAAGTCAGTTAGGAAAATGGGATTCTTTTCCTTTCCTTCCCCCATTTGCATTTGATGATCAGACTGACATTTTGATGTGGCTTTGACAAGATGATCTGGTGTGGGACCATGGTCTATATTCTGTCAATTATATTTTAAATAAACGCTGATTGGCCAGTAGCCAGGCAGGAAGTATGGATGGGTCAATGAGAACAGGAGAATTCTAGGAAGAAGGAAGTTCCTTCTGCAGTTGTGAGCTCGCCACAGAAGAAGCAAGATGTGACTGCCTTGTTGAAGAAGGTACTGAGCCATGTGACTAACACAGATAATAATAATGGGCTATTATAAGTTATAAGAGTTAATAAGAAACCTGAGCTAATGGGTCAATCAGTTTATAACTAATGTAGACCTCTGTGTGATTTCTTTGGAACTTAACGATTGCAGGAACTGGGCAGGACAGAAACGCAGACAACAATGATCTAAAAATCTGCTATGTCTGCTTGATGGGAAAGAGGAAGAGCCATCACTCGGTGGAAAATCCAGATTGAAATTCTTTCTTTGCTAGTGGTGAACAGGGCATCAGATATTTTCTCCACAAACTGACAAGACTGGAAAGATGTGTTTCCTGGCTGCAGGTTCAAGTAGGACTCTGTACTGTGTGACTGCCAAAGGAGCCTCATCTAAATGTAAGAAGAGAAGTGAGCTTTGGCAAGACACATGCAGATCCAAATCTTCCTGGATCAGCTTGAAGGCAGAAGGCTTGGAATGGTAGAAAACCCCAATAAGGTAAGAGGAAGATCTACCTAGGGAGACCGTTTAGAACTGGAGGTAGGGAGATGTGGGCAAGTGCATTGTGTTTGCTGTTGACTTTCTGGCTGTACAGAAAGAAAGCTGTACAGGGTGTGAGCACCCGTGAGCCTCCTCCTCACCTCGCTCACATTCTTGAGCTCTCCACTCCCCCAGGAAGCTGAAGGACACATTTGTTTAGTCCTCTCCAATACGTCACCTCAGAATGTCCAGGAGGAGAGGATGTAGCAGGTGAAGGCTACCAGAGCAACTGAGAGTACTGAGAAGAGGCCCAGCGACTGTGTGGGATATCCTGTGCCACACACAGCCTGCCTCCTGGGCTTCTAGACTATGTGAACCCCTAGGATGAAGGCAGAAGGACACACTGACAAGACTGAGTCAGGAGAGAAAGTCTTACAGGGCTCTCTCCTGGAATGGGAATTAGGAACCTGGTTACGGTTTGATGAGACTGTGGAGGTCACCAGGAGCCTGATTTTGGGAGACGTGGAATAGCTGCAGTCAGGGAATCAGGAATGAGCAAAGGAGGCCTTTAAATCTGCTTGAGGTGGGCCGTTCCTTTGTGTAGTTTAGTCTTCACTAAGATGAAAAGAGCTGGTGCTCCATTTCCCGCAAACACTGCAGTAAGCCAGCGTTCCCCTCTGTCCATATGACAAATGGTTGACCCTGGTACCTGGTCAGACGTCGGCATGATTTCCTAACATTACATCAGTAAACAAGTCACCAGGGTAGCACCTGAGAGAGTTACTCTACCTAACATTCGGGGTGAGTTAGAAGTAGGGTAAAGTTCATGGCAGGCTCTCAACTGGGTAACTTCTGCACAAAGCTCTGGGAAGTGAGCCAACAGCAGGATTAGCAGGATAATGTCTTTGCACGAGGCAGTCAATGGCTGTGTGGAAAATCATACCTTCCATTTAAGCGAACCTCTCTGAATGGCAGTGTCCTCCTCTAAGGACAAAGGATGTAAGAGAGAGATAGCACTTCAATGGCTTCAGCAGGACAGTGCCTGCTTCCATGTTCCAAGCCTTAGATATTATCTTAGTTAGGGTTTCTGTTGCTGTGAAGAGACACCGTGACCACGGCAACTCTTTTTTTTTTTTTAGGGTTAAGATTTTTTTTTGAAAGTAATTTTATTAAATTATAAAAGTTTCCATTTCCGCCCCTCCTCCCAACACCCTCCCACTCCCCCCACTCCCTCTCCTCCTCCCTCTTCGTCCCTAAGGGCAGTCAGGATTTCCTGCCCTGTGGGAAGTTCAAGTTCCTCCCCCCTCCCTCCAGGTCCAGGAAGGTGAGTATCCAAACAGACTGGATCCCCAAAATCCAGTATATGCAGAGGAAACAAGTCCCAGTGTCATTGTCAATGGCTTTTCAGAAAGACTCTGGGCCAGCCACATTCAGAGAATCCGGCCACATTCAGAGAATCTGGTTGGATCACGTGCTCGTTCAGTCCCAGTCCAACTGGCCTTGGTAAACTCTCATTAGATCCGTCCCCTTGTATCAGTGGGTGATATCATCCCTCGCAGTCCTTATTTCCTTTTTCATTTTCTTCTTCCTTCTGCTCCTCAATTGGACCTTGGGGGGCTCAGTCCATGGCAACTCTTATAAAGAAAACATTTAACAGGAGTGACTCACTTCCAGCTTCAGAGGTTCAGCCCATTATCATCACGACGAGGAGCATGGCGGTGTGAAAACAGACATGTTGCTGGAGTAGAAGCTGAGAGTCCTATGTTTTGCTGGCAACAGGAAGTCCACTGAGATACTGGATGGTACCCAGGATGGTACTGGATGGAAACCTCAAAGACCACTGCTACAGGGACACACTTTCTCCAACAAGGCCATATCCACTCCAACAAAGCCACACCTCTTGATAGTGCCACTCCCTTTGGAGGCCATTTTCTTCCAAACCACAACTGCCAACTCATTCTCAGGGAGATGAGTCCAAGGTTCTAAGCAGATGTCCTCCACTATTATAACAGCAGGGAGGAAAACCACATTTGCGGATTAGAGATAAGGACCGTGGAAGAGGGTGATGCTGATAATACAACATGGAGGGATTCATTTCTGGTTGTGTCTATTTGGGGTTCCAAATGCCACCTCTACCTGGGAACCTCTGTCTTTCCCAAGCTTTGAGAACTTTTCCTCTGTTGTTTCAGTGAGTCGATTTTTCTATGACCTGATATTCTTCCTTGGGTATGCCAATCAATCACCTGGTCATTTAACTGTTTTATTATTTTTTATTATTGTGTATATATGTGCATGGCATGAGTAAATAACTTGGGCATACACGCCATGATGCCTGTGTGAAGGTTAGAAGACAATGTTTGGGAGTTTGTTCTCCCCTTCCCCTGTGGATTCGGGTGTAAATGGAGGTTTTTGTCCCAACTGCCCTATCCCATATAAACACACAGAAGCTTATACTAATTATAAAATGCTTGTCCAATAGCTCAGGCTTATTACTAGCTAGCTCTTACAACTTAACCCATTTCTACTAACCCATGTACTACTCTGAGGCTGGTGCCTTTACCTCTTTTTTATTTTGTATGTGTGACTCATTCTCTGTTTGTCTTCCTACTTCTCCAAGTCTACCCTTCTTTATTCCATCATTCTGAGTTTAGTTTTCCTGCCTAACTTTATTCTGCCTTGCTATAGGACAATCACCTTTATTATTAACCAATAAGAGTAAAATATATTCACAGCATGCATAACGATTATCCCACAGCATTCAGAGATTGAATTTAAGACACCAGGCTTGTGCAGTAAGTGCCTTACCTTAGCCATCCAGTTGGCACTATTTATTTTCTTGAGACAGGGTCTCACTCTATATCAGAGCTGGTCTAAAATGCCCCATATAGCATAGACTGGCCTTGAACTCACAGAAATCCTCCTAACTGAGCCTCCCAAGTTCTAGGATTACAGAAGTAATTTACTACAAGAAGCTTGACACTGATCATTTAGTGCTGTCTTAGACATCTTGAATATTTTCTTGCTGCCTTCTCATTTTTCCTTTGCTTTTGTCTGCATGCAATATTTTCAAGGCCTCTCTTCATGTTTGTGTAGTCTCTCTTTCTCTAAATCTGGCTTGTTGTTGTTTGTTGGAACGTTTAACTAAGTTATTCTTTTATCCAAGTTATTGAATGTTTCTTTTCCAGAACAAGGGAAGAGCATTCAACTCTTCACCACAGAAAGGTCAGATCACAGTTAAAGCCTTTAGACTGATGCATATTTTAGAGCATAAACCGTAAGCCTCTGAGGCATTTTCTTAACTAGTGATCAATGGGGGAGGGCCCAGCCCATTGTGGGTAGTACTGTCCCTGGGCTGTTGATCCTGGGTTCTATAAGAAAGCAGGCAGAGCAAGCCAGTAAACAGTTCCCCTCATGGCCTCTGCATCAGCATCTGCCTCCAGGTTCCTGTCCTGCTTGAGTTCCTGTCCTGACTTCCTTTGATGATGAACAGTGGTTTGGAAGTATAAACCAAATTGTAACATGAATAATAAAAACCAAGAGACAAATATTTGGGTTCAACCTGAAGATCAGAAAAGAAAAGCAGCTAAGCCACTAGAGAGTGCTTACCTCTGTGAAATCTTCAGACTGGAAGAAAGCGAGTTCCTTTTTCACCCCACTTTATATTCCTCTCTAGTGCTGGGATTAAAGGCGTGCACCATGCAGGGCAATGGTAGCTCACGCCTTTAATCCCAGCACCCAGGAAGCAGAGGCAGGAGGATCTCTGTGGGTTTTAGGCCAGCCTGGACTACAAGAACTAGTTCCAGGACAGCTAGGACTGTTACACAGAGAAACCCTGTCTCAAAAAGCAAAATCCCAACAAAAACAAGCAAACAAACAAAAAAATTAAAGTCATGCACCATCACCACCTGGCCTCTATGGATAACTAGTGTGGCTGCTGGGATTAAAGGTGTGTGCCACCACTGCCTGGCCTGTATATCTGACTAGTGTGATTGTTTTGTGTTCTGGTCTTCAGGAAAGCTTTATTTATTAAAATACAAATAATCTACCACTATACCAAATAAACCCTCTCCGCCCCACTGTGCTTTAGCCATGGTGATTCTTCACAGCAATGGTGGCTCTCAGTACGACATGGGGGTTTATGAAAGCCCCAAACCTGCCGGAATATTGATGGGCCCAGTCTTCGGCAGCTCTTGTGTGCCAGTGACCATGAGTTCATGGGTGCAGTACTTATGTCACATCTAGAAGCCAGTCTTCCACGGAACTCCTTCCCAACTCTGGGTCTTACTTTCTTCTGTTGTTTCTTCCATCACGTTCCCTGAGCCTTGAAGGGGTTTTATACAGATGCCCAGTTAGGACTGAGCCCTCAACAGCCGTATAGTCTCAGCACTCTGGCCAGTTATGAAACTGGGTTACCTATCACCCACTACAAAGTGAAGCTACTCAGCCTGAGACCGAGAGGAGCATTCGTCTACAGATAGAAACAAAAACAGGCAAGAGGCAGTTTGACCTCATGTTCTTATAGCAGAACAGCAGTGGCAGATTCTCCCCCAGGGCTTACGACCTCTCCAGCTACAGACTTTTCTCTGAGTACCAGTCATCAATTCCTCCTGTGGGGGCAAGCCTAGAGTCCAATCAGAAAGCAGATAGTTATTTTCAAAATAATCATGCCACTATTGCTTCAGCGATGCCGATTGCCTGCCAAGTTGATGATGTGGCTTGCAGGGTTCACCGTTGTGTTGTTGGTGACTTCTCTCCCCAAACAACCCATGTAGTGCTTTCCAACACGCTGGATGCTCGCCAGCACTGAAGAAACTTCCTGCTGAGTTCCAGCTAGATATCTCTATGCCCTGCAGCCAAACTGTGTGGTCTCTTCAGGAATATCTGACATCTAGTTCTGGTAGGGAACCGAGAGCAATGGCAACAGCCTGTGCTGTTTTAGGGGCCTCTGTGCCTCTGTGACTGACAGGTCATCAGGAGGTATCCTAGACGTGGCCCTGGGATTTCTATGATGGCTTTTAGAAGTATCATTATCCACATACAGGTTACCTCCCTTCAGACCCTTATTAAAAACATATATTCGCCGGGCGGTGCATGCCTTTAATCCCAGCACTCGGGAGGAAGAGGCAGGGGGATCTCTGTGAGTTTGAGGCCAGCCTGGTCTACAAGAGCTAGTTTCAGGACAGGCTCCAAAGCCACAGAGAAACCCTGTCTCAAAAACAAACAAACAAACAAAAAAACCCATATATTTTAAAATTGACTTAGAAACTACCTTTCCATGTGGACTTTTCATGTATCATTAGTTTTGGTTAGCCCCACCCCTTTACTTCCTGTTGTGTGATACTTTGATTACATTCTGACAATAAACTTTGCTTTGAGTCAGATGATAGAGCTAACCACTAGCCGACCAAAATTAAGCATAGAGGTTTTGGAGGACAGATAGAAAGACAGGAAGTAGAAACGCAGGGCTTAGAGAGGAACTCAGTCCTTTTCAGATGGAGGAGACAGAGATAGGAGGTTACTGGTCACTTTGATCATTCAGGTTCTTACCCCAATATCTGACTCCCAAGTTTTGATTGGGAAAGAATAATTAGGTAAATACATCAACTCTCCCCCCCATCCTCCCTACCCCCAAGCCCAGTAAATGCACCCTCTGCTTTGGTATCACATGTGTCCTAACATACCCCTCTCTTAAGTCCACTGCTTCCAGTCCTTACTGACCATTTTCTAGCTTCCCAGTCTCTACAGGTGCTCCAAGTTGAACACTGAACTCTAAAAATTCAAAGCTAAACTAAGATCCACATAGGAGAAAGACTATGCGGCATTTGTCTTTCTGGGTTACCTTACTCAGTATAATATTTTCTAGATCCATCTATTTACCCGAAAGTTTCATTTTTCCTTAGAGTTGAATAAAATTCCACCGTGTAAATGTATCAAATTTTCATCTCAGCCAGGAGTTGATGGACATCTAGGCTGGTTCCATGTCCTACCTGTCATGAACAGAACAGTAGTGGGCGTGGACATACAGGTAACCCTGTATCAGGACATACAGTCTTTTGGCTATATGCCTGGGAATGATAAACTTGGGATATGTGGTGGCTCTATTTTTAGCTTTTAGAGAAACCCCTGCATGGATTTTCGAAGTGACTGCACCAGTTTTATGCTCCCACCAATATGAGGTAAAAGTTCCCCTCTCTCCCTATCCTCGTCAGCATTTGTTTCCTGGATGACAGCTATCCTGACCGCATGAAATAGAACCTCAAAAGGATCTCTGAGTGTGAGACTAGCCTGGTCTACAGAGTGAATTCCAGGACAGTCAGTGCTGCAGAGAGAAATCCCATCTTGAAAAACAAACCAACAACAGCAATAACAACAACAAAATGGGTCTGGAGAGATGGCTCAATGGATAAGAATACTTATTGCTCTTGCAGAGGATCTGGGTGCTGGTTCCCAACACCCACACTGTGGTTCACAACCTTCTATACAGTTCTAGGGGATTGTGTGCCCTCTTCTGAACTCTGCAGGCGACAAGCATATATGCGGTGCATATTCATACATGCAGGCAAATCACTCAATAACATGCTTTCTTTTGGGCCCCCAACCAGCTCCCAAATCTTGACATAAGACTTATTCTTAGTTATGAATGCTTGACCTTATTGTAGCTCTTATTTTAATCTGCTTCTCTTTATTTATATTTTGCCGTGGGCCTTCTTACCTTTCTTTCTGTCTGTCCTACTTTCCTGTTTCTCGTGTCTGTCTGACTGGCAGCTTCTGGCCCTAGGCATGTTCATCTCTTTCTCCCTTCTTTTCTTCTCTCCTCTCTCGAGCATAGATTTCTCCTCCTATTTATACCTTCTGCCCGCCAGCCTTGCCTATCTCTCTTCTTCCTAGCTATTGACCGTTCAGTTTCTTATAACACCAATCAGGTGCCTTAGACAGGCAAGGTGGAACCAATGAAATGTATCTTTACTTAACTAAACAAAGTGGAACCAACGAAACATATCTTTACATAACTAAACAAAGGCAGCAGAAACACATGTGACACACCTTTACCCAGTCAAAGTAACATTCCACAGCATGAACGAGTGTAACACACCTTTACATAGTTACAATTAAAATAATATTCCACAACAACACACAGACATAAAATAAAATAAATAAATCTAATAAAAATACAGTTTAAAGGAAGGAAGGGTTTATTTTTGCTCACAGCTTCTTCAGTCCCACCTGACTGCCCCAATGCTTTGTGCCTGGGTAAGGCAGACCATCATGGCAGCAGGAGGCAGGGAGACAGGAAGGAGACAGCAACAAGATGTGCTCTTCAAACACACGGCTCCACTTCCTTCAACCAAGCTCCATACTGAAGAGTGCATTCACCTAAGTGTTCATCAGTGGGTCAATACATTGAAGGCCGAGCTCTCATGACTCACTCACTTCCCAGCAACACCATCAGCACATGTTGCCATCTTGGGGAGCCCGTTAAGAGAAAGTGAGTCTGAACTATAGCAATAGTGGGACCCCAAGACTCACTCTGATGAGTCAATGGATACTTAGAACTCAAAGTGGAACAGAGATAAAGCTCTTCAGTTAAATTACCTTATTGACCAAATGGATTTAGCAGGTGTACAGAATCCTTCTGCCTTGAGCCAAGGACCTGCTCCCTCTGAGCTATGTTCCCAGCCTTCCTTTTACATTTTGTTTTGCAACTAAGTCTCACCTGTGCTTAAACTCACCCTTTAGTACAGCCTGGTCTACAAATCAAGTTTCAGGACACCCAGGGCTGTCACACAGAAACCCTGTCTCAGTGGGGGGCAGGGGGGAAGAAGTTCAAGGCCATCCTTGGTTATGTAGCAAGCTTGAGGAAAGCCTGGGTTCCTTGAGACTCTGACCCCCCCAAATACCTAGCAAACACACACTCACAAACAAATGTAACCAAGGACAAACCAAACTCCTAAGTCAGTAAAAGGGAAGAAATAATAAGATCAGAGCAGAAATAAAGAAGACTAAAAAAAAAATCAATTAAAAAAGAGTTGATGAAACAAAGAATTGGTAAACCTAGAGCTTAAGCAACCAAGTGAGGGAGGACAGAGAATGGGATAGAGGACCCTGACATATAAAACAATGCATTGTAACTGGTACCACAGAAATGAAAAGGATCATTTGGGAATGGTTTTAAAAACTACGTGCAAATAAGTTGAAAAAAAAAATCTAGAAGAAACAGACAAATTTCTGGACACAAATGACCTACCAAAATTAAACCAAGAGATTACAAAACTTAATAGTCAGCAGTTTAAGGGAGAATGAGCATTGATCCTAATTCTTCACACAGAGTAACAGTTTAAGGGAGAATGAGCATTGATCCTAATTCTTCACACAGAGCAACAGTTTAAGGGAGAATGAGCATTGATCCTAATTCTTCACACAGAGCAACATTTTGCTGTTACCAAAACCTGAAAATATAAAAATGAAGGACAGTCAGAGAGATGGATGGAGGACAGAAGGTAAAAAGGAAGGAAGGGAGGGAGGCAGGGAGGGAGGGAGGGAGAGAGGGAGGGAGGAAGGAAGGAGAGAAAACAACAAACCAGGGCACAGAACTTTTGATTTTTGTCTAGCTGTGACTGTGACCCTCTTCTACCCTCAGAAGGGCTTCCCCCCTCAATAAACTATCTATGTTAGTAGAACTAGGAGGAGAAGAAGAAGGCTTGATTTCATTCCAAGCATGCAAGAATGGCCAAATGCCATTTGAAAATTATTGGGTACAAGCCAGAACAAAAATAATTAAGGGCAAAAATTGTGCCATCCTTTTTTTCTAGATAGAAGCATCATCCTTTGGTGTAGAAAAATGTGAATTTGTGCTTAGAAAGTCCTAAGAACCTACACTAAGACTCTGAAACCAATAAACAATTTCAGCAGAACAGCAAGATATAAAAACAAAGTACAAAAATCAGTACTGTTTCTTTTTTTATATACAAGGCATCAACCAGGTAGTCCAGGCTAGCCCCAAACTCTCCTCTTCTTGCCTCCTCTCCTTTGCATGGTGATTAAGGCTGTGCTCTATCCTGCCCATTAGTCGGTAGCTTTTCATACAATAACAATGAACTTACTATTGTTCATTGGAGAAATTAGGAAACTAACACATTCATAAACTTGTGAGAACAATTCAAGAGTAAAGCTAAGCAAGAGGAGGAAGGACTTCTACAATAAACATTATAAAACACACTGAAGATAAAAGTTAAGGACACACGGAGACAGAAAAACCTGTATGTCCACGGGTTGGGAAGTTGCTATTGCTGCAATACCTAGTGCAGAAAGAAAGCTACAGATTCGGTGCCATCTGCATCAAAACGACAATGATTCTATTCACACGACCAGGAAAGAATCCTAAAATTCATATAAAGCACAAAAGGTCCCAAGTAGTCAAAACAATCATAAAGAAAAAGAAATCTTGGCAGCAACACAATACAGCATTATAAGATACATTGTGGAGGGATCGAAGAGCCCAAAGCACCAGAAACTTTGGAAAGAGGACCTGGGTTAGACCCCAGCACCCACCAGGCAGCTCATAACCATCTGTCACTCTAGTTGTGGAAAATCCAACGCTTTCTTCTGGTGTCCTTGGACACCAGACATGCATGTAGTGCACAGATATAAATGCAGGCAAAGCAGTCACACACAGGGAAAAATCAGCCAAACAAAAAAACCACCCAAACACATAAGATGTATTTTTTTTTAAAAAAAAAAATGGACACACTGTGGAGTCGCAGTAACAAAACAGCATGGAGCTGGCATAGACGCAGACATGTCGGCTGGTGGAGCAGTACCTAAGGTAGATACTTGTCTAAAAGATAGATTCCTACAGTTTCAATCTCACGTCTGCTATTGCTCCTACCAGCGTGCTCTTTCTGGTCTCCTTACGGTTTTCTACAGCAGTTTGCCTCTCTTGGCAGTCAGTGTTTGACCTTATAGTTTAGCCTCAAAACATTTTCACTCGCTGCCAGGTACAAGTACAGGGATTCTCTGTAATCCCAGGGCATGGGATGTGGGATCAGGAGGTTCAAGGTTATGTCTGCAGGACTGGAGGCAGAGAAAGATAAAGAGAGATAAGGAGATGTTTCACATCTCTTCATATTTACCATACTGCCCAAGTAAGGTATAAACAAGTGTCTGAAACCCAGTTCAGGGTAGGGATGACGCTGACCCAGATGCCACAATTTCTATACTTCAACATTTCCATACTGAACTCATTGAACTCTGTGTCAATTATGGACAAATTCGGGAGATTTCAGAGGGAAATCTGTCAGGGAGTTTCCTTAATCTGAAATAGAGAACTTCAGGGTTAGGTCAAGCAAAGAATGTTTTCTTTCTCGTGAAAATCCAACTGCATAGGGGACAGAAAACAATGCTTCGGTTTAATTCTGGACACAGTGTGTCATCCATTTGGGTAGTGAGGACAGCTACCTCCAGTCAGTGAACTACCCTAGAATTTTCATATCCCATAGAATTTTCTGATCTGTCATGGGCACAGAGAACTTTGAGTGGCAGCTAAATTCTTCATAGATATTGTACTCCCGACACTGGGACTGCAAAGCAGCTGCATTTCCCAGCTTTGAGGAAGGGAACCTTCCCATGAAGCTGCTTTCAGTAGCCAGTCCCAGGCCTCTCCCTTGTTTTCTTTTACCTTGTTGGACTCTAGAGTTCAATTATGGAGGAGTCGCCCCAAGAAAACACTCTCACACCGCAGTTGATGTAAAAGCATGAGGATTTTAATTCTTTCACGACAGGGTCACTCAGCCTTCAAGCCAAGGACCCTGAATAGCTGGTACAGGCTACTTTTAAAGCAAAAAGCCATAGAAACAAGGGGTGGAAACTCGGGGGTTGTTTTCCAACTATTGGGATTGGCTTATTCAAAGGGCTATTAACAATTGGTCTGAGCCTGGACTGGAAGGCGGTTGCCAGATCAGGTGAGGTAAGAGGAAGCATTTGAGGGTTACTTTGACCCCTATCCAGGGACTGAGTCAAAACATCAGGAACTGGGTCAACATCTTAAGGGTTATCTTGCCCCAATTTCAATAAATGAGTTCTATCTGGAGAACATTCACAAAGACTCAGGAAGATGGAAAGTTTTCAACATTTCAGTACGTATGTGGGTAATTGTTAGATTCCTGGTTCCCAGGGGAGAGGAAAAAGCACTAAGGCTGAGAGGCCTCAGAGTTATTTTAGAGTTCTACATCCTCATGCTTTAGAGAATCATCTGGGGCATCATGGGAAGGGAAGGGAAGCTGCTTTCTCCATTCTGCTCGCACATTTTAAGATCTATGTTGGGAGTTGGGGAAGCCAGGCAAGGTTTTTTTGTTTGTTTGTTTTTGATTTTTGATTTTTATTTCAAGCTGAGCTGTCACAGAATGAAAGGCCACTGTCACTTAGGAACAGGTATTTCAAATACCCAGCAGCAGTTGCTTCATTAGCAGGAATGGGGAGAAAGGTCAGTAAAACCTGAACTTGAGGTCCATGGAAAAACTTTCTCAGTTTGCAAGTATTTATTGAGCTTCTGTTGGATACCTTCCACCTGCATATCCTTGCTTTCCATGCTGCCCACTCTACTGCTATGCAGAACTGAGCTGCAGGAGGGAGCGCACACACACACACACACACACACACACACACACACACACACACGCGCGCGCTGGCTGTGATGTTCAGCCAAGCAGAGGCACTGGCGACAAGTCAACAAAAGAAGAAAGGAATCAAAGTATCCCATCTACCCGCGTCTGCGTACCATCCAAGGTCCCTTGACTCTGGCTCAGAGAGCTGCAGCTCCTGTCAGGCAGCCATCTTCCCTTTAGGTGGGGGACCACAGTTTTGTACCAAACACCGTTGTATCCTTTTGCTCCCAAACCTTCCCACGCTTTTGTGAAAGACTGTAATCCCTTTGTGAAACTTCCTCCTGTTGCCACGTTTGTATGGACCACTTGCTTCGGGACAGAACTCAGACTGAAAGAACCCTAGTGGTGGAAATCCAACTTGACATGGATAGCAGCTAGATATGTATGCGTGTGTGGTGCGGGGAGGGAAGAGAGGGATGGGGAGGGGAGACATGATGACACGAGACACAACGCCCCTTCCCCAAGTGAAACCCAGGCTACCAGCAGCGCATCCCCTTCTTATTTACTAGCCCTACTATGCCTTTCAGATAAGGGAAATACATCGGGAAAACTGTGCCTTTCTAAAGGTCCTCAATATTTAACAACAGTCGAACTCCATAAACACTGAGCTGAACTGGAAATTTCGAGGGAAATTCTTGGTCAGAGACTAGGGGTTAAGAGGAAACTGGGCCATGCATGTTTCTTGAGGGAACCACCTGAATTTCAATGTGGAGCTGCAGCTTCTAATCTTTTCAGCTTGACTGTCATTGTGCTTTGACTTAAGACACCCTTTGGATTTCCAGGCGAGTCTTTGTTCTTACCAAACATTCTCCTTTTCTATCGGGAATCTTGAATTTGCACAAAGAAGCCTCAGAGATTGGAGGATGTGTCCGAGGCCAACCAATGGGAGTGGACCGAGTCGTCCCGCCCGCGACTACAACTCCAGGAGTTCAGTCCACCCGCTCCAACTCGTCCAGCTCGAGATGATGGCGACGCTGAGCTTGGAGCCCGCGGGCCGCAGCTGCTGGGACGAGCCGCTGAGCATCGCCGTGCGCGGCCTGGCCCCCGATCAGCCCGTCACGCTACGCGCCGCCCTGCGCGACGAGAAAGGCGCCCTCTTCCGCGCCCACGCGCGCTACCGCGCCGACCCCCACGGCGAGCTGGACCTGGCGCGCGCGCCCGCGCTGGGCGGCAGCTTCGCGGGGCTCGAGCCCATGGGGCTGCTCTGGGCCATGGAGCCCGATCGGCCCTTCTGGCGCTTGATCAAGCGCGACGTGCAGACGCCCTTCGTGGTGGAGCTGGAGGTGCTGGACGGCCACGAGCCCGACGGCGGGCGGCTGCTGGCGCGGGCTGAGCACGAGCGTCACTTCATGGCTCCCGGGGTGCGCCGCGTGCCCGTGCGCGAGGGTCGTGTGCGCGCCACGCTCTTCCTGCCTCCAGGTGAGCAGCCCTCCACCTTCCCTTGCTCAAAGTTCCTCTGTGATTTTAAGTGAAGAAAAAGGTAGCTCCCAATGACTTGGGACTCAGAGGAAAGGAGACTGGACCCAGCTGGAAGGGGCCTGTTATGATGATGCTGTTTCTCTGAAGCTGGTCCTTTATTCTGCTGCTAAGTTAAAAGACTTTTTAAGGAAAAGAACAGGACACTTGTAATATAAAATTAAAACTAGTGATAATAAACGGGGCTGAGGTGGCACACTCCTTTAATCCCAGCACTTGACAAGCAGAGGCAGACCCGTTTTTAAGTTTGAGGCCAACCTGGTCTACAGAGTGTGTTCCAGGACAGCCAGGCTACACAGATAAGCCCTGTCTCAAAAAATAAATAAATAAATACACACATAAATAAATAAATAAAAATAAAAATAAAAAATTGCCATCTTTAAATATTATTTTAAATGTTAAATTTGTTTTGAGCTGTGCGTTAGAGCACAGCAGGTTGGGACACCAAAGCAAAAGGCTGTCTTGAACTTTGGAGCTCAGGCTAGTCTGGTCAAGTCCTTTTCAAAACAAGGAATGTTTCTTTTCTTCCTTCCTTCCTTCCTTCCTTCCTTCCTTCTTTCCTTCCTTCCTTTCTTCCTCCTTCCTCTTCTTCATCCTCCTTCTTCTCCTCCTCTTCTGTTTTCCAATACAGGGTTTCCCTGTCCTGGAACTCGCTCTGTAAACCAGGCTGGCCTTAAACTCAGAGACCCACCTCCCTCTGCCTCCTGAATGCTAGGATTAAAGATGTGGACCACCACTGACTGGTCAAGGGATATTTCTGGCTTCTGCTGGTTTTCTTTCCATTCCCACACTAGGTTAAGATTTCTGTCAACTAGCAGTTAGACTGACAAGCTGAGATCATTGCATAGTCATACATAAAATGATGCTGACTTAGCCTCTTTAGTAACTGACGAAATGCAAAATAAAACGGCGAACTATATAGCATAGCTTCAAGAGTAACAAAGCTTTCAAAGCCTAACATTCCAACTCTTGTTAAACGCTTGGAGGAAGGGTCACTCAGTTCATAACTAGAGAGAGTGGGGGGTATGCATCCAGCTATTCTGGGAAGCAATTGCTTTTTAACTAGGTAGATCAATATGCAATTCTACCATTGTATGCACATGTGTACTGAAAGCTTGTTGCTTGGAAATAGTCCAAATGCCCCCACCTACCAATAATGAAGCTGATGAATGAATAGAGGCACATTTCTAGAAGTCAAAATAATCGTCCCTCAGCTTCTGTGCTCAACCCAAATGAAATCATAGGGAGACAAGCTCTCCAGTCGCTGGTCATTGTCCCTAGTGTTAGCAGCAAGGAGCCACAGAAGTGAGAAGCAGGAGCAACCATTAGTGGCATCCTCCAGTGTCACAGTCCTGCAGGCCTTGGGTATCAGGCCAAGACCAATGTTACATCCTTAGGTGCAAGAGGTGCAAGACCCTGAACCTCTGTAGCTTGACAACTTTCTGGAATCCTGGAATATTCTGGTGACCAGCAACGCCCCCCCCACCCCCCAGCTTTTGTTCTTCTTTAGTCTCGGCTCACTACTCTCTCTTGCTATCTCTCTATTTCCACATTTCTGATTCTTTCCCTGGCTACTCTTAAATCATTTGGCTGCTTCTTCAGCCAGCTGCCTGAACCCTCCCCAGCACAGCGGCGGCTGCCATGACAACTCAGGAAGCCTGCCCCTTGCCAGAGGATGGAGCTCCAGGCTAACACACTTGCCAGCTGCTTAGAAGTTGCAGTATCCATTCAGGAGCTGGGTGCCAGGTGCTGGGCACACACCAACACACAGAACTGCCGAGGGGTGAGAGCAGCCACCTGCGTTAGTGGTTTCACAACCTGCTCTGCTAAATGCTGAGCTGTCCTGACCTCTGCGGTTGCACTGGCTCTGCCTCATGCTCCCTGTGGTCTTTATGTTCCCAGCTTAACCTACATTGAAAGTAGGCAAGAAAAGACCACTCCAGAGAAGCCTTTGTCCAATGTTGAGCACCAGGAGAGGCAGGATTGAAAAGAATGTCTCTCTGAGGACTTGCTGAATAACCTGCTTGCCTTTGTTAGAGAAGGATCATCTGATCAATTACAGTCTAGCCTCTTAGCACCCATCACAATAACTCACAATAACTGAGATTGGTGTTTTAGACCAAGCACAGATTTACCTTCAGGTACAACTGCCAGACTAGTAGGGGAAATGCCCCCTCCACACACACACCAAGGTAGAAATGGTTATAACAGAAAGTCTGGTACAAGTTGTTTCTAAGGGCCCTGGCAATAGCTACACTGATGGCCGAAGATACAAAACAATCCCACACTAGTTCAGATTACATATAATAAAGAGTTATTTATTTAGGGGAGACTCACAGATCACTGTCCTAGATCACAGTCCTCTGCACGAGCGGGAAACAGGAACAGAGTCTAGCAGCCGGAAGTGAGAGCCGTAAGCAAAAGAGTGAGCCCAAGCTTTACACCTGCATTTATAATATGAAAGACCATGCCCCAGTGGTCTGAAGGAGTGGAAGGAGCTCCCACAGCACCTCCCCCTTTTGTTTAAATAAGAGAGTTCTAAACCCAATACAAAACTGTATACACTAGGAACAGATATTAAATATAAGATTAAAATTACAACCAGCATAAACAATATTAAGCAAGGAACATGTGCTAAAATGTTTTAATAAGCATTCTATCCTAAGGACTCTAAGTCTTGTATTGGAAACGGCTTGGCTAGATCAAAAGAGGATGGTAACTACGACTATCTAATCTTCAACCCCATCAAAGGCCTGAGAAGAGAGATAATATTACTTGAGTAGGCAAGCAGCTTCTAAAATGTGCAGTGGATAACAGAGATGACTGGCTGCCTGAGCAATCACCCAAAGTCTCATTTGCAATGTTGAAGCAATCACCTTTGTCTATGGCCTAGAGTAACTTACAGACCATTTTCAGAGGCAGGAAAAATTTCAAAACCATCTTACCCTGTCTTGGCAAGATTTGACACTTTTTTTTTGTATGCTGTTCAGTCTGGACATTGTGCACTTTGCCAGTGGTTGAGGCATGGTCAGTTCCTTGCCCAAAGGCCAGTTTGGACTGTCTTTGGTCCTCAACACTCTCTTGGGAATAGATCAGTGTTGCCAGGAGCAATTGTATCTCACATCAACAGAATCCTGAGTTATTTAAATGCCATGTTCTACAGATCTTTGAAGTGGTTGAAGGTTACTTATTTATGCAGAATACAATCTCTATGTATCCAAAGAACCTAATTAGTCTGACTAAAAGTATAACAAACATGAATGACTATTGACCTATAATACTTAATACCCATATATATATCAAAGATTAAGGTTTTATATCAGAATATTGAACAGTCTTTAAAAAACTGTGCAGTAAAGGAGGACAATGACATCAAAATGTAAACAATGTATAAATAGCTTAATCAGAGGTAAAAATATATAATGCAATATGATGAATATATCCTAAAATTGTATCAATGTCCAAAATGTCTTAAACAGAGGTAGAAATATGCATTCATACAATATGACAAAATAGCTTTGCATTGGTGTACAAATATTGTAAACAGAAATAACAAATATAATTTGAACTTGTATCAATATACAAGAAACTATACCAGTGTAAATTGTCCATAAATAATAGCTCACACGTATTTACTCTATTACTCACTATTATTATTAGTGTAAATAATTTCACACTAAATTATCTATTATCCCATTCAATCTTCCTTTTTTATTTTATTTTTGAGATCTCTAGGCCTACATAATTTCCACTCCAACCCCCCCCCCCCAGCCCTATGTGAGTAATAATCAATCCCTAAATGGTGTCTCTAACTGTGAGGACAAACTTTGTTAGGAGAGGGGATGTGACTTTCTAGAATTGCTTCCATTGTCCAGCTCCTAAGCCAGCTCTTATTTTTAAGTAGAGATGTATACATGTCCAAATAATCAAATTTTACCATGCAGATAATACAGCATCATAAGGCAGATTTCTCTTTGCTTGTTGATTCTTTCTGGATAGTTATCTTTTTATCTTTAGGCATCTAGGTGTCCAAGGTCTCTCCACTCTTTGAAGATGAATATTTTCCTGCAAAGACAAGAACAGAACCTGCCCCAACCCTTCTGAGGTTTTCTTAGCACCTGTATGATTGTCACCTCTGTGGATAAGCCGTCATTTCTCTTCATCAAGAGGTTCTCTTTTTCAAACCAAATCTTTATCAATTTTGATGGTATCCATAGCTTTTCTTCTCCTGTGGAAACAAGAGTGAAACCCCTTCCCCAGTGTAGCTTATCTGGTTTCCATTTTGAGGTCAGCACATCTTTGAAATATACAGACTGATTTAATTCAGAAGGTTTTTCTATTATCCAATGTCTCTTTGTTGTTGCTGTGCAGTTGCAGCCACGTGACAGAGAGAAGCTGGCAGCAGGCAACAGCACGTATTGCTTACTTAGGTACTGAAATATATGCTTTGTTTAACAAATTAAGAACAAATTAACGTGATCAAACGATTCCAAGAGTTGGGGCCCAGGTTAAAGAGAAAACCGAAAGTTTTCTGTCAATGTTAGTTGCAGACTGTGTGTACTGCAGGGATTGCAGGCAGCAGTGTGTGGGTTGCGAGCTGGGGAGCGCTGAGTAGCAACCTGCTGTATCTGAGGGCCAGCTCAAGCTACAGGTAGGAGAGTCAGTGCCCAACGCGCCAAGCAGCTGGCGGGGCCCATACCAAAAAGTGTGAACTGGTTCCCATGTTCGGGTGACAGATAAAGGCAGAAGATGCAAAATAATCCCACGCTAGTTTAGAATTATATTTAATACATTTATGTAGGGGAGACTTACAGATCACTGTCCTAGATCACAATCCTCTGCGTGAGCAGGAAACAGGAATAAAGTCTAGCAGCTGCAAGCGAGAGCCATAAGCAAGACAGCAAGCGCAGGCTTTGCAACTGCATTTATAGTATAAGAGACCACACCCAAGTGGGCTGGTATCTTAAAGGCTATTGGCTGAAGGAGCGGAAGGAGTTTCCACAGCACTGGCACCATAATGTTTTTTGTTTTGTTTTGTTTTTATTCTTTGCTCTTTTGGGGGATCCTGCTACCTCCCAAATAAATGCATGAAGTCTTATTCTTACTTAGGAATAAGTAATGCCTGGCCTTAGTTTGACTTGTTTCTAGCCTGATTTTCTTAACTTAAATTCTCCCATCTATCTTTTGTCTCTGGGCTTTTCCTTTCTATATACCTTTCCTTCTTACTCGGTGACTTGCTGTGTAGCTGGGTGGCTGCCCCTGGAGGCCTCCTTTCCTCCTTTTCTTACTCCTCTCTCTTCTCTTTTTCTCCTTCTATTTATTCTATCTGTATGCCAGGCCCACCTATCCTTTCTCCCGCCTAGTTATTGGTTGTCCAACTCTCTATTAGACCAATCAGGTGTTTTAGACAGAGTAACACAGCTTCACAAAGATAAACAAATGCAACATAAAAGAATGCAACACATCTTTGTATCATTAAACAAATGTTCCACAGTACAAACAAATGTAACACATCTTCAACTCATGTTACACAACAATAACGCCCAGCGGTGGTGTTTGTGTGGTCATCTCATGGAGTGTTCGGGATGGCTGGTGCTGGCACAAGGGTAGGTGAGCTCTTAGACTACTATTCCTTTTGTTCAAGGTGGTCAAGACTGCAAAGAAGAGTTCAATACCTGTTGATTGTTAAATACTTCTTAATAATGCTTAGTTTTGTTTCTTCCCCAGAACCTGGGCCCTATCCTGGGATCGTGGATCTTTTTGGAGTTGGAGGTGGCCTTCTGGAATATCGAGCAAGTCTGCTGGCTGGAAGGGGTTTTGCAGTCTTGGCTCTGGCTTATTATAACTACGATGACCTCCCCAAGAGCATGGAGGCCATGCGCATGGAGTACTTTGAAGAAGCTGTGGACTACCTGCTTAGTCACCCTGAGGTTAGATCTCCCTCAGATTTTACTGGGCTCTATCAGACCTCATCATGTACTTGATTTCACAGAACGAGTGAACTGATGACAGCCTCTCTGTATTTCACAAAGAGCCCAAGCCCATTGAGATTTCTAGGTTTGCTACAAGTAAAGAGATAGAAAAATAGGGCCCTCCCCAGCCAGTGCTCATTCAAATGATGTGCTCAGCAGGGCTCTCCTGCCTGTGCCCCCATGTCCCTGTGCCCCCATGTCCCTGTGCCCCCATGTCCCTGTGTCCCCGTGTCCCTGTGCCCCCGTGTCCCTGTGCCCCCGTGTCCCTGTGCCCCCGTGTCCCTGTGCCCCCGTGTCCCTGTGCCCCCGTGTCCCTGTGCCCCCGTGTCCCTGTGCCCCCATACCCTTGTGTTCCCATACCCTTGTGTGAGCAGAGGTGGAAGCACTGGGTGAACTTGACAGTCAGCAGCAGGAGACCAGGGTGCACTGAGCTTTCTAGCTTCAGCACAGCACAGGCTGGGTGCTAATCCTGGCTTGTTTTATAATTTTATAACCAGAACTTGAAGTGGCTGGAAGCGTTGGCACTCTTTGAGAAGTGGAGCCAGGGTGGGCTGCATCTAGAGAGAAGTTTAAGAGCAGATTTTTGCCAATTTCGCACTCCACAATTTTGGCACTTCTGTTTCTCCGTTGATAAGTAGATATCCTAGTTTCATCTATTTTTGCAGTGGTTAAAAATACAAATACCACAACAAAAGCAACTCATGGGGAACGGGCTTCTTTAAACTCATAGTCCATTGAGGTAGGGAAGTCACAGGGGCAGATGCTGGTCATACCATCTTCAGGTTTCATCTTCATACCATATTATCTTCAGAATCGGAGAGCCAAGAATCCATGCATGCAGCTCTTCTTTTCCAGTTTTATACAGCCTAGGGTCTGGCTCTAGAAATAGCGCCACCTACATTCAAGGTAGGTATTCCCACCTCAGTTAGTGAAATTAAGAAATTCCCTTAAGGGGTTAGAGAGATGGCTCAGGGGTTAAGAGTACTGATTGCTCTTCCTGAAGTTCTGAGTTCAGTTCCCAGCAACCACATGGTGGTTCAAAACCATTTATAATGGGATCTGATGTTTTCTTCTAACATGCAGGTTTACATGCAGAGCACACATACATAAAATATAAATAAAAAAGAGAAAGGATCCCCTTAAAGACATGTCTATAGGTCAACCCAGCCTAGGTTCCTTGATTTAACTCCCTCCCCACGTATGTCTAGATTGTGTCAAGTTGACAATTAAAAAATTTCATAGTACGGTAATTAAAACATATTTGATCATGTAATTACTAGTATTTTAGTGGGGCGTTACATTTTAAAGTGGTCAAGGATACTGTTGCCAGAGGGGAGGGGTAGAAAGAAGAGAAAGAAAGAGAAAGTGATTTATTGATTGATTGATTGATTGATTGTTTTCTATGAGAGGTCAGCCAAATAGCCATTGGCTTATAACCCAGAGGCCCCTGGGATTCAGGACAGGGGCAGTCCTTGTGGGATGGTGCCCAGAAGGCACAGAGTAGGGACCGGAAGAAAGGAAAGTACAACAGACATCTTTCCACAGGTTTAGCAGGGAACCAGGAAGAGAACAGAGTCATAACTAGCATGGCCTAGGGTACAGGGCTGTGAGGACATAGAAGAGGCCCAGAGCAGAGAGGACCTGGAGGACCAGCAGAGAGAAGTCAGGAGGAGAGAAGCCCGGAAGTGAGTGTGGGAGGCCAACCCTGGAGCAAGACAGTGGACAGCATCCCAAACCCAAGGAGAGGTGGCCCCTGTGGGACGTCTGAGAGCTCGAGCAGCCGTGGGAATAGGTAGAGCGGGGAGTGAGGAAATGAGACATTCCTCCTATGGCTTCTGTTTTCTCACTGTCGTATGAAAAGCTGAAGGTGGGGCATGTGGGGCTCAAGAGGCTGAGGAGGTAGGAGAGGGTGTGAGGTGGTCCTCTGGAGACGGGGGAAGCCAAACACCAGTGATGCATGGCAGGGCTGATGGGCACATGGGTGCTCGAGTCAAATGAAAGGTCAGCCAGCAGGAATGTTTGTTTTCCTTAGTTTCTTGGGGTTCATTGTCTCAATAGTCTAATGACCAAAAGGAGAGGTGCAGTGTCTTCTTAGGGAATCTTCATTCCTGCTAGAATGGTTTAAAAAAATAGATTCCAGATGTTGGCTGTGGTCCATGTACTTTTCCAACTGGGCCTACTCGCTGTTTGATACTGTTCCTGGATTAATTCTCTCTCTCTCTTTTTTTTTTAAAATATTTTTCTCAGGTAAAAGGTCCAGGAATTGGGATTCTTGGGATTTCCAAAGGGGGTGAACTTGGCCTTGCTATGGCCTCCTTCCTGAAGGGCATCAAAGCTGCTGTCTTCATCAATGGCTCTATGGTCGCTGTTGGGAACACCATAAGCTACAAGGATGAGACTATCCCTCCAGTGTCTCATCTGAGAGATCAAATCAAAGTGACCAAAGATGGCCTCTTGGATGTTGTGGAAGGGCTTCAAAGCCCTTTGGTAGAGACGAAGAGCGTCATCCCTGTGGAAAGGTCTGACACCACCTTCCTGTTCCTGGTGGGTCAGGATGACCACAACTGGAAGAGCGAGTTCTATGCCAATGAGATCTCCAAGCGCTTACAGGCCCATGGAAAGGAGAAGCCCCAGGTCATCCTCTACCCAGAAGCGGGGCACTATATTGAGCCCCCTTACTTCCCGCTGTACAAGGCTGGCATGCACGTCCTGGTGGGTACTAATATCACCTTTGGAGGGGAGCCCAAGCCTCATGCCATGACCCAGGTGGATGCGTGGCAGCAACTTCAGACTTTCTTCCACAAACACCTGGGTAGTAAGAATTAGGGGGTTATGAGCTGGAGAGATGGCTCAGCCATTAAAGGCTAGGCTCACAACAAAACTAAAAGAATTAGGGGGTGACTCCTCAAATATTATCCATTGTCTGATGGTTTGGCGGGGGGAAGTTCAAACACATTGTAAAAACATCAGTTAAGATTACTTTATCTATGTGGTGGCGCACGCATTTAATCCCAGCACTCGGGAGGCAGAGGCAGGTGGATCTTTGTGAGTTTGAGGCCAGCCTGGTCTACAAGAGCTAGTTCCAGGACAGGCTCCAAAGCGACAGAGAAACCCTGTCACAAAAAAATAAAAAAAGAATGATTTTATGTAATCAGTGCTGAACATAGGGCTTATGCAAGGCTAGAAATGTGGTTCAGTGGTAGAGTATATGACTGTCTTGTGAAGTCTCCGGGTTCAATCCCAAGTGCTGTAGGAAAATAGACAAATGTTTTATGAAAACTGTACATATTCAAGAAATTGTGCTCAGAATAAAAAGAACACCATGAATAGTCACACTGTTGTGTCATTAAAGATTATGTCCTTTAATTCTTGGGGTGGTGTTGCTGTTATCATCTTCCTTCCAAAAAGTGACTTTGAGGGTCCCTTTTCAGATGCTTAACACATTACAAGCAGCAGCGGAAAGAAGGCTTTTGTTGCACACATATCCAACAAGAACACCTGTTGTTTTAACAAAAATCTCAATCATTTAATTTTATCTGTAAAGACTGGGAATCAGATGCTGGGGTGAAAACCTGCTAGCTCAGAGAGGCAGAGAAAGCACCCAGATGACCTTTCTCCTCTGGAATTGTCCCAGAAAGAGGCCTTTCCTATGCCATCTCAAACAAAACTCAAACTGGATGTCCCTCTTTTCTATTCTCTCTCTCTCTCTCTCTCTCTCTCTCTCTCTCTCTCTCTCTCTCCACTCTCCTGACTTCCTCCTGCTCTCTATGTTTTTTTCTGTCAACATGCTGCTTGCTCTGCCTCTTGACCTATTGTTGGTTTTATTTTATCCTGTTTAGCAGACAGCTTTCGGTTAAAGGTGTGTGCTAGGGCTGAGCCACACCACAACTAGAAGCAGATTTTTCCAGTAAATAGTGCAATCGATCTTGGGGATCACCGTGTGATTGAATAGTCTACAACAAACATCGATTTTACAAGGCAAACCAACAATGGTAAAAGAATCCCCTTCATATGATGTATGATGAGCTCTGTGCCATGACAACACTTGGGGATGGTGAGCATTCCATCTGGGAAGCCATAGAGCAGCTGGGGAAGGAAATGGAGAGTCTAGGATCCCATGTTGTGTCAACCTTCAAATCTGAGAGGCAAGGAAGGGAATGTGTGTAACAAACACTCTTGTTCCCACCCATTTAGCACACAACAGCCCACTAGTTAGCTATTGGTCTTGTCAGCAAGGGAAGAATGATTTCTTTACTCAGTGCTAGGTTCATGGTTGAGCCCTGCTCTTACAATACAAGACAGGTTGTCAGGAGAAAAGTGTATAAACTTAATTAATAAAAGTGATGCCTTCAGACACAAAGTCTCAAAGCAGTATTGTTGGGGGAAGGGTTGCTTGTTTGTCCCAGCAACTCAGCCACAAAATAACCACTCAGAAAACCATATCATTTGCAATACTGTTTGGCCAATAGCTTAAGTGTATTTCTAGCTAATCTCATATCCTAAACAAACCCATCTCTATTATTCTGTATATTGCCACGTGGCTGTGGCTTACCAGCTAAAGTTCCCAGCTTCTGTCTCAGGTGGCAGATCCACAGCTTCTCTCTGACTCTACCTTCTTCCTCTGAGCATTCAGTTCCATCTTCCCTGCCTACCTAACTTCTGCTCTGCTATAGGTCCAAAGCAGTTTTTTATTCATTAACCAATAAAAACAACACATAGACAGAAGGACCTCCCACACCACAGTCTGGAATCCTGTGTGTTTAGCTGCTCAGTGTGATGGGAAGTACATAGCTTAGAAACATTTTTGGGAAAGAAGTAAGACCTGATGGTAATTAGCTGGAGGTGAGGAATGTAGGAAGGTGTGTCCCTTGGCTTCTCTTGCTGTGATAAAATGCCATGACCGAAGGCAGTTCGGGGAGGAAAGGGTTTACTTGGCTCATAGCTCCACATAACTGTCCATCATTCAAACAGTCAGGCCAGGAACCCAGGGCAAGAATCTGACTGGAGGCAGGAACTGAAGCAGAAGCCGTGGAAGGTACAGTTACGGGATTTCTGTTTGTCACTTCTTCAGCCTGCTTTCCACTACTTGCCCAGGATCACCTGGCCAGTAGTGGCACCACCCAAAGTATTGGGCGCCTCCCCTATCAGTTATTAATAAAGGACAAATGTCCCCAGACTTGCCTACCGGCAATCTGTTTGCAGGCATTTTCTCCACCGAGGTTTCTTTTTTCCCAGATAACCCTGGTTCCTGTCAAACAAACAAAAGTCAACAAGCAGTAGGGCATTCGTGTTCAGAGTCCTTTCTGTTTCCTTATCTGAGTAAGGAGGCTTCCTTCTTTCCTCTCTCTCTCTCTCTCCCTGCCACCCCCACCCCCGCACTTCCCTTATGTACGGCCACGCTACGCTATGTGGCCACAGTTGGACTGGAACTTGATACCCTCATGCCTCAGCTTCACGAGTCCCGAGCTGACAGTGATGTACTGCCACCCCTGACAAGAGGTCCCTTTCTCTGGGCTGTTTTTTTTTTCCTGAATGATGTTCCTTTGGAATAGGGAGGGAACTTTGAAGCAAGGTCTTATGAAGTGCATAGGGAGAAGTAGGAGAGACAGTCACAGTAAAATGTCTGATATTCCATCACCTGTCTTGCCAAGGAAGAACAGTCCACTCAGCTTCTGAGACCAGGACGCAGTCATCGGGCAGGGAGAGCAGCCAGTGCAACTTGGTGAGAGTCTCCCGATTGTGTCTGGCAGTTGGCTCCGCTGTACTCTCTGAGTACTCCACACATAACGGGTACAAACATTTTCCATACAGATTTCTCTAAAATCTGCATCAGCCTTTTTGACTTCAGGCTGCAGGGATTTGGGGGAAAGAGCAGTTTTTGCTTTCAGTATTTTTTTTGACAGAAGAGTGTGAGAAAAAAATTGGATATATTAGAATCCTAGCCAAATTCTGGGGTTGAGGACTAGAGGGAACTAGAGATCAGATTCGGTTTATTAGGGTAGGTAGCCTAGTGCCTGATGTCCATCGGGTTCTGCTACAGTCTTCCCCTCCCTCCTCTCCTTCCACTTGCAATCCTCCTGCCTCAGCCTTCTGAGCACTGGGAAATAGGTATGCTTTATAAACATAAGGTTGAGAAGTTCTTTAGTGAGTCTCCCACATTTGTTTAATTTGTTTAATTCTTACTCAGCAATCAAGATTCAATCGTACATGCGATTTTCATGAGGCACTCAAGAAAACTAGAGTTTGTTTGTTGAAATAGCTGGGAAGGTATCTACCTTATCAAAGCTGTAGAAAAGGATCCACGTGAAGATGGTCCACGAGCCTCTGAGGGCACATCAGGGCTGTCAACAGACTGCAAGGCGACAGATAAGAGAACGAGGCAGTCGTTTTCAAATTCATTTTATATTAACCTACAGCATAAATTGAACTAGAAAAATGTAATTGAAATCCATAGAAGGCAAGTATGTAAAATGTACCGGCTTCCTCTTCTGGGTCAGATATCTTTACTGAGTCTCTTGCGGTAAGCAAAAAGTCCTAGGTGAAGGGTCTTAAAGGGTTTGATGAGCTGAGAGGAATAAAGTAAACTTCTCGGAGTGGGGTGTGAGTGATGCTGGAGATGCAGAGGAAGCAGACTGCCACCACAGCCAGCTTATTGTCAGCTGGACCTGAAACTCAGAATTACAGCCCTGATACATCTCACAAAAGGCATCACGTTCACATTCAATGATATTCACGCATGATTTCACTAAGGGAAAAATACTGATATCATTAAAGAAAAACAAAACGAAAAAAATCTCAAAACTATACCAAAAAACCCAAAACAAAACAAAATTAAAAAATTAAAAACAGTCAGGCCGTGGTGGTTCATGCCTTTAGTCCGAGTACTTGGGAGGCAGAGGCAGGTGGGTCTCCATGAGTCCAAGGCCAGTCTGGTCTACAGAGTGAGTTCCAGGATAGCTAGGGCTACACAGAGAAACCCTGTCTTGAAGGAAAAAAAGATGATAGAAAGAAAAAATGAAGGAAGGAAGGAGGGAAAGATAGAAGGAAGAAAGGAAGGAGGAAGGCAGGCAGGCAGGAAAGAAGGCAGGAAGGCAGGCAGGCAGGAAGGAACTAGTATACATACCAGAAACTATGAAGCTATGAAGCCATGAAAGATTTCCTAAATTCTAATTTCCCCCTGAAGTCTCAGATTCATCACTGATAACAAAGTTGTTTTCCTTTAAGTACCAGACTGATAGGGTTCTTTTTTTGAGAAAATGTCTCCCTAATATATAAGTCTTCATGACAATCATTCTGTCAAGTGGACTAAAACCCTGATATGTATACATAGTATTGTATTGGAGAAATTTTATCGCTTGTCTGGGAAGATGGATCATCAGGTAACGTGCTGCCATGCAAGCCTGGTGACCTGAGTTCAATCCCAGGAAACCATGAAAAGTGGAAGGAGGGAACCGATTCCACAAAACCGTCCTCTACCTCTCTACCCATGATGCTGCATGCTCTGTCTGTCTTTCTCGCTTTCTTTCTCTCTCCCTCTCTTCTTCTTCCTCTCTTCTTCTCCCCCTCTTACACACATATCTTTCTTAAAGTTTTGTTTTATTTATTATTTTATGTGTATGGGTGTTTAACCTGCGTATACATCTATGCACCGAGTGTGCAGTGCCCACAGAGGCCAGAAGAGGGCGTTCGGTTCTCTGGAACTGGAGCTACAGATGTTTGTCGGTGCTGGGAATCGAACCCATATCATCTGGAAGAGGAGCCCGTGCTTTTAGTCACTGAGTCGTTACCCTAGCCCCCATAAAATAAAAGGATTAAAAGAATAATAGAATTCTTACAGGGAAACAAGGAAAAGACAAAGAACCCGCACACACTGTCAATGGGATCTTGTGTCATTTTCCAAGGTTAAGTACAGCTCTGTTACCCGATCCAGCTATTCCAGTCCTAATATAAACACAAGAGAATCGAGAGCATATGGACATACAAAAGCTCACAAACAAATGTTCATAATGGCTAAAAAAGCAGGTCAACCCAAATACATAGTACATTCCAGGTCAGTCATAGCTACACAAACAGTCTTCCCCTCAACACCCCAAAAGGAGTAGTTGCATATCCAGGGGCTGGGAAGGATAATGGCTTAGATTCCCTGGCACCTATGCAAGTCACAGAAACTAGATACAAAAAATTGCATATTATATTATTGCCTTTATAATAAATATACAGGAAAAAAACGAGTATAGAGAGAAAACAAATAAATGGTTTTCTGCATCTGCATACAGAGAGAATTTTGGGTGAATGGGAAATGACTACTAGTGGGCAGGGTTTCCTCCTGAGTAATAAAAATGCTGCAAAACTAGCCAATATTGGTAGCGAGAAGCTTCAGGGCTATCTCCCAAATACT
Source organism: Myodes glareolus (assembly GCF_982192425.1). Taxonomy (NCBI): domain Eukaryota; kingdom Metazoa; phylum Chordata; class Mammalia; order Rodentia; family Cricetidae; genus Myodes; species Myodes glareolus. The sequence goes on along the minus strand of NC_142036.1, from coordinate 42,009,505 downwards.
GAATTGTACAGAGAAACAAATTACGTTGTATAGGTTATATCATATAGAAATGGTACCTTTTATTTTTTTAAGATTTATTTACTTTTATGTGCACAAGTGTTTGGTACATATGTATGCACACCATTTGTGTACCTGGTGCTCTTAGTGGGTCAGAAGAGGACATTGGATCCCCTGGGGCTGGAGTTATAGGTAGTTGTGGATTTGGGGAACCAAACCCAGGTCTTCTGCAAGAACAACAAGTGCTCTTAACTGTGGAGTCATCTCTGCAGCTCCTTGCTGCTGTTATTTTTTAAAATTAGACATATTCATAAAATTCGAATTCCTGTAAATGCAAACTGATTAAGTTAAGGGGGAGTCTTCTCTCTGTAAGCTTTAACCATTGGCAAAACAACAACAAAGTCAGGGGTCAGGCACAATAAAACTATAAAGAGAACTAAGGGATTAGAAATTTATTTTAAAATTTTTACATGAGGTGTGTGTATGTGTGTGTGTGTGTGTGAGTGCATGTGCGTGCGTGCGTGTATGCGCTTGTGGAGGCAAGAAGAGGGCATCAGATCTGTCCCATGGAGATGGGCTTACAGGGCTTACATCTAACGGGGGCTCTAAAAACTAAACTCCAGTCTTCTGTAAGAGCAGTTATGTGCTCTTAACCACTGAAGCATCTCTCCAGGTACCTCTTCCCTCCAGCCACCCCACCCCTTTAGGTATCCCATCCCTACAGCCACCCTACCCCTTCAGGTATCCCATCCCCCCCAGTTGTTAGCCTCCGCACTTTTCTGTGAATACCCAGGCCCGATTCAGGCGAGCGCTTTCCTGAACCGAGTCCACGAGAATAGACTACTGTCCTAAGGGTTTAAACACACAGACACACAAGAGACCGGGCTCGTTCACCAAAGAGCAAGTGGTAAATGGCAACTTTATTAAGCATAAGTCGGGTATATATACTGTGGGGCTGAAAGACACCAGCCGCCCATCAGGAACAGGGAAAGAGAAAAATCAGGCGGCTGCGCCCAAGGTCAGAGAGCAGTTGATCAGGAAAAGAGGAAGCCAGGTGGCCATGCTCAGGGTCAGAGAGCAGCTGACCCAGGAACCTTGCCTGCAGCGAGAACCTTGCTTGCAGGTGGAATTACCATAACAGAAGAGGGAGAGTTCTCTCTAAGCTATACCCTTGGGCTGTGGAGCAGAGGAACCAGGGAACCAGAGGTCAAACAGCCCTGCATATCGCCAAGATCAAAAGGGAAAAAGACCTGTGTACCTACACCCAGTCACCCCATCCCTATAGCCACCCTACCCCTCCAGGTACCCCATCCCTCCAGCCACTCCCGAATTGAAGGCCCCAAATGAGTACACATTTGAAGATGGTGTTTACCTCTGAGTGTGATGAGAGTGGAGCACGTAGGAGATTCAGAGATGGGTACCATACCCTAACACCACGTGCCAATCATATTATTGTTCTTCAAAGCTTCAAATGTTTTACAATGATTTGTTTAATTTCACTAATTAGTGTTTATGAAAAGTAACAAAAATTCTTAAGAGGCAGAGTCTCACTTCGTAGTCCTGCCTATTCTGGAACTTACTATGTAAACCAGGCTGGCCTTGAACTCACAGAGATCTGCTTGCCTCTACCTCCCAAGTGCTGGGATTAAAGGCACCTTGTGATAGCACACCTATCCAGTAGCAAAAAATTTAAAAGAGGAGGGGGAGGAAAGGAAGGAAGAGATGGAGAGAGGGAGAGCAGCCACAGGCTGAAAACAATGGTAAAATAAGTATGTAATTAAAGACATAATCTGTAACAGATAATTAACTCTTAAAACTCAACAAAAAAGAAAGTCTGATTAGAAATTGGGTACAAGGTGTAGATAGATGCTTCACAAATAAGGTCATAGAGACGGCAGATAAGCATATGAAAAAATGCTGACACCATATGATCAAAGACTTACAAATTAAAACAGGCTATGTAGTTACGAGAATAGCTGAAATATAAAGCACAGACAACAAATACCAACAGCCATGAACAATATAAACTGTCCTTGCTGGTGGAAATGCAGATGGGTACAACCTTTTCAGAAGTGGGCTTGTCACTGCCACCGTTTGATCAGCAAGCAAAATCCTTGGTGTTTACCCAAAGTCATGTCCACAAAATGCAAACTGATGTTTGTAGGAGTTTTTGAATGCTTAGAGCAGAATGTTTGCTGGGAGAAAGGGGTGTTGGTAGTGAGCCCAGAACCAGTGTAAGCCTACATTCTACTCCGTTCATATAACAGATGCTTGACCCCAGCACCTGGCCAGACATCCTCGTGATTTCCTAACATCCCATCAGTGGAAAGAGTCACCAGCTCAGCACCTGACAGAGTTACTCTCCCCAACTGGTCCAGTGAGTTAGAAGTAGGGTAAAGTTCATGGCAGGCTCTCAACTGGGTAACTTCTGTTCAAAGCTCTGGGAAGTGAGCCAACAGCAGGATTAGCAGGACGATGTCCTTGTACCCAGACAGACAGTGGCTGTGTGGAAAATCACCTTCCATTTATGCTAACCTCTCTGAATGGCAGTGTCCTCTAAGGACAAAGGATGACGCTGTGTAAAGGGAGAGACATAGAACTGCAATTTTATATCCAATATCAGATTCCTGGGAAGACACTGGATGCCCTAGTCTACAGGCCTGGAACAAAAACATCGTCATGAATTTCAGGGTCGTTTAGACACAAGGTCATGACTATGCAAATTTCTAGAAACCTCCATCTGCTGTGCAAGTCAGGATTGAGGATGTGGAGCAGGAAGGACCTGAGGTGGACAGGCTGTGACAACCCTGCAACACGGACAGACAGTGCCGAAAATCCTCTGTGGTGACTTCATTCCCAGAGTGTCGTGTGCAGTTACTCACTGCTCTAAAGTTTGTACTTGGAAATAATTTTATCCTTAGACAAATCTTGAAAACATCTTAGAGGCCCTGATGCCCTCCACACAGGTTCCACTTTCCACACCCACAGTACCAGCTGGACGTATCAGCTGGCAAAGATGCCAGCTGTCGAAGTCGAGATGTCTGATCCCTTCAGCCCTCTGGCCTCCCCATGGTGCTGTAGTACCTGCCTGCCCCCCACTCCAAACATACAGAATAAAGCACACATATGTTTCGCAGTTTGCACCTTTTCTCTCCATTCTCCCTGTATGTTTAGGTTTGTGTAGATAAGTAGGAGACACTCCCACTAGGAAATCTGAGATTTCTGGGTATTCATATATGAAGAGCTAGTGACCAGTGGAGGGGCCAGTACTCATTTAGCCTCTTTAGTGATCAAGGAATTACGTGATAAAACATCAAAGTACATCAGAGCATCCAATAGTGACAAAGACGCAGTCACCCAACCGCCCCATTTGTTGTCAGGCCTGGGAGAAAGGCACTGCCAGAGGACAGCGGAGTGCTCCGTTGTCCAGGACGTGATCAGATTTCTAATCTAATCTAAGGGAAATGAAGATGTGATCATGGTTGTTTGTCAGAAGCAGCCCAAGCAGTCACCAGCAATCGAGTGGAACAAAAGGAGGTGCATTTCCAGCAGCCTGAGGACGTGAACCAGAACTCTAGGAAGAAGGAGTCTCCAAAGCAGCATTGGAGGAAATGTTCAAATCCCAAGACAGCACGTCCAATATCATGAGATAAAATTCACAATGAAGGCTATAGAAAGAAAGCGTTTAAAGTCTGTAAATGCCAACAAAGAAAGGCAAGAGGCAGCCACACACACTCCAGGCAGGGCCGAGGGAGAACAGGACGCAAGCATCCAGTGTCCATTTGTTTTGGCATTGTGGTGGCACAGTGCTGCCCACCTTGTGTTCCTTGGGATATTCTTGTTGTTGTTGTTGTTATTGTTGTTGTGTTTTTGTTTTTCAAGTCAGAGTTCCACTGTGCTGTCCTGGCTATCCTGGAACATGTTCTGTAGACTAGATCGGCCTCAAACTCACAGAGATCCACCTGCCTCTGCCTCTGCCTCCTGAGTGCTAGGATTAAAGGCCGTGTGCTACCATGCCCAGTTATGTGGACAGAGTTTTCCATTTCTATTGGTTAAAGACCTCACCAGAGTGAGGAAGCTGGATAGTATGGCAAGAATATGTAGTCGGGCCATCAGCTCACAAATAACAACATGGAGACTTCTTATTAATGATGAAAGCTTGGCCAACTGCTTAGGCTTGTACCTACTTAGCTCTTATAACTTAACATATATATATATGTTATATATAAATAACATATGTATATTAATATATGTTTTATCATGTGGCGTTACCTCTCTTCCACCTTGCACCTCCTGTTTCTTCTCTATCTGTAACTCCAACCTTCTTCCCAGAGTCCTCTCTGTCTCTGAAAGTCCTGCCTATCTCTCCTGTCTAGTTATTGGCTGTTCCAACTTTTTTATTACACCAACCACAGGGATACATTTTCACAGTGTACAAATCCCCCACAAGAATAGAAGGTTTGCCTTCATGAGCCTACTGCCCACTAGTTTCGTCATGATTTTTATGTTACACCAGCATTGGGTGAGGTTTCTGACTGCTGTGGATCCTTAGTGGCAGCTGGGACTGTCCTGTCTGTGGGGTAGGGGATGGCAGTGTTTCTGTTGCTATCGTTCATTTGCAGAGTATTTTCAATGTCAAAAATACCAAATATTTTTTGCAAATATCCATTGAGATTTGAGGTTCTGAATAACAAGAGAAATACAGATTTACCCAAGGCCACTCTGAGTATTTGAAGGCCGTAAGTCTTGCAGGAAATTTTGATTATTGAAAAAAAAAAGAAAAGAAAGAAAAGAAAAGAAAAGAAAAGAAAAGGAAAAGGAACAAATGCCTTTGGTTGTCACTGCAAAAAGTTTCAGTCTGTTCATTTTTTACTCATTTTTGAAGTAATGTTTAGTTTTGGTTTTGTTTCTTCCCTAGAACCTGGGCCCTGTTCTGGGAGTGAACCATTTTGGAGTTGGAGGTGACCTTTTGGAGTGTGGCGCTGGTTGGAAAGGGTTTCACTGTGATGGATCCAGCCTTTTGTAACTATGACGACCTCCCCCAGATCCTCTCTCTGGAGCATTTTGAAGAAGCTGGGAAGTTTAACAGAGACTAGTGCTTCTCCAAGCTTCATGTCCCTCCCATCAGATCTTTTCATGCTGTTGGTTGCAAAGAATGAATGCATTCCTAACGCCCACCTCTGCCCCACCACTCCCTTGGTTTTAGAGCACACATCACAGACTCTTTTTTCTTTTGTTTGTTTCTTTCCAAGTGTATGTACTGTGTGGGTGTATGTGTGGATGTAGGCACACATGTGCGTGTTTGTCTATGATAGTCTAAGGACAGTGTTAGAAATCTTTTATTGGTCTTCTACCTTATTCCCTGAGGCACGGCCTCTCAATCAAACCCAGTGTTAATCAATAGGGCTCTCCCTAGGCAACTTGCTCCTGGGTTCCCTTGTCTCCGCCTTTCTAGGCTGGAATTGCAGTCTGGCCAGCATTACATAGGTTCTAGGGGTCCAAACACCTGTAGCCTTGCGTGTGGTCATAGGTGTCTCTAGCAAACGTCTATCACTATATTTTATATTAGTAAAGATACTGTTAGTTGATACAGAATTCTAAGTTCCACGATGTTACAGTATTTCATAATACACTCAAACACTTTTGAGGATCTTGAGTTCAATGGTAGAACTAAGGAAAAGAAGCAGGTCCGTAGAGCATACCTGTTTAATGTTTGTGTTTGACATACCTCTCTTCCTTTGAGGAAGCACAGGTTAACTTTAGAGGAGAACTTGGTGACCAATACTGACATTTGTGTAATGTTTTAAGGTTTCTAGGGAACCAAGGTAGTAACTAGAATGGCTGTGGAGCTGTGAAGTCAGGACTTAACAAGAAACTAGAAGATTAAAACATTAAAGGCGCCTGGTGGTGGTGGCACACGCCTTTAATCCCAGCACTAGGGAGGCGGATCTCTGTGAGTTTGAGGCCAGCTTGGTCTCCAAGAGCTAGTTCCAGGACAGGCACCAAAGCTACAGGAAAACCTTGTTTTGAAAAAGCAAAAACAAAACAAAAAAAATTAAAGGCACAGAGAGTAAAGATACGTTTTATTTAAATGTGACTAAGAGATTGTGGCCTCCACAGGTCTCAGTGGGCTCGGGAGTGTGACAGTGGGTGGACAGTTATATTAGCTCTCCTCTTCACTGCTGTGACCAAAGTTGTAGAAGCAACTTTTCAAGGGATTTATTTGGAGCCACGGTGTGGGAGGGTACAGACTCCCAGTGCATTTTCTACAAGTGTGCAGAAAACACAGCAGCAGAATCCCCAGTGCAGCTTGCTCACATCTCATGCATCAGGCCAGGCAGTGGTGGTGCACACCTTTAATCCTAGCACTCAGGAGACAGGCAGGCGCATTTCTGTGAGTTCAAGGCCACCCTGGGCTACACAAAATTGGTCCAGTCTAAAAGAGAAACAGAGGCAGTGACTGCTCACACCTTTAATCCCAGTGCTAGGGAAGTGGAGACAGGAAGGGATATGGCTTGGTGGAGAGAGGACTGTAAGGTGGAAGGGGACAGGAGCTCAGGATTCAGTCTGAGGTTTCACAGAGAGGGCATTCAGTTGGAGAACTTGTAGAGGCAGGATGCCCCATTTGGTCTGAGAATTTCACAGAGGTGAGAACTGGTGGTGACTGCTCCGCTTCTCTGATCTTTCAGTTTTTACCCCAAATAACTGACTCTGGGTTCTTATTATTAAAACCAATTAGAAGTTGTGCTTCAGTGCATGCCCGTGAAGGTCAGACAAATTGCGAGGGTTGGGTCTCTCTACCACACGGGTTTCAGGGATGGGACTCAGGTCATCAGGGTTGGCACATTTCCTGAGCCGTCTTGTTCCCATGCTGTTTCTCTCCACTCTCTCTGAGGGTTTTAATTACCCACCTGTAGACTAATCCCTCCTAAGTTATCCTGGGTTCCTCCGATCTTTTCTTCTCTGGCAAGAGCTAACCGAAGGGATTACTCCTTCCTAAAGCACCAGAAGCCGGAGGTAGAAACCGGGAGCAGGACTTAAAGGTAAAGTCTCACATCTGTAGGTTAAGAAATGTTCTGGAGGCCTGCCCTGGTGGCGCACGCCTTTAATCTCACCACTCCGTGGGCAGAGGCAGGACGGTCTCTTTGAGTTTGAGGTCAGCCTGGATTATGTAGGGAGTTTCAGGACAGCCAGGGCTATATAGAGAGGAGGAAAAATGAAGAAGGAGAAGGAGAAGGAGAAGGAGAAGGAGAAGGAGAAGGAGAAGGAGAAGGAGAAGGAGAAGGAGAAGGAGAAGGAGAAGAAGAAGAAGAAGAAGAAGAAGAAGAAGAAGAAGAAGAAGAAGAAGAAGAAGAAGAAGAAGAAGAAGAAGAAGAAGAAGAAGAAGCAGCAGCAGCAGCAGCTCTTTGATGTCATAAACAGAGACAATTAAATCACCAACGGGATGAGGAGCGGGTATCACATGACCCACATCACAGAGATGCTCGCTCTTCTTACTCTCTTCTGCGTATATTGTTATCTTTTGTTCACACATTTAAAACGTCGGTCACTAGCTGCTGCACGTAACTCCACCCACCCAAGCGATCCTTTACTCTGCCACCTAGTGGGCAGTACTGACAACACCCCAGATGCACTTGGGTTCAAACCGTGCTGTTGCCATCTCTCCGTAGCACATTCATAGGCATGACGGCACAGTGGGAGCTAAACAGCCTCCATATCAGTTCTGGGAGATAAGGGGACGTCGTGCTGTTGATGACAGCCCAAAATGAATCCGGGAAACTGTCCACTGCGTAGATAAGAGCACAGCCCGAGTGTTCACAACCGAGCTCACCCTATTCCTGGTAGTTTTACTTGGTGTGTAGCCTTCACACTAAGTTCTCAAGTAAAATGTGTGATGCAAGGCAGGTTTGGAGTGCTCTTCTTGGCTTTGTTCATGTCTCTTAAAAGCCTGTGAACACAGGAAATAACACTGGCCCAGCGTTAGCGATTGTAGCACTTACTTTCTGTTGCTGGACAAAAAACGGCATGACCAAGGCGTCTTACAGAAGGAAGGGGTTGAGCAGGCTTATAGTGCCAGAAGAGGAAGGGTCCATCGTGGCAGCAAGGGGCAGGCATAGTGGCAGGAACTGAATGCTGAGACCTCACATATTGAACCATGAACATGAAGCAGAAAGACCCTAGGAGTGGTACAAGGTTTGAAACCTCAAGGACCACCCGGTGACATAATTCTTCCAGCAAAGTTACACACACTAGACCTGCCCCAAACAGCGCCACCAACCAGGGAACAAGAGTGCAAATACCTAGAAGCCTATGGGGAAGACTTCATTCAAACCACCGAGACAGTATTACCTAAAGAACAGACAAAGTTGAATTTACAAAGAGATCCAGACCAACTGGACGGAGGTGGTGCACGCCTTTAATTCAATCTCTCAGGAGGCAGAGGCAGGCAGATATCTGAGTTTGAGGCCAGCCTGGTCTATACTGCAAGTTACAGGACAGTCAGAGCTACACAAAGAAACCCTGTCTCAAAAAGAGAAAAAAGAAAAGAATCTATTGTCAATTGACCACTGCTTGCAGACCGATCCAGTTCAATTTGGCTACAGAACCATTCCTAGAGATTCTTGCTCCAATGTATAGGTTTTACATTTACCGTCCGTCACCAGTCACCTCACCTGACCTGAGGACAGAGTGAGCCAGAAGAGGTCCATCCTGCCCAGGAGGGGCAGTCAAACCCTGACACACAACCACATGGTTGATCACTGTGTTTTCATAGAAATGAGATCGATCAACAGGCGAATGTGGAAATGCTCCGAACCCAGGTATAGTTGCTTTTGTTAATTCTAGCAAAACAAAATGTACGTTTACACAGAAATGGGGGTCTCACACACAACAGCTTGATACTAGCCTAAGAGTCGCATAGAACTTTGAGGCCTCTGTAAACTCAGAATAATTCCAGATAAACACTACTACGACCAACAATAATAACTTGCTAAGAATACCTGTCAAGCAGCTTTCCACTCGACTTTGGACTGACTCTCCTTGATCCCAGACCCTTCTTTTGCTATTAGTCTGTATGGGTAAGAATAATTGTTTCAGGCTGGAGAGATGGCTCAGAGGTTAAGAGCACTGACTGCTCTTTCAGAGGTCCTGAGTTCAATTCCCAGCAACCATGTGGTGGCTCACGGCCATCTGTAATGAGATCTGGTGCCCTCTTCTGGCCAGCAAGCATACAGACAGACAGAACACTATATACATAATAAATAAATAAAATTTAAAAAAAGAAAAAAAAGAATAATTGTTTCAAATTATCTCATATAATTTATCTCCCCATTTCCCCTAAGAACCTGATCTTGTTGTGGAATGTATTCATACATGAATCCACATTTCAATCCTGCTTGGTTGCCAAAGCAAACATTATGCTTTGTAGAATCTCCCAGAGGACAGTAGCATTCCTTTTCACTACCGCAAGAGAAAGGGAAGAAGCTGCACTAGGGCATCATGGGTAGTGGGAGCAGACATGTTGAATATCAAGACGTGGATCATGGCAAGGGACAGGCCAGCTGTTGAGGATCTCACAAAGCCCTGTGTATTTCCTAGAACTACGGCGAGGGCGTGGATGGGCTTTTTGAATTTTACCTTGAAATGTTCCACAACATTTCAACTTTTAAGAAAAATATTAAATACTCAGAAATCACAGGGAATATGCAATTATCCTATTTTAACGAAGCATTTCAGGAGAAAGGCAGGACACAGGGGCCTGTCTGAAGTCGAGAGCAGAGGGTCTTGCAGAACTTGGGTGTGGTATAGTGCTGATTCTACTGAGAGAGAACAGGAACAACCACCCAAATCAAAACCAATTAAGTAAGTTTTATTTGCTATGCATAGGACTGTCTCTCCGAAGCGGGATTTGAGAGTACAGGCCTCCTTTTATAGGGAACAAGTATAAACTGGGGATTTTGTAACATAAAGATTTTGCAAGCTAATTTTTACAGCAGCGCATAGCCATTAGATTATTCGACAGATCATCTTGGCAGAATGTGTCAAGGTTTCTGGTCAGAACTCCTTATGGCCTCAGGGTAGAGTCCCAGTGCCTCAAACTTGAATTTTGTAGCAAATAGAAACAGCGTATTTTGACCTTTTAACAACGTGGCTTTTTACCCTAAGATGGAATCAGGATGCTTCATCAAAAGTTTCAAAGACATTTATTATGTTCATTACTAATTTGTAGTCCCGGGGACAGAACTCAGAACTTTGTACTTGCTAGCTTGGGTTCTACTGTTGATTCACGCTCCAAGCCCTTGAACGTGATATTACAGATTAGACACTCTGTTCCTGTGCATGATGAATATGGGGATTTTTATGACCCTAGATTACAGGATTTTGTAGACACGGAGACACATAGACAAGATAGATAATCCAGCAAATAGAACATTTTTATGTCAGTGCTTTGTTCTGATTATATAACAGATTTGTGGTCAAGCTGTGTAGCAATGTTTATTGGCTATCCAATAAAATTGCATAAGTAATCAATGGTCCGTGAAACATTTACTCTCTTAACCTGTGTAACGGCCGAAACAGGGCCAAAGGTCTTGGCAAGCTCTCAACTAGGTGAGTTAAAGATCAAGGTTCTGGAAAGTGAGTCAGAGGGTCCCATTAGGATAATGACAAGACTTTTGTGCCCAGACTGCCAGTGTTTTGTTTTGGTTTGGTTTTTTTGAAAACTTCTATTTTAATTAATTGTCCTTCACAGAGGCAACCTTGCTATTGTGTTTGATGTTTTTTATTTTTATGTTTGGTTTTTCAAGACAGGGTTTCTCTGTGTAGCTGTCCTGGAATTAGCTCTGTAGACAAGTCTGGCCTCTAACTCATAGAGATCCACCTGACTCTGCCTCCTGAGTGCTGGGATTAAAGGCGTGCACCATCACCACTTGGCTATATTAATAAACTGTGTAGCTCAGGTGGTTTGTCACAGGCAAGCAAACCTGATTCGTGTATCTCCTTTAAAGAATAAGTGTGAGGGTTGGATGACTCAGTGGTAGAGCCTTGCCTAGCATACTTGAGGCCATAGGTTCAAGCTCCAACACCACAAAGAAATAAAACAAGAAGCCTGGCAGTGGTGGCGCACACCTTTAATCCCAGTAGCCACTCGAGGCAGAAGCAGGCGAGCCTCTGTGAGTTCAAGGCCAGCCTGGTCTACAGGTCCAGTTCCTAGACATCCAGTACTACACAGAGAAACACTGTTTCGCTGTAGAAAAACCAAAACAAAAAAACAAAAAACAAACAAACAAACAAAAAAGCAACAAAAATGAGGATGAGGAGCTAAGGATCTGCCTGACTCCATTTTGATGAGGAGCTGAGGGACCTGCTTGACTCCTTTTTTAAAAAAAAAATTATTTATTTATTAAAAATTTCCACCTCCTCCCCTCCTCCCATTTCCCTTTCAGTCTCCCCCCTCTCCTTCCCCCTCCCTCTCCAGTCCTAAGTTTGATGAGGAGCTGAGGACCAGCCTGACTCCATTTTGAAGGATACATGCCATTATGTTGTATTAAAGGTAAGTTTCTATTTATTGCAAGAGTTGAGTCGCCCTCTTTCCTGGAACCTGACCTTGCCCATCCCAAGACCTTGACTTGATTTTGAGAATAACCTTACCCTCCCTAACCACATGGTGACCACATATTTTTTAAAAGATTTTTCTGCATTTTCTGATTGCCTCATTGTCTCTCTTCTGTAAAACTACTCGTGATCTTACTTACTTGTGATCTTACTCCTTAAAAAGGGCCCAAGAAATGAATTCGGGGCTGTTCTCTTTAACCCGACTTAGTAGGCAATCACGGGCCAGCTCTTAGGGGCAATCCAATAAAAAAAAAATCAAGCTTGCTTCAAATTTGACTAAAATTGTGGTAATGGCCTTATTCTCACTGTTGAGATTAGCAGAGCCTCAGAGGAAAAGACTCAAATAATAAATGTACCCCCACTGTATGTCCAGTGGCTTGGATCTAGAAACCCCCATCCTTCTAAGAGTTGTCTTTGAGGGTACAGAGGAGGAAGGCTCACACTAATCCTACAAGTTTCAGCACCCTCTAGGGTGCAGTCACCTCTCTTAGAGATGATCATGTCTTCCTGTTCTTGTCACCCCTTTATTTTGACAATATTTTTCAGCCTCGCAAATCTTGCATACATGGTAGAGATCTCTCTGACTCTCATCAGACTTCTCACAACACTAAGGTCTTCCACACCTCAGGACAATCCCACACCCGGAATTACCACTGACAGAGAACTGACGGTGAGTCTCTTTGAGAGGAAAGCATTTACTGAAGTGCAATACACAGGCTGCTAAAAAGGAGCCCCGCTGAGCTCTCCTGTGTCGTTCATGCTACAGGTTTATGAGGCAGGATAAGGCCTGGGCCCTTCTCTAGCCCCTCCTCTATACTCTCCATTGGCTTATCAGAAAATCTGAATACCGTAGAGTTATCTCAGAGTTACAGAAAAGTTAACGGTCTTGACTGAAAAAATGGTTGACAGGGCTGGATCGCACCCTGCAGTGAGGGCGTGAGGATTGGAATTCGGAGGCCTAGCACTCGTGGAGGGCCCAGTGAGCTGTCGGACCACCTGCAATCCCAGAACTCCAGAGGCAAAAGCAGGCGATCCCTGAGGATGCTGTCCAGACCTCAGGTTCAGTGAGGAAACCTCGGTAAAGTGGAGCACATGTATGGACACACACACATGTGCCCCCCATAAACACGCGAGGGGTAGCACAACATTGTGCATATATAAGAGCAATCAGAATCACTCCGATAGTAGCCTTTTTGCCACAGAACAACTTATATCAATTGAAAGACTTAAATTAGCTTTACTCTCTAGAACCAGGGCACCCTTCGTTCTTTACTGTGTTCCTTCCTGTCAGCTGGGGAGAAGAGGCGGGTTCTCATAGGTAGTCTAGTAAAAGCAAAACTAAAGAATGAGAACAGGATTTGTTATTTTTAAATATTTTCTTAGGTAGAGTCAGGGAGACAGAAGAAAAAGTACCGGAATGCTTAACTCCAGGTTACTTACTGAAAAGATAATAGGATTAATTGTGTAAGGAGAAAGCACATGAATTTCATTGGAATGCCACCTGCTTCCCGTTTAGGGACTCTGGTGGCCATCTCTCCAGTTTCTCAAGAAACAATTCAGTTTAGTCTGATGGGATCTCAATGCAGAGAACCATTTTGACACTTAGTTTGGTCTGTGAGTGCCCAGCACACTGCTTGTGAGAAGCAATGGTTCCCACCATTTCCCTTTAACCCTTCATTGACGTTACCTAGGCAGACATTCATTTCACTCCCAATACATTTTCCACATGGGCGGGACGTTGCCTCAGTGGGCAGCCAGGGGCTTACCTTTGCACTTTTGCTTCAGGATGTTTCAATTTGAAAATCTTACTAGGTGTCTAGTGGGATGTCCACAAGAGTCCTAAACCCAAGCCAGATCGCTCCACAACTCACTCATCAACCATCTGAATCTTTTTTAAATTTTATTTATTTATTTATTATGTATACAGTGCTCTGCCTGCAGCAGGCCAGAAGAGGTCACCAAATGTCATTAGAGATGGTTGTGAGCCACCACGTGGTTGCTGGGAATTGAACTCAGGACCTTCGGAAGAGCAGGCAGAGCTCTTAACCACTGAGCCATCTCCCCAGCTCCAAACATCTGAATATTAAGCTGCACCATTTTATCAGGTCCCTGGACTTTGGAAGAAGCCAACTTGACCTCAGAGAACTTCCTATGGCTCCCTTGACACCTGCCCTTGACACCTGCTTGGTCCCTAGATCTCCCAAGTCACTCTGAATAGTATCCCTTAGCAAAGGTGGGTCCAGGCACTCACCTCAGTGCTTCTCCCTCCTGGACCAGAGCCATTTGTGTGTCCTTGTCACTGGGCATTGGGGCAAGGGGAGAGAAAGCAGCTGTTGGGCTAATCTTGGCTGTCAATGTGACTGTATCTGGAATCAACAAAACCCCAAGCAACTGGGCATACCCGTGAGGGATTTTTCTTGATTGGAATATTTGATGTGGGAGACGCACCCTAAATCTGGGCCACACCCTCTGGTGGCAGCCCACATAAAAGGACATGGGAGAAGGAGCTTTTGCTTTTTGGCTGCTGGTCCTCACTCTCACTGGCCAGTTTATCTATCCTGTCCCTGAGCCATTCCTTCACTGGAGTTAGAACCAGCTTCTTCAGGATTCTACCGTGGACTGAAATGGCCGCTCTATCTAGAGCTTCCCTGGGACTCCAGCACCGGACTGGGATGGCTGAGACATCCAATCTTGTGGACTGAACAACTACCAGATCCTTGACCTTTCCGTGGGAGACAGCCATTGCTGGACTACTCGAACACAACTTGTAAGTCAATCTAATACATCCTCTGTGTGTCCATCCCTTCAGTTCTACTCATTTGGAGAACCCTGACGGATACAGCGAGGGGTCTTTCTCAGTTTGCATGCTTTCTCTACTGGGGGCTGGAGCATCCATGGAGGGTTTGGGCAAGCTCAGAATCTGAAGACTGAAATGGTATAAGGTTATAATTTATTACAAAGTTCTTGCTGTTGGTTTTGTTTTATATTTTAGAAAGCTGCTGAATCCACGGAAGGATCGGACTTTGCCTTGATTCATTCACTTGGTGTCATCACCAGTCATTTTCACAACACCACGTGGGAGTGGCGAAAAGCAGAATCCTCTGGCCTCCTGTGAACCAAACTGTTGACAGACCTTTGTTCCTGTCCCTCCTTTGTCTGGGCCCTAGAGACCAACCAGAGCAGCTCCACAGCAGGCCAGGCTACTCTCCAGATTCGCGCACTCTCCAAGGCTTCCAGCTCCAGTTCCAAGCTCCCCATGGCGGCGACGCTGAGCCTGGAGCCCGCGGTCCGCAGCTGCTGGGACGAGCCACTAAGCATCGCCGTGCGCGGTCTGGCCCCCGAACAGCCCGTCACGCTACGCGCCGCCCTGCGCGACGAGAAAGGCGTTCTCTTCCGCGCCCACGCGCGCTACTGCGCCGACTCCCACGGCGAGCTGGACTTGGCGCGCGCGCCCGCGCTGGGCGGCAGCTTCGCGGGGCTCGAGCCCATGGGGCTGCTCTGGGCCATGGAGCCCGATCGGCCCTTCTGGCGCTTGATCAAGCGCGACGTGCAGACGCCCTTCGTGGTGGAGCTGGAGGTGCTGGACGGCCACGAGCCCGACGGCGGGCGGCTGCTGGCGCGGGCGGTGCACGAGCGTCACTTCATGGCTCCCGGGGTGCGCCGCGTGCCCGTGCGCGAGGGCCGTGTGCGCGCCACGCTCTTCCTGCCTCCAGGTGGGTGAGTCGGGTGTAGTGGGGCGCGAGCGCCAGGCCTGTGTCTCCAGCGGCGGCCAGATTTGGTACAGTTCACTACCCCACAGATCTCCCCAGGTAGCATGGTTAGGAAAAATAATAGACAAGGAAGGAGACTGCCACATTGCCTTTCTCTCTTGTCCTTGATCCACGCAGTCACTTCTTCATGTCCAGCTCCACAGCAGATCACACTTCAAACTTCAGTGCCTTCCTTACCAAGAATCAGCTCTTTTTTTCTGTCAGTAGACGTTCTCTCTCTCTCTCTCTCTCTCTCTCTCTCTCTCTGTGTGTGTGTGTGTGTGTTTGTGTGTGTGTGTGTGTTTCTCTGTCTCTGTCTCTGTCTCTGTCTCTCTCTCTCTCTCTCTCTCTCTCTCTCTCTCTCTCTCTGTCTGACTCTCAAGTGTTAATGCCACAGGACAAGTGTGTATGCTTTGTGTGTGCTATGCTCATGGGTGGTCAGAAGAGGGAGTCAGATCCCCATGAGCTGAAGTTACAGCTGCTTGTGAGCCCCAGTCCTGGGCCCTGGGAAATGAACTCCTGTCCTCTGAGAGCACAGGGAGCTCTCACAACCACTGTGCCATCTCTCCAGCCCCCACTTCCCGTTCTCTGCAGCCCTCCAACAGAACACTAGGAGTGGACAATCTAAACCTTGCCAGTCTTCCTTCCAATACATACTCTTTACCCAAAGGTTTAACCACTTTCCACTCCAACAACAACCCATTTGTAGAAGTGTGCAAATAGCTTATCACAGAATCAGCCTCTGGAATGGTGTTATTTATAGCATTAATCCCCTAAAACTGTGCAATTGATTTACAAACAAAACACACACACACAAACCACACCTTTCAGTGTTCCGTGGAAATTTATGATTTTGTGTTGGGCTATACTCATAACTATCTTGTGGTTCTTGGACCAAAGTTTGGGATCCATAAGAGGATGAAGCCATCCATGAAACTTAGATTTTTCTAATTCTAAAGCTCTTGTGTGTGTTGTAGTAGTGACATGAGGATCTGTTTTATTGGATCCACAGAAACCAACTAAAAACAATTTAGAAAGGTTTTCAAAAGAGAAACACATTCTTTGCATTGTGCGATGATTTTGCCCTGTCATTTCCCCCTCTGTAGGAGAAGGACCCTTTCCAGGGATCATCGATGTCTACGGTGCTGGCGGGGGCCTGTTGGAATACCGAGCCAGCCTTATGGCTAGCCATGGATTTGCTACACTGGCTCTGGCTTTTTATGACTTTGAAGATCTCCCTAAGGATTTCAACATCATGGAAGTGGACTACTTCGAGGAAGCAGTGTGCTACATGCTCCAACACCCCAAGGTTCTCCTCTTGCCCCCATTTAGCCAGGCTCCCTGGGAATATCTGCAGAGGTGGTTGCCTGCTTCAGGGGTGCCGATGACTCTCTGTTCTTTGTTCATGGTCGAAGTGTCTTTGGGAGACTTCCTTGACTTTGAGCATCAACATTTCCCCTTTCTCCATAGCTTCCTGGTGTGGAATTCTTCATAAGAATCATGGGAAGTTTCATTTCATAATAGTAAAATCCCTCTTGACATGAAGATTAGGCTTCTCATTGTTATAACCTTTCATTTTCCTCTCACATTTAGTCCCAACTTGCCCACCCTTTTCAGAGGTTAAGAACTTCTAAGTTGGACTTTGAAGTTCATGAAATTAATTTTTTTCCAGTATTAGTTGGACAAAAGATTCAAATCTTGGGCCAAAATGTCATTGCTTCATCCACGACTCAATACACAGCCAAATAAAGGCTTGGTTCAGACTCACTGTGAATGAAGTCTTAGACTTGACAGGCTCCCATGTCTCAGCATTTATAGCCAATTCTTCAACGTGACTGTGTAGGCTTGTTTGCCATGGTTCAGCAGATATTCAATATTTATAAAGACCCTGTGCCCTCATGGTGGCACCTACTGTATTCCTAGCACTCAGGAGACTGAGGCAGGAAGATTGAGAATTTAACAGCCTAGACGTATAACAAAAATCTATCTTAGAAAGGAATAGTATCTTAAAAAGAAAAAGAGGTTCCCTGTGAGCTGATGTAGAGAGTGGAGCTAGCAGCCTTTCCAGCTGCAGTAAAAACTTTGTTTTTATTTTATGTGTGTGGGTGTATTGCCTGCTTTTGTGTCTGTCACCACATGCATGTGGTGATCCCAGAGGCCGGGAGAGGGCAATGGATCCCCTGGAACTGGAGCCACAGACAGTTGTTAGCTGCCATGTGGGTGCTGGGAATCAGACCAAAATCTTCTGGAAGAACAACCAGTATGCTTGACCACTGAGCCATCTCTCCAGCCTTTCTAGTTGCATTTTAGGGTGCTTGGTAAGTTCTTTTTTAGTAATATTTTTTGGGGTGTGCATGTTCCACAGCACACAGGTAGAACGAGGATCACTTGGAAGAGTCAGTTCTCGTCTTCCACCTTGTAGTCCCGGGATTTAACTTGGGCCGTCAGATTTGGCAGCAAGTACCTCTACCCTCCAAGGCATCCCCTCAGGTCTTGAACTCTCTATGTAGCTGACTGACTTCGGACTCCTGATCCTCCTGCCTCTACTTTACAGTGCTGAGATCCTAGACATTTTCATCATACTTAAGTAGATACATTTCTGACTCTTACATTTTCTTCTTTTTTTTTCCCTAGGTAAAGGGCCCAGACGTTGGACTTCTGGGTCTTTCTCTGGGAGCTAATATCTGTCTCACCATGGCGTCATTCTTGAAGAATGTCTCAGCCACCGTTTCCATCAATGGCTCTGCATTCAGCGGAAACCATCACATACACTACCAGCAGACCCTGATACCACCACTGGGCCATGACCTGAGGAGAGCGAAGGTTGCTTTCTCTGGCATTCTGGACATTGTGGATATACGGAACGATCTTGTGGGAGGCTGTGAGAACCCCAGTATGATCCCGATAGAGCAGGCCAAGGGGCCCATTCTTTTCGTCGCTGGACAGGACGATCATTGCTGGAGGAGCGAGCTGTACGCTCTGATAGCCTCGGAACGGCTGCAGGCTCGCGGAAAGGAGAGACCGCAGGTAATCTCCTACCCTGGGGCTGGCCATTACATTGAGCCTCCTTACTTCCCCGTGTGCCCAGCTTCTCTGCACAAATTAGTGAACAGAGCTGTGCACTGGGGAGGGGAGGTCAGGGCTCACTCCAAAGCCCAGATAGATGTGTGGAAGCAGATTCTGACCTTCTTTGGCAGACACCTGGAGAGTACCCAGGGCAGAGCTTCCTCTAGATTGTAGTGCGTTTGTCTGTTAGTAGACATGGTAGGTTCAAGGTCACACTTTGATGTTCAGTAACTTCACGTGGATCAGTTTTCTGCCGGATAACATTAAATTCATGTTTGGGGCATTCATGGTTTATAGGTCACTTTACTGAATAAGTTTTTAGTCAATGCAGTATTTTACTAACATAACATGTGCTTGTGAAAGATTCAGATGCATGTGATACAATGATTAAAGTTTTTAAAAAAGCAGCCCCTTATTAAAATGTATGCTTTCTGTTAAGTTTGGGATTTTGATGGTGGTTGTGGTGGTTGTTTTGCGTCATTGTTTTGGTTTTTGGGGTTTTTTTATTTGTTTTTGGTTTGTTTGTTTGTTTGTTTGTTTGTTTTTTGAGACAGGACCTCTCTGTGTGGCTCTGGCTGGCCTGGAACTTGCTATGTACAGGAAGCTGGCCTCAAACTCACAGAGATTATCCAGCTTTTGCCTCCTGAGAACTGGAATTAGAGGCATGCATCGCCGCCTCTTCAGTTAATGCTTTGGCTCATAGTTCAGTTTTAAAGACAGTGACTGTCCTGGCTAGTTTTATGTCAATCCAACACAAGCTAGAGTCACCCGGAAGGAGGGAACCACAATTGAGAATGCCAGCTGTAGGGCATTTTCTTAGTACCCAGAGGGGAGGGCCCAGCCTTTTGTGGGTGGTACAACCCCTGGTCTGGTGGTCCTGGGTTCTATAAGAAAGCAGGTTGAACCAGCTAGTAAGCAAAATTAGCAAAATCTTGGTGTCCTGAGGCTCTTTGTTTCCTCTTTAGTTACTTGCTTACTAACAAGCCTCTGCTTGTGGAGGTTAAACAAGTGATACATGTATGCATGTGAGCATGTACATATATGTTTGTAGGCAGAATTTTCCTATTCTGAACACCTGCTCCCAAATAACCAACATGGAAACTAAATATAAATTCTAAATGCTCGATCAATAGCTCAGGCTCATTACTAACTAGCTCTTACATTTTAAGTTAACCCATATTCCTTATTTATGCCCTGCCACGTGGTGGTACCTTTATTAACCAGGCATGTTCATCTCCTGCTCCCTTTGCATCTGCCTGGGGACTCCTCTGACTCCACCCTTCCTCCTTCCATTATTCTCAGTTCGTGTTGAGATCCAGCCCCGACATAAATTATTTCTTGAACCAGCGTGGAGGTATGGGATTAATTGACACACAACTCACATGACTTTATCGGGAGGGAGTTTTCAGGGATCCCTCATGAAATCCTGAGTTCACATCCTGAAAACCCACCCGTGTTTCTTCTCCAAACAGCTTTTATACCAAAACGTAAACTGAGGGGGAAATTCTTTAGCATTCTTTATCCTAGGTAGCCGGGAAAATGACTGTGGTCACATCCACACCTTTCTTTGCCCATTTTATCATGTCTTCCTACCTATGACTGCTCTGTGTGCCTGCTCTGTCACACAGACTGGTAGACTGAATTAACTCCCAAATGTCCTCCCAAATTACAATAGAAGGAGCAGAGTGACATTAGCCTATCCTGACCACGTGCTTTGGCTGGTGTCAGGTTGGCCCACTATCAGAGGGCTAGGTGGCACCTTCTATGTGACAGGTACAAATTGTGCCCCGCCAGGTTGCTCAGAATTTTGACTGTCATACAATGTAGAAATATGGGCCTACATAATACGGCCCCTATAAATTCGGCTTTCCCTCCTAACTTTATCTTGTTCTGCTACTGGCCAGTCAGTTTGTTTATTAAACCAATTATAGCAACATATATTCATAGAATATATGTACAGAAGGGTTATTCCACAGCATATTCTGCAGCATAAACAAATTAACACTACTTTGTCTAGTTAAAATAATATTCTATAACAGGCCACCTTATATTCTCTTTTATACAACTTATTGTTTGCATGCGTGGCATGCTCTACTTCAAACATAATGGGCCTGGTTTAGTATTACAAATATGTTGAACCCTAATATCATGGGGTGTGACAGTCAGCCCTAACCTGATGGCACTGTGTTTTTGCCTGCCCAGAAATGAACTGCCCTATCCCAGTCATTAGAGTGCTCACCCAAGTAGTAATTTACACAGGTTCCCATCTTTATGGGATGCTAACCTTTGCTCTGGGATGCCTAGAGATTCTAGGGGCCTGCGGATGAGTTAGGAATGGGATAATGGGCTGCAAGGTATTAACAGCTGCGCCTGAGAAAGGGGTCAGATTGTCTTTTTATGACTTTATAACGGGAAAGCAAACAACGGAGGGGAGTAAAACACTTCCTGCCCAGCTGCGGGTTCCATGGACAGCTGGAATGCGTGCCTTTCTGGGGTCCGCCTTAGAAACCCCACCTTTAGCCCCTTTCCACGTGGCATGCTGTATTGGCTCTAAGGTTGTCACCCTTCTGCTAGCAGAAGAATAAATTCATCTAATCTAAACTTGAATTGAGTCTAAGTCCAGTTTCTCCCACAGCATCTGGAGGTCCTACTGAGATCCCTGGGAGACCTCAGACTCAGGGCTGGAATCTGGGACAGATTCCACCTAGGGAGCCTGTAGAATGGGAGAGGCCCTAGGGAAGCCCATGGCCATGACTGACACAATTTAGTGGTCACACATTTTAGTGTGACACACAAATTTAGTGTGTCACAATTTAGTGACACAATTTAGAGCATAACTCTGAGGGAGCAAGTCCAAAGTTGACTTAAGAGGTCCCTGGGAGGCCAGACTATGACCACCGAAAATTTGCAAATTGGAATCAAAACAAAGTAAGACTGCCAGCCATGCACATCTGAAACTCAGACTGAGCGGTAAGTTGTTCTGTTTTGAAGTCTGGACATCTGGAGACACAGACCTTTGGAGAGACATTTGGAGAGACACAGACAACCTCTGTCTCACAGGGACATAAGGGCTTTGCTGTGACAGACGTTTGCAGGTTTGTTTTGGTTTTGGAGTGTGGAAGGTGTAAGTATTACAGCCCTGAGGGGAAAGGCTTCCCCAGTGGAAGTGTCACAGCTCTGAGGGAAAGGTTCCCTGGCAGTCAAAAGCCAAGGATTAACGCAAAGTCATACCGCAAGCAAACCTCGCACAAGAGATTTACTGGGAGGGAAAACCCCAGCAGAGTGGCTGCCTCTGCTTGGTGAGAAGCAGCAGAGAACTGAAAAGATGTTTATAAGGGGGTTTATATAGTGTTTCTTGGGGGGTGGGGAGCTGAACTTTCTAGGTGATCTGGGATTATGTGGCCTGATCTCGGGCATTTTTTTTTTCCTGTACAGAGGGGCCTGGCCACTCTCCTGCCTTGCCAGGCTGAGAACGGCTGTTACAGCCATTAGAGAAGTGGGGAAGGGGAGACCTGGCTGTTGGAGCTCCTCAGGGCCCAGCCATTGGAGCTCCTGGGTGGGAGCTGGCCACTCATGCCTCGAGTAATCAGGCCCAGCCTGCAGTGTAGTCCATGGATAGAGCCTGGTGGCCAGAGGTCTCCAGGGCAGGGCTTACAGGGGGTCTCTGAGCACTGCAGAGAAGGCCACGCCAGCTGCCTGAGTTGGCATGAATAACTAACAGAAGGATTTTGGAAATTTAGACTAGGAAAGAGGTTGAACACTGCCAGGAGAGCTTGATGGGTCATCCTGGCAGGAGCCTGGAGGCCTGCGCACCAAGAACAGTGTGGGCTGTAGCGAACTCAAGAGGCTGCAGAAGATAGCACTCTTGTGATATTTTGGCAATGAGTCTGACCGCTGTCTGCCCCTGTCCTAAGAACTTGTTATAGGTTAAATTTAAAAGAAACAGACTGTATTTTTAATATAAAGTATTAGATATTAGATATTGTGGTTTCTTGGTGTCGTTTTTTTTGTTTTGTTTTTTAAAATGTGTTATTTACCATTCCCTAGAAATGTTCTTGTACTTGAAGGTACAGAGATAAGGCAAATTATTCAAAGGCTCCTGTTTGGTTACTCATTAGCTCCTGTCTGCATTGTTCTACATTTCTGTGCACTCTAGGCATGAAAACATGTAAGTTTTTGTGTGTCTTCATTTCTGAAAACTCTCATGTCAGCGAACCTTTTCTAGACTGGCAAGATGGCTCAGGAGGTAAAAAATGTTTGGGTGGAAGTCCGATGACCTGAGGGTCCTGGAGGCCGACAACGGAGGGAGAAACTTGACTCTGATCTTAACTTCTGACTTCCTCATGTGCACACATGTGCTGAGCCCCTCCACCCCACACACAGAGGGAGAGAATGAGGGAGGGAGAGAAAGAGGTATGTACATACACAGGTACTAATACACCTTTCTGGGGGAAGGAACTGCAGCTCAAACTCTGGGCCACGGTCGCAATGGGTTAGTGCTCTGTCAGTGAGTTATGCCCCTTGCCATCATATAGTAAATAGCTCTGCAGCTTTTATTTTACCATCTTGTCCTTCATTAAAGACGTTTTAGCCATGAGCATAGCACTAATGAAAAAGAAATCTTTTCCTCTTATTCTTTGTATATTGGATTGATAATCCCAGTGGGCAATTACTCTCTCTATAGAATAAAACTTTGCCTATTGAGGCTGGAGAGATGGCTCAGCAGGTATATGATGCTTTCAAAACAATCACAATGGCCAGAGTTCAGATCTGAGGACTCACATAACAGTCCACACACCCTGCCCGCTCCTGTAACCCAAGTCTACGAGGGGAAGGGACGGGAGGATCACCAGCTTGCTAGCTTCTGGCCTAGCCAAGAAAAGGCAAGTGTCAGGTTCAAAGAGAGACGGTGCTTCAAAGGAATGCGTGAAGAGTGATAGAGGAGCCACCAGCTAGCCTAGTCTTGTCCGTGTGCATGCATAGGCTTGTGCACCTGAATTTACATGTGTTGCATATGCCACACTCTCACACACATGTTGCAGAATGTTATTTTCAGGTGTGTGACTTTTGTTTATGCTGCATTTGTTTAACTCTGTGGAGCTGTGTTACTGTGCCTGTCTAAAACACCTGATGGTCTAATAAAGAGCAGAATGGCCAATAGTGAGGCAGGAGCAAGGACAGGCAGGGCTGGCAGGCAGAGAGAATAAATAGGAGGAGAAATCTGGGAGAAAAAAGGAGCAAGAGAACAAGGAGAGGAGGATGTCAGGGGCTAGCCATAGAGTAAGAAGAAAGTAAGATACACAGAAGAAAAAGACAAAGCCCAGAGGCAAAAGGTGGATGGAATAATTTAAGATAAGAAAAGCTGGCAAGAAACTAGCCAAGCTAAGGCAGAGCATTCATAACTAAGATTAAGTCTCCACTGTGATTTATTTGGGAGCTGGGTGGTGGGCCCCTCAAAGAGCTGAAGAGCAAAAGACAATGCACACACACACACATGCATGCACACACAAAACAAAAACACAAAATGTGATTATTTTGCTATCCCAATGGAGCAGAGAGAGCCTTTAAACAATTTTCCAAATAAAATTTCTGAAAATGCTTCTCATTCATATTGACTAAACTAGCAAAGAAAAACAGAAATTTTTGTTTTTCTATTCAAGGTCACTTGAAGTCTTATGATTTGATGTGAGATTCCCCTCTGTATGCTGTGATTACCATTGATAAATAAAGGAACTGCTTTGGACCTATAGTAGAGCTATAGGGGAACAGAGCTAGGCAGGAAAACTAAGCTGAATGCTGGGAGAGAGAAGGCGCAGTCAGAGAGAAGCCATGGAGCCGGTAAGCCACAGCCATGTGGTGATACACAGATTAAGAGAAATGGATTAAATTAATATGTAAGAGTTAGCCAATAAGAAGTTAGAGCTAATAGGCCAAGCAGTGATTTAATTAATACAGTTTCTGTGTGATTATTTCTGGGCTAAGTGGCCAGGAACCAATAAGGAGCCTGCTGCTACAGTGATTTTGTCCCATTCAGGCTAACAGGTAAACATCTAAGAGTTATGCCCTAAACTTGAGCCTGGGAAAAGGTAATAACAACAAGAAAATAAACTTCTTAGAACTAAATTACTATGGAGATTGTTTAACTTAAAAATTGGTGTCGCTGCCACCTCGACCAGCAAGGACGGCGCAACACCGGAACTCTTCTTGCACGCAGTTTTTATTCAGGACCTTTTACAAATCGCTTCTCTTCTTCTCTCGCTTCTCTCCCAGGGCAAGCCCCTCCCAGCCCTTAAGTAGGCCTGGGCCGCCAACCCTGGATTGCCACGTAGGCACTGTCCATAGGTACACACACACACACACACACACACACACACACACACACACACACACGCGCGTGCGCAAGCATCTTGCGATCATCAGGTGAGAAACGCAAGAGCCTGACCATCTCCAAATAGGGGGTTGTTTACCCCGGAGAGCACTCGCTTTCGGGATGGGGGGGCCAGAAGCCAGCACCATTTTCAAGGTGTGGCTCCACACAGCTCTCCACAGCTCCCTTTTTTGTTTTGCAAAGCAGCAGGAGAGAGTAGAGGTCTGATCTCTGTCAAAAATGAAGCATGTACTATTGTCTATCCAGGTGTCCTCCACCCAGAAAACACTAGACCCGCTTGGTGCCCTTTTTTACAGAGGTGGGACATAGGCACCGACCCAGGTGCAATCAGACTTGCTCCCCTTGAGGTAGATGTAATTACCCTCAATTGCAGTGCGCAAGCCTCGCATCCTGTGCTTACATCTCTTTTAAAGTAGTTAACCAAGCTTGAGGGGACTGTCCTGCTTCAATAACCACGAAGGCTTGTATGATCAGGGCTGCATTGCGACATTGTGAGGTTCTCATGCGACAAATGCACCACAGACATACCAGGGAGGCAAGCACCATTAGGCCTGTCAGGGCTCCTATTCCCGCCTACTCCTTAAAATAACTAAAAGTCCGTTTCAGCATATTGAGAAAGGCATTAGCAGTAGGTAATTCCAGCCGTGTGGCGTTCAGGGAAATGATCTGGTTGGTCAAGGTGTCCATCAGGTTCTTGTCCACTTTTCCTGGAGGTATTTGCTCAGCTGCCAGCTCAGGTTACCGTTCTGTGTAAAATTCTCAGCCAGTCTGGAAGTAATACATAAAGAAGAGAGGGAATGAATACATCCTATACTGGTTAAGGTTACTAAATCATCCACTTGCTCTTTCAAGTGATCTACTCTTTGGTTTACTGTCAAAATGCCAGCTTTTAAATGACCATTGATGGATTTCAAAGTGGTCATTGTGGAGGCTGTTCTCTCCACGATTTCATTAACTGTCTCTGCAATCTGAGTTGTTGCAGCCATGGCAACAGCAGCTGTCGTGGCAGCCGCAGCAGACACAGCAATTGCAGAGACTAGGGCTGCTGTTATCCCAAAGTCTCATTTTGTTCTGAGCAAATGAGCAATTGGGAAGGTACCGGTATCAACTCTGACTGGGATGGGAACATATGTGGGAACTCTCATCACCACAGCTGTGTTATAAGTACCATCCCAGCATTGACTTGCGAGGCAAGTTGCCTTGGAGGTATTGCAATAGATCACATCCTCTGTGGCATTGGTAATATTGGTCAGCAAAAAGAAGAAGGGTGCCTTTAAGCACACTCGACTGGCAGGAACAATAAGATTGTTCATCATTTTGTTTATAGTGACATTTGAAAGAACGCCCTTCGCATCTCTGCTGGCAGAGATGTTAAGTAGCCGAACAGTCAGATCACGAAGGGCAGCAAAAGGCTCTAGGGATGAAAAGGCCCCTCTTTCATGAGAAAGAATCCATTGAAACCAGGGCCAGGTATTTTTCTTATTGGTTTTCTGATCAGTCCGATTAGCAAGATTAAAGGAATATCTTCCTAAAGGAGGGGTAAATTCAAAACCTGGTGCAATCTGTTTTGACCTATGATCTGGGTTTTGACATGGTGTCCAATGAGGAGGGTACCCTAAATTAGGGGCACAATAAGGTAACACTTGTCGCGCGGTGGAATTCTCTAATCCAAAGCGTGAACTTGAAAAGGCTGAAGCCCTTCCATCAACATTAACAGGGTAGTGATACTTGTGGCATTACCACCGTTTTTACCGCTGCCTGTGCCTGAGGAAGCACCCATATTTATTGTTCGCAGTGCTTCCGTGAGCATGGCGAGAGGAACATGATTATCGGTCAGTGGGTCAAGCCAATTACCCACCGAGCCATTCTTCAACCATATACATGGGTTAGAATTATTTTCAAGAGAAAAACATAAAGCTCCTTTAAGAGGAACATCAGTTGCATTATACATAGCCATGCTAGGGTCTAAATTTACGCAGGGTAAGCCTAATTCACAACTAGTGGAAAAAAAGACTGGTAAAACCTTTGATGTAGAATGAACAGGTATAGGAATTGGCCATGCTTTTGCTATGGCCCACAATATTTGTTCATTGGCCTGGATCAGCAACAGGGACATCACCATCAGTAGGATCACAGTCGGAGGCTTCATCTTGCTTGTCGTTCCTCTGCACTTGTACTTTTCTCACCAAGCGCTCCGGTACCCAAATAGGGTCCAAATGATCCTGTGGAAAAACACAGACAGAACCTCATGCCCATGCCAGCATGGGATCAGGGCCATGCCAGACCCCTGTCAGAGCATCCTTCCAACGCACCAAGCCTTTGGAGGGACCAGACCAATTGGAATGCCTGTCCGCAGCTGATTGGGCGGAGCAATCCAAATTTAAAAAGTTCAAGGTAAATAAGGTTAAGGAAAGTCTATTCTTAGGGGATTGTGCATGTCCTATTCCCCCTTTTTGTTTTTGAAGCATCACTTTCAAGGACCTGTGGGCACGTTTTACAATGTCTTGTCCTTGTGAATTATAGGACAGGCCATGTACCAACTGCACACCCATATGTTGGCAGAATGATGTGAATTTTTGTCCTGTATAGTCAGGCCCATTATCTGTTTTAAGTTGAGAAGGTTTACCCCATGCTGCCCAAGCCTCTAGGCAGTGGGCAATAACATGGTTGGCCTTTTCTCCAATCATAGGTGTGGCATGGATAATGCCAGAACAAGTGTCCACTGAAACATGTACATACTTTAGGGTTCCAAATTCTGAAATATGAGTAACATCCATCTGCCAAACCTTTTGAGGTAAGAGACCTCGAGAATTCACTCCAAGCGTAGGAGGATGGTGATGTACCACACAGCTTAGACAGTCAACAACTATCTTATGTGCATCAGCACGAGAGAGGGCAAATTTATGCTGTAAGGTTTTGGCATTGACATGATATTCTTTATGAAATTTTTGGGCCCTTTGTAGGGCAGATGCAAGAAACATCCATTTTTGTCTGGTGCATAAATCGACCTTGTTGTTACCTGCAGCCATGGGTCCTGGCAAACATGTATGGGCACGAATGTGCTGTGCAAAGAAAAGGTGTTTCCGCTGACAAATCAGCAACTGCAACTGAACAAACAATGAATGCACCGGACTGGAGGCTTTTATAGGTCCAGCGCACTCAAGGTGCCTGAGAGCATTTACCACATAACAAGAATCAGAGACTAAATTAAATGGGAAAGGGCAAGACTTAAACACCTTAATCACAATCAATAATTCTACTTGTTGAGGAGCTCCAGGAGAAAATTGATGTTTAACAGGTTCTGCGGAGTCCACCATGTAAGCACCATAGCCAGTTTTAGATCCATCTGTAAATTTAACGCTGGCTCCTGGAATGGGCCGTAAGGCAGTGATTTTTGGAAAGACTACTGGATGTTCTTTTAAAAAGTTTAACAGTGGATGCTTAGGAAAGTGACAATTGATGCTCCCAGAATAGGAGCACCATAAAATAGCCCAATCATCACTAGTGGCACATAAAATATTAATTTGATTAGTATTATATGGGGTGACTACTACATCTGGTGCAACTCCAAAATGTTGTTGGCAAGTTTGAATGCCTTGCTGAGCAAGCGAAACGACAGCAATGTTGTACCTTTTCAGGGGCTATAGATAATCCCCTTTTCTTCAAGTTATTTGCTAGGACAGCATAAGTTTCCTGCAGCACAGGCTCCTTCCTTGCAGCTAAAAGAATGTCGTCCATATAATGAAGGCATCTTATTTCAGGAAATTGACTTCTGACTGAGTCTAGGGCGGTTGACACAAAAATCTGACACAACGTAGGACTATTGGCCATACCTTGTGGCAATATAGTCCATTGGTACCTTTTATCTGGTTCCTCATGGTTGATGGAAGGCAAAGTAAATGCAAATCTATCGCTATCCAGGGTATTTAATGGAATGGAGAAAAAACAGTCCTTTATATCTACAACTATAATGGGCCAGTCTGCTGGTAAAGCTGATAAAAGTGGAAGGCCACGTTGGATGGGTCCCATGACTTTCATCTGTTCATTAAAGGCCCTCAGATCATGCAAGAGCCTCCATTTACCAGACTTCTTCTTAATGATAAATATAGGGGTATTCCATGGAGAAAGAGAAGGTTTGATATGTCCTGCTTCTAATTGTTCCTGTGCTGCTTGCAATTTTTCAGAAGAAAGTGGCCACTGAGGAACCCATACTGGCTTTTCTGTTTTCCAGGAAATAGGAATTCCATCCCCAGTGGCCCCTAGGAAAAACCCAGGCGCTTCCTCTTTTCTCTAGGCTTTGTCTTAACAGGCTCTTTGTGTCCTTGAAGAAATTTTCCTAGTCCATAATTAGGGTGACTTCCCATCTCTCATCATGTATTGGGCAGTATTGGAATATTCATTGCTTAATTTAAACCCCATATCTTTTAATAAATTTCTACCCCATAAAGATACAGGAAGCTCTAATACATATGGTTGTATTGTTCCAGAATGACCCTCATTGTCTTTCCACTGTAAACAGCTAGCACTCATATTGGGAGCACTGGAATATCCCAGGCCTTGTAAAGTACAAGGCCATCCTTTTGGCCAGTCCTTACTGGCTACAATACTTCTGTCTGCTCCAGTGTCCAACAGACCCATAATCTGTACTCCATTAATGGTCAGTTGTAATGTAGGTCTTTGGTCAAGGTCTAATGACAAAAATGTGAGATCAGCTCCAGACGAGACGAAACCTTTGTCTCCCCTTTCCACCTCCCTAGCAGGGTGTTGTTCATGCATGCTTGGGAGAATAACAAACTGAGCTATTCTATCTCCTGGGGATATTGCTGAGATGCCTTTTGGCGACTCCACCATAATCTTAACAACACCTGTATAATCCGGGTCAATTATCCCTGGGTGAATTCGTAGACCTCTTAGGGTAGTAGATGATCTCCCTATTAATAGCCCCACCGTGCCAGGCTGAAGAGGGCCTTGAAAATCAGAGTCCACTGTTTGAACTCCCATTTGGGGAGTTAGTGCGAGTCTGGCGGTGGCACAGAGGTTCAATCCTGCTGAACCTGCAGTGGCTCTCCGCGGTCCTTGGGGTGTCTGAAAGTTGGCCACTGTTCGTGGCTCTCTATCCCTCTCTGTGTCTCCATTGCCCCATATATTTGCGGGCCCTGAGGCTGGGGGCCCTGCCGTCCATTTTTTGGCCTAGCATCAAGAGGCCATCCATCAATATCTTTCACTGATCTGCACTCATTGGCCCAATGCCTCCCTTTTTTACATCTGGGGCACACCCCGGGGCCAAGTCGCGACTCTTGTGCTACTGCTGGCATGCTGCTAGGTGGTGCTCCACTCCGCTGAGGGCAATTGCGTTTTAAATGCCCTTGCTTGCTGCAGTGGTAGCAGGCCCCATTAGCGGAACTTCCGCCTCTAGTCAGCCTCAGTACTGCCGTAGCAAGGCCTGCGTTTGTCAATGGCCCTCCCAGTTCCCTACATACTCTCATCCAATGCTCTATTCCTCTATGTTTATGTGGGGTAATGGCGGCTCTGCATTCTTTTGTACACTGTTCATAAATCAATTGTTTTAGCATGGGCAGAGCAGAGTTCAAATCCTCAAATATCCTACCTGCAGCCTCCATTATTCGTGCCACAAAAATCAGAAAAAGGCTCAGTAGGGCCTTGAATAATTTTTGTTAAATTTCCTCTCACCTCTCCTTTGTTAGGTACTGCCTTCCAGGCTCGAATGGTGATAGCATTAATTTGCTCATACACCTGATTTGGATATCCATTTTGATTATTAGCAAATTTGCCTTGTCCTAGCAGCATGTCTGCATCCCAGACAGCCTGGGGTCCTCCAGCGGCCTGATTTATAGTGGCCTGTGCATGTGCAAACTCAAATAGGAAAGCTTTCCATTCTAAATACTGTCCAGGGGACAAACAAGCTTTGGCAACATTTGCCCAATCAGTGGGTGTCATAGCAAATCTGGTTAAAGATTCCACCTGGGCCATGGTAAAGGAGGCTGTAATGCCATATGTCCGGACAGATTCAGCTAGATTCTTAACTGTTTTAAAATCCAATAATTCATGGTATCTATTTCCCTACTGATCCTGGAAGACTGGAAAAGCCGCCATTATTCTTGTCCCTCCTTGAGTTATCATTTCTGTTCTGACCTCTCTCCATACTGCAGGATTAAAGGAATTTCCTCCAGCGGGTGTAAAAGGGCCTCCTGCCGCAGCCCCTCTAGTCTCCACATAGGGAGGAGGAGCCGTGGGAGTGGGATCCCTTTCAGTATTATGTTTATAGCCTTTCCTCATTCTCCTTTTACGGCAGTTTTATCCGTTTAAAGGCTTTTCGAGCTGCCTCTATGGCCTCTCGATCATCCTCACTCTCACTACTTCTCTCGGACTGATTGACAGTAGGGCTATCAGATTCATCTAATTCGGAAAGGCTGGGATATAATTTTTCTCTCCCTTTTCCAGGATCCTTGCCTGAATGTGTTTTTTCAGATGTTGCCTTTTCAGATCTTTCCTCTTGTAGCCCTTCCAATGCCGCCCGTCCATTTTCCACCGCTGCACTGCATCTCTGATCACTCAGGCAGCTTTGTACCAGCTTCCAAACCGGTCTAACCCCGCCTTTCAATGTTCCCTGCTCGAATGCAAAATCGAGATCTCTACCTAACTTATCCCACAACGGTAAGTTGAGATGCCCCAAGGTTGCAAACCAAGGAGCAGCCCTACCTACCTCCCCTAAAAATTGTTCAAGGGTGCTCCTTTTCAGTTTTAAATTCTTGGAGCGTAGCAGCTCATTAAGAGCTAAGAAAATTGGGTGCGAAGATGAAGCGCCCATAACTAACCTTTCAGTTTCACTTTGAACCCATCCGCTGTGGTCGCGGCTCTACTGTCCAGCTCTCCCTTTTGACAGGTGAGAGTAAATAACCCACTCTTGATGCGAATCCCCACTGACCTGAGGACTTTTTCCGGTGCACCCCCTGACTGCTACAAGTTCTGGGCTCCGTGGAGAGAAAGTGGACGAAATTCCCGTACGTCACTTGTTCCCGTAATGCTCTCGGGTTTCAGGACCAATTGTTGCTGCCACCTCGACCAGCAAGGACAGCGCGACACCGGAACTCTTCTTGCACGCATTTTTTATTCAGGACCTTTTACAAATCGCTTCTCTTCTTCTCTCGCTTCTCTCCCAGGGCAAGCCCCTCCCAGCCCTTAAGTAGGCCTGGGCCGCCAACCCTGGATTGCCACGCAGGCACTGTCCATAGGTACACACACACACACACACACACACACACACATACACACACAAGCATCTTGTGATCATCGGGTGAGAAATGCAAGAGCCTGACCATCTCCAAATAGGGGGTTGTTTACCCCGGAGAGCACTCGCTTTCGAGATGGGGGGGGGGGGATGGAAGCCAGCGCCATTTTCAAGGTGCGGCTCCATGCAGCTCTCCACAAATTGGTTCATAGCCTTCAGAAGATTATTTTAGATGCTCATTTGTCTCGTTTTGTAAGAGATACAGTACGTTAGATTCTCTTTAATGAACTCATAAATTTAATTTTGGGTGTATGTGTCTGTGTGTGTGGTCAGAGGACAGCATTTGGGAGTCTGTTCTCTCCTATCATGGATTCCAGCGATGGCCTCTGTTGTCAGGATTGTATATTTAATGCTTTTACCCACTGAACCAACTCATCAGTCCCTCCTCTAGTGATTAGAATTTTAAAATAAAAGTTATGTATCTTTTGGAATATGTGTTTGCGTGTGTGTCCACATGGTAAAATCCCCTAAAGAATTCTATTCTAATTGGCTTATGAGTAAAGGGGCACTCACATAAATAAATTTTGGAAAGTAACCTGAATTACTTCTAGTTCATACAACCTAAGTAGACCTTTGTTGAGCAACAAAAATGAAGACATTCTCATAACTGCTAGCACACGTTTATTTACAAGTGCATTTTCCCCATTACATTGTGTGTGTGTGTGTGTGTGTGTGTGTGTGTGTAGGTCAGAAAATAACTTGTGGAGTCAGCTCTCTCCTTCATCCATGTGGGTGTTGAACCCAGGTGGGCAGGCCAGTGGAGCCATCTCCCTGGACCTCGCCATTGGGCAGACAGACAGGGTTATGTGTATTTTATGTGCATGTGAGTTGCTTTTCCTTAGGGTGACGGCACACCTGTAGAACAATTTGGAAAGGGTCTATTCCAGAATGCACGGTGTTCATGGGAGCAGCAGCTTTGACTTCTCACTCCGCAGGATGTGGTGGCAAACGACTTTAGTCCCAGCGCTCAGGGGGCAGAGGCAGGTGGATCTCTGTGAGTCTGAAGATAGCCTGGCCTACAAGATGAATTCCAGGTCAGCCAGGGTGACACAGAGAGACCCTATCTTGAAAACAAACAAACAAACAACAGCATTAAAGACTTCTCACTTCATGGTGGATCAGGAAGCAGAAAGAGCTGAACAGGAGCCAGGTAGTCTTCTCCTGGGTCTCCTGGCCTCCTTCTCCCCCTCCCCTCTTCCTTTCCTCCTCCTTTCTTCCTCCTCTCATTCCTAATCTTGAGACAATGCAGCCCTGGCCAGCTTAGGAGTTAGTATATAGATCCTGAGTGCTGGGATTAAAAGTGTGCCCACACAACACCACTGGAGCCAGGTTTTCTCAATAAAAATTTCTTTTCCTAGTAAAAAAAATTGCAGTGCTTCAGTGGTAAAGCAGACTCCAGAGACTATTAAACTTTCCTAAATGCATGGTCCAGTAACTTTAATTAGTGCCTTATTAAACTGTTTATTAATGTTTTCTGTACTTCTGACAATGATTTTTAAGTTACAGTAATTGTGAAATAGTCTTATTTAAATGAAACTAAATGTTGAAATCAATTTGATACATTTTTATAAAGAGAAAAGAATTGCAACGGTTTTGATAGTCAGTCATGAAGTCTGTTTTTGTTCTCCTGCCTGTGTTCTGAAGCGTTTTCCTGCTTTATGGTCTTCACTAACTGACCTCTGTCTGTCTGTCTGTCTCTGTCTTTCTGAGACAAGTCTCTTTATTAGCCCTAGCTGTCCTAAAACTTACTGTGCAGACCAGGCTGGCCTCTGCAGACTCAGTGCTGGGCCTAAAGGCACGTACCGCCACACCCACCTCCTGTTTAAACAGCAGCTCCGTGTCCCGGCTCTGTGGCAATGCTTATTGGCCATCCCATAAAATTATAAAAGGGATCAAGGGTCCAGGAAACATTTAATTTCTCAACTTGAGTTATCAGCTGCAATTAGGGGAAAGGTCTTTGCAAGTACCCAAGCAGGCGACTTAAAGATAAGCGTTTTGAGGAGTGAGTCAAGAGAGGTGGACACCAGGCTGTCACCAGGATGACAAGACTTTGCACACAGTGGCAGTGGTCATTTTGAAAACTGTGCCTTCCATTTCAATAAATTATCCTTAGTCAAGGCAGCCTTCCTATTGTGTTCGGCTCTCAAATGTCCTCCAAAGGCCACGTGCTAAAGACTGTCTGTGGCACTATTGGGAGGTGAGGCAACCTTCAGGCAGCAGGAGCCTGCTGGGAGGAAGAAGTGACACCACAGGGAGTATGCCCTTGAGGGAGATTTGCCCTCCTCTCACTCTGCTTCCCAAGCTGCCTAGCAAGGGGAAGCAATGGTCTGCCACACATCCTGCAGTGGTGTTCTGTATAAACATCTCTGCTGGTTTTTTTTTTTTTTGAGAAATTGTGTAGCTGTAAAATGTTTTCAAAATTAAAAGTTTAGATCCTCAGATCCTCTGTGGTAGTTTATTCTTAGAGCTGGCCGACTTTTATTCTGTCTTTCTATGTTTTGCAGAGGAGGCTTCAAAGTAGACAGTTTGTGGTGGTCTAGCTTGCCCTCTATCTACTGAAATACAGCTTTTTAAAAGGTGGAGGTTTCAAAATCCTCACACTTAGCTTTAAGTATAGTCAGCTTCGCGTGCCTGTGCCAAACCATCTAAGCTACTCAGCTTATTAGTACAGGGAGAAAGGGAGAAAGACGATTTTAGCTCCTGGCTTCAGAGGTCTCATTCCTAGGTAGTTTGGCTCTGGGCCTGTGGCAAGGCAGAACGCCACCTAAGTTTCAATTCCATGACTGGAATTTTCACACAGATGACTGAATTTTACATTTAGTTCAGTCTTCTGTAGGAACTATTCTGAACAACTCGCCACCTGGTCTCTTTCGATCCGCTGCCTTTGATTGACGTTTCTAACCACGCCTCTTTTGACACATGGCCAGCACTTTGCCCTACTTGGCAGCTAGGAGCTGACCTCTCCCTCGTGCTTCAAGAAATTTCAGTTCTCCAGTGTTCTTCCTCATGTGTACCTAGCGGGAAACAAATGTCTCAACCCCAGTTCAGACAATGAAGTTTCTCTATCTTGGCGGCATGAGTTCCGACCCAGACGCCAGATTCAGCAGCTCAGCCTTTCCCACACTGAGTTCAGAACCCCGTGTTGCTTAGTCATGGTGACTTGCAGAGACAGAGAGAAGCCCCCTGGGAGTGTCCTGAGCAGAAGTAGCCAGAGAAATGCTGTTCTACCTCAGAAAACCTATTCTGTCTATTCACAAAGCCCTGGCCCTAGTTAGGGACACAGAAATTCCTGCTCGGGGTTAATTCGGGAGACAGGCTGTCTGTCATCTGTGTAGTCCAGCCATCTCACTGGGTACCTAGAATCGGTGGACTAGAATTTGTGTGAGGCTGAATGTCAGTCTGAGGCTGTAGCCGAGTTCAGCAAGAAGACGGTTGAAGCAAAGAGGGATATTTAAAAGGGTTTTGTAAATGAGCTTATCACAAAAGCATGAGCAACTGCTATGTAGAAACAGAGACCAAAGTTAAAAGATTAGAGTCTAAGTTGTGAAGTTGGGAATAGAAAAATAAAAGGCAGACAAGGTCAAGAGCTAATAATGTAGAAGCCAGAGATGGACAGAGAAGGGCTTCAACCACCCCGACGAGGCAAGAAGTGCATGAACAGCTAGTTGATTATTGTACAACGAGGCCTCGGGTCTGAGAGTTCGCTCTAAAAGGTAGCTGCTGCCAGATGGAGGAACTTAACTTGCAAAGAGCTTTGCTGGTTAGTATATCCCTCAGCACAGAGGCAGAAATACATAGCTAGGCAGAACGCAGAAAGCCACCTTCTCCTGTCCTTGCCTGTGACTCTCCATGCCATGAAGCTACGTACGGCTGCTCGCACCTGAGAGAGAAGCTGCTGAGGAGGTGACCCAGGTCTTGCCGTTCACAGCACCTTCGCAGGGGAGCGCTGGTTCTAGGAGCTGCAGGAAAGGTAAGTGTGCTGCGCAGGTATCACCCACACCTTTCCACAGACAGGGGCAGCTGTGGGGGATATGCATCTCGGACATCCCAGGAGGCTAGCCCTGCTACTAATTGACAGAAATCAGGGGTGTTGACTCTCAGTAGACAGTAAAGGAAAAGACTCACGGTAAATCTATGAGCTGACCACATGACCTCAAAACAAAGAGAACATGGGTTAAGTGGCTAGCCTACCCCACCATGGCTACCAACACACAGCAGTATTCTCCTTGGTCACCTCCTATTTAGTTCAGAGTTGGGACAGACTGGAATAGGTCATTTTTTTTTAGAAGGCACACTTAGAATTTAGTTAGCTACAGCTAGCTGCATTAGAAGCAACACACACCAGTGGGCGACAATGCCTTGCCTGTGTGGCCCCAGGGGAGGAGTTTCAGCGGAAGCCAGTATGCCTGCCAACGCGGGCCCAGCTTAGCTGTCTCCTGGCCAGCTACAAGTCCTTTTATTTTTCTATTCCCAACTTCAGGTTAGACTCTAACCTTTTAACTTTGGTCTCTGTTTCTACATAGCAGTTGCTCATGCTTTTGTGATAAGTTCATTTACAAAACCCTTTTAAATATCCCTCTTTGCTTCAACTGTCTTCTTGCTGAACTCGGCTACCGCCTCAAACTGACATTTCAGCTGAGTTGGAAACCACCAATTCCCTGCTTGGTGTTAGGACAGATTTAACCTGTTAGCCTGTTGAATCATTCTGAGAAAACCTTTCCGTTAAGGACAATTAATTACATATCTTGATAGGGAGCTGGAAGAGTGCAGAGTGGTGGCCCAGACCGGTGTTCCCAGCATTTGGAAGGTGAAGGCAGAAGGATCAGGAGTTCTAGGCCGTCCTCAATAACATAGCAAGAGCAAGGGCAGCTTGAGCCAGGTGGAACATTCTGGAAACAACCACCACCTGTGACTTGATCTTTTGGGGGCGAGGCCCTGGCAGTGGCACCAGGACCTCTCCCAGGTGCCCATTCCTTATGGTGGGATACTTTGCTCAGAGTTGATGCAGGGAGGAGGGGTTTGGTCCCGCCTCACCTTTGTTGATTCCCCAAGGAAGGCTTTACCCACTCTGAGGAGTGGAGGGAGGAGCGGTGAAAAGGGGGGAAGCGTGAGGTGGGGGAGAAGGCAAGGGAGGGGGAATTGGAGATGGTATGAAAAATTAAATTAACCCTCCCCCGTCATCACCGCCCCACCCCACTACTTGGAAGGTAATTAAGGAACAGAATCGGTCTACCCGAGAAGGTCTGATCTCTACAGAAGTAGCTCCAGGTAACGCAACATGTAGAGAAAGGCTGAGTCTGGAAATGGTTTGGTGAGGGCATAAAGAAAAGTAAGGCTTGTAGTCCTGTTTCTCATGGATTACCAGAATTACAGTCTCCTGGGATGCTTTGACACAATCCAGAGTTTTTGGAACGATGTCTTTTTCAGTCTTTCTTGTATACATTATTACAGCTCTCACCAGGGTGCAAAACAAGATTAATCATTAGTCATCTCCCGCACTATAGTATCTAACACCGCTAGAGGGCAGAGCACAGAGGCTGCCATCAAAGAGCCCCTAAAGGTTTAAAGCTGTCCCAGAAGGTCCTGGGAGGCCTGAAGCACCAAGACAAAGACAGAATCTGAAGCAACACACGAATTTACCGCCCAGAACCGGATGGCTCCTGTAATTGTCCTGGAGCCTGTGGCAGGCTGCCTCTGGGACCAGCCGGTGCAAGTGGCGGTGCGCGGCCTGGCCCCCGAACAGCCCGTCACGCTGCGCGCATCCCTGCGCGACGAGAAAGGCGCCCTCTTCCGCGCCCACGCGCGCTACCGCGCCGACGCCCACGGCGAGGTGGACCTGACGCGCGCGCCCGCGCTGGGCGGCAGCTTCGCGGGACTCGAGCCCATGGGGCTGCTCTGGGCCATGGAGCCCGATCGGCCATTCTGGCGCTTGATCAAGCGCGACGTGCAGACGCCCTTCGTGGTGGAGCTGGAGGTGCTGGACGGCCACGAGCCCGATGGCGGGCGGCTGCTGGCGCGGGCGGTGCACGAGCGTCACTTCATGGCTTCCGGGGTGCGGCGCGTGCCCGTGCGCGAGGGCCGTGTGCGCGCCACGCTCTTCCTGCCTCCAGGTGAGCAGTCCTCCTTTGGGGAGCCAGGGATGCTTCAGGGGTGCAGTGATTGGGTCTCTTCTTGCCACACTATCCACGGGGCCCTTAGAGATCAGTGGCCCCTGGAAAAGCCTTTCTGACTTGGCTCCCTGACTGGGGTGAGTTCTGAACTGAAGGTCATCTCAGGAGCAGCTTCTCAAGTTGTTTTAGGCAGGCAGAGACCCAAGAACAGGAAATCTTCTCTGTGATAATAAGACCCGCCGGTGGTTGAGCACCAGTTCACCTTTGGCACTGACTGCTCTGGAACAGTCTTTCAGACAAGGTTGGCGAGCTCAAGCGCTGGCGAACTTTCTAACCTGCAGAACTTGAGTTCTCCGAGTCCAGAAACTGAAAGCATGAATGTGCAGGGCCATGGAGCTTTGTTTCTTGGATGATGCTGAGGTAACTTTCCTAGAGAGAGACAGAGCCACAGTTTTGAAAGGGACTTCAGTTCAGCGACTCACAGAGAGCTGCCCTAGGGGATTAGGTCAATCATTTCTCGTCCCTTTGAAATGCGGACAGAAATGGCAGTTTAGTGAAGGTCTGAGGACAAGGACGTGACACTTCTTATACAACAGTTAAAACTTAGTTTTGCATGTTCGAGTGGCTTGGAAGTGATGTTGAAAACAGAGAAAGTGGTTCCTTAGGTAAAATCTTGAAAATGCTTTGATGTGTTTACTTCTTTACGTATTTAAGTAGTAATAAGCAAAAATTCAAGAACTCAAAGATTTCTATAATAAAAGGTCTCTCTTTTGTGGGAGGTTATTATCACCGGCCTCATGGCCAGTTGTGTTTCCCTCCCAATCAGAACTCTGGTTTTAAAGTTCAGATTTTCCTGAGGACCATGGAATGCTTCCTTCTGAGGTTCACCACCATTGTGAAAATCCCTCTTCTCCCTTCTGTATACTTCTGACAGCTTGTCATTGGTAGGCTGTCCTCATTCTCCCCATTGCCTGACAGTCCCCTGCGATTGCCCGCCATCCCTGTCATACTGGATTCTGACCCTGTTTGGCAAACTCATATCTGTATCTGTGAAACATTGCAAGCCACCGAGTTCAGCTCCACTTTGGAAAACTGCCAGAATGCCCTTTGATTGTGGCAGTACCACGTCCAGGGTACTCTGTGGCTCAAATCATTGAGTGTGTTTGTGGCATCTAAGGGAACAGCTCAGGCCAGGTGGTGGTGGCACACGCCTTTAATGTCTGTACTCTGGAGGCAGAGGCACACGGATCTCTGTGAGTTTGAGGTCAGCCTGGTCTACAAGAGCTCGTTCAAGCGAGGCCCCAAACCTACAGAGAAACCCTGTCTCAAAAAAATACTAAATTAAACTAAAATAAAAAAGATATCAAGACATTTGGAAACTAAATCTGCAAAAAAGGGTTGGTTGTTTCTGTTTTTCTTTCTAAGGAAATGGACCCTTTCCTGGGATCATAGACCTTTTTGGACTTGGAGGTGGCCTTCTGGAGTATCGGGCTAGTCTCTTGGCTGGGAAGGGCTTTGCTGTCCTGGCTCTGGCTTATTATAACTACGATGACCTCCCCAAGCGCATGGATATCTTTCACCTGGAGTACTTTGAGGAGGCCGTGAACTACCTGCTCAGTCACCCTCAGGTTTGCTGTTAGAATATTTCAGTTTAAAATCTAAATGCCTCCTTGAGTCAAAGATGGATTTGTAACCCAGTAGCTTGAACCATTATAACAACCAATATTGAGTCTTGTCCAAATCCACACAGCAAAATATATTTAACTGGGATGATCTCAGGGGACATGAAAAAGTTGGTACAAAGAAGTTTATATCTCTCATAGGGTGACCCATCATCTCAGATTGCTGCAGGGGAGAGGGTTACCGCTAGCCAAGTCCATTTCCCACTGAAACTGAGGTAGTCAAGACAAATCATGAGTGTTTATCACCTCAGCCTTGTCATAATCTTATGCCTGTGATTTTGTGTCCAGCCTCCAGGGTTGTTATGAGCATTAAATGACTCGTACTTGAGAAGCTCTTGGCATATGCTAAGTTTATATCCATCCCGTCAGCAACGACTAGGGAGTGTAGACACTGTGCGGACAGGCAGAGGAGACAAGGCCATGTCTACACAAGAGCATGGACAGCGTGGAGACAGGAATGGAGAGCTAGGGGAGCGGTAAAGCAACGGTGAAAGTCCATGACTGTGAAGTCACAGAACGGAGAGGGAACGGTTGTAACGAAATAAAGGGGACAAGCCTCATTCTGAAGACTCAAACCTCATCTGCTGCTATTTGTCTAGATCGGGTTAGACACTTCAGTACCCATCACTACTTATGAGCCAGACCATAAATGCAGAGAGAAATTACTAGGGATCCAGAAGTTTCCAAAGCACCTTATGTTGATTCTGTTTTGTTTCTATACACCTGAATATGATTTTATACACACAAATATACCAGGCAAAGAGCAGAACAGCGATTTAATAATCTCAAGCAAGGCTTGACCTCTGATTTCTCACTGGAGTAGCATGTAGACTCTGAACTTCTCAGATGCCGAATGATCCTACCAAAATCAGGATGGTAAAGTCACACTCAGGTTCAGGGCCACTGTCCTACCTTTATGTGGGCTCAGACTCCTTCTTTCTATCTGTGTCTTTTTTAGGTAAAAGGTCCAGGAATTGGGCTACTTGGGATTTCCAAAGGGGGTGAACTTGGCCTTGCTATGACCTCCTTCCTGAAGGGCATCAAAGCTGCTGTCTTCATCAATGGCTCTATGGTCGCTGTTGGGAACACCATAAGCTACAAGGATGAGACTATCCCCCCTGTGTCTATTCTGAGAGGTCAAGCCAAAGTGACCAAAGGTGGCCTCTTGGATGTTGTGGAAAGGCTTCAAAGCCCTTTGGTAGAGACGAAGAGCATCATCCCTGTGGAAAGGTCTGACACCACCTTCCTGTT
The DNA here is from genome assembly GCF_982192425.1 of Myodes glareolus. Classification (NCBI taxonomy): domain Eukaryota; kingdom Metazoa; phylum Chordata; class Mammalia; order Rodentia; family Cricetidae; genus Myodes; species Myodes glareolus. The sequence goes on along the minus strand of NC_142036.1, from coordinate 41,968,340 downwards.
CCTGGTGGGTCAGGATGACCACAACTGGAAAAGCGAATTCTATGCCAATGAGATCTCCAAGCGCTTACAGGCCCATGGGAAGGAGAAGCCCCAGGTCATCTGCTACCCAGAAGCGGGACACTATATTGAGCCCCCTTACTTCCCCCTGTGCAAGGCTGGCATGCACGTCATGGTGGGTGCTAATATCATCTTTGGAGGGGAGCCCAAGCCTCATGCCATGGCCCAGGTGGATGCGTGGCAGCAACTGCAGACTTTCTTCCACAAACACCTGGGTGCTGAAGAGAGGACGATCCCAGCAAAACTGTGATTTTTATTTAAGTTTTATTTAACATCTCTAAGGCAGGTCTCTCCTGGGAATAGCTTCCACTCTGAGTGTGTGTGTGCATTTGTTTATCTTTTATATAAATGTAGAGGTTCTCCCCCCATTTTTCATTCGTCTGGGAGGGGAGTGACTGCGCAGGAAGCAGAAGGAGTGGACAAGCTGACCTCCTGCCATGGCCCAGTCTGCAGGGGACAAGAGCTCCAGCTCTGAAAGAGAGGCCGAGTCACCGTCGCCGTCCTGGAGGTCAGGATGTTTGCTGAATGGCTGATTAAATAAATGACTACTACTGTTTAAACCGTTATCAGTAGGGGCTGGAAAGATGGCTCAGCAGTAAAGAGCACACTCTGTTCTCATAGGACTTATGTTTGGTTCCAGCGCCTGAACCAAGCAGCTTACAACTGACTATAACTCCAGCTCCAAGAGACCCAGAGCTCTCTTCTGATCTCCTTGAGTACCCGAGTACCTGTACCCACACAACACACACACAAATAAAAATAATAAAAATACTTAGTTTTGAAAATATAAGCAATGATCTTCTTCTGTTTTGACTCTGTTTGTGAATCGCACTGACTGCAGATATAAACATGCGGACCTTCTCATGCCGTCACCTCTTCACAGCACACCACAGTTACTAAGACAGCATTCATGCTGCAGTGCACATTCTACATAATCTACAAGTAGATAAGTCATGTGTATGTCGTCTGAAAGTAGTATTCTCTATGAGACATGTTAGCCACTGCAGATTTGGAATCTGTAGTGATCCTAGCAATTCCTTATCAATACCTGCAGATAACTCTCACATCAAATGTGTTCTGATATCAGATGTGTGTTTCTTCTTTTAAGATGTAAGTACTGCTGTGGTCCCGCCGCAGCCTGGGCTCAGGTCCTGAGACGGGGAAGGGGCATCGGCACAAAGAAATGAAATGTCCAACTACCAAGTTTCACACAAGTGATCGGCCCTCAAAGCTCACGCTATCTTTATTTAATCTTCAAAAACAAACATGTTCCCACCCTCCTTGATTAACCTCCAGAAAAAATCCTAATATGTCTTCCATCTTTTACATCAAAACAACTTTTAAGCCAGAAAACAATGCTCAGTATTTTGTTAGATTGGCCAAATATTGAGCCAGACACATCTTGTCCTTATAAAGATCAAAGGTGATAGGTACACATAAAAGGACACAGACACACACTTTCTAGAACTACAGTATCATTCAAAACTTAACCAAGCATATTTACAGAAATAGGGGTGCGCTGCCATTAGCTGCTTGCATACAGTAGCTTGTCCTTCTCTAACTGTCCCCTGGCCTACAAAAGGGTCCTGCATGCCTAAGCCTCTCTATAAGGAACCTGAGAGGCATCAGTTCCCTAAGATTTTAGGAGAAAATGTTGGAGAAAAGAAATGGGGTTTCCAGGACTGATCACATCTGCCATATGTATGATTGATAAAGTGAACTATAAACCGACAAGAGAGTCACCAATATTGGAGAGAAATGAGTGTGTGGTCTGCAGGGACCCAGCAGTACTGTGCGCTGTCCCAGGGTCTTGCCTTGAAGAAACCCATTGAACAAGCGTTCCTTCATATGCTGATCCAAATCCAGACCACACAGCTCCCAACATGTACTGTCTTAGCTATTAACTATTAAGAAACTAAAATAATTAAAGGAAATTCACTTTACATCTTTTCTTTCTTTTGGGTAAATGAGGATCTTTCTTCTGAGAAACAAATTATGTTAGGTTTCTGTTTATACACTGAACATTTAAGATTTTGTTGCTTCAAAATTTCATAAAGTATTACTAAGCTTAATTACACAAGTAATTTTAACAATGATAAATATGTTTATAGTAATGATATCACTAGATACAAATAGTTCCCATACAATAAGCAATTCTTGAGCCCTTACCTTCACGATCCTCCTATGTCAGTCTCTGGAGTGCTGGGATTGTTGGCCCGTGCCACCATGTCTCCCTCCTCTAGTTCTGTTCCCGCCCCACACCAATTTTTTCTTTATGTTTTTGTGTGTGTCTGGTACCCTCAGAGGCCAGAGCAGAACTCAGATACCCTGGAACAGGGTTGTAAGCTGTCTGTAGAGGCTAGGAAGTGAATCTAGGTCCTCAGCAAGAGTTCTTAACTACTTAGCCACCTCTCCAGCGCCACCTAGTGTACTTTTTTATTTAATTTAATTTTTTTATGTATGAGTGTTGTGCCTATATGAATATCTGCACCATGTGCCTCTGGAGGCAAGAAAAAGGCATTGGAGCATTTGCAACTAGAGCTGCCAACTAGGTCCTGGGAATCAAACCAGGGTCCCCTGAAAGAGCAGCCAATGCTCTTAACCGTTGAACCATCTCTCCAACCCTGGTCATCTTTGGTTTTGTTTGGTTGACACTGGAGCTCTCTAATCTTGAGTGTTCTGGAACTCTCTATGTAGACTAGTCTGGCCTGGAACTCACAGAGATCCACTTCTGTCTCCTGAGAGCTAGGGTTAGAGTGTGTGCCACCATCCCTGGCTCCTGGTGATCCATTGTAAGTAAGCAGTTTCTGATGGTTTTTCCAATTAAAATTCAAAAATAGGGGTTGAAGAGATGGATCAGTGGTTAAGAGCACTTCCTGCTTTTCCAGATAATGGGAGTTTGGTTCCCATCACCCATGTTGGGGGCTCCGTGAGTTCAAGGCCAGACTGATCTACATAGTGAGTTCTAGACCAGCCAGGGCTACATATTGAGGCCCTGTCTCAAAAAAAAAAATAAACAAAAAAATTGGAAAAGGTAGGCTCAGGGACTCTGTGGTGGGAATATTCAAGTGTATTCTAATAAGGAATATGCTATATGAGAGATGGCGTTACATTGGCATTAAATGTATTTCATTGGACAGAAGAGGATGCACCTTTAAGGTCTGTGAGAAAGGGGTGACATGATATATACTTACAGACATTGTGGAGGCATTTTCTCAATTGAGGTTTCCTCCTCTCCAATGATGCTAGCTTGTGTCAAGTTGATAGAACTGTTGCCAGGGCAACTGACCCCTTGTCAACTTGACACACTGCACATCACTCTTCCATTGGAACATTTCCTCTCCCATTTGTCCCCCAGATGACATGTTAATATTGATATCACAGTATAAAACAGAAACAGCTTTAAAAGCCCTTAAAACAAGCCGGGCGGTGGTGGCGCACGCCTTTAATCCCAGCACTCGGGAGGCAGAGGCAGGTGGATCTCTGTGAGTTCGAGGCCAGCCTGGTCTACAAGAGCTAGTTCCAGGACAGGCACCAAAAACTACAGAGAAACCCTGTCTCAAAAATCAAAAAAAAAAAAAAAAAGCCCTTAAAACTCCAAACGCATTAAATGTTCAGTCTCTTTAAAATATTCAATCTCGTAAAACGTTCAGTCTCTCAGCTGTGGGCTCCTGTACAAATAAAAATTAAGTTAAACATTTTCTTCAGGAGGGAATAACCGGGGCACAGTCACAATCTGAACAAACAAAACCAAACTCCCAACAGTGTGAACAACTCAATACCCCACTGTCCGGGATTCACTCACGGTTTTCTGGGCTCCTCCATGGGTTCAGGTCACTTCCGGCTCTGCTCTCCGCAGCACACAACTCACCATCTCGGCCTGGCCGGCTCTACTCCACGGCTGCTGCTGTTCTGGTGGTCACCCCTTGCTTCTGGTGTTTGCAGATCTGCTGGGGTCCCTTCCTGCAACTGGGCTACACTTTCACCAATAGCCTTTCCTGGGAACTCTTCAGGGACACCAGCCCTTCCTGACACACAGTGCCAAGCCTCAGCCTCTCTCCATGACCCCTGCATGGCCTTAAACCCAGTACCAACCGGATGACTCTTAGACATCTGCTGAGTTAGCTGTCAGTATAAGAACAACTGTGGTCATATCTAGCACATCGCTGCTGTGTGGTGTTTCTCAGGAAACATTTTCCAGAAGATTTCACCTCAACAATGCTGGCCTCTTCTTAATCAATCCTAACTTAATCTTCTTAATCCGATCTACTTTCCCCGCTGACCAGCATCAAGTATCCCAACAAAGCAAAGGTTTCATTAAAATCTAAATAACGTATGTCATAAAGTCATCTTGTGGGGTGGAAAGACGGAGAAGTTCATAAGAGAATTTGCTGCTCTTGGAAAACACCAGGGCCAGTTCCTAGCACCCACATTAGATGACCACCTATAACTCAGGTTTCAGGGAATCCATTGCCCTCGTCCGGCCTCTGGAAGGACATGTACACTCATTTACACACACACACACACACACACACACACACACTCCAAATCTTTGTAAAAACACAGTTTACACCGGACAGTGTTGGGGCATGCCTTTAATCCCAATACTCGGGAGGCAGGGCCGACAAAGTGAGTTCCAGGATAGCCATGGCTGTTGCACAGGGAAACTCTATCCTGAAAAACCAACCAACCAAATAAACAAACAGAAAACCCACATCTTGCAATTTTGTTTAAAAGAGAAAATTCGTTAAGCTGCAGCAAAGCTTTCTGGAATAAGCACCCTGGCACCAGTGAGAGAGGAGGGAAGATGTCACCGTGGGGACAGCCAGGACAGCTCCTGAAAGAGTTCCCGCTCTGATCCCAATGTATTCTTTTTATATTCCAAAACCACAACGTGGGGCAGTTGTTAGCCTGTGTTTACAGAAGCCCAGCAGGCCCTCAAGAGCAAGGGCCATTGCTTCAGCTGTTTCTCCTGGCCATTCTGTTCCAGGCAGCAAGTGAAGTCATGCTTGACCAACAGGCAGCGCAAGCAGGGCTTTAAGTAAATCAATAAATAAGTCAATAAAAGAGTATCCGATCATTGGCCTTTTCTACCTTATTCTCTCTGCTTCGTTTTGTTTGTTAGCATGTGGGCTGTGGGATTCCTGTGTCTATATTTTTGAAGGCCAGCGGTCAGCCTCGGGTGCTGTTCCTCAAAAGCTCTGTCCTTTGTTTTCTTGAAACGGGGTCTCTCACCGATACCTGATGCTTATTGATCAGGCTAGATTGACAGGAAGTGCCAAGGATCCTCCTGTCTTTATCTCCCTGTGACGAGGCAAGACAATGCCAAGGTTCCTCCATCTTATATTCTTACTGAGGCTATTTCAAGTTTAACAAGAATTTAATCTCCTTGATTGGAGAATCTCGTGAAAAATTACTCACACCTATTCTGGGAACCCAAGATCTGTATGCCCCGGCTAAAGTAGGGTGTTCATGTGGGAACCGCTATAGCTAACCACTCTTAGCTGCAACTGCTTTCTTCTGTGAAGCCCCCATGCAGCTGCGAAGCAAGATGTCAGGATGTGGGTTTGCCTTTAAAAACCCTGTGCCTGGACATTCAGCACAGTTAGGTCCCTGAATACCTGGGTATGGCTCCATCTGCCTGGGATAAAGACTTTCATTTTGATTATAAACAGTATCTGAGTGGTCGTCTCTGGTGGCCTCCCATAGCATACCCAGTGTGGTAAGCACACACTGCACTTAGCTTCTTAGTGTGGGTTCTGGGGATCACACTTGGTTCCCCATGCTTTTGTGCAAGTGTTTTATGGATGGAGCTATTTCCCCAGCCCTGGGAATATTCTTTAAAACATGAAAAAAGTAAGCTAGCTAGTGTACTTTTTACTTAATTATAAAACTTGCTTAATCTTATCCAGCTGTGCTGGCATATATGCCTTTAATCCCAGCACTTAGGAGAAAGAGGTAGGCAGATCTTTGAGTTTGAGGACCATCTGGTCTACATAGTGAGTTCTAGACAGTCAGGCTTACATAGCAAGAGAACCTGCTCCCCCACCAAAAAAAAAAAACTCCAACAAAACCCAGTTAAAGATTTTTAAAAAGAAAAATAAATAAGATTTGTTTAAGGTTTAAGACTTGCTGTATCCCTTGAACAGTGCAGCTCACAGGAACTCTTATAAAAGAAAGCATCTAATTGGGGCCGGCTTAAGGTTCAGAGGTTTAGACCATTATCATCATGGCAGGGGAGCATGGCTACACACAGCAGACATGGTGCTGGAGAAGGAGCTGAGAGTTCTACATCCAGATCCACAGGCAGCAGAAAGAGAGAGACACTGGACCCGGCTTGGCTTCTGAAACCTCAAAGCCTACCTCCAGTGACACACTCCCTCCAACAAGGCCACACCTCCTAATCCTCAGTAGGGCTACTCCCTGATGCCTAAGCATTCAAACTAATATGGGGGCTTTCTTTGTCAAACCAGCATAGCAGGCTTCTCTGACTTGTCCCGGAGTTCCTTTTACAAATCGGTTATATGTAGGGTGTGTAGTGTGTGTTCGAGCATTTGCATGCATGGACATGAATACCTGGGTGTGTAGCGGTGCATGTGCTTCTACACACACAGGTGTGGGCGTCCATGTGGAGACCTGGAATCGACATCGTAGGTCTTCCTCCATCTCTCTTCACTCTGCTTAGTGAGGCAGTGTCTGTGATGAACGCAGAGCGCATTGATTGCAGCTCGTCGAGCTGACCGGCCCGACTTTATACAAGATCTCTAAGGATCTGAACACCATTCCTCGTGCTGGCTCAGCATCGCTTTCCCCTCTCAGCACCTCTTGGGCCCCTCGGGAATCCTCTGTGGTCTATGGTGCAGTCAGTGATTAGGCAGCACCATGGAGATGCTGGGCAGCATCCCCTCTCCTTGCAGTCATGCTCAGCCAAGCATAGGCAAGGCTGCGGGATGAGAAGAGTTAAGCAGAAGTGCTCCTTATCTCCTGAACTAAACTTCCCGGAACTACCCACACTGAAGTTATTGATGCTGATTCAAACTTCTGCAATTGTGAAATGCACAGAGCCAAAAATTATCTTGCACTACCTTTAGCTTCCTTTAAACACTTCTCTGTTTAACCTAACATCCAGCCTGTGACTGTTAGATGAATCCTTTTGGCAACGTACAGACCCCCCAGCGTCCACCCACCACACGTGGCGAGAGCACCATCAGGCAGCATCTGAGGCCAACAGTAGATCATTCCCTTATGTCAGGTAACCTGCCCACCTGATGCCTGCATCAGACTATCTTAAAGAGGGCCTTGGTTCATGACATTCTTTTATTTGTTACCATAAAAACTTAACGGAACTGCTACCATGTTGGCGCAAGGTTTGCAGACAAACGGAATCTGCATTTCTGGGTAGGGATTAATCATAGGGTTCAGGAAAACAAGCAACAAGAAAGCCTTATTTTTTGAGGCGAAGGGCTGCTGTCTGCATGGACACTAGATGCACCTGCGAGTGGCGCCCCATTCCTCTACCCCTTGAGGATCTCAGTGAAGCACCAAGCCTTTTTAGCCACCCCACACACACACCCTTTTAAATGTTGCTATGGTAGCCACAAACTGTTCTTAAATGGCCCAGTCCCTTAAACACCTATTTCCTGCCAAGACTGATAAAACCCAAGACGTACGTCTGAGTTGAGTTGGAAAATCTGTCTTCCTTGGCCGGGGGCTCTCTGGCTGGATGTTATCTTCAGTTAGGACATAAAGCTATCCTTGCAATCCTTTTTCAGATAAGGTCACTGCCTTCTGCAACTCAGTTACTTCCTTGCCATCCATTAATTGACTTCAAGTTGGGTAGTCTGACGCCATAGGCTTGGCTTCAGCTTCTATTTCAGGCTGCATGGGGAAAGTCTAGCAGCCTACCCAGGTAAGGAAGGTTCAAGGCTCAGTTTCTGAGAATAATCATGTTAAAGTATCCTGGGGGTACTTTTGCAAAACTATTGTTATGGGAACAGTGACCTTTTCAAATCAGTATTTGTACGTGTGTTTCAACATCACCTTGGAAAACATAACCATGACTATTGGTTAGTTTATCTGCATACAGGCCAGAGTATCGCATAAAAACTACGGAGTTTCGCATCACGATTGCCAGAGCTCACAAGCAGGACGAAGGGTTCCCTCGTTATCACTGACTCCAGAGGTTGAGAGACTGTGTTCACCACACAGGATTATCATTTTTCACTGTGTTAGGATGATGCCAACTGTAAGCCTGGAGCCCACAGGTCGCAGCTGCTGGGACGAGCCACTGAGCATCGCCGTGCGCGGCCTGGCCCCCGAGCAGCCAGTCACGCTGCGTACCGCCCTGCGCGACGAGACAGGCGAGCTTTTCCGCGCCCACGCGCGCTACCTCGCCGACGCCCAAGGCGAGCTTGACCTGGCATGCTCGCCCGCGCTGGGCGGCAGCTTCGCGGGACTCGAGCCCATGGGGCTGCTCTGGGCCATGGAGCCCGATCGGCCCTTCTGGCGCCTGATCAAGCGCGACGTGCAGACGCCCTTCGTGGTGGAGCTGGAGGTGCTGGACGGCCACGAGCCCGACGGCGGGCGGCTGCTGGCGCGGGCGGTGCACGAGCGTCACTTCATGGCTCCCGGGGTGCAGCGCGTGCCCGTGCGAGAGGGTCGTGTGCGAGCCACGCTCTTCCTGCCTCCAGGTGAGCAGCCCTCCCTCCAGGAGCCAGGGATGCTTCAGGGGTGCAATGACTGGGTCTCTTCTTGCCACACTCTCCACGGGGGCCCTTAGAAATCAGTGACCCCTGAAAAAGCATTTCTGACGTGGCTCTCTGGCTGGGGTGAGTTCTGAACTGAAGATCATCTCAGGAGCAGAATCTAAAGCGGTTTTGGCAGGCAGAGACCCATGAACTGTAAAAAAAACTGGAAATCTCTGTGATAATAAGACCCGCGGGTGGTTGAGCACCGGTTCACTTTGACACTGGCTGCTCTGGAACAGTCTTTCAGACAAGGTTGGCCAGCTCAAGCACTGGCGAACTTTCTAACCTGCAGAACTTGAGTTCTACTCAGAGTCTGGAATCTGAAAGCATGAATGTGTAGGGCCATGGAGCTTTGTTTCTTGGATGATGCTGAGGTAACTTTCCTAGAGTGAAAGAGCTACAGTTTTGAGAGGGACTTCAGTTCAGCGACTCACAGAGAGCTGCCCTAGGGGATTAGGTCAATCATTTCTCGTCCCTTTGAAATGCGGACAGAAATGGCAGTTTAGTGAAGGTCTGAGGACAAGGACGTGACACTTCTTATACAACAGTTAAAACTTAGTTTTGCATGTTCGAGTGGCTTGGAAGTGATGTTGAAAACAGAGAAAGTGGTTCCTTAGGTAAAATCTTGAAAATGCTTTGATGTGTTTACTTCTTTACGTATTTAAGTAGTAATAAGCAAAAATTCCAGAACTCAAAGATTTCTATAATAAAAGGTCTCTCTTTTGTGGGAGGTTATTATCACCGGCCTCATGGCCAGTTGTGTTTCCCTCCCAATCAGAACTCTGGTTTTAAAGTTCAGATTTTCCTGAGGACCATGGAATGCTTCCTTCCAAGGTTCACCACCATTGTGAAAATCCCTCTTCTCCCTTCTGTATACTTCTGACAGCTTGTCATTGGTAGGCTGTCCTCATTCTCCCCATTGCCTGACAGTCCCCTGCGATTGCCAGCCATCCCTGTCATACTGGATTCTGACCCTTTTTGGCGAACTCATATCTGTATCTGTGAAACAATGCAAGCCACCGAGTTCAGCTCTACTTTGGAAAAAGGCCAGAATGCCCTTCGATTGTGAAAGTTTCACGTCCAGGGTACTCTGTGGCTCAAATGATTGAGTGTGTTTGTGGCATCTAAGAAAACAGCTCAGGCCAGGTGGTGGTGGCGCATGCCTTTAATGTCTGTACTCTGGAGGCAGAGGCAGGCAGATCTCTGTGAGTTTGAGGCCAGACTGGTCTACAAGAGCTCGTTTGAGCAAAGCCCCAAAGCTACAGAGAAATCCTGTCTCGAAAAAACTAATATAAAATAAAACAAAAAAGATATCAAGGCATTTGGAAGGTTGTTTTTGTTTTTCTTTCTAAGGAAATGGACCCTTTCCTGGGATCATAGACCTTTTTGGAGTTGGAGGTGGCCTTCGGGAGTATCGAGCAAGTCTGCTGGCTGGGAAGGGCTTTGCTGTCCTGGCTCTGGCTTTTTATAACTACGATGACCTTCCCAAGGGCATGGATATCTTTCACCTGGAGTACTTTGAGGAGGCCATGAACTACCTGCTCAGTCACCCTCAGGTTTGCTGTTAGAGTATTTCAATTTAAAATTTGGGGTCCTAAATGCCTCCTTGAGTCAAAGATGGATTTGTAACCCAGTAGCTTGAACCTTTATAACAACCAATATTGAGTCTTGTCCAAATCCACACAGCAAAATATATTTAACTGGGATGATCTCAGGGGACATGAAAAAGTTGGTACAAAGAAGTTTATATCTCTCATAGGGTGACCCATCATCTCAGATTGCCGCGGGGGAGAGGGTTACCTCTAGCCATGTCCATTTCCCACTGAAACTGAGGTAGTCAAGACACATCATGAGTTTTTATCACCTTAGCCTTGTCATAATCTTATCCCTGTGATTTTGTGTCCAGCCTCCAGGGTTGTTATGAGCATTAAATGACTCGTACTTGAGAAGCTCTTGGCATATGCTAAGTTTATATCCATCCCGTCAGCAACGACTAGGGAGTGTAGACACTGTGCAGACAGGCAGAGGAGACAAGGCCATGTCTACACATGAGCATGGACAGCGTGGAGACAGGAATGGAGAGCTAGGGGAACGGTAAAGCAACGGTGAAAGTCCGTAACTGTGAAGTCGCAGTACGGATAGGGAACGGTTGTAAGGAAATAAAGGGAACAAGCCTCATTCTAAGACTCAAACCTCATCTGCTGCTAATTGTCTAGATCAGGTTAGACACTTCAGTACCCATCACTACTTATGAGCCAGACCATAAATACAGAGAGAAATTAATAGGGATCAGAAGCTTCCAAAGCACCTTATGTTGATTCTGTTTTGTTTATATAGACCTGAATATGATTTTATATACACAAATATACCAGGCAAAGAGGAAAACAGCTATTTAATAATTGCAAACAAGGCTTGACCTCTGATTTCTCACTGGAGTAGCATGTAGAATCTGAGCTTCCCAGATGCCCAATGATCCTACCAAAGTCAGGATGGTAAAGTCACCCTCGGGCTCAGGGCCACATGATGTCCAGGCATGTGTACCACCCACTATCCTGCTTTTCTGTGGGCTCAGTCACCTTCTTTTCTGTCTGTGTCTTTCTCAGGTAAAAGGTCCAGGAATTGGGCTGCTTGGGATTTCCAAAGGGAGTGAACTTGGCCTTGCTATGGCCTCCTTCCTGAAGGGCATCAAGGCTGCTGTCTTCATCAATGGCTCTGTGGTCGCTGTTGGAAACACCATAAGCTACAAGGATGAGACTATCCCTTCTGTGACTTTTCTGACAGATCGAGCCACGATGACCAAAGATGGCCTCGTGGATGTTGTGGAAGTGCTTCAATGCCCTGTGGTAGAGACGCAGAGCATCATCCCTGTGGAAAGGTCTGACACCACCTTCCTGTTCCTGGTGGGTCAGGATGACCACAACTGGAAGAGCGAGTTCTATGCCAATGAGATCTCCAAGCGCTTACAGGCCCATGGGAAGGAGAAGCCCCAGATCATCCTCTACCCAGAAGCAGGGCACTATATTGAGCCCCCTTACTTCCCGCTGTACAAGGCTGGCATGAATATTGTTGTGGGTACTAATGTCACCTATGGGGGAGAGCCCAAGCCTCATGCCATGGCCCAGGTGGATGCGTGGCAGCAACTGCAGACTTTCTTCCACAAACACCTGGGTGCTGAAGAGAGGACGATCCCAGCAAAACTCTGATTTTTATTTAAGTTTTATTTAACATCTCTAAGGCAGGTCCCTCCTGGGAATAGACTCCACTGTGTGTGTGTGTGTGTGTGTGTGTGTGTGTGTGTGTGTGCATTTGTTTATCTGTCATATGAATGTAGAGGTTCTCCCCCCATATTTTTTTATCAGTCTGGGAGGGGAGTGACTGCGCAGGAAGCAGAAGGAGTGGACAAGCTGACCTCCTGCCATGGCCCAGTCTGCAGGGGACAAGAGCTCCAGCTCTGAAAGAGAGGCCGAGTCACCGTCGCCGTCCTGGAGGTCAGGATGTTTGCTGAATGGCTGATTAAAAAATAAATGACTACTACTGTTTAAACCGTTATCAGTAGGGGCTGGAAAGATGGCTCAGCAGTAAAGAGCACACACTGCTCTCATAGGACCGAAGTTTGGTTCCCAGCTCACAACTGACTGTAACTCCAGCTCCAAGAGACCCAGAGCTCTCTTCTGATCTCCTTGAGTACCCGAGTACCTGTACCCACATACAACACACGCACACACACACACACACACACACACACACACACACACACTCAAATAAAAATACTTGGTTTTGAAAGCATAAACCATGGTCTTTGTCTTTGTTTGGCTCTGTTTGTGAATCACACTGACTGCAGATATAAGCGTGCGGACCTTCTCATGCCGTCACCTCTGCACAGCACACCACAGTTACTAAGACAGCATTCATGCTGCAGTGCACATTCTATGTAATCTACAAGTAGATAAGTCATGTGTATGTCGTCTGAAAGTAGTATTCTCTATGAGACATGTTAGCCACTGCAGATTTGGAATCTGTAGTGATCCCAGCAATTTCTTATCAATACCCGTGGATAACTCTCACACCAAATGTGTTCTGATATCAGATGTGTGTTTCTTCTTTTAAGATGTAAGTACTGCTGTGGTCCCGCCGCAGCCTGGACTCAGGTCCTGAGACGGGGAATGGGCCTTGGCACAAAGAAATGAAATGTCCAACTACCAAGTTTCATACAAGTGACCGGCCCTCAAAGCTCAGGCTAGCTTTATTTATTCTTCAAAAACAAACATGTTCCCACCCTCCTTGATTAACCTCCAGAAAAAATCCTAATATGTTTTCCATTTTTTACATCAAAACAACTTTTAACCCAGAAAACAATGCTCCGCATTTGTTAGCTTGGCCACATATTGAGCCAGACACATCTTGTCCTTACAACGCTCAAAGGTGATAGGTACACATAAAAGGACACAGGCACATACTTTCTAGAACTACAATATCATTCAAAACTTAACAACGCATATTTACAGAAATAGGGGTGCGCTGCCATTAGCTGCTTGCATACAGTAGCTTGTCCTTCTCTAACTGTCCCCTGGCCTACAAAAGGGTCCTGCATGCCTAAGCCTCTCTATAAGGAACCTGAGAGGCATCAGTTCCCTAAGATTTTAGGAGAAAATGTTGGAGAAAAGAAATGGGGTTTCCAGGACTGATCACATCTGTCCTATGTATGACTGCTATAGTGAAACTATAAACTGACAAGAGAGTCACTAATATTAGAGAGAAAAGTGTGTGGTGTGTAGGGACCCAGCAGTACTGTGCACTGTCCCAGGGTCTTGCCTTGAACAAACCCATTGAAGAAGCGTTCCTTCATATGCTGATCCAAAGCCAGACCACACAGCTCCCAACAGAATACTGTCTTTGCTATTAACTATTAAGACACTAAAATAATCAAAGGAAATTCAGTTTAATTCTTTCCTTTCTTTTGGATGAATGAGGATTTTGTTTTCTGAGAAATAAATTATGTTAGGTTCCTGTTTATACACAGAACACTAAAGATTTTGTTCTTTCAAAATTTCATAAATTATTATGTAGCTTATTTACACAAGTAATTTTAACAGTGATAAACATGTTCACCATAATGATTTCACTAGATACAAATAGTTCCCAAATAATAAGCAATTCTTGAGCCTTTGAGCTCACGATCCTCCTATTTCAGTCTCTGGGTGCTGGGTTGTTGGCTCGTGCCACCATGTCTCCCTCCTCTAATTTCTCCATCTTGTATCCTCACTGAGGCTATTTCAAGTTTAACTGGAACTTAATCTCCTTGACTGGAGAATCTCATGAAAAATTACTCAAGCCTATTCTGTAAATCCAAGATTTGTATGTCCCTGTTAACGTAGGGCGTTTGTGTGGGAACCCCTATAGCTAACTGTTCTTAGCTGAACTACTTGTTTCTGTGAAGCCCCTATGCAGCTACCAAGCGAGATGCCATGGCGTGGGTCAATTGTCTACATTCTGTCAATTATATTTTAAATAAATACTGATTGGTCAGTAGCCAAGCAGGAAGTATAAGCAGGACAACCAGACAGTAAGGACAGGCGGGTCAATGAGAACAGGAGAATTCTGGGAAGAGGAAAGCTTGGTAGGCAGTCCCGACCCTGTCACAGAAGAATCAAGATGTGACTGCCTCCCTGAAAAAGTACTGAGCCGTGTGGCTAGCATAAATAAGAATAATGGGCTAATATAAGTTATGAGTTAATAAGAAGCCTGAGCTAATGGGCCAATCAGTTTATAGTTAGTTAATGTAGATCTCTGTGTGGTTTCTTTGGGACTTTATGATTGCAGAAACCCGCAGGACAGAAAACTCAGACAACAATGCCAGGATGTGGTTTTGCTGTTAAAAACCCTGTGCCTGGACATTCAACAGTTAGGTCCCTGAATACCTGGGTATGGCTCTATCTGCCTGGAACAAAGACTTTCATTTTGATTATAAACAGTAACTGAGTGGTCGTCTCTGGTGGCCTCCCATAGCATACCCAGTGTGGTAAGCACACACTGTATTTAGCTTCTTAGTGTGGGTTCTGGGGATCACACTTGGTCCCCCATTCTTTTGCAACAAGTGTTTTATGGATGGAGCTATTTCCCCAGCCCTGGGAATATTCTTTAAGATATGAAAAAGGTAAGCTAGCTAGTGTACTTTTTACTTAATTATAAAACTTGCTTAATCTTAGCCAGCTGTCGTGGCATATATGCCTTTAATCCCAGCACTCAGGAGGTAGAGGCAGGCAGATCTTTGAGAGTGAGGTCAATCTGGTCTACATAGTGAGTTCTAGGCAGCCAGGCTTACAAAACAAGAGAACCAGCTCCCCTACAAAAACAAAACAAAACAAAACAAAAACAAAAACAAAAACAAACAAAAACACCAAAAAAACAAAAAACAAAAAAACCCCAACAAAACACAGTTAAAGAATTTTTAAAAGGAAAATAAATAAGATTTGTTTAAGCTTTAAGACTTGTTGTATCCCTTGAACAGTGCAGCTCACAGGAACTCTTAAAAAGAAAGTAAACAGGTAGTACATTGTAAGCAACTTCCAAAACTCTAGAATTGACAGAGACATTTCACAGCCTGGACAGTCACCCAAAGTTCCTCTGTACCGTTGGGGTATACATCTTCAGTCCACTGTCCCAAATTATCCAGCAGACTTTTCCATGAAGCAGGAAATTTCAAAGACAGGTCTACCTATATTGGCAGTTTGCCAGTGACTTTCTTCTGTATCCTGAAGAATGTCTGTAGACTCTTTCATGACGCAGGAACTGTTAAGTATTGTCTCACCTTTAGGCAAGTTCAGCAGTCCTTTCTCTGTGGATCCTGCATGTCTAGTTCATCTAACAAACTCCATAAGGAGCCTCTTCAATGCCCATCTTCCTCTTGAAGTAGATTGGTGCTGCCAGGAGTAGATGTGTCTATCATGAAAAGTACTTAATTTTTAAAACATTTAAATGCCATATACTGAATGTCTCTAAAAGATTTGAAGAATACCTAACTAACTAAAATGTATCTCTATAAATCTAGAAAACGTAACTAACATGACTACAATCTTGACTATTATAGATGACTATTTATTAACCTATATTTCTTAATTATACATTACATTTTCAAATGAACTACACAAACACAATACCTTAATCAAGGGCAGAAATATGCACATACAGTATAACAAAATTTACCTTAAATTTGTATCAATAAACTAAGATCCATACCACAGCAAATTATTCATATATCATATATCATATCTCCCTTAAAATGTAAACAAACATTTAAAAATAATATTTGGGAATATGGGTGTAGTTTTATCTATACTGCTTCCTGCTGATTGGGTGCACTGTTAATCAGGTCTTTTTTTTATTGATTTTTATTGAGCTTTACATTTTCCTCTGCTCGCCTCTCTGCCTCTCCTTCCCCCTTCAATCTTCCCCCAAGGTACCCATGCTCCCAATTTACTCAGGAGATCTTGTTTTTTTTCTACTTCCCGTGTAGATTAGATCTATGTAAGTCTCTCTCAGTGTCCTCAATGTTGTTTAAGTTCTCTGGGATTGTGATTTGTAGGCTGGCTTTCTTTGCTTTATGTTTAAAAACCACATATGAGTGTGTACCTGTGATAATTGTCTTTCTGTGTCTGGGTTGCCTCACTCAAAATAATGTTTTCTAGCTCCATCCATTTTCTGAAAAATTCAAGATGTCGTTATTTTTTCTGCTGTTTAGTACTCCATTGTGTAAATGCACCATATTTTCCATATCCATTCTTCGCTCAAGGGGCATTTAGTGGTTTCCAGGTTCTGGCTATGAAAAACAAAGCTCCTATGAACATAGTTAAGCATGTGCTGTTGTGGCCCGATTGAGCATCCCTCTCTGCTCCAAGGTGTTCCTAGCTTGGTCAAGTGGACAAAAACATACACAGCTGTCTTCTTGGGAGCAGGGACAAGGACGTCTTAGACAGTTTCAGGTTTCTGTAATAACAAAGATGGGCAATTATCCTTGTTATTAAGGTTTAAGACCTTGACAGAAAAAAGGTCCACGTTGGGGAACGTGTAAAGTCCAGATGAGTAGGCAATGTTTGTCTCGAGGGCCAACATGAGCACAGTGTACAGAGGACTAACCATGACATCTTTTACACATGTATGGGATCCAGGTAAAGGGTCATGAGGCATGAAGTCCGTTGGACATAGGACTTACATATAGGCTAAGCACGTGCAGACAGCACAAAACAAAACACCATAGTGTACATTTTTGAAAGAACAGTCCTAAGATTAGTAGCAAGTGTCCATTACTCCACAACCTGATGAAATTCAATTGCAATCTTACACTCTGGAGTCTGAACCTTAGGAATTTGGCGACTGGAGGTGTCATTGGGTGAGAGGACTTTGAAGAGCGAGCCTCAGTCCTGCCAACTCTTCATGGGGCAAAGAGCACCTGAAAAACAGTAGTAGGGAGGGGGTTCCGGATATAACGAAGTCTTAAGCACAGATGCCTTAGTCAAAGTCTGTCTCTATCTTGTTGTTTGCTGGCTCTGCGCTCTCCAACACCCCAAGCCCCACAGCTCAGCCCATCCGGCCGCTAGAGACTCAGGGCTGAAGTGAAGAAGCAAAATGGTGACTTGGCTTCGCACTGTCCGGCGAACAAGCAGGTTGTGTCAATGGGGCTGTAAGAGCAGGGCGCAGCTGTTAGGACCCCTGCCCTTTGGTCCCGGTGGCTGGAGCATCTGGGCCCCTGAGCGGACAAACGCGACGCTGAGCTTGGAGCCCGCTGGCCGCAGCTGCTGGGACGAGCCGCTGAGCATCGCCGTGCGCGGCCTGGCCCCCGAGCAGCCAGTCACGCTGCGCACCGCCCTGCGCGACGAGAAAGGCGCGCTCTTCCGTGCCCACGCGCGCTACCGCGCCGACCCCCACGGCGAGCTGGACCTGGCGCGCGCGCCCGCGCTGGGCGGCAGCTTCGCGGGGCTCGAGCCCATGGGGCTGCTCTGGGCCATGGAGCCCGATCGGCCGCTCTGGCGCCTGATCAAGCGCGACGTGCAGACGCCCTTCGTGGTGGAGCTGGAGGTGCTGGACAGCCACGAGCCCGACTGCGGGCGGCTGCTGGCGCGGGCTGTGCACGAGCGTCACTTCATGGCTCCCGGGGTGCGGCGCGTGCCCGTGCGCGAGGGTCGTGTGCGCGCCACGCTCTTCCTGCCTCCAGGTGAGCAGCCCTCCCTCCAGGAGCCAGGTGCAGGGTCTTGCCCTTTCTTCCCTGTCTACCATTTGTCTCTGGACTTTCTCATTTTCTTACTTCTGTATATCTTACTTTTACTCTGTGGGTGGCCATGTGACTGTCCTTCAAAGTCCTCTTCTCCTAGGTCTTGTTCCTTGATCCTCTTCCCAGATTTGTTCTCCTATTTACTCTCTCTGCCTGCGAACTCTGCCTAGCCTTTCTCCTGCCTCACTATAGACCTTTCAGCTCTTTTTTAGAGCATCAGGTGTTCACAGGGTTAAATAAATATAACATAAAAGAATACAACATATCTTTGCATCATTAAAACAAACGTTCACAACATACAAATATAACACATCTTAAAATAATATTCCACAACAATTCCTAGTGCGGCACGTTTTGATGGCCCCAATATTGCTGCAGAAGATGGAAGGAATGTAAACAGCTCTGGCAAACAGCCTTAAAACAGAATAGCTACATAGTTAGGCAGTAACAAATGGTCTTTGATAGGAGATTAGCAAGATGACTTTCCTTGACTTCCTCATGGGCATCTGTGTTTCCTTCCAATTCTAATAACCTGGTGTGGTAGTTTGAATGTAATTGGTCCCCATAATCTCAGAGGGAGTGGCACTATTAGGAGGTGTGACTTTCTTGGAGTGGGTCGGGACTTGTTGGAGAAAGTGAGGGTGGGCTTTGAAGTTTCCAGTGCTCAGGATACTGCCTAGTAACTTAGTCCACTTCCTGTTGCCTGCAAGATATGGTAGCACATCTCAGTTGGGTGTGGTGGCACATGCGCTTAATCCCCGCACTCGAGAGGCAGGGGCAGGCAGATCTCTATAAATTAGAGGCCAGCTTGGTCTACAGAGTTAGTTCGAGGACAGACAAAGATACACAGAGAAATCCTGTTTCAGGGGAGGGGATAAATGTAGTAGCACAGCTCAGCTCAACTTGCTGCCTGCATGCCACCATGCTCCTCATCATAATGATAATAGATTGAGCATCTGAAACTGTAAACAAGCCACCAATTAAATGTTTTCTTTTTAAGAATTGCCATGGCCGCAGTGTAGCAGGAGAAACTGTAACAAAGACAGATACCTGAAAATTACAAGCTTTGAACTAGAGGGATGGCTCAGTGGTTAAAAGCATGGGTTGCTCTTGTAGGAAGTATGGGTTCAATTCCCAGCACCCTCGTGGTAGCTCACAACTATCTGTAACTCCAGTTATAGGTATCTGACTTTCTCTTCTGGCATCCTTGGGTACCAGACACTCAAGTACTATATATAAGAATGCAAACAAAACATTATTTCACATAAAATAAGAAATCTTTAAAATATTTTTTTAAAAAAATTATAAGCCTTGGGAAAGAATCTACAGACATTACATAAGATATAGAATTCTTTTAAAGATTTTTTTTACAGGTATAGCAATGGTGGACTTTCATTTTATAATAACTGAAAGATTAAATGATCATATTTTTATTACAGGCATCAAAAAGAGATTTCGTTGATTTAAGTAAGAGAACATATTTGAAGGTCATAGATGTGAGAAAGCAATTGATAAGGGTATTGAAAAATAGTAAACTCTCTCTCCCTCTCCTGTCACTCAAAAGCTATGGGCCCCACTGTTGTAATATCCAATGAGGTCTTCTTTCAGAGTAGGAGAAGAGGTTTAGATTTCTATAACTTCCCTCCCTTGCTCCCATTTACATTAGAAAACAAACCTTAAATTCCTTTGAGGACTATTGGCTCTGTTTTTGCTTTTCCTAAGGAAATGGACCCTTTCCTGGGATCATAGACCTTTTCGGAGTTGGAGGAGGCCTTCGGGAGTATCGAGCAAGTCTGCTGGCTGGGAAGGGCTTTGCTGTCCTGGCTCTGGCTTATTATAACTACGATGACCTCCCCAAGGGCATGCACACTATCCACTTGGAGTACTTTGAGGAAGCTGTGAACTACCTGCTTAGTCACCCTCAGGTTGGTTGTTATTTTTGTCTTTTGGTTTAGAAACTGTGTTCCTAAAATATCCACCCATCAAGATAAGATTTTCAACTCAGTTCCTGAGGCGTTGTGAGACAATCAAATCTTCATTTTCAAAGTAGAAATCAAAGCAAGTTTCTGAACTGGGTGATAGTTCAGGGCATTGATTTGTCAGGCAGTTTGATGACAGAATACCTCAGATAGAAGTGAGGTGTTGTGGTGTGCTAGAAAGGGAGCCTCCTGGGACACGGGCACATTCAGCATATAGTGGAAGATACCAGGTTGAACGGGTGACTCAGCCAATAAGATCACTTGCTGATCTTCCAGAGGACCAAAGTATGGTTTCCAGCACCCAGGTCAAGTGGCTCATATTTGCCTGTAACTCAGCTCCAGGAAGTAGGAATCAATCTTCTGGCTTCTGAGTGTAGCTGTGCACACGCAGACATAGGCAGGGAAAAACAAACACACACACACACACACACACACACCACAATTTAAAACAAATCTGGCTTGACTCAGGCATACCATAGAAGAGCTGGGTCTCTTAGTGGCATTATTGTTTTGCATGAGTTTGTCTCCACCCCTTGGTTTTGTTCTGAGCGCTAAATGACTCATAAGTCTCTGTAACAGGACACACCATTAACTGACAAATGTCATTCACTTGGGAAACAATAGAATAGTTAATTGGGGCTACAAGGAAGGAAGAAAAGGGGCAAAGTAGGGATGGCTGTGGAAGAAAGAAAATCAGTGTGAACAAGGATATAAGAGGCCACTCCTGAAGAACAGCAGAAGCGAGAGTTGGCGGGAGGAGCCTCACTGTACACAGGGAGAAAGCTTGCTTACCTGTTAGAGGCAGTAGAACTGCTGTCTGGGAGTTTGTGGTATTGTAAACATTACAATGAAATCCTCCTCACTGGTCCCACATAGACCCATTGACTGGCCCTACAATCATGAAATTATGTAACTTCAGTAATCCTGTCCCCACTCTCCAAAGTCTGTCAGTGGTTTTGAATAAACTTTTTTATTCCACTAAACACACTCTTAAAAAAAAAACAATTCTTAATTTGAATAAGAAATTTTTTTTGTTTAAAGCGTCTTCCCTTCCCCAGTACCTATACATGCATCTTGAACTCTTACTCATAACCAGAATCTTAACTCCGTTTACTGTGATGCTTGCTGGATGATCATAAACACATGTGAATGTAGTGCCTACCACTGTAAATACATCACAGATGAAAAGAAAAAGGTTTTCCTTACATGTCCACATGCTTCCTTTGACAAATTCATGCTTAGGAATGTACCTGTTATTTTTCATTTCAAGCTTCATGTAGACCATGGTGTTGAGAAATACTCCTTTACACTGTGAAGATGTGTTAATGTGACTGGTTTAATAAAAAGTGGAATGGCCAATAACTAGACAGGAAGAGGGTAGGCGGGACTTCTGGGACAGAAGTCAGGGGGAAGAGGAAAGGCAGAGCTGCCAGTCAGACACAGAGGAAGAGATGGGCAGCACAGAAGACAGGTAACCAAGCCATGTAAAACAATGTAGATTAAAAGATATGGCTTCATGTAAGTTATAAAATCTAGTTAGGAAGGAACAAGTCTAAGCTAAGGCTCAGTATTTATAATGAATGAGAAATCTCTGTGTGGTTATTTGGGAGCTGGCAGGTGGGACAGAGAAAGACTAGTTACACTGTGGGACTCAGCACTGAGCCTCATTTACCACTAAGGATTTGAAGAGACCTAATCAACCACCTTTCAAAACCCAGATGGTGCAGAGTGAGAGTCAGGCTCAGGGCCAGCTTCCATCCATAGGCTGGCACCACTAACTGTCCTACCCTCTAGATGCACTCATTCCCTTTCTTTTCTCTGTCTCTTTCTTAGGTCAAGGGACCAGGAATTGGCCTGCTGGGGATTTCCAAAGGGGCTGACCTCTGCCTCTCCATGGCCTCTTTCCTGAAAGGCATCACAGCCGCTGTCATAATCAATGGCTCTATGGCCAATGCTGTTGGAACACTGCACTACAAGGACGAGACCCTGCCCGCTTTGAGCATGAATTTTAATCGGATCAGGGACGCCGAAGATGGCCTTAACGATATTTTGGAAGCCCTGAATTGTCCTTTAGAAGGCCCTGACCAGAAGAGCATCATCCCTGTGGAAAGGTCTGACACCACCTTCCTGTTCCTTGTGGGTCAGGATGACCGCAATTTGAAGAGCGAGTTCTTTGCCAATGAGATCTCCAAGCGCTTACAGGCCCATGGGAAGGAGAAGCCCCAGATCATCCGCTACCCAGAGGCGGGGCACCATATTGAGCCCCCTTACTTCCCTTGGTTCAAGGCTTCCTTCCATACCACTTTTAACATGATAGTCGTTTTTGGGGGGGAGCCAAGGGCTCATGCCATGGCCCAGGTGGATGCGTGGCAGCAACTCCAGACTTTCTTCCACAAACACCTGGGTGCTGAAGTGAGGACGATCCCAGCAAAACTGTGATTTTCTGTGAGTAGTGACACTTCTGATGTTGATCCCTCCTGAGAATGGCTGCCACTGTTAGGATGTGTATGTATTTTTGTCTCCTTTTAATAAAGTCTTGAGTTTCCCCACCTCCAAAAGTTTTATGGACTGAGTCCTCATTGGTTTGAGGTCACAGTGGTTCTTACCTTCTTATGGCAATGAAGATTGAGCCCAGGGCTTACACATGGTAGGCTAGCCACTGAGGTATCCCACTCTATCTTAGAGAGTAGCAATTCATTTACTTGTAATTTTTATATATAATATATTGATCATGTTTTCTCCTCCTGCAACTCCTCCCAGTATCTCTCTACCCAACTCTGTTCTCTCTCTCTCTCTCTCTCTCTCTCTTTCTCAACAAAAAAAATGTAAAAACTAAAAATCAAAACAAACATGCAAATGAGAAGTAAGACAAAACATGTCAAAACTAAACAAAAAATACACACACACACACACACACACACACACCAAACAAACAACAAACATGGAGTTCATTTGTGTCAGCCAACTATGCCTGGGAGCTGCCCTGGAGTGTAGCTGACACACAATGACACTCCATTCGAGAAAACTGATTTCTGCTTCTCAGTGCTTGTCAGTTCTAAATAGCTTCTTGGTTAGGAGTGGACTCCATGTCTGCTTTCTCCTCTCATGGCCACCGTCCCGTCTGGCTTGAACCTGTGCAGGACTTCTTTATGCTGCCACAGTCTCTGTGAGTTCATACACATACTAGATGTGTGTGAACATATGATATATGTAGCGAGGAGGCCTAACTTAACATCAGTGCAGCCAGGACAGGCTGCGGAATAACAATGCTGAAACTAAACCTCATCCTTACAATGACCAGGAAAGACCACAGGACTGTACCATGGGGGACCAGTCAGAATTGAGACAAACAAATACCAGAACATTAAGAAGAGTTTACCTAACTTGTATGTAGGTTGCCAATTTCCTTACACCAAAGGCGGTACCAATCCCTGATTGAAAAGACTTCTGCTGCCTCACTCCTACCCGATCAGGAATTCAATCCCCATTTGAATTGAGGATTCCTCTACCCACCCCCAATCCTTTACTCCTTAAAAACCTGGCCATAGCTGAGCTCAGTGCCCTCCCTGATCCAACCTCTGTGTTGTAATGGATGGAGAGAGAGCCCAGCTGGAGCTTGCAATAAAGGCTCATTGCTTTTGCATACGAACTCGGACTCCTGGTTGTCTTTCGGGGGCTCCTGATGGGGGCATAACATGTAGCAGTCCTGCCGTATCTGGAGAACCCTGTTTCCTTGGAGTCATTTAACACATCTGACATTCACAATGTTTTTCTTTAAAACTGTTTTTGATACAGGGTTTCTCCGTGTAGACCCAGCTAGCCTGAGACTCACAGAGATTCAGCTGCCTCTGAGTGCTGGGATTAAAGGTGTGCACCACCACCGCCTGACTGTCTCTTGGAATCTTTCTGCCTCCTCTTCTGCAAAGACCCTGAGCCAGGAGAGGAGGGTTTTCGTGGAGTCGTCCCTTTTAAGGCTGAGTGCTCCAAAGTCTCTCACTCTGCACATTGTTCCTTTCTGTGGTCTTGTGTTAATTCCCATCTACTAATGAAGGCCAAGAGAGGCCCTGCTGCTGTATGGCCTTGGGAACCTTTGATTGCTATTTTCCTTTAGCAGAGCAATAGTATTAGGTCTTCTCTCAGGGAGGGCAACATTTTTTAAGAAACTTAAGAGGATGAAGAGTGTTTTTACCACTAGAATGGAGCCTCAAAATGGGACAGGCTAAAGTCTCATGCAATGACCAACCTTATTCAGAGCATCGGACAGTTTATACTCTGGGGTTAAGAGGAGTCTTGCGAGTAAAGTGTGACAGGGGCAGGCCACAGTGGCAAAGAGATGTGTTTCCGAAGAGGCATATACACAAATGGCAATAGCTGCTTGTATTGAGGAGTCTGAAGCCAACTCACTCCTATCTGTTTTACCTGGGAGGGGCACAAAAGCACATTTCAAGAACAAGTCGGTGTTTTTGAGGAAACTGAGATCACACGAGTCTTGGGGTTTTTTGTGAAGTTTTATCACAAGCCCCCAGAATTCCCCTCACATGGCTCCATTCTTAGATTATATTCCAAAAGAAGTGGTGTATCTCCTACCTGGCACAGCATTCCACTTACAACACTTCAGTTCTGAAGGAAAAAGTGAGTAACATGGACTGGCAGTACCTGCTGCACAGAACAGTTCAATAACTATTTGCTAAATGACTGCTAAGAAATAAGTCTTGCTGGACATGCTGGCACACGCTTTTAATCCCAGCACTTAGGAGACAGAGACAGATGGATCTCTAAGTTCGAGGTCAGCCTGGTCTACAAAGCAAGTCCCATGACAGCCAGAGCCACACAGAGAAACCCTGTCTCAAAAAACTACAGAAAGAGAGAGAGGGAGGGAGGGAGGGAGGCAGGGAGGAAGAAAACTTTACCTACCTTGCAGGACACCATATGCATTGGCCCTTCAAGTCTGTGGGTTCTATGTTTCAGAGTCTAACAACTGTGGATTGAACTATAACAACACTATCTCCACTGATCATACCGGGGCTTTTTGGGTCATCATTCCTAAAACCTTATGCCGTAGTTTAGAACTATTTCAGTTTTTTGTTATCCTTAGGATCATAGCACTCTGGATGTGATTTTTTTTTTCTGTGTATGAGTACATGTTTGTGCACCAGATTTGTGCATGTTGCCCACAGAGGCCAGAAGACAACATCAGATTCCCTGGGACTGGAGTTACAGACAGTTTTGATTCACTGAGGCGCTGCTGGGAACCAAACCTGGGTTCTCTGTGAGAATAGCTAGTACTCTTAACTGCTTAGCCAACTCTTCTAGCACCTGAATGCAATTCTAAAGTATGAAATAATATATTTATATATTGTTGGGAGTCTCCACTCCAGTCTCACTCCTCCCATTCCAGACCCTGCACCTCAGAAAACCCCAGCAAGGGTCAGCTCCTCCCCCAGGTCTGCCCAAGACCATGCCTACAGGGCAGTTAAGACCTGGCTGCCAGACCTGCCAGGTGATCTTCTCTCCCGACTTTCTGAGAGTCGCCCAGGAGTTACTTGCTCTGTTTATTAAACCTGGATTTATTAATTTGGTTTGATTTGACTTATTGCATCAGCAGAAGAACTGGAGATACTTATCTGATACTCATGATAACACAGAAGAATATATCATATGTTATGTACAAATACCACACGATTTTATATGAGGTCCTTGAGCCACTGTAGTTTTTGAGTTCATTCATATAGTAGACAGAAATGACATCAAAAACATCATATTACATTTCAGTTTCTTTTTTAGATTGGTGATACACCAATCATGAGTTAGAAACTAGACTGGGCGGTGTTGGCACATGCCTTTAATCCCAGCCATCAGGAGGCAAAGGCAGGTGGAGCTCTGTGAGTTTGAAGCCAACCTGGTCTACAAGAGTTCCTAGTTCTAAAACAGCTAGGGCTGTTACACAGAGAAACCCTGTCTTGAGCCCCCCACCCCCTAAACAAGAAAAGAGAAAGAAAGAAAAGAAGGAAGGAAGGAAAGAAGGGAGGAAGGAAAAAAGAAAGAAAGAAAGAAAGAAAGAAGGAAGGAAGAAGAAAGAAAGAAAGAAAGAAAGAAAGAAAGAAAGAAAGAAAGAGGGAAGGAGGGAGGGAAAGAGGGAGGAAGGAAGGAAGAAAGGAAGGAAGGAAGAAAGGAAGGAAGGAAGGACGAAAGAAAGAAAGAAAAGCATAAGGCTGGTTAGAATCTAACAAAATGGTGAGGTAGGTCAGTGTGTCAGGCATATACTGTCAAGCCTGATGACCTGAGTATGGCTGAATTCTGCAAACTGACATCTGATCTCTGTAGTACGAATAATAAAAAGCAACTGACAGATATTGGGGTTCAGACTTGACGATCAGAAAAGCTAAGCAACCAGTCACTGGCTCTAACCTCTGCCTCAGACTGAAAATGGGCAAGATCCTGTCTCCACGAATCCTGAAGACTCCACACCCCACACTTGGTATTTCATTCAGTTCCTGACTTGCTTGATATCTTCAATTGTATAGGGGTTCTTCTAGCAAAGAAACTGTGGTACATATAGCTGTTGTTTCAAAGCCGAGAAAGCATTATCTAAGTTAGAACTATACAAATTATTTTAAACATGATAATCATAAAAATATATAGTAATAAGATCATTTTTATATAAAGTTCTTCAATACCTAGATTTTTTTTAAGTCTTTAAATGTATTTAAAACAAATACCTTAATTTATTACTGTTATGGTCTGGTTTCTTAATTACTTTTTTAAAAAGAAATATTATTGGCTGGAGAGATTGCCTAGTGGTTTGAGTTAAGTACTGTTCTAGCAGAGGACCCATGTTCTGTTCCCAGCACACATACAAACTGGTGCCCAGTCCTTTATAACTCTGGCTGTTGAGTGCTCCAATACCTTTGTCTTCAGCAGACACTGGCACCACACACACACACACACACACACACACACACACACACACATATACATATACATACACACACACACATATATATATATATACACCTTCTCATACACATACACATAATTAAAAATCTTAAAAATTAAAAATCAATATGTAGCAGGGCCCCCTCCTTAAAACTCAAGAACTGAGTGTTTCTTACAGTTGTTTAAGGGCTCCAAAACTGACTGACCCATGGGAAATTGGCAAAGCAGTCACCTATATGGACCAGACTCAAGAGGGATGGCCAAGCTTTCCTTCGGAATGGAAGTATGAGTATTTATGAACAACTGATCACTGATCATTGTGGACAGGCCAGCTGCTACATCTTCCTCCCGTCCCCATGTTCATAGTGTGAGACTGCTCCTCTTCGGAGGCCTCCTACAGAGACTACCTAAGCCCTCCCCTTCTGTTGTACCTAACAAACACTCTAGTCCTAGTTTCTGGGTTAGAGGTAGCATTGGAGAACCCCACCTCATCCCAGAGTCATTGTAAGTCTGTTGTGATGATGAGCATTATGTTTAGAGGGTATCTGGTCGTACTGGAAAGGCTTCTAAGAGAGAAAAAAAAGTGTTTTCAGCTTTTTAGCCATGAGATAGTTTCCCCTATCTTGACTGTACCTTACCCAAGATGGATGACTTCCTAGTACAGTTGTACTGTTCTCAAAAACTGATAATTGTTATAAAATATCTCACTGCCTCCACTATTCTTGCAAGGTAATGGGTCACAAGATTAAACATGCTAACTGTTAAGTTCTGTTTTTGCCTGAAATGCTTGCTTGCTTGGATGGCTGAGTCATCTGTTAGTTGTTCGTTACGAAATAGCCCTGCTGTACCCAGACAGGATATGAATTCATTTGACTCTCCAAAATTATAACTTTGTGTGGTTTTCCCTTATAATCCTTGGACTAACAGTAGCTGAGACCTTACCTAGAGAACTCTCTCTAATTTGGTCCTGGCCAGTTTTAGGACTCCGCTGTGGTCCCTAAAGAAATCTAACATTCCAGGCATCCCTTAAGGGCTGTTGAGTTTTACCCTGGAATGCCTGTGGGACCCTGGTTTAGGAGGTACTTTTGTTTATGTTTTGCTTTCATTGGTTAATAAATAAAGAAACTGCCTTGGCCTTTTGATAGGACAGAACTTAGATAGGTGGGAAAAACAGAACTGAATGCTGGGAGGAAGAAAGGCAGAGTCAGAGAAGTCAGGGATCCTCCACCTGAGACGGACGCCAATTAGAATCTTGCCGGTAAGCCACAGCCATGTGGCAAAACATAGATAAATAGTAATGGGTTAAATTAAGATTTAAAAAGTAGCCAATAAGAAACTAGAGCTAATGGGTCAAGCAGCGTTTTAATGAATACAGTTTATGTGTGATTATTTTAGTTTAAGCTAGCCGGGTGGATGAGACAAACTAGCGGGCCCTCTCCCTTTCAACAGGACACTAGTGGCCTTCAGGTGAGATAAGAAGAGGATACTGGTGCTCCTGCTTGGACATATTTAACCACCTGCTTTCTGCCTTTATAAACGAGCTTACTGTTGTGGGACTAGACTGAAGTGGCCTTTTTGTTACTGTACTGTGGGAAAGGGAATCACTGAAGGGAGAGAAACAATTGCTTTGCCCAGCTGTGGATCTCACAGATCACTATAGTGCCCCTTTGATGTTCACCTTGTAAACCTGCTTTTAGCCCCCTTTGGCAGGGGTCCTGTTTGGCTCTAAGGATGCCATCCTTCCACTAGGAGTAAAATGAAATTCATTTAATGTGAATTTCAATTGAGTCCAAGTTTTTGATCTTTCCAATGGTTTTAAACACCATAGACTCCGGGGTTTGGGGAACTCACATTGAAACTCGCATCCAGTCGACAAGGAAAAGCTACCAAGAGGAGCGAGCATATGAAGAATAAAGGTAAAGAAAGAGAGTGCCATTAATTGTCTTAGTTAGGTTTCTATTGCTGTGAAGAGACACCATGACATGGCAACTCTTACAAAGGAAAACCATTTAATTGGGGTGGCTCACTTACAGTTCAGAGGTTCAGTTCATTATCATCATAGTGATATATGGTGGTGTGCAGGCAGACATAGTATTGGAGAAGAAGCCAAGAGTCCTACACCTTGTTGGCAACAGGAAGTAGTCTATGTATCACACTGAGCGATGCTTGAGCACATATGAGACCCCAAATTCTGCCTCCACAGTGACACTCTTCCAACAAGGACACACCTACTTCAACAAAGCCACACCTCTTATTAGTGTCACTTCCTTCGAGGACCATTTTCTATCAAATGACAGTAATTCTCTATCAGATAAAACTTGGGACTAATAGATCTAAAAGATGGATGTTAATACTTTATAAGAGAATTTGGGACAAATAGAATCTAGAGATAAGTTGTAATATGTCAGTGCTTTGAAGGAGATTTTGAGGAACTTGGAATGGTAAAAAAGAGCATTGCACCATGAGTCATGCCCCTGGGCTCTGTGGAGCCCACAAGTGACCAACACGCATTAATGGAGCTCTTACCCACAAGGATCCTGCTTCGATGGCCAAGCAATATAAGGGAGTAACAGACTCAGCATATTGAACTTTTCAGTAGCCTACATTATCAAGCCCAAGTCCATAAATAGGGCTTATGGGAGAAGGACCTGGAACAAAAATGGCTGCATGCACCCCAATCTTAGTAGTGCCAAGTACTATGGCCATTGTCAGCAACTAACAGGGTGGGACAGGAGCATTCAGATACTGCTTGTTGTAGCTAATAGGTTTTCTGTCCCTACTCCCATAATAGGCTTTTTTTCCTGCTGACACAGTAAGTCTGATCAAACTAAACTGAAAAATTCAACAGCACGTATATTTGAACAGAGTACCATTCTTTCGAGCTCTGTGAAGAATTCTGCTGGGATTTTGATGGGCACTGCGTTGAATCTGTAGATTGCTTTTGATAAGACTGCCATTTTAACTATGTTAATTCAGCCTACCCAAGAGCACAGGAGATCCTTTCACTTTCTGGAGACTTCTTCAATTTCTTTCTTCAAAGATTTAAAGTTCTTGTCATACAAGGCTTCCACTTGTTTGGTTAGAGTTACTCCGAGATATTTTATGCTATTTGTGGCTATTGTGAAGGGTGTTGATTCTCTGATTTCTTCCCTAGCCCTTTTATCATCTGTGTACAGGAGGGCTACTGATTTTTTGAGTTAATCTTGAATCTGCTACAATTCAGAAAGTGTTTATTAATTGTAGAAGTTCCTTGGTAGAATTTTTGGGATCACTTATGTAAACTATTATATCATCAGCAAACAGTGAGAGTTTGACTTCTTCTTTTCCAATTTGTATCCCCTTGATCTCCTTTTGGTGTCTTATTGCTCTAGCTAGGACCTCAAGAACTATATTGAATAGATAGGGAGAGAGTGGACAACCTCATCTTGGTCCTGATTTCAGTGGAATCGCTGGGAGTTTCTCTCCATTTAGTTTGATGTTGGCTGTTGGCTTGCTGTATATTGCCTTAACTATGTTTAGGTATGTTCCTTGCATCCCTCCTCTCTCTAAGACCTTTATCATGAAGGGATGTTGTATTTTGTCAAAAGCTTTTTTGCCATCTAATGAGATGATCATGTGGTTTTTATTTTTCAGCTTGTTTATATGGTGGATTATGCTGACAGATTTTCGTATGTTCAACTATCCCTGCATCTGTGGGATTAAGCCGACTTGGTCATGGTAGATGATGGTTCTGATGTGTTCTTGGATTCGATTTGCCAGTATTTTATTTAGTATTTTGGTGTAGGAGTTTCTTTTGTCTATGTGTTGCTTTCATTGGTTGAATAAAGAAACTGCCTTGGCCTTTTGATAGGGAAGAAATTAGATAGGTGGAGTAGACCCGAAGTGAATGCTGGGAAGTAGGGCAATGTGGCAGATGCCATGAAGCTCCTGCCTGAGACTGACTCTGGTATGAATCTTTCCCAGTAAGCCAGTTAACCTCGTGGTTAGAAATGGGCTGAATCAAGATGTGAGATTAGCCAATAATAGGCTAGAGATAATGGGCCAGGCAATAGTTTAATTAATTTAATTTCTGTGTAATCATTTCAGGTATAAGCTAGCCAGGCAGCCGGAACAAGGGGTCCCACTCCTTACAACAGACTGGCGCTCAATGTAGTTGACTAACTCCACGTAAAACCTGAGAGGGCTTGAAAATGAATTCTAGACACAGGAAAAAAAAAAAACAGTTTAAGACAGCTTTTTGCTGTTTGCTGGCAGCGTGCCACAGAGAGATTTTCTTGACTCAGCAATTTTTAAAAAAACCGTGCCATTTTAAAACGAGGCTTCCTGGGCCCTGCCACTGGTGCAAACTCCGGCTATGGAGCATTTGTGGGCCCGGATATTTGTGTGCCCGCTCAGGGTCGGGAACAAAGTACCTCAGACCATGCCTATGGATTGGCGCTCTCTGTCGGGGCAGGTGGCGGGATCAGATCTACTAGGCGTGTACAGGCAAGAGAGCATGGTGGATTCCTGCCGCCATACACAGAGATGTTTACAGGCTTTGCAGTACTCTGCATGGCAGATTAGCTGTAAGTCAGATAAAAGGAGTTTATGTGCTGCATGCTCATTCTCAGAGTTAAAGTGCCTAGCGTGGCCCCTCCCTGGAAGCCCCAGAGCCAGCAGAAATGGTAAGTCCACCATTTTGAAGTTGAAGAGAGGTGGAGCCAACATCCAGAGCAGCCACAACCAAGCTGCTTAACATTTTAAAAGCTCTTCAAGACAGTAGAGAATTACAGATACACAATAGGACAGATTCAGACAGAAGCGACCTCTAAATGGGTCACAATGTTGAATAAATGTATGGAGGCTTGGGAGAGAGAAGAAAAAAAGTATAGAGAGCCATAAAATAAAGTTAATGCTTTAAAAAAAGGGTAAAGTCTTTAAAGAGACAGACTACAGATAATCATAGATTAAAAATAAATAAGCCACGTATAAATGGAAAATTCACAGAGAGTCTGGATTATGAGTATTATTGTTTTCTTTAAATGTTTTGACTGTGAAGGAGAAAGTGCAGAGAGACGTTTCATTGTGTGGGCTGCTAAGCTAAACCAGCATGGATATTATAAAGGTATTATTACTTCAGAATTTGGGTCTAATGATATGATGCTTTGGAAAAGAGCTTATTCTTTTGTTTTCACAGAGGATGAGACCCTATGGATTGCTTCTAGACCAATATGGTATGACAGACCACGTCCTCCAGAAAGGTTGCCGTAAACACCCTCAGAAAATTACTTCATCCAACTGCTGACTGAGATGAACCTAGCACACAGAAAGTTGTCCATTTCCTTTAAGTTTTCCAATTTTGTGGAGTACAGGTTTTCAAAATATGACCTGATGATCCTCTGTATTTCCTCCATGTCTGTTGTTGTGTCCTCCTTTTCATTTCTGATTTTCTTAATTTGGATATTCTCTCTCTCTGCCTTTTGGTTAGTTTGGATAAAGTTTTATCTATTTTGTTGATTTTTTTCAAAGAACAAACTCTTTCTCTCATTGATTCTTTGTATTGTTTCTTTGTTTCTATTTTGTTGATTTCAGCTCTCAATTTGATTATTTCAGGCCATTTAGTTCTCTTAGGTAAGTTTGCTTCTTTTTGTTCTAAAGTTCTCAAATATTCTGTTAATTCACTAGTGTGGGATTTTTCCAGTTTCTTTATGTAGGCGTTTAGTTATGTGAACTTTCTTCTTAACACTGCTTTATAAATTTGGGTATGTTGTGTGGACATTTTCATTGAATTTTAGAACGTTTTTAATTTCTCCCTTTATTTCTTCCTTGACATATTGATGATTTAGGTGAGCACTGTTTAATTTCCATGTGTTTGTGAGTTTTCTTGAATTAGTATTGCTGTTGACTTCTAGTTTTAAACCATGGTGATCTGATAAGGTATGTGGGGTTATTCCAATTACTTTGTATTTGTTGAGGTTTCTTTTGTTACTGAATATGTGGTCAATTTTTGAGAAGGTTCCATGAGGTGCTGAGAAGGTATATTCTTTTCTGTTTGGAAGGAATATTCTATAGATGTCTGTTAAGTCCATTTGAGTCATAACATGTTAGTTCCCTTATTTCTCTCTTCATTTTTTTTTTGTCTGACTGACCTGTCCAGTGGTGAGAGCGGAGTGTTGAAGTCTCCCACTATTAGTGTGTGGGGTTTAATGTATGATTTAAGCTTTAGAAGTGTTTCTTTTACATATGAGGGTGCCCTTGTATTAGGGGCATAGATGTTCAGTATTGAAATTTCCTCTTGATGGATTTTTCCTGTGACTAATATGAAATGACCATCTTTGTCTCTTTGGACTGATTTTAGCTTGAAGTGTATTTTGTTAGATATTGCAATAGCTACACCCGCTTGTTTCTTACGTCCATTAGATTGGTATATTTTTTCCCAACCCTTTACTCTGAGATGATGTCTGTATTTGAGGTTGAGATATGTTTTTTGTATGCAGAAGAAGGATGGATTCTGTTTTCATATCTAATTTGTTAGCCTGTGCGTTTTTATAGGTGAGTTGAGTCCATTTACATTAAGGGATATTAAAATGACCAGGGATTGCTATCTCCTGTCAATTTAGTTTTCATTGTTGGTGATGTTAATTTGTACATTTTACCCTTCTTTGGGAGTTGCTGCTATGAGACCATCAATTGTCTGTGTTTTTGTTGGTGTAGCCAACTTCCTTGGGTTGGAGTTTTCCTTCTAGTATTTTGTGTAGGGCTGGCTTTGTGGCTAGGTATTGGTGAAATCTAGATTTGTCATGGAATATCTTGTTTTGTCCTTCTATGGTGATTGAAAGTTTTCCTATGTATAGTATTCTGGGCTGGCATCTGTGGTCTGTTAATGTCTGTATAATGCTTGACCACGACCTCTGGCTTTCATTGTCTCCAGTGAGAATTCAGGTGAAATTCTGATAGGTCTACCTTTATATGTTACTTGGCCTTTTTCCTTTACAGCGCTTAATATTCTTTCTTTACTCCATATGTTTATTGTTTTGATTATTATGTGGGAGAGGACTTTTTATTTGGATTCAGTCTAGTTGGTATTCTGTGAGCTTCTTGTACCTTCATAGGCATATCTTTCTTTAGGTTGGGAAAGTTTTCTTCTTTGATTTTGTTAAATATATTTTCTGTGCTTTTGAGTTGAACTTCTTCTCCTTCTTCTATACCTGTTCTTCTTAGGTTTAGCCTTATCATGGTGTCCCATATTTCCTGGATACTTTGGGTTAAGCTTTTGTTAGATTTAATGTTTTCTTTAACTGATGAGTCTATTTCCTCTATTGTATCTTCAGCACTCAAGATTCTCTCTTCCATTTCTTATATTCTGTTGTTCATACTTGCATTTGTGGTTCCTGATCGTTTTCTCATGATTTCTGTTTCTATAATTCCCTCAGCTTGTGTTTTCTTTATTGTCTCTATTTCAGTTTTTAAGTCCTGAATAGTTTCTTTCATATGTTTGATTTCTTTCTCTTGATTTTCTTTAAGTGATTTGCTGATGTCTTCCAATATTTTGTTTGTCCTCTATTTCTTTAAGGGAATTTCTCATTTCCTCTTTAAGAGTTTCAAACATTCTCTTGAAGTTGTTTTTTAGGTCATTTTCTTCTGCTTCATCCATATTTGGTTGTTCAGGTCTTGCTGTTGTAGGGTCTTTAGGTTTTACTGGTGCTGTGTTGTTCTTTGCAGTGTTGCATGTGTTCTTACCTTTTCTACTCATCTTTTTCTCTAATAGGTGTGGCTGGGCTGTCTGAGATTCTGTTGAATAATCTTCTCTGTACCATTGAATCTAAAGCTCAGATGGTTGTTCCTCGTGGTACAGTCAGTGTCACAGTTCTAGTTACCCCATTGATTACTCCGTGTTCCTGGAGATAACTCAGTGCTCCTGTGCTTTGCTCTGCTACCTTGGAGTTTGCTGTCTCAGGCCTACTTTGGGCTAGGTTCCCAACTTTGCCCTGCTTCTGTCAATCCTGGTCTGGCTCCCCTCCTGGCTTGGAGTTGGACCTGGAAGATTTCTGGCTCCAGTCTACTGCCTAGGATGTCTCTGGCTTGGGTGCGCCTGGCCCTGCAGAGGACCTACTTACTCCCTCAGAGGTCCCAACTCATGCTCGGATCCACAGAGGTTCCAGGTTCCTGCCTATTCCCTTTGATGTCCCAGACCAATGCCAAGACCCACAGAGGTCCTGGCTCAGGCCTACTCCCTCTGAGGTCACAGACTCATGCCTGGCCCGCCGGCCAAGATCTATGGTTCCTGCTTATTTCCTTGGATGTCCCAGGCTCACTCATGCCCAGACTGGCAGAGGTACTGGCTCAGACCTAGTTCCTGGGAGGTCCTAGACTCACACCTAGACACACCGGGGTCCTGGCTTAGGTCTACTCCCTTGAAGGTCCAAGATTCACGTCTGGACCCTTAGCTGTCTTTAGCTCTGGCTCACTCACTCAGCAGTTACTCCCCTGTACCTGTTCCAGTGGAGATCCTTGACGCTGGATCTGGTTGCTGGCTCAGTCCTGAACTACCAGTGTCCTGAGATTGGATTTACTCTCATGGCTTCTGCTCCCAGTAGAGCTTGTTTCCCAGTTCTGTAATTTGTAACTGGCATCAAGCAATCCTGTTCCCATGTGAGCACTGTCCTCTCTTGACTCTGCATGTCACCTCTGTTTCTCACAGCACTCCTATTAAACTGGATTTTAATTAATTAATGCTTGGGTTTTTTGGGTTTTGTTTTTTTTTTTTTTTTTCTCTTCCAAGACAGGATCTCATTACGTAGCTCTGGTTGTCCTGGAACTCACTCTGTAGATCAACCTGAGCTCCAAATCAGAGATCCACCGGCCTCTGCCTCCCAGTGCTGGGATCTATGGCGTGTGCCATTAAGCCCAGCCTTTTTTAATTTTTGTTAAAGACTGGATCTATGTAGCGATGGCTGGCCGGGAAATTCACAGAGATATGCCTACCATTGTCTCAGGAGTGATAGGATTATAGCCACACAACATGGCTCCTACCTCCACACACACCCCAAAGAGGTAACTCAAGACCAAGGATGGTCCCTCCTATTAGGAGGACTTCTCAAGACTCCCAAACTGTACTCCTTTCTAAATTTCTTCTTTTCTTTCCTTTCCTTTCCTTTCTTTTCCCTTTCTTTCTTTCTTTCTTTTTTCCTTTCTTTCTTTCTTTCTTTCCTTCCTTCCTTCTTTCTTTCTCACCTCTCTCTTTTCTTTTTCCTTCCTTCTTCTTTTCGATCTCTCTTCTCTCTCTCTTAAAATAGATTAACTGGTCTTCAGTATTCTTTTTCTTATTAACTTATTTTACACACATGGTTTTACTGTTACCACCAATCAATCAGGCAACTTTCACAACACCAGGTAGGAGGGTCTAGAGGCCTAAGTTTCCAGTAACAGGCTCAGCCTGTTACTCTGACCTTAGCCACCCAACCCACAGTGTCCTTGTCTTCTGTAAGACTGGAGACCAAACAGAGCAGCTTTGCAGCAGGCCAGGCTAAACTCCAGACTCCCCCTCTCACCAAGGCCTCCGGATCCATCTCCAGCCCTGGCATGACACCTTTGCTGAGCCTGAAGCCAGCAGGCCTCAGCTGCTGGGACGAGCCGCTAAGCATCGCCGTGCGCGGTCTGGCCCCCGAGCAGCCCGTCACGCTGCGCACCGCCCTGCGCGACGAGACAGGCGCGCTCTTCCGTGCCCACGCGCGCTACCGCGCCGACCTCCACGGTGAGCTGGACCTGGCGCGCGAGCCCGCGCTGGGCGGCAGCTTCGCCGGGCTCGAGCCCATGGGGCTGCTTTGGGCCATGGAGCCCGATTGGCCGCTCTGGCGCTTGATTAAGCGCGACGTGCAGACGCCCTTCGTGGTGGAGCTCGAGGTGCAGGACGGCCACGAGCTCGACGGCGGGCGGCTGCTGGCACGGGCAGTGCACGAGCGTCACTTCATGGCTCCCGGGGTGCGGCGCGTGCCCGTGCGCGAGGGCCGTGTGCGCGCCACGCTCTTCCTGCCTCCAGGTGAGCAGCCCTCCGTCCAGGAGCCAGGTGCAGGGTCTTGCCCTTTCTTCCCTGTCTACCATTTGTCTCTGGACTTTCTCATTTTCTTACTCTGTGGGTGGCCATGTGACTGTCTCTCAAAGTCATCTTCTCCTAGTTCTTGCTCCTTGATCCTCTTCCCAGATTTCTCCTCCTATTTATTCTCTCTACCTGCCAACTCTGCCTAGCCTTTCTCCTGCCTCATTATAGACCTTTCAGCTCTTCATTAGAGCATCAGGTGTTCACAGGGTTAGATAAATGTAACATAAAAGAATGCAACATATCTTTGCACAATTAAGACAAACGTTCACAACATACAAATGTAACACATCTTAAAATAATATTCCACAACAATCTCTAGTGCGACACGTTTTGATGGCCCCAATATTGCTGCAGAAGATGGAAGGAATGTAAACAGCTCTGGCAAACAGCCTTAAAACAGAATAGCTACATAGTTATGCAGTAACACGGATAAATCCATCAGCACAGAAGGGTCTTTGATAGGAGATTAGCATGATGACTTTCCTTGACTTCCTCATGGGCATCTGTGTTTCCTTCCAATTCTAATAACCTGGTGTGGTAGTTTGAATGTAACTGGCCCCCATAATCCCTTAGGGAGTGGCACTATTAGGAGGTATGGCTTTCTTGGAGTGGGTCTGGCCTTGTTGGAGGAAGTGGGGGAGGGTTTTGAAGTTTCCATTCCTCAGGATACTGCCTAGTAACTCAATCCACTTCCTGTTGCCTGTAAGATGTTGTAGCACATTTCAGTTGGGTGTGGTGGCACATGCAACTATCCCCACACTTTGGAGGCAGAGGCAGGCAGATCTATGTAAGTTCAAGGCCAGCTTAGTCTACAGAGTTAGTTCTAGGACAGCCAAAGATACACAGAGAAATCTAGTTTGAGAAAAAAAATAATGTAATAGCATAGCACAGCTCAGCTCAGCTCGCTGCCTGCATGCACACCACCATGCTCCCCATCATAATGATAATGGATTGAGCCTCTGAAACTCTAAACAATACACTCAATTAAATGTTTTCTTTTTAAGAGTTGCCATGGCCACGGTGTCTCTTCATAGCAGGAGAAACTATAACTAAGACAGATGCCTTCCTGAAAATTGCAAGTTTTGAACTAGAGGGATGGCTCAGGGGTTAAAAGCATGGGTTGCTCTTGTAGGGGCTATGGGTTCAATTCCCAGCACCCTCGTGGCAGCTCACAACTATCTGTAACTCCAGTTATAGGTATCTGACTATTTCTCCTGGCATCCTTGGGTACCAGGCACTCAAGTACTATATATGAAAGCATGCAAACAAAACATTATTTCACATAAAATAAGAAACCTTTTAAAATATTTTTTAAATATTGCAAGCCTTGGGATAAAATCTACAGACATTACATAAGATATAGAAATCCTTTGAAGATTTAATTTTACAGGTATACCAATGGTGGGCTTTCATATCATAATAGCTGAAAGAGCAAATGATCATATTTTTATTACAAGCATCAAAAAGAGATTTGGGGTGATTTAAGTAAGAGAACATATTAGGTCATAGAAGTGAGAAAGCAATCCATAAGGATGTTGGAAAATAGTAAACTACCTCTCCCTCTCCTGTCACTCAGAAGCTATGGGTCCCTCTATTGTAATATCCAATGAGGTCTTCTCTCAGAGAATAAGAGGAGGTTTGGATTCCTATAACTTCTCTTCCTTGCTCCCATTTACATGAAAAAAACAAATTCTTAAATTCTTTTGAGGACTACTGCCTTTGTTTCTTGCTTTTCCTAAGGAAATGGACCTTTTCCTGGGATCATAGACCTTTTTGGACTTGGAGGTGGCCTTCGGGAGTATCGAGCAAGTCTGCTGGCTGGGAAGGGCTTTGCTGTCCTGGCTCTGGCTTATTATAACTACGATGACCTCCCCAAGGGCATGCGCACTATCCACCTGGAGTACTTTGAGGAAGCTGTGAACTACCTGCTTAGTCACCCTCAGGTTGGTTGTTATTTTTGTCTTTTGGTTTAGAAACTGTGTTCCAAAAATATCAACCCACAAAGATAAGATTTTCAACTCAGTTCCTGAGGTGTTGTGAGACAATCAGATCTTCATTTTCAAAGTAGAAATCAAAGTAAATTTGTGAACTGGGTGATATTTCAGGGCATTGATCTGTCAGGCAGTCTGATGACGAAATACCTCAGATAGAAGTGAGGTGTTGTGGTGTGCTAGAAAGGGAGCCTCCTGGGACACGGGCACATTCAGCATATAATGGAAGATACCAGGTTGAACGGGTGACTCAGCCAATAAGATCACTTTCTGATCTTCCAGAGGACCAAAGTATGGTTTCCAGCACCCAGGTCAACTGGCTCATAATTGCCTGTAACTCAGCTCCAGGAAGTAGGAATCAATCTTCTGGCTTCTGAGTGTAGCTATAAACACACAGACATAGCCAGGGAAACACACACACACACACACACACACACACACACACACAATCTAAAACAATCTGACTTGATTCAGGCATACCACAGAAGAGGTGGGTTTCTTATCCACATTATTGCTATACATAAGTGTGTCTCCACCCCTTGGTTTTGTTCTGAGCGCTAAATGACTCATAAGTCCCTGCAACAGGACCTACCATTAACTGATAAAAGTCATTCACTTGGGATATAATAGAGGAGATAAAGGGAGTTATAAGGGAGGAAGATAAGGGCCAAGGCAAAGATGGCTGTGGAAGAAAGAATATCATTCATTCAGTGTGAACAAGGATATAAGAGGCCACTACTGAAGAACAGCAGAAGTGAGAGTTGGCGGGAGGAGCCTCACTGTGCACAGGGTGAAAGCTTGCTTACCTGTTAGAGGCAGTAGAACTGCTGTCTGGGAGTTTGTGGTATTGTAAACATTACAATGAAAGCCTCCTCACTGGGCCCACATAGACCCATTGCCGGCGCTACAATCATGAAATTGTGTATCTTCAGTAACCCTGTCCCCACTCTCCAAAGCCTGTCAGTGATTTTGAATAAACTGTTTTACCTCCCTAAACACCCTCTTTTAAAAAATAATTCTTAATTTGAATAAATTTTTTTTTGTTGGAAGGATCTCTTCTTCCCCAGTACCTATACATGCATCTTGAACTTTTACTCATGCCAGAATCTTAACTCTGTTTACTGTGATGCTTGCTGGATGATCATATACCCTTGTTAATGTAGTGCACACCACTGTAAATACATCGCATATAAAAAGAAAATGTTGGGGGCTGGAGAGATGGTTCAGTGGTTAAGAGCATTGCCTGCTCTTCCAAAGGTCCTGAGTTCAATTTCCAGCAACCACATGGTAGCTCACAATCATCTGTAATGAGGTCTGATGCCCTCTTCCGGCCTGCAGACATGACATCGTATACATAATAAATAAATAAATAAATATTATATTAAGAAAAATGTTTTCCTTACATGTCCACATGCTTCCTTTGACACATTCATACTTAGGAATGTACCTATTAGTCTTCATTTCAAGCTTCATGTAGACCATGGTGTTGAGAAATACTCCTTTACACTGTGAAGATGTGTTAATGTGACTGGTTTAATAAAAAGTGGAATGGCCAATAACTAGACAGGAAGAGGGTAGGCGGGACTTCTGGGACAGAAGTCAGGGGGAAGAGGAAAGGCAGAGCTGCCAGTCAGACACAGAGGAAGAGATGGGCAGCACAGAAGACAGGTAACCAAGCCATGTAAAACAATGTAGATTAAAAGATATGGCTTCATGTAAGTTATAAGATCTAGTTAGGAAGGAACAAGTTTAAGCTAAGGCTCAGCATTTGTAATGAATGAGAAATCTCTGTGTGGTTATTTGGGAGCTGGCAGGTGGGACAGAGAAAGACTAGTTACACTGTGGGACTTAGCACTGAGCCTATTTACCACTAAGGATTTGAAGAGACCTAATCAACCACCTTTCAAAACCCAGATGGTGCACAGTGAGAGTCAGGCTCAGGGCCAGCTTCCATGCATAAGTTGGCACCACTAACTGTCCTACCCTCTAGATGCACTCATTCCCTTTCTTTTCTCTGTCTCTTTCTTAGGTCAAGGGACCAGGAATTGGCCTGCTGGGGATTTCCAAAGGGGCTGACCTCTGCCTCTCCATGGCCTCTTTCCTGAAAGGCATCACAGCTGCTGTCATAATCAATGGCTCTATGGCCAATGTTGCTGGAACACTGCACTACAAGGACGAGACCCTGCCCGCTTTGCGCATTAACATGAATCGAATCAGGGAGACCAAAGATGGCCTTAAAGATATTTTGGAAGCCCTGAATTGCCCTTTAGAAGGCTCTGACCAGAAGAGCATCATCCCTGTGGAAAGGTCTGACACCACCTTCCTGTTCCTTGTGGGTCAGGATGAC
Source organism: Myodes glareolus (assembly GCF_982192425.1). Lineage (NCBI taxonomy): Eukaryota > Metazoa > Chordata > Mammalia > Rodentia > Cricetidae > Myodes > Myodes glareolus. The sequence continues at coordinate 41,926,940 of NC_142036.1, read as the reverse complement.
CACAACTGGAAGAGCGAGTTCTATGCCAACGAGATCTCCAAGCGCTTACAGGCCCATGGGAAGGAGAAGCCCCAGATCATCCTCTACCCAGAAGCGGGGCACCATATTGAGCCCCCTTACTTCCCTTGGTTCAAGGCTTCCACATATGCCCGTTTTAGCATGCCTGTCCTATCTGGTGGGGAACCCAGGGCTCATGCCATGGCCCAGGTGGATGCGTGGCAGCAACTCCAGACTTTCTTCCACAAACATTTGGGTGCTGAAGTAAGAACAATCCCTGCAAAGCTGTGATTTTCTGTGAGTAGTGACACTTCTGATGTTGATCCCTCCTGAGAATGGCTGCCACTGTTAGGATGTATATGTATTTTTGTCTTTTTTTAATAAAGTCTTGAGTTTCCCCACCCACAAAGGTTTTATGGACTGTGTCCTCATTGGTTTGAGGTCACAGTGGTTCCTACCTTTTTGTGGCAATGAAGACTGAGTCCAGGGCTTACATATGGTAGGCTAGCCACTGAGATATCCCACTCTACCTTAGAGAGTAGCAATTCATTTACTTGTAATTTTTATATATAATATATTGATTATGTTTTCTCCTCCTGCAACTCCTCCCAGAATCTCTCTACCCAACTCTTTTCTCTATCTATCTATCTATCTATCTATCTCTTTCTCAACAAAAAAAAATGTAAAAACTAAAAATCAAAACAAACACGCAAATGAGAAGTAAGACAAAACATGTCAAAACTAAACAAAAAATACACACACACGCACACACCAAACAAACAACAAACATGGAGTTCATTTATGTCAGTCAAGTATGCCTGGGAGCTGCCCTGGAGTGTAGCTGACACACAATGACACTCCATTTGAGAAAACTGATTTCTGCTTCTCAGTGTTTGTCAGTTCTAAATAGCTTCTTGGTTAGGAGTGGACTCCATGTCTGCTTTCCCCTCTCATGACCACCGTCCCGTCTGGCTTAAACCTGTGCAGGACTTCTTTATGCTGCCACAGTCTCTGTGAGTTCATACACATACTAGATGTGTTTGAACATATGATATATGTAGCGAGGAGGCCTAACTTAACATCAGTGCAGCCAGGACAGACTGCGGAATAACAATGCTGAAACTAAACCTCATCCTTACAATGACCAGGAAAGACCACAGGACTGTACCCTTGGGGGAACAGTCAGAATTGAGACAAACAAATACCAGTACATTAAGAAGAACTTACCTAATTTGTATATAGGTTGCCAATTTCCTTACACCAAAGCCGGTACCAATCCCTGATTGAAAAGACTTCTGCTGCCTCACTCCTACCAGGAATCAGGAATTCAATCCCCATTTGAATTGAGGATTCCTCTACCCACCCCCAATCCTTTACTCCTTAAAAACCTGGCCATAGCTGAGCTCAGAGCCCTCCCTGATCCAACCTCTGTGTTGGAATGGATGGAGAGAGAGCCCAGCTGGAGCTCACAATAAAGGCTCGTTGCTTTTGCATAGGAACTCGGACTCCTGGTTGTCTTTCAGGGGCTCCTGATGGGGGCATAACATGTAGCAGTCCTGCCGTATCTGGAGAACACTGTTTCCTTGGAGTCATCTAACACATCTGACATTCACAATGTTTTTCTTTTAATTTTTTTTTTTGAGTCAGGGTTTCTCTGTGTAGACCTGGCTAGTCTCAGACTCAAAGATAATCCAGTTTCCTCTGAGTGCTGGGATTAAAGATGTACACCACCACCACCTGACTGTCTCTTGCAGTCTTTCTGCCTCCTCTTCTGCAAAGACCCTGAGCCAGGAGAGGAGGGTTTTGGTGGAGTTGTCCCTTTTAAGACTGAGTGCTAATGGGCCAAGCAGTGTTTTAATGAATTCAGTTTCTGTGTGATTATTTGAGTGTAAGCTATCCAGGCAAACGTGAGAAACAAGCGGGCCCTCTCCCTTGCAGCAGGACACTAGTGGCCTTCCGGTGAGATAAGAATAGGATACTGGTGCTCCTGCTTGGACATATTTAACCACCTGCTTTCTGCCTTTATAAACGAGCTTACTGTTGTGGGACTAGACTGAAGTGGCCTTTTTGTTACTGTACTGTGGGGAAGGGAATCACTGAGGGGAGAGAAACGATTGTTTTACCCAGCTGTAGATCCCACAGATCAGTATAGTGCCCCTTTGATGTCCACGTTATAAGCCTGCCTTTAGCCCCCTTTGGCAGGGCTTGCTGTTTGGCTCTAAGGATGCCATCCTTCCACTAGGAGTAAAATGAAATTCATTTAATGTGAATTTCAATTGAGTCCAAGTTTTTGATCTTTCCAATGGATTCAAACACAACAATATAGACTCCGGGGCTTTTAGGAACTCACATTGAAACTCGTATCCAGTCGACAAGGGAAAGCTACCAAGAGGAGTGAGCATATGAAGAATAAAGGTAAAGAAAGAGAGTGCCATTAATTGTCTTAGTTAGGTTTCTATTGTTGTGAAGAGACACCGTGACATGGCAACTCTTACAAAGGAAATCCATTTAATTGGGGTAGCTCACTTACAGTTCAGAGGTTCAGTTCATTATCATCATGGTGATATATGGTGGTGTGCAGGCAGACATAGTATTGGAGAAGAAGCCAAGAGTCCTACACCTTGTTGTCAACAGGAAGTAGTCTATGTATCACACTGAGCGATGCTTGAGCACATATGAGACCTCAAATTCTGCCTCCGCAGTGACACTCTTCCAACAAGGACACACCTACTACAACAAAGTCACACCTCTTATTAGTGTCACTTCCTTCGAGGGCCATTTTCTATCAAATCACAGCAATTCTTTCTCTTTCAGATAAAACTTGGGACAAATAGATCTAAAAGATGGATGTTAATACTTTATAAGAGAATTTGGGACAAATAGAATCTAGAGATAAGTTGTGATATGTCAGTGCTTTGAAGGAGATTTTGAGGAACTTGGAATGGTAAAAAAGAGCATTGCACCATGAGTCATGCCCCTGGGCTCTGTGGAGCCCACAAGTGACCAACACGCAATAATGGAGCTCTTACCCACAAGGATCCTGCTTCGATGGCCAAGCAATATAAGGGAGTAACAGACTCAGCATATTGAACTTTTCAGTAGCCTACATTATCAAGCCCAAGTCCATAAATAGGGCTTATGGGAGAAGGACCTGGAACAAAAATGACTGCATGCACCCCAATCTTAGTAGTGCCAAGTACTATGGCCATTGTCAGCAACTAACAGGGTGGGACAGGAGCATTCAGATACTGCTTGTTGTAGCTAATAGGTTTTCTGTCCCTACTCCCATAATAGGCTTTTTTTCCTGCTGACACAGTAAGTCTGATCAAACTAAACTGAAAAATTCAACAGCACGTATATTTGAACAGAGTACCATTCTTTCGAGCTCTGTGAAGAATTCTGCTGGGATTTTGATGGGCACTGCGTTGAATCTGTAGATTGCTTTTGATAAGACTGCCATTTTTACTATGTTAATTCAGCCTACCCAAGAGCACAGGAGATCCTTTCACTTTCTGGAGACTTCTTCAATTTCTTTCTTCAAAGATTTAAAGTTCTTGTCATACAAGGCTTCCACTTGTTTGGTTAGAGTTACTCCGAGATATTTTATGCTATTTGTGGCTATTGTGAAGGGTGTTGATTCTCTGATTTCTTCCCTAGCCCTTTTATCATCTGTGTACAGGAGGGCTACTGATTTTTTGAGTTAATCTTGAATCTGCTACAATTCAGAAAGTGTTTATTAATTGTAGAAGTTCCTTGGTAGAATTTTTGGAATCACTTATGTAAACTATTATATCATCAGCAAACAGTGAGAGTTTGACTTCTTCTTTTCCAATTTGTATCCCCTTAATCTCCTTTTGGCTATGTACGGGAGTAAAAGACTCAGAATATTGAACTTTCAGTAGCCTACATTATCAAGCCCAAGTCCATGAACAGGACTTATGGGAGAAAGCCCTGGGACAAAAATGGTTGCATGCATCCCAATCTTAGTAGTGCCAAGTACTATGGCCACTGTCAGCAACTAGCAGGGTGGAACAGGAGCATTCAGATGCTGCTTGTTGTAGCTAATAGGTTTTCTGTCCCTACCCCCATAATAGATTTTCCTGCTTACACAGTAAGCCAGATCAAACTTAACTGAAAAGTCAACAACAGGTATATTTGAACAGAGCAGGTTTTGTCCCAGAGATCAAGACCACAAATGTCTCACCACTAAACTAAAGTGGGGAGGTTTTATGGGTCGTAGGTGACTGGTGATGATGTGTCCACAACTATTAACGAATCAATCCCACACCAGTTATGTTTTAAGGGGTTATTTATTTGGCGGGGGGTAAAACTTACATACACCATAAACCGTCAGGAAGGGAGCCTAGTCGCTGGAGCAGGAGCCGGGAGCAGCAGCCGAGACCGAGCACCAGAACCAAGAGAGACCTTATCCGGAACTGCTTCTCTTTTTAAAAGAGAAATATACCACGCCCCAGTGGGCTGGTATTTCAGCAGCTATTGGCTGACGGAGCGGAAGTCACTCCCCGCTGCACTGTGGGCTCCTGCTTCAGTGATTATTGGTTGAGGCAGCGGAAGTTACTCCCACAACACACAACAAGCTGAATTTGTGCCCAAGTGTGGTGAAAAGTGGAGAGCTTAGGTGGGGACTTGTACAGCTAATAACTTCAGGGGAGGAAGCTGTGGTAACCACCAAGAGTTTGGAACTGGATTTTTGGCAGCGTTTGGAGAGAGAGAGACAGGAATGGGACATTCTAGATTATGGATAGGTGAGCCAGAGGTTCCAACTGCCTGCCCCTTAAAAGTAGCACTGAGAGAGATACAAAGAAAAATTCTTGACAGTTTTAGATGCTGTGTTCTGGCTTTTGAACTACCTTCCTTAAATAACTCTAGTGGCTTGAACAGGAATGCTCCCATAGGGTTATGATCTCAAATTCTTGGCCTATAGGAAATGGTCCTATTAGGACTATAGCCTTGTTGGAGTGAATCTGGCTTTGTTGGAGGAAGTGTGTCACTGTGGAGGCTTTGAAGTCTCATATGCTCAAGCTATGCCCAGTGTGGTACAGAGTTCACTTCCTGTTGCTTTGGGGTCAAGATGTAGAACTCTCAGCTCTTTCTCCAAATCATGTCTGCCTGTATTCTGCTATGCCCCACCATGATGACAATGGACTAAACATCTGAAACTGTAAGCCAGCCCCAATTAAATGTTTTCCTTTATAAGAGTTACTGTGGTCATGGTGTCTCTACAGTAACAGAAACCCCATTTAAGACAATACCCATCAAATTTTACTCTAATAAAACAAAAAGAAATCACGGCAAAAAAAAAATTCAGGAAGCCATACAGTATAGAAATTTACCATGTTTTGTGGGACATATAAGAGCACATTCAAGTCTTCCTGGTCCGTTAGCTGAAGGGAATGCTCTAGCTGATGAACTTACAAAAATAATTGCCATATCTCAGGTTGAACTTGCACAGCAGTCACATGCTTTGCACCATCAAAACAGCTTAAGTTTAAGAAAACAATTTAAGTTGACCAGAGAAGCTGCTCGTCAAATTGTTAAACAGTGTGAAAAATGCCCACAATATCTACCTGTGCTTCATTTGGGGGTAAATCCCCAAGGACTGCTTCCTAACCATATATGGCAGATGGATGTAACTCACATTACTGACTTTGGAAAATTGAAATATGTGCATGTGACAATTGATACGTATTCAGGATTCATGATGGCCACAGCACAAACTGGGGAAGCCGCCAAGTATGTAATAACTCATTGTTTGAAATACTTTTCATGCATGGGAACCCCAAAGGTAATAAAGACGGACAATGGGTCCAGGTATGTTAACAAAGCTTTTCAAAGATTTTGTACTCAATGGAATATTGTTCATAAGACTGGTATTCCATATAATCCCCAAAAAGAAGGAATTGTGGAATATGCACACAGTTCCTTGAAAACACAACTCCAAAAAATAAAGGCAGGGGAGTTGTATCCTCAGACGCCACACAATGCCTTCAATCATGCATTGCTTATGCTGAACTTTCTAAATACAGATGTCCATGAGCAATCAGCTGTGAACAGATTGTGGCATAATGGTACAAAAACCACATTTTCTAAAACAAGGTGGAAGGACCCTTGCACTGGAATATGGAAAGAACCCGATCCCATCCTAATATGGGGTCAAGGGCATGTCTGTGTTTTCTCACAGGATGAAAATCAAGCCAAATGGCTTCCAGAGCGACTAATTCCATGCACTTAGAAGAAGGACAGTGGACCTGAGGACAGCTTAACTGACAATCGCCCAGCAGAAGAAATGGAGTGAGAAAGGCTCCAGGAGGAACCAGTAACCCAGCCCACAGAGAGGAGCCTGATCCTGACCTGCAGCTGCCAACTAGCATCTCTGCAGGGAGACTTCAGACAAAGAGATCCTGCTGAGATGAGCTGACTGCAGTGTCTGCAGCTGGCTGTAGTGTGAAACCTGTTGCTTTAGAATGAAGATACAAACTGAACATTTGAGTGTTCTCGGTTTATGAGACACAGAACTCATTTTGAATAAAATATTAAACCTAAGAACTAAGACCTAAGCTTTCCCCTCAGGGAAAGAAAGACAAAAATCCTTCTTCACTTAACAAGGGGGCAGACTAAGGGTTTAACAGCTACACAGTGACTGAAAATGGGATTTAATAACAGCAAATGGTATTATACTTCTTGTTGTTTCTGAGGAATATGAAAGAGACCATGAGGTACAAACAGACCCACGTGTAACTTTATTACAGGGAAGGGGCGTGGGGACCGTACAGGCGGGAAACAGGAAGGGGAAAAGAGAAGAGAGGTACCGTGGCTCTGCCTTTTAAAGACCAGCCCAGCATATGCGCATCAGATGCTGCATTCTGCGTCCGTGTTGCATTGTGGGTGCATGTGTTTTTGGGAAATGAAGTCTTTCGAGTCAGGCGGACCACGCTTCACTCTGCGCCCGTGCATAGGGGCCTCATGGGAAATGCAGTTCCCCAGGAGAATAACATTCCACGCTTTTTGATTTGTTAAGAATTTGGGGGGTTGAGGATATTAGTGGGTCGAGAATGGGGGCGTAGCCCGGTCTCTCATAACTGCTTTCTGCTGACTTTGTGGGCATCGAGGGGTATGGGGTGTCTGATGTATCCCGGTGATGGCATCCTGTCTGCTGGTGTCCTGAGAATAACAATACTCTTAATGGTAATGACTTGATATTTACAGCTGCATATAAGGTGATGGGAAAAATCTGGTAATGACCAGTGGTATTAAATACATCGGTAATGACCAAAAAGAATATGAAATTATGGTAAAGAAAAAATGTGAAATTATGAATAATTGGAGAGTTGGTAATGACCAACTAAATATGAAATTATGAAAATTGGAGAGCTGGTATTGACCGGCTAAATATGAAATTATGATATGAAGAATTGGAAGATCGGTATTGACCGATAATGTGGAAAAATCATGATTGTGAATGGTTGCGATTGGAAATTGCTGAAAAAAGAGGTTGTGATGGTGAATGTTGAGAGTTGATGCCTATGCTGAGAATGCTGAGATCTAAGTGATGCTCTCAACCAGTGGAAGAAACATTTTCAACTCAGGCGATTCTACTCTCCTTTAAAATAGGAAAATATAGCCTTTGGGAGCATAATTATTCATAAAGCATTATGATATATCCTGACAAAAGATATGGCTGATACACAGGGCCTGAAAAGTATATTTCTCTCCACTAATCTCTTTTCTTTACAGAGATCAGCAGTCAATGACGGGTTTGAAGCTTCTTCTCCCCAAATGCCTAAGACATGGGCTCGCATATATGAATGCCTGTTCCAAAGATAGGAAAATTTGGATAAATGAGGAGGACTTTGCCCAAGCCAGGTGTGATCCATCTGTCCTGTTGCAGAAGCACAGGAGTTATTAAAATTAATAAGAGAGAGTGGATTGTAGGCCCATATTTCTTTATGGTGTAGCAGCCAGGCTCTGAAGCCATTGGGCCGATCTGAAATGATCAAGTAGCCCTGCAGACAGGCAGTCTCTGCCTGACAAAGATCAGGATGTTGGCGCCTGCTCCCTTTCTTTGTAATTTGGAGGGTGCCTTATAGAGATGCTAATTCAAGCCTTCGTGAGAGCATACTCAGCAGACAGGTAGATGTGGACGTGACAAAAGGCCATTCACCTGGTTACCTAGGAGACAGTATGATGATGTATTTTCCCGCCCAGTTTATGTATTGGTATAAAAGATGTTTGGAGAATAAACACGGAGATCCTCAGGAGAGATCTTCAGAGGAGAGATCTTCAGGAGGAAGAAGCCGGAGATGCCCTTTTCCGTAATAATGGTGTAAGCTGTGTCTGGTTATTCCTTGCGCCTCCGTACCAATCCAGTTAGGGAAAATAGATATTTGTGTTGGAGCCACATGGGCTCCAACAGTCATTAACTGAGTTTACGTAATAAAGATTCCTTAACTGAGATTACCAGAGCCTGAAAACTTGGAATTCAGACTTTGTAGCCTGGCTCTTAAGAACTACAGGGCACCTGACAGCTGACCCTGAGGCAGAAAATGTGTTTACAAAGCAACTGGCTAAAAAAAAAACAAACACAAGACTTGTAGAGAGACACAAGTGCTTAACTTTACAAACCAAACCAAACCAAAACCAAAACAACACAAACCCCATTCATGATGTGGCTCTCATTGTAACTCTTGAGGAAGTGGTGGTGGGGATGGGGTGGGCATGGTACCTGTTGTGCATGTGGGGAAAATCTGCCTTTACCGTGATAGGTATCCACAGTGCCTCAAGACAGGCAATGCCCTCTTCAGACCTCTTGCTTATTCAAAAACTTTTATGATGAGCACAAAATAGTTGACAGCATGGGCATTTCCTACAACTCACAATCCTGGGCTATGGACTAATGTCCCCACAGATATCTTAAACAATTAGAAAAACAAAAAGGGGAGAATTCCCTACTCCTACAAATCTGTAAACAAGGCCTTATATATGATAAAATATGACCACACTGCCACAAAATGGGACTGGTTGCTGGAAGACAGGGTAGTAAAACTTAAGATGCTAAGACAAAGATGTCATGATAAAAAAACATGGTTGCTGAGTGTAGTGGTGCCCGCCTTTAATCCCAGCACTAAGGAGGCAAAGGCAGGCAGATCTCTGCATTTGAGTCCAGCCTGGTCTACAGAGTGAGTTCCAGGACAGTCAGGACTACACAGAGAAACCCTATCATGCAAAAAATAAACAAACAAACAAACAACAAAAAACCCAACAACAACAGCAAAAAAAAAAGTTCAACCCAATGTCTGTGCAAATGTAGAGCAAGAGTATGCTTGTGTCTTCCCTAAAGGTGTGGAATAGCTGCCAGGCCAGGGTGAGTGGGAAGGAGGCAAGAGCCCAAGTTCCACCTCTGCAGGATCAGACTGTCCCTTCATTTAGAAGAATGAGGACAGTAATCTCTCTGTGGGAGTGGAGGCTGTGCACCTTGGCACAGGAGCTGGAGGCTGTGCAGAGTTTGAAGGGGGCGTGCCCAGGTGGGGAGCCCAGTGGGAAACATACTGGCCTTGGCTCCAGCTCTGAAGTTTCAGAAGGGTAGCATTTGTGTTGACCAATATCCCCGGAGTCCTCATGAGCCATCTGAATGTTTGCAGCAGGCTGTAGCCCTACCTTAAATAAAATTGACGATGTCGCATGGATTACTGATGTTAGAGTGGGAGTAGACCAGGATGACACAGGAAAGGAACAACAGCACAGCTCCGACTGACAGGAGCAGGCCACCCTTTCATGGGAACAGTAACCACAGCACCCTCATGGCAGGCATGGAGACTGTGAGGCACGGTACTAGGGGCTTGAGGTTTTGTAGGTTTGTAGGGTTTGGAAAGATGAAGGGTGTTATATTTCAGAACAGAGTAAAGAAACAAAAGGCAGGAAGGAGACCAAAGTCTGACCTCAACAGATGAGACTGTTGCAAGGGTAGCCGCTCTCCTCAGACTGGAAGTTGTTCAGAGGCAAGGGACCTGGTGGGAAAGGGGCTTGGGTACAAGGAAGGTGATACAGATGCCAAGGGTATGTGCATGTAAAGACATTCTTGGGAAATTTATAATCTCCTCTTGCTGGGATTGTTTGCCCAGATAAAGCAGTCTATTTTGGAAAACTGCCCCAGCAGTCTGGCTTGTGATATAGATATGGTTGGTCAACAGGAGTTGGGCAAAGAAAGCAAGACAGGCCTCGGGGGTATTCTTGATTTCTGCAGTCAGAACATTCTGTTATTACAGAACTTGGAAAAAAAGGGAGTAGAAACATTATCTCTTTCTTACCTGCTTCAAGTTGAAGAGAGTCATTGTCAGGAGGGTATAGACCAGGGACCCCCGGTCATTTCATGGAGATGGGGAGCCCCGTTCTTCTGGCTCATCCAGTTCAAGGACCCATGGGGCTGGTATTTTTCAGTCAGAAAAAGTTAAGTAAGAGTTTATGAATTTGTATTTTTTTAATTTTATTGTTTCGAGACAGGGTTTCTTTGTGTAGCCTTGGCTGCTCTGGAAATAGCTCTGTAGACCAGGCTGGCCTCAAACTCAAACTGCTTGCCTCTGCCTCCCAAGTGCTGGGATTAAAGGCCTGCACCACCACTACCTTGCCGAGAATTTGCATTCTTTGCTATAACAGAATAGAGAAAAGTTTTCAAATTGAGTGCTGTGGGATAATCCTTCTGTGCATTGTGAATATGTGTCACTCTCATTGGTTGATAATAAAAGCTGATTTGGTCTATAGCCAATCAGAATAAGGCTGGGTGGGAAAGCCAAATAGAGAAACAGGGAGAAGGAAGGGCAGAGTCAGAAGAGACACAAGCCAGTCGCTGGAGAAGCAAGAGGCCAGCAGACCAGTAAAGTCATAACCACGAGGCAATACCTAGATTAACAGGAATTGGTTAATTTAAATGTAAGAGCTAGTTAGTAATAAGCCTGAATTATAGGTCAAACATTCTGTAATTAATATTAAGCTTCTGAGTGATTATTTAGAAGTGGCTGTAGGACAAGACGTGACAAAGAAACCTCCATTTACAATGGAGGGTCAGAAAATAAGGGCCAATGTTATCATAATGATGGGTCCAATAAGGGGTGTCAATCAGGATCTGTAGGTGCCCCACAAACCTCTCCAGCCCAAAGGGGATATTCTAGCTCAAGATTTTATTCCCTCTTGTAGCTGTCTGGTGTTATCCCATGACACTGGAGAGCTTTGTGTAAAGGCAGCACCCTTCCCAATCAACATGTTCCTCCCTTTTGTGCTGCTTTACTGGTTTGCAACATCATGGCTCCCAAGGAATCTCACTTCATTTGGAATTTTTCAATACTGTCTTCGATGAGAGCAAGGTCACATTCATTGGGTAAGTCGATTGTGGTTTATTTATTGGAATTGGATGAACATTCTTTCCAGTCCTATGGTTCCTGCCATTGTCATGCCAATCAAAGTGGGAATATGGGAATAACATAAGCTCAAGTGGGAGAAGGCTGGACTTATTTCATTCCTAGGGATGACTCTGAGACCAGGGACTAGGTGTACTACCTGTGGGAGTAGGGTGGACTTATTTCGTTCCCAGGGATGACTCTGAGACCAGGGACTAGGTGGACGACCTGACACAGTCGTTGGTTGGTGGGATACAAGAGGAGATGTCAGTGGGGCATGTGGAATGGTCCAGATGTACTAGCCAAAATAAAAATGGTACAAACAAAACGCAAATTGAAATGACTGATAAAGGTACAAGTCAAAACTGTCCTGCTGTGTCTGAAATAACCACGACGTTCCGTCGAAGCAGATGCTCCATCTCTTCTGTCCTTCATCTAAGATGGACGTAAATATTGTCTGTTTGAACTTTGCCTTTAAAAGCTGCTGTTCTCTTGAGCTTTGCCACCAAGAGTCTTTTTGAGTCGCTAGCCCGCTCTTGATTGCCAGGCACAAAGTTCTTAATTGCTTAGTGTTTTAGCACTGTTATGAAGGTATATCCTAAAATGCAAAAGGCTCGTGATCAGACTATTTCTCTGGTTATTATTGGGAAAATTATCTTCTAGATGCTTCAAGAATATCTGTGTGTGTGTGTGTGTGTGTGTGTATGTGTGTGTGTGTGTGTGTGTGTGTGTGGTGTGTGCTTAAAACACCCTGAGAGGCTCAGGGCTACAATGGAATCCCCAACGTCCAGTGTAGAATACTCAATGTAGTTGCCTGTTGGCTAATAAAGACTTTCTATTGTAGTGGTTCTCAAACTTCCTAATTCTGTGACCCTTAATACAGTTCTTCATGTGACCCCCAGATATAAAATTATTTTTATTGCTACTTCATAACTATGACTTTGCTACTGTGATGAATCATAGTGTAAATAGCCAATATGCTGGCTGTTTCTTATGCAACTTCTGTGAAATGGTAGTTCAGCCTCCTCTACAGGGGTCACAACCCACAAGGTGAGAACTGTTTCTGGGTCCTAAGGGCTCCGGAGCGGGTGAGAAGGCGCGACATCAAGGGCATAAAGTACAGGAGTCAGGTGAAAGACAAGCAGCAGACTTGTTTATTTAGTAATGGGGAACACTTACATAACCTCCTCCCAGCACCCAAGCTGTGTTCTGATCCGTTGACATCACATGATCACCTTTCATTGGCTGGCACGATCAGGACCTCTGACAGCACCTGTTGTTAGGCCCTCCGGCAGACTCCAGGTTGGCTCATTTCTCAGCCTTGTAGGTCTTATCTTCTGATATATCTACCTTTTTAATTTATTACATGGGTGCTCAGTGGGAGCCAGAGTACTTTGCTCAGGCCTTATTGATTCTGCCTCAGGAGGCTCAGCAGCTGCACTGTGCCTGTCACAGATTGGCTGCCTAACAAGCTCATCCCCATCAGTGACTACCACCCCTTGAGAAGCATTCATTCCTGGAGAGCGGCCAGGGTTGGGGGACTAGGCAGTAGCCTTTTGAACTTCAGATAACCAGGCACATATAACCTGCAGAGGACTGTGGGAGGGAGAGTCATTACCACCCGAGGAGCCACCTCAGTTGCTGCCTGCTGCTGTTGAATACACTGCAGGAGACATTTTAAAAGAATAAGGATTAACGATACCACTCTGCCAGTTGAGGCATATGTGAGCATCCAGAAGGATCAATGTCCTTTTTATAATTGTTTTTATTGAGCTGTATAATTTCTCTGTTCCCCTTCCTTCCTCTCCCCTCTCCTTCTACCCACTCCCATGGTCCCCATGTTCGCAATTTACTCAGGAGATCTTGCCTTTTTTATTTTCCATGTAGACTAAATCCATGTATGTCTCTCTTAGGGTCCTCTTTGCTGTCTAGGCTCTCTGGGATTGTGCTTTGTAGGCTGGTTTTTCTTTGCTTTGTTTCTCAAAGCCACTTACGAGTGAGTACATATTATGTTTGTCTTTCTGAGTCTGGGTTACCTCACTCAATATCATATTTTCTAGATCCATTCATTTGCCGGCAAATTTCAAGATGTCATTATTTTTTTTCCACTGTGTAGTACTCCATTGTACAAATGTACCACATTTTCCTTATCCATTCTTCGGTTGAGGGACATTTAGGTTGTTTCCAGGTTCTGGCTATGACAAACAACGCTTGCTGCTATGAACATAGCTGAGCTCATGTCCTTGTGGTATGACTGAGCATCCTTTGGATATATACCCAAAAGTGGTATTGCTGGGTCTTGAGGTAGGTTGTCAAATAGCCTTTTGATATTATGCCAAACTTTCTCAAAAAAATGAAGAGTCTAAGGCCATAGCCTCTCCCTTTATCTGATCTAATTGGAAAAAAAAATCCTGTATGTTAGCTGTAATAAATAATAAAGAAACTTAGCTGACCATGGCCCTTAATATATTTAGCCAGCTCCTGAGATGCTGAACTAACATTCCTCATCTCAAAAGGCATCATACAAAATGAGGGGAAGTAAGGACCACAACTGAGTCTCATCAAGGTAATTAAAGTGCAAATCTCTTCCTCTAATAAGAAATCAATTTGTTTGGGAGGTAATTAGAGCAAGACAGGGGAGTATGTACATCAACTCTCCTGGGTTATTCCTTTCTTGGTGGCTGCAGGTTGATTCATGGCCAGGCAGACAGCTCTTACTGGGACCCATATTGGCATCTTGGCAGTCTGAGGAGAAACATAAACATACCTTCACCCACAGGTTAGCAGGCAAAGCAGGCTATGATCTGCAATCCTTTGCCTAATGAAATCCCTTATTGCATACGGGGCATTGGGTCCTAGGTTTTGCCTCAGACGACCTGGTTTGCCGCACCCCCCAGCAAGATCTATCAACTTGGGGGCCCTTGGGTGTGTCATCGGCAGGCTGCTTGTCCTCAAAGAGGGCATCCAGGGAAGTAGTGAGGACAGCAATGGGACTATTACTGAGGTCAAGATCTCTTGTGGCTCTTCCCAGTTGTGAGTGTCCTCATTGCGGGTGGGGGGGGGGCATTAAGCCCTTCTCAAACCAATTGTTTGATTAACATTTCCCTAGTGGGGTCTGGTTCTACTCTACTCCATTGCCTTATTGACACATGAGAGAAAAATCAGTAAAAAATTTCCCCTGGTTGTACAGACTAACGACTGCAGCATCTTCTTCCCACATATTTACAGCTTGAGACTGCACTCCTACAAGACCAGCTAGCCTCTCCCCTGTACTGTACCTAATAACCTCACAGAGGTTCTGACTTCCTGGCAGTGGTAGCATTAGAAAACTCCGCCTGACCACAATGTCACTGCATGTGTGTCTATATGTCTGTTTTTTCTTCATTCCCTCACATCCCCTAACCAGGGATCCAGAACACAAGCCTAATGGGAGAAGGTCCTCAGTGACCTGAAATTAAACCAAATATCAACGTGCATGAGTCCCGCACAGTTACACAAAGCTGGTCTGGTTGCCTTCCAGCCAGGAGTGAGGCTTTTAGTGAGAAAGGGAAAGGGGACTTCAATCACTGCCTAGAACCTGTAATTGATATTCCTGATCCCTTACAACCCATCACTCAGGGCATCCAAGAGGCAGATGCAGGAACTGAATCTTTAAACCACGCCTTATTCAGAGAGCCAGCAACCTGAGAGGTTGGTGAACAGGCATCCTAAGCTGTCTTCTCATCTGCAGCCATCAGATGATACAGGGATGGGGAACCAAGGCAGTCGATCTCAAAGGCTCAGTCTTGTCCTCTGGACAGGGCATTGCCTTGTCTCTGTTTCCCTCACTGCCTTTGCTCTGTGCAACAGGGCAAGGGATCACATACACCAAAGTCACTGAGTCCTGAAGTCCCCAGGTCAGTGTGTGGGTGATGAGATTTAAGGTTAACTCAGAGGCAATGAGCAAACAGAATTCTGTCCATGATGGGCTGGACTGCGGGTGTGCAGCTCCCCCAACAGAACGAAGGTCAAATGTCTCTGTAACAGAGGATATGAAGTGTCTAGCAAAGTGCCTTGCAAACCAACACCTGAAAATTGAGTCTTTGTTTACAGGTATAAAAGACTATTAGGAAAGTCAACACGTGAATCTGAAAAAACTCAGCCAGCAATCAGAGCCACAGACTCAAGAGTAATCACATATCAAAAAAAAATTATAAAATGAAAGTGAACAGCCAATAACCAATGACAATTTAGGGAAAAATATCAAATGGTAATATTTGATATTGAAAATGCTGTAATCAATTTGGAAAAAAGTAAGCCATGTATAGTGGTGTATGCCTTTAACCCCAGCACTTGGGAGGCAGGCGAATCTCTGCAAGATTAAGACCAAACTGGTCCGCATTGTGAGTTCCAATATAACCAGAGCTATATAGTGAAAACTGGTCTCAAAAATATAAAAGGATTAAGATAATTTTAGAATTTTTGAAATATTAAAATGTAGGAGATAATGAAAAGAGTTAAGGTTTAGAAAACTCCAAAGTACATTTGTTATGCCCAGTCCATGAGGACACCAAAAGATCACCAGGGAGACCGACTCACTGAAATGCAAAAGCAAGGTTTATTGTGTGCACAATACAAGTCAGCAAGGACCTCATCAAAGCAACTGGCACAGCAGCAGCAAGAAGAGTACCCCACCCTTCTACAGGGCATTATTCAAAGGCAAAACCCAGAAAAGTGACCTTAGCAGGGTGTGGGGTGACGGGTTCAAGCCTGATTGGTTTGTGTCTAGGGACCTTTCAAAAATCTTATTTTCAAACCTTGCCTGTTGCTTGTCAAGTTTTTTTTTTACTGGCTGACCTTCGTGTGGTGACATTCTGTAATTATCTGTACTTTCCAGATGGCCCCCTGTTACTATTGCCCC
Organism: Myodes glareolus; assembly: GCF_982192425.1. Taxonomy (NCBI): domain Eukaryota; kingdom Metazoa; phylum Chordata; class Mammalia; order Rodentia; family Cricetidae; genus Myodes; species Myodes glareolus. The sequence goes on along the minus strand of NC_142036.1, from coordinate 41,910,635 downwards.
TAGCCATTTCTGAGGACTGGCACGTTTTTTATGGGAAATAGCTTACACCAGACACAAGATGGAGGCAGAGGGCAAAATGGAGGAACTTTGGTTCTTCACACTGCTGTGCACTATTAGATTAAGATGTGTTATATTCATTTATGCCGTAGAACGTTTGTTTGGTCGCACAAAGATGTGCTGCATTCTTTTGTGTTGCATTTGTTTAACTCTGTAAGGCTGTGTTCCTTCCCTCGGCCTCAAACACTTGGTCTAATAAAGAGTTGAAAGGCCAATAAGCAGGAGAGAGAAATAGGTGGGGTATCAGGCAGAGAGAATAAATAGGAAGAGAAATCTAGGCTATAGAAGGACAAGAAAGGGGAGCAGCAACAGCAGGAGAAGGAGAGGAGGGCACAGGGGCCAGCCCCCCCATCCACACAATCAGTCGTGGAGTAAGAAGGAAAGACGGATATATAGAATAAAGAAAGGTAAAAAGCCCAGAGGCAAAACATAGTTAAAGTTAATTTAAGTTAGAAAAGCTGGCTAGAAACAAGCCAAGATAAGGCCAGGCACTCATAAGTAAGAGTAAGTCTCTGTGTATTTATATGGGTGTCGCGTTCTCCCCCCCCCCAAAAAAAAACCAACTACAGTACATTCTGTTCCATTAGAGGACAAAGGTAGTTTCAGGTAGACAAAAGTACTGTTGTGGGGTATTCACCAAAGAAGTTTTAAGCCAATAGAAAGTTTTTATAGCTGGCCAGCATCTACACTGGTTTTGTTCAGAATCCCAGTGTAGCTGGGAGACTTTCTCAGGGTGAGCGATTAAGCACAGAAACCATGCCCTGGGTTGACCAAGAACAGTTAGTGGAACTACAGAGGCTAAAAAACAAAGTTAGTACATTTAGACTTTCCTGGGACTATGGACTTTGAAGGATTAGATGTTTCTTTTCATTTCGCAGGTGGTGGTGTTTCTCTGCTGAGTTTTATGTCCTGAATGGCACTTCCATCAGAGAGTCTGTTGTGCTGGGGGCCTATAAACATCTGTCGCTGGGTAGGGGTGCTCTTCCAATAGGAGCCACAGTAAGGGTCACTCAGTACCAAGTGCATAGGGCAAAAGCACTCAGGAAATACAGTCAAACAGGTCTCTGAGTTTGAGGTAAACATAATCTACATAGAAAGTTCCAGGACAGACAGGTGTAGGACCCAGTCATGATGAGCTCAAGAGACCACAAACTGAGACCACCCAGGCACCACCCAGAACAGACCACCCACAGGAAATTCCTAATGTTCCAACTATTGCAGATAGGACCACTTGATGTCCTTTGGCCAAGCACACACTCATTGCTTTTCCCCAGGATATCCCTAGAGAAACATCAGCCAATTGGGCTTCCTGAACCTTAGAAATCCCTCACCCCAACCTCTGCTATTATAAAAACTTCATCCCAACCGAGCTCAGGGCTCTCCGATCATGCCAATGCATTGGGCCCACAGAGAGTCCAAGTTCAGACTTGAATAAGAATAAAGGCTCTTTACTTTTACATACAGGACTCAATCTCCTAGTTGGTTTTTTGGGGGACTCCTTGATCTGGGCATAACACCAGGGCTACAAAGTGAGACCCAATCTTTAAAAGAAAAAATCAGAATGAGAGGAAACAGTCATAATACAGGCGACCTAACAAAGCACCTGAATATTTTTTTGCACTCAGAGGCATGTGGTCTGTTTGAAAAAAGTCCGGGTCATGGTGTTACACATCTGTGAAGAAAAAAAAATGCAAGGAGAACAAAAAGAAGCAGATGGTTCTAAGAACAAGGAAGTTACAATTTATTGAGGACATTCTCACACATACACACCAAAATGTGTCTTGAGCAACAAGAAGACAGGTGGGCCATGATTATAATAATGTCCAGTGAGTTTCCAAATTTCAAGCAAATCCTTGCACAAGGAGGTAGTTTTGGGAAAGTTCTGTAATTTGTAACTGGTCTCAAGCAATCCGGTTCCCATGTGAGCACTGTCCTCTCTTGACTCTGCGTGTCACCTCTGTTTCTCACAGCACTCCTATTAAACTGGATTTTAATTAATTAATGCTTGGGTTTCTTCTTTTTTTTTTTTTCTTTTCCGAGATACGGTATCATTATATAGCTCTGGCTGTCCTGGTACTCACAATGTAGATCAGCTTGGACTCCAATTCAGATCCACCTGCCTTTGCCTCTCAGTGCTGAGATCAATGGCAGGCACCACTAAGCCCAGCCTTTTTTAATTTTCTGTTAAAAACTGGATCTATGTAGCCATGGCTGACTGGAAATTCACAGAGATATGCCTACCATTGTCTCAGGAGGGATAGGATTATAGCCACACCACATGGCTCCTACTTCAACACACACCCCAAACAAAGGTAACACAAGACCAAGGATGGTCCCTCCCATTAGGAGGACTTCTCAAGACTCTCAAACTGTACTCCTTTCTTAATTTTTCCTTTCATTCTTTCTCTCTCTCTTTTTCTTTTTCCTTCCTCCTCCTCTTAAAATAGTTAAGTGGTCTTCAGTATTCTTTTTCTTTTTAACTTATTGTACACACATGATTTTAGTGTTACCACCAATCAATCACCCAATTTTCACAACAGCAGGTAGAACTGTATAGAGGCCAAATCCTCCAGACTGGCTCAGCCTCATAAGTGCTCTGACTTCAGCCACCCCAACCCACAGTGTCCTTGTCTTGTCTGAGGCTTGAGACCAACCAGAGCAGCTCCACAGCAGGCCAGGCTACTCTCCAGACTCTCCAAGGTTTCCAGCTCCAGCTCCAAGCTCCCCCCATGGTGGCGACGCTGAGCCTGGAGCCCGCGGGCCGCAGCTGCTGGGACGAACCACTGAGCATCGCCGTGCCCGGCTTGGACCCCGAACAGCCCATCACGCTGCGCGCCGCCCTGCGCGACGAGAAAGGCGTTCTCTTCCGCGCCCACGCGCGCTACCGCGCCGACCCCCACGGCGAGCTGGACTTGGTGCTCGCGCCCGCGCTGGGCGGCAGCTTCGCCAGGCTCGAGCCCATGGGGCTGCTCTGGGCCATGGAGCCCGATCGGCCGCTCTGGCGCCTGCTCAAGCGCGACGTGCAGACGCCCTTCGTGGTGGAGCTGGAGGTGCTGGACGTCCACGAGCCCGACGGCGGGCGGCCGCTGGCGCGGGCGGTGCACGAGCGTCACTTCATGGCTCCCGGGGTGCGGCGCGTGCCCGTGCGCGAGGGCCGTGTGCGCGCCACGCTCTTCCTGCCTCCAGGTGAGCAGACCTCCCTCCAGGAGCCAGGTGCAGGGTCTGGCCCTTTCTTCCCTGTGTACCATTTGTCTCTGGGCTTTCTCCTTTTCTTACTTCTGTGTATCTTACTTTTACTCTTACTCTGTGGGTGGCCATATGGCTGTCCCTCAAAGTCCTCCTCTCCTAGTTCTTGCTCCTTGCTCCTCTTCCCAGATTTCTCCTCCTATTTACTCTCTCTGCCTGCCAACCCTGCCTAGCCTTTCTCCTGCCTCCCTATTGAACTTTCAGCTCTTCATTAGAGCATCAGGTGTTCACAGGGTTAGATAAATGTAACATAAAAGAATGCAACATATCTTTGCACAATTAAAACAAATGTTCACAGCATACAAATGTAACATATCTTAAAATAATATTCCACAACAATCTCTAGTGCAGCATGTTTTGATGGCCCCAATATTGCTGCAGAAGATGGAAGGAATGTAAACAGCTATGGAAAACAGCCTTAAAATAGAATATCTACATAGTTATGCAGTAACACGGAAATCCATCAGCACTAAAGGGTCTTTGATACGAGATTAGCATGATGACTTTCCTTGACTTCCTCATGGGCATCTGTGTTTCCTTCCAATTCTAATAACCTGGTGTGGCAGTTTGAATGTAACTCCAGTTATAGGCATCCTTGGGTACCAGGCACTCAAGTACTATATATGAAAGCATGCAAGCAAAACATTATTTCACATAAAATAAGAAACCATTTAAAATATTTTTTAAATATTACAAGCCTTGGGACAGAACCTACAGACATTACATAAGATATACAAATCCTTTGAAGATTTTTTACAGGTATACCAATGGTGGGCTTTCATTTCATAATAGCTTAAAGATCAAATGATCATATTTTTATTACAAGCATCAAAAAGAGATTTGGGGTGACTTAAGTAAGAGAACATATTAGAAGGTCATAGATGTGAGAAAGCAATCCACAAGGAGATTGGAAAATAGTAAACTACCTCTCCGTCTCCTGTCACTCAGGAGCTATGGGCACCTCTGTTGTAATATCCAATGAGATCTTCTCTCAGAGAAAAAGAGGAGGTTTGGATTCCTATAACTTCTCTTCCTTGCTCCCATTTACATGAAAAAAAACGAATTCTTAAATTCTTTTGAGGACTACTGCCTTTGTTTCTTGCTTTTCCTAAGGAAATGGACCTTTTCCTGGGATCATAGACCTTTTCGGAGTTGGAGGTGGCCTTCTGGAGTATCGGGCTAGTCTGCTGGCTGGGAAGGGCTTTGCTGTCCTGGCTCTGGCTTATTATAACTACGATGACCTCCCCAAGGGCATGCACACTATCCACCTGGAGTACTTTGAGGAAGCTGTGAACTACCTGCTTAGGCACCCTCAGGTTGGTTGTTATTTTTGTCTTTTGGTTTAGAAACTGTGTTCCTAAAACATCCACCCATCTAGATAAGATTTTCAACTCAGTTCCTGAGGCGTTGTGAGACAATCAGATCTTCATTTTCAAAGTAGAAATCGAAGTAAATTTGTGAACTGGGTGATAGTTCAGGGCATTGATCTGTCAGGCAGTCTGATGACAAAATACCTCAGATAGAAGTGAGGTGTTGTGGTGTGCTAGAAAGGGAGCCTCCTGGGACACGGGCACATTCAACATATAGTGGAAGATACCAGGTTGAACGAGTGACTCAGCCAATAAGATCACTTGCTGATCTTCCAGAGGACCAAAGTATTGCTGCCAGCGTCCAGGTCAAGTTGCTCATAATTGCCTGTAACTCAGCTCCAGGAAGTAGGAATCAATCTTCTGGCTTCTGAGAGTATCTGTAAACACACAGACATAGCCAGGGAAAAACACACACACACACAATCTAAAACAATCTGGCTTGACTCAGGCATACCATAGAAGAGCTGGGTCCTTTGGGTCCCTTTAGCGGCGTTATTGCTATGCATGAGTGTGTCTCCACCCCTTGGTTTTGTTCTGAACGCTAAATGACTCATAAGTCCCTGCAACAGGACCTACCATTAACTGATAAATGTCATTCATTCAGGAAACAATAGAGCAGTTAAAGGGGTCTATAAGGGAGGAAGACCAGGGCCAAGGCAAAGATGGCTGTGGAAGAAAGAAAATCATTCAGTGTGGACAAGGATATAAGAAGCCATGCCTGAAGAACAGCAGAAGCGAGAGGTGGTGGGAAGAGCCTCACTGTGCAAGGTGCAAAAGCCTGCCTGCCTATTAGAGTCAGCAGAACTACTGTCTGGAAACTTACAGTATTGTAAACATTACAATGAAAGCCTCCTCACTGGTCTCACATAGACCCATCACCTGGCCCTACAATCATTAAATTGTGTAACTTCAGTAACACAGTCCCCACCTCAAAAGCCTATCAGTGGTTTTGAATAAACTGTTTTATTCCTCAAACACCCTCTTTTAAAAAACAGTTCTTAATTTGAAAAAGAATTTTGTTTGAAGCGTCTTCCCTTCCCCAGTACCTATACATGCATCTTGAACTCTTACTCATAACCAGAATCTTAACTCAGTTTATTGTAATGCTTGCTGGATAATCATAAACACATGTGAATGTAGTTCCCGCCACTGTAAATACATCACAGATGAAAAGAAAATGTTTTCCTTACAGGTTCACATGCTTCCTTTGACACATTCATACTTAGGAATGTACCTATTACTCTTCATTTCAAGCTTCATGTAGACCACGGTGTTGAGAAATACTCATTTACACTGTGAAGATGTGTTAATGTGACTGGTTTAATAAAAAGTGGAATGGCCAATAGCTAGACAGGAAGAGGGTAGGTGGGACTTCTGGGACAGAGATGTCAAGGGGAAGAGGAAAGGCAGAGCTGCCAGTCAGACACAGAGGAAGAGATGGGCAGCACAGAAGACAGGTAACCAAGCCATGTAAAACAATGTAGATAAAAAGATATGGTTTCATGTATTTTATAAGAACTAGTTAGGAAGGAACAAGTTTAAGCTAAGGCTCAGCATTTGTAATGAATGAGAAATCTCTGTGTGGTTATTTGGGAGCTGGCAGGTGGGACAGAGAAAGACTAGTTACACTGTGGGACTTAGCACTGAGCCTCCTATTACCACTAAGGATTTGAAGAGACCTAATCAACCACCTTTCAAAACCCAGATGGTGCAGAGTGAGAGTCAGGCTCAGGGCCAGCTTCCATGCATAGGTTGGTACCACTAACTGTCCTACCCTCTAGATGTACTCATTCCCTTTCTTTTCTCTGTCTCTTTCTTAGGTCAAGGGACCAGGAATTGGCCTTCTGGGGATTTCCAAAGGGGCTGACCTCTGCCTCTCCATGGCCTCTTTCCTGAAAGGCATCACAGCTGCTGTCATAATCAATGGCTCTATGGCCAATGTTGCTGGAACATTGTACTACAAGGATGAGACACTGCCCCCTTTGCACTTTAACATGAATCGAGTCAGGGAGACCGAAGATGGCCTTAAAGATATTTTGGAAGCCCTGAATTGCCCTTTAGAAGGCCCTGACCAGAAGAGCATCATCCCTGTGGAAAGGTCTGATACCACATTTCTGTTCCTTGTGGGTCAGGATGACCGCAACAGGAAGAGCGAGTTCTATGCCAATGAGATCTCCAAGCGCTTACAGGCCCATGGGAAGGAGAAGCCCCAGATCATCCTCTACCCAGAAGCGGGGCACTATATTGAGCCCCCTTACTTCCCTTGGTGCAAGGCTTCCTTGCATGCATATATTAACATGCCTGTCCTCTTTGGGGGGGGAGCCAAGGGCTCATGCCATGGCCCAGGTGGATGCGTGGCAGCAACTCCAGACTTTCTTCCACAAACACCTGGGTGCTGAAGTGAGGACGATCCCAGCAAAACTCTGATTTTCTGTGAGTAGTGACACTTCTGATGTTGATCCCTCCTTAGAATGGCTGCCACTGTTAGGATGTGTATGTATTTTTGTCTCCTTTTAATAAAGTCTTGAGTTTCCCCACCCCCAAAGGTTTTATGGACTGTGTCCTCATTGGTTTGAGATCACACTGGTTCCTTCCTACCTTCTTATGGCAATGAAGATTGAGCCCAGTGCGTGTGCATGGTAGGCCAGCACTCTGCTGCTGGGCTATCCCACTCTCCCTCAGAGGGCAGCAGTTTTAAAGAAACTTGAGAGGTTGAGGAGCATATCTGCTGCCTGGCACGGCAGGTGACTGACAAATCCAGTTCTAGGAGAAGTGAGTAACATGGACTGGCCGTGCCTGCTATATAACGCGGTCCAGTAACTATGTGCTAGATGACCGTTTGTAAATAAACCTGTAACTGCTGCACAGGAAAGCACATGCAGTGGCCCCTTTTGTCTGTGACATCCACATGGCAGACTCTACCACCCATGGGTTGAATTATTTGAAACCTTTTCCGGCCTTTATTCCTTAAACTCTACGTAACAGTTTAGGAGCTATTTGTACAGCGCTTGTGTTACACTTGGGGACATAAGTATTCTGGATGTGATCATAACGATTTAAAGATTTTCAGATTACATGTCAATTCCACACCATTTTATATGAAGTACAGAAATCATAGCAGTTTGGGGTCCAGGTAGCCAATCCCCCGTGAATGTCAGCAAACGACTATCATATCAAAATCATTAAGATACCATGACTGAGCTCCCCTTCTTAGAATGTAAGTCGTAGCACTTTAGCTACAAACCATTAACTGGTTAAATCTAAAACTGATAAAATATTTAAAGCAAATACACATCTAACTTTCTGATATCTTTTCAAATGATTAAGGATCCTTCTAGCAAAGAAACTATATTTGGGTTTCTGTTAATATGATAGGCACACAGACTCAGTGTTTCAAAAGTTGAAAAAAATAGATTGGGACTGTAATTTTAAAAAATAATAGTCATAAAAATATGTAAAAATGAGACCACCTGTTATAAATAGTTCAATAAACTTACATTTCTTAAGCCCGTAACTGTATTTAAAATAAAGTACCTTAATTTATTATCGTTGTGTTCTGACTCTTTACTTTTATTTATTTATTTTATTTTGGCTTTTTGAGACAGGGTTTCTCTGTGTGACTGTCCCAGAACTCACTCTACAGACGAGGCTTGTCTCAAACTCATAGAGATCCGCCTGCCTCTACCTCCTGAGTGATGGAAATAAAGGATGGGCCACCACCGCCTGGCTCCTAATTTTATTTTTTAAAAAGGCAATCAAATCCTGATATTTTCCTTTTGACTCTCAAAACATTGACTGTTTATTATAGTTTGAACAGGAATATCCTCCATGGTTCCTGTGTTAAAGACTTGGTTGGCAGTGAATTTGCTTTGGGGAATGATCATATCTCTAGGACTCTGACTTAATCAACAGCTTGATCCTTTGTTGGATTACTGATGTGATGGCATTATGGGGAAGACAGGCCTCCCTGGAGAAGGATGTTATGCAGGCACTCCATTAAAAAAATGCAGCAGCCCCTTCCATCTCTTTCTGCTTCCTAACCATAAATGTTTTGCTCCTGCATATCCTCCCACCATGGTGCGCTCACTCACAGGCCAGGAACCCATGACGTCAGTGACGACACTAACCCTCTGAAATCAAGCCAAAATTAATGTACCCTCCTTTTAATTTGTTTCTCTAAGAAATTTGTCACTGAAATGCAAAGTGTCCCTTCTTTTCGTCACCAATGGTGTGCTTGTCACTGAATATTGGCCAGTCTGAAGGTTCACGTGCTCTTCGTTTTAAAGGTAAGGAAGTGCATCTTATGGAAGTTTCTAGCAGTCAGCGTGGAGGTACAGCTCAGCAGCCTCCAGTCTCCCCCCTCTGTGTGAAGCTACAGACCTTAAATCTGTCTTTCCTCATTGTATTTATTCACAAAGCCAGTTGTCCATCAATGTCTGCCACGTCTCACGCAACCCAACAGAATGTACATGTGTGTGAAGGTCATCCAAGTGCTGTGAATTCCCTAACGCCTATCCAGAAGCTCTCCAGGACAGTAGCCAAAGCCCTGGGGAGAGAGGGATGCTCTTTCACTCATGCTAACTTGTTATAAAATTTCTGGATTTGTGGCAGGTTGCAGGAGGAGGAGGACATTAAAAAGCATGGTGTGTATAACTTACCTAAAAGAGTGGGTCAGGAAACATACTTAAGACTTGACTGTTGCCTGGCATAATGATTCATAACAGTAATCCCAGCATTCAGGAGGTGGAGCCAAGAGGATCACTGGGGAGAGATACATAGATGACAACCAGTCCTTAACTTCATACAGTTTTTGTTAGAGGTGCGTGAGTGTGTGTACGCCTATATGCATGTGTGCGCCTATATTCAAGTGTGCGCCTATATGCATGTGTGCGCCTATATGCATGTGAGCGCCTATGTGCATGTGAGCGCCTATACGCATGTGTGTGCCTATATGCATGTGTGCGTGCATGTGTGTGTGTTCCCACTTTGCTCTGTTTTTCCTTTAACTCAGAAGCTCCAAAATAGGCAGAAAAAAAAAAGAAAGATAAAATGAAGGAAAGTTTGAGCCTTGGAGCAGCTATAATGAACACAATAGAAGCAAAGCTTTCAGTTTTCAGGAGTTGGAACAAAATTGTATTGCTCTATCCTGAATGCTCAGTAGCCTGGAATCAAGTCCGACATTGACACACCCGAGGGTGCACACAGGGTGCTTCAGTTGCCTCCATGCCAAAAATGCAGCCTTGTAGATTGAAAAGAAAAGACAGGGACAGCTGCATCCTTGCAACCCTTCACTCAGGGCATCCAAGCTGTCTTCCCCTCATCTGCAGCCATCAGATGATACAGGGATGTGGAACCAAGGCAGTCGGTCTCAAAGGCTCAGTCTTGTCCTCTGGACAGGGCATTGCCTTGTCTCTGTTTCCCTCACTACCTTTGCTCTGTGCAGCAGCGCAAGGGATCACATACACCAAACTCACTGAGCATAAACTGAGACTGCTTTTTCATTTCCCGGCTACCCAGACCCAAATAATCACACAAAACCTACATTAACTGTAACACTCTTTGGCTAATGACTCAAGAGTATTTCTAGCTAGCTCTTATTTCTTAAATTAATTTATTTCAATTAATCTGTGTATCGCCACGAGGCTGTGGCTTACCAATAAGGTTCTGGCATCTTTCTCCTTCAGCACCTACACCACGGCATCTGCCTGACTCTGCCTTCTTTCTCCCTGCATTCAGTTTAGTTTTCCCACCTACCTATATTCTGCCCTGTCATAGGCCAAAGTAGATTCTTTATTAATCAATTGTAAAAAATCATATGCACAGCATATAGAGGGGAATCCCACATCAACCGAGTCTTGCATTCCCCAGGTCAATGTATGGGGGATGAGATTTAAGACTAACTTAGAGGTATCTGTCCCGCGCTACTGTCTCACCAGCAAGAATGACGCAGGGCACGTAGGATCCTTCTGCAGAACAGCTTTTTAATGCATCTTGAGAGCGAGAGCATAAGCCAACATGGTGGAGACCCAGAGCGAGGCGAACCCAGCCCTTATATAGGAAACAGTCCCCGCCTCGGACATGTCACTCTCAGATTGGTCAGCTGCCCATCATCCCAGATGACGCCTCGGGAGAGGCAGGGACTACAGCGTTGGAAATTTACCAACACATGCGCGTTATCCTGTTCACCGGGTGGTGGAACCGGATGTCAGCGCCATCTTGGAATGGCGAATGTGGTTGCGGTCCTCTACATCTCCCCCTTTTTTTTTTTACTTCATTGCAGAAAGGCAATTTCCTCAGAAGGCAAAGATAGAGGTCACACTTCCCAAAGTGGAAACATTATAATGGGCTTGCACGGAATCTGCCCCTAGGTTCATGACACCTGGAACTTATCCGGCCTGCCCTCTGCCATTTTTCTGGGAAAGGGAATATACGGCAGGAAACCCTTATGCAGGGCGACATATCTCTCAGAGAGGGCCATTCTCTGTGTGATGCTCTTTAGCTCGACAACCTTCAGGGCTAGCTAAGCCAAGCACTCTACCCTGTGCAATGGTCAGAGGTGTCCTAGGGGTGCAGGAGCTGGTTGGCATAAACCTTACTGCTTCAGCATAGATAACCACATCAGTAGAGGTTCCCTGTTCCAGGGCAGCCAGCGCTTGTGCAATAACCACACTTTGTCCCTACGGCTTTGGGATTTGAGTCAGCAGACCATCCAGAGGAGAAACACTGATCCACAGCATAGGGCTGTTCCAAACATTCCCACCCCCACCCAATCTTAAAGTAGGAGATGAAGGACACAACCCAGGACTGGAATCCTTCGGCTAAGCTTATAAATAGAAGGTAGGGGAGCCCCAGAGTCTTATTGGTTGTAAAATAAAAAAAAAACGAGGAAACACTGCCACTCTATGGCTGACTGGTGTCGGTTTCAGGAAGGCTGAGCGTATCCCCCATCGCTGCTCCTTCGTAACCTGCTCCTTCGTAACCATTGTCATCCATCCGCAAAATGGTAGGAGGAACAGAAGCCAAATCTTCAGGCGAGTCCACGTGTTGTGGGTCACCCCTCACCGTTCGGGTCAGTCTTTCTGGCACCCAGAATGGATTTTCCTGGTCCTGCGGGAACACACAAACAGCTCCCCTGGATCTCAACAGGATGGGATCCGGGCCTTTCCATTCATTAGAAAACACATCTTTCCATATAACCAAATCCTTGGGCCGCTGCGGATCCGAACTATGTCGTGTTGCAGCATTCTGGCCATTATCATCCAGATTTAAAAAATTTATAGTGAACAGATCCATGGCAATGGCTACTCTTGGTGTCGGGGGTAATTCCTTCAATATTCCCCCTTTTTGTTTAAGTAGATAAGATTTGAGTGTGCGATGTGCTCGCTCTACAATACCTTGCCCCTGGGGGTTATAAGGCAGGCCTGTAATGTGTGTGACTTGCATCTGTGCACAAAATTGTTTAAACTTTTGAGAAGTATAGGCAGGCCCATTATCCGTCTTTAAAGATGTGGGCTTGCCCCAAGCACTCCATGCCTCAAGACAATGTTGAATGACATAAGAGGTTTTTTCTCCTGTAAGTGGTGTGGCATGAATAACGCCAGAGCATGTGTCAATTGACACATGCACATACTGAAGTTTTCCAAAGGCAGTGATATGAGTCACATCCATCTGCCATATTTGCAAAGGCGCAATCCCTCTGGGGTTTACGCCAGTGTGTCTGACAGGGAGAAACTGGCAACAATTGTGACATTGGGTTACAATATCATGAGCCTCCTTTCTGGTAAGAGAAAAACGTTTACGCAGGGTTTCAGCTGTAACATGAAAATTATCATGAAAGGTTTTAGCGGTCTGTAACGGGGAGGCAAGAGCTACCGCAGCAAGCTGCGTAGCACGATCAGCCAGATCATTACCTAAACTCATGGGGCCCGGGAGCCCCGAATGTGCTCTTATGTGTGTGATAAAAAATGGAGCTCTCCTATTTAGTAAACAGTCCTGTATCCTCTGGAAAAGAGCTGCCACTGTACTAGTAGGTTTTATAATTCCAGCGGTCTCTAATAATTTAACAGCATTAACCACATAGGCAGAATCAGAAACAATATTAAGAGGACAATGAAATTTTTGAAGAACCTCTAAAACCACCATACATTCCACCACCTGGGGTGAGGTGGCAGAAAAGTTCTTTGTATATATTTTAGAATCCACAACATAGGCTCCCACACCATTTTTGGAGCCATCTGTATACACCATCACCCCGTCTTTTAGCGGGGCAGAAGACGTAACTCGGGGAAACACAATGGGATGACATGCAGCAAACTGCAGCAGAGGGTGTTTGGGATAATGATTATCAATTTTTCCTGAAAAGGTGGTAACCAAAATTGCCCAATCGTCAGAGGTGGCAGCCAAAGTTTGTATCTGAAAGGAGGTATAGGGAACTATCATAACCGCTGGATGCTTACCAAAATGACTAACAGACATTTTAAGGCCTTTAAGGGCAATTTGAGCTACAGCAGCTGGATACCAATCAATACTTTTGTTAGGAGAAGCATGCGGATGGATCCACAGTAACGGTCCATCCTGTCATAACACAGCAGTGGGTAGCTTTCTTGTTTTAAACACACATAGAACAAATGGTTGAGTTTCATCAATACGGCACAGCTGTGCCTCTTTAATGGATTCCTCCACTAGTAATAAGGCTGCTTCTGCTGCCGGTGTCAAGGCCCGAGGGGAGGTAATATGAGTATCCCCTTCCAAGATATCAAACAATGGCTTCAAATCAGCAGAGGGGATTTTTAAAAACGGTCGCAGCCAATTAATGTCTCCTAACAACTTTTGGAAATCATTTAATGTTCGCAAATCGTCCCTATAAATTTTTATTTTTTGTGGTAGAATCTTTTCAGGAAGAATAACAGAACCTAAGAATTGGCCAGTGTCTGTAATCTGGACCTTCTCAGCAGCTATTTGAAGAACCCATAGCTGTAAACTCTTAATGAGCAATGGGTAGGCTTCCCTTAGGACCTGTAAGTCCTCATGACACATGAGTACATCATCCATGTAATGAATCACAAGCAAACGTGGGAAACGTTCACGAAGCGGTTCAAGAGCCTCCTGCACAAACATCTGATAGATTGTTGGACTATTGGCCATATCCTGAGGCAAAACTCTCCATTGAAAGCGTTTATCAGGCTCTATATGATTAATTGAAGGAACAGTAAAAGCAAAGCGAGGCCTATCAGCAGGATGCAATGGAATAGAAAAAAAAACAATCCTTAATATCTATTATTACCAGACTCCAATTTTTGGGTAAAGCTGAAAGCACTGGGAGTCCTCGCTGCACAGGCCCAAAAAGATGCATTTGTTCATTAATGGCGCTCAAGTCATGCAACAAGCACCATCTTCCTGATTTTTTTTTAATGACAAAAATGGGTGTATTCCACGGAGAGGTGGATGGTTCTATGTGCCCCAAAACAAATTGCTCATTAACTAGCTGATTCACTGCTTCCAGTTTTTCAGAGGTAAGTGGCCATTGAGGAACCCATACTGGGGTCTCTGTTTTCCATGGTATGGGCCGTGCTGTCCCAGTGGTGCCTAGGAAAAACCCAGGCCCTGTTTATTGATATTAGGTTTAGGATTTACTGATTCCCGTATTCCTTGCTCGGAGCGACCCAAGCCCTTTCCTGGCCTATGGCCCATTCTTAACATTATATCTTGGGCCTGAGATGAATATGCATTAGATAAGGTCAATCCCATACCCTGCATTACATCTCTTCCCCATAAGTTGACTGGCAGGGGAAGGACATATGGTGTAAAATATCCTGACTGCCCTTCGTCTGTTTCCCAGGTTAATCTGGTGGAGCTAATGGTGGGGTTTGCACTATAGCCCAAGCCCTGTAGGGCATGAGACGACTCAGTAACAGGCCAGGACTGTGGCCACCAGCATGATGAGATAATACTTTTGTCCGCGCCAGTGTCCAAAATGCCTTCGAAGCATTTACCATTCACCCAAAGGGGCAGTTTGGGTCGATCTTGAAGGCTAACAACCAGGTAGGCCGAATCCTGTCCTGTTGACCCCATTAATTTACTCCCCGGCCTCTGGTGGGTGTCTGCCGGAAGAAGCAGTAACTGAGCTATCCTGTCTCCTTTACTGATGGAAAAAACTCCACTAGGACAAGAGCACAGGGCTTGTATCTCAGCAGTGTGCTGACTATCAACAAGACCTGGGTGGACAGGTCCCACGCTTCCAGGGGGTAGAGGCTCAGGCAGCTGCACAGGGACAGGCTGCACCCCCATTTGGGGCATCAACAGGAAGTCGGTGGAGGCACACAAGTCCATTCTTGTTCTGCCTCCGAGGGTTCCTTGGTCGTTGCCCTGACGAACTTGTTCCCATATTTCTGAGGGCCCTGGGACCAAGGGCCCATCACCCCATTTTTTGGATCAGTCTGTGGGTTTCCTAATGGTGGGAGGATCTTGCCATGGACATCCCTAACGGAGCGGCAGAGCTCAGCCCTATGATAACCTTTGCCACAGCGTGAGCAGAGGGTAGGAGGCGCTCTCTCCTTTTCTGATGACCTACAATTCTTTTTTAAATGTCCTGGCTTCCCACATTTAAAGCAAACTCTTTTGTCTGGCCCTTTAAAAGGGCGTTTTTGTGACTGCATGATGGATGCAGCCAAACCCGCATTCGTCAGGGGTCCTCCTAGTTCTCTACAGACCCTGAGCCAGTCCTGTAACCCTTTATTTTTCCTGGGGGCTATGGCCGCACGGCACTCCTGCGTGGCTTACTCAAAAATGAGCTGCTCGATGAGTGGCGTGGCCATATCAGTGTCGCCAAAAATGCGTCCTGCTGCCTCAGTCATTCTAGCCACAAAATCTGAAAAAGGCTCCTGAGTCCCTTGTATAATCTTGGTGAGCGGGGTGCTTCCTTCTTCCTTTTTAGACAAAGCTTTCCATGCTCTTATAGCTGTATTGGCTATCTGGCGGTAGGCGTCATAAGGGTAGTCTGTCTGGGCAGCGGTGAAGCGCCCTTGCCCAGTCAGGAGGTCAAAAGTCCATTGTTGTTGTTCTGGAGTTAAGGCTTGAGCGTTAGCTCTGGCCTGTTCCTGGGCCGCCTCATGCCACAGAGCTTTCCACTCCAAATATTGACCCATGCTGACAAGCGACGCTTTTGCAACTGTCTCCCAGTCTGCCGGAGTCATGGCACTCAAGGCTAATCTGTCCAATTGGGCTAATGTGAAATTAGCGGTCACTCCATATTTTCTAACTGACTCTGCTAATTCTTTTATTTGGTTGTACTCCGCAGGCGCATACACCCGTCCATTTTCCCCTTCGTAAACGGGGAAGGCCAGGTGCAGCTTTCTCTTGACCTTGTCAGGGATAAATGAAAAAGTCTTTGGCCCAAGGTGTTCCTCATAAGGAGGCGCCGAAGGGGCAGTCGGGCGAGGACGCAGCTCGTAAGGAGGCGGATGGGCCCTTTGGGATGACCTCATGGCCCTACCGCTGGTTAATTCTGCCTCCTCCTCTGTATCTAGTTCTTCTACCTCTTCTCCTGAGCCAGAACTTTCATGCTCACTTTCATGGTCACTTTCAATTTGCAGAGCTTCAAGCTCCTGCAGAGGATATAAACTACTGTCCTTTCCTTTTTTCTTATTGTTGGTTCCAGAAATCTTTCGACCTTGTAAATCAGTCTTCTCCCCCATTCTTATTTTCTTAAAACCACTGGGGGGTCTTTTTTCCTTATTTGAGACTGTGCGCGCACCTAACCTCTCACCGTACTCAGTTTCTGAAATGCTATCCTGGACTTCCTCCGTTGCAGCAACCGCCTGGCAGGATTCATCTTTTAAGCAATCTTTGGCGAAAAATAAGAGGACTACTAAAAGAGGTAGCAAGGCCCCTACGAAACCTTCCCAATGCGGGAACAAGTCAAGCTCAAAACCGAAAAATCCAGGAAAAGCCATACCTCTCTGAGCATACAGACCTGCAGTTCTGAATCCTCCTTGTGTCCAAGGGGTCTCCGGCAGTGCGAGCAGTTGTCAGGGTCCCTCAGCGTCCCGAGGGATTCGGCACCAGATGTCCCACGCTACTGTCTCGCCAGCAAGAATGACGCAGGGCACGTAGGATCCTTCTGCAGAACAGCTTTTTAATGCATCTTGAGAGCGAGAGCATAAGCCAACATGGCGGAGACCCAGAGCGAGGCGAACCCAGCCCTTATATAGGAAACAGTCCCCGCCTCGGACGTGTCACTCTCAGATTGGTCAGCTGCCCATCATCCCAGATGACGCCTCGGGAGAGGCAGGGACTACAGCGTTGGAAATTTACCAACACATGCGCGTTATCCTGTTCACCGGGCGGTGGAACCGGATGTCAGCGCCATCTTGGAATGGCGAATGTGGTTGCGGTCCTCTACAGGTAACAAGCCAAAAAAAGTGTGTCTGTGATTGACTGTACTGTGGGTGTGCAGCTCCCCCAATAGTATGAAGGGCAAATATCTCTGTAATAGAGAATATGAAGTGCCTAGCCAAATCCCATGCAAATCAACACCTGGAAATTGAGTCTTTGTTGACAGGTGTAAAAGACTATTAGGAAAACCAGCACACAAACCTGAAAAACACAGCAGCAATCACAGCCACAGACTCAAGATTAATCAAACATATCCAGTGATCAAAGACAATTTAGAAAAATATTCTCACTAGTGGCCATGATCAAAAACACTGATGACAAATAATGCTGGAGAGGATGTGGGGTAAAGGGAACCGTGCTGCATTGCTGGTGGGAGTGCAAACTGGTATAGCCTCTTGGGATATTAGTATGGTTATTTCTCAGAAAATTAGGAAACAACCTTCCTCAAGACCCAGCAATACCACTTTTGGGTACATATCCAAAGGATGCTCAATCAATCACAAGGACATGTGCTCAACTATGTTCATAACAGCATTGTTTGTCATAGCCAGAACCTGGAAACAACGTAAATGCCCCTCAACAGAAAAATGGATAAGGAAAATGTGGTACACAATGGAATACTAACAGTAGAAAAAAATGATGAGAACTTGAAATTTGCAGGCAAATGAATGGATCTAAGTTGTAAGGAGGCCACTTCTTCATTTCCCAGCCACACAGACTCCCAAAATAATTACACAGAAATTATATTATTTAAATAATTGCCTGGCCCATTAGCTCTAGATTCTTATTTGCTAACTCTTACATCTTAATTTAACCCATCTCCACTAATTTGTTCATCACATGAGGTCGTAGCCTATCAGCAAAGTTTTAGCACATCTGTGTCTGGCAGTGACTCCATGGCTTCTCTCTGACTCTGCCTCCTTTTCTCCCAGCATTCAGCTTAGTTTTCCCTGCCTAACTAAGTTCTACCTTGCTATAGACTAAGTCAGTTTTTTTCTTCATTAACCAATAAAAGCAATACATACACAGAAGGACCTCCCACACCATATCTAGAAAACATCATATGGAGTGAGGTAACCCAGACCCAGAAAGTCAAATAACATATGTACTCATTCATAAGTGGTTTTTAGACATAAATCAAAGAAAACCAGCCAGAAATCACAATCCCAGAGAACCTAAATAACAATGAGGACCATAAGAGGACATACATGGATCTAATGTACATGGGAAGTAGGAAAAGATCTCCTGAGTTAATTGGGAGCATGGGGATCATGGGAGAGGGCTGAAGGGGAAGGGAGAGGAAAGGAGGAGAGCAGAGAAAAATGTATAGCTCAATAAAATCAATTTAAAAAATATTCTCACTAGTATGCTCACGCTTGGTATCTGAGAATACTGTATACCAATTTAGAAGAAAGAAATAAGATGATCTTAGAATTTTTTCTAAAAATTACAATGCAGAAAATATATTTTAAAAATCAAGGCATGGACAATTATAAAACACAGCCCGTTTTCCTTATAGATCTGTGGTAGCTGCAGGTAGACAAACTCTGAGACACTGTAAGCTTCACTTCACTTGAAGAATTTAGGATAATGGAAATAACGAAAAGGAAATGCCCTACCAAAGCTTCTAAGTCATTTGCACCCAGGAGACATGCATGGGTTTCAACAAACCTGTCTCTGATATACCAGAACTGAAGCCAAACATGGTAAATGCCAGGAAACCAAAGGAAAAAACCGATACTTCCAGAAGTAAACTGGATAACATTTCCTAAGGAGTTACAGACAGAAATATGTCTTGAGCAGAAACATGACATGAAGATTGATGTGGGATTCCCCTCTGTATACTGCGAATACCATTGGTTAATAAAGAAACTGTCTTAGGCTTGCGCAGGACAGAATGTAGATAGGCAGGGAAACTAAACTGAATGCGGGGAGAAAGATGTCAGAGTAAGGGAGAAGCCATGTAGTCCTCCCCGAGACAGATACCAGAACTTTACCCGGTAAGCCATAGCCATGTGGCGATACACAGATTACTAGAAATGGGATAAATTAATATGTAAGAGTTAGCCAATAAAAAGCTAGAGCTAATGGGCCAAACAGTGGTTTAATTAATACAGTTTCTGTGTGATTATTTCAGGGCTGTGCAGTTGGGAAAACAAACAAGCGGCCTCCTAGTACAGAAGATGTTTTGCATCCAATCATAGGATAAAGGTTTTATGCCCTACATTTGGCAAAGGCAGGCCATGCGAACCAGAATGTAGCTAGTCCTCTCTGTGTTATCATTTTCAGATAAAAAACAACCTGAGCAGCAGCAGATGGTATAACGTGCTTCGCTGACTGTCTTAGTAACTCTGCTCGTCCTAAGTTCTTGGGGTATGTGATAGAATAAACCTATATAAGATAGCAGTTATAACCAAGGTACTAAAAATAACGTCAAGCGGAGTCCCCACATTGGCACAAATGTTGCCTCTGATATGTACAGAAAATTTTAGATTAATAGTCTTCACAATGAGATAAAAAGAAAAATTCAGAGATTCCTAGTGGAAGCTGGGCAGTGGTGGTGGCACATGCCCTTAGTCTCAGGACTTGGGAAGGAGGGAGAGAGGGAGGGAGGGAGAGAGAGAGAGAGAGAGAGAGAGAGAGAGCGAGAATCTGTGAAAGGTAGTGACTCCTAGAAGATCTTTAGGCCACAGGGAGTGTGACCGTGAATGGAGCTGTAGAATCCTAATGTCTTTCTTTCTAACTTGTGATGTACACATAGGTGGACCTCATTCTGCCATCTGGTATACCCAGATCTTGGACTGTATTACAGAAGTGTTAAACATTTTCTCCTCACAAATTAATATCCTGGATATCTCATTGCAGTAATGTGAACCTGACTAAAACAGGTTTGGAAAGAAAAGAAAATGTCTGTAGCAGAAGAGTGGCTCTTGGCGTCTGGTAGTGAGAGATCCATTTCTGGGTCTTTTCTTTTCTTTTTTAATTGGTTTTCGAGACAGGGTTTCTCTGTGTAACAGTCCTGCTTTGCAGACCAGGCTGACCTCTAACTCACAGAGATTCACCTGCCTCTGCCTCCTGAGTGCTGAGACTAAAGGTGTGTGCCACCAAAGTCCAGCGTGGATCTTGCCTTTATAAGGATATGATCACACAATTGTGTGTATAAGTTCTCTTTACACATTGGACCTGTTCTCATATGTAGTTTGCTATGTTTCAAGTGACTCTCAAAGCTTGTGTGGTAGAAACTTACCCACTGGTAGGTAGAAACTTAGAGAGGACTCTGTGCTGGTAAATGGAGTGGGTTATAGCAGGTGTGGGGTATCTTTAGTTTTCTCTTGGAAGGCTGAGTTTTGCCTTTTTTTTTTTCTTGCATGTTTTGTCTGTGGGTTTGTTTAAAACAGGGCCTCTCTCTATGTATCCCAGGCTGGCTTTGAATTATAATGATCCTCCTGTCTTTGGATCATTACACCCAAATTTGAGTGCTATTTGCTTTCCTCTAGCAAACGATATGTGACCAAATACTTGGACATTCCATAACTCAAAACTATCAGAAATTTCTTTTCTTGCCAGGTGTTAGTGGCACACGCCTTTAATCCCAGCACTTGGGAGGCAGAGGCAAGTGGGTCTCTGTGAGTTTGAGGCCAGCCTGGTCTACAAGAGCTAGTTCCATGACAGGTTCTAAAGCTACAGAGAAACCCTGTCTTGAAAAAACCAAAAATAAATAAATAAATAAATAAATAAATAAATAAATAAATAAATAAATAGAATGCTGTTATAAATTATCCAATGTTACATATTTCCCTAGAGTAGCAAAAATGGCCTATAATGAAAGTAAAAGTTGTTTGTTTGCTTTTACAAAAAACTGCTACCTAATCTACGCAAGGACCGGACTTTGCCTCGATCTTATTCACCTAGTGTCACTACCAATCCACATGAGCAGAATCTTGTGGCCCTACTTGACCCCACTGCTACTCTGACCTCCCCTGTCAGTCTGCAGATACCAGCCCGGTTTCTGTCTCTGTTTTCCCTGAGAAGCGCGACCCACGGCTCGGGACCTCCCAGAGACCGACCAGGACGGCTCCACAGCAGGCCAGGCTCCGCTCCGGACTCGCGTGGAGTTTCCCAAGGCCTCCTGCTTTAGCTCCAGTCCTGGCATAATGGCAGCGCTGACCCTGGAACCCGCGGGCCGCAGCTGCTGGGACGAGCCGCTGAGCATCGCCGTGCGCAGCCTGGCCCCCGAGCAGCCCGTCACGCTGCGCGCCGCCCTGCGCGACGAGAAAGGCGTTCTCTTCCGCGCCCACGCGCGCTACCGCACCGACTCCCACGGCGAGCTGGACCTGGCGCGCGCGCCCGCGCTGGGCGGCAGCTTCGCCGGGCTCGAGCCCATGGGGCTGCTCTGGGCCATGGAGCCCGATCGGCCGCTCTGGCGCCTGCTCAAGCGCGACGTGCAGACGCCCTTCGTGGTGGAGCTGGAGGTGCTGGACGGCCACGAGCCCGACGGCGGGCGGCTGCTGGCGCGGGCGGTGCACGAGCGTCACTTCATGGCTCCCGGGGTGCGGCGCGTGCCCGTGCGCGAGGGCCGTGTGCGCGCCACACTCTTCCTGCCTCCAGGTGAGCAGACCTTCCTTGGGGAGCCTGGAAAAGCCTGACCATTTCTTCTCTGTCTACCATTTGTCTCTGGACTTTCTCCTTTTCTTACTTCTGTGTATCTTACTTTCACTCTTACTCTGTGGGTGGCCATGTGACTGCCCCTCAAAGTCCTCTTCTCCTAGGTCTTGCTCCCTGATCCTCGGCCCAAATTTCTCCTGCTATTTACTCTCTCTACATGCCAAACATGCCTAGCCTTTCTCCTGACTCATTATAGACCTTTCAGCTCTTTAATAGAGCATCAGGTGTTCACAGGGTTAAATAAATGTAACATAAAAGAATGCAACATATCTTTGCATCATTAAGACAAATGTTCACAACATACAAATGTAACACATCTTAAAATAATATTCCACAACAATCTCTAGCGCGGCACGTTTTGATGGCCCCAATATTGCTGCAGAAGATGGAAGGAATGTAAACAGCTCTGGAAAACAGCCTTAAAATGGAATAGCTACATAGTTATGCAGTAACACGGAAATCCATCAGCACTAAAGGGTCTTTGATAGGAGATTAGCATGATGACTTTCCTTGACTTCCTCATGGGCATCTGTCTTTCTTTCCACTTCTAATGACCTGGTGTGGCAGTTTGAATGTAATTGGCCCCCATAATCTCAGAGGGAGTGGCACTATTAGGAGGTGTGACTTTCTTGGAATGGGTCAGGCCTTCTTGGATGAAGTGGAAATGGGCTTTGAAGTTTCCAGTGCTCAGGATACTGCCTAGTAACTCAGTCCACTTCCTATTGCCTGTAAGATGATGTAGAACATCTCAGTTGGGTGTGGTGGCACATGCACTTAATCCCCGCACCCAGAAGGCAGAGGCAGGCAGATCTCTGAAAGGTCAAGGTCAGTTTAGTCTACAGAGTTAATTCTCGGACAGCCAAAATACACAGAGAAACTGTATTTCAGGAAAAAAAAAATGTAGTAGCACAGCTCAGCTCAACTTGCTGCCTGCATGTCACCATGCTCCCCATCATAATGATAATGGACTGAGTCTCTGAAACTCTAAACAAGCCACCCAATTAAATGTTTTCTTTTCAAGAGTTGCCATGGCAATAGTGTCTCTTCATAGCAGGAGAAACTGTAACTAAGACAGATGCCTACCTGAAAATAACAAACTTTGGACTGGAGAGAAGACTCAGCGGTTAAAAGCATAGGTTGCTCTTATAGGGGCTATGGGTTCAATTCCCAGCACCCACGAGGCAGCTCACAACTATCTGTAACTCCAGTTATAGGTATCTGAGTATCTCTTCTGGCATCCTTGGGTACCAGGCACTCAAGTAGTATACATAAGCATGCAAACAAAACATTATTTCACATAAAAAAGAAACCTTTTAAAATAATTTTATAAAAAAATTACAAGCCTTGGGACAGAATTTACAGACATTACATAAGATATAGAATTCCTTTAAAGATTTTTTTACAGGTATACCAATGGAGGACTTTCATTTCATAATAGCTTAAAGATCAAATGATCGTATTTTTATTACAAGCATCAAAAAGAGATTTGGGGTGATTTAAGTAAGAGAACATATTAGAAGGTCATAGATGTGAGAAAGGTGTCGATAAGGATATTGGAAAATAGTAAACTACCTCTCCCTCTCCTGTCACTCAGGAGCTATGGGCACCTCTGTTGTAATATTCAATGAGGTCTTCTCTCAGAGTAGGAGAGGAGGTTTGGATTCCTATAACTTCTCTTCCTTGCTCCCATTTACATGAAAAAAACAAATTCTTAAATTCTTTTGAGGACTACTGCCTTTGTTTCTTGCTTTTCCTAAGGAAATGGACCCTTTCCTGGGATCATAGACCTTTTCGGAGTTGGAGGTGGCCTTCTGGAGTATCGGGCTAGTCTGCTGGCTGGAAAGGGCTTTGCTGTCCTGGCTCTGGCTTATTATAACTACGATGACCTTCCCAAGGGCATGCACACTATCCACCTGGAGTACTTTGAGGAAGCTGTGAACTACCTGCTTAGTCACCCTCAGGTTGGTTGTTATTTTTGTCTTTTGGTTTAGAAACTGTGTTCCTAAAATATCCACCCATCGAGATAAGATTTTCAACTCAGTTCCTGAGGTGTTGTGAGACAATCAGATCTTCATTTTCAAAGTAGAAATCAAAGCAAGTTTCTGAACTGGGTGATAGTTCAGGGCATTGATCTGTCAGGCAGTCTGATGACGAAATACCTCAGATAGAAGTGAGGTGTTGTGGTGTGCTAGAAAGGGAGCCTCCTGGGACACGGGCACATTCAGCTTATAGTGGAAGATACCAGGTTGAACAGGTGACTCAGCCAATAAGATCACTTGCTGATCTTCCAGAGGACCAAAGTTGGGTTGCCAGCACCCAGGTCAACTGGCTCATAATTGCCTGTAACTCAGCTCCAGGAGGTAGGAATCAATTTTCTGGCTTCTGAGTGTAGCTGTGAACACACAGACATAGCCAGGGAAAAACACACATACACACAATCTAAAACATTCTGGCTTGACTCAGGCATACCATAGAAGAGCTGGGTCCTTTGGGTCTCTTAGCGGCGTTATTGCTATGCATGAGTGTGTCTCCACCCCTTGGTTTTGTACTGATCGCTAAATGACTCATAAGTCCCTGCAACAGGACCTAGCATTAACTGATAAATGTCATTCACTTGGGAAACATTAGAAGAGTTAAAATCTTATGGTCTTCTAAACATTACAATGAAAGCCTCCTCACTGCTCCCACATAGACCCATCACCTGGCCCTACAATCACTAAACTGTGTAACTTCAGTAACCCTGTCCCCACTCTCCAAAACCTGTCAGTGGTTTTGAATAAACTGTTTTATACCACTAAACACCCTCTTTTTAAAAAAAATCTTAATTTGAAAAAGAATTTTGTTTGAAGCGTCTTCCCTTCCCCAGTACCTATACATGCATCTTGAACTCTTACTCATAACCAGAATCTTAACTCAGTTTACTGTAATGCTTGCTGGATGATCATAAACACATGTGAATGTAGTGCCCGCCACTGTAAACACATCACAGATGAAAAGAAAATGTTTTCCTTACATGTCCACATGCTTTCTTTGACACATTCATACTTAGGAATGTAACTATTAGTCTTCATTTCAAGCTTCATGTAGACCATGGTGTTGAGAAATACTCCTTTACACTGTGAAGATGTGTTAATGTGACTGGTTTAATAAAAAGTGGAATGGCCAATAGCTAGACAGGAAGAGGGTAGGCGGGACTTCTGGGACAGAGAAGTCTGGGGGAAGAGGAAAGGCAGAGCTGCCAGTCAGACACAGAGGAAGAGATGGGCAGCACAGAAGACAGGTAACCAAGCCATGTAAAACAATGTAGATGAAAAGATATGGCTTCAGGTATTTTATAAGAACTAGTTAGGAAGGAACAAGTTTAAGCTAAGGCTCAGCATTTATAATGAATGAGAA
Organism: Myodes glareolus; assembly: GCF_982192425.1. Lineage (NCBI taxonomy): Eukaryota > Metazoa > Chordata > Mammalia > Rodentia > Cricetidae > Myodes > Myodes glareolus. The sequence continues at coordinate 41,885,508 of NC_142036.1, read as the reverse complement.
ATCTCTGTGTGGTTATTTGGGAGCTGGCAGGTGGGACAGAGAAAGACTAGATACACTGTGGGACTTAGCACTGAGCCTCATTTACCACTAAGGATTTGAAGAGACCTAATCAACCACCTTTCAAAACCCAGATGGTGCAGAGTGAGAGTCAGGCTCAGGGCCAGCTTCCATCCATAGGTTGGCACCACTAACTGTCCTACCCTCTAGATGCACTCATTCCCTTTCTTTTCTCTGTCTCTTTCTTAGGTCAAGGGACCAGGAATTGGCCTACTGGGGATTTCCAAAGGGGCTGACCTCTGCCTCTCCATGGCCTCTTTCCTGAAAGGCATCACAGCTGCTGTCATAATCAATGGCTCTATGGCCAATGTTGCTGGAACACTGCACTACAAGGACGAGACCCTGCCCCCTTTGAGCATTAACATGAATCGAATCAGGGAGACCAAAGATGGCCTTAAAGATATTTTGGAAGCCCTGAATTGCCCTTTAGAAGGCCCTGACCAGAAGAGCATCATCCCTGTGGAAAGGTCTGACACCACCTTTCTGTTCCTTGTGGGTCAGGATGACCGCAACTGGAAGAGCGAGTTCTATGCCAATGAGATCTCCAAGCGCTTACAGGCCCATGGGAAGGAGAAGCCCCAGATCATCTGCTACCCAGAAGCGGGGCACTATATTGAGCCCCCTTATTTCCCTTGGTGCAAGGCTTCCTTACATGCCAATTTTAACATGCCTGTCCTCTTTGGGGGGGAGCCAAGGGCTCATGCCATGGCCCAGGTGGATGCATGGCAGCAACTCCAGACTTTCTTCCACAAACACCTGGGTGCTGAAGTGAGGACGATCCCAGCAAAACTGTGATTTTCTGTGAGTAGTGACACTTCTGATGTTGATCCCTCCTGAGAATGGCTGCCACTGTTAGGATGTGTATGTATTTTTGTCTCCTTTTAATAAAGTCTTGTGTTTCCCCACCCCCAAAGGTTTTATGGACTGTGTCCTCATTGGTTTGAGATCACACTGGTTCCTTCCTACCTTCTTATGGCAATGAAGATTGAGCCCAGTGCGTGTGCATGGTAGGCCAGCACTCTGCCGCTGGGCTATCCCACTCTCCCTCAGAGGGCAGTGGTTTTAAAGAAACTTGAGAGGTTGAGGAGCATATCTGCTGCCTGGCACGGCAGGTGACTGACAAATCCAGTTCTAGGAGAAGTGAGTAACATGGACTGGCCGTGCCTGCTATATAACGCGGTCCAGTAACTATGTGCTAGATGACCGTTTGTAAATAAACCTGTAACTGCTGCACAGGAAAGCACATGCAGTGGCCCTTTGTGTCTGTGAGATCCGCATGACAGACTCTACCACCCATGGGTTGAATTATTTGAAACCTTTTCCGGCCTTTATTCCTTAAACTCTACGTAACAGTTTAGGAGCTATTTGTACAGCGCTTGTGTTACACTTGGGGACATAAGTATTCTGGATGTGATCATAATGATTTAAAGATTTTCAGATTACATGTCAATTCCACACCATTTTATATCAAGTACGGAAATCACAGCAGTTTGGGGTCCAGGTAGCCAATCCCCCGTGAATGCCAGCAAACGACTATCGTATCAAAATCATTATAATACCATGACTGAGCTCCCCTTCTTAGAATGTAAGTCGTAGCACTTTAGCTACAAACCATTAACTGGTTAAATCTAAAACTGATAAAATATTTAAAGCAAATACACATCTAACTTTCTGATATCTTTTCAAATGATTAAGGATCCTTCTAGCAATGAAACTATATTTGGGTTTGTTAATATGATAGGCACACAGCCTTAGTGTTTCAAAAGTTGATAAAATAGATTGGGACTGTAATTTTTAACAATGATAATCATAAAAATATGTAAAAATGAGACCACCTGTTATAAATAGTTCAATAAACTTACATTTCTTAAGCCCGTAACTGTATTTAAAATAAAGTACCTTAATTTATTATCGTTGTGTTCTGACTCTTTACTTTTATTTATTTATTTTATTTTGGCTTTTTGAGACAGGGTTTCTCTGTGTGACTGTCCCAGAACTCACTCTACAGACGAGGCTTGTCTCAAACTCATAGAGATCCGCCTGCCTCTACCTCCTGAGTGATGGAAATAAAGGATGGGCCACCACCGCCTGGCTCCTAATTTTATTTTTTAAAAAGGCAATCAAATCCTGATATTTTCCTTTTGACTCTCAAAACATTGACTGTTTATTATAGTTTGAACAGGAATATCCTCCATGGTTCCTGTGTTAAAGACTTGGTTGGCAGTGAATTTGCTTTGGGGAATGATCATATCTCTAGGACTCTGACTTAATCAACAGCTTGATCCTTTGTTGGATTACTGATGTGATGGCATTATGGGGAAGACAGGCCTCCCTGGAGAAGGATGTTATACAGGCACTCCATTAAAAAATGCAGCAGCCCCTTCCATCTCTTTCTGCTTCCTAACCGTAAATGTTTTGCTCCTGCATATCCTCCCACCATGGTGCGCTCACTCACAGGCCAGGAACCCATGATGTCAGTGATGACACTAACCCTCTGAAATCAAGCCAAAATTAATGTACCCTCCTTTTAATTTGTTTCTCTAAGAAATTTGTCACTGAAATGCAAAATGTCCCTTCTTTTCGTCACCAATGGTGTGCTTGTCACTGAATATTGGCCAGTCTGAAGGTTCACGTGCTCTTCGTTTTAAAGGTAAGGAAGTGCATCTTATGGAAGTTTCTAGCAGTCAGCGTGGAGGTACAGCTCAGCAGCCTCCAGTCTCCCCACTCTGTGTGAAGCTACAGACCTTAAATCTGTCTTTCCTCATTGTATTTATTCACAAAGCCAGTTGTCCATCAATGTCTGCCACGTCTCACGCAACCCAACAGAATGTACATGTGTGTGAAGGTCATCCAAGTGCTGTGAATTCCCTAACGCCTATCCAGAAGCTCTCCAGGACAGTAGTCAAAGCCCTGGGGAGAGAGGGATGCTCTTCTTTCACTCATGCTAACTTGTTATAAAATTTCTGGATTTGTGGCAGGTTGCAGGAGGAGGAGGACATTAAAAAGCATGGTGTGTATAACTTACCTAAAAGAGTGGGTCAGGAAACATACTTAAGACTTGACTGTTGCCTGGCATAATGATTCATAACAGTAATCCCAGCATTCAGGAGGTGGAGCCAAGAGGATCACTGGGGAGAGATACATAGATGACAACCAGTCCTTAACTTCATACAGTTTTTGTTAGAGGTGCGTGAGTGTGTGTACGCCTATATGCATGTGTGCGCCTATATTCAAGTGTGCGCCTATATGCATGTGTGCGCCTATATGCATGTGAGCGCCTATGTGCATGTGTGTGTCTATATGCATGTGTGCGTCTATATGCATGTGAGCGCCTATATGCATGTGTGCGCCTATATGCATGTGTGCGTGCATGTGTGTGTGTTCCCACTTTGCTCTGTTTTTCCTTTAACTCAGAAGCTCCAAAATAGGCAGAAAAAAAAAAGAAAGATAAAATGAAGGAAAGTTTGAGCCTTGGAGCAGCTATAATGAACACAATAGAAGCAAAGCTTTCAGTTTTCAGGAGTTGGAACAAAATTGTATTGCTCTATCCTGAATGCTCAGTAGCCTGGAATCAAGTCCGACATTGACACACCCGAGGGTGCACACAGGGTGCTTTAGTTGCCTCCATGCCAAAAATGCAGCCTTGTAGATTGAAAAGAAAAGACAGGGACAGCTGCATCCTTGCAACCCTTCACTCAGGGCATCCAAGCTGTCTTCCCCTCATCTGTAGCCATCAGATGATACAGGGATGTGGAACCAAGGCAGTCGATCTCAAAGGCTCAGTCTTGTCCTCTGGACAGGGCATTGCCTTGTCTCTGTTTCCCTCACTACCTTTGCTCTGTGCAGCAGCGCAAGGGATCACATACACCAAACTCACTGAGCATAAACTGAGACTGCTTTTTCATTTCCCGGCTACCCAGACCCAAATAATCACACAAAACCTACATTAACTGTAACACTCTTTGGCTAATGACTCAAGAGTATTTCTAGCTAGCTCTTATTTCTTAAATTAATTTATTTCAATTAATCTGTGTATCGCCACGAGGCTGTGGCTTACCAATAAGGTTCTGGCATCTTTCTCCTTCAGCACCTACACCACGGCATCTGCCTGACTCTGCCTTCTTTCTCCCTGCATTCAGTTTAGTTTTCCCACCTACCTATATTCTGCCCTGTCATAGGCCAAAGTAGATTCTTTATTAATCAATTGTAAAAAATCATATGCACAGCATATAGAGGGGAATCCCACATCAACCGAGTCTTGCATTCCCCAGGTCAATGTATGGGGGATGAGATTTAAGACTAACTTAGAGGCAACAAGCCAAAAAAAGTGTGTCTGTGATTGACTGTACTGTGGGTGTGCAGCTCCCCCAATAGTATGAAGGGCAAATATCTCTGTAATAGAGAATATGAAGTGCCTAGCCAAATCCCATGCAAATCAACACCTGGAAATTGAGTCTTTGTTGACAGGTGTAAAAGACTATTAGGAAAACCAGCACACAAACCTGAAAAACACAGCAGCAATCACAGCCACAGACTCAAGATTAATCAAACATATCCAGTGATCAAAGACAATTTAGAAAAATATTCTCACTAGTGGCCATGATCAAAAACACTGATGACAAATAATGCTGGAGAGGATGTGGGGTAAAGGGAACCGTGCTGCATTGCTGGTGGGAGTGCAAACTGGTATAGCCTCTTGGGATATTAGTATGGTTATTTCTCAGAAAATTAGGAAACAACCTTCCTCAAGACCCAGCAATACCACTTTTGGGTACATATCCAAAGGATGCTCAATCAATCACAAGGACATGTGCTCAACTATGTTCATAACAGCATTGTTTGTCATAGCCAGAACCTGGAAACAACGTAAATGCCCCTCAACAGAAAAATGGATAAGGAAAATGTGGTACATAATGGAATACTAACATTAGAAAAAAAATAATGAGAACTTGAAATTTGCAGGCAAATGAATGGATCTAAGTTGTAAGGAGGCCACTTCTTCATTTCCCAGCCACACAGACTCCCAAAATAATTACACAGAAATTATATTATTTAAATAATTGCCTGGCCCATTAGCTCTAGATTCTTATTTGCTAACTCTTACATCTTAATTTAACCCATCTCCACTAATTTGTTCATCACATGAGGTCGTAGCCTATCAGCAAAGTTTTAGCACATCTGTGTCTGGCAGTGACTCCATGGCTTCTCTCTGACTCTGCCTCCTTTTCTCCCAGCATTCAGCTTAGTTTTCCCTGCCTAACTAAGTTCTACCTTGCTATAGTCTAAGCCAGTTTCTTTCTTCAATAACCAATAAAAGCAATACATAGACAGAAGGACCTCCCACACCAGATCTAGAAAACATTATATGGAGTGAGGTAGCCCAGACCCAGAAAGTCAAATAACATATGTACTCACTCATAAGTGATTTTTAGACATAAATCAAAGAAAACCAGCCAGAAATCACAATCCCAGAGAACCTAAATAACAATGAGGACCATAAGAGGACATACATAGATCTAATCTACATGGGATGTAGGAAAAGATCTCCTGAGTAAATTGGGAGCATGGTGACCATGAGAGAGGGCTGAAGGGGAAGGGAGAGGAAGGGAGGAGAGCAGAGAAAAATGTATAGCTCAATAAAATCAATTTAAAAAATATTCTCACACTTGGTATCTGAGAATACTGTATACTGATTTAGAAGAAAGAAATAAGATGATCTTAGAATTTTTTCCTAAAGATTACAATGCAGAAAATATATTTAAAAAATCAAGGCGTGGACGATTACAAAGTACACCCTGTTTTCCTTATAGATCTGTGGTAGCTGTAGGTGGACAAACTCTGAGACACTGTAAGCTTCACTTCACTTGAAGAATTTAGGATAACGGAAATAATGAAAAGGAAATGTCCCACCAAAGCTTCTAAGCCATTTGCACCCAGGAGACATGCATGTATTTCAACAAACCTGTCTCTGATATACCAGAACTGAAGCCAAACATGGTAAATGTCCGGAGACCAAAGAAAGAAACAGATGCTTCCAGAAGTAAACTGGATAACATTTCCTAGGGAGTTACAGACAGAAATATGTCTTGAGCAGCAACATGACAGGAAGAATGATGTGGGATTCCCCTCTGTATGCTGCGAATACCATTGGTTAATAAAGAAACTGTCTTAGGCTTGTGCAGGACAGAATGTAGATAGGCGGTGAAACTAAACTGAATGCTGAGAGAAAGATGTCAGAGTAAGGGAGAAGCCATGTAGTCCTCCCCGAGACAGATACCAGAACTTTACCCGGTAAGCCATAGCCACGTGGCGATACACAGATTTCTAGAAATGGGCTAAATTAAGATGTAAGAGTTAGCCAATAAAAAGCTAGAGCTAATGGGCCAAACAGTGGTTTAATTAATACAGTTTCTGTGTGATTATTTCAGGGCTGAGCAGGTGGGAAAACAAACAAGCGGCCTCCTAGTACAGAAGATGTTTTGCATCCAATCATAGGATAAAGGTTTTATGCCCTACATTTGGCAAAGGCAGGCCATGCGAACCAGAATGTAGCTAGTCCTCTCTGTGTTATCATTTTCAGATAAAAAACAACCTGAGCAGCAGCAGATGGCACAATGTGCTTATCTGACTGTCTTAATAACTCTGCTTGTCCTAAGTTCTTGGGGTATGTTGTAACATGACTGGCCTGCTTGTTTGGGTTTCTGTCCTGCCGGTACCTTACAACCGACAATCCCCAAAGAAAATCACACAGAGATCTCCATAAGTTACAAAATTGATTGGCCCATTAGCTCAAGCTGCTTATTAGCTCTTGTAGCTTATATTAACCCATTATTCTTATCTATGCCAGCTACATGGCTCAGTACCTTTCTCAGCTTGGCAGGTTACATCTTGCTTCTCAGTGGTCTGAGCAGGAATTGGAGGAATGGGTTTCCTCCTTCCCAGCATTCTCCTGTTCTCATCACACACCTCTACTTCCTGTCTGGTTGACCTGCCTATACTTCCTGCCTGGCCAATCAACGTCTATTTAAAATAAACAGATTGACAGAATATAGACAATTCTCCCGCTCCACTTCCCCCTCTTTTTTTTTAAACAAAGGAAAATACCCATAGTCCATTCTTTGTGAATGTGAGTGTAGTATCCAGGCTACTTCCAGCTGGTTAGAGGCGTTGATAATCTTATGGGGACCTAAAAAAAATTATTACCAAGTCCTGACTGGAGTATCCTGTGAGTCTTGATTACCTCAGGCAGCAGTCCTGAATCTGTTTTGGATGTAGAACTCTGATATCGGGCCATCTGTTCCTACCAGAGATTTCTCAGGCGATCTTCCTTGAGCAAACCCTATTTTTCTTAACTCAGAATGAATCCACAGCCTCTCATTTCCCGTGGAAACAAAAGCAAAATCTCTTCTCCAAAGTAACGTATCTTTTAAATTCAATTTTGATGTCAAGGTATTTTCAAAATACCTACCTTGAATTAATTTAGCAGCATTTATAAACAAATATCTTTTAGCAGCTGTTGCTCCTTCCTCAGCATTTAAACAATTCAAAGAGAGCATAATATCATACAGTATCAAAATTTTCTGTGTATTTTCCATCTTTATGCAGCTTTATTTTAACCTCTATTTCTTTTATTTTTACTTTTACTTTTTGAGACAAGTTCTCTGTATATCTTGGTTCTGGAATAACTCTGTAGACCAGGCTGTCCTTGAACTCACAGAGATCTGCCTATCTCTGCCTCCCCAGTGCTGGGATTAAAAGTGTGTACCAAGACACCCTACTACTCTCTTCCTTTTTTTTATTTTTAAGGACTTTAACCCTTATTTTTAACCTGCAAATTTTTAACACACTGTAAACCATTTAGAGGTTTTCTTCGTCTCTGAATCTCTTTACTGTATGTCTCTCCTTTTCTGACTACAAGAGTCTTTAATTTACCAAGCAATATGGGTAGGATTAAAGTCGTGGCTTTGATGGCTGGATCCAGCCCATTCCTTAGCTTTCCAGCCTCATGGCGGAGGTACTGGCTGCAGCCATTATTATTGCAACAACTCTATGGCATTTCAAGGTTCCTGCCAGCAAACAAGCTGCAGCATTCTGCTCACAGACCACATTCAAATGCTCCCTAATCAGACTGCCTGTCTGAAAGAGTCAGAGTTTGCCCTGGCAGGACAACCCAGAAAGCTGGCATTTTAAAACAGCGCAGTTTTTCCTGCTACGGCTGAAAACCAAAAAGGATGCGTTCAGCTTTTCATCAACACCATTTAAGTGTTTCATGGCAGGACCTCTTTAAAGAGCTACAAAGTTTTGCAGCTAAAGCTGAGTCAGGAAGCCTCTCTTAGATGAGAGCGCTTGCTTGCCTCTAGCAAGCAGAGAAGACCCGGGAAATTGTTGCTACCAAGGAAACATGTTTTACTCTATTCTTTCCCAAGCTTTCTCAGGCTTTCTGTGGATGCAGTTATTAACAAGGGGTGCCATTCTGTTGTAATAGGAGCAGCGGGAAGCTGCCTGGCTCCCCAGCTAGTTTTCACCCGAAATAACAACACAGAAATTGTATTCATTTAAATACTGCTTGGCCCATTATATCTAGCCTCTAAACCTATACAAGATAGCAGTTATAACCAAGGTACCAAAAATAACGTCAAGCGGAGTCCCCACATTGGCACAAATGTTGCCTCTGATATGTACAGAAAATTTTAGATTAAAAGGCTTTACACTGAAATGAAAAGAAAAATTCAGAGATTCCTAGTGGAAGCTGGGCAGTGGTGGCGGCACATGCCCTTAATCTCAGGACTTGGGAGGCACAGAGAGAGAGAGAGAGAGAGAGAGGGGGGGGGGGGTCTGTGAAAGGTGATGACTTCTAGAAGATCTTTAGACCACAGGGAGTGTGCCCATGAGAGGAGCTATGGAATCCTAATGTCTTTCTTTCTAACTTGTGATGTACACATAGGTGGACCTCATTCTGCCATCTGGTATACCCAGATCTTGGACTGTATTACAGAAGTGTTAAACATTTTCGTCTCATAAATTAATATCCTGGATATCTCATTGCAGTAATGTGAACCTGACTAAAACAGGTTTGGAAAGAAAAGAAAATGTCTGTAGCAGAAGAGTGGCTCTTGGCGTCTGGTAGTGAGAGATCCATTTCTGGGTCTTTTCTTTTTTCTTTTTTTTTTTCCAGGGGGGGGGTTCGAGACAGAGTTTTTCTGTGTAACAATCCTGCTTTGCAGACCAGGCTGACCTCCAACTCACAGAGATTCGCCTGCCTCTGCCTCCTGAGTGCTGGGACTAAAGACTCTTGTCTTTATAAGGATATGATCACACAATTGTGTGTATAAGTTCCCTTTACACATTGGACCTGTTCTCATATGTAGTTTGCTATGTTTCAAAGTGACTCTCAAAGCTTGTGTGGTAGAAACTTACCCACTGGTAGGTAGAAACTTAGAGAGGACTCTGTGCTGGTAAATGGAGTGGGTTATAGCAGGTGTGGGGTATCTTTAGTTTTCTCTTGGAAGAATGAGTTTCGCCTTTTTTTTTTTTCTTGCATGCTTTGTCTGTGGGTTTGTTTAAAACAGGGCCTCTCTCTATGTATCCCAGGCTGGCTTTGAATTATAATGATCCTCCTGTCTTTGGGTCATTACACCCAAATTTGAGTGCTATTTGCTTTCTTCTAGCAAACGATATGTGACCAAATACTTGGACATTCCATAACTCAAAACTATCAGAAATTTCTTTTCTTGCCAGGTGTTAGTGGCACACGCCTTTAATCCCAGCACTTGGGAGGCAGAGGCAAGTGGGTCTCTGTGAGTTTGAGGCCAGCCTGGTCTACAAGTGCTAGTTCCGTGACAGGTTCTAAAGTTACAGAGAAACCCTGTCTTGAAAAACCAAAAATAAATAAATAAATAAATAAATAAATAAATAAATAAAACAAAAATTTTAAAAAATCGTTTATAAATTATCCAACGTTACATATTTCCCTAGAGTAGCAAAAATGACCTATAATGAAAGTAAAAGTTGTTTGTTTCCTTTTACAAAAAACTGCTACCTAATCTACGCAAGGACAGGACTTTGCCTCGATCTTATTCACCTAGTGTCACTACCAATCCACATGAGCAGAATCTTGTGGCCCTACTTGACCCCACTGCTACTCTGATCTCCCCTGTCAGTCTGCAGACACCAGCCCGGTTTCTGTCTCTGTTTTCCCTGAGAAGCGCGACCCACGGCTCGGGACCTCCCAGAGACCGACCAGGACGGCTCCACAGCAGGCCAGGCTCCGCTCCGGACTCGCGTGGAGCTTCCCAAGGCCTCCTGCTTTAGCTCCAGTCCTGGCATAATGGCGACGTTGAGCCTAGAGCCCGCGTGCCGCAGCTGCTGGGACGAGCCGCTGAGCATCGCCGTGCGCGACCTGGCCCCCGAGCAGCCCGTCACGCTGCGCGCCGCCCTGCGCGACGAGAAAGGCATTCTCTTCCGCGCCCACGCGCGCTACCGCGCCGACCCCAAAGGCGAGCTGGACCTGGCGCGCGCGCCCGCGCTGGGCGGCAGCTTCGCCGGGCTCGAGCCCATGGGGCTGCTCTGGGCCATGGAGCCCGATCGGCCGCTCTGGCGCCTGCTCAAGCGCGACGTGCAGACGCCCTTCGTGGTGGAGCTGGAGGTGCTGGACGGCCACGAGCCCGACGGTGGGCGGCTGCTGGCGCGGGCGGTGCACGAGCGTCACTTCATGGCTCCCGGGGTGCGGCGCGTGCCCGTGCGCGAGGGTCGTGTGCGCGCCACACTCTTCCTGCCTCCAGGTGAGCAGCCCTCAGGTCTGTGCTCTCAGCCTAGACTGATCTCTGGTCCTGCATAAACCTGGCGGGACAGTCACATAATTGTGGTACTTCCGCACTCCAAAACCTGCCAGTCGTTTTAAATGAAAAATTTTCTAGCAAGTCTCATCCCTTAAGGCACCGTGAATCTCTCAGCTTTATGCTGAAGAGGGCATTCAACTTTAGACTTTTGAAATCCACTAAATGCCGCAATATGGGTGCATTTTAAGTACCGATATAATCAATAACTTATGCCTGTAGCAATAGTGACTTTGACCTCCTTTCACATCGAACTTTCAAAGGTCCTTACACCCACAAATGAAGACAGTGTACCCTAATCATTAAAATGCATATGAATGTCCCTGGCAGTCCTCCCCCAACTGTAAACAAGCTGGCGATGCTTCTCAGCCTAGAGTGATTTTTTTGCCGGTCCGTGAAGACATTTAGCAATATCTGCGGAGATTTTTGTTTGTCAAAAATGAAGGCAGGAAACGCTGTTGCCATCTAGCTGGTAGAGTCCAAATACTGAACAGCCTGAGAACAAAATGATCTTGTTCCAAATGGATATAGTGGGCTCGGGAGACAGCTCAGGTGGCAAAGTGCTTGCTTGGCAACCATGGCCCTCAGCCCCTCAGGACCCATGTTAAAAGCTGGGCACCAGATTTGATGCCTATAACCGCAACCTGGAAGAACAGACAGAATTCCTGCGGCTTGTTAGCATGCCACTGCAGCGTGCAGTGAGCTCCAGGCTTAGAACTAGTCTCCAAAAGTCAGGTGAAGAACTATTGAAGCTGGGAGGTGGTGGCGCATGCCTTTGGGAGGAAGATATCTGTGAGTTCGAGGCCAGCCTGGTCTACAGAGTTAGTTCCAGGACAGCTAGGGCTGTCACACAGAGAAACCCTGTCTCAAACAACAACAACAAAAGAACTATTGAGGAAGATACCCGATATTGACCTTTGACCTCTATACACACACACACACACACACACACACACACTTGTCTAGTGGTGCCCTGGTGAAAAGGAGATGGGTGTGTGCTGGACTAAGGGACTTCAGGTGATCCTATCTGCAACAGCTGGAACATTAAGTATTTCGTGTATATAGTCTGTTCCTGGGTGGTACCTGAGCAGTCTCTGATGAGCCTGTCATAGCTAGGCCCTCCAACACACACATCAGGACACACTCACATTCACACACAAGCACAAATACTCACATGCATGTCACACACATACACAAGTGGATGGTGGTGGTTTGAATAAAAATGGTTGCCATAAATCCATAGGGAATGACTCTATTAGGAGGTGTGGTGTTATTGGAGAAGGTGTGGCTTTGTTAGAGGAAGTGCATCGCTAGGGAGTGGCTTCAAGCTCTCAGAAGCTCAAGCCAGGCCTCGTGACTCAGTGTCTCTTTCTGATGACTGTGGGTCCAGATGTAGAACTGTCAGCTCCTTCTCCAGCACCTGTATACCACCATGCTTCCCACCATGACAATAATGGGCTAATTTGAACTGTAAGCCAGCCCCGATTAAATGTTTTCCTTTATAGCAGTTGCTGTGGTCATGGTGTCTCTTCACAGCAATGGAAAGCCTAAGACATGGATACTGTGCTGATGCTGACAAACCCTGGTCTGAGAAAATAGGGTGCAGTCTATGGAAACAGTGGAAAGACAGTCCCTGGTATGCCCCTCCAATCACAGAGAAGGACTAGAGTCACAGCAGTACACAGAATTTTGAAACTGAATTTGGTGGTTGTTGTACAAAGTAAGAGACTATGCCTCTTTCTTACAGCTCTTGGGCACTTTCTAACCTGAACTGGTGGCTACTTGGTACAGCGGGAACTCTGCAACTGGAACGGAGTCCTACTCCATTTCTCTGTCTCCGTTTCTGGAGACTTCCACATGACTTTAGGAGGAGCTCTGTAAATCACCCTGACTGATTCAGTTATCCATTAAGAGTATTTATCCTAGTCACTGTCCTCTGTGAAGAGACACCATGACCGAAGCAATTCTTCTGAAAGAAAGCATTTAATTGGGGGCTTGCTTACATTTTTCCAACATGTAGTTCATTATCATGATGAGGAGCATGGCAGCGTGTAGACAGGAGCTGGAGCAGTAGTTGAGAGCTACATCCTGGTCCATAGACAGAGAGGGCAACACTGGACCTCGTGTGGGCTGTGGAAACCTCAAAGCCCACTCCTAGTGACACACTTCCCCCAATAAGGCCACGCCTCCTAATTCTTCTCAAATAGTGTTACTTCCTGATGACCAAGCATTCAAGTATATGGACCTCTGGGGTCCATCCTTATTCAAACCACCACAGTGTTATAGAGTCTTTCATTAAGGACAAGTAAACAACATGATTTCCAAGTAAATTATTTAAATGGTGTGGTTGCATACATTTGAAATTCCAGTGTCCCGGAGGCATGGACAAGAGGATCAGGAGCTCAAGATCCTGGGTTACCAAGCAAGTGTGAGGCTAGCGTGCACTGCATGAGACTTAAAGAACAAGAGGGAAATGAAGAAAAAAAATAAGAAAAGAAAAACAAACGGAAAATTTCATTGTCTACTGTGCGGCCTGCACTGGTTTGAATGGGCTTATATATTTGAATATCTTGTCCCCAGTTGATAGAGCTGTTTGGGAAGGATTAAGAGGTGTGGCCTTGTTGAGGGAGGCGTGTCACTGCAGTGGCTTTCGAGATTTCAAAAGGCAACAATATTCTCCATTCTCTCCACACTGTGCTTGTGGATCAAGAGAAGAGCTGTCAGCTGCTGCTCCAGGACTGCCTGCTGCCATGCTCCCCTACCAGCTGCTCCCGTGATTACCATATATTCCAACCCTCTGAAATCGTGAGCTCCAGATTAGACTCTTCCTTTTATTAGTTGCCTTGGTCAGGGTGCTTTTTTTCACAGCAATGAAAAGGTAACTGAGACAGGACCTACCAAAATGTGGGGCAAAATTTATAGCATAAAAGAAATTACCCTTATCCAGAGAATACAGTGTGGCAGGTACTTCGAGAAGGCACTGGGGAGAACTCATCTGAGACTATCTAATCCAGCTCAGCCTTGGGGACACACTGGAAAGGCTGTCTGGGAGGGGAACCAAAAGTGAAGTTGACAAACTGAGAAGTTGAGCAGATCAAAGTCAGGAGAGAGAGAGAGAAAAAAAAATAGCACAATCAACAAAAGAAACAGTAGATAAAAATATTCAGGGGTCAGAACAACTTGGCAGGTACAGGGTGCTCTTCTTTAAAGGCAGAAAAGAAGACAAGGAGAGGGGAAGACCCTCTAGTAACCCCGGGTGAACATATAGAGCTTTCTCAGATACTCTCCGAGGAAACTGAAAAAAGTGGTTGGAAGACATGTGCTATTTTTAAACTTTATTTATTAATACTTATGACAAATTCTGGGGGAAAAACATTTTATTCCACTTTTCTTTTCTTGGTAGATTATTAAAAACAGCCAGACAGACACAGTGGTGTACTCCTTTAATCCCAGGAAGCAGAGGCATGCAGATCTCTGTGAGTTTGAGACCAGTCTGGTCTATATAGTGAGTTCCAAGCTAGCCAGACCCTGTCCAAAAACAAAAAACAAAAAAACAAAAAACAAGCAAACAAACAAAAACAAATGTGGTGCCACACATCTGCAACTCCGCTGTTGAGAGGCAGAGGCAGGAGGGTCAAGGTTCCAGGCCACAGTAAGGTCATGTCTCCAAATAAATAAAGTAGGAGGGGGGAGGGGTCCTGATTCTCAGATATCTCCAGCCACCACATCCCTGACTTCAAAGACTTTTTCTTGTTAATTGCCAAAATCTGAATCCCCAAATCTCTTTTGAGCAGCTAAGTCATTTTGTGATGTGATGTGTTGTGCTCCGCAGGCAAGGGGAGGTTCCCAGGGATCATCGATTTGTTTGGAAGTGGCGGTGGCCTGTGTGAATACAGAGCCAGCCTTCTGGCTGGGCATGGTTTTGCTGTACTTGCTCTGGCTTACTTCAGATTTGAAGACCTCCCTGAATATTTGAGTGATGTGCACCTGGAGTACTTTGAAGAAGCCTTGGCCTTTCTGCTGCAGCATCCAAAGGTGGGGTCCAGTGCTGTCCTTAATACAAAGGAGGGGAGGGAAGTGTACTCAAGGCTAGAGCCAAAAGCCTTGTCAGGACGCTGGGCGTTAGAGATACAAAGGGAGAGCCAAGCAGTTCCTCAACAGTGGCTAAGACTATTCCTGTTTCTACCCATCTTTCCTCTCTCTTAAGATTTGACTGTTTAGTTTCTTTCCTAACTATCATAACTCTAAAGCACTGCACTAAGAAACTGCTAGCCTTGAGTTTTCCTCCCACAGTTGCCCAAGTAAGGCAGCTGACATCTCAGAGGCTTGACTTTCCTCATTACTAACATTAATATAAGTTGTTATTGGGGAAAGCTTGACTGAAGAGAGATGTCTTTGAGACCGCTGGTGACGCCAGAATAGGAATGGCGTTTTGGTGATATTACGGATTCTCATCAATGCTATGTGATGCATATTATTGTACTAGCTAGTTTTATGTCAGCTTGACACGAGCTAAAGTCATCAGAGAGGAGGGAACCTCAACTGAGAAAATGCCTCCCTAAGACTGGGCTGTAGATAAACCTGCAGGACATGTTCTTAATTAGTGATTGATGGGAGAGGGCCCAGCCACTTGTGGGTGGTTCCATCGCTGGACAGATGGTCCCGGGTTCTATAAGAAAACAGGATGAGCAAGCCATGAGGAGCAAGTCAGTAAGCAGCACTGCTCCATGGCCTCTGCATCAGCTCCTGCCTCCAGGTTCCGGCCCCCGGTTTGAGTTCCTGTCCTGACTTCCTTTATGATGGACTGTGATGTGGGAATGTAAGCCAAATAAGCCTTTTCCTCCGCAAGTTGCTTTTGGTCATGGTGTTTTATCACAGGAGTGATAACCCTGCCTGACTAAGACAATTATTATGCTTTTATAAAGTATCTGAGAGCAAAAAAATTATTTTAAATATTTTCTGTGAACGTAAGTGGAATGACACAAACCTTTGCTGCCATCTAAACTGAGAGTATGGAACATTCTAATGCTGAGTGTTAAGATGGTTTGTAAAGACTTCAGATACTCCAATTTTGTTGGAGTTCAGGGACAACTCTAGGCAGAGCTATTAAAACCTAAATGAGCTGGGCAGAGTAGCCTGCACCTTTAACTCCAGCATTTGGGAAGCAGAGGCAGGAGGACCTCTGTGAGCTCTAGGCCCGCCAGGTGATCTGGGATTATGATGGCTTTATTTTTTTATTATTATTTTTTTAAAAGACTTATTTATTTATTCATATAGTATCCTGCCTGTAGGCCAGAAGAAGGCACCAGATGTCATTATAGATGGCTGTGAGCCACCACGTGGTTGCTGGGAATTGAACTCAGGACCTCTGGAAGAGCAGTCAGCGCTCTTAACTGCTGAGCCATCTCTCCAGCCCTGTGATGGTTTTATTAAAGGGAGATAAGGCCCTAGAAAAATAAGAGATCAAGAGTGGTTCCTGACCTAGGACCTTTGTTTTACATTACCACGCAATGGTCTTCTTTTGGCTGAACTCTTTCCCACGGGGTGAGGAGTCTGAAGAGCCAAGGAAATTTGTTTGCTTGGAACTCAGATGCTTTTAACCACACTCTGGGGGTGTGAAACTCCCACATTCTCTGACTGGCATCTCTGACCATGTGTCTAAGCCCTTGCCTCTTCGCTTTGTTGACCAGAACATATGCACCTAACTTTAAATATGTAAGCTGTATGTCCACACATAATGAAGGCCCTTTACGGTGCACAAAAGAAGCAGATGTGGAAAGAGAAGGAAGGTGGGCTGGGATCCAGGATCTGGTGTCTATGGCTGGCTCTTCTTGCTACATCAATACAGAACTATAAGTGAGGTTGGGGTTTTCTTTTTTAATACAGGGTTTCTCTGTGTAGCCCTGGTTATCCTGGAACTCTCTCTCTCTCTGTAGACCAGGCTGGCCTCAAACTTCAGTTATCCACCTGCCTCTGCCTCCCAAGTGCTGGGATTAAAGGTGTGCACCATCACCACCCAGCAAGTTCTAAGAGTTTAAATTTAACTTGATCATCCATCCATACATGTATATACACTTACAGCTGAGATCAGGACCAAATAGATCTTTGTAATACAGAGGATGTATTACAAAATTAGAGCATCCTAAGTAATACCTGTGTTGGCCACACAGGCGTTGATAAGAACAGTGGCCGTGATGTTCCTTAGGAAAGCAGCCATCGAGAGGCACGGGTCACTGCATATGGAGAAACCAAGAAGGCCAACATTCAGGCCTTTCACCTGATGAGGAGAGAGAACGAGTGGTGGTCTATTCATCAAGACAGAGAAAATATTTAACAGTTTGTTCATTAGTTTTGTTTATAAGGGCCTTTATGTGTACTCTTGACCTGGTCTTTATAAACATTAGATGGTGCGTATACTCAGAAATCAATTCATTTGTTTACTAACGGGCACGTTTCAGTTTTGTAGATTATTAAATAAGGAGGACAAAGAAGTTATAGCGGAGACAGGTACTCAGGGAATATAAACTCACTGCACGCTTTCCACTTGTGAGCTCTACAGTTGTTCTCTCTCATCAGGTGAAAGGCCCGGATGTCGGCCTTCTTGGTTTCTCCAAAGGCGGTGACCTGTGCCTCTCGATGGCTGCTTTCCTAAAGAACATCACGACCACTGTCCTTATCAACGCCTGTGTGGCCAACACAATAGCTCCCCTGTATTACAAAGGTCTGTCTGTTCCCGGTCTCGGCTGTGACCTAACAAAACAAAAGACCATGGAGTCAGGCCTTTTGGATTTGGTGGATATTTGGAACAATCCCCTGGAGGAACCTCACCGCCAAAGTCTTATTCCACTGGAAAGGGCCCAGGGACCCTTCCTATTCATCGTGGGCTTGGATGATCATAACTGGAAGAGTGAATCCTATGCTCATATAGCCTGTGGACGGCTACAAGCCCATGGAAAAGACAGGCCCCAGGTAATCTACTATCCAGAAACTGGCCACTGCATCGACCCGCCTTATTTCCCTCCTTCCAGAGCTTCTGTGCACGCAGTGTTGGGCGAAGCAGTGTTCTATGGAGGTGAGGCAAGGGCTCACTCAAGGGCACAGGTGGATGCCTGGCAACAAATCCAGATTTTCTTCCAAAAATATCTCAATCATGAAATGCCTGAGAAGCGCAGCAAAATATAACATTGCAACTTTAAACCAAATGCCATGTGTGAGAGCTCTAATCATGCAAATTCCTTTGGACTTCCAGAGTACTAAGGAGGCTTTTTTTGTGGTCTCATATTCACATCCTTGTGTAGACAAGGATGACCTCGAACTTCTGATCCTTCTGCTTCCATCTCTTCAGTGCTGAGAGTATAATCTTACTCTTACCCTATCATGGTTTTCTGGGTATACACAAAACCTCTCACCAAGCCAATTCTAACCAATAAAAAAAAGTTTCCTCAGAGGTAACTGTGAGAGTCAACTGTAAAACTTCGAGTATAATCATCCACCTTGTATTCTAACTGTCTATGATGTGAACTCTGGGAGTTTCTGCTTCAACTCATTCCTGGGCAGACCTGTTGCTGGAGAGACACTAGGTATGTCTAACCCGAACAGTTAGACAAGATTTCCAGCATCTGTAAAATAAGTGCCAAGCTTAGAAATCAGTACTCCCGAATTCTTAGTCCTATTAAAAGCATCAAGTGATATAAAGGTCGTCTCTTCAAAGATGTCTCCATAGTAGCAAGTAGGTCTCCAGCTCAGGCTCTACCGGTCACTTTGTGGTTGCTCTTGAATAAGCTGTTGATCTCTCTAACCCTCCATTTCTTTATCTGTATACTGCGAAAGTAAGAAATGCTGCATTGAGATGTTATGATTAAATCAGACAATCCCCACAAGCCACTTAGACAGTTAACCTGAAAGTATTAGCTGCTTTTTTGTTCTGATGAGGATATTGGAAGCACGAAGTGTTGAGAAGCTCATCTAGAGATAGAGGTGTTTGCTGCTTGGTAAGGAAGCCTGAGGGCCTGAGTTCAATCACCAGACCCCATGGAAAGGGGACAGGAGAGAAACAGTTCTACAAAGCTGTCCTTTGCCCTCTATAAGCACATATACATCACACACACACACACACACATATATATACAGACACACACATATATACACACAGACACACACACAGACACATCACACATACATATACATCACACACACATATACACACACACATATACACACAGAGAGACACACACATATACATCACACACACACATATATACACAGACACACACATATATACACACAGACACACACACAGACACATCACACATACATATACATCACACACATATACACACACATGTATATACACACACACATATACACACAGAGAGACACACACATATAAATCGCACACACATACACACATTTTTTTTTTACAAAATCTGGTTGGTGGAAGAACTAAATCAATCTACCCCAAAACCCATGGATTTCATTGATTACTTGACTATATTTGTCCTAAGATTTTACCTTCTACTAATGCTGAATTACATTGTGTGAAGTTCAAGTCAACCGACAGCCACATAATGAAGGCTCCGAAAGCCAAGTTGGAGAGCTTAGATTCAAACATTTTAAAAATAAATTTAAAAAAAAAAACTAATCATTTTCCCTGACACTTAGTGGCACGCAGCAGATGTGATAAACCTGAAATGAGTTCAGTCACACTTTTCAGAAGGAAAACAACAAACAAGTCGGAGTGTAAGGAAGTCGAGACTATGGTTAACAGAGTTTGGAGAGAGGAGAGAAGAGGGCACAGAGAAAGGGTGATGAAGGGTCCTGAGTTCCAGCTGACAGGAAGAGGTGTGCGTCCTTCGCGGCAGGGTGCTGGGAATAGTGATAGCGTGCTGTGTGTTTTCAAAAGTTAGAAGAAGCTTTTTCTGCTGGGAACCGGCTGCTCGCTGTTGAAATGGACAAGTTCATGAAACCCGGGAAAGTGGTGCTCATCCTGGCTGGATGCTACTCCGGACGCAAAGCCGTCATCGTGAAGAACATTGATGATGGCACCTCAGACCGCCCTTACAGCCATGCCCTGGTGGCTGGAATTGACCACTATCCCCGAAAAGTGACAGCTGCCATGGGCAAGAAGAAAGTCGCCAAGAGATCCAAGATCAAGTCCTTTGTGAAGGTTTATAACTACAACTACCTGATGCCCACAAGGTACTCTGTGGACATCCCCCTGGACAAAACTGTTGTCAACAAGGATATCTTTAGGGACCCAGCCCTGAAACGCAAGGCAAGGCGGGAAGCCAAGGTCAAATTTGAGGAACAATATGAGACAGAGAAGAACAAATGGTTTTTCCAGAAGCTTCGTTTTTAGGTATATTTTTGCTTACATCATTAAAAGTTTTAAAAAAAAAAGTTAGAAGAAAAGATTTTGAATGTATTTTTTTTACCATAGCATGATAAATATTTGTGGAGATATGGTTAACCTGGCTTAAACATTGTACGATGTATTTATGTATCAAAACGTCATACATTGGTCCCTTTCTGTTGCTGTGACAAAATACAGTGGCCAAAGGCAACTTATGGTTTCCAATCTCACAGGGCTAGAGTCCATAATGACAGGGACGGCACGAGAGCAGGGGGCTGGAGCAGGAAGCTACCTAATCACCTTTCTATCCACATGGAGGAAACACGCACATGCACACATGCACACACAAAGACAGAAAGACAGAGACAGAGAGAAAAGGAGAGTGATGGGAGTGGGGAGGCTACAGACTCTCAAAGTCCATCCCAGTGACATTCTTACTTCATCATGCCTTCATATCCTATAAGTTCCACAACATCCCCAAAACAGCAACTGATGACCGAGTGAGTATTCAAATACGTGACTCTATGGGGGACCTTTTCCCATTCACATTATCACCCCCAAATGTGTACAAGTTCTTGTTTTTAGACACTTTAAAATAAATCTTTAAATGATAAAACATAACCAAATCCAACCTATTGTCATCTTTTCCTTGATAAACACAATATTCTTGAATGCACGTCTGGCTGGTTGAAAAGGCTAACAGACGATTCGAAAAGTAAATACATGTCTGGGTTAACCATTGGCTGTTCAAAACGATTTGTGCAGCTGGACTTGGTGGTTCTTTAATCCCAGCCTCTTGGAAGACTGAGGCAAGATTGCAAGTTCACAGTCTTCCTGGGTTACAGAGCTAGTTGAAGTCCAATCTGGGCACTTAATTGAAACCTAGACTCAAAGTGTCAGACAAAAGGAAAGTGGCTGCCGCTGTAGCTCGGTGATAGAGCGCTTGCTTTTGTCTAAGTTGGCTACACGTTCTAACAACTGAAAATGCAGACTTCTTTTTTTTCTTATGTATTATGTATGTGTGCCTGAAAACCAGAAGAAGACACCAGATCTTATTTTGGATGGTTGTGAGCCCCCATGTGGTTGCTGGGAATTGAACTCAGGGCCTCTGGAAGAGCAGTCAGTGCTCTTAACCGCTGAGCCATTTCTCCAGCCCCCAAAATGCAGACTTCTTATATCTTCTAAAGTATCATTTCTTAAGTTATGCTATTTTTTTAAGTTAGGCTATTTTATATGCTCATTTTATTTTAAAAAAAATAGATTTATTTTCTACGTGTTTGGGGTAGAAGTGTCACTCCAGCCCCCGGCATCCACATACCCAAAGAGCCTGGAATATTCAGGTTGGAACTCCAACCCGAGCCTACTCCCCTGGAGTTGCCTCTGTCCAGACTCTGCCCCTGAGAAAGCCCACCATCAGAGGCTCCTCCCCTGAGGACATTAAAAGCCCCACCTTGTGGCTACCCCTTGTGGTCTCCTCAACTTCCTCTGGGGCCACCCAGGAGTGCTTTGCTCAGAATAAACCTGAATTTATTAATTTGTTTTGATTGGCTGATTACTTCAGCAGCGGGAGAGTCCCATTAACCAGGAATTAAACTTAACAATATGTTAAGTGTTTTGCCTGTGTGTGTGTGTGTGTGTGTGTGTGTGTGTGTGTGTGTGTGTACACAATGTGGGGCCACATTTTATTCAAAACTTAACAGAAAACACAGATTATGTATATAATACGCACATTCTTCACTGTATAAAATCTAAGAAGTGCAGAAAAAGTAGCATTTCTCTTAGTTCATTTTCCAATCCCAGCTTTCTTCCAAGGCAACATACTGCTGAAGTGACTGTCTTGCCCTAACTTCTCTTTGTACCTGCTTAAGTGCTTTTCGGCCCCTGATCATTCTGAGCAGTCACGTCCACTTTGGCAATACATCCGGGACTTTCCATGACTCTTACCATGGCCCAGATATATAACCAAAATGACTTCTGAATGTACAGCTTCAACAAATGTTACCATGTTTCCCTGACCTACTCCTGACAATGATGTCGTTATGATTCTTCTGGGTTTTGTCTTTTGTTGTCATTGTTTTGTTTTTTGCCTCAATAAAAGCTGTGTCCTGAGCTTTGAGCTCAAGAGTTCTTTGTGGCAATAGCCTACTCCCAGTCACTAGCTAAAACAAAGGACTATTATTTGGCCTGAAATGCAGCTGACAATAATACTATTGCTAACTTGATAAAACCCCTTCTAGACCATTTTTATACACATATAAGAATAGGACGTGGTTTTATTCTGAGAGTTCAATGCCTTCTCAAAAACAAAATCTATTAAAGTCATATACCATAAATGTTTGGGTCTTCTTACACATTCAAAACAATACACTAATACTTGTGCCTGGCGACAAGAAGACAGAGTTTATTTTTTCAGAATAGCCAAAGTTGAGCCATGCAGATATCTCAGTGAATAGCATTTGCTGCCAAAGCTGATGACCCCCCAGGACTCACACGGTGGAAGGAGAGAACAGACTCCCACAGGTTCTCCTCTGACGTCCACACATGACACGCACGTACCCACACACTACTAAACAAATGAAGGTGATCAAACTTTCAAAACCACCCTATCAACTGAAAACAGCCCACCAAAGTTTGTGCCTTCCTCAGTTTTGAAACTTCATGGCTTTCAAGTCAGAGGACTTCCTCTGTATGTTTCTGTTATCTTACCTTGCTACCTGACCGCTCATTCCGTGTCTCATTGAACTGTTTCCATGTGAACTGTGATGGTCTTTCTTGGACATAACTTGTCCTAGCGCCTGGGTGCTTCCACTTAGCACGTTTAGGGAACAGTGTCCCCTGGTGGCCAGAGAGAGGTTTTAGAGACTGTGGCCTGTGAATATTTTCAGTCAGAAACCACTGCTTCCCTTCCCAGTCTCTTTTCTCTGAGCAGCAGACTGGGTATGAGATCTTGAATCTCGCATACTGTCCTGCCGTTAGGTAAAACATAAACATGGCCATTCAAGCCTTGCTGCTGTTTGTGCAGCCTGTCAAACTTGGAAACCCTAGCCTCAGCTTTCATGAGAAAAACTCAATTTTAAAAACAAACCCCAAGATAACAAATTATCTTAATGGATAATCGTGCGATCAGTTGTGGTCCTTGAGCTGTCTATGAAGGCGTGAGCTGCGAGGTAGCCAAGGAAGCTACAGCTGCATCCGAGAGTTTGTTCTCTCTTTCTGCTGTGTGGGTTCTGGCGGCCAAACTCAGGTCATCAGGCTTGGTGACAAGCACCTTTACCTGCTGCGATATCATCCAGCCCTCGCTTTTCTTATTTCATTTTTGAGAATCTCTCACTAAATTCAGAGGTCATGTACTCAGCTAGACTGGCGGGCCATCCAACATCAGGGACCCTCCCCACCCAGCACTATGCCAGCCAAGCAATTAGGTGACACCAGCGTTCAAGTATAGATAGTCACATCCTTTGAGCTCTGAGCTGTGGTCTCTTAGGCGCTCCTTGAACATGGGCTGAGTGAGTAAGTCGATGAGTCATAGTTAGGGTTTATTGTGGTTGCTGTTGTTCTCTGTTTGTTTGTTTCTCCTTATACAGGGCCTATTTGCTTTGCAAATAAAATGTGTTTTGGATAAACTTGATTTATTGTTGTGGTAAATAGGTAATTATTTAGGAGATATATATTGACTTGGGGAAATAAATGATACACTCGATATCTAGGAGACAACGAAATCAAGGAGCTCACTTTATTAGTGTTGTTGTTACTGTTATTATTAATTGAGATTTGAGTCAGGGTCTCCTTATGTGCCTGGCCTGAAACTTTCTATGTAGACCAGACTGGTCTCAAACTCACAGAGGTCTGCCTGCATCTGTCTCCCAAATTCATCAAACCTAGAAAGAAGTTTATTCTACAACAAACCAAAAATACCGTGAGGGAAAGATTAGCTGTTTTCCAATCAAATAACTATAATGGCAGCCAAAATCAGAATTGGAAATCAGACTATGGAAATTTGATAAAATGATAATTCTAATTTGAGCTTATTAATAAGCCTCTCGCCCATATAAAATGCTAACAATGAATGGCTATTGCAACTATTTTGTACAACCATTAATAGTGTTAAATGTGACAATTTTTTCTCTTTTGTTCAGTACATACCTTTGTTTAAAAATTAAAGGCTTTTTAAAAACACATTTGTTCCAGTTCGCCATCCTTTAACATTTTAGCCATGCTTACCAGAGTCCAGATTTTCTGAGCTTCGGGAAACTATTTCAGTACTGTTTTAAAACTTTTCTCTCAAATTCCTTTTACTCACTGAATAATTACAAACCAACACAAGCCACATTTTCTGGTGAACAACTTTTAGAGTCTATTTAGTGATTTTGACGGATTATTTTTAAAAAGGCAAAAGAGAACATGGAAAAGGGAAAGGAAAGCTCTATTGTATAATTCTTTTGTTTCTTAGGGGGATGTGTTTAGCCTCAGAAAATCTGAAACCCAAAGCATTTTTTATAGTTTTTTTTCGTTTTTGAGACAGGGCCTCTCTGTGTACTCTTGGCTTTCCTGGAGCTGGCGGTACACGCAGTAAAGAAACCACTGGCACAGCTCTTTCGTGATTAAGGGGAAGGTTTTGTGTCATAGTTAAGAGGAAGAGAATAGCCAGAGGCATCTGGGGGAGTCTGCCTTGGCTACCTCTCGGAACAGAGAGAGAAGCACAGAGAAAGGACAGACTGGCAGTTGCAAGGGCTACGGGAGCAGAGAAGATAGGAAAAACGGTGGGAGAGTCCTGTCTGTTATAAGGGGTTACATGAAGGCAGGAGGGCAGGCTAGCTGGCATGGCCTGGGAACCAGCATGGGGCTCCGATCTGTTGGAGGCTTGTCTGAGTTAATAGAGAACTACAGGCCCTTTCCGGAGGTTGGGAACTTGTAGGACCAGATAAGAAAGTAATGGCTTTTCCTGGCAAACAGAAAGCCATTTTACAAGGTTTCTGAGGAATGCCCAGTGTTCACAGGGTCAGAGTCCAGCCTGAGCTGAGCCCAGACTGTCATCCTGGGGGTTAGGATCTGACACTTGCTATGTTGACCAGGCTGGCCTCAAACTCACAGAGATTCCTCCTTCCTCTGCCTCCCCAGTGCTGGGATTAGAGGCATAGGCTTTCCACATACCTAGCTTGATAAGAAATGTGTCAAATATGCTGAGTTAATTTACAGAGACAAGCACATGTCTGACAATATGAAGCTGGCACAGCAGTAAATGTTTAGAGCGGAGGGTTCAGCACAGATGTATAAAGGGAGGACCTGGTGGCACTCCAAGAGATCGCTGACTAGAGGTTTGTTTTTTGTTGTTGTTCGGTTAGGTTTTTCTCTTTTCTTTTTCTTTTCTTTTCTTTTCTTTTCTTTTCTTTTCTTTTTTTTTTTTTTTTTTTTGAGACAGGGTTTCTGTGTAGCCCTGGCTGTCCTAGAACTCACTCTGTGGACCAGGCTATCGTCAAACTCAGAGATCCTCCTGCCTCTACCTCCTGAGAGCTGGGATTAAAGGTGTGCACCACTGCCGGACTGTGTCTCTTACGCTTACAAGGACATGAGTCCTGGATTATGGTCCCACTTAATCTTAAAGTCCCTGTTTCTCGATACTGTGACACAGACATTAAGACTTCAGCATATGAATTTTGAAGAGACACAATTCTCTGGTAACAACTGCTATACCTGTATAATACCCCCTTTAAAAACGTGTTTCCGCACCTTCATGTGCACTATAAAGGTTTTAAAGAGGATCACATCATTTAGATTGCATGGGCAACTTGAATTTTTACTTAAAATACCAATACTTTTCAGGCCATGAGGAACTGAATCAAACTGTTCCGGGCAATAGCCCCTGGCCATAAAAAATGGTTTAGCCCTTACCTGACCACTCCACTCCACCTGCAGAATCAACAGGCCCTGAAAAGCCACCCCACAAAAACAAACAAACAAACAAAAAAGTTGTAACTTCCCAGTGGCTACCCATGTTGGGCTTTTTGTTGTTGTTTGTTGGTTTGTTTGTTTTTTGAGACAGGGTTTCTCTGTAGCTTTGGAGCCTGTCCTGGAACTAGCTCTTGTAGACCAGGCTGGCCTACGAACTTCCAGAGATCCTCCTGCCTCTGCCTCCCGAGTGCTGGGATTAAAGGCGTGCGCCACCACCACCCAACTGGTTCAGGATTTTTTAAAGCTTTTAAACACACATCACCAACAATCTTCCCAGAAAGGTGACATAAATTGTTCGCAGCTGTATATATGTGCAACTCTATTCTCCATGTCCCTAGCAACTCTATTAAAATATGTGTCTGTTTAAATTTTCTGACTTCTTAGTGAAGAAAAAAAGATAACCCCGATTGCACAAAACCAACACTTTGGAATACTTTTAAGTGTGCAGCTGAGATTTCAGGCGCCTGAGTTTTCCTCGGAGGATCTAAGGTAAGGAAAAGAGAAGTTCAGAATGTAGCTCTAGTTATACTGAGTTAGACGGCAAAGCGAATTGCCGAAGACAGCTTAGCCTTTCCCGTCGGTTTTCCAGGGAGGACTTCAAACAAAAACAAAAAAAAAGTTCTTTTATATCAGAAATGCCAATGCTATCAGTAGGTTTGAAAATTCAAGCTTAAGGCAATATTGGCACTGGGAAAGAGTATCATCTACTCCCCTGGTAGTTGAGTTCTGGTCTACACCAGCAGCTGCGCAGGAACGGGATTGGAGGACCCGAGGGTCCGCCAGCAGTCCCACAATGCCCTGCTCGCGCCACCCTAAGGGCGGGGAGAAAGGACCGCTGCCAGTGCGGCCTACTGAGCGCTCCGGAGGTGCGCCTGCGCACTGACCCTGGCGGGCCCTAGCAACCAGAGCAGTGACGGTAGCAACCGCCGGAATGGTGAGTACCCTCCAGGCCTCACCGTCAAACCCGGGAGGAGATTGAGAGTGGAAAGAGGGGCAACTGTGGGGTGTGGAGGGTGGCGGGGCGCTAGCACTACGGATGGGAGTTAAAAGGGAACGCTGGCTCCGTGGAGCCGCAGGCCCGAGGCCGGAGCAGCCGGGGCAGGCGGTGGTCTGCGGGGAGGGAGGCCGGAGGCTGACAGGAAGTTGGGCTAAGCTGGAGGGACTCTGACAGAAGAAAAGGAAAGACAGCTGGAAATTCTCGGGAAAGCGCACTGGAGTGGGAAAGGTGATAGGATGGGGGCTGTGATAAAGAGATCCCTTCGTGTAGCCGTGATTTTAACTCTCCTCACCCCCTGGCGGGATGGAGGGGCGGGGGCTGATTCCTGAGGGCTCCTGCTGCCACTGCGTTAGTAAGCTGTGGTGTGCCCGGTTGCCCTCGTTGGCTTTGAGTGTGAGTCCTGTTGCTAGGTGACGCTGTTAAAACTCTCTTTGATGGATATATTAGGCCAATGTTCCTCCAATTCCAATATGAATAATTATGAGTTTGATGGAATGCAGATTATTGGTTATTAATATGACTGGGGTTTTCAGGAATGTTCGACCATGCAGCTCAAATAATTCATACTTTGGGGAGCACTCACCACGCTTTGAGAAACGCTACTGGTTTAGGTTTGCAATCTACCAGTGGTCTGGGCAAAGTTCTCATGAAGCCACGATTTTAACTAAAGATGCTTGTCAACATAGAAAACACGCGCTCTTGTGCTTACATGCTTGGTATTTCAAACTATTAGTTGGAAAACGATTTCAGATCCAGCCCAGCCAAAACTGTTTAGCAAAGTACGAGGTTGCCTTCCGACTGGAGCTATTGATAAAGGGTGAGTACTGGGGTCTGAAGATAGAGCTACGTTGTTAAGAGTGTTTGCCTAGCATTCGTGAAGCTACAGCATCAATCCCCAGCACCGCACTTATCAGGCATAGTGGCACATATCTGTTATTACTGCACTCAGAAGGTGGAGGCAGAAGGTCATCCTTAGTCTGAGATAAACACGTTGTTGGGGAGGGGGAGTAGGACTATACCTCGCTGGTGGAACGAGATCCTACGTTGAATCTCTAGCACTGCACAAGAAAAGAAAATAGCAAAACAGTATAGTTATCAGAGAGAGAGAGAGAGAGAGAGAGAGAGAGAGAGAGAGAGAGAGAGAGAGTGTGTGTGTGTGGTGTGTGTTTCCAGGACTATATCAATGCACAGAAATTAAGCCCAGAATGTTAAAATCATGAAGTTGTGTATTCCCTCATACTGACTGCATACTGGTAGGCCTGGTCCCTTCAGAAATGCAGGCCCACATAGTACTTGAACTTTTTAAGTATGTGCACCATACCCTGAGACCCACGTGCTGGAGAATGAGAACCAGTTCTCAGAAATTGTCCTCTGACTTCTATCACTATTACTCACATGTGCATGTACACACATACGCGCACACACACACACACACACACACACACACAAAATTAAAAAAAACTCAGGTTCCTGGTCTTTCTGGAAAATTAGAAGTGCCATGTTTCACTGTGGACATAATTTTTATTCACATTTAATATTATCAAAATATACTTTTAGATAATTGATAACTTTTTTTGTTTTCTGTTTTTGAAGACAGGGACTTTCTGGGTAGCTTGGGTTTGCCTTGAATTTGTCATGTATTCTTGGCTGGTCTCAAACTTTTGATCCACTGCCTACTGAGTGCTAGGATCAAGGGCATATGTCTCTATGCTTGGCAACTCTTCTTACTTAATGGTTTATGAAATAATGTATTATTTAATTAGTGGAGATTTTATATTTGGGGAAATGTAGTATTAGGATACCTCTTTTTCTGCAAGTTCCACCAGCCAGAAATTGTCTGGAGCTGAGTAGAAATTATATTCTTTCCATGAACTCCACTGACCTGGCCAGCTCTACCCCTGCATAATGTCCACTTGATTCCTTAGGAATTTTTGGCTCCTATCTGTAAGAGGAACCAGTATCCTATAGATCCTATAGCAACTTATATTGCAATAAGTAGCTAGATTGCCTCCCACTCTGTTCCAGCAGTGTTGTGAAAGTGTTCTTTTATGTGTCCCTTTTGTATGGGTCCAAGCAAGAATTTCACTGGGAAACAAGCAAGAGTATGCAGTCAAAGAGTCTATGTGTGCTTCATTTTCCACGTGCAGAATGAGTAGAGCAGTTTTCACTTCCCCCATAATTGCTTAGGAGTTCCTCTTTCTATATATTCTGGGCAACTTTTACTAAACCAAAAATGCATATATATGTAATATATTTTATATATATTTACTATATATACATTTTTAGATTTATATAATGTGTATATATGGTATTCTTTTGTTTTACTTTGAATTTTTTTGATTTTCAATGAATACAAACAATTTTTCATAGTTGTATTAGTTACTTGGGTTTGGCTATTTATGTCTTGTTAATTCATAGTTTAGTTTTGCTAATTAAAAATTTTTATTTGTGAATTTTGGTAGTTTCTTGTATATAGTAGATGGTGTCATAGTCTTTTTATTGGTTTCAAGTAGAAAACACCTTCTCCCGACTTTGTGGTTAGCTTCACTCATTGAGCCATTTGTACTAACAGTGATTCATTCTTTTGGGTTTCTACATAGACCGCCATCTGCACTTGGTGACGCTTTAGTTTGCTCCTTAGATCATTCCAATTTGTACTTCTTTTATTAAAACATTGACAAATCAGTGATCATGGGCATCCTTGATGTGTTTGGGAGCCTAGAGAAAAGTATTTTAATATTACTGCCCAAGTTAGTCTATATGGACCATCTTATTTATAATAAATGTCTTCTACACATAGATGCATATAATCTGAAATCATTTACTAACCTCATTTAAAAACCTCCCAGTTTTTAAAATAACTTTTACCTTCTATTACATTATTTATTTTGCTTATATTTACTTATCTTTTTATATTTATTTATTTTACATGCATATAGTATACCTATGGCTATATACATCAGATTTATGCATGTTTTATATATCAGATTTGTGCATATTTTATATGCGTACATCAATATCTACTTATTTTAATAGATGTAAGTTCTAGAAAGGCAGGAATCTGTTTTGCCCAATAATTTGTCAAAAACAAATAGAAAGCCAGGCATGAGGGTGCATGCCTGTCATCTCAGTGCTCAGGAAAAAGAAAGAAAGAAAAATACAACATAGAAGAATGCTTGTTACATAGTAAACACACAGTGAACAGTTGTTAAACTAAGTGAATTCCCCCACGTATGGTATTTGTTTCAGCTTCTTTTTGTTGTTGTTGTTTTTGTTTTGGCTTTTATCATGTAGGGATTTTCCTTTACCTCTTAACTGAGAGCTTTTAGTATCCAGTAGACATTTATGTTTTTCTGCACTCAGATAAATGTGACCCCACACACACTTTAATCCATTAGTTAGTGATTGACAAAACAGGTTGACTGTTTTGCTCCTTTCATTGTTGGGATAAACTTTGAGGGAGGGAGGCTCCTGAGACAGTTTCTCTGTGTAGAAACATAGCTGTTTTAGAACTCACTCTGTAGACTAGGCTGGCCTAGAACTCACAGAGATCCACCTGCCTCTGCCTCACAAGTGCTGGGATGAAAGGTGTGTACCACCATCGCCCAGCAGGATAAACTATTCTTGATCATGGTCATTATGCATCACTGATGTTGTCTCCAGAATCAGATCTATATTGAAAAATAAAGAGAGCTTGGTGATGTGGTTATGACATCAGTTTAAAATAGCATTATAAATGTGCAGCTTTCCCACATTTTCTGGTTTTTGAAACAACTTTTAAACAAAAAAATACCTGTTCTCGAGGATATTAGGACTCACCTGTAAACTATGCAGTCTTGGAGCTTTGGGAGGAAAGCAGGCTAAAACCTCTGATTAGCATTTGAATGCTTTATATATTGTAATCTGTTCAGAGGGTTTGATAGTTGGGGCCCTGTTTTTCTAGGAATACATATCTTGTTTAGGTCTTAAAGCTATTGCCATATTTTGCTCCTAAATATTTTAATTTTAGAATCTCTGTAGTATGTAGTTATTAATACTTCTTTTTATTTGTATATCTTTCATTTTTGCCCAATCAAGCTTGCAAAAGATTTAAGAACCACCTTTTAGTGTTATTAACCTTTTCTGGGTTTAACTTCTTTTTTGTTTTTTTCTGCCTTCTTTTGAGTTTGCACTGATATCTTTAAAGTATGTCGAATACTTAACTCATTTCTTTCTTATTCTGTATTTTCTTGCTATACACCTGAAGATAGAAGCTTTTTCCTATCAGATTTTGCCCTCCCCCACCCTCCACTGGGGCATGGAGGTGTGCCACAGCATTTTATGTTTTCCTAAGAGTTATTAGTACAGTACTCTACTTTCTAGATGTAGTAGTAGCTTGTTTTTTTCTTTTGCTCTTGATTATGGTTTCTCTTTTTTAAAAAAAATGAGCCCCAATAGTAATTCATAAAGGACATCTTCCTTTGTGTTCATTCAAAGTTGTAAGTATATGAAATTGAATCAAAGATGCTACTTCTTGTAAGATGAAACATTTTATGTACTACTATGAAAGAAAAACAAATTGGAATTAAATTATACCAAGTTCTCTCCTATCACTTAGAATTTTTTGTATTGTATTGATATTTTATTTATATTTTAGTAAATAAATCTTGCCTAAGGACATCCTACATCATTGCACTTAATTTTTATTGTGTGTGTGTGTGTGTGTGTGTGTGTGTGTGTGTGTATGTGTGTGTGTAAGTGGCCAGGGATACAGATTCCCTGGAGCTGGAGTTACAGATAGTTGTGAACTGCTTTATATGAATGCTGGGAACCAAATTCAAGTCCTCTGATCACTGAGCAGTTTCTCCAGCCCTCTTGTGCTTATTCATAGAACTCTTTATTGACTACCATTTTACATATATTTACACATAGTAGTTTTTTGTCAGGTTATCCTTTGCAGACATGGAAAAGGAATATATATTAAATAAAATTAATACTTTTCTAAAATGTTACCACAGCTATCATGCCACAGCAACTGTAAATTGTTCCTAATTAGAATATACATTCATTTTTCAATGTTAAGATATAAAAAAAAAAAAGGCTGGGTAGTGGTGGCAGTGCTTGCCTTTAATTCCAGCACTCGGGAGGCAGAGGCAGGCGGATCTCTGTGAGTTTGAGGCCATCTTGGTCTACAGGGTGAGTTCTAAGATAACCAAGGCTATACAGAAAAACCATGTCTCAAGAAACAAAGAAGATGTTTTAAAAAAAGGTATAGAATCAGTGAAATAAGATTTATTTTAATATTGAATACTGAAAGCAATATACTTTTTATAAACTAAGTTGGAGTGAAATGTTTGACTATCAAACAGTGATTTCTGTATTTTCTCTGAGAGGTATTTAAAGAAATCACTTGACTCTTGGGAGGTTAATCATGCTTATAGCTTAGAGTTTCAGAGAAAGAATTGAATGCTTTATGGTAGAAGCCAAGGCTGGGAATTACTGCAGTAAAAATAAATCAACAAATCACAGCCTTTCCTTCTTTTTTTTTTCTTCTTTTTAAGGCAAAAGCAACAACAATTAAAGAAGCCCTGTCCAGATGGGTGAGTACACGGGGTTTTCCTCCTTTTAGAAACTACAAGGAAGAATCTGTGCTGGTGTTTATGTCTGACTGTTCATCACAAGAGATTCTTTTGATCTGGGGACTGTTTAGCTATCTTGTCTGTGGTGATAGATGCCTGAGCATACACAAGTGATGAAATTGTATAGGAGTTAACATATAAAAAATGCACACACACACACACACACACACACACACACACACACACACACACACACACACACATATCTCAATGATACCAGGCAGCAGACTGGAGAAGTCTGGGTAAAGTGACAGGTTTTGTAAATAGCAGTACCCCTGTTGTGATATGTTACAGTTCTGCTGAACATTACCACTGGGGAAAATTGGACAAATGATCTCTTTGGGGATTCTGTTGTGCATGTGGTGCTGGGGGTAGATGGAGCCCAGGGCTTTACACATGCTAGGCAAGTGCACTACCATGACACACACACCTAATTCGTGAATTGCTATTCTCACCCCTGAACCAGGCATCTCTCCTGCTCTATAGCTAGACTTTGAATAAAAGACTTTCAGTAGCCTGGGTATCTGAGAAAATAGACAGAAGTGAGTAGAGTAATGAGGTACTTAATTTTTATGTTGGTGCCTGTAAGTTTCTGTATTCTTTCTAACTGCCTTATAAAGAGTACTTCTTGAGGCTGGGGAGCTGCTCAGTTGTAAAGTGTTCACTGCACAAGCACAAGGACCTGAGTTCAGGTCCCTGGCACCCACAAAGAACACCAGGTGCTGAGGAGCTGGAGACAGGAGATTCCTGGGCATTGCCTCCACTCTAGCTGCATCTATGAGTTCCAGGTCCAGTGGGAGACCTGTCTTAAAAGTGAAGGTAGATGCTGGGGATGAAACTAAACTGGTAATGTAGGATACCACTCGTCTATGAAACCTTAGATTTGATCCGCAGCACCACATTAAACGGTGCACCATGGTGCATGTCTATAATCTCGGCACTCAGGTGATGGGGCAAGCTGACCAAAAGTTCAAAAAGATCCTGTTTAAAAAAAAAAACAAACAACAACTAAGTAGATATATAAATAAGAGAGCAGTTGAGGACACCCAGCATCAGTCTCTGATTTTCACAGGCACAATCATACACGCGTACCAACACACACGAACACACACATATACCACACACACACGCTTCTGCTGGGTTAAATATTTCACAAAATTTGTTAAAGAGTGTAGACTAGACTCAGGTTTAATCTTCCTTAAATTACATTTTAGGAAAATATCTTTTATTCATAATAACTAGTATTTGGTTTTATTTTGTTTTTTTAGATTTTATTTCTAGTTCCATTATGGCCAACAGTCATTAAGATCTTTGAAGACATTAGACATATTCTTTCATTAATTTAACCCATCATTCTCTTTTTAACATATAAAAGTCTTAATTGACATATGATTGTACAGATGTATGGAGTACAGTGTGACATTTTGATACATATTTAAAGCAGATAATTATTATATCAAGGTAATTATCATATCTCTGATCTCAAAATTTTTATTGCCTTTTTGTGGTAAGAACATTCATAGAATCCCCTTTTATAGTTCTTTAGAAATATATACCTAATCTATGGCCATACCACCCTGATTGCACACAATCTCATTTTAAATATACAGATTTATCATAACCACTCTCCTGTGCCAGAGAACACTCCAGCTTGCTCCTCCTATCTGACTCATTTTGTCTTTCCATCATCCCGTTCTTCCCAGCCTCCGATAGCCATTATTCTATTCTTGACTTCAAAAAGATAAGCCTCCGTACATGAGTTATAGCATGAAATATTTGTCCTTCTGGGCCTTTTGCACTAATGAATCCTCTAGGGTCATCATGTTGGCACAAATAACCCAACACTTAATGAAGACCTACTAAGTGTCAGTTTCCATTGACCTAACCTATAAATGTAATGAAAATAAGCACAGAGAAGCTGGGGAGATTACTTGATTGATAAAGTGTTTGCTGCCCAAGCACAAGGACCTGAGTTCAAATCCCCAGAAGTCATGCAGAATGCTGGGCCCAGCCCTGGGGATTGAAGGGTGAAGACATGAAGATGCCAGCGTATCCTCCCACCTCTGCCTCCTGCGTGTTGGGATTAAAGGCGTGCGCCACCACTGCTCAGCTGCTGTTTAAGAGACTCTTAAAGAATTTAAAATATGACAAATGGGAGTTCTTTCCTGCTTATTTTCATTTGTGAGGACTTTAGAGTTGTCTGGCCTGGGTGTGTAGAAACATGGCTGTTAAAGCCAACAAGTACAAAAGCCAGTGAGTGAAAAAGCATAAAGTTATAAAGCATAAAGTTATTCTGAGACAAACATTGAAAGGCCTCGTGAAATTCTGACCTTTTTTGTCCCCACGTTATAACCAAGGATGATTTTGTGCCACATTATTTTTTTCCATAGGAAGAAAAGACCGGTCAAAGGCCGTCTGAGGCCAGAGAGATAAAACTGTATGCCCAGATCCCCCCGATAGAGAAGATGGACGCATCTCTGTCCACACTTGCCAACTGCGAGTAAGGCCCCCTCATCCTCCTAGTATTGTTAAGTTTTCCTTCCTTTTCGTACACAAACTTGTTTGCTTTCTGTGGTCTTTATTGGTGTTGTTTATTGTAGATTCCCCTGACAAAGCAAAATGTGAAAAATTATTGGTTTATGGGATTATTGATTGAATGATACCAAACAGTACATTTTATGCAGTTTTTATACAGTAGTTGTAGACAGAAGTTACCTAGTCTTTTGAAAAAGTCAAATAACACAATAACTTATTGATTTGTTGTACAGTCTGCTTCCTAAGCAGGGGAATGATATGCAGAGTTAACCTGGGAAACTTATCAAGACTTTCAAAATAAA
This sequence comes from Myodes glareolus, assembly GCF_982192425.1. NCBI lineage: Eukaryota > Metazoa > Chordata > Mammalia > Rodentia > Cricetidae > Myodes > Myodes glareolus. Next base: position 41,849,863 of record NC_142036.1, on the reverse strand, counting down.
AAATAAAAACAAAAAGGACTAGGAAAGGAAACTGGAGAGATGGGTCAGTGGTTAAATTAACATCAGCCTACATTGCCAAACATTGATAACTGTGGTTCAGACCTCCAGAACCCACATCAGTGCCGGCTGATTCCAACCTCAAGGAATCCCCAGAGCAAGCTTTCAAATCAGTGAGTCTGAGTTTGATTGAGAGACCCTGCCTCAATGGATAAGGTGGAAGAGTGATGGAGAATGATTCAGAAACGATTTCCTCAACATTAGGCCTCTTCCTGTGTGTACACACGTGCACACTAAATGCATACACAAATGATAAAAAGAAAAAAAAGTGGGCTGGAGGTCATCAAACTCACTAGAACAGTATTTGCCTAGCTCTTGTATGTGTGAGGCCTTGAGTTCCACCCCCATACAGCAGTAAAATAATGAAACAAAATTTAACAGTCTACTGCATTGTCTTGTAAAGTTACCTACCAAAGTCAAAGTCATGTTTCTTACTAGATACCCAAGACATGCCTTTAAAAAAAAAAGAACTTTAAAATACAATTCAAAATACCTAGAAAATACAATAAATATGAAAAAAGGAATTAATGTAAACCTAAATTGCAGTACATCGTGGGACTAGTATTAGCACTTTGAGAGTAATCCTGATTAGGCTGGGCATGGTGGCATATGCCTGTAGCCTCACCCTCCGGAAGGCTGAGGCAGGAGGATCATTAGCACAGGGTCAGATAATGAGATACTATTTCATAAAAACAAACGAAAAGCTCAAATTGTTATCAAATTATACTCACTTTATAATCTTATTTCCCAGGACTTTAAATATCAGGTTGATACTAATTCTTATTTTCTAAGTGTTCTGTACAGTTTTTAGCAGAGTTCTGTTGGTAACTTGAAAATTGTACTCTGATGAGTACAATTGTACATATCAGAGTACAATTCCTTGTTTTCACACTTCCTTGCCTTTTGTTGGGACTGGAGAATACTCTAGAGTTCTTGGGGTTCCTTCACCCTGCGCTTATCTAATTGTGATTCCTTTACTTGCCCTTTCTGTAGGAGATTAACCCAATCCCAATTTCACAGAGGCAGAAGGTCTCCTAGTGAAACCTTAGTGTCTTATTTACAGTAAGCAAACTGGGCCATTCTTGGACATGTATCTGCAAACCTATTAGACTAATATCTTTGGATCAAAAGGAAAAGCAAACTTGTTTAGTTACCAAGTGCAACTTGTTCCATGTGATGAAAACACAGAACAAAAATTGTTTTGCTTCAACTATGACTTCAAAGTTATCAAATATATTTTTATCATAAAACTATCTGAGTCAACATGTTTGAGGCCTGTGAGCTACATAAAGCACCTCAGAAACCACTTAGAAAGAGCCAGGCTGTTCATATTTTTTGCAGACATCTTGGGACAGATTGCCTAAAGAGAAATGAAAGAATTCTTTCCCAGCCATAGCCTTTGACTTAAAGGCATCCGTGTTCTGTTGGTCGTGCTCAGGAGTGGGTGGGTGAATAGGAAACACGCAGAGCTGGCCTTTTACTCACCAAGTGTTTATGTAGTAATTGCTTTGCTTTTTCAAGCAGATTAAAAATGAATAATTCCTCTTCAACTCAAATCATGAGGGTAAGATACATGTTCTAGGGTTTTAATTTTGGCCCTGCCATTTTGTAACTACATAATATTGGGGAAATCGCTTAACAGCTTTGCACTTCAATTTCATTCATAAAATGCATTGAAAATGATATCTCGGAAGACTATGAAATATTCAATCAAAGAATACATGTACTAAAAATTTGATCGATAACACCAAACTTCCCTTTAAAAGTTTGTTGTTAATTCTCTATAATGAGTGTGTATTAACTTTTATAATCATTTGGGGGTAAGATTTCAAAATGAAAGAATAAATTCTGAGTGAAGGGGAAAATATATTAAGTATAAAAAGAAACATGAATTAAAAATCTTTCATGGACTATTACTATTAAGAAATAATTTCTGACATTGCACTTAGGTTTTTTAGAGTAATTAAAGTTTTTGTTTGTTTTTTTAAAGGAAGCTTTCCCTGTCTACAAACTGCATTGAAAAAATTGCCAACCTGAACGGCTTAAGTAAGTGATCCTCAGGAACAGATGATGCTTGGGTTTCTAGTTATTGGAGCAAACATTCCAGAGACATGTGTCATTCCAGATGCTGGCACCTGTTTTAGCCGCAGTACGTGTCAGATGACAGAAACTATATAACCATGTCTTGAGTTTGGTTATCCAAAAAGAATAAGATGGTGTGAGACCTGAATATTTTTAAGTCCCTTGAAAACTTTTACGGAGTTGAGGTTGAGGTGACTAGGACAGCCAGATTTTCTGTTGTCTTTTGTTGTGGTGGTGTTCAGATTTGGCTTGTCTGTGTTTCGAACTTGCTGTATTTAGATTTTAAGTCCCCACTGTCCTGTGCCCTCTATGCTCCGCCCTCCCTGCGTCTGCTTCTTACTTCCTCAGTTTCCAAAGGCTACTCTAAAGTGGCGACTTCAGCGACAGAAGTGTATTCTCTACAGTTTTAGAAGCTGCAAATATGAAATCAGTTTCACTGAGCGAAAAATCAAGCCTCCTTCTGAGTCTTTTCGGAACACTCTTTCTCCTGCTTGTTCCATTTTGTGGTGGCTGCCACATCCATTGACTGCTGACTGCATGATGCCAATTTCATGGTTTTCTGCTTTTGAGGTCAAAGTACCTCCTGTTCTTTCTGTGCTAAGTTCCTGCCTCCCTCCCTTCAGGACGCGTGGACACTTGGCACATCAGATAGGAAGAATGATCCCCTGTCTGAAGATCTTTCCATTCTTTCTTCCTTCCTTTCTTTTTCTTTTCTTTTTTTCTTATTTGTTGTTGTTATCCAAGACAGTCTTCCTATGTATCCCTGTCTTAGATAGAACTCACTATGTAGATCAAACTGGCCTTGAACTCATATAGAGATCTGCCTACCTCTGCCTCTGGGTGCTGGCTCTATCACAAGATCTTTGGACACATCTACAAAGGTTTTTCTTCCATACAAAGGCAAAGTCACAGGCTACAGGGATTGGCATGTAGGTATCTTTAGGGGAGCTATTATTTAGCCTGTCCCACCAAGCCCTGCTCCAAGTCCCTCATTGAGCCCTGTTTCTTGTCTTCTGTCTTCTGTGAAGGTCCTCTCAGATGACTGCTGCTTCCCATTGCCAGGAGCAGAACCTTTATGTAGAGCCTCATTAGCTTCCCCTTAAGTCTTGCAGGGAAAAAAAATACATTTGAACTTATTATTCTTTCCTATAAGTATACAGGTCAAATGTACACACTAAACTGGGATAGTTTGGAAAAGAGCATATGCCCTTGTAGTATAAGTTCTAATGTGCATTTTAAAATGTGCTGTCTTTAAGTCAGTCATAACACACTGAATTTGTGCACCTGTGTGCGCTTTGGTCAGAGGCCAACATAGGGTATCATTCTTCAAAAGTCGTCTTCCTTTTACTGGCCTGGGGCTGGCCAAGTAGGCTAGGCTAGCCAGCTAGCCCCAGGGGTCTGCGGTCTTCACCTCACTGGACCTGGGATTGCAAGTGCACAACACACCAACACTTCATGGGTTTTTGGAGTCAGGTTCAGGTCTTCATGCTAGCACTTAACTACTCACCCAGCCCACAACACACTACACTGGTTTCATGACCTAGTAAAGGCCTTTGACTCTTTTAACAGCATCCAAAGTGATCTTTTCTATCTGTTCTTCAGTTAACTGTCCTCTGACACCAGAGTTCTCATGCTGATGATACCATTCTCCCAGATCAGAAACCTTTTAATCATTCATCTTTGCCTAATAGAGATTTGATACCCAATGTTGCAGTCAGAGTCATCTAAAATCCTGTACTGCCCTAGTCATTCTCAGACATAAACATACCATGCTTTTGTTTGTTGGTTGGTTGGTTTTCTTTGTTTGATTTTTTTTGCTTGTTTGTTTGTTCTTGTTGTTTGAGACAGGGTCTCACTCACTATGTAGCCCTGGCTAGCCTAGAATTTGTTGTGTAGACCCATCTAGCTTCAAACTCATAGAGATCCACCTGCCTCTGCTTCCGGGGTGCTGGGATTAAAATTGTGCACCACCATGCCTGGCTGTACCATTCTTTTTTGAACATTTGCTTAGACAGTGCTTCTCATTGAGTACAGTCTCGTCATCTCCCAAGAGAAACCCTGTAAGAAATTAAGGTCATGATTAAGAATGCCACATTTAAATGCCACCTCCTCTCTAGGACTTCCCAGAGCTCCACCATCATGATCATAAATTGAGAATGTTTATAATAATTTGCCTTAGATTTTAATAACATTCACCTACTAATACAGTTAAAGGTCAAGTGAGTCAATATATATAAAGTATAGAATTGTATATGGTATATCTACAATGAAGACTAAAGCTATGTGTGGTAGTATACAGTAGAATTTAAGCTATTTGGAAGGCTGAGGAAGGAGTTTTGAGTTTGAGGCCAGCATGAGCAACCTTTGCAGGACCTTGTCCCAAGAATAGAACCTTTTTTAAAGGGGAAAGGACTGAAGTTAGGCATAGTGTTGCATAATCTATAATCTCAGTACTTGGGAGGCTCAGGCAGAATGGTTACTGCAAATTCAAGGCCAGCCTAGGCTACATAATGAATTCTAAGCCAGCCTGGGCTACAGAATGAACGCTTGTTTCAAAATGGGAGGAGTCTGGGGATGAACTTCAATGGTGAAATGCTGGCCTGACATACATAAAACCAGCACTAAAAACAAAACAAAGCAACCCAGAAAAGATCAGCAATGGTTATAGCTGGGAACATGTGTTTTTTGGAGCCCTCAAGAGGAATCGCTGCAGCCTGAAAGCTTTTCTATCTTCACGTCGGTCAGACTCCTTACCCCATGGCGAATGCCAAGAGAAACTGTAGCAGGGAGGAATTTTCAGTCAGTTCATCTAAATTGTTGCTTTGGGCCCGAGGCAAGGTGGACACCGAGGCAGGATGTCTCTGCGGAGGAAAGTTGATTGTTCTGAGAGAGAGAGAGAGAGAAAGGGGCCAGGAACAAGGCATATCTTCCCAGGGTACCCACATTGGCCTGCTTCTTCCCCTTGGTTCCCACTTCCTATTTCCTGCCACTTCCCGTTAATGCCACGTATTATAAGTCCATCAATGAATTAATCTATTAATGAGATCAAAGCCATCATGCCCCAGTCAGTTCCCCAAAGTTTCACCTCTGAACACTGTTGCATTTGGAACCAAGCCTTTAAAACATGAGCCTTTTAGGGGGATGTCTCATAGCCTAGCCATAGTGTCCATCCCCATCCTTCACTGCCGTTGTTAGCTACTGCTAGACGTGTCTAAGATGGTGCCTGGGTCCCATTTCTGCTGACTCATTAATAATTTAGGCTATGCACCACTATGCCTATTTTCCTCTCTTTGATTTCTCTGTAACTGAAGTAACCTGTATGACTGTGGAGGTGAAAGGAACTGCTTGTGGGGTCCACTCCAGTGTGGGTCCTGAACAGTGACCTCAATTCATCAAACTTGGCAGCAAGCATCCGCTAAGCTGTCTTGCCAGTTCCATTACCTATTTGGTAGTAGAGCCTTTTTAACTCACTGTATAGAGGTATTTATTCTACACCCTTTCTTAGGGGCGTTGTTCTACTAGACTGAGGATAGTTGCTTGTATATTTCTCATAAACAAAATGCCTTTTTTCCACGACAGAAAACTTGAGGATTTTGTCCTTAGGAAGAAACAACATAAAGAACCTCAATGGACTGGTAGGTTACTGTTTTACTTTTTAAAAAGCATATACTTTTTTCTTATAAAAATAATGGTTTTCTATTGCAGAACCTTTACAGTTGTAAACCAAATAGGACAAGTCCCAACAAACCACTGACAGTTTAAAACTGCTCACGATTGCTTGGCTGCTTTGAGGAGTTTGTAAAGTAGAATTGTACTGTGCACTCTGCTTTGTATCTTTATTTTTATTCATTTATTTTTACATTATATTTATTTTGTATGTGTGTGTGTTTATGCTTGTACCATGGCATGAATGTGAATGTCAGAAGACAACTTGAGGGAATCAAGTCCTTCCACATCTGGTCCTGGGAATTTAATTCAGGTCCTCAGACGGGGAAGAAATCATGTTTGTGCCCTGAGCTGTCTCACTAGCTCTGTGTCTCCTTTTAAAATTTAATATGCAGATTTTTTCATCTAATCCATTAAGTGAATCCATTTGACATGTTTCCTAAATGCCTACTATTGTTTGTGTGTGTTTCACCATGGCATGCTATGGAGGTCAGAGGAAATTGTTTGGGACTCAGGCCTCTTCTTCTATCATGTGGGCTTTGGGATTAAACCTAGGTTATCAGGCTTGGTAGTAAACCCTTTTACCCCTTTTACCTACTGAGTCATATCACTGGCCTACATTTGTGTGTGTGTGTACAAAGTTATACATGGCAAAGTCAGAGGGCAACTTGCAAGTCACATTTTTTTTCTACCATGTGAGTCCCAGGGATTGAACTCAGATCTTCAGCAAATGTTGTTGCTGGATGAACCATCTCTAGGTAGATGAATACTGCTCTTCACCTATATCTGGTGAAGCAAAGTTTCTTCTTGAACATGAAACTTGAGTCTGGATTTAGCTAGACTAGAAAGAAGCCAGCAAGACTCAAGGATTCGTCTGTCTCTGTTGCCCTCAGATCTGGACATTTGTAGGGATATCTGGCTTTGTTTGTAAGTGTTGGGATCCAAACTGCTTCTCAGATGGGGGTCCTGGTTACAGAACAAACACTTTTTGTTGTTGTTGTTGCTTTGTTTTGTTTTGTTTTTGTTTTTGAGACAGGGTTTCCCTGTAGCTTTGAAGCCTGTCCTGGAAATAGCTCTTGTAGACCAGGCTGGTCTCGAACTCACAAAGATCCTCCTGCCTCTGCCTCCCGAGTGCTGGGATTAAAGGCATGCACCACCACTGCCCGGCCAGGACAAACACTTTTAACTGTTTTTAACCTCTCTAACCCTGTGAATACCTGCTTTAAGCAGGGACTTGTCTAAACACTAGATACATGTCAAAATTTAAAATCTTTTTTGAGCCAGGTGTGGTGGCGCACACCTTTAATCCCAACACTTGGGAAGCAGAGGAAGGTGGCTCTCTGAGATCAAGGCCAGCCTAGTCTACAGAATGAGTTCTAGGACAACCAGGGCTACACGGAGAAACACTGTCTTGAAAAAACAGAAAAAGGGCTGAAGAGAAGGCTCAGCCGTTAAGAGCACTGACTGCTCTTCCAGAGGTCCTGAATTCAATTCCCAGCAACCACATGGTGGCTCACAAGCACCGTAATGAGATCTGGTGCCCTCTTCTGGCTTGCAGGCATACATAATATATCGATCAAAAAAAGAAAAGAAAAAAGAAAAACCAGAAAAGAACAAAATAAAACAGTCTTTGCTCTCATTGAACTCACATTATGGTTGTGGGAAATTCTAAAAGATAACTGTGCATCAGGTGTTAATGAGTACAGTGAGGCAAACTGAGGCAAAACCTCTGTAACCTAAGTTGGCTTTGAACTTACAGCAATTCTCCTGCCTCCGCCTCCTGAATGCTAGGAATACAGACATGAAGCATCACACCTGTCTACAGTGTTCAGAAATTTATACCAGAGCCCAGTGAGTGAAGGACCCAAGTCTGGACCCCAGATTGTAAAGAAGCCAGGCGCAGGGCATACTTATTGTCTGAGAGCTCGGTAATAGAGGCAGGAACATTCTGAGGACTCACTTGCCAGCCTAGCTTAATGGTGAGCTCTAGGTTTAGTGAGAGACCCTGTTTCAAAAAGTTAGGTGGAGACTAATAGAGAAAGACACTCAACTTGACTTCTGGCCTCTACACACATGCACGCACGTGCACATAAACCAAATACATAAAGTTCTAATCCATCTAGAGTTTATTTTTATGTGTATCTAAGGATCAAATATTATTTCCTTCTGTTTCTCTAAATGACTAACCATTTACAGAAATGTCTCTGGGGGCTGGAGAGATGGCTCAGTGGTTAAGAGCACTGGCTGCTCTTCCAGAGAACCTGGGTTTGATTTCCATTCCCACCTATCAGCTCTCAACAGTCTGTAACTTTAGTCCCAGGTATCTAACACACTCTTCTGTCCACTGCAAGTACTGCATGCTTATGGTACACAGGTACACATGCTAACAATATACATAAATAAAAATGAGGATTTGTTCAAGCCCTCTTCCCACAGTTTGGAAATGCTGCCCACCAAACTCTTGTACATGTGAGTGAGTTCCCACTTGGCTAGAGTTCTCTCATTCCCTTCATAAAATCCTGCTACCTGTCCGCTGCCTTCTTTCTTTAGCTTTATATTATTTGGGATATCTACTAGGACAAGTCCTCTCTCCTTTGTAAAATATTTATGACTTTTCCTGAGTGTTTACTCTGGAGAAATTTGAGAATCACTTTGTCATAATCCAGAGCATAAATCCCTTTGGAAATTGTAATGGAAATGCATTAAATAGATGTATTTGAAAGAATTGATGGCTTTATAACAATAAAATTTTTTACAGGAAGATTTTGTGCATTTTGTTGTTCTTCAATAAAGTTAAATACATTTACATTTTATAAGACCTGCTACATTTCTTGAGCAAAAATGTATTCCTGGGAGTTTATAGTTTTCATTGCTGAAATGAATGGTGTGACTTTTCTTCCATAAGTCATGGTATACGAGGTAATAGGCTGTTTGTTTCAGGTATGGCTATAACTCAGTGGTAGAGCACTTACCTGCACATGTAAGGCTCAGTGTAAGCCCCAGAGCCTCCTGGTGGGTGCGGGACTATTTGTTCTGTATTCCTGTGTAGTAAGTCACAAACAGTCCTCAGTGTTTAGAAATCATGCATTCTAAAGTCTTATAAGCAATATTATATTATCTGAATTCTTTATACTAATCAAACAGTAACGATTTGTCACTCTATGGTTCAAGATCAGAGTCTTAATGACAGCCAATAAAACCTTCCTACTCCCAGAAGCTCTATCATACTCTCACAAAGGGAGACCCTTAGTTGTTCTATTTCAGTGCTTGCAAGGGGATACTGAGGACCGAACCTGGAGCATGATGCATGCTCAACCACGTCCCACCCTGGCTACAACTCAGTTGAGGCCTAAGTCTTCTCAGTATTTAATGTGTAGTTTTCTGCTACCTCATCGCCCTTATTGGAGACATGAGAAAGACAGGAATCCAAGGCAATAAAATTGTATAGACTGAAATATAAGTTATCTGAAGACTAATTCTCTTGCTCTAAAAGTTTTGTGTGATATTGTAATTAGATCCTTTGGGAGACGTCAGAACATTAGTTTAGAAAACTTAGTTAAGTTCCAATCTCCTGATATAGGAGTGCCAAGATAGAGTGGTTAACGTTTTCCTGTACTTTCTAGTTGGGAAGTTAAAACTGAGATGAATATGGGGGTTGAGATGGTAGAGTTAGCACAGGCTACCCTGTTCTCACCTATCCTCCCTGGTTTACCATTATGGGAAATGCATTAAGGATCTTACTCTGTCCATAGTCTTTTAAGGGACAGTTACCCAGAGTTCGACCTGGGCCCACCAGACATTACCATGTGAGTGATGTAAATTGTAAGAGGTAAGGGAGACACACAGCAGAAACAGTGAGCCCTGCCTAGTACTTTGTTTTAAAGGAAAAGATCATTGCATTTGTCTAATGTCTACTGAAAATCTTTGTGCAAATTGTGATTGTCCAACATTTAAGAGGCAGTATAATATAACTTTTAAGCTGTAATAGAAAGACTCAGTGTTTAAAACTGAATTTCATATATCAAAATAAGATGGGGTTGAAGAGATAGCTCAGTTGGTAAAGTGTTTCCTCCACAAGCATAAGAAGGTTGTATTTGACCCTCAGAACCCACTTAGAAAGAGTAATAATATATGATTATAATCCCAGAGATGAGGATGTAGAGATGGGATCCCCGAGGCTTGCTGGCCAGCCAGCCCAGTCAAATTGGTGATCCCCAGGCCAATGAGAGACCTTGTCTCAGAGCAAGGTAGGCAGCTCCTCAGGAATGATGCCCGTGCACACAGTGATGATGTGGATTGAGGGACGGGTAGATATGATAGCAATAGTATAAAATGCTCATGGTATGTTCTGGATCTGTGAGCTCATAGAATGTAAAATTCTCTTAATGTTTTAATAATTGATCTTGGGAAAAGTCTTAATCTTAGAGCAAGTTCTGGGACTTAATGTGAGATCTGAGATAGCGCCTTATATAATACAGAAACTAAGTTGGTTTGTCTACTTTTAAGTTTTCTTAGGATCGAATATTATAACCTGTAAGAAAGTAATTTGAAACTACTATTCAATAAACATGATGGAATTGTGCCATTACTTCTCCTTTTGGTGATTTCAGTAGCTATTCTTGAATGTTTGTGAAGCAATTGGAGAACAGAGTTCAGATCCACTTAATAGGGTAGGGAATGTTCTGTTTCATCCCCTTCGTGAACTGGAACTTCCAGAGTGTCATCTCTTCACCAAGCGGGCAGACAACTCTCAGATCTCTTTAGAAGCTGTTCCATATGTTTGTAAGGAAAGAAACACAATGGGTTAAAAAATGAGAATGTCAATCAGATGCCGTCTTTTCCAGGAAGCAGTAGGAGACACGTTAGAAGAACTGTGGATCTCCTACAATTTCATTGAGAAGCTGAAAGGGATCCATGTGATGAAGAAGCTGAAGATTCTCTACATGTCTAATAACCTGGTAAAAGACTGGGGTAAGCTGAGAGCAGCTCTTGCTAGTCTCCTGCATCCTGCTCAGCTCATAGAAAACAGTCAGCAGAGCTGGGCTTGCGTGTGATGACCCCACACGCAGGATGCCGAGGCAGTACAGAGCTTGAGGTGGTGAGACTTACCTCACAACACACTAATAAAAAGAGAAAGTACCCAGTTAAGGGAAAATACATAAAACAGGAACCTTTTTTTTTTTTTTTGTAAAGATTTTTTTATTATGTAGTGTTCTTCCTGCATGTATGCCTGCACACCAGAAGAGGGCGCCAGATCTCATTTAGATGATTGTGAGCCACCATGTGGTTGCTGGGAATTGAACTCAGGACCTCTGGAAGAGCAGCCAGTGCTTTTAATCTCTGAGCCATCTCTCCAACCACCAGAACCTTTATTTTTAAATGCAGAGAAAAACAGCTTTGGGAATAACTCTAGGAATTCCCAAATTTTAAATATAAGAAGTATATGGAAGTGTATATTTAGCTATTTATTTAGGCCTAGGAAAATGGCTTCATGCCTCACAAACATGAGGACCTGAGTTCAAATCCCCAGGACCCATGTAAAAGCCAGGAATAGACAATGGGCATCTGTAATCCAAATGGTAGTGGGGAGGTGGAGGCAGGGAAATCTGGGCTTGTGAACAGTCCGGCAAGCTGGATCAGTGAGAGACCTACCTCAAAAAATAAGGTAACGAGGAGTTGAGGAAGGCACCAAAATACCAACCTCGGGTCTCCACATCCATGCACATGTACATGTGAGTGCACACACACATACACACACACACACACACACACACACACATACACACTGACTTTATGGTTGCATAGATGCTGGCCATGAAAAAAGTGTATTATCCAAAGCTAAAGAAAGTCATTTAAATTCAATAAACGTGAAAGACTGATTTGCTGCCTACGTTGCTTTGTCTCTTTTTGTATGTTATTCCTTCAGCATGTTCTAATGCCATGCTGTATACAGCATGAACTATGCCAGGTGCTTGAAAAACATGTTGGATGTGAACATTATTCCAGCTGCTCAGTTCACAGCTGAGAGGGGAAGAGAGTAAGATAATATTTCTAAAACTGTTGCAAGTTTGTAATAGGGATTTGAATGAGTTGCTTCAAGAACTCAAAGACAAAGGCAGGCTGACGCATCCTCCACTGATACAGTACCTCTGAGATTAATCTACTGTTATTTTCAACACTGACCCTTCTCTGACCCATCACTAGATTAGCATTAAAGGCAGAAGAGATAGGTCTTCATCCCCCCCCTAATATCCTCAGATGATGACTTTATATAATAAAGTTTCCCATATCCTTTAAAATCTTAAACCACACCCACATGGTCACAAATGGAGTCTGTGATTGAATTCTGTCTCCAAAACTGTATGAGTTTGACCCCAGTTTATCAGCATGAACAGTGTTCTGTGTGCTTGCAGCTGAATTTGTGAAACTGGCAGAACTGCCATGCCTGGAAGACCTGGTGTTCGTAGGCAACCCGCTGGAGGAGAAGCATTCTGCCGAGGGCAACTGGATCGATGAAGCGACCAAGAGAGTGCCAAAGCTGAAAAAGCTGGATGGTGAGTGGCCCTGGCCAGCTGGGAAGGGTTTCCTGGGTGCAAAACCTGAAACTTTGGATAGGATTATGAGAAAGAGCAAAACTGGAGAAAAGGGAGCTTGTCTCTCATTGTTAAGGCCATTTCTGTTCTTCTGTGATTTGATCATCCAGTTTTAGGCCAAGCATAATGAGAAACTCCTAGGCATAAATCCTGTACAGAATAGGCTTATTCCCAAGTTCTAAGAATGTTATTTTGTGGGATAGTTGGGCATAAATGACAAGTAGTTGCCCTTCACAATTTAATCAGAATTATCTTGTTCCCCTTACTTTCTCCCCCGTGACTTTAGTTTCCCAGTCCCTGAGGTCCGTGTTATGTCAGTAGATGTCCCTAACTGACTGGGCCAAGTCCCAGCTCGAAAATTATGCTTGCTAATGAATTTTACGAAGCCTTGTTCATTTGTAATATAAAAGCTAGAGACAATAATACCATTAGTAATCATATTAAAGGGTATAGCATAGTGTTGTTATGAGGATTAAGAGAAATAATCTGTTAAATGTTGTTCTTAGCACAAAGTATTAAATAATACATTATAATTATCTTGAAATATTTAAATAATCCAGAAACTCAAGCATATGACAAAATATCTCAGTATAAATTTATTTTGGCTTTGAACTCCACCTTCCAATTTAATTCAACTGGACTATCAAGAAATTTAGTATGACATTCATTTTTGTTTGTTGGGTTTTTGTTTGTCTTTTGAGACAGGGTCTTACCATATAGTCTAGAACTCCTGATGTAGTCCAGAACTCCTGATGTAGTCCAGGCTGGCCCAAACTCACAAGTTCTGGGATTAAAGGTACCACACCCAGCTATACACATCCAGAGATGTGTATCTCTGGATGATGCCATCATTATAAAGCAAGTCATGAGGAAAAGTTGTAGGTCAGCGGTCCCCAGTGAGTATAGCAGAAGCATCAGTTGTCCCCACTCCCGAGACTCCTGTAGGAGTCATCTGACTATTCCCTGTCACAGCCATGATGTCCACCTGGGCTGTGGAAGAGGCCTCCTGTTTGCTGGGTTGGTTTTTGTTTTTGAATGAGGTCTATGGTGAGCACAGGATTCTCTCCTTAGGTAAAGCACAGGCATCCATTCCATCCCAGCAGTGTTAAAAACCAGGGCCAGGGTCCTCTGTTCTAGAACTTCTCTCCTGCCATCCTCGGGAAGTACCTTCCTAATTTGGGAGGCGTTGTCACGCACCTTCCTCACAGAATTCTGTGTCTTCCCACTAACAGATTCTTCTCAGCCTTCTGACATTTTTCAGAGATAAAGCAAGTCTGTGGTCTCTTTCTGCTTTCATTTCTGTTTGTAAAACAATCCTGCACACAGCTAACGAGCCGACTGATTGAATGGAGAAAGGAAGCGCTCAGTGCTGGTGATGGCGACTGCTGTGCTGCCCCAAAGATGCATTTCCATGTCATCCTCATCAGTGCCTCACACGACAGCCACACTTCACCCGGCTGCACTCTCGCAGCCCTGGGTGTGACTCTTCACCCCTTCTTTATAACCACTGACACTCTACAGTCAAACCTTTTATCCACAGCAGGTAGCTACAGCATTTGTTAAGTGGGGCTCCAGCCCTCTAGAGCAGTGGTTCTCAACCTGATCCCTTTGGCAAACTTCTGTCTCCAAAAATATTTACATTATGATTCATAACAGCAGCAAAATTACCATTATGAAGTAGCAACGAAAATAATTTCCTGGTTTGGGTCACCACAACACGAGGAACTGTGTTAAAGGGTCGCAGCATTAGGAAGATTGAGAACCACTGCACTAGAGGAACTCTGCAGACTCTCTAAGGAGAGTTAAGAAGATGTATGTAGTTAAAAAACATGCACAGTTTATTCTCATATATCTCCCTAAGGAAGAAAACTGTTCTCTGTCCTTGTGATGGGAGTTAGAGACCCACAGGCCCTTAAGTATCTGCTTTCTGTACCCAAAACAAGAAACAACTTAATTAGGGTATAATTAGCACAATTAACTTGACATATCCAAAGTATAGAGTTTGATAAGTTTCAACATGTATAATCATCACCATTGTCATAAACATGGACTAGTGTAATGGTTCAGTTGGTCACATGCTTGCCTTACAAATAGAAGGCAAGTGTAAATCCTTACATAAAGACTTGCATTTGATCCCCAAAACCCACAGAAGATGGAAGGACTGGAAAGGTAGCTCAGTGGTTAAGAGTACTGCTATATAATCATGACAGCTGGGTTCAGATCCAGGCACCCACATTAGCTAGGCATCCCACAAACACATAGAACTCCAGTTCTGAGAGATCTGACACTTCTGGTGGGACACTATACTCATGTTCACAAACCCACAGGGACTACATTAGATTGGGGTTCTGTTTTATTCATTTGTTTGTTTTTTGAGACAGAATTTTGCCATGTAAAAATAAAAAGATTCAGTAAATAGCCAGACATGATGGTGCCTGCCTTTAATCCCAGCACTCAGGAGACAGAGGAGGTGGATCTTTGAGTTCAAGGCCAGCTTAGTCTAGAGAGTACCAGCACATCCAAGGTTAGAGAGAGAGAGAGAGAGAGAGAGAGAGAGAGAGAGAGAGAGAGAGAGAGAGAGAGAGATCCTGACTCAAAAACAAACAACAACAAAAATCCAGCACTCTGGAGGTGGAGATTGGAGATTGGAGGATCTCTGAGTTCAAATCCAGCCTGGTCTACATAACAAGTTCCAGAACAGCCAAGACTGCATAGAGAGACCCTGTCTTAAAAACCAGAAAAGAAAGAGACAAGAAATAATATTTTCTTTCTCATTTTAGGTACTCCAGTAATTAAGCAGGATGAGGAAGATGAAAACTAAGGCCGTACTTTACACTTTGTGTTAATTTATTTAAACGTTATGAGAACAATAGATATGTTTTGTATAATTGTCAATTTTAAAGATTATGTGAGAGCAGAGTTCTGAAGATAAAACACATCTCTCACTCCCATCCTGTAAAACCCTGTTTCCCCTCAGACCAGCAGCACCGGCTCCGGTGCAGGCCACCTTTGGAAACTGCAAATCCCCGGCTGTGTCCAGGTATGGACCACACCACCTGTCCCCTAAAATGTACACGCCAGTCGTTTCAACAGCAAAGGGACCTGTTATCTGTTCTCAGTTGCTTAGTATTGGGGGGGGCAAGCATTTTAAAGGTATACTTTCAAGTCTGTAAAGGTTCATGTCCTTATAACTCCAAAGCACAAAAGCATCTATGTCCTCACGGGCTCGGAAGGCAGCACGCTGATGGGAAGTGTTCCTATTAGAACACAGCTGGACCTAGAACCAGGAGTCCAGCATCTAATGGGAAACACTGGCGAGAAAAGGAAGACTGACTGGCTTGGAGTCTCCTTAGCTCCTGTTATATTTACTTATTCTTTTTCCAAAACTGTGTGCACTGTCAACTGGAATTTAGGTTGTGGTCCATGGATGCCCACTGGAGTCATGTATACCCATCAGTGACTAATGCAGCTGGCGTGCTCACTCCCTTGATAGTAATGTGACCACATCAGCTCTTGTGGACCTTGCCATATGCAGATTTTGAGACATAATTTCTCATATGTTTAAAGCAGTAGACAATAGTTCTAACTACCTACCATTGAGATTGGTAAAAACTTTTCCCTAATAAGTTATCCCAGTGCCCTTTGCTTTATGGCTATAAGGGTACAAACTTAAAGACTGAATTTGGTAGCTCTAAATAAATAAAATAGTTTTTCAAAATATATTTTTGAGAAGATCTAAGTTAAGCAGCTTGAAGGTGTATTATGTAAGTGGTGTAGAGGAAAGAGAGGTGTGGGACGGATCCCAGGTGTATTGTGTAAGTGGTGTAGAGGGAAGAGAGATGTTGTGGGACGGATCCCAGGCAAATGGCAGTGTCTGGAGATGTCTCCTGTGGGTCACTGGAGGTGTCCTGGCCTCCAGTCTGCAAAGCAATAGTTAGCTGTGGAGATTATCATTTCTCATGTAAGAAAAATATCCTGAGAAATGTAAAACATCATCAACACCAGACGAAGTCTCCAGTGGGCCGTGATAGAAGCACTGACTGCAGAAAAGACATCAGGACCCCTACCAAATTGTGCCTAAAGTCTCAAAAGAGGCTCCCAATTCCTGATCCCATCTCCACGTGGTTCTCCTTATTTAATGATTACATTAGTCTTGATTTGAGGAATTTAATAGCTATCATTTCAGTAAGAATGACTCCATTCCTCCAAGAGTCAAACTGATCAAAGGGACCACTGCTGTGACAATCATCAACTCTGAACCCTAACAAGAAGGCCTGGTCTTGGACTTTGTGCTCAGGACCTGAGTTTGCTCCCCAGCACCCATGTGGAGGTCACAACTGCCTGCCACTCCAGGGGATCTGATACTGTTTTGGGGCTTCCTGGGGTGCCAGACACACAAGTTACACAGACATACATGGAGACATACTCATGAAATAATACATTTTTCAAAAGAACACCTAGTCTAATACCTTATATACTTCTTTGAAGTTGGTCTGATGGAAAGAAACTACCCTGCCAGGCTTAACCATTCAAAACCACTGACATTTCTATTGTGAGCCACAAGGTAAGACTTCATTGTCCTTGGTGGTGCCGAAGGCCCACAGCTGAGAGGGACATTGCTGTTGCTATAGCTTGCACTGTTTCTATGTGTGGCTCTACTTCCTAAAAGGTACCCTGGGAGTGAGTTTGGGAAGTGAATGGCTTCATACTGGATCTGTGAAATTACTTACAGGATATGTGGGGTTTTTTTTCCCCAACTTCTGTAATTGGGAAACATCCCTCCCCCATTTCTTAATGTCTTTTAATCAGGGGTGGTTCTCAGAGATATGTAAGGTGCTTTTCTGTGTCCATTTCACACAAATATCATTTTCGGCTCTTATCCACAAATATTGGAATGGTTTTGATGCATCTCTGTTTCTGGAATTAAAGCCAAATGCACTCAATTAGGAAATGGAATGGAAGGCTGGATATATGAAAACATTAAGGATATCCTGTCAGATTATTCTTAAGTCATCTTTTACTGCTAAAACTGTAGTTGATATAGGATGTTCTTGGCTTATGCCATTCAGATTGGAGACTGGACCACCTTGGAGTAGATGCTGTCTGCATTCACATGAACTTCTGCCGCTCTTACAATGGCGAGTGCTAAAATCAGCCCAGTATTTTAATTTTTCACAGATGTTGGTAGATCAGAATTCTGCTTTCTGCGTTTCTTAATTTCGAGCTATGGCCATATTTATCTAGCCAGGCCTTGGGAGACTCTGGTGCTCTCTGCTCACCACACCAGAGGTGCTCAGCATCCACGCTATTTGCATTTCAGACTGTATAACTCACTGCTGTGGGCTGTGTGTTGTAGGCTATTTAGCCACAGCCCTGTCTCCTGTACCCTAGATGCCAGTAGCTCCTCCTCTCCAGTTATGACAGCAAAAGATGGCTCCAAACATTGCCCACTATCCCCTGGAGCAGGGGAGAACACCAAATTCTCCCCTAGGTAAGAACCAGTGTTTGTTGTCCCAGCATACCTCTGTCTGTTGTCCACTTTAGCTCTGTAGTGGGCCCACCAGAGTTATGGTGAGAAGATGGCATCTTTTACCACCATGGCTGGAGATGGTCGGTAGTGGTGCCCTTTGTGCAGTGCTCGGTTTCATGTGCACACAGTCCCAGAAACTCGGCTGGGATACTCCAGCCTCTGTGTGAAGGATTTCAGCTTCAGTTATGTGACGAGCGGGGGTGCTCATCTTAGGACGGTGACTGATGACTTAGCCTATCTCTCTCGCCGTCAACAAAATCCAACTTTATATTTTGTTTTGTCTCTAAAGCTTAATATTTGGAATACACTTTAGAAAATGTATCATCATGCACAATTTTTTTTTGTAGACTGTGTCTTTTAATCTAGAAAGCATCGTGTTTAATTGCTCATGCAGGGAAATTAGCTGGTGCAGACTTCCGGTATGACTGTGGGCACAAGGATGCCGTCCCTAACTGGTCAGTAACTCGGCATGCTTCCTGGAGCTGCCCTGCATGCGGCTCTGCAGTGGAAATAGGTGTTGAGTAGGTGTTTCTTCTGATACCTTCGCCAGTGGTCTAGAAGCAAAATAAGGAACGCTAACTAAATCTGTCATTGGCTGAGAACTGGGGACATGGAAAACAGGATTGGGATCTTTTACTCGAGTTTTCCTTAAGGTTAGCATGAAAAAGCCCAGAAAGTTGGATTTTATCATTCACTTTGAAAAGTGGTTGGGGGGAGTGTTGTGAGGAGCCATGGTCTGTGACTGAACTTGTCGGTCGTAGTTCACAGAGGCTGTGAACGGTGAAGCCGCGGTAAAGGAAGAAAAACCAGATTGGAAGCCTTCGCCACAGTCAGCCTTGGAAACACTCTCTCTGTGTAAGCCGATGAGTCTGAGAGTAAGGAGCTGGGTCGGAGCTGTTTGCAACAGCTGACTTGACCGTGTTCCTTTATCTATATCTAGTGTGACTTATTCACCCATCCCATAAAAGTAGAAAAGGGGAAATTTTAAAACCTAGGGTTACATTGAGAAATGCTTAACTTCTAGAATTCCATGTTTATGTGTCTATCCCTGCCTTTATTCATCATGAGTGGTAAGAAAGGAAACCAAAAGGAAAAACTAGACTTCTAGCCTGATATAAATTGGTTCACTTGACACGTGGAGAAATTGTAATCATATTCTCATTAATTTCCCACATTGGGCAGATTAGAGAGACAACCAAATTATGATCTAACAAATTTAGCAAGGAGGTAGAGAAAATAAACTATTTTTCTAGTAGATTTGCACTTTATGAGTGTGGCTGATGGGGAAACTACTTCCAGAGGGGAGGTGGGCACAAGCCAGCTGCACACAGGTGGTCCAGACTCAGATTCCAGCCCTTGCCACAACGCTGATATTGCTGTCTGTCTTCAGGTCCAAGGTCATCCCTCTGGGAGGGTGCAAAATAGCATTCCTATTTAGAATAGAAACTGTGGGTATTCTCTTTTCATATCTAAGTTTCTTTCTTCTTTTGGTTTTTCGAGGCAGAGTTTCCCTAGCTGTCCTGGAACTCACTCTGAGGACCAGGCTGCCCTTGAACTCAGATCTGCCTGCCTCTGCCAGTGCTGGAGTTAAAGGCCTGTGCCACCATGCCCAGCCCATATCTAGATTTTAAAAGTTCATGTTGGTGTTGACTACATTACATGGGTAGGAGCTTAGCTTCTGGATCACTGGGAGACCCCGTGGGAAGAGAGCACTGCGATGCTGTCGCCAGTGGGACCACTCCTGTCAGTGCTGGTGAGTGAAGACAGAAGACACACAGTCCAGCTGCTTCTCCCAGGTTCCCCGTAATGGCCAGGAGCATCATTCTCAAATTTTTGGTTTCTAGAACCATGTTCATTCTGAAGAAGATTTGAATATCTGTACTGCTTTGGTAATAGTCTTTTCTACACAGGACTTTTGTAGCATGACTTTATGACTAAACTTTGTGTGTTAAATTATTTAGTAATATTCAGTTTCTGAATGTTATTTTGTGAAACTTGTTTTAAAATAGTAATAAATCATGTTATTTTATAAAAAAAAAAAGTTCTTTGGTTATTGTGTTTGAGTTAACAGCGTGGCTCCCATGATATCTGATTAACATGTGACAGGGTCAGGGAGGGGAGAGACAGAGATGGTGGGGGAGGAAAGAAAAGGGGGGGTGGGGGTGAGGAGACATTTAGCGTGTTTTTTTGTTTTGTTTTTTGTTTTTTGTTTTGAAACAAGATCTCAGTGTGTAGTAGTCCTGAGTGTCTTAGAATATGTATACTCACTAAATAGACCAGGCTGATCTCAAACTCAGAGATCTGCCTACCTACCAAGTATTAGGATTAAAGGTATACAACACCCGGCTGAACTAATTTCTTACTTCCTACCAGTAAACACATCCTTTCCCGACTAACTCTCCACCAATGCATGACCACTGAAGAGTGCTTCCAGGGACAGCAAGTTCCTCCTGCACGTGGCCAACCCTAGTGAAGGTGAGCAGAGAGGCCCCTGAGAATCGGGGTAAGCCAGCAGTATCGGTGGCACCATACACTTTGCCAGTATGTAATCTGTGCCATCAGCCAAAACATAATTTTGTTACAGAATAGAACTTCCATGCCATTTCTACTATCCCGCAGTTCTTTGAATATACCTTTCTGAAAAAAGCAGAATTTAAAAATTCCTGAGCTTATAGCAAGAAAACCTCAAATCAGGTCACGATTACTTTGAATTCACTGTTTTTTCCTAGCTCAAGGGTGTGGTGACTGAGGCGGGAGCTCAAGGATAGCCTATGCTACAGACAAAGCTCAGCTCAGAAAGACTGGGCGGGGGGGTGAGCATCTGTGATCCTGACATTGCTTTATGTGTTGTATTAACTGTGGATGTATGCTCATGTGTATATGTACAGATGTTATTTATAGTTACATGGTAAAAATACCTTTCCTCGTAGGATGTAATCAGTTCTTCAGCTATAAAACGAAAGTATAGACTAAGCATGGTGGAACAAGCCTATGATCCCAGCACTAAAAAGGATGAGGCAGAAGATTCTAAGTTCAAAGTCAGCCTCGGCTATATAGCAAGTTGTAGGACAGCTTGCTTCCTCTATACAATGTAAAACTTTGTTTTTATAATAAATGGATGGGACAGTAGCACAGTGGTAGAGGGCTTGACCAGCACATGAGATCTTAGGTTCGGTTCTTGCTACCGAACAAAACAATGTAGCAACCATTGATTGAGGTTCCATTGGCAGGTTGAGGTGGGCTGGTGAGATGGCAGAGCAGGTAAATGCATATACCACCAAGGCTGCCAGCTTGAGTTTGATCCCTCAGATCTACATGGTGGAGGGAATTGACGCCTACATGTTATGCTACGTCCTCCACATGTAGGTGCCCACCCACAAAATGTCTGTCCCTATGTGAAACCAAGCACGCTGACAACATGAAGTATGCAGAATCTTTGTTTTAAGAATGTTTATCTACGTGTAGGAGTTGGGAGTGTGGTTGGTTAGCACATGATAGCAACATGTGTCCATGTATAAAAGCTTAAGAAATAGAATCTTAGGTTGAGGGACCCACATGGTAGGAGATAATGGATTCCTACAAGTTGTCCTCTGACCTCCACATGCATACCATAACACGCACAGCCACATACACACACACACACACACACACACACACTATTTTTTTTAAAAGTCCCCATTCCCTGCTTGAGTTATCCCAGCAGAGCCTCAGGGACAGACAGTCATGTGGTCTATAGGGTTACACCAGCTCCACTCCTAAACCCTAAGAGAAAGTGTGGCCTCACTTCCAGATTTATGCCGCTCGGTTAAGACGGTTTTAAGCCGTTCCCTTTTCTCCTCCTGGCATACAATGAACACGCGTGACTCAGCCATATTTCTTCACTGAAACAGGCCTTAACGTTAAGTCACAAAGTGTAAAAGGCTGCTAGAAACCTAAGCCCCATTTCAAATTTCTTTGAAATCTATTTTCACCTCTTCAACCACCATCACGTGCCTTGAGGAAGTTATGTGAAACGGAGCCCCCTAAGAGGTACTGCAAAGGCTGGATGTGACGGCCCCGGGAGGAGGAGGCAGAAAGACCCCTAGTTCAAGACTATCCTGTGCTGCAAAGTAAGCCTGTATCTAAAGGAAATAGTTGGCTGTGGTCCTCATACCTGCAACCCTGGCACTGCCCAGGCCGGGGGCAAGAGGCTTGCTAAAAGTTTGAGGCCAGCCTGGGCTACAGAGTGAATTCCAAGCCAGTCCCAGCTACAGAGTGGGGCTGTGAAGAAGAAAACAGCCAAGGAACCAGCAACACAAGAATGTGTAGATGATGTTGTGACGTAAGCTCATAGCAAGGGTTTTGTTTTTTGTTTTTTTTTTTTGACATGAGCAAAAATCTTTGTAATAGAAAAATGTGAAGAGCTGAATTACACTGAAAATCTTTATGCATGTCAGGAAAGACAAGATGAGAATTTTCAAATTTTTATTTGTATACATCTATTTGATAACTTCAAATTTAGAACACTTAGCATCAACGTGACCAATAACTAAATGACAACTATTTCAAGTGGGGAGAACGTAGCTTGTTCAAGGAAGTTCCCCCTAGGATCTCTGTCTGTATTTTACACCATGAAAAGCTGGCTGTGCGGCTCCACAAAAGCTGGTTTTCCCAATACCCTTCTCGTCCTAGAACACTGTGCAGGTAAACTGCTTCTGGCGTTGGGCCGTGAGAAATTAGAAATCGGAATTTTCAAGATGAGTAGTATCATCTAGTAGGTTCACATTCCTTCCAGCTATATAAATTAGGGACAATGTACAGTAAAACTATCCACAATATTAGTAACAAATAGAACAGCTTGTGCCCTACAGCCTGTGAGGCACGCTTGCACTAAGCATCCGAACTTGCAATTTCACAAGCGTCTTTGACAGGAAGTGTCGCAGCTTCACATTTTTCCACAGCTGTTAAAGCCTTCACCAGGGGGGCTCCTGCCAAGCATTTGACCCACCTCTACCCTTACAGCTGGGATCAATCACAGTTCTGTGACTGTGAGGCGAAAATGCAGGTCCGACTCCCCTGGCCCAACCCTCAGAAACCAAAACAAAAACAGGAGCGTAGGTCTTTACTAGGCGAGGCAGGCTTGTAAAACCGCACAGGGATAACAAAAGCAGCCAGGCCAATCCAGGGACTCAGAAATGCCCCTCCAGGCCTAGCTGCAAGAGGGCTGCCTCAGCCTCCTCCTCCTCCTCTTTGGCTTCCTCCTCTCGAATCTGCACCAGCAACTGGAAGAGGTTGGGTGCCGGCCGGTCGGCAGCCCCGGTCAGCCACAACTGCCTTCGGATGGCCCCACTGTGGTTGGCCCCTGCGATGACCTGCTCCAGGCGAGCCTGGTTCACGTTATCTTTATCAATGGCCCCCTTTTCCACTACCTTCTGCAGCAGAGGCTCCAGGCGAATGACGTAAGAAGACAACTTTTCTCCTGGGTTCTGGTAAGTGTTCAGAAATCTGACCTGTGTATCTCTAGAGGTCTCCACGCTCCCAAATACCTGCTCCAGAGCCTTCAGGCATTCTGCGGTGGTTATGGCAGGGTTGTTGCTCTTGAGGATGCGAATGACATCAGCAGCAGGGCCTCTCAAACTCTCCATCAACCGCCGTCTCTTTTCCATATCAGACACCTGCCATTCTTCTATGACCTCGTTAGAGTGCTCCAGCCAGGCATCAAAGGTCTCCTCGCCAGGCCCGGGAATGTCCCTCCCAGAAAACAGCGTCAGCTTCTTATACCATACGGACTCAACAAGAGGTTGAATAACATTATCCAAAATATAGTTGAGCATCTCTGCTGGCATTTCTGGGCCTGGAGCGGGAGCAGGGTTCTGAAACCCAAGCACACGAGCAACATCCTGCACGGTCCACCCTTCCCTAGCTAGAAAGAGGTGCAGCCTTTCCAAAAACTCAGCATCGGAAGTGGGGGGCTTAAACAGCACTTTCCAGAGCCCCCCTTTCCCTGGCATCTCTCTAGGGATCAGGGAGTAATCCACTGCCCCGGTGAGCTCTAACAAGGCTGCTTTCGCATTTTCTTCCCTCCAGAACATTCTCCCCAGTACTCGATAGGGCACCTGGGGCATGGCAGCGTGGAGGGTCTCTTCGATTTCAGCCTCATCACAGTTCACAGGGATCCCCCAGACCAGCAGAGCTCGCTGAGAGTTCACGTCCATTCCCCTGCACCAGTCTTCCAATAGTGTCATAGCCATTTCTACTAAAGGTGCCAGTTCTACAAACACCGCTTGGACTGGCTCACAGTGCTATAGGACCTAGGACAAAATACAACATGCCTCCCTCCCCCGGGTAGGCCAGGAGGTGACAAGCTTCAAGGAACCACAATTACCAAATGACACCAGAGTCCTGTCTTGTCCCTTCTGGATCCCAAAATGAGCGCCGGCAGCTTCGGGGGTCACTCCGCCTGTCACGCGAATGTCGCCCTCTTTGGTCCGAGCAGGCGTGGGCTGGCTGCAGCTGTGTGTGTGGCGTCACCGCGTGGAGGAAAGAAACAAGGCTGGTGGAAGGCGGTAGGTGGTGGGCTCCGGGCCGGCCGTAGACGGCTGGGTGCGGTCGCGGGGCGTGGCAGCTCCTCCCGCCGCTCCCCGGCCCGCCGGTGGTAGGTGCGGGCGTAGGGTCGCGCGAGGCGGTGGCTAGGAAGACGCGGGGAGAGGCGGTACTCAGCTCCGGCGGCTGCAGCGGCTGGTGAATATCTGGGACCGAGGCCGCAGGAGTCGCGGAAGCCGGGAGGCCGGCTGGAGACAGCTCTGCTCGGCTTCTACAGCAGCGCGCTCCCGCAAAGGCCGCCGCTGCGCAGCTGCAGTGCGGGGCGGGACTGGCCCGCGCGCCAGTGTCGCCGTGGCAACCGTGTCCATGACGACGCGAGATGCGCGGGCTCCAGAGGATCTGGCGGTTGCTATGGTACCGAGGGGTTTGAGGCGTCTATTCGGTGATGGAGCATTTCTTCCCCCGCCCCCGCCCCCTGTATATCCTAGATTCTTTCTTAAAAATAAATATTGTTAAGCATCGTTTTGTTTTGTTTTCTTTTTTTCGAGACAGGGTAAGCATCTTTTTGTTGTTCTTAAATCTAATCTTGCTGTAAATTTAAGTTGGCGTTATTGATAAGCATCCACTATGACGGACTTGTCTCAAGATGCTCATCCCGTCTGTGCCTACGGAAACACACGGTGCTCTGACTTCTGTGTACCATCCGATCACACTCTGCCGAGGCTCTGCTCTTCCCCATGAAAGCAGGAGGGAGAATGACATCTATAGGCTCCTGTGAGAGACTGATTATGCTTTCTTGTCTAAATTTTGTATATAAAAAAACAAAACCCTGTTACTACTCCTTTGTAGCCAGGCAAACTGCAAACATTTTCGTCCCCTGGCCTTACTTAGTATATACGATAACAAAACAAAATGCTTAAGCCCCAGAAACGGTGGGGGTAAATTCCCTTGTCAATCCCAACTGGTAAAAACACCCCTATAAGAATATAGCATTCAACAACGAATTTTTTAAAACCTTATTTAATAAAAGGTCTTAAGATACAGAACATTCAAAAGTAAATAAGTTACATAGGTACATTACAATCACATCAGCAAGATTCTCTTTAGTGTATTAATTTTTTTTATAAAAAGCACACAAAAAATAAAATTTTCAGTCTGGTCTATCACAACTGTACAGCAAAAGAGGTAATATTTATATATATGTACACTATTTAATATGTAACAGTCTTTTTTAAAAAGAGTGCCACAGGCAACAAACACACGAAAGGCAGTGTCTGATCATTTTGTTTCAAAATAAAAGGAATATACTTATTTTATGCTATTAAAATATTTGTACAGTAATTACAGTCTATCAAGGCTGTCCTGTGCTCTGTCTTCTCCAACAAGGCCTTTGACTTGAGACAAATGAGGAAAAGTTCCAACAGCTGCAATTCTTTTTTTTTTTTTAGGCAACAAACACAGCCAAATGTGGGTTAGATTAGACACAACTGTTTTATAAAAATATGCATACTTCCCGTAAAAACCTAAGGAGTTAGGCTTTGCCAGTCTAGTAATAAATAACCCAGAAAAGAGAGGCCCAATAAAAACATTTAAACAGCTGAGGCTTGAGTATGTGTTGTGTCCCTCCTTCATCTTTACCATCTGGCACGTGAGAAGAAAGAGGTCAGGTCACTGAGGCAGTTAAATATAGGCAATCCCCTTAGACATGAGCAGCACAGGACCTCTGTGCCAGGGTTGGAGGTGGGGTGGCAAGAGGGCAGGTATGTACCTTAGCTAAGGGGGGTGGGGAGGGCTGCTGAAGGAGTGGAGGGCAGTAGTAACGGCACTGTCCCCTCAGATGGGTAAGAGACCCCAGAGACGGTCCAGATCGCAGGCACTATGTCAGTTTCATGCCCTCCGCTGAATGCAGGTGGAGGCTGGGAGACAGGCAGGGTGAGACGGTCTAGGCAGGCTAATGGCAGGCTGAAGTTGTTACTTTTCTTAAAGCAAAGAGCTCCGAATAGGAAGGAAGAACAACAAAAACCAAGCCCAGTGTGTTCATCTGAAAAAGCACCAGTAAGGATGCGCCTGCGCCAGCCTCTGTGGCTTCTTGCCACAGCGCATCTGCCCTCGAAACAGTGCAGGTTGCACACTGCACCCTGAAGCATGGACTCTTCTTAAAGTGTCTCACGAAATCGCCACCGAAAGGCAGCGTCTTGATTTTTTTTTTTTTTTCTGGCTATATTCATCTGGTCTGGTCTCTGTGAACTTAGAAAAGTAGAATCACTTTTTATTAAGGTTTTCCAGGACTGGTTGGTCTCATGTGGCTGAAGATGTTTGATATCACATGTCCAAGGGGCCTGAGCCAAATATGGTTTAAATAGGAAAAAAAAAAAAAAAACACCTTGGGAACCATAAGTAGCACTTTGGGGCTAAGCTGTGAAGGCACTCATTATACAAGAGATTTAGAGGAAAGCCTAAACGTGTTGCCCTCTTGCTTCTAGGGGGTACCAAGTTTTCGCAATCTCAAGACTTTTGAGTCTGCAGGAGCCTATGGAAGAAGCTAACAGGGAAGCTGGAGGTTTAGGTAACCACCCAGGTATCTAGGGAGACATGTCACTCCCAATGGCAGCCCTCCTAGAACCATACTAATGCATAAATGAATGTAAAAAAGTCCCAAAAACAAAAAAACCACTCAATAGTGCATAGCTTAAAAACACGTCTATTTCTGATTTCCAGCAGGGCTGAGGCTACTTCCTACAGAACCGTGGAGGAATCCTTCTCAGTTCTTTACTCAGACACACATTCACTTAAGACTTTCTTCTGCACAACTCAAGTCGAGTAATGATATCAGAAAAATAACTTAGACCCCCTGTGGAACTGGCAAGCGAAGGGGCCTCCAGAACATTCCGGCCCTTTTTAATTTCATGCCAAATATGGTTTCTTCAAGCCAGAATCCAGGCTGATAAACAAAACTAGAATTCTGGCCTTCTGCCAGCTCCCTCAGGCATTCTGAAAGTACAGAAAGGGTAAGCCAGAGAACTGTCTTTGATGTCACCCACGTCTGCTCGTTTCCTGTGGCTTGGATGACACGCCCCACCTTCCCAGCCCATTCAGTACCACCACCATTCCTCCTGGCAAGAGCAACAAGGTAAGGGACCACAGAGCCTTGGAATTGGGGGTGGGGTTGGGGATGCCTTATTTTGGGATAAATGCACTTGAACCTCTGAAAAGCAAGAGGCCCCTGGTCCCTGAGGATGTTAAAAATTAAATATTAAGAATAAATAAATAGTTCCCAAATGACACAGGTCAAGGAATGAAGGCTCCTGTCTTACCTAGTTAGGAGACATCCCCTCCCAGGGAAGGATCCAGAAATCTCCAGCATGCAGAAAGGGGGGGGGGGGGCTATGAATATCAACATTGAGTGCGGTGCAATGGGGTCAGGTGGCAGCTGCTGAGAGCAGGGACAAGCAAGAAGGGAGCTGGCACCCAAGAGCAGGCCAGGCCTTCCCAGGACCTGCTTGAGGCTCCCTCAGCAGCCTCCAGGACCCAAAGGTATAAAACATAGGCAGCAGGAAGAGTTACCAGGCTTGTCAAAAGACCCCTTGAGCCTGACTCTGCTTCTTCTGGCCTTCCCTGTAGCAGGATGACAGCGGGGACATGAACACCGGCCCCTTCCTCACATGTTTGAGAAAACTTTCCCAGCCCCAGACGGGCTGTTAACAAGCAGCAAAGAGGTTGAAACTGCCCTCCGAGATACTCCTAGGGAGGTGGTGGCCTGAAGCCAGATCACTGCAGCAGCTCCGGCCTGGACGCAGGTGTGATAAGGCCACCATTCTCTAAGGAGTCCCTTTGTTTGGGGCTTCGAGCAAGGTTTGCACAGCCTTCCAGGTCCAAGAGGGATAATCTGCCATGGGGTGAGCTTGTGCTTGGCTTGCCATCGGCTTACTAGGGCCCTGGGATGAGAAAGGCAGAGATGCTAACAGACTGGCAGATCTGAGAGGCAGCTGCGGAGCCCTTCCCCCTTCCAAGGGGCCTGGCCTCTCAAGGCTCCAGGGAAGCAGAACACTGGACAGACCAGATCCTCAGAGAACTGGATCCTGCAGCCCTTAACACTGTCCTCGGCCTTTGTACATAAAAGAGCCTGTTTATTTTTCATTATCGGATTTGTTTTGCAGAGCAAAGTCCACGTGACCCTCTCCTGACTCCCTCTAGGGGCTCCCGGGTGCAGGGTGCAGGGTGCAGGGGGAGGCCACGAGAGGGTCCAGCAGCATCTCAGCCCTTCTCTCCCTCGCCGCTCTCTTCCCTCAGTGTCTGCTGGTGCGCGGCGGCGGCAGCTGCAGCCTCCTTCTCCTTCAGCCTCAGAGCTGCGGCCTTCTTCTCCTGCTCTGCGTGACTCTTCATGTGAGCGCTGCGGCTCTTCACCTTGTAAAACACCCTGCATCGGGCAGGAGGGCTCAGGTGAGAGTGAGCCACACCACAGTGGGGTGTGGCACCCTTCACTCAATATTCCCTCAAACTCTAACCTGTCCACCTAGCCCCAACCTTCACCCCTCCCCACTTGGAATGGTGCTCCCCCCGCACCCCAATTCAAACCATGCCTGCCCCGTGATGTCATTACCCTGGAAACCCACTGAGCCAATCAAAAGCCAGATCCACGGTGCCCCAATCCCAGCAGCACCTATATCCACACGGTGTCCAAGCCCCCATGGGGACATCTTACCTGCCGCATTTTTTACAAGGGAAAGTGTTCTCCTGGTTTTGGGTTTTATTAAATGCCTCGGGTTTCTTCTTCTTCTCTGTGAAAGGCAGTGCCCTTCGTGACTTCCCTGGCCCCTCCCTTGGCTTCTCTGAGGTCTGAGCGCCTGCAGGCCCTGGGGCATTGGGTTCGTGGCTCCGGAGGATGAGGACATCATTGGCCTGGAGGCAGTCAACCAAGAGGGTATGTTTTAGAGGCGAGTGTGGGTTCAGAATTCTGGCATCTCAGCGACCAGAGGGTCCTAGACACTCATACATTCCTGCCAAATGGTAACCTAGTATCCCCCTTCCAGTGACAGGGGCCCCTGGCTGCCTCCAGGAGGCCACTGCAGCTTGGGCTGGCTCTAGTTTTATCACAAAGTGGCTGGCACAGTTATCCTGGCCACACCTTGGCAGTTATAGGTCTGAAGACTTCTGGCTCTGTGCTCATGTGTTTTCTGGTATTTCGTCCAATCATGGATGTGCCAGGTGGTAGGGAGACAGGTCCTCAGGGGAGCCCAGTCTCCAGAAAGTGCCTAGTGCAATGAAAGGGACAGATGTGATGGCCACTTGCTGAGGAAATGCTGGTAGGGAAAACCAGAAGAGAAAGAAAGTCAAGAGAGCAGAGGACCCACGGTACGCACCCCAAGGAGGTTACTGCTTTGACCTCAGGCCAGAAACCCCAGATGGCCATCAGAAATGATACATGTGCCCTGAGTCACCCCTCAAAGTGTTCACAGAGACAGCACAGACACTGCACAGCCCCCGACAGAAGAGCAGTGAGCGGAGGAGGAGCAAGCAGCTGTGTTTAGCGGACAGGTGCTCGGAGGGCATTAAGTGCAGAAACACATTCCAGCCCTCCTGACCGGGCCACAGTGAGGTGCCTTGCTTAGCCTGGGAAGGGGACAGAGCCGTCCACTCGGAACAAAGACTGAGTGTGCCTTCAGGCAAGTGAATCGCCATCCGTGGACCCGACCCCTATCTGCTGAGTGGGAGTCAGCACTCCGTGTAGCTGTTGTGAGGAATTAGGGAGACAATGGACATCGAACACTCAGCAGAGAACATGAAGGGCCGTTATTGGCAGTGTCATAGGCTCAGCTCTATCTCAGACACTCTTTTCAGGCGCATGCTCCAGGACAGCCGTGACTGACCTACAGCTTATGGGTGCTTCCCCCACGTGCACACATCTGTTGGGTGCTCAAAAGGCTTTTTTCCTCTGAATATGAGACACAGAAATACTTATACACACACACACAGTGTGTATATGTGTGTGTGTGTATAATATATAGTGTATAATACATACTATACACACAAGCTGCATCTTCAACCTCAGTTTCCTTATCTATAAAATGAGATTTATAATAGCCCATACCACACATGGTTGAGGCCCAAATAAGTTAAGAGCATAAAGTACTTGGTCCATTTCCTGACTATAACCACAAGAATCGCTATGGTCTTGCTCTGTACCACCACCCGCACTCCCAGGCCTAGCTCCGTCTTCGTAGTGTGCTGGGAGAGTGAAGGTGGGGGTCACTTACCGCCTCATTGGCCTGTAGTGTCTGCGTAGCTTTAACAGCAGCGGCCCGACGGCTGCGCTCTCGGCCCTCTTCCTGCTCTCCCTTCTCCTGGGGTTCTGGCACCTCCTCCTCCCCCTCCTTTCTGGGCTCTTTCACTTCCCTCTTGGGCTCCAGTCTCTCTTCACTTGGGGACTCTCTGCTGGGAGGAGGCACCCTTGGGAACTTCTGAGACGTCTATGGGAGACGAAAGTGAGCTCAGTCATTCCGGAGTGCGGGACTCTGGATCCAGCCAAGGCTCCGAAGCACTTGCTGGTCCTGCAGCCCTGTCTTGGCCCAGGGGAGCCTCTTGTACTGGGACTCTGTCGTAAGTCACAGCCCTCCCATGGCCAGTTGGCCTGGAAACAGGGTAGTCTTGACCCTGGGCACCCTCAGGATGAGACAGAGCCAGGGCTAAGGAGGGAGCATGCTAAGACCCACAAACCACCTGGCCTTCTGGATAGGTGCCCAGAATCTTCTGGGCACCCTTTGGGCAGAGTGACCTCAGGGTGTGCCAGGCAGGAGCTCTGAGCTCCTGTTTAACTATCTATGACATTTTCTGTATCTCTACTTCCCATTTGCAATATGGGGACCAAACGCTACCAAGTACGGACTTGTGACTTAGAGACAATATTGAGGGGATACATGGCAAAGAATGAGATCACAACATCTTTCAAGGACGAGGTCGGGGTTGGTGTTAATGTGTCCCTTCTGCTTCCCTAGACCTGGTGATCTGTTTACGAGAGAAATCGGCCCTCTGTCTCAGAGCCCTGGCAGGCAATTACAGCATGTAGCTGGCATTCAGTAACAGTGGCTTTCATACTTATTTTTCCCAATAATTCCTATTGACAGGAAACAATACTGGTTACCTATTTATGATTGTAATACAAGGCTTCCCTTTTGAGGAAAAAAAAATGAGTTGACTTAAAGAAAATTAATAAAAGCAGTATGGGACATGACAGAAATAGTAACAGTGGCGTGTGCTAAGGCACGGACAGAGCAGAAACCACAACGGCGGTGCAAGGGTGAGAGCTGGGGAGCAGCGCTTCTGAGGAGGCAGGGAGGTGAAGCTGGAGCCGCCACTCTCCAGTGTTCTGCACTGGCACCATCTAAAAATCCCGGCAAGGGGTCAGGGCCTGGGCTACCAGCTCCTGGGGGCTTTCAGGGACCCTGTTTTTCTCTGTCTAGCCTCTATAAACACCAGGAGTCTGGCCTTAAGCTTCCAGCTAGGTCCTGGCCCCAAGTGCTACCAAGCACGAGGCAGCCGAGGCCGCAAAGGACTCACCTTGAGGTCCACTTCAACTTCCTCTTGGGCTGACTTCTCATCGCTTGTGTCCACATCGCCAAAGGTGAGCGTCCCGTTGCGGCCAATTTTCACCTGTTTCTTGTAGGTGTAGTAGAACTCCACACACTGGGCCACAGTCTTGGTCTGGATCTGAAGCAAAGCCAAAACTGAGGTCAGAGGTAGCCGCTAGGGCTCACTTTTCTCACCTCTGCATCTTCCCTTTAGCCTTAGGCAAAACACTAAACCCAAAACCCCATTTCTCAATGCCTGCTTCTCAACAAAGTCCTGAGCAGTGCCATCAATGGAGGCTTCTGCGCCATTTCAATGAGTAACATCTGAAGGATAATAGCAGAATTTCCGGGGAGATTTGACTGTGGACTAGACATTAAAGGGCAGTGCCATGAGAGGCCACACTGGGCCAGCAGGGTCAGCAGGGGCCCAGGAGCCTCGGCTGGGTCAGAATCGGCTCATTGCCCTGACTTCTGCTTTTTCACTTGCCATTGTTTAGGGCAGTTTTATTTAAAAGTAATCGCCTTGCCCCTGTACTGGGGATTGAACTTAGCGCCTGGAACAAGCTAGGGAATGGTCTACAATTAAACAGTACTCTCACTTCGCCCCACCTACCCTTGAGGCCGCACCAAGGTAACTAGGCTGGCCTTGAACATTGAATTTACGAGCCTCCTGCCACACCCTCCCAAAGAGCTGCAATTACAGGCCTATCACCCTCCAGGCCCAGCTGTAGCTAACTTTCAATGATTAGCTGAGACAGAGGGAGGAGGAAGAGGTAGGTGTGTGTTTTTCATGGGTTCGTGTTTAGATGCAGACAGAGAAAGAGAAGGAAAAGGGACAAATGGTAAACCTGGTAAACCTCAGCAAGGCATTTTTAATGGGGGCTTGTGGAATTGCTCTTCTCCATTAGGTCGATTTCAAGCTAAAGTACAGAGCATCTGGGTATCCTTCCACTTGCAAAGCTGGACGAAATACAGCAGTGCAATACTTCCCTTATCAATCTGGGGAACAGTTTCACTCCTCTCCCGGAGCAGAGCCAAGTAAGGAAGAGCAACGTCACGTCGGGGAAGATTCAGGGAAAACCCAGGCAGGAGGCAGAAGGCTCTCCCAGCCTTGCTACTAACTGCCAACAAAGGGCCGTGCATCCTAAGGCCAATCACGTGTGAAGGGCAAACAGTATGATGTCAGAACCATGAGGTCATCTCCATAGTCCTCTCAGACTCCGACATCTGCCCTCCCCTTTCAAAGATCTATTTGACCACTGGGTTTGGGTCGAGCAATACATTCCCACACATTTTCTCCAACACTTCCCTACTTGTCCCCCAGGTTCGGCCACATCTAGCCTTAAAGTCCTGTCCGGAGAGCTCAGAGGTCAGCGGAGGATCCTCTGTGCAAGCCGTGTTTGACAAAGCTGTTTCTGAAGCTACCTGATGGTGGCAGCAATGGGGCCAGAACTCAGGGACACTGGGCAAGCACCCTGCCACCTGGGCACAGGACCCTCTGCTTGCCCCTGCTCACCAGCTTCTGCACCAGGAAGAAATCTTTCTTATAGATGGCAATGCCCTTGTTGAACAGCTTCCTCTCAGCCATCTTCCACTGGTCGGAGCCTGAAGAGCAGAGAGGGTACCAGGTTTGAGTCGGAGAGGAACACAAGCATCTGTACGGTGAGCATTGCTGGCCCACTGAAGGTGGGAGGCCATCCACATCTGTGTGGGCCACTCGCTACCAGCTTCCTGAAGCCTCACTCCCCTCGCTTGCCAAACGGGAGTGAACACTAGAACCTGTCTTTCCAGGTTCAAGAAAGACTAGATGCTATATGGTAAAACAGCCTTTGGGGGCTCTGCCTGGAAATGTGGGTCTAACAGAGACTGAGCAACAGCAGTCACTGGGATTACATGATTGCATCAATGTCCCTCTTACAGAACAGCATCTACAATAAGACAAACACTCCAAGGTTCGAAATGAGCTGATTGCACTCCCTATGACTTGGGAGTTTTTTGGCTTGGATTCCAGCCTACCCATCTGATGCTTTCCCTATAAGGTCATGGAGAGCCCCCCACTTGACCTTGATATTAGCTTCCTTGCTCTGACTTTTGGCTGGCTCTCCCTGTCCCCACTCTCATTCAGGGCTGTGACTAAGCACTGAGCAGGGCCCCACCTCTGCTGGAGACCCCGAAGGCTCTGGACCACATGACCACCCCAGTCAGGCCCACCTGTGTAGTGATAAGTCGCCAGCGGATGATTGTGGGGCCGCACCGGCTTCTTCAGTAGCAGCTTATTCAGTGTTTCCTGGGAAGAAAGGGCAGTCAGGAAGCTAGCAACAGTCGCAGTGAAGGATGAAGTATCCTGGGCCTGGGCAACATGCAAAGGACCTCTGCAAGCTCTGGAGAGAGCAAGCATTTACTCTTGCCTTAACTGCTGTGAGGCAGGGCATATGGGAGCATGGTTAAAAAAAAAAAATCACAGAAAGTGGGGCTGCTGAGGATTCAAGCCACGAGACCATTGCAGGAATGCTCAACCACGAAAGCAAGCAGTATGGACAGAGAATGCTCTTGGTGACAATGCGGGGAGGCGGAGCTACTGACCCAGACTCAGGGACTGGATTCAACAGCAGAATCTTGCATACCCAGCTAGGGTTTGCAACTAAAGTTCCCTTAGGCCAAACTCCAATACCCTCTTCCTTGGCCAGACCCTCGCAGCTACCTGAGATCACCATGCCAAGTCACCCGAGTGCTCAGGAGGCCAAGGCAAGGTGGGCAGTCGTGATTGTGAGGGGAAAAAGAAAATACCCCCTATCAGAACATACGCAGAAGAGCAAATATAAATCAATAAAATCTTAGACCACTAGGCCTGGTCCTGGCAGCAGATAGGAAGAGACCAGTACCTATTTTCTTAAGGGACCCCCCCAAATTAACAAGGCTTACTTACCAGGATGTCCCCCCGAGACTCATGCAGATAGTGCAGGGCCAGTTCCTGATTGGTGCCAGCACCAGGGAAAATGCTCGAACAGGCAGCCGTCAGCAGGTCATCCACTGGATTCACCAGAGCATCGGGAGGGCAGCAGGAAATCACACTCAGTGCTGGGCCTTGTGGGACCCAGCCTGCCCATCTGCCCACCAGCCTGCCCATCTGCCCACCAGCCTGCCATGCCCTGTTCACTGGAGATCTCTCCTTACCTTGCCTCTGCTTCTCCCAGCTGTTCTCAAGATGCTCCCATGGCTGCCACACCAAGTCAGCCTTATGGGGGTCTGCAGCTGCCAGGGCACGGTCTCTCATCATGGGGATTTCTGCTTGGAACCGGGTACCAACGTTGATCCGTCTGCAGGGGCAGAGAGGCAAGGAGTGAGGGCTCACCTTGTGAGGACAGGGAACCTGACTCTGACCATACTATGTTAAAGAAACTGCAGCAGGCAGGTGCTGAATGCAGCAAGGCCATGGTTGGGTGCAGAGAATCTGGCATCTGGTGTGATCAGAAGGGCAAGATCCAGAGGACAAGCGACTCCACATCTGACAGGCAAAGAGAGTCTCTTGGACACCCACCCTGACCTAGCTCTCCCTAGTGGCAAATTCAAGCCAACCTGGTCCTTACCTTTCCTCTCCCTGCAACTTCCAAACAAAAGCTGGCAGGTGACAGCACAGAGCCCAGGACAGATACAGAAGCCCAAGGAGACTGTCTCTGTGCAGGCCCCACAGAACCCTCCTCCTGCTTCCAATGCTAACCTGCCACACATTAGGCCCACCTGGCCACCCACATGCACGGGCCTGGGGCAGGGCTGCACTTACGGTTCGATGCTCACGGGGGTGGCCTCCCCCATCACAGAGAGAACGGGCGGGGTGACTTCAGAACTATCTATGGGCAAAGAACATATTGGTAAATGGCCCCTTCCTCCCTTCAGGAAAACACCCTCATCCTAGGCGGCTGTCCTGCATGCATAAGAGTCGCCATGGTGACTCACTAAGTACACTTGGAACTCAGGCACCCTCTGTCCCTGCTCTGCAACTTGATAACGGTACAACTTGGGGCCTTTATTAACTATGAGGGCGACTCAGTTTTCCCATCTGCAAAAAGGGGTTATTTCTGTCTGTCTCCTGGGGGTCATGAGAATTCTGAATTAAATAAGAGCCTGGTACTGCATGAACATTCGCTACCCTGTCAGCAGGACCACCAAGTCCAGCTCCTGCTCCTAGGAGCCCCCACTCCCCACACGCTTCAGTATACGAAGAGGCTGAGGCTGGAGGTACAGCAGGGATGCTGGGAAGGGAGGGTCCTCTTTTATAATTATCTTCTCATTTCCTCTCTGGATTTTTCTGCCTCACTCTCATTCAAGTTCCTCTTAAAGTCGGACTTAAAGTCAAGGCACTCCCTCGCTCAAAACAAAACAACACAGAAAACCTGTGCAGCATGAGACAAAACCTGGAACCCTCAGCTCTCCAAGGCAGTTCCCCGTGTGTCTGAACCTCCCACAGCCCAGACTCTCGACCCCAGAGGCCGACTAACCTCAGCGTGCTTGTTCCCTCTGCTCAGCCCCATTCCACGCCCGCAGTGCCCTGCCTGCCCCTCCCTCTCTGTAGTTCCAACTCCGCTCAGTCTGAGCCACTTCCCAAATTCTTTCCTTATCTAAGCAGGCTTCCGCAGGCTAGAGCCTGAGGTCAGCCCCATTCACTGGGTGCTGGGCCCCCTCTGCTAGAAACCACCGCTTCTCTGTCTCCCAGGCTTTCCCATCAACTCCCTAATGATCCTGCTCTGTGCTTTCTTCAGACTGGATAATGGCTTCCCGTACGTTCTGGAGCCAGCAGCACAGGATACAGTTCAAGGTCTTACACCCAATGCTCAGTAAACACGTGGTGGGCAGACTGACATCTTGACACCCCTTGGCTCTTCTGTGACTTCCAGCACAAACCGAGCCAGGGAGAAAAACTTCCCCGGGAAGCAAAGCCTATGCCTGCCAGCATAGGGCAATTTCCATCCACAGCCAGCAGGAGGCACCAGAGAACCACACCATGGGTGAGCTCTGGGGTCAGAGGTTAACTGGGTGAAGAATGCGCCTGTGTGATACCACGATCAGGTGATTCCAGTTTCCAAGGGATAAGAACCCCTTTTCTTTGTGAAATGTGAAATGGACATTTTTAGGCCTCACTGTTGTGAAGCCTGCTCTTGACCAAAATGACTGCTCAAACAGGCCCAGGAGACCAGGTCAGTCACCTAATAAAAACAATGCTAACGAATCTGATCTCTACCACAACCCAGGGAGGTAGCTATTAGGCTGAACCAGAGGAAACTGCTGTTTGTGGATCTAATAGATGAACATCACGGTAATTCCACCATCAGCCAAATATGACCAATTGAATCCCTGCTGAATAGGGAAAAAACTGAGTGAGGTTTGGGTGGTTGGACTTGCCCATGGGATGAGATAGTAAACATAGAACCGGGATCAGAACCCAAGCAGGAGGACCATGCCTTACAGCATGGAGGAGACAGCAGAGTTCCTTCTTCCAGCCTCCGGCCACACCACAACCACCCACAGACTGCACTGCCTTTCCCCTACATCCCCCACCAGCACAGCCACCAGGCCACTTACTAGAACGGAGCAGGGTGCGATGGGCACTCTTTGGCGTGATAGGAGGAGGGGCTGGGATGCTGTTGGTGGATATGATGGCATTGAAGTAGAGGCCGGAGCCTTCCCGAACAGGGCTGAGAATAGGGGGCGGTGTGTAGGGGGGCAGCTCAAAGCTACGCTCAGCGGGGTGGTCAGCTAGGCGGACAGGAGAACGCAGGTGGCTCTGGTAGGGGGTGATGTTGGAGTAGACGGGAGGGGCGATGAAAGTGCCCGCCTTGGTGGGGATGATGAGGGGCTCCGGCCGCGGCCGCTGCTTTGGTTTCCGCATGGAAGGCTCCCCCTCCAACTTGGCATTCAGGTCTTCAGCCTAGAGACAGAAACAGAAGCTCAGCCTTCTGTGTGTCCCCAGAAACCTGTAGTCTTGACTGGAGACTGCCGCTGTCATCTCTGAAATTATCTGCCCGCTGTACCCACCAAGACGGGCTGAAAGAGGAGAAGGCCCAAAAGCCCAGCAGATTGCGGCCAGAGCGGTTTAGGTCTTGGGAGTCACCTGTTTCACATCTTAGACAAGGGTTTGACTTCTGACAAACCCTAGAAATTATTCTCAGTTCTAAATCTGGGTCCTGGGCTATAGCTCCCCGAATGCTGCAATGTATGCACTAGGGAAAGAGCCCAGTTGGGAAGGGCCCAGATGCTCACCACACTGCTTGGACATGATATCACCCTTGCTGGCTATTTACAATGGCGGATTTCCTGGGCACATCTTCCTTTTTTTTAAAAAAAAAAAATAAAAAAAGACTGAATTTGTTTTTACTTATGTGTACACATACATCTGTGTGAGTGTCTGCCATATGTGTGTGGGTACCCAAGGAGTTCGTGAGGGACTAGGAGCCCCTGGAGCTGGAGGTACAGGTGGTTCCGAGTTGCCCCAGTAGTGCCAGAAACCGATCTCCTGTCTGTGGAAGAGCAGCAAGTGCTCTTAGCCGCTGAGCCATTATGCCAACCCACCTCCTCCTGTGAATGCGGAAAAGGAGGAGACACTACCAGATCTAGCAGCGGTGAAGATCCAATAAGCTAGTATGTGGAAATGAACAAGACTGCTTGCTTTTGTGGTACTGGAGAGCAAATCCAGGGCCTCGTGTGTGCTAGGCAAGCACCCTACACCGAGCACAACCTCCCACTCACAGCATTTCTCCCTCTAATCTGACATTCAGACCCTCAGCCTGGAGAGGGCGGCAGAACAAGGATGGCTCTGCCTGTAGAGAACTGTGAGCTAATCTGTGGAAATCGATCCTCTGCAGCTGTAGCAACATTCCTGCTCTAACGAAGGTCCAGGCTCTGCATGGGATGGAAGCCTGCACTGTGTGCCAGAACCTGAGCTGGGAAGGAACCCACAGGATGCAACAGGAGTCTGATCCTGCAGAACGTTAACTGGTATTAGGTCTGCTACTGTCAGTGGAGAGCCCACCCATGTTGTCAGGGGCTGGTCTTCCTAGCTCACACTTCGTCTATGTGGTACGCCTGTAGCATGATTAATAAAAAGCCCAGAGACAGATATTGGGTCAGAAAAGCAAAACAGTCAGCCACTGGCTCTTACCTCGACCTCAATCTGAAACAGCGATCCTACCTCCAGGAATCTCAGAATGAGACTGACTGAGATTCCTCCTGTCTTATATTCCTCTCTGGGGCTGGGATTAAAGGTGTGCACCACTACCTCCCAGTTTCTATGACAAACTAGCATGGCCACTGGGATTAAAGGTGCGTGTCACCACTGCCTGGTCTGTAAGGCTGACCAGTGGGGCTGTTTTACTCTTTGATCTTCAGGAAAGCTTTATTTACTAAAATACAAATGAAATGTGTTTTATGGGCTTCTATACAGAATAGAAAGCAGGGCCATGAAGAAATAGCCTAATCCTCTCAAAAGGGAAACAAACAGCTGTCATGGGTAAAGAGCTCCTAAGCTATCTCTGGGCACACAGTAAACCAAGCTGGACATGCTGTCTGAGAGAGAACAGGCCCTCCCTGCTTCAAGGATCCAGCCAAGGGGGCTCTCTACTTCTGAGGCCCTGGCATGACCTTTACTCTGTCCTGTGTGCCTTCGTCTCCCTTCTACTAATTAGGATGAACTAAGACCATTCATTCTTCTGCCTTTAGGGCAACAGTCTAACTACACAGGAAAAGAAAAGAAAAACCCACAGTGGAGCTACGCTAGTTGTCAACTTGACACAAACCAAACATATCTAGAAAGAGAGAATCTCAGCTTAGGAACTGTCTCCGCTGGATTGGGCATCTGTTAATTGATGTTACTGTGGTCAATCCACTCCTGGACAGGCAGTGTAGCACGAATAATAAAAACCCAGAGTCAGACATTGGGGTTCAACCTGAAAACCAGAAAAGCAAAGCAGCCAAGTCACTAGAGAAGTCTTACCTCTACCAAGGTTGGGTGATTGCAGACTAAGCAGTCAGAGCCTTTCTCTCCTCCCATTTTATATTCCCTCTAGTGCTGGGATTAAGGGTGTATGACTTCCTAGGACTACGAGTGAAAATGTGAGCCACCAGCACTTGGATTTGTTTCTGCATTGATCTTGTGTAGCCCAGGTTGACGTTGAACTCACAGGGAATCCATCTGCCACTGTCTCCCAAATCCTGGGATTAAAGATGTGTGCCACCACTGCCTGACCTCTAGTGGCTTAGTTTTGCCCTTCTGATCATCAGGCAAGCTTTATTTATTAAAACATAAATAAAACATCACTATGGGGTGGTCCTGGGTTCTTTAAGAAAGCAGGCTGAGCAAGGCAGAGGGAGCAAGCCCGTAAGCAGCACCCTCCACGATCTCTGTCTGCACCAGCTCCAGCCTCCAGGCACCGCCTTGAGTTCTGTCCTGGCTTCCCTTCACATAGGACTGTAAACTCTGATGAGACAAACTCTTTCCTCCTCAAGTTCCTTTTGATCTGGGTGTTTACTACAGCAGCAGAAAACTGATTAGAACAGGAGCTAAATGCCTCCCTGAGGTGCTAGGCAAAACCAGTTCAACTATTTGTAGGGAAGAGACTTAAATTGTTATGAATATTTCTGACTTTTAAATTGAGACTATTTTAAAAAGAAAGGAAGGAAGGTGACAGGGGAGGACGGAAGGAGGGAAGGAAGGAAAACAGACTGTATGTATGAATTCAGATATAACCTAAAAATATTTGTGGATAAAATGATACGATGTGTGGAATGTGCCTCAAAATAATTGAGGGTCATGAAAGTACAGCTGAAATAAGACCGGCTGTGTTTTGATATAACTGTGAAAACTGGGTCATGATTAAGCATTCATTCACTGGACCCCTCTCTGTTTTTATGCATGATTGGAAATGTCAATATTACAATGAAACATAATAAATATAAACATAATAAATATAAACACAGAATGAGACCCCAGAAAGCAGACAGCCTTGGGCTGACTACCCCGCAGTATCTCACGGTAACCTTGGAGCCCAATGGTGTAACAGAAACCCTCACAGGCAGAAACCCAGAAGATGCAATCCTGGGTCAGCTCTGCCATCACCTGGTTGTATGATCTTAGGTCAGTGTTCA
This sequence comes from Myodes glareolus, assembly GCF_982192425.1. Lineage (NCBI taxonomy): Eukaryota > Metazoa > Chordata > Mammalia > Rodentia > Cricetidae > Myodes > Myodes glareolus. Next base: position 41,808,713 of record NC_142036.1, on the reverse strand, counting down.
GGCTTGCAGAAGTGCGCAGGCTCCTTCCTACCTACCTCTCAAGACAAGCTGCCAGGCCTCAATTTCCAGCCTCTAACACTGGAACCTGGAGCCTGCACATGTTAAGCAAGTGCCCTACCACTAGGCTGTACCAACTCACCAGTGCTAAGGTTAGAGTAATTAGCACCCCAAGAACACACGCATATGGGGATTTAATTCTCAAAGCCTGATATCAACAGTATTAAGCAGGTGGAAATTGAAATCTAGATGATATTTAGAGGCAGGGAGGTGATTGATTAGGTTTAGATAAGGTCATTACAGTGGAGCCACCACTGTTGAATCCTGGGTGGCCTCAGAAGAATGCAGTCAGAGACCAGAGACAGACACATGTGTTCCCTATCTTTTTCTCTGTGGGGCTCTGCAATTATCTTGAAACTCTGCCTGCAAGATGATTATCACCAGAAAAGGCCCCTGGACTTTGTAGCTCTGGATCAACAACCCAAACTAAAACTCTTCATTATGTGAGCCTGCCTTGGGTGTTTGGTTAGTGACGGAAAGCAGACTAATACAGTCTCTGGACTTTTCTGGACCTGTTTCCTCACATATGAAGCAGAGGTGTTGACTAGGTAGTTGTTCCTTCTTATCCACTCTCGACACAAGCTGCCAGGCCTCAACTTCCAGTCTCTAACGCAAACGTTCCCCCAACCACAGAACAAGACCTTAGAGAGGTGATAGGCTTGAAATAATTACCTCACAATAATCCTGAAGGCCCTGCCTCTTTTTCCTATTATGGAGAACAGGTGTGCAGGCATGCAGGCATGCAGGCTAGCTCTCCAACCAAACAGACAGGAAATCTGAACTGAGTAGAAAAGACATTCCTGAAGATGTCAGAACAAACAGCTTGACAAAGAATTAAAGACCCAAGATCTGGAGTGGGTGTGGAATCAAAAAGAATGACGTCCAAGGTGGGGAGATGTTAACTGAGCAATACTGAAGGAAAAAAGATTTCATAGAAAAATAAATGCAGGAGGGCTCGGGAGATGGTTCAGCAAGGAAAGTGCTTGACACTCAAACATGAGGACCTGAGTTTGGATCCCCAGAACCCACATAAAAAAGCCAGATGTAATGGCAAACATCTGTAATCCCCAGACTTGGAAGGGGGAGACAGGAGGACCACTGGGGCCTGCTAGCGGCCAGTTCACCTGAAGCATCAAGGTCCAGGTTCAGTAGGAGACCCCCATCTCAAAAACTACGGTGAAAATTGGGAAAGACAGCCCTCTGGCCATCATAGTGCACACATGCAAGCATGCACATTCGTACACATGTGCACATGTACACGCTCTAACACACAAGCACTGAGTTAGTTATCTATTTTCAAGATACTCAGTGCTAAGATAATAGAAAGATAAAAGCAAAATTAAGGGTCTGGAGAAATGGCTCAGCAGTTAAGAAAGAGAACTGGCTGCTCTTCCAGAGACCCGGATTCAATTCCCAGCACCCACAATTAACTGTAACTCCAGTCCCAAGGGGACCTGACACCCTCTTCTGGCTTCCATGAGCATCAGGCCCATACACTTTACATTACTTACAGGCAGCACACCCATTCACATATAAACAAGCAAATGGGGAAGGAAAGGCAGCAGAAGTATCAGGAGCAGCTCTGTGCTGGGAGCTGGTACAAAGCGCTCCTGAGCTAGCCTGCTTTGTTAAAAGAAGCTGTGGCTGGGTCACTATGCAGAAATCCAAATAAGAAGCCTACTAAAGTAACCACTAAAAGAGAAATAATTATACGTAGTTAACAAAGGGGAGATAGGAGCAACCACCCCAGTCAATTTAATAAAGCATGGTGGGGGGGAGCAGATCACAGCAAAGACAGGATGATGTAAACAGAGCGTTAACAGCGGGTGATAGAGTTCAACCACGGAATCTCAGTAATTACATTAAGTAGAGATTCTATCAGTGGAGTCTAGAAAACTAGAGCTCCATGCAGACCGTAGAATGGCTGCTGTCAAGGACTAGAGCAGGAGTGCGGCCTGGGAAGCTGAGCAAAGGAAACAGTTTCAGAGGCCTACTGTACCACAATGGCTTTCACACGAACCATATTTCTCTTAGAAATACTGCTAAGAGACCAGATCCTACATGTTCCCACCACAAAAAAATAAGGATGTTAGGTAGTGATTATGCTAATTAGCTTGGTTTAGCAGGTCTACTACATACATACATACATACACACACATATTGACTACATACACACACACATACAAAGCATCATATTGCAGACCATGCATACAACTTTTATTAGTAAGTGAACAGAAGAATGAAAATTGTATTGATGTTCTTATTAAAAGACAAAGGTTGTTAGGCTAGAAAATGGCAAACCGCGATTGTATACGACTTGAAAATATTCCTGAAGGACACAGAGAAGATGAAAGCGGAAGGAAAGAAGGATATGTGTGGCCAACGCTCATCAAAGACATGCTAAACACCAAACGATGCGAAAGATGAAGAGAAACTTCTCACACTCTCATCCAGGTCTGAACATGTACACACCCAGAACAGCCTATCAAAACACACAAGGACAGAAGCAAAAGACAAAATAAGACTGCAGTCTTAGTGGGAGGTTCCAAGGTGCTTAGCTCAGAACTGAACAGAACAAGCAAACACCTCTGCACCTCAGGAGCGAGCTCAGGGCCTTCACTAGGAGCCATCAACAAGAAAAAGATTCACATCCTAGATTCTCTGCAGTGACCACACTTTCAGGTATGAAACGGTCTCATGCCCTTTATGTTCCTTAGTACAGATTGATTTGAAAAATAAAAATAGTATTCCCTGACAACTGGAAAGATGGATTTGTAGGTAAGAGCCCTGGATGCTCTTCCAGAGGACCAGCATTCCATTCCAGGTACCCACATGCTGGCTCCTACTGTCCACAACTACAGTCCCAGGGGATCTGACGCTGTCTCCTGGACATTGCATGCATGTGGTAAACAGAGATAAAATGAAGAAAGAAAATAGTATCTCCCTGGATACTCGAAGCATCTACTGCTTTCCTTGGAGTCTTTGTCGCTAGAAGCTCCGGGCATTGGGGAGGATTTTGGCGAACAGCCTCATACCTGAGCTGGAGCATCTGTCCCGGGAACTCGGGTGGACCGCCTGCGGGTAACGATGACCGATGGCTTGTGCTCAGGGGGGTACTGTTCAAGACCCTTCCCATCCTCATCACTTCCCACTTGGGCCACCTCAGCTGGACCCACCGTCCGCACAGGGACAGACACCGGGATGATGAGGGGCACCATCCCACTCTCCTCTCGAGCTCGCTTGGCAGCTAAGGCAGGCTCAGAAAACTCCACCCCACACTTGGCAGTAGAGGCCAGCACACTTTTCCGCTTCTCCTCAGAGCCATTGGTATCCTGAAGAAGAGGGAGATTAGATTAGCGGGAGGCAGTGAGGTTCAGAAGATGAGCCCCCATTTGTTGATCTAGGACTCCCATGCCCATTCAATTCAGCAACACTACCACCCACTCTCCTGTCTTTGACAACCTGGCCTTCCTGGACCACCCCTCTTCCTCGACATTTCGGATACTCTCCACAGTCCCCTTCTGCCTGGCTGTGCCACCCTGGCCTGAAGCAGGTGAATCCAAGGGGTCATTTCAGCCCACAAATAGCTTCAGTTGCTTAGCATCCAGGGTACAGGGTGTGACACACAAGAAAGGGCCTTGCTGTGGCAAGCTGAAGGGAGGTCTCTGGAGCTCTTTCCTCACGGCTATCTGACTGGAGGGAAGACCCTAAAACTCTGCAGCCCCCTGTGTGTCTACCTGGACCTAAAGGCAATATTAGCTGCAACTTCGAAGGAAGAAAAGAGTAAATACTGGTCAAATACAAGGTGTCTATGCAGACTACACAGCCCTGCGAGTTCCCAGCTGGCTCAACTTCTTTACAGGAACCTGGGACAGGAGATCTACCCTTGCTGTTGTGTTTGATGAGACGTTACAGCTGAGCAAGTATAAAATTAAAACCGAAACCCCAAGGTAACACAAGTGCTCGAATTCTGTTTGGTTTTCCTCCCTTTAAAAAAATGACTTTTACTGCAATGTGATTTATAGACAACCAAACAAACCTACTTTAGGTCCCACTTAATGATTTGGACATGCATCATCTCTGTAACCACCTGCACATCCTTGAAACTTAGGATACTGGCTCTCGGCACCCCCTACTCCCAATCCTCACGTTTCATGTGAAGAAGCCAATAAGGACTTTCCTGTCCATCAACCTCCCTGTGTAGAAAGTTCAGCATCCCTGCAGGTACGGGTGTTCCCTGCAGAGGTTTTCTGAATGCAGAACGTTCGCTTCCTTTGAATAGCTGAAAAAACTGCCCAATAAGTCTAGTATCGTTTATTGCCCACTCCACCCCACACCCTGCCCGATGCCAGGTGCAGCTCTCATTCTCACCTGCAGTGAGGCCAGCTCCACCGCCTTCTGGGCCAGTGTCAGCAAATTAGCCTCCTGGGACGCCCTGCGCCTCCGTCTTGTGCTCTGGATCACCCCACCTCGCATCATCTGTCCACAGTCTCCTAGGCCCCCTGCCCTCATGACCTCCTCATTACCCATGGGAGGAGCCTCCCGCTCCCGACCGTTGGGTGCCAGTCTCTCCCCATCAGCCAGCATCTGAGACTCCCTTAGTTCTAATGAGAATCCCAGGGCTTCAGAATGGGGCTGCCCCAGGGAGCCCGGTGGTGGCTGCTGAAGAGGCCAGTGATGAAGAAACAGATTGCCTGTGGGCTCCTGCCCAGGTTGGGTGCCAGCTCCATCAAGGGAGTTGGAAGGCAGAATCCCCTCCTTGGAGAGACGGCGGGAGCGCCGTGGGAAGGCCATCTGGGGCTGAGGTAGCACAGGCTGTGGGGCGGAGTCCTGCAGGAGGGCCTTGCGTAGTTCAGGGTTCATATCTGGATTGTGAGGAAAGGGGTAGGGGGCCATGCTGTGATGAGCCAGGTGGGTCTGTCCCAGTGGCCCACCCGGTGCCAGGCCAAAGTCCTGGGGTTGCTGGGAAGGCGGCTGATGCATGGAGTAATAGTTCTCAAATAGCTGCATCTGGGGCAGGGCTGCCGGCTGCTGCTGCTGTTGCTGCTTCTGAGGCGGGAAGGAGGTGGGGTTAGAGGGCTGCGGGCCCTGTCGGAAGACCTGGCGGTTCATCTGGTGGCCAAAAGCCAGTTGAAAGGGTTGCAAGGGCAGTGTCTGGTTTGGGGGTTTCTTGGCTGCATGGAAAGAGTTCAAGGGTGCCTGGGGCCTCCCCACGTCCAGCTGCATCTTCTGGGGCACCATGGGCTGCACTGCATTTCCATAGTGATCCAGCTGTGGACCCCCAGGTTTGTTCCCCTTCAGTGCCTCGGGGTGGTTATAGTAGGGGGAGACCCCTACGCCTGGATGAGGGCTCCCTTTGGGCCCACTGTAGAGGGACAGGTGGTTCCACGCAGCATGGGGTGGAGGCTGGCCAGGTTGTTGCTGCCAGCCACTGTCACTAATGCCTCCACCTCCTGAGCGCTCCAGGCCCCGCCCCGGAGCCATCACAGAGTTGGGCCACTTCACTGAGCCTACTTGAGCTTGCTGGGACAACATGGCTGCTGTGGTTCGCTCAGACCCATATACCACAGAGTTCAGCAGAGCCAGGTTGTTGGAAGGAGACAGCTCCACAGGCTGGGTGGTGGAGGCAACCCCTGCTGGGCCTTCGTGGGCCTCGTACTGTTCCTCCTTCGCTCTGAGGGACGGTGGTGGAGCCTTCAGCGGTGGTGGCTGTTCCTTGGAAGCTGGGTCCTGGTCCCCAAAAGGGCAACGCTTGCGCTTATTCTGAGCCTTGGGCTGGGCCTGGAGGTTCATGGTGTGGCCAACTAAGCCCTGGCAGAGACGTCCTTCAGCAGCTGCCCATCCCTTGGGAGAAGGTCCTGCTGGAAGACTGGCCACAGTCCCAGGCCGGTAGCCAGTGAGGGCAGAAGAGGGGCAGAGGAAAACACAGGAGCCAAGTAATGTCCGCAGGTCCTTCCTCTTCTGGAGCGGTTCTTGGGCTCGCCTACATGTCCCCAATCATGTTGCTGCACCAGATCCTGGAGCCTGAGGAGGAAGAAGGGGTGAGAGCCATTAGCCACAGGATCCCTGGGGATCAGCAGCAGTGTCCCCCTGCCTCAGGTCACACGGGGGCCAGGAACCAGGGGGACACTGCGGGAAGGCAGCAGGAACAGCAGCCTCTGTCACTGTCACTCTCCCCTGTCCCACCACCTCTGGCTAGACTCCAGGTGTGCGGCACTTGAGTGTGTAATTTGTGCTCTGTAAAAAGACTCATGCTGAGGGGCCAAGTGGAGCTGCCCTGCAGTCTAAGCCCCAAGGCAAACCGAGAAAAGGGAAAACAGAGGACAGGTGAAGACCCTTGTCCTATTAAAGTTGGTTCCGGCACTGGGCAGGCCGGGTCTGGTCCTCCTTACACATCTGTCTACACAAAAGCCCCTGACCCACAGGCCACCGCCACCGCCACCACTCCACTGGAAGACAAAGGACGTTAGGGGACAGGGACTATTTATTCCCAGTATGGCCACCCATCCTTTGTAGCTACACCAGGCTCTTGCAAAGCCTAGGACCCAGACAGAGTTAGGCCTGCAGCCTTTTATGCTGAGGCATGTAGGTGAGGCCCCACCCCTGGGAAGAGCTGCAGGGTGGGGCTCTGGCTGCCAGAGTCTTTCTCAAACTAGCACAGAACCTGTTTTGCAACCCTGGCTGGCTGGGGGCCCAATTTAGTCTAGTGGCTGGTCAGCAGCAGCTGCAGGGCGGCTGCCACCTCCTTCCCCTCCACTGTTCAAGAGCGGCTGGCTAAAGCTGAATCGAACTCAAAGAGAAAGGGTGCAGAGTTCTAGAACTTAGGCCCCAACATGTCCCGTGATGTAAAGTGCTCAGCTTTCCTGCTTTACCATAATTTTAGGGATGGGGTTGCTGGGATGGGGGCTTCATATATGTTAAGCACATGTTGTACACATAAGCCAGACCAGACTCCCCAAACTCCTCTAACTTGATGTTTTAAGACGACTGTTATATGGACATTGCTACAGAACAGAATCCAGGCCTGTATTTCACAACATGCATAGCAGCTTGCTAGATAGTTAAGTTTTTGTTCTTTCTTCAGATAAAATTGTGTTTCTTTAATTTGTTTGTTTGTTTTCTCCCTGGGAAATTGGTGGGAGCAGCCCACCTCTTTCCCAAGGCTCTGGCCTTGAGTCTCTCAGGAAGGCTAGAGGCAGGCAAAGGCGAATCTGCAGATCCCGGTAAACTCTGAAAGCAACAGACACCACGTTAGCAGGTGGGGCAGTTCCCAGAAAACCAGCAGGGAACAGACCGGGCGTCACAAGCCCTGCCCACAAGAAGCCCTGCCTACACCTACGGCTCCCCTCCCAGACAAACGGCGCTATCGCTGCTCTGCACGTTTCCGCAGCAGCCCCGGCTCCCGGACTGGCCTGCCAGCCAGCTCGGTCGCCTGACTCACTGGAGGCCCCCCTCCTGCTCTTTCACTTTCACCCAGCACCCAGAAGGGGAGTAACTTCCTCCTCCATTTCCTTCCTCGGCTCCGGGGCCCCGAAGACAGTGCGAGCCCCTAGCCTGGACGCCTCTTTTGTTTTCATTTGCTATAAATTTCAGGGAAGGAGGGACAGAGAGGGCTCTGAGGCACCCCAGACCCAGGAGGAAGGGGAGAATTTGGACAAGAACTCAGAGCTGAGGGCCAGAGTAACAAGCTTTTTGAAGAAAACTATCTATTGCTTTTAAAACCCCTTTCTTGAGCAGAGAACCAAATGCCAGCCAGAGAGGGACAATCCCCCTCTGGGGCCTCCACGAAGCTGAAGGGTAGGACTGAGGAGTTCCACCTCTCTGAGGGAGACCCAAGTCTGGCAAACTAAACACAATGTGTGTCTGCAGCAAGACAGAGGAAGAAAGACGACTATGTGAGAGAGGGGGAGAAACAGAGGAGACAGACAGGTCAGAGGGCAGCCCAACAGGCCACGTGCCCGGAGGGGGCTGCAAGCTCAGGGAGGCTCACATTCATTTGTGGGAGCCAGGCTTTGGGGGCCTGGAAAGGGGGAGGTCCACGTGGCAGGCAGGCATGGGTGCATGTGCAGAGGGGGGCCTAGGCAGGGGAATGGCTATTCAGTGCCTGGCGCAGGGTTTGAAGGGGTGAGGTGGAGGGAGCTCCAGGGTTTGGTTGCTCTTGCTCATGGGTCTGTGGGGTAGCAGGGGAGATATAAGTCAGAAGGTGAGACCAGCTCTGTCCTGCTTCCTACCCTTCACACTAGGCAGAACCCACCGTTCGGCATACCACAACAGGAGAGACAGGGACAAACGACGGGAGGGGTTGGTTTGGGGAAAGACAGAATCACCCCATAAGCTTCTTGTTGCAGAGATCTTTACCGCAAGGTCCTTTCTGCCCTGCAAGAGAGCCACAGACATAGGCCTAAGAGAAGAGGGACCTATGGGGAAGTGGGAAGGGCCACCTAGGCAGTCAAACTCTAAGTAGCCCAAACAGAAATAATGTGGTCTACCTGTGCCAGGAGGGCCCAAAGTACTTTGTATTTTTTAAAATTCCTGTTATCAAGCATGGATATTTTAACCCCCATTTTGTAGGTAAGCTGGTAAGGCTTACAGGAAAAAGGTAATTTGCCTATGGTCACACATGATTACATCACCAGGACTTGAAGCCAGGCATGTCAGACTCAAGATGAAGTCCTCAACACACACCCCTCTGATCTTAGGCCCCATATGTTCACCTTTCCTTGGGCCCAGGGCAAGGGCTTGCTGGATACAGACAGCTTCTTCACTAGCTCTGGGCAGTGCTCGCCTATTCCTATTTGAGCTACGGCAGTAACCCCTCTTAGACTCTCCTCAAACATAACTGAGATCCTCAATCTTTTTGTTTGTTGGCTTGTTTGGCTTGTTTGTTTTTTGAGACAGAGTTTCTCTGTGTCACAGTCCTGGCTGTCCTAGAACTCGCTTTGTAGAGCGAGCTGGCCTCAAACTCACTGAGATCTGCCTGCCTCTGCCTCCTAAGTGCTGTGATTAAAGGCATGCACCATCACCGGCCAGCTGAGACCCTCAATCTTAAGAGAAGCAGGGGAGGGGCCTCACCACAGAGAGACAGCAGGTCTAAGGCCCACCTGCTGGAGTCATGACGCCTGTACTGGCTACACTGGCCCACCCTATGCCTAGGCTCTCTCACACAAGCACCTCAGTCTTGGTTGTTGTTGTGGGGCTTTCACCTCCCAGAGTACCCAGGCACCTCCCACCCTCACAACTCTAACAGGCCTGAGCCACTTCCTCTGTTTTTCCTGTCACGCCCTCCATCTCCTCAGCCCTTCAGGTGTCGGTCAGCCTGACCTTCCTCACAGTGAGGAAGAAGGAAGCCACCTCCTCCAAGGGCTGCCAGTCAATGGGCCAAATCCCCAAGGTTCAAGATGAAGGTGTGAGGAGGAACCCCTGCTGGCAGGTCACCCCTGGGACCAGCTGCAGGGCCTCTGACAACGGTTGCGAGAACACAGCAGGAGGAAACCCGCAGCCACCAAGGGGCCCAGACACAGCAACCACTTTGTCAGTCTATGCGACCGTCATGTTCCCTTCCGCGGTCCCTTCCTCTAGAAGCCTCTCTGCTGCAACCAATCTCTGACCAGAGAGCCGCAGGTCTGCCTACGCTGCACACAAAGCATTGTCAGTGGCCTGGGCCCAGTGAGGCTCTCAGAGAGCTCTATGGTAAAAAGCACTGTCTCTGCAGAATGGGGGGGGGGGGGGGCGTGCGCCAAGAAAAAGAAACTGTGCTGAACCCATGTGTGGGTTTCAGACACATGAGAAAGTTCTGGAAGCCCTTGGGGTGCTTTCGGTGCTAATGGTCACTATACTCTAAAGCAGTGCTTCATCTAGGAGAATCTACTGGGACCTTCAGGGCAGGGGAAAAGTGGCCACTGAGAGGGGACTGGGCTACTCATCAGCCACCTGGGCCATTCGATTTGTTCATCTGAGACACAAGACTGCCGTAAGTCACAGAGACCAGGGACGAAGAGCCCAGCTTGGTCCAGGGTCACAGGGGTCAACTCTGAAATGAAGGCAAGAACCAGCTAGAAAGCTCTCCTAGCCCTTAGAGAGCTGAAAGTTCCTACTCCAAATGATTTGTTTGTTTTGATTGAGGCCGTCTCACTACGAAGCACAGGCTAGCTTTGAACTCTAGACCTTCTTACCTTGGCCACCTGAGTACTGACATTATGAATATGCACTGCCACCCCCAGTCCTACAAGCCCAGCTCAAGAAAGCAAGGGAATATGGCTTGGGGTCTCCCACCCAAGAGTAAAACATCAACAGGGTACTACAAGACCCTAACCTCCACGCAAGTCTTATTTCTGAGAGCTGAAGACGGTTGCCTTGGGGCAAAGTCTGAACTACCTACCCTGCCCAAAAAGTCCCCAGACTCTGGCTCCTGCCGGCTCTCATAGCACTTCATGCATGAAGGATACGGTCAGGTCTCATCAACCGGCTTTCCCATTGTGCGAGGCTGCATCCCTGCATTTCCACCCTTCACACTGACCACGACCCTTTAGCCACTGCTTCCTCTGGGAAGCTCTCTAACCCTGAGGCCGGGAGAGGGACCACGCAGCGAGCTCATCACATCGCCTGACTCCACCACACACCTATTTGCCTGGTTCCTCCTCATCTCTGGTGCAGACCCCTGGGCCTTGACACTCAATCTGGACCTGCCTAGTGGGGTGTTCATTCAAGACTGCTCCCAAGATTTGCACTTTAGAACTTACCCAGCAAAAGGGGCCACAGCCAGGTAGGTGGGCCTGCCTAGTCCCAGGCCTGTTTCATCTCCCTGATAGATAACAGAGCTCCCAGGCTGCTGAGGCGACTTAAAGGGCCCACGTTAGCTCTCCCAACAAGACACACAGAGCCCATGTCCTCTCCAACAAAGCTGAACACATGTCCATCTCCAGTGGCAGGCCCATGAGTCATCTGCTCCTGGACCATCATTCACTGCCCCATTCTATACTCAAGTCACCTGGAAAAGTACCAGCTCGCCTGCCCCTGAGGCTTCTCACCCCAGCCTGGGCCATGGCCAGGAACACAAGCCTTTAGATCTGTTTACCTCATGTCCTGACATGGCTGGACTGGGTCTCAAGACACCAGATCTGTCTAAAACATTAAAGGTGCATGCCAAGGGGTCCAGCATGGTCTAGCTGGCCTCCCAGCCTGGTTTACTCTCTGAATGGCTTTCTCAGATAACTGAGGTTTCTGGCTACAGTCAACGCAGTAAGTGTTCTGGAAATGCCATCTTGGGCCTGTCAGAGTTGTGAGGTCTTGGGTAAACCTTCCCTCTAGATACAAAGTAGCCATCAAACCACCATTTGTTCCCCACTCCAGGGCAACAAGGAGTTCACAGTCGGGCCGGAGAGCCAATTTCTCCAGACCACTGCACACAAGCTCTGTTCTCAGGGGCTGCACGACGGTGAGTAGAGAGGCTTTGATCAGAAGGTGCTGACCTGCCTGCCACAGGGACCAGGGAGAACAGAGCAGGCGGGACGGCTGTGGCGGACCCATTCCTCATCCAGACACCCTGGGTCACCTTTTCCCCAGACTAAACTTCGGTTCAGAGATGCAGAACCTAGGTCGACAGGCTAGGGAGGGAGTCCCCAGGGTCTCAGTTATGAAGTTGGCCAGGCTCAAAAACTTGGCCAAGATTCAAGTTGAATACAGTATGAGCTTTGACAGCAAAAAAAGGTCAACAGTGAGTTGCTCTTATGTGTGAGAGGGGAATCCTCGACCTGATAAGACACGGGGCTCCAGCCTAAGCAGCCATCTTAACTGTCTCCCTCTCCCACTGCCCCACAAACACCAGCAAGCTGTCCATCGGGGACCAGGATGACCAGTTTCCTTTTATGGGAGGAAACTCATGCAGAGAGAAAGGCTATTGGGGCCGAGCAGAGAACCAAGCATCCACACTCAGCACAGCCTCCACCGAGGGACTGGCTGGCTGCATGCCTACTAGACAAGGGTCACCACCTTGTCGATAAAACTCTCCTCAAAGAACAAAGACCAGAAGCAAGGGGTGACAGTGACATACTCTGTAAGAAAAGACAGGGCTGGGCAGGTGGTTCCGTGAAGTGTTTGCCATTCAAGTAGGAATATCTCCACTTGGATCCCCAGCGCCCATATCAGAAGCTAGTCATTGACAGGGCGCCCATAATCCCAGCATTGGGAGCTGGAGACAGGAAGACTCTTATGACATACCGGGCAGTCAGTCTAGTCAATTGTCAAGCTCCTAGTTCAATAGGAGCTTACTCAAAAATCAGGTCAAGATATGAATGTGGAGGACACCAACATTGACCTCTAGCCTCACAGTCACACGTGCACACACACCCTCAACTCCAGAGACAGAATGACAGCCGTCCTCAGGTGGCTGGACCTGGGGTGGGGGCCTCTAGTCTGTGCCCTCAAACACTCTATGCCCCGTGATAGTCACACCACCAGTCTGTCTGCTCTAGTCCTTCCCTTCTGGAAAGGTCTGACTCCCCCGTAGGTCTTGGGCAGGGCTCTCTGGAGGTTGCCTGAGTGCCCCAGTGCCAACCTCGGCCCTGAGCCAAGATATAAAGGAGGCCAGTCACAGGGGCCTTGCTTAACACTGCCTGCCCTGCCTCTTCCCCCAGCGCACACACCCTGCCACAGCTGTGCAGGTCTGCCTGGGCCCCTCCATCCATTCAACAGGCATTCGATGGCACTGGCTGTGTGCCAGGCTCTCAGGAGACACAGGAGACAAGGCATGGTTTTCTACCCTGTGGAGCGTCTAGTGAAGTGGGCAGAGACAGACACAGAGACGCATAACAAGTATAATACAGGGAAGAGGGAGGGCTGGGGTGAACACAAGGGACAGTGACCCTCAGGGAGTTCCCTCTTTGAACCTCTGCTAAAGCTGCCCCTTTGCTCTAAACTGTTAGCTCTGCTAACACTCTGTCTCCAGCGCACACCGTTGTTGCCCCTACTGATCCATCTTGCCATTCCATGACTACTCCACAGTGCTTCAAGGGCTTAGAAGCAGATGGAGAAGCTAATGGGCGGCTTGCCAGGGAACTAGGTATCTGGTCCAGTAATCTCCATTCCCCGGTTCCTACATTTGAGAACTTCAGACAGGGCATGGGAAGCACAGGAACCAAAAAAAGACCCACGGAACAAACATCAGACCCACAAGACAGGACCAACTGCGTGCCCAAGGTATGCAAGCGCTGTTTACTTAGACAGACACTGTTTCCCCATTGAGGCCTAAGAGGATGGTCTGAAGAGCAGCCCGTCCCAGAATCCACTTGTGAGAAACCAGCCTGCGGACTCCAAATCATACAGCTGCCCCCTCGTTATGCTCCGTAGTCGTCTGTAGCCTGCCGTGATTCTCAAACCCACCCTGGGTCTGAAAGAGGGAAGAGAGAAAACAGGTAAATCCATAATTCTTCATGAAGAGCCCAAACAGTGCCACGTACTGGAGCCAGCGAGTCAGGACCTGTGGTGACATTTCCTAGGGACCATCACTGCCAAAGTAGTAGTCTGTGTAGAAGACACAAGGGTCCCAAAGAGCCCAGGGCAGACTTTGCTTAGCAAACCCTAGGGATGACTGTGACTCTTACAGAGCCCACGGTCCACCCGGGCGCCCATGTTTATGGAGCTCGTAAGGTGTGGGCAGCAGCTCATTTAACCCCCTTTTTTATTTTATTTTTTTTCCGTTTTACAGGCCAGGAATGGAATACTTAACCAAATGTAACACAAAAGAAGGTAGTAATGGGGAGAGTATAGAACAAGACATAAAAATGAAATGGCAAAAATGGGCACAAATCCTACCTTATCAACAACTATTTAAAATGTCAATGTATAAAATGCTCCAATTAAAAAAACAAACAACAACAACAACAAAAGGCAGTGGTTGGCAGAATTTCTTAAAGGTGATTCAGTGACATATGGTTTACAAGATACTCTTTTTGCTACAAGCCTTAAATACGTGGAAAATAAAGGAAAAAAGACAGCAGGTAGAGGCAGGAGGATCCCTATAAGTTCGAGGCCAGCCTGGTCTGCAGAGCCAGTTCCAGGCCATCAAAGGCTACATTGTAAGGCTCTGTCTCAACCCCACCCGGAGAAAAAGGAAAGGAAAAGAAGGGGCCAGAAACGGGGGCTGGAGAGATGGCTCAGTGGTTAAGAGCATTGCCTGCTCTTCCAAAGGTCCTGAGTTCAATTCCCAGCAACCACATGGTGGCTCACAACCATCTGTAATGAGGTCTGGTGCCCTCTTCTGGCCTGCAGACATACACGCAGACAGAATATTATATACATAATAAATAAATAAATAAATATATTTAAAAAAAAAAAAGAAGGGGCCAGAAAGATGGACCAGTCGGTAAAATGCTTGGTGTAAACGTTAGGACCTGAGTTCAGATCCCCAGCACCCACACACAAAGCCGAGCACAGCAGCACACGCACAGCAGCACACGCCTGTAAGCCCAGGAGAAGACAGAGGATCCCTGGGCTTGCTGGTCCAGTGAGACTAGCTCAAAAATAAGGGGGACCGTCTGAGGAGGACATCTGACCATGACCTCTGGCCTTAATATACATCTAGCAAGCGTGCGTGCATGAATGCTCACACACACACAGACATACAAAACCCCACACTCCTGCATACCCATGAGCACAATACATTCACAAAACGCACAAACACACCAAGTAAATATATAAAGGACAAAAGAACGAAAAAAAAAAAAAAAACACCATGCAAACAGTATCCAAAGGAGAACTGGAAGGGCTGAACAGTGTTTAGGCAAAACTGATCTTTAGACAAAAGTTAGAGACAAAGCAAAACATTGTGTCATGGTAACAATGATGGTCCATCAAGAAACTATCACAGTCAGAAACATGCAGGCGCCTAACAAAAAACAAAACAAAAGAAACAAAGCCAACACTGTCAGAATTGAAGGAAACAGTCAGTTCGACTAATACCATCAAAGACTTTAACAGTCCACTTTTTTTTTGAGACAAGGTTTTACTCTAGCCCAAACTGGTCTAGAACTTGATGTAATCCTTCTGGCTCAGCTTCTCAAGTGCTAGGATAACGATGTGAATCCTTAAACCTGGTCTCAACAACAAGAAAAAGAAAGCTGGAATAAGACAAAGCAATTCTATCTGAAAGTCACCTCTGCAACACCATACACTCTCTCTTCGGAGCACAGTCACTAGGTCGGGTCAGAAAGCAAGTAAGTTTTGGGGTTGTTTTAGTTTTTTGTTTTTGGTTTTTTTTGTTTTGTTTTTGTTTTTGTTTTTTGTTTTTTTGGTTAAGGAAGGGGGTTCCAGACAGGGTTTCTCTGTGTAACAGCCAGCCCTGTCTGTCCTTTTAACTCTCTCTGTAGACTAGGCTGGCCTTGAACTTGCAGAAATCTACCTGCCTCTGCCCCCTGAGTGTACCACCACTGCCCAGCACAATCAAAGAAATCTTAATAAATTTAAAAGGACTGAAATTATACAAAATATGTTCTTTGATCAGAATGAGCTAAAATTCGAAAGCAAATAATAAATTTGAGAAATTTTCAGAAAACAAAGGCTCAAGGACCTGTACATACTCTCCGAGCTTGTGAAGCCACTTCCTCCTCACCACGTTCTCCATGCATGGCAGATCTCGAACATTTGCAAGCATGCAAGTATCTTCTTGCCCGTTCCTTACACCAGACACACTGATTCTGACCCCAATTAAAACAGCTTGCATAAAGCCAAGTGTGGGGGCACACACCTTTAATTCCAGTACCCAGTACTCAGGACACAGAGGCAGGGGGATTTCTGTGAGTTCTAGGCCAGCCACAGATACATAGTGAGACCACCTTTAAAAAAAGAAAAAAAACCTAAATAGCTTCGAGATGAAGCAGCCTTTGCGTCACAACAGGTCACCTTGCTTTTCCCTGGGGAAACAGCCCGTGGTATTCTCACTCTGTGGCCCAGACGCACTTCCTCCCCAAGACAGAAGCTAACTTTTACAGGCCACTCGTCCGAGTGGGGCATTTTTCAAACCCTGGTTCATGACAATCCATCCTTATAAACCATACAAAGATGGACCCTGTCCTTTCAATGGAGGGACACTCAGACTCAGCTCTAAATGTCGCAGAAACAAGATCCAAATGCTGTCTGCCTCCAAGGTCCCGCCTCTTTCCACCTCCCTACACCTGCAGTTCCCAGAAGGAGTGAACAATACTTTTGAGAACCCTACAAAGCCAGTGTAGCCTCTGCCTTCCCACCCACTCCATCCTAAGGATGCTCTTCCTGGGGACATTTTCAACCAGGGTGTGGTATATCACATTCCTCTCAAGAGATGATCCAAATCTTCTAGAAACAGATCCCTACTGGGGGTGCTGATGAAAGGCTCCTGGAAGTCAGGAGAGCCCAGAGAGTGGGAGAGGGGAGCCCACAGAGGTAGGCTGGGAGCTACAGCTCAGAGCGACTTCCGTCAGGTAAAGGTCTCCCATCACATCAAGACGGCTTGGGCCTCTCTCCAGAGCCAACTGGCAGAGCTCAGCTGGGAAAGCTGGAGAGATTCCAAATATCAAGGGATGTCCATGTTCACTCAACCTAACTCCTCATTCAACACAGAAATCCAGAAAAAGGAATTTGTCTTAGGATGTACACCCAGGGGCACAGCAGGGTTCCAGTATTAAGGACTTAAAAACAACACGTCAGGCCTCCATTTCAAAGGGCCCCAGCTCTTCAGAAGACACTGAGGAAAGTTGAAGCCAAGGTTAATCACGCCACTACACAAATACAGCTTTATCCATGTCTTTAACACCGTGCTTCAGGGAGCTGCGGTGCAAGATTGGTACTAAGAACTCCCATTGAATCCGCAGCAAAGCAGATGTCTCCTCCTCTCCCTCTTTTCCACCAATAAACCTCAAAAGTTCCAAGGGGTCAAAGGTCAGAAGAGCACAGAGGCGAGTCCCAGGACTGGAGCCAGGGCTGCCTGTCTCAATAACTTTCTGCAAACTTGAGTCCCAGGCTCCGCCTCCCATCTGGATGCCGCACAGAGCAGTTTTGAAACACCAGGTGAACCGAAGCCTCCAAGACACAACTTCTCCCTGAAGACTGTGAAGACCGCCCTGATGTTCCAGAAGTGTGGCTGACTGAAAACCGCCCCGTGGGTGAGAAGCTCTGGAGAGGCTACAGTGATCCCCACGCCCAAGAATCCTATGGAAGGATCTGTGTGTTTTCCTTCTAGAAGCCACATGCTTCCCACATTCTCCAGGGCTACATCCACAAGCGTCCTCCAAACAAAGCCTGCTCCCCCCGGGCCATCAGATACCCCAAATGCCCAAAAGGTTCAAGTTCTGATCCCTTCCCCTGATGCCCCGAAATGTAAGTCCATTCAGTTCCAAGCTTTAGTTCTCTGAGCACCTATGGCCCCCAGTACCCAGGATGATGAGCAGCAGGCAATCACATGTCTGCATGGGGTTCTATGACTTCTTCTGAGAACTTTAATTTTTGAATGAAAGCTGTTCATGGCATTTGCTAAACAAGGGAGGGGGAGATTAGTAAGCATTCCAAGATCGCATGGGGAAACCCATTTCATGACTGATCAGACGATGACCCAGAAGTAAACTGACCGTGAACCCATGGTCACTTGTTCCAAGGACCAACAGATGACGACCTGAGTAGAGCCATGGGCTGGCAAGGGGATGCCCTCGCACGGTGCGCCTGTCTTAAGTCACTCACTGTTCTGTTGCTGTGACGAGACGCCATGACCAAGGCCAACCCTTAAAAGAGAAAGCATTTTATTGCGGGCTTGCTGACAGTTTCAGAGGTTTGGTCCCTTATCAGCACGTCAGGTAGCACGGCAGGCATGGTGCTGAAGAAGCAGCTGAGAGTCGGACATCCAGATCCACAGGCAGTAGGAATAAAGACACCATGGGCCTGGCTGGGGCTTTTGAAACCTCAAAGCCCACCCCCAGTGAAACACTTCTTCTAAAAGGCCAGCCCTACTCCAGTAAGGACACACCTCCTAATCCTTCTCAAACAGTGCCACTCCCTGGTGACTAAGCATTCAAATAGATGAACCTTGGCAGGGGAGGATGTTCTCATTCAAACCACACTTCACGAACCCTTCAAACCTGCCAGGTCCTCAGTGACTGTCTGGCTCACCTCTTCCCAGCTTTGGGAAGAAGCTGGCAGTCTGGTGTATGGGATCCTAAGCCTTCACCACCACCCCATCCTCTGTCTGATCAGCTCTATAGAGGACCAAGACTCATCTGGTTACCAGGCTTGGTGTAGAAGTGACTGTGTTCCCTGGTTCTCCCAGTAAGCAAAAGAAGCACAAAAACTGGCTGCCAGGAGAGCAGGGTTCATAGCATGGCTGCCAAGAACCCCTCAGAGGGCTGCAGGGTAGATGCAGAGAACTACCCATCTCTCTTACCCAAGCACCATGTAAGCATCGGGCCCTTTCTCAGGCCCGGTCAAGATTCAGGACCTCTGCCAAAGGCTGGCGCATTCCCTGCATTTCTCCAGTCTCTGGGCAGCTGCTGTAGGCCCTTTTCTCCTCTGTTGATTTATTCTTTATTGTTCCTGAAATACACCCAGAGGCCTTTGGCATGCCACACCAGGCACCCGCAGAACATTCAGCCTAAGCCCCAAGTACACACCAACCAGGCACTCTGGGACTTGGGCCAAGCCAACAGGAATGATAGGCCCTAGGGTCAAACCCAACAGTCAAGAAGACCCAAGATCCCACCTAACCCCTAGTCTCTGATCTCCAGATCTTTTCTTAGGACGATAGTGGCTGGGGCACATTTGAGAGAGGAGACATCTGGAAGACCTAAATTAAGCCTCATTATCCCCTTCCACGCATGCGTGAACGGCCCTGAAAGCCCTAGACTGAAGCTCAAAACTGGGCTTCTGGTTGGCTGCCCGTTAAGTGTAATGGGGAGGGAGGCACAGAGGGATCTTTTCTGCCCTCCTCTGCCCCAAATATCTCCCCTACCAATCAGTCCAGTGGTGCCCTAATTCTTACCACTTCACTACATTCTGCGGGTGCAGCACTCTACCCTGTGCGCACGGAAACAGACACACGAAGAGGGGAACTATGCAGCGAGAAGGCTGAACAGGGTGCAGTGTGCAGCCTCTCCCATCGCTAGTCTTTGCAAGCCTCGGCTTCCTTATCAGTGAGTGGGCACCACAATATTAAAGCTACTGTGGGATTAGATGAGGTGGCGCAGAGACGGAGTGCCGAGCACTCAATACATGGCTATTTCCTTCCCCCTTTGCTGGACCTGGGAGAAACGAATGGCTGGCCTCTTCCACCTTCACAGCTGGCTGGCAACAGCTCTGGACAGGCCGGGCAGAACAAGGAGACAAGGAGTCCCAGCAACAGCATTCAGCGTGCAGACTGTAAGACATCTGGTCAACAGGCCCAGGAAAGAGGGCTGGCAAGAACTGCAGAGCACACACAGCCCAGGCCTCCCCTCTTCTAGACTCAACTGCGCCAGCGGAGGCTACAGGGACGCAGTGGGACACAAGTATTCCCCAGAGAACACTGGCAGGGCTTTCGGGCCCACAAGGATGAGCAGCCACCCTCCTGGACTCACTCGAACAAGAGCAATAAAAGGGAAGGCGCCAGGGCCGGAGAGAGGTTGGGAAGGGTGGCCACAGGAAGTAAGAAAGAGATGGCAGATGTGACATCTGCTTTAGAAAGTAAGCAAGCTTGCCCAGAAGCCAAGGCAATGAGTGTCCCACAAGTGGAAGTACCCGCCTGGTTATTTTTGGCATTAAGGTCCAGAACCAGCAAGGAAAGGCCGCCGCTAGTAATGTGGAAGGGCTGTGTACTCTCAAGTGTGCAAGCCTGAAACAGGGACAGAAGGCACACCAGCAGCCACCGTGTGCAAGGGCCTTCACCCCCTCTTCGATGCTTAGCTGTCGCTGTGTGTGCACTGTGTAGCGTTGAGTACTTCTGCTTTCCCTTAGATCCAGCTCCGTGACCAACCACACACCACACACACACACACACACACACACACACACACACACACACAGTGGAGCCAGTCCAAGGTTGAGCCACACCCAGAAGCTGAGACAGTATTCCTCTGCCTTCTTCCTGCTCTGGAGTCAGCCCTTCCAACTTCCAAACTGGGAGGACAGTGACCCTGAGGATGACACTGGTCGTAAGCTCAACCCCTCTTCCAAACCTCCCAAGGTGAAATGGGAACGGGCAAGCCCCAGCAACTCACGGCCTGCTGGCCTGTTGGCCTCCCTATGTACTATGGAAGAGGTTTAGCTAGGTGCCCCCCACCCCAGTGTTTTTCAGCTCTGGGTTAACTCCCCAAAGCTGGGGAGCCCAGAATTATGTATGAACTTCGGCCAACTAAGGCCTCAGATCCAGTGAGGTCACGTGAGGTTACAGGTGTTTGCCCCAGGTGCTGCCCCAGGCTGAGTGCAGCCTCTGCAGGGAGGAATTTGAAGGCCAGGACCACCTGCTCTGCACAGGGCCCTTTCTGCTCTCTAGTGGCCTTCCCTTCCCAACTGGCAACTTCTGGCAACAGTGGGCTGGACTAGGCCTCCTGGCTACCCAACTAGGGAAACAAATGCTGAAGCCCAATCCCCTGGCCACATTCCTCCTTCTCCGGGAGTTCATCTTCTCTTAACAATCTGGATGGCCTCAGGGAATCCCCGGCTGGCTCCACGCCTGTGGTACCTCCCTCCCTTCCAGCTTGGGTGAACAGATCTCACCCAGGCTGCTCCCCTCCCCCTCCCTGAAACTTGGAGGAAGAAGGGAGGCCTGGAAAAAGCACCCTCAGCCACAAGCCTCCCTGTGGTTGAGAGAAAGGCAGAGGGGACAGGGAGCACCTTCCCTGGCTGAAAGCGTGGGGTCAGTCGCCCTGCTCTCTCCAGCAATGAGCAACATGCTCTTGCATGGGGACCCTCATCCCCCTCCGGGCAAAGCTGACACATGGCAGCTTCCTTCCTATAAACTATTTCAATGTTTCTCATCCATGCTCTTGCGTGGGACAACTCCCACCCCAGCTCCACCCAAACCTCCATCCAGGTCACCATGTCAGGTAAGTACTTTGTCCTAGGCTGCAAAGTACCTATGCCCACCCAGGTGAGCTGCTCGGTTCGAGGCCTGGGAGGGTAGGCTCCCCAGAGCACAATGTGACCTCTGGGAAACTGAGCCCTTAATCCTCTGCTCTAGGGACAGTCTCTTGTAACAGCAAGGACCTGGGTAGCCTGAAATAAACCAGTCGTAACGCAAGACCTAAGGAATTAGAGAATAAGGTCCATTTGAGCAAGCTAGTGCCCCCCCCCCCATTATTTCCTACAAGTGGGACACCCTTCATTTCCTCTTCCGCAGTAGGGACGAAAAGCAAACTGAGCTGGACCTGCACCTCGTGACTGGATAGCCAGCATCTACAACAGACCTACTTACTATCTGCCCATCGATTTGCATGAATAATCTTGTTTCGCCTTTACAGCCGTGCAAAGTACTATCCTCCTCTCCATTTTACAGAGGAGAAAACTCAGGCTCAGGAAATCGCACGGCCTGCGGAGAAGCTAGAGTCTGGGCCTGTGTGCTCCACGGGCACTCCCATGCACCGGCCAGGCTTCCTCCAACCAGCAGGGCGGGCGGCTGTCCACACACCATCCAGGAATGGCGTTCCAGTGTGAAAGGCAGAAGTGGGTGTGGACCAGTTTTGCTTGGTGGCTCTGGAATTTGAATCGATGCCCCCCCCCAACTGTTACAGTTCCCAAGTGTGTGGCTGTGAGAGCTCACACAAGTGTGCAAGTGGTGGGGGTGGGAGGAGGGTGATCTGGATTCCAAAGAGCAGCTTCCAACACAGAAGTCATGCTGTCATGCGTCTGATTCATAAAATGAGCTCACAGTCTCGATGTCCCGAATGCTGCTTCAAATGCAAATGTAGGTCCCTTACTAAGAACTGGCGATTTCAGTATTCCTAGTCCCAACCCGAGGTGTAATTTCCTCCAGCCGCACGGAGTTAGGAAGTGCAGAAGTAATTTCTCCAACAAAAAGTCACCACTGGCTGCATTTCCTGCAGTCTCCAATGAGTCAGGAAAAAGTAGAGATCCGCCACCACCAGCAGCTGGCCCTGTGCATGCACGCACATGTGTGCACACACGCGCACGCACACACACACACACACACGAAGGGTGCCAATCTGCTCTAGCCAAATGAAATGGCCAGTTTAGCAGATCATCAGGCAGGAAGCTCTACAACTCTCCTTCTGAGGTCCCCGTGGGGTCAGGATGACAAAGACACAGGCTCCCAGAGGCTAAATGCAGGGTAGTGTCAAGAAACAAGCTGTACCAAGCAAACCCAGTATGGTTTGTGGTGGACTGAGCCTCAGGAAATTAACGACGAAGTCAGGTGGTCCCTACAGGAGAGGAAGGTTCACTGGCCCTCCACACAGCAAATTTGTTTTTCTTTTTGAGGCAGAAACCGCATAGACCACCCAGGGTAGCCTTGAACTCATGAGCTCAAATAATCCTCCCACACCACCGACCCACACCCACCTCCCAAGTATCGGGACTAAAGGAGTGTGCTATTAACCTTGGCAAGTACCTTTGGGTGGGGGTAGTAAAGATCTCTCTCTCTCTGTGTCATCTACCTAACACATACTAAACTCTTACTGGATGCCAGGCATTGTGGAAACAGCCCTAAACTTCCACTAAAGCAGAAGCTATCGATGTTCTGCATGTATGATTCCAAGAGTCCTCACAGCAACTCTGTGAAGGAGAGCCTACACTTCTGATCCAATATATGTGTGCAAATAGAGCAGCAGCTGGGCGTTCAGAAGGCCTTCAGCAGTGACCTGAGAAATAAGTAGCAGTCTCCCAGCCACTTAGGTCCTCACCCGACACCAGCAAACTTTTCTTTCAGGTGACATGCTATCAAGGCTAAAGATTTGTGATCCGGGCTCCCAGGAAACAATCCTCTACCTACCCTGTCTCTTCCCAGAGGCCTTGGCATCCACCAGCCTTCCCCCAGGTTCTGCAGCCATGGGCAGCCCTCACTCAACTGCATCTCCAACCGTCTGTTGCCTCCCTCTTCTCCACTTACTAAAAGCAGCAGCCCGGATTTTAAAACTAGGGACATTTTTAAAATCTCTGGTTTAAAAGTTAAACTTTCATCCACCCGGGCATTCTAAGAACTCCTTGAATTGAGGATAGGGGTTCTACCTGGTGCCACGAAGGCAGCTGACAGGCCTTCCCAGAGCATTCTCCAGGTTCTCTCACCCCTTGACCCTGAGAGTTACAGACCAGAGAAACCTGGCAGAGGCCAATCCAATTAGAATGGAGACTGGGCCAGGGCTGTGCAATGAGATAGTTTATCACAGTAATTGAATGTTTACACCCCACAGAGCTGCAGGAAAGAGAGGCCCCATAAGTTCTCAACTCAAAGTCTGTCTGTCTCTTTTGCTTCTGGAGTCATCTGACCTCGCCGAAAAGAGGGCATTTCTCTGATGCTAAAAGTGCATATAATCATACTTTCCCTGGGTGGCTCTGGGCTCAGACTGACGGTTTCACCCCCAGGCTGGAGTCAGGGTGGGGGTGGGGGTCAGAGATACAATTCCATCTTCAGCAAACCATCTTAGTCCTAAAACTTCAGGGTCAGGATAACCCAGACCTCCAGACCAGGCTCCAAGTGCTGGATGAAGCCACTTGCCCCCTCCCAAGCCACAGCTTCCACCGGGACCCCCTAGACTCACGTGCCACGGTGGCCTCAAAGACCAGCCACTGCTCCCCTGTCCTGCCTCCCCTGAGCAAATAGGTCCCAAGTGGGATGGTGGAAGCAGGAAGTAGCCGCCGAAGTCGTAGCCAACAAAGTTTAAAACGAGGCAAGAAACTTCCCCTTTCATCTTTCCAGCAGCTCAGGCCAGAGATGGCTTTGGAACACTCATTTGGGTGCAGGCGCCTCCTCCAGGTCTGCTTTGGTTCTGTGGCTTAACAGCCCCAGGTACCCAAAGTTCCTCAGCTTCCCATAGTCTTTCCTTTAAGGCGTGGGTGGGGGGCGCAGCCGAGGTCCACATGCCCCTCATTGTGAGCGCGTGAGGCGGGGAATTATTAACTCCAAAGAGCCCGCCATATGCAGGGCCCAGACGAACCCGGGCTCCAAAGCTCACGACAAGCACCATGGAACCCAGCACCCGGCCAGGGACGCGGGCGTGCGGGGGCGGGCGAGCCAGATGACAGGTCTGAGGTGCACCAGCAGCGCCGGGCGCGCGGGGTGAGGCGGCTCCACGCTCGTCGTCCGGCCCGCGCGGTCAGAGCTCCAGCCTAGGCCTCTCCAGCACCGGCCCCAGTTCCCCGCCCCCACAACCCCCCAACGCCGCAGATCTGTCCCCGCAAAGTCCCCGCGCCGACACAGAGCCCCGCATGCCGGAACGAGAAGGGACGCCGGCTCCAAGTTCTCGCAGCTCGCGAGCCTCTCGTCGCGCCTCCCCGGCCCGTGCCGCCAGCGGGTCCCTGCGGTCACCACGTTTCTCGCGCGCGCGCAGGAGCAGCAGCCGCGGTCCCCAGCCGCTGGTACCCGGGCTGGCGAGGCTCGGGAGGGCTTTCCAGCCGGGGACCGCGCCCGGGTGGGCGGGCCGCGGGCGAGCTGCGTAGCTGCACAAACACGGCGGGGCTGCGTTGCACACGCAGCTGCGGGCGCGGAGTGCGGGCCGGGCGGAGGCGGGCTAGGGCGGCCCACGCAGCGGCTCCCGCCGCCCCGCAGGCCGCAGAAGTTAGCTGCCGGAGGCCCGCGTGTGCGGAGCTGCAGCCACCTCCTGCACGGTCGCCCCGGGGTCCCCTCGCTGGCCGCGCCGCCTGCAGGCCTCGGTCGTCCCCGGAGCAACACCACTTACCCAGCTCCCGCTCGGCCTCCGGCCCCAGCAGTCTCCCTTCCTTCCGCCGCCGACCGCCGCCTCGGGTCGCCTCTGAAGAGCCCAGCCGCCTGCACGCACTCCCGGATTTTTAAAACCAAACAGGCGCCGTCGCCTTCCCGCGGCGTTCGCAGGGTTTTCGCCAAGCCCGCGCCTCCCGAAGCTGGGAAGTTTGCTGGCAGGGCCCGGGCGGGACGTGCGTGCTGTCACCCGCTGCTCGCGACACGGCAGCCTCGGCGCGCCCCGCGCCCTTACAGTCCGCCTCGAGAGCGCTCTCCCTCCCTGCGTGTCACCCCCAGTCCTGCGATGCAGTGTCAGGATTGCACGACTCTGACTCATCGGTTGAGCTCACAGCTTGAAAAAAAAAAAAAAAAAAAAAAAAAGAGGGGAGAGAGAGAGAGAGAGGGCGAGAGGCAACAGCGAAGGAGGAGGACTCGCTGGCGTGCTACAAAGGATTGCACAACTGAGCTGGGAGCGCCGAGCGCCCAGTGGCTGGCCGGCGCGCGCGGCACGGCGGCGAGCAGGAACCAGCTCTACCACTTCATCAGCACAACTGTCTCTGGGCGGCCTCTCCGCCTGCAGGCTCCGCGCCGCCCACTTCCTGCGACCAAATAAGGCCGGGGAGGCGTCTTTAAACCTCGGGCGGCTGCCGGGCTGGGGATTTCCAGCAGACCTCATCTCCACTGGCGAGGCTGCGGCCACCCTCCACCCCAAGCCTAGACCTGAGCCCGTCCCCGGTCTCACCCCCCCGCCCCAAACACCCGCCGTGGCACTTCTGTAACCAACAGGCCACGCGGCTTGTTCCTTGCACACACCAAGGTCAGGAGGAGACAGTGATGAAATGTTTGGAAACACATCCAGCCTGCCAGGAAAGAGAGAGAGAGAAATTGTGTGTGTGTGTGTGTGTGTGTGTGTGTGTGTGTGTGTGTGTGTGTGTGTGTAATGGTGGAGAGGGCACAAGTCGCTTTCCTCCACAAAGAAAACTGTGGCTTTGGAAAAGCGTGCAGGGTCCTCTCTGAGGCACTTTATCAATAGCCTTGCTGCTGGGTTTCGATTTCTAAGCCACCAGCCTACCCATAGTGTGAAGGTTACAGAGAAACTAGCCAACTGGCCCTGTCCCTGTAAAGGACTCACGTGACCACTACTTGGTGATGAAAAGCTCCTGGGTTGAATTCTCACAATTCAGGCCTAAGATGGGCAGTGGTGACTCTAGGCCCTGCCCTTCTCCCCCTTGCCATAATTTTCTGGTCCTAGCCCATGATGCCTCTTTTCCCGTTTGGTGGATGATGGGAAACTCAAGAGGTCTTCCAGACCTGAGGGAAAGTCAGGTGTGTTTTGCTGTCTGGATGTTGTTGCTTCTTAAGATGAGTCAGAAGGTTTTTCCTTTGAAGGAAAAACCACTGAGGAACACACTGTGTTCTGAGAGACACTTTCCCCTGCCACCGGTCCCAAGTGTCAGGATCTCACCGAGACTGCAGGGCCTGGGACTTCACCTTACCTAGAGAGTGAATGACACCGACATCCAACAAGGAAGCTTCATGAAAACCTGCAAGACCTAAGAGGCATGGCTTCCCCACCACCCTCTTCCATCTCTTTGCTGGCTTCATCGTTACCTGTGTGCACCTGCACTTGGAAGGTACTCCTTCCCAGGAGGACAAGGGTCTATTTGTCCTAGGTCATGACAGACAGGGCAAAGAATTTTGGCTACAAAATACCAGTAAGCATGCCTGGGAACCAGACCAGATGACCTCTTAAAATCTCTTCCAGTTCAAGATCCACAATTCTGTGGTTGTGAAAAATTAATGAAGGAGTCTGGGAAATCCCTTTCCGCAAGGAAAAGTCCAGACTCCCCAGTGTAGACTAGACAAGTCTCCAAACCCTTCCCCACCCAGCGACTGAGCAGCTGTGAGCATATTTCAGTACTCATTCATCAGAGGGGAATACAGGATCAGAGAGCTTGCATGCCTTGCAGAAGGTCGCAGGGTAACCCAATAATCTGTCACCTCTCGTCCTCGGCTCCCAAAGAGTAAGTCACTGACCCGTTGAGGGACTGGGGTACTCAGGTACACGGTCCCCCAAGTACAGGCTAGCCTCTCAGTGCTCCTGCCAGAGGCTGGGTTTAAAAGCCATTTTGGTTTTCCCATTTGCAGGTTTCTTCCTCCCTGTGACAGTTTATCCAGGTGAGAGAAAAATAAAAGCAACCCACTTGGTCTCCAGTGTCCACTACTGCTAGGTCCTTCATTAAACCTACAGCCATCCTGAGCTTCCTGAGATGCCCCTGCAGCTAACCAGAGCCAGCCCAGAGGGAGCCCCTGAAAGAGAATACAAACCAGTCCTGGGATAGCCCCCCAAATGACCTAGCTGTGGAGCACAGTCATAGAAAAGTCTGCCACCATAGAGCCAGGTCCTGGCCTCACAGAAACCACTAGGAGCCACTGCAAAAAACATGGTTCAGCCTGGTCTCAGATGACTTCCTCTCCCCCCACACAAACTGCCGGGCCTGTCCCAGAAGTCGCATGAGAGAGAGGCAGGTGGCAAGGTGCACAAGAAAGAGAAGCCAGTGACCCTGCAGGAGCCGCTGACCTTGAACCGCACACTTCTTCACTCAGCTGAACTTCTAAATTTGGGCCAGCTCCGAAAGGGGGAGAGGGGCTGTACTGACATGGTAGAAGCCTGCCTCCCACCAAGCCAAGAGGGGAGCGGGTACAGAGGAAGCTACAGTCTTTCTGGGAAAGCCTCAGAGGTCAGTCTTCCTGCAGATATGACAAAGCAGAATCACTGACTTGTGAAGCGAAAGTTTTGGTTTTAGAAGCTCTCCAGTCCCTCCTGCAAGCATGTGGGGCAGCCAAGAAGGTCACCTTTGAGAGCGTGGGGGGGGGGGGGCTCCTGAGACTTTTCCCGGAGAATGCCATTCTTCTCCCGCTTCTTCACAAACACAAACACAGGGGAGAGAGAAATACAGAGCTCCAGGTCCCTGTGTATCTGTTAAGCAACACTCCAGGAAGCAAAGCATCCTGGGCTGGATTCTGAGCTCTGAGTCCCACCTGAGGTGTCCTGGGATGATGTCAACTCAGAGTAAGAGAGCATTCTCCTGAGTGGCCATCACCTATGTCCCGCCCATTAACCTCTTAGGGGTTGGTGGGGGAGAGCAAGGTGAGGTCAGAGAGGCGGCTCAGCAATTAAGAACACTTGTTGCTCTTGCAGAGGACCTGGGTCCAGTTCCCAGCAACCACACGGAGGCTCACAGCCACCCAAAATTCCAGTTCCAGAAGATCTGACACCACAGGCACAAGGCACTCGTCTGGTGCACACACACATATGCAGACAAAAATATTCATACAAACAAAATGAAGAAATTATTTTTAAAAACTCCCCAAGGGTGAATTCTATGGTACATAAGTTAAATCACAATAACTATTATAAAGAATGGGAAGGGCTTCCAAGAAGCCCAGGGTCTTACTACCCACCTTGCTACTTCCATTAACTTTCTGTTGGCATTGTTCACTACAGAATAATGAGGAGTTTTAGGGCTGGGGTGGAGCTCAGTGCATGAGGCCTTGCTAGGGGAGGATTTGAGTGAAAAAAGGGAGGAGTAGAAGAGGTGGCACACTCCTATAATCCCAGAACTCAGGAGGCAGAGGCAGGAAGACCAAGAGTTTGGGAGTAGCTTGAGCTATATATAAATACTGTTATAAAAAAAAAAAAGTTTTCTTCTCCCCAGTCCCCAAATTTGCATGCTTGTTCCTTCTCTGTTCCTGCCCTTCTCCACTGAAGTCAGTGCATGTGGAGTGTTAGTGCCCCTTCACCGGGGCACAAAGACTATTGAGGGTACCGTAAGTCCACAATGCCAGCTTCCTTATGCCCCTACTGTTATTTCCCTTTGTAAAATGAAGATACTATCTTTAGGACCTCCTCACCTAGAGTTCTAAGAAGAGAGAGAGAGAGTTGTGGGAAAGATAGGAAACCAGGACTGAGTCTGGATCCTGTCTAAATCTGCTGTGCAGTTTTAGGACAGTTGTCAAGAGCCTTCTCTGAGTTTTTTTGTTGTTGCTGTTTTTTGTTTCGTTTTGTTTTGCCTATAACAAATCCACCACAGTCTAAGGGGTTATAACTGTTATTTATTAGTATTTATTCCTCCCCAGTACTTTCTCCCTTTCAAGAACTCAATTCCAGGAAATATCCTTACACACACACTCCCACCCAAAATGGCCCCACTGGGTCCCAGGACAATACTCTGCTGGGCCCCACTAAAGGGACTATGTCCAGTATCAATCTGGTGTCTTATCTGAGATGTCCCTCCAGGGCTGCCCCCAACCCATGCCTTTTGCATTCTTTCCACCACACTGGAGAGCCTGAGTTGATTAGGGACACCCCTCTGATGACTGTGTCTCCTCCTCAAACCTTACCAGGTCCTTCCTGAAAGAGTGGACAACTGAAAACCAACCCAGTCAAGAAATTAAGCTGAGAAGCCCCTACACTTTGATCTCTTTTGCCTCTGAAAACCAGGGACCCTCTTCTTTGGTTCCCAG
Organism: Myodes glareolus; assembly: GCF_982192425.1. Lineage (NCBI taxonomy): Eukaryota > Metazoa > Chordata > Mammalia > Rodentia > Cricetidae > Myodes > Myodes glareolus. The sequence continues at coordinate 41,779,270 of NC_142036.1, read as the reverse complement.
TTACTTCACCTGTTCTGGAAAATGCCTGCCACACCAGCCCCCAGCTGTCTGCATCCCAGGGTACTTCCCACCTGCCCCTCCCCTGCCGGCCTAGCCAGGTTCCCAGTGCCTTTGTCAGGCCTGAAGAGAGCTTCTATAGATGTCCCCAGTTGGTGCTGTCACTCTAGGAGAGACGTCTGGCTGTGTGCAGGGAAAAGAACAAAACAGCGAAAGCTGCCAGCAAGGGACAGAGACACCCTTTCTTCAAGGGACAAGAGCTGCCAGCTTCCCGGATACCTCACTTTAGCATAGAGCCGGGCCCACTGCAGAGCCAGCCCTGGACAAACTCCCTTATCGGCTGTTGGCTAGAAGTCAGCTTCTCTACATCTTGCTGTGAGCCAGGAAGAAAGAGATCCCCAGAGATCCAATGTGTGCAACGGAGCATGCTTCGAAATGAAAACAAATACTGTTAAGTCATAGACTGAAATCCAAAATTCACAGTCATGGGAGCATCCAGGTTAAAAACACAGGTTAAGCCCTGAGTCCAAATCCTGGTTCACACTAGCCTGATGACCTCAGGCAGGTTACTTAAACACTCTGCTCCTCTGCAAAGTGTGGATGAGAGAGTTTTAAATGTCTGGCACACACTAGGTCTTTGATTTGTGCTGGCTATCATTTTCCTTGCCGCCTTAACCGATCTCTGTGCTCTGGCCAAACACACTGTATGATCCACAAGCCATCAGAGTGCCCATTCCTTAGTAGTCCTGCTACCTCCTGCATAAGGCTGAGGCTGTGACTCACATTCTCGGGGCCCCTGACGCCATCCAGCTTCCCATCTCGGGACCCCACCGACACAGCGGATGACCAGAGGTTCCCCAAGATGCCTCCTCCTTTGTTTCTGTGCCCCATAAGCCTCTCCACCAACACAGCAATCTAATTCAGACCGAATCAAACCAAATTAGAAAAAGTCCAGGTTTAATAGATACAATGCTTCCAGATGATTTTCCAGGGCCCCAGGAAGCCCACGTGTCTGTGTTCTGGGGGGCTGTGGGAGAGGTCTTGACCATCTCTGGGGGCAGGGTCATTTGGCGCGCTTTCTGAGATGTAGCAGGGTTTGGAGAGAGTCGGAAGACGGGGCTTGGAATGGAACTTCCACCCAAACATTCCAGACTCTTTGGATTTTTGGATGCCAGGGGCTGAGGTGAAACTTCCACCCGAACACTCCTCCCTCCTGCTCCTCCTTCTCCCTTCATCTGCAGGTAACCCATGCCCAGGTCTCCCAGCAGCACTTCTAAGAAGCCTTCCTTCATTCCTCCGTGCAAAGGAAGCTGATACATACATGATGATGGTATTAGGGTTCTCCTATTTCACCAGGCTGGCAACTGAGTGCTGGCTAAAGGTCTCCACTGGTCCCACCCAAAGACAAGAGTGTGGCAGTCTGGGCTGCATGGCTGCCTGCGCTGCATGGCTGCCTGCAGGCTCCAGCTGCAATAGCATACCTGCTTAGTTAACTTCTGCTTCCCTTCCTCTTGACAGAATTTCCTCAGCAAACCCCTGATGCCCAAACCCCTCTTAGGTCTCCGCTTCTACACAGTGGTCCTTGGGTTATCTTTACTCCGTCATCTACACATCGCCCTACTCTGCTGACCTTCTCTGGGTCAGAGCATCATGGGCCAGATCAGAGCTCCTCAAAGACACAGTACATCCTGGTAACGCTGACATCTGGGCAGGATCTGCACTTGGTGGGCACTAGTGAATACTTTGGGTGAGAACTTTAATAAAACCATATATAGAAAGATTACAAGTAATCAATAAATAGGATATCATTTAATTGCCACTTTCGTTGCTGTTCTATTTCACTGGTTCTATGATGTATATTCCACCCATTTTAGCCACTCTGAAGCCAGGATGCTCATGACAATGGATAGCGTGTATTTGCTGCAGTTGTTTGGTTTGGTTGGGTTTTGGATTTTGGTTTCTAGGTATGAGAAGGTCTTACTATGTTGACTCCTGGGTTCAAGCCATGCTTTTAATTCACCTTCAGTACCAGGTCTATAGGCCTGTATGTATGATTCAATTGCCAGAATTTTCTCTTTCTAAAATTTTTATTATTTTGTTATTTTTAAAGTGTGTGTTGGTATGTGCATGTGAGTACAGGGGCCCAGATTGTCCAGAGAAAAGCACTGGATCCTCTGGAGCTGAGTCACAAGTGGTGTGAGCCACCTGATATGGGTGATGGAAACCCAGCTCAGGTCTTCTTCAAGAACAGTATGCACTCCTAATTGCTGAGCCAACTCTTCAGCCCCATTTTCTCTTTTTAACTTGACACAAAATAATAGTACTTATGGGAATCAATGGTTCCTTAGGTTCAGGGGTTTATGATATTATTATTACTAACATGTGGTCTTCTGGGTCCTAGAGCCTACAACATGAAGTCCACTGGGTTACGAGGGCTCGTAACTAAGCTTGGTAGCTGGTAGGTTCTAATAAAGTAACCTACAATTTTCCATGAAAATGAAAGACTCCTGTGTCCTGGTACCTCAAGAAATCCCAATGAAAGCAGGTCTATAGGATATGGGACAGACTCCAGACTGAGAAACTCGAGCAAAGACCTAAGCTTGATTCTTCCTCAACTTTCTGGATAATCCCACACAGGACCTACCTAACACATATATCTACGACATGCCCAACATTTCAACCCTAGGAGGAAGCCATTACCCCCATTTTATAGAAAAGGAAGCTGAGGTTAGAGAAGGGCGAAGCTGCTCTCCCAAGGTCACACGGATGGAATTCGACCTTGGACACAGATTCTGTGTTTCCCAAATCAGGAAGCTGAATAAAATGAGGGGATGTGGAGTGGAGCGTGGTAAGCCATTCTTCCTCACAGAGATATTTCATCTGACACACATATTATCTTTTATTTTTAAATGACTTTACTGCCAAGGTTTTTGTTTTTTAATCAGGAGATTTAGGGGCTGGAAAAATGACTTGAAAGCTAAGAGAACCGACTGCTCTTTCATAGGACCTGGGTTCAATTCCCAGCACTCCCATGGAAGCTAACAACCAACTGTAACTCAAGTTCTAGGGATCTGAGGCCTTCATCTGGCCTCGTTGGGCACTCTAGTACACAGACAGACCTGCAGGCAAATCTCCATAGGCATAAAGTAAAAATAAGTGCACCTCAAAAAATTTTAAATAAATCAGGATATTTAAACTGAAAATCAGGGGTTCTGGTTTGCCATAAAAACAAACAAACAAAAAACAGTTGCAGCCAGGCCACGACGGCACTGCCTTTGAACCAAGCACTCCAGAGGCAGAGGCTGGTAGATCTCTGTGAGTTCAAGGCCAGCCTGGTCTACAGAGCAAGTTCCAGGACAGCCAAGCCTTCATAGAGAAACCCTGTCTCAAAAAAAAAAAAAAAAAAGCAAAAAACAAAAAACAAACAAACAGAAAACAATCAGTTGGAGCACTGACTACATCTAGTTCTCCTTGGAGCAGAGAGGTACTGCAGGAGGCATGGAGACACTCGACAGACACACTACACACTCTAATGCTCTTCCTGATCCTTCCCAGGTCATGGGTTACTGCCATTTATCGTCCCACTTGCACCAGCTTGTCACTTCACTTTCCCAGTTCCCCGCTGGCCTTTTAAGGGCATAACCCCTCGGCCAGAGGACCTCTAGGGCCCTCTCCAGTTCTAAAGCCTGAGGTTTCTCTCCAGGCACTCTCTGGGCAACCACCCTCCAAGCAGGTCACCTCTGAGCCTCTTGCTGAAGCTCCCCAGACAAGCCCCTGCACCCCTTTAACCTCCTGCCTTTCCACCTCTATCTCAGGGTTCCCCCAGGGCCTTGTACCCCAGCACTCAAAGGCTGAATGAAGGCCAGAGTCACCAGAGTGGTCAACCCCTCAGGTGTGAGCGTGAATCAGACAAGGTTGTGAAGTAGGCCCCACCTAGGCGGGGAAGGAGGAAGGAGCTTGGATTTCCCAAGAGAAAGACAGGCGATACAGGTGAACTGGGGTTTCTGCAGTTGAAGGAGGTGAGCAGGGTTTGACACAGGCGGAAACACAGAGAGCAAATCAACAGGAGGGAAAATGTAGTCTCAGCAGCGATGTTAGGATATGCAAATTAGAACACCATTAAGGCCCCATTACAGCTGAGTCAACTTGAAAATAAATAAATATTTAAGACAAGAAAGCTGCTGTTGGGAGGGTTGTGGGGAAGCAGCCAATGTGCGCACTGCCGGGTTACAGTAATCTGCTTAACCCTTCCTAGAATGGGATCTGACATTGTGCTGCAAGAATCTAAGACTCTGATCGGGTAATTATGATTGGGAGACTATGAAAACAATCCAAAATACCATCAGCACAGTCGGAGACGTTCACGGCAACTGTGTATCGCGCCAAGGAAGAGAAGTCTACTTCGACTGTGGTCTGATACAGCAACAGGGTGAAATGTGAATGGGCTCAATACACCGACCAATCCAAGGAAGTCACGTGAAGTGACAAAATTAGCCCAAAGAAATGTGTAGAGGCAAACTTGCAAACAGACGCCCACGGGAACATCAGACACAATCAGGTGAGAAGTCTGAACAGTACAAATTGTTGCTGGGTAATGTTTGTCCTATCAGACTGATGAGGACAGTTTAAATAACAAGGGTTGATGCTGATCCTGCCCAGGATGGGGGAGCCGTAGATCAGACTTTCTCAAGGTACAGGATCCAGGGCCACAAATAAGCGCAAGCCCCAGGCATCTGGATGGAGACAAGAAAGGAACCCAAACTGCTAGAGAAGGGTCGTGGGCAGAAGGACCCCAGAACTTTATCTGGACAGCTCTGAAAGACACCTGCCACAGCAGGAATGAAGTCACCCAAATAAACCACACCATTTAACCTTCAGCATTCTCGATGCTGACTCTTATCTCTGTATGAGTGCTCTCAATTTTACTAATACCACAGTGCAGCAGCTTCGAAGGTGATACCGGGGCTCTTTGTGGGCTAGCCTAGGAACCCAGAAACCATTTATAGCATTGTTTCTATGGAAATGTGTTTCAAGCTCAAAAAAAAAAAAAAAAAAAAAAACAACTGAGCAGCTGACAACCCTGGGGCACACACGTGGTCTCTAAATTAGGGAACTGAGATGGGCTGGTCCTGAGCTCAGGAAGATGGCCTGCTACTTAGATCCTGCAGTAATTAATATTCAATCACTATCAGTGAGCAGAACCGAGCTCACTGTCGGGGTAGGGTGAGGATGGAGCCAGAGCACCTAGGAAGGGACACCATGTGTCAGGAGGAAGTGATGGACCCTGTCTCTACTCACACTCACGGGCATTACTTGTCCCAGAAGACATGAAACTAGCCCGACTATCCCTCATGAGCTTCCAGGCAAGCCGTGAACCCACACTTCTTCCAATTCCTCTTTGACTCTGGCAAACCTCCAGCCACAAGGCCTTCAATCTGATCACAGACCAAACAACTCCCAGGTCTTTGACAGTTCTGCAATTTGGTTTTAACAGACAATGCTTAAGACAACAGGGTCCTAGATAGGCCTGGACAGAACCAAGCCCCTCTCCAAGTTTTGTTACAGTGGCCCTTGTTTTAGCAAGCTCCGACCTGCCCAATCAAGATCCACCCAGAGCTCTGTAGCTCCACCTACCCTAAGACTTCAAAAGCCCGCCAATGAGTCTCCATTTCCTGCTGGGGTCACAATCCTGGGCTGGTCACAAGAAAAGGACAAAGAAAGGGTCTCTGAACAAAAATAGCAAGTGCCATGAAAGTTCCCCACTCTGAAGAGGAGACTACACCTAAGGGGTTATCTGAGAGCGGCAGGGCCATTGTCAGGGCACCGCAAACTCAAAAATGCCCCAATTTAACAAGGTAGTCTGGAAAAGGGCAGCTCTCAGCTGCAGCGCAGCACTAAGTGGCAAGCTGGTGACAATATGGGGATGCAGACACCCTCTTTGATAAGCCAGAGGTGGATTGGAGGAAGGTGGAGGCTTCATCTGGCCAGCACTAAAGAACAGCAAACTCCAAGTTTAATACTAAAACGTGAACAACAGCGGACACACCCAAGACACTACCTCACTAGGGCCCCACCTGGCTGACGCTGGGCTGTGGAGGTCAGCTGGCGGAGCTCACCCTCCCTCCCGCTACCAATTAGGGAGTGCAGAAGAGAGAGCTGGCTCTCGCCACCTGTGGCTAGGGCTTGCAAGTGAGTGGGTGGCTCGGAGTCTCCAGGGCTATATGCTCATCCTGCTGGCTGGTTCCCTGGAAACTCAGCTGTGAGCGACCTTCTGGGTCTCTGAGCCACCTGGGGTTGCGGAAACAACAGGAGGCAAGGTCCTCACGCTGTGAGCCCTGAGGTTACACAGCTAGCCAGCCTGTGCGGTCAGGCCAGTCTGAATTCCCCAGCCCCAGCAAGCAGCGACAGCGGTTGATAAGCCAGAGCAGTTGGGCCTTTCTGGTGGTAACAGATGGGAGGCTCCGAGGCCCTCCCCGACTTTCCCACCCATTCCCATAGTCTTTGATGTTGCAGCCTAAGCTTTTGAAAAGTGTAAACGCTATACATCAAATACACAAGCTCTCCAAGCATAACCTCTTCACCTACACCCAGCGTTTGCATTACGTCAATTCATACTATGGCCAAGCACTCAAGACTTTATGCATTCACCTAGTACATACACAGGCAGTTTCACGGTCCACTTATTTTCATCAAAATGTATCCACATTCTCCCATGAATTAGCATCATCTTCATATTAATGCAGCACAATACTTCCCAGAGTCCAGGTATCATAAATCATGTAGTCATATGAAACCCTGAAGCCGTGAACAGTTTTCTTGTTATTTTATTAGACTGTCCTTTGCAACAGACAAACCCTAATCTGTCCTAGTTTCCCATTCTTCTTCTTCTTTTCAATGTGTACTTGTGCTTTTGCCATGGGCGTTGGGTCCCCTCCCCTAGAACTGGAGTTACAGTTATGTGGAAGCTGGGAATTGAATCCAGGTCCTCTGAAAGAGCAGCCAGTGCTCTTAACCACTGAGCCATCTCTCCAGCCCCTTGCTAATTTAAAACAACATTGCCACACATATCTTCATGCTTATAACTCTCTATTCTTTTTCAGAACTATTTCCTTAGAATTAATTCCCAAGAGCAGCACTAATAGGTGAAAGGTAATTAGCATTTTCTTACAGCTTCAAGCTTGGTATTTAAAAATATATATTGTTCCCTGTGAGTTACCAGGATTGTCTAGTTTCCAAAGTTCTCCTGACAATACTCTCAACTCCAGTAATAGGGTACACTCCCCTCACCCCGCCTCTGCCATCCAGTGCTAGGATTAAACTCAGAGCTTTGCACATATCTATCACCCCTTACCAATGTATGTGTGTGTGTCTGTGTGTCTGTGTGTGTCTGTGTGTGTGTGCATGTGTCTGTGTGTGTGTGCATGTGTCTGTGTGTGTGTGCATGTGTCTGTGTGTGTGTGCACAGCCAGTATGTCCCAGTGATTCAGTGATTCTCCAGCCATGCCCAGACTTGGGTTTAAAAATATATATGGTCAGGCCCAACCTTTTATGGGAGTGTTGGAATCCAAACTCAGGTCATCATGCTTGTACAGCACGCGCTCTTACCCACTGAGCTATCTTTCCAGCCCCCTGGATCTACTCTTAACATGCATGCTTTCTGGAGTTGGGGAGAGGGCTCAGCAATTAAGAGCACTGGCTGCTCTTCTAGAGGACCCTGGTTCAATCCCCACCACCACCTACATGGCAGTTCACAACTCTCCGTAACTCCAGTTCCAGGGGATCTGACACCCTCATACAGACACACATGCAGGCAAAATATCAATGCATATAATAAATAAATAGTTATAAAGTGCATGTTTTTCAGTTCTCCTGTGGGTTGGGCATCTGGAGTAATATTCCATGACTGAATGCCCTATAACATTAGCTGGCACAACTGACTTGTTGATAATATATATGGATATAGAATTGATGCAGAATGATAAAGAGACATTTAGAGGGCTGAACATTAGAGGGCCGGATGGAAAGACAGAAGAGAAGGCACCACAGAGATAGAGGCTAAGGCTGTGTCTGCACACTGGTCATCCTAAAATAAGCTGAAACCTCTCTGGCCGTCAGACTCACACTGGCTGCCCCTGGTCTGATCTGTCAAGAGCAAGGATGGGCTCCTAAAAGGCAGAGGAAACACCACGTTCTTCCGGGGTTTGGAAATCTATCCAGGAACAATGTAAGGCAAGCACTCACCGCTGGAAAGCAAGCAATGCACTCGAGTTCTGCCCAAGGTTGCCTCTGCTTTGAAAAAGACAGTCCAGGGGCTGGAGAAATGGCTCAATGGTTAAGAGCACTGACTGCTCTTCCAGAGGACCCGGGGTTCAATTCCCAGCACCCATATGGCAGCTCACAACTGTCTGAAAATCCAGTTCCAGGGATCTGACACCTTCACACCAATGCACATAAAATGAAAGATAAATAAATCATAAAAAAAGACAGTCTAGTTCAGCAGCCATAGTAAGGAAGATGCTTTCCACGATACTCTTCAAGGGACACACAGGCCCAAGGTGTCTATCTGGGGAAGGACTACCTCTACAAGACCTCTGGTTCCCACAGCAAGGCACCATGGCAACCACCTGGCAGGCAGCATTCACAGGCTTGCAGCATCTCCAAATGGGCAGGACCACATGTGTTTCAAATCATTTTACAGACACATAAGGGCCCCACATTTCTGCTTTGTGGCTCATGCAACACCCTGAAGTCACTGTCAGGAAGACAAGTTTCTCCCCACCCTCTAACAGGAAGAGCAACTAGACTGAGCAGGGCCTTCCTCTGAAAGAGCCCTCCTCTCTCCCAACAGTGGGCTGACCCGTTCTCCCTCATTCCCTCCGTGCAGAGCCAGCAGACTGCCGAGCAGGAGAACTGAGGGGCCTCTCAGGACAGCCAGGATGTGTGCTTCTTCAAGTGGGAAGGCAAGACTGCTGCCTTTAAACCAGTTCCTCGTCATAGACACCAGGTCAGACTGGGGTGAGGGGGCACCGTCCTGAAGGTGACCGACTCCGCATGCACTCCTACGCCCCTGACCACCAGGTCCCATCCTACGCACCCAGAGCCCCTCAGGCTGCCCTTGTGTCCTCCCTGTGAAACGCCTACTGTCTGCCAGACACAATTCTGGGCCAGTGAGACTCCAGGCACACCAGCATCTGACTCCAACATCTCACAGCTGGAAAGGAGGTGGCTCAAAAGGGCGATGTGGAAGCAGGTGATGTCTAGCTGGCTCTGTGGACCTCTGCCAAGAGGGAAGAGAGCAGGGAAGACACTCCACACAGAGGGAACAACAAAGGGCAACCGCAGAAGGAGTGCTAGAACCAGGAGCAGGGAGGACTTCCTCCAACAGAAAGGATTATGCTAAGGCAATAGGGGCGCAAGGGAAGGTGGGCTGGGACTTAAGGGCCTTGGTGCTGTTCTGAGGAAGGTGGAGTTTCTCCTGCAGGATGTGGGTAGCTCTAAAGGCTGTGAAGGAGGGTGACATGACCAAAGCTGTATTTTAATAGAATAACTCAGGTCCCTTGAGGCTTCATTTCCGCTTTAATGTTGCTCTTAACACATTTTATTTCATCTGGATAGACGGGGGGGCTAGTTCAGTGTAAATTAGCTCAAAGTCAATATGGCCAAGAAGGCAACCTTTCCCCCACCAACCTGGCAATCCTGAGCCCCACACTAATCACTAAGCTTCAGCATCAGGGAGAAAATTCTGAACTACTACTGATGGTCACCACAGCTAAGCACCGCTAAATCCAACACTGCAATTTTCTTTTTGTTGGGTTTTTTTTTTTTTTTTTTTTTTTTTACAGAAAGTAGTTCATTTGTCCAAGGTTCCTGGAACCAAATGACCACATTTTTTCGTCAAGGAGCCCTTGCTCCAGAGAGATAATGTGAGGACAAAGAAGGGGTCTGGAGTTCACAATCACTTTTGGAAAATTGAACAAGGATGTGACAGGCGATGATGCTGAGGGCCCAGGCAGACAACGCCCTAGCTCCTATCTCAGGGGAAAAAAAAGCTCAGTAGAACATTTAACCAAGATTGACATCTTCAGAACTGCAGGGTGTCCACTGATGGGGTACCAGAGACCTCAACCGTTTCACAAACCAAACCAGAGGCCAAACACTAACCTCAGGTCTGAAAGCAAGACGGTACCCTCCCAAACTCCTAATGATCCTATGGGTCTCCAGCAGCCTTGGAAGAGGAACAAAATTCAAGTCGTAACTGTTACCGAGAGGGCGCCATGCCTTGGCATCTGCTCTCAAGGGGCAGCACTGAAGGTTTCCAAATGGAAACCGGGCTCCCCACATGCTGGGCTGCTCACTCTTCCCCACTGGAATGGCTCCAGTTCCAGAGAACAAGCCCAGTTGCTAACGAGACGCTTGACTCTCCAGAGCATACAGGAATCCTAAAGCTCAGCCGAAGGTTAAAGATTTGGAAAGATGTCCAAAAAGATTATGATCAAGAGGTGGATGTTTTAAAAACCCAAGAGGGATGTTCTGTCTCTCTCCCACATCCAGCACTTCCAAACAACCTAGTCTAAACACTAGAATGGGCTCTGGACTAGACGGGACATCTGTCTACTTAGCACGTGTACCCCTCCCTTGGTTTCAGACACCTGGCACTGAGACCCAGGGGGAGGCAGAAGTTCACCACTGGAGAAGCCACAAGTTCTTGAGTTTGGCACCTGGGCACCAGCAACAAGCATGCAGAAACCTAAGGTAAGCTGAGCTGACTGAATGCCCAGCCTAGAGCAGCAGTTCTCAACCTGTGGGTCGAGATCCCTTTGGGAAGTCACATATCAGATATCTTACATATCAGATATTTACATTCTGACTCATAACAGTAGCAAAATTACAGCCATGAAGAAGCAATGAAATAATTTTATGGTTGAGGGTCACCATGACGTGGGGAACTGTGTTAAAGGGCACAGCATGAGGAAGGTTAAGAACCACTGGCATAGAGACTGAGTGGTACCCAAAGGCAGGGGAAGTTCAGAACTCATTCTGGAAGGGGTGGTGCCATGTACCATGCGGGCCAGTGTCTTCATCACCGTGGCTCTGATTCTGGCTATCCAACTTCCCACAAATTCTGATTGATTTCTGAACCTTCCTCCAGGACATTCAATGAGACACCAGATAAGCTTCCAGTAAATTTCTCTTCCATTCTGCTAGGGTCACCATCCATTTGTAGGCCCGAGAACCGAATTTACCCTAGTTTCTCCCCACCGACACACAGACTCCTGTGGCCCATAAAACAGTTCACTCAAGTCTCTGGATTTCAGTTGGGGATGTAGTTCTGTGGAGGATGTAGGATGCTTGCTTGGCCAGCACACATTAAAACCCTTGCTTTGATTCCCAGAGTGTGTGTGTGGGGGGGGGGGGGGAGGCAAGAGGAAGAATGGGAAGGAGGAGAAGAGCTTTCTCTATTTTTCCCCTGCTGTGAAGAATCTAATTAAAACACCTATAACCATCCCAAAGAGTCAAAGGCACCTGAGAATAATCAATGTGGCAAGTGTTATAAAGCCCGGATAGAATTCTGGCTCTCAATCTGAACAAACACCCTGCATTAAAAGTATTAGTATTGTAAAGCGGTGGTGGTGCACACCTTTAATCCCAGCACCCAGGAGGCAGAGACAGGCGAATCTCTTTGAGTTCGAGGCCAGCCTGGTCTACAGAGCTTTTGGAAAAGCTACAGAGAAACCCTATCTCAAAAAACAAAAAACAAAAACAACAACAGAAAAAGTATTAGTATTAGAACTGGAGAGATGGCTCAGCAGTTAAGAGCAGTGGCTGCTCTTCCAGCGGACCCGGGTTCAATTCCCAGCACCCACATAGCAGCCCACAACTGTAACTCCAGTCCCAGAGGATCCAATACCTCTCCATACGTGCAAGCAAAACCAATGAGCATTAAAAAATACTATGAAAAAGTATTAGTATCAGAAATAAAAAGTATCCGACTGCCTTGGACCCTCCTCCTCTACTTCCTCACCAGCTCAGAGGAAGGTGAACTTGAACCGAGGAAGCCTAGGTTGTACATCCTGCATACACACCATCTCAGGACGGGTGAGGGCCTACGTTTTTCAGAGAAGCCACATCACATGAGATGTCCCTCTCCACGGCGAAGCCTCAACAACCTAATTCCTTAACCAATACATCTTTCCAACGCTCTTTCTTGGCTTCCCACTGACCAATGGCGTGTTTGCTTTAACCCAATTTCAGGAACACTCATGGGAAGTCTCGCGACGTGCAAGGCACCCTCACCTCGCACACAAAATCTGTCCTCATTCTCATCAGACGCCCGGCTTTCTCTCCCTCTGGCTTTCCTGACATCTCATTTTCCTGTTTTCTTCCTTCTTCACCTCACCGCCTTCTCAGTCTCTGCAGCCACAGCCCTTAACCAGTGATCTCCCCACTTCCTCCTTAGATGATGACATTTATTCTGTGAGCTCCCACGGCTTTCTATGTACCAGTGATCCCCCCAAAATCTGCTCCCAAATATCCAACAGACCAACGAGGTTAGAGAGATAGCCAGGCTTGTCTAGAATTACAGCCATCATATTTACCGAGAGGCTGGGTCTTTGAAGTAGCCTGGTGAAAAGTCAGGTGGGTTACTGGACTGGAAGGGCCAAACCCCACAAGCCATATTTGGGGGGTTTCCTTCCCCAGACCAGTTTGTCTCCCTCTCAGACACCCCACAGGTTCCGCCACCTCAGCATGGCTAAACTCACGCTCAAACTTCCCCCTAAAATTAGTTTTCCCATCTATGTCTTGAGCAGAAATCTGAGCTCACTGTTTAGCTTCTTCCTTGCATGGATCCCCCAAGCCAACACCCTGACGTCTCCTAGTCCATCTCCCACCTTTCTCCCTCTCTCGGGGACTGTAATATCTCCTCTGCGCTGCCTATTGGCCCACCTTCCCCAACCTCCAATTAATCTCCAGGTGCAGCTGGGGTGAACTTCGGTAAGGAAACCCTCATCCACCCACACCCCTACGTGGCATCGCCCCCCTCCCCCATTGAGTTCTAGTTGTTCCCCCACAGTCTCAGGAGCGGTCCAGCCTCTTGCTGGCATGGAAAGTCAGGCCATGGCCTGGCTGCCCACGTCCACCAGTTCTCAGCGGTCTCTGCGACTCATAATTTACTCCCAAGCTGACCTGTTCTATCTTCAGACCTTGCTGAGTGTTCCCTGTCTCTACACTGCCCTGGCTCCCTTTGCTACCGGGTAGATGCCTGCTTGCTTTCAGACTCCTCAGCTCAGGCAGCCTCTCCTTCATTTCCACGGGGGTGGGGAGGGTGGGGGGGGGTGGAGTTTGTTTTATTCTGTTTTGTTCGAGATAAAGTTTCTCAGTGTAGCAGGCTGATCTTGAACCCAGAGATCCACCTATTTCTGCCTTCTGAAGCCTGGGACTAACGGCGAGCACCAGAACTGCCTGGTGAGCCTCATATGGAATATTCCACGGCAGCCGACACAGCACACACACCCTGCAAGGTGTAACGTCTTCCTGGGCCTTTCCTGTCTCCACTCTCCCTTGACCCAGAAAGAGTTAACTAGTCCTGAACACTGAACTATCTAAGGGTTAACTGCTCTTGGATTTTGTGCCCAACTGTCCCCTCACAGACTGTAAATGTCCCGAGTACCACTGTGCCTCACTTTCTCCATCACTGTGCCCTCCATAAAGTGAGTAGCGTGAGAGAAACAGTGGAGAGAAAAAAACATCGTGGAAACCACACAGCTGCAAGATTACCTCTGCGATGGCTAGGACCAATTTTCTTCTCCACACCTGGGGAAGTCAGATTGGAAACGCCATCTGCTAGAGCCCCTCAGAGAGACAAGGTCCAGGCATGGCTGCTGGCTCCTAAGGTACCCCAGAGGGTACTCCGTAGAAGACAGACATTCAGATTGGCCACTTCTCTGCAAGCCTCTTGTTGGCCTTCAGAGGGAAGGTCAAGGAGGAGTAGAGGCAAGGAGAGGGTGTACAGCAGGCCACAGCCTTAGAGCGAGGCAGCCCTGCATGTGGCGGTGCACCCTCTCAGCCCCACCTCAAGTACAGGCAGCCCAGACACAAGGTTTTCATCTGCATCGTAGGTGAACAAACTACAGTTGAAAACCTGCTCGTGGGTCCCTTTTCCACTCTCAGCTGTGTACCTATTCAAAGAGCTTTTCTGGCTTAACCCCATATATTTTTGTCCTAACTTAGCGCCCTCATGATCTTCCCAGAGGCACACAACAATGGGCTCTTGCCGTATTTATTTACATGATACAAATTCAGATAGTCAAGTTTATTACAAGGGAAGGAGGAGAGCAGTACAGGGGAGGGAATGAAGTGGGGGAAAGATAGAACACAATAGAAGGGGTGGGGAATAGCCATGTAAACCCTTGTTCCAGTCAAGGGGAAGCATGGGCTAAAGAGCCTCGAGCCTGCGGAGAATCTGATAGCATTTAAAGTCACCCCCATTTCACACCACACATCCCTCTTCATCGGGTGTTCAGTCTTGGCTTCTGCACCGTCTTCTTTAAATAGAGCAGGTTAAGGCAAATTTCAGTAACAAGAGCTCATATGATCTAGGCATCGTGGTGCATACCTGATCTAGTCACCACATGGAGAAGCCAGCTTGAACAATAAGACAGACTGAACGCAACAAAAGACCCAGTTTCAAAAAAAAGAGAAATACGCCTGCTGTACACCTGGTGTTCCCTAAAGGAAGTTCATTTAATTATATTTGTATTCTTCCCCCCTCCCCTGAGACAGGGTTTCACTGTGTAGCCCAGGCTGTCCTGGAACTCACTCTGTAGACCAAGTTGGCCTTGAACTCAGAGATCCACCTGCCTCTGCCTTGCGGGTGCTGAGATTAAAGGCGTGTGCACCACCACCCAGCTATATATTTGTATTCTTTCCCTTCTTACCAACTATCCCTCCAGTCCCATCCTCCCGGTGATAGTCACCCTCGGGTAGCCTTTCCCTGCCTGAATCTCACCTGGGCCACAAGGTTTCTGTGAGCACATGGGACCCGCTTTGAACCCCTCCCCCATCGTGCCTGTGTCGAGAGTACCATAGCTGTCCCCTAACGCTGGCCTGATGTTAATCAGCTGTCTCAGGATGTCACATCTGTCTTGCTGGACCTTCCCTTCATGTCTCTTGGGAGCTGGGACGGTTTCTCTATCTTTCTGGTATTTATCAAGCCATATTCTGCACCTAGAATATACTAAGTCACTTTGCCGGCCAACTAAATGGTTAGAAAGCTTGTGGGGAAGGGCTGGAGAGATGGCTCAGTGCTTAGGAGCACTGACTGCTCTTCCAGAGGACCCGGGTTCAACTCCCAGCACCCATATGGCAATTAAAGTCAATTAAAGGCTAAGGGTATAGCATGGTATACCCTTAGCAGGTTGTTAGAATGTGTGAAGTTCTGGGTGGCATACCCAGAAAAGAGAAGGGAAGCAGAAAGAGGGGAGGGGAGGGGAGGGGAGGGGAGGGGAGGGGAGGGGAAGGGAAAGGAGAGAAGGGAGGGAAGGGGAGAAGAGGGGAGGGGACCAGTGAGAACACAACAGTGAACAGCCTGTTAAATACATATCCTGCTCTCTTTCTGAAGACTGCCCTCCCACCCTTGGGTTTTTCTTCCTAGTTTCTTCTTTTTAAATACTGCGTGCTGTCCTAAGGAATCTTTGGCTTAGAGACAGACATATTGGAACCGATCCCTGTGATGGCTAAGACGATCGGTGCAGGATGGCCGATGGGAATGGAATGTCTGCTCAACAGCTGTGTGACCTTAGAGGCATCTCATCCTCTCTGCGCTCTGGTTTAACATGGCAGCTTGTGCACACACAGCTTCCGCAGCGCTAAGCCTTTAGCCGCACTGATCTCAGGCGATGTTGTGATCCCAAGTCCATTATTTCCTGAAACAGCAGATTCTAAAAAGTACTGGCGTACTTAAATTTGGTTTGACTTCAGCTCAGAAACGGTGTTCTATGAAAATCTTAATCCCACCAGTATGGAGCCATAAAGAATTTCCGATCAAAAGTGACTCTGGTGTATTAATTGCAGCATTGTTTGCTGCTGCGGGGCTGGAAACAATCCAAGAACTCCTCTGTAAGAGGCCAGTGGCTCTCACACAGCAGAGGACAGTCTAGCCCCTGGGGAAAGGGAAGCAACCCTTTCCTATACAGGCTGGTATAGAGCATTCCCCAAACCTGTGCAAGGATTCAGTTTCCCCTATTGGCCAAGGCTACCATCGGGAAGAGTAGCTGGGAAAAGGTCAAGTTGAGTTGTTTAACAGGGAGAAACACAGGGCTACACGCAGGACAAGCGTTAGATGGGACCTCTTCTTCAAAACTTATATAATCACATTTATCAAGTTTCTCATTTTTGCATGTGTGTTCATGTTCACATGCACAGGTACACATGTGTAGAAGTGTGCACACACATGTGAAGACCAAAGGTTGATGTCAGGGATTGCCCTTCACCTTCTCTATACTAAGGCAGGGTCTCTCACTTGATGCCAGAGCCCACGGTTTCGCTGGCGAGCGAGTCTGTTTCTCCAGGGATCTCATCTCTGTGTTCCAAGTGCTAGAATTTCACATGGGCCACTATGTCCTTGAGTGTGCACTAGAGTCCAAACTCCAGTTCTCAGGCTTGCTCAGCAAGTGCTTTGTCACTGAGCCACCCCTCCAGCCTCTACACTTATTAATATTTTATTATAGCTCCTGGGCTTGGTGTCCTTCTTAAGAAAAATCTTCTTTCTCATAGTTAATGTACACTTTTCTAATTCTCTTTATTATATGTGTATATATTTGTTGTTTGTATGCATGTATGCATAGCAACCTCTTTTATCTGCACTGAGATTATTTTGAGACTTATTTTATACCATGTAACATATCATTTGAATTTTGAACTCTGCATGTCTGTTAGCTTCCCAAATAGGAAATGGAAAAGTGAGGGAGAAGGAGACTCTACCAAATTTTATTTCTAACTAAAATGTCAAAGAATCTACCTTAGATGGTGTATTTTATACTATGTAAATTATATCTTGAGTATAAAAAAAAAAATCTTGGGCTGGTGATATGGCTCAGTGGGTAAAGGTAGAGACGACCCTGAGAACCCATCTAAAAGTAGAAGGGGAGTGCTGACCTCAAAGCTGTTCTCTGACCTCTGACCTCCACACAGCACCATGTCACACACGTGTATGCCCATACTCTCTCTCTCTCACACACACACACACAAATTTTTTTTATGATTTATTTAACTTTTATGTGCATTGGTGTGAAGGTGTTAGATCCCCTGGGACTGTACTCTCTGTGAGCTGCCATGTGGGTGCTGGGAATTGAACCCAGGTTCTCTGGAAGAGCAGTCAGTGCTCCTAACCGCTGAGCCATCTCTCCAGCCCCCATACAAAATTTTTTTAATTTACAAGGCAAGGTTGCAAGTAACAGCCTGAGAACTGGGTGGAGGTAATGAATCCTCCCCATCAAGTCCCATGTCAGAGCTTGGCCAGGACCACCCCCTCCAAGACTCAGTAGTCTACTTTAGCCTACTTTTATAGCTTAGTCCCTGATTGCACAAAGCAAGCCTGCAGCCACCTGGGACACAGCCCATCTCAAGTCTTGCCTCAGGTTCCCTCAGAAGGCCAAGCAAACCTAGAAGTAAACTCTCTGCCCTTGGGACAGGCCCCAGGGCACAGCAGGGCATCATGGACAGGACAACACCCAAATCAGGTCAAGGAGGAGTGGGAGCCAAGGCTGGACAGATATTGTCTGATATCCAGAAGAAAAGTCGTGCTAAACATGGAGAAAATTAACGAGGTGAAAAGTCAGAAGGAGTCAGAGAAAGGCTAGCAGGGGAGGCAGGCCTGGAGAAGTATTTGCAAGACTTGGAATCATGGGTTTTGAGGCTTAGCTTACATGCAAAAGTAAACAAATTAAACTCTAGCCCTTTGTATCATTACCATCACCATTGCCATCATCCCTAAGATCATCATCATCACGACCACCACCATCACCATATTTACCAAGATGTCCTGTAAGCAGAGGACTATATATACAGAACAAGGGTGTCTAAACTAGTTCTAAATAGATGATTTTCGTCCATCTAAAGATACATTTGAGAAGCTGAACAGCTATTCTGAGCGAAGCCATGCTCAAAGGAGAATCTGAAAACCCTTCCCCCAGGACCAAGGCTCTCTTCAGCAGAAGGGCCCCAGTGGATGTTACCAGAGTCCCAGGCAGAAGCCCACAGGGTGGGGGCAGGGAAACGCTAAAGGAAGGAAACACGGACTGGGCGGGAAGAGAGCAAAACTGAGCCAAGTGGAAGAGAGGAAGAGGGAGGCACCCCAGGCCTCCAGGAAAGCATGAGAGGCCGAAATGCTTGCCACCAGTGGCTGGACAAACACCCACAGTGGGTCACTGGGTCAGGGCTGTGATTTAGGACAGAAGAACGACAGAGGCCAGACCTCTCTGCAGAAGGTCCTGACTACCAGCCCCGAAGAAGTTTGATCCTTACCACGGAGACAGTGGGGAGCCATTGAAGACTGCGGAATGGGGGAAGGACCCTTGCGAACAGTCATTTAAGGAAGATTACAGAGCAGCCCTTTGTCTGAGATGTATTCAAAGCCCTGTGTGTATTTCAAGTGGCACTTAAGACACAAAGTCCTAACACTTTGGCCCTATGTCGTGTGGACCAGAAAAAGAAGGTTTAAGGATCTCACAAAGAAATGCCTCATTGAGAAGAACTAAGGAACCAAGCCTGTGGTTCAGCACGGACAGCCGCAGCATCTGGGCGATTGCAGTGCTCTCTTTAGAGTCTGGAATGTCCTCTTCGGCAAGGGCTGCTCAGCCTCCTGATTTGGAGGTAGGTTGTTATGTCAAAACACTGCGTTGTGTAGGGCCTGAGGCAGCCAGAGGGAGCAGAGACCTAGGAATAGCAGTTTCAGCTTACACTGCAGAAACGGCCTTCTGCTTCTCCCAGAGCATTTTGGGGGTTCTGTTTGTTTGTTTTTGTTCTTTTCTTCTGGAGTTGCTAAACTACATAATCTCTCTCTCTCTCTCTCTCTCTCTCTCTCTCTCTCTCTCTCACACACACACACACACACACACACACACACACTGCATTTCCTATTGGAGCAATAAAAGTATTCGTTACTTCATCAGGTTTTGACTCAGAGCTGTTTCTAAGTGCACAGCAAGGCAGCAGGCAGTGCCGCTTACGGGGCTGTGGAGAGAGTGGCAACATCTGCTCTACAACAGCATTAGTGTAAGGCAGGTGAGGAAGTCAGCCTGGGCTGCTACCACCGCAGGGTGAATTCTGCAAACAGAGGCAAAGCCTAGTAAGCCAGGGGAAGGGCCTAAGTTCTGTGGGAAGCTCAGACTGGCTACACTGGAGAAGCAGACTGCTCCAGAGGACCCCACACTTCCAGGGAGCAGTATTTGCAAGGGACCCCTCCCTGCCACTCCACCAGTCACACCAGGAGAGTCTTTAGGCATAGTCTAGTTGTACAACAAGGACAGGAAAGATCATAAATGAACAGTTCTCTTTCTCTAGGGGTCGGAGGGGAGCACGCTCCTCCCACTAACCTTGGCATCTCTAGGATCTCTCGGAGGCTGTTCTGGTCAGGTGATAAGGACCTTGACAGACAAGTTCCAAAAAAATTCTATATCCCTAGAACAAGGGGATTGCGCAATTCAAGGTAACTCCTACTGTTGTGGGGCTTTTGTTCTAAATCTTATTCCCCTGCGGCTACTGTGGGACTAGACTATCCAGAACTAGCTTGAGTATTACCCGCCTTCCTCCAGTCTCTGAAAGCACACAGATACCTGCCAAGGACTGTGCCCGAATGTTTTGGTCTAACAAACGGTCACTATGCCAATGGCATACAACCGGCACAAGACAAACCAACAGTTGGCTTCCAAGTGAAACTCCACTGTTTAGCTGGGGACACCAGCTATGAAGGAACCCTAGCATGCCAGGGGCACCAGTACCTGACACTCTGAGCAGAGGCTGAACCGCTCGTGCCCTTCAGGGAGTTGGCACCAACCAGTCGCACAGTAACATAACAGGGAAAAGTACTGCCCGTGACTCTTCAGCCCAGGACAGTCTGTAAGACTGACATCTGAGGTGACAGAAGGACAATCTTGCACAAATCCAGCACACACTTTTTGGCTGTGTCGTAGAAGAATTATATTGTTCCTCTCCTACAGCGGAAGCGCTCGAGAAGAACTTGTTAGCCTTCTATGTGCAGGGCTTTGGCCCCTGTGGTGGTCTGGATGAGAATGGCCCCCACAGGCTCATATATTTAAATGCTTGGTCCCTTCTTAGTGGAACTGTTTGGGAAGGATTATGAGGTATGCCCTTGTTCGAGGAGGTGTGTTGTTGGGAGTGGGTTTTGAGTTTTAAAATGCCCATACTAGGTCCAGTCTTCCCATCTCTCTCTAACTGTTCCTTATAGATCAGATGTAATCTCTCGGCTACTGCTCCAGAGACATACCTGCCTGCCTGTCACCACTGGTCCCCACCATGATGGTCATGGACTCACCCTCTGAAACTCTAAGTCCCCAATTAAATGCTTTCCTTTATAAGTTGCTCTGGTTATGGTGTCTCTTCTCAACAACAGAAAAACAGTCGGCTTCCTGCAGAGCAGCATTTGGGTAAACAGAGGACCCCTGACCTGGCCTGGGCTGCAGGCTGTACTGGGGAAATAGGTAAAGGGACCGCACTAGAGAAAACGCGTGAGTCACCCTCTCCCCCACACCCATCAACAGCACAGACACAAAGTCTCAAGGGCCCAGCACATTTCCTTTAGCCACTAAACAAGCTTCCCCTTTGCCCAGAACACAATAAAGGAATTAGGACCCACCTAAATCTCTGCAGCTGATACTTCAAGGCTCAAAGTCTGGTTGGCCAGCTCAGACATACATGACCTGTGATTCTTCTTTATAGCTAGTCCCAATCCTGCTACCGGTGCAATTCTGCTAATTCAAATAGCCTTTCCGTTAAGGCAGGGTTGATAGTCATCTCCTATCTCCTTTTCCTGCTGACATCATCCCACATTTTCCAGGACAAATGAAGGTATAGTTCCTGGCACAATGTTCGGACTGCCTAGGATAGTCTATAGTAAGTACTAGAAAAACGCCTGCTCTCCTGAGTAGGCTCCGAACTCTCAGGAGATCAGCAAGTTATCAGAGGGTAAAGGAAAGGCAAGGAAACAAATCAACCAGCCAAAGTTAAAGAGTAAAAAGAATTCAGGGACTGTAGCTCAGGCCCAGATCTGTCGTGAGCATTTGCAATGCAAATCTGCGTTTTGTTCACCACCACCACCACCACAAGATCTTGCACAACAGCATGTGTATAAACATCCACGCCAACAAAGCCTGACTGTGCAATCACGCTGTAATTACAGGCAGGCAGGAAGCTGCTGCTAGGGACTTCACCATTCAACCTCTAGACATCCCATCTCCAAGCGTCCACGGCCTGTACACATTCCTGCACACATCACCATGTCCCTGCCGCAGCTGCAGCTTCCAGCACAAACCAGGGAGCCTGGGCGCCAGCCTCACGGACTCGCCAAGACCCTCGCCACTCTGAAAAGATGTCATAAACTTCTCAGCTGTTTTTTTTAAAGATCCAAAGCCACGAGGCTATGGAGGACTGTAGGAACCACCATCAAAGTTCGCAGGCACATTCCTGCAGCCCTAGCAGTTTTAGAACACAGAAAAGAACAAGATGCGACGGAGTCCACTGGAAGCGGCTTTCTGGGTTTTATATAGAAAACACTCACATATGTACGTGGGTGTGCTGACAGTTTTTATGGCTAAATTGCAAAGTGTTAGGCCTTAGAGAGCTTACTGTTGGGTTCGGGGCGTGGCGGGGAGAGAGGAAGAGTGCAGAGTCGGGAGGGGCTTGTTTTAAGGAGGTTTGGGAACAACTCGGGTTTTGTTTGTTGGAAATGGATAGAACTGTTGACCCAAACTTCTGAGTTGCTCGGTTCTTCGTCACTGGAAGGCCGAGCAAACAAAAGTAGAGGGAAAGTTCCTGTAACTTCCTTCCTGCAACCTGGTGGAGGGCTGCGTAGAGGAAGGGAACGTTTCCCAGGGAAACACCGGGAAAAGCTGGAAAGGCGGTAGCTCGTAGCATAGAGAAATGGGGCGCAGGGTGGAGGGCTAGCTCGGGATGCAGGTCCTGGAAGGCCCCTTCCAGGCATCTCTGCTCTCAGAAGTCGCTCCCGAAGAGTCGGGCCGGTCCCGGGGCAAAGCAACCTCAGGGGCGCAACATTGGCCCAAGTCTCCGCCGCTCTGCCGGTCTTCTGCACCCCCACCCCCAGCGCCCCAGGGCCCGGCCCGCGCCGCCAAGCCGGAACGAACCCCGGGTCCTCCCCAAGCTAGACGTCTGCGCCCCCGCGGCGGGAAGGACACGCGGTGTCTACGACTCACCAGCACGCTGAATCGCCGGCAAGTCCGAGGGGCGCGGGACGCGGGCGAGCGCGACCCGCAGACTCAAACTTTGTTGCTCTCGGGACGACGCAGTCGTCACTTCCTTGCCGGCCGGGCGGCGCGGACGGGCTGTGACCCAGCAGCTAACGCGGCGGCGCGCAGGGCCCTGCAGCCTCCTGCCCCGCCCGCGCCCCGGTTCCAGCCCGACCCTCCGAGCCCGGCCCTGCAGCCGCTGGGGGAGCCACGCTCCAGCCGCCCCCTGTGCTCGGTGGAAGTGAGATCGGAGGCGCCCTGCTTGGGTCTGGAAGGTGGCGTTGGAGTGCAGGAGTTGAATTCAAGGGACCCTAGAGAAAAAAAAGTCCCCCACCGACTCCCCCGCCACACACACACTCAGTCGGGAGGGAAGGAGGGAGAGAGGAGGAGGTAAAGATTTTTATTTGGTATTTAGGCTAGGGAGATCATGTGTGAAAGCGGTGAGCTATTTCCCTAAATAATACTGGGCCTACTTCAAACTCCAATCTCCTGTCCTCAGGCCCCTTGAAGGTCTGCACGGGTTGTTCTGTCACTTTCCGCGGGTTGTACTTGCTCACGACATTACCATGCATTGTGTTTCAGGAACTATGTCATCATCCAAGCCGGGGCTGGGAAATAGTCGTTCTGTTCCCTTTCTTCTCGGATTTCCACCTCTTCCTTTGGCACTCTCAGAGTCTTTGGAGCCTGATGCATTCGGGTGTCATCACAAGCCAAAAGTGATTTACACGGTGGATCCCGAAAGGAGGAGCTTCGGGCGACAGTAATTTTGAAGTTTATCATTGCCCAAAATAATTTTTCGCAGCGTATTAAAATTTACACCAGCAGAGCCTTTTGAGTCGCTGGTAAGCATTAACAAAGCAGCCACACAGCAGTGCCCAAAGAAAGAGTCCCACTTCCCTCAGGCTGCAGAGAGGACTGGGCTTGCCTTTGCTGTGGTTTAAAAAAGAAAAAAAAGCAGACAACCCAAACTGCAGGGCAAGGCTTTCCCAACAGAAACATTTAGCCCCATTGAAACTTGCCCAGGAAAACAGGGACCTATAAAAGGCCATTCAAAGACCTCAGCTAAACCCGGACAAGTTTCCCTCTTCTCCCCACCCCATCCCAATACTGCTCCTACCAACACATTGATCTGATCATACCTCCGGTCCCATGCTTAATCTCACTAAAGCCCAGAAAACTCCAGGCTTGAGTGAAGGTTTTGTGTCAAAAGGTGATGTGAGGCTGATGGAAAATGACATCTTCAGAATACCTCCCACCCCAAGTCTGCTTAGCAGCTCAGGGGAAGCCACAGACTTACTGGAAGATTAGAAGCACGTAGACCCAAGCTCTCCTGGCAACATGAGTTCCTCCACGTTGCAGCTGCTGATGTACTGATTCTGACTGACTTTTACTGAGACATTAATGTTCCATTTCAAATACAAAATGTATGATGAAAGAAAAATAGTATTAGTTTAAGAAGTGAGTATATCATTAGGCTTAAATATAATTCTTTGGCATTTTTGTGATATCACTCTATGATGGAGTGACAGCATGGTGGAGGTGCTGCCCATTTTAATTTTGGAATAGAACTAACTCGTTACAGCAAGACCAGGCTTCAAAAGAAAATGGTGTTACTCCGTATTTGCTAAAACAAGAGCAGACTATTTCTTTGTTCAGTATTGTGATTCTAATCCTCTGTGGCAACTTCATGAATATTCAGTATTTCTGCATGCCCAGGAGTAATTAGCCAGCTTACAAACGTGTGAAGGCCTGACATTCACACATGCACATACACACTGCTTTGTCTCCGTATAGTGTGGCATTTGCTGGAGTCGCAGGACATTGTGTGGAGGATGTGGCAGACAGCTCCCTGCCAATGATCTCTGCCTCCTGGCATTCACACCCTTACACAATCCCTTCCCCTTAACTCCACTGAGTCGATTCTAACAAACAGAATGTGGCAGAAGAGATGTGATGCCACTTCTGAGACTAGTGTAGAAAGAAGGCTGTGGCTTCCATCTTAGGTGCTCTCTGTCTTGCTCATTGTAGGGGAAGCCAACCTCCATGTTCTAGGACAGCCCTGAGCAAAGGAAGTGAGACAGACAGCAACCACTTGAGTGAGTTTGGAAAAGGATTATACTTCCCTTCCCTTTGCCCCCCCCCCCAAGCCTCCCAAAGTCTCTTAGCCCAGGAAGCAACTTAGCAACCTCATCTCAGCTAAGCTAAACTTGGACGCCTGACCCACAGAAATTGTACCAGGAAGAATGTTTGTCACAAGCTGTTCTGTGTGCACTTGTGTGTGCATGTGATACGGGTGGGGGAACTGAACCCAGTCCCTGTGCACGCTAGGCAAGCATCCGACACTGAACTACCACAGCAACCCCAGCCAAGCTGCTGTGCTTTCCAATGGCTGTTCCACAGCTACAGGTTACTAACACAGACCCCAAAGCATAAGACAATGGGGCTCAAGGACAAACTCACACGCCTTGGCAATCCCTTTTCTGAAGAACAGAATATGGGGAAGGAAACGAGGACCCTAAGCAGATTTAAGTCTAACACCAAAATCTGAGCCTTCACTCCCTTTGCCGAACAAAGGTTAGCTTTCCTTTTAAACTAGGTCAGAGGGTGTGGACCGCTACTCCGTCCCTGGCAGCTCTGGTATTCGGTGTCACCTGCTTTAAAGCAGATACAGATGTCTTTGAGTCACAAGAATCTACATCTGTCCAGGCATCCCTTTCTTCCTCCTCAGAGCATCACGGGATTCTGAGACCTGGCACAAGGAAGTTAGGTTCTAGAAGGAAAACATACCAGAAGTGGCTTTACCTCTGGCAGCCAGAAGGGGTAGGTGACAGGGAAGGATCTGTAAACAGAAATTACCTGGGGATGTAGCTCAGTGACTCTTGTCTAGCATTTTCAAAGCCCTGGGTTCAATCCCCAGGACCACCAGAAACAAAGTAGAAAAATAAAAATAAGAAAGCTATGCTACACTGGACTAGGGAATATAGCCTAATGGTGCAATGCTTGCCTGATAGACCACAATCTGGTGTTTGATCCCCGGGCGGGGGAGAATCTCCACAAAAATGAATTAATTAACATAGTTAAGTTTGAAATAAAAAACTAAAAGCCATGCCTGGTGGCACGGGCCTGTAAACCCATCTCAGGAGGCTTAGGCAGGAAGGTCACAAGTTCAAAACCATCCTGGGCAACTCAGTGAAACCCTGTCCCAAAATAAAACGTTAAAAAGGATCTATCCCAGGGGTGTGGTACTTGACTAGCATCCCCAGGGCCTGATGTCTAATCCGTCCTAAGTACTGACTATAACAGTAATAATGACAATAACGATAAGTATAAAAACTAGAAAGAAAAGTGTACGATCCTGAAAGCGAGTCACAGGCTCACTCTGATAAAAATCACCTCCCTGTTGCTTCCAGGGCTCCAAAGAATAGGCTGGCCATGTGACTGAGTCTTTCACTAACATACTTCCTCTCTGGCTGGAGCATGTTATTTACTTTACAAATACAAAACAAAGTTTTAGGAAGCAGGAAAGATGTCACCCGCCTTTAGCCCTGACGAGGGCAAGCATCTGCCTCTGACTACCCTAACATTCTGTCTCCTCAACCGTTCCTGCAGGGACTAGAAAGAGACTGGAAAGGCCAGCTGCCTCTGGTTTCCCTCCAGAGACACTGGGCTCTGACTTTTCTCATGTGCAGTGGCTGCAACCGCTGTGTTGCTATGCCGTCATCCGGTTGCTATGACTCGTGAGGTGGTGAATGTGCCAGAACGTGAATCTATTAATTTAACAGGAACTGGGCTCAGCACATATATTCCTTGTTAGGTCATTTGCTTTGCTACCTAAACCACATCCAGTGTCCTCAGCAATGGGCATGTTTCCTAGAGTCTAGCTTTGCAAAAATGTCAAATGCCCTGGCTTTTGAGTGTTCTCAGTTTTATGTGATTAAATTACCATGATGCAGATGAAGGCAAAGGGATCAGTTCAGAAAAAAAAGGGTGTGTGTGTGTGTGTGTGTGTGTGTGTGTGTGGTAATGGTTAAAATATCTGGTCCTCATTCTTTATGCATGTAGGTTGTCTCTGCAGAATAAGCATGTACTGATGTTTATGGGGATCCCTTGGTGAGCCCCAAAAGTACGGGTAAAAAGCTCCGAGCCACCCCACAACCAGTCCATGTGTTGTAGCTGCAACGAAAGGGATCCTGTCCCTTTCTTTTGTGTTGACCACACACGCATTTTCCTTTCACCCCTCAGTTACCATTCACAGAGTGACCGCTCCTGGGTGTGCGAGGGACTCAAAGATGAAAAGGACAAAGTCTCTCCCTAGTGGGAGGAAATGCAGCACGAGCAATGCTGGACTCCAGGTCTGCCAAAGGCAGATCTCAGACAAGGGAGTTTAGGTCTGGGAAGGCAAGCTCTAGCTCACTACCCATGCTTCTCCTTTAAGAAAAAAAAAAAAATAAGAATTATCACAGTGTGTTGTATTGAGTAAGCCCTGCATTGTGTAGCATTTGTTTGGGTAGGTGTGATGTAGTTGTGTATTTGGATAGGTGAGAATGTCAAGTATATCTTCCATATTCAGACAGAAAAGTGTGAAGGATCCGGGTACGTAGAATGGCAACAGCCTTGCACCGAGAGTCTCTGATGGGCTGGACATTAAGGTACTGTCCCATTGCATAGTTCAATGAACTGGCTTTGCCTTCTAAATCTTTCATCCTTGGTAAGTAAAAGATGGAGTTCCTTGAGGCCCTCTCTTACCAGAATAAAGACCTTCCACCCGGTGAGGCTTAAGCCAGCTCTGAGGCAGGAAAACATAACCCCTTTGTAGCTGAGCCTACAGCGGGAAAGGGAGGAGGAGAGAAAGGAGAGCCCAAAGCTCACTTGCCTTCTCCTCCCCCTCCCCAGCCCTTAGATGGGCGCCAGAAAGGTGCAGCACCTATTGAAAACTGCTTCAGATGGGGGTGGGGAGTGGGGCGATGGAGGGGTTCAGTTTCCAGAAAAAAACTGTTCCTAAGGTTGATTTACACCAGGTCAAAGCCAGCCCTGTCAAAGTGAGTCTGCTGGTCAAACTTGAGCAAACAGACAGAAGGGGTGTACAGCTTAGCAGCCAAGAGCACTTGTTGTCCTTACAGGGGACCTGGGTTCAGTTCCCAGCACCCACATGATGGTTCACAGCTTTCCATATCTCCAGTTCCAGGGGATCCGATTGCCCTTTCCTGGCACCATAGGTTCGAGACACACACACGTCATCTTCACTTGTATGTGTAAGCTAAACACACACACTAAAAATAAATAGTGTTGAAAGAAAGAAAGCAGTCAGAATCCCTGACCTGAGTCTTCCTGGTGCCAGCACTTCCCACAGGCTACACTGGCACTGCCCTCCTGGGGCAAGATGACCCTGCAGCAAGCTCAGGGGAAGATCATGGGAATTCAGAGGAAATCGGTGTTGCCTTGGGAAAAGGAGAAATGAGAAACAAACGCAGTGGCGGGGAAGGGGAAGGGGCAGGGGAGCGTTGCTGGAAAAGGAATCACGAACATGCCTACAAAACAGCAACAGAGTCCTGAGGAGTGAACGGAAACCCAGGCAGCTGGTCGTTCAGTGTGTTGGTTAAGAACGAAGGTTCCTCACGGTCCACAGACTGTCTTCAGGTCCGGCTTTAGTGCGGATTGTGTGACTGAGGGCAAGTTTCAAGCCACCCTTCTTCGAAGGACTCTGTTTCAAAAAAGGAAAGGGAGAGGAGAGAGAGACTGGCCCGATGCTCCATGGGTAAGTGCACTTGCTGCCAAGTCGGACAACCTGAGTTCAAATTCTGGAACCCATCGTGGTGGAAGGAGAGAATCGGCCATCCCAAGTTGCCCTCTGGCTCCTATGCACACACAAATGAATACATAACAGAAAAAGAAAAGGAAGTGGAAAATGGGATCATGAGTCTTTTAACACAGTTGGCATCTAGAGGTTAGAGAAGGCAAAGGAACAAACTCTCCCATAGAGTCATAAATTTTAGGAGCGTAGTCAGTACCTTAACGTTAGCCTGCTGAGCTTGTGGTGGACCTTTGACCTAAAAACTGCAAGGCTGATAAAGTAAATACTAAATCCTATGCTATTTTAAGCTGTCATGTTTCTGATAGTTTGTTGCAGTCACAGTAGAGTGTGTAATGCAGGGACATTGATTTTCTAAATGTGACGTTTTTTGAAAAATGCTTGTACCATGTATCAAAAGCCCTTGTTTTCATGTTAGAACCTGAGCAGGAAGCACTGGGTGGAACAGGTAGAACCCCAGGAAGCGGGGTCATCAGGAGATTTCCAGAGAGTGCCAAGCTGTTAGAAACACAACGGCATCAATCCCAAACCACATGAAATGATACTGAAAGTACAATCTGGATGCAGTCTTCTGGATTTGGCGTGAGCTTCAGGTATCACACGCTGTCTTCAAGTGTTTTTCAGACTTATTGCTTGTTATGTATATCAACCATCCCACAAAGACCTGTATGTTGAAAGTTTGGTCCCCTGCTCCTATCACTGGGAGACAGTAGAACATTCAGAGGTGGGTGAGGATGGAAGGAAGTGAGGTCATTGGACGCAGGTCTTGGGACACTAGACACTTCCTGTGTCTCTCCTTGCCCCTGCTGGCCATCAGATAAATAGTCATCTTTAGAGACATGGTTGCGCCATGATGTACTGTGCTATCAAAGGCCCAAAGCCACAGGGCTACACAAGCAGGCACTGAGATCTCTGAAACCGCCAAAATAAAACCTTTCCTTCTTTAAGTCGGTTATCTCAGGGATTTTAACATGATAGAAGGCTTACTGGCATTCCTCTGGCAGGCCACAGTGTGGAGGCCAAGTGCAAGAACAGTCAATAGCCCTAAGCCAGCAGGGTCAACATTCTGTGAGGTTTCTGTGTATTCAGCAACCCCAGGACTCCAGAGAGGCGGCACAACCACGCAGGCTCCGTCGATGTGTCTTTCCTTTTCTCAATGAATGGAAAACATAGGGTCAAGAGTCAAGGCGTTGTGTGCAGCTTTTCTGGGATCCAGGCTGGCCAGCAATGCACGATTCTCCTACTGTAATGTCACTCTGCTTCTTCCTGGTTGAGACGGGTGAGTGTTGGCTGGCTGGCCCAGCTCAAAGGTCAGTGCTCATTGCACAGCGGGAAGGAAGTGTTTCCCTAAGTCCCCGCCATAAATGCTGCTTTGGGACATCAACCTTAGCATAATATGGGAGGTGCCTTCTGGGTTCACTGACAAGGTCTCTCTAAGCAGCTTTTGTGGAGGTGGATCTTTGTGAACAAAAGTTCATCACTGTAACTTCTAAGAACCATGTGTAGAAACTGAAGTTTGGAATTCCTGGACCTCTACATACCTCCTAATTTATCCTTTCCTACTTCCCAATTCCAAATTGAGTTCCCCAGAAGTCAGTGAGGGTTGCATTGGATGACCAGATCTATCTATCTATCTATCTATCTATCTATCTATCTATCTATCTATCTATATCTATATCCACATCTATATAGTACTTCCATGTAGAACAGCCTGTCACATCCACAGGAGGATCTGGATCCCCCATTATTGCCCCTTTTAGAATCTTTAGGGTTATTTCCCTTGAATGGCCTTTGTTCTGTAATGTTGGGCTCTGCCTGCCTTCCTGACACATTTTTTGCCCTTTGCACCCAGTTGAAGGGTGTGGCCACTGACTCATCTTCCAGGACCTTAAGGTCTGAGTCCAGTCAATGAGTTACCTCCCACCTGATGTGGTGGCAAAGGGCCTCAGGAGTTTGGAATCCCTCTGTGAACCAAACCCCAGGTTCTGCTCTGATGCTAGCAGTGTCTTAGGGTTCTCGTTCCAAGCTATCTCCTCTTCTAGACAGAGGAACATGGCAGCCAATGTCCTGGAGCCTGGGTCTCAGTTATAGCTGTAAAACATCTGCTTTAGAAATGTACACCAATTGGGCCTGGAAAGATGGCTCAGCAGTTAAGAGAACTTGCTATCATTGCAGAGGATTCAGGTTCTGTCCCCAGTGCCTGCACGGCGACACACAGCCATCTGTAACCCCAGTTTTAGGGAATCTGATGCCCTCTTCTGACCTCTGCTGCCATCAGGCACACAAGAATGCACAGACATACACGCAGTCAAAACATTCAACCAATTTTAAAATTATTTGAATCAATATCAATTTTAAAAATCTTTTTGTAAAGAAAGCAGAAAAACGTAGTCCATGTTTCAAATAAAACCTATGGTCAATCTCAACTTCAGATAGCAGACAAGATCATGTCAGGAATCTTTTCTCTTGCATCCTGGTGACTGGCAAGCCTTGCCATATTTACCTTAGATGTTGATGGGGGTGATGCAAGAGATGTGTTGCACATCCTACAATCAACTGCAATGTGGCAATCACGGATCTTCCCAGCATGCGCTATTTCCAGAAATCAGCTAGCATTTGGAAAGCTACAGTCTTCTCCCATCTGTGGAATTATGGACTTCTGGGGATTTTTCTTAAAAACACACAAAGCAATGACGTAAAAAAATGCCTAAAGTCAGTGGAGCCAGTGATCTGAAGGGTTATGGACGTTAAAAAGTGAGACAAATGTCAAAATCCCTAAACAAGCCTTCAGTTGCTCTTCTCATAAGTGAAACCAATACAAAGCAATATGGGAAGAGCAGAGCAGTCAACATGGGCACCTGCATCCTCTCCTCCATCCTTTGCCCTAGGATGTAGCAGAGGGCTGTAGGCTATTTCCCCATGCGTACCTAATATTTGCATGTTTGCATGCCTGGAAAGTAGTCATGGATTGCCCTTGATTCCAGATTATTTTTTATATAACTCTTTTTTCCAGAGCAAAGTGCAGTCTGCTTAACTGTCCATCCCTTAGGATGGATTCTCTCTAAACTTAGGATGTCACCCTGGTGGTGTGCCTTACTATGCCATCTTTGCTTTGTGAATCAGGGAGCAAGAACAAAGAGCTGTCAGTAGCCTAACTATCGCTGTTGTCATAAGGAAAGGTGCTTTTTCTGTTTGATTGGTTGGTTTGGCTTGGTTTTTTGAGACGGGGTTTCTCTATGTAACCCTGGCTGTTTTGGAACCCACTCTGTAGAACAGGCTGGCCTCAAACTAACAGAGATCCTCCTGCCTCTGCCTCCCAAGTGCTGGGACTTAAGGATGTGCACTACCACTGCCTGACAAGATGCTTATTTTTTATGTCCCCAGAAGTCCTGCATCCATGAGACTGGCAGGCCCATTTACTAGCTTGCAAGGAGGACAGAACTCCCGACTCTCCACAGTTGTTGACAACCTCCCCTCCCCTTCTCATATAACATACCTCCCTAGTCCACCAGCTAATTCCCCTCCTACCCATGATCCCGAAAGCCACATTAGCAGTCTGGGCCAAGGGGGAAATGTTCGTTCAGAACTGACGACAGATCAAATTAAAGAGCAAGACTGAAAGTAGGGCAGGACCTGGCGGCGGGCTGAGAGATCCGGAAGCTCGCTTTCAGCGCAGACGAGCGGAGGATCACTGTAATTCTGGACAGCTAGCAGCTGTATTGTCAGCTGCGGGGTCCAGTCAACTAGACGTCTAGATTGGCTATGAAGTAAGTTGTATTTGACGCGTGATCTACATTTCTCTTTTGACGGGCAGCTCTCAGCGTGCTCCGGGGAGCAAACAGCACTGGCTTTCCTGCCTGCACAGTGGAGTGAGTGGGATTAGACGGTTTCCAAGGCGTCCGCTTGCTGTAAAGTTCCTGTTTATACATTTGCAACAGGGCTGCGTGGCACACGCATTAGGCACTTGACCTAATTTAAGATAATGATGGCCAAGACGGCTATGATACAGAGGAAGGAAAAAAAAAACATTATTAAAAATGAAGGCGCCTGAGCGCTGAGCCTATTTGCCACTCCTGGTGACATCGTAGACTAAGTCACCTTACTCAACCTGGAGGATTCCAGGATCGCAGACAAACACAAAATGACTTAGATGCCTTGGGGACATGGCTTTAAGGTACATCATGAGGAAGTCATTTTCTTTTTCAATTCTCCTTTGATTTTTCGGAGGCTGCCACTGAGAGTCTCTCAGTCTAGTTCTGCGCATCTTCCAAAAGCCTTTGACACCTGCCGGCCCCCCCTTGTACTTTTTGTGAAAAAAAGAGAGACGTCTCAATTTCATATGAACCAAGGGAAACACTGGCCGGAATGTATTTTAATAACACCGCCCAGCTCTTGTTGTTTTGTTTACTTTCATTTTGCTTTCTATAGATGGCCGGTGAGACAAGTTTTTCATTCATGAAGATAATACAAACTTTTCTTTAAAAGCAAGTTCATTATGAAAGCTCCTTAAAAGGATTAGGAAATGGCTCCAATCTGTGGATCAATTTTTTTTTTTAACCCCAAGTCAGGGTTTTACTGTGTAGCCCTGGCTGTCCTGGAACTCACTCTGTAGACCAGGCTGGACTCAAAGTCACAAAGATCTGCCTGCTTCTGCCTCCCAAGTGCTGGGATTAAAAGTGTGTTGCCTGGCTGGATAAGAAACAATTTAATGGTATACTCTCCCCTCCACACGCCCAGACAAGTCTCGCTATTAGCCCTAGCTGTCTTGGAACTCACTATGTAGACCAGTTGTTCTCTGCCTACTCGGTACTTGGACTCAAGGCACGTACCACAACACCTGACTTCCTCTCTGATTTGAACGATTCAGTTTATATCGGGTGAATGGGATAGCATGCGAATTATATTTCAATAAAGATGCTTAAAGTAAGTTAGGGTATGGGTATCTAGGTCATGCAAGAGTGTTTACCTGCCATAAATAAGACCTTGGGTTCAATCCTAGCACTAAAATTCATGAATTATAAAGTGTAAATAACCTTCTGTTGGGCTTTTCCTTCTAATATGGGCTTCCAAGACTGGAGCGAGAGATCGGCTCTTAAGGGCACCTGCTGCCCTTCCAGAGGATGGAAGTTCAGTTCCCAGCACCCATGCCTGAAACTCCAGCTCCAGGGGATCTGACACCCTCTTCTCGACTCAAGGGAATGTGTGCTCACATATTGATACACACACAATTAAAAAAATAAATTTCTAATACCAGCTTCCTGTTTAGATTTTGGCCAATTGCCTGGCACTGAACCAGTGCTGACCCTTGACCCCTTGGAGGGGTGTCTTAGGCCCCACAGGTCTTCTAAGATGGTTAATCCCCTGCAGCAGAACAGCCAACCCCAGACTACTTTTCCCTTGTGCTACTGCCAGCCCCAATTCAAGCCACCACCTCTGTTGACTGAATGACTATGAGAGGCTTTTCGGTATCCAAGGATAGCAGGAAGTCCTTCTCGAAGTCTGGGGAAAAGCCAGTTTTCGGAAGTGGAGTCTGATCGTGGAACCTTCCTGACTATGCCGTAGCATTCCCCACTCCTCACCCCACCCAACTCTGGATAAAGTATTGGCCTCTCAGTCTGGATTTGAGGTATCTGTGACAGAGACCTAATGGGCCATCCAGCTTCTCCTCTGCCAAGCCTTTGCTTCCTCTAAGACAGTGATGTGACATGCTTTACAGTCACCGAAGGCTGCTAAGGGTGTGCTTGAGACATCATTGGCGCTTACTAACTAGTAGTCAATGGACCTGCCTCTTCCCTCACCTTTGTCCCCTTGCCCTGGAATGTGTTTTTCTCTCTGTTGTGGGACAAACATTTCTTAGAGAGACACAACAATCATGTCTACTCACCCCAGATGGGGAACCCATGACAGACCAAAGTACGGGTACTACCAAAGTCCAATTTGGTGAACCAGTGAGTTTTAGTAGGCTTTCTTACGGGAGCAGACATGACTCAAAGACAGCTGCGTCACCAAGGCCCACCCCAGCATGGGTGACAGCTCACAAAGCTGGGATCCTGGAGCACTCTGCACATAGCCTGCAGGCAGCTCAGCAGGTTGGAGTGTCCTTCCCGGTGCCTCAGTTGGTCTAAACCTCTTCCAGGCAAGTGGTGTGGTCTCAGCCATCTTTGCAGCTCAGTTTCTGTGAGTCTTCTTGGCAGTTATGCACTTCTGAGAGGCATCTTTGCAGCCTGGCTCTGATTAATGAATCAGAGGGGTTAATGAATCTGGTCAGATTCAGGGACTTCCTGAAGCTCTCAGGAAGCCATTACACAAGACTCCTCCTTTATTCTCCTATTTCTGACCGATTCTTTTGGACTCTGTCCTGTGTCACCTTTTCGTGAAGGACTCCCTTGCCTCCTATGTCAGGTGTAACTCCATATTCTCAGCTAGTATCCTGGGCTTTCCCCTGTTATCAGCCTGAACCGTTGCAGGCATAGGATTCTACAGCCAAACTACTTGGATTTTGATTTGTATTTCTTTTGTGTGTGTGTGTATAAATGTTTTGCCCGCATGTATACATGTGTACCATGTGTGTACCTGGTGCTCTCCAAAGTTAGAAGAGGGCCTTGGATCCCCTGGAAATAAAGTTACAGATAGTTGTGAGCCACTATGTCGGTGATTGGAATTGAACCCAGGTCTTTTCTTTAAGAGCAGCAAGTCCTCTTAACTGCTAAGCCAGCTCTCCAGACAAAAACTGCCTAGGTTTAAATTCTAGGTATGCCTCTTGCCTCAGCTGTGTGACCTTAAGCATGTCACTTAATGTCTCTGGGCTTCCATTTCCTCCTATGTAAGGAGGTGATAATAATGATACTGTGACGATTACAAGCACTCCAAACAATGTCTCTCCTCCATGTCTTCAAGTACAGTCTGGCATACTGTGAGCACTTAATAAATGCTAGTTGTTATTATTAGAGCATGCATCATTATCTTCTGCAAATACCAGGTCCCTCCATCTTCCTTGAGGGCAGGGAGTATGTTTCATTCACCATCAACTCCCTGAGAACCTCACATGTCTCCCAACACCTGTGCTGTTGAATACAGATCTTAGAAGGGGGCCCGGGAAGGTGTCTGATGTTTTCCCTCACTCTAGCCTAAGGAGGCCACACCCCAAATCTCCGTGATGGCATTCAGCTTTCAGATCTGAATATCCAGTCTCAGTACAAGACAGGAATGCCCCCAGGTGGTGTGCAAGGAAAACCTCTGCCACACAGTTCATTACCAATATCCTCAGCTCCTCTACCACCTCTGCTCCAGTTAGTCATGATGAGGTGCGGGCCACACCCAAAAAGAACAGGTCACGCATCGCCGCCTCAACAAGGTTTGCTGGGCCAAGTGCTGCTGGGTGCTGAGGAGGCCAGGGAGGGAAGGTTTGGAACCCCGGTACCAGAAAGTTTCCTGTGGAGTGGCAGAGTCAGTTCACATCTGTGTGTCTAGGCCGCGAGACAGGGCTGGGTGCACACAGAAGGCAGGATCTGACGGGGAACCAGGATAGGAAGGTAGGACCCAGAGCAAATCAAAGATGAAGGCAAGAGGTGAGCAATACTGACGGGAGGCCGAAGAGGCTGGCAAAGGTCAGAGTCCAGAAGGTGGCAACTGCCAGCCCGGGGCCCAGCAGACAGAGGCCAGGGTGGGGGCTGCTGTCCTTGCTCGCCATTCTTTCTTTCTCTCTCTAGATAAGAGATAACAGACAGAAAGCAGGCTGCTCTGGGTTCCCCACCCAGTGGGTGAATAAGAAGGCAGGGGCAGCAGTCACCACAGGCCAGCCAAAGGGCTCCTGTCTGGACCTGCCTCGGGAAGGTGCGGCTGGCTGCTGGATGGACGGTCTGCTTCCTGGCAACCAGCAACAGGGCGATGGTGGACACCGAGGACTGGGGCACAAGGCCTAGAATTGGCTACTAAACCCATCCAGTAGCTTCGTATTCCCCTCATCCGCTGGGCTCTAGGTCCTCCTTAAAAGCAAGACAAAAATGAAGCATTGGGATAATCGGGATAATGCCCAGTGCTTGCAAACTTCTAATATAAAAGATATATATATATATATATATATATATATATATATATATAAAATGAAAAATATGACATGGACATCAATAAATTTCAAAAAAAGAAAGTTGTGCGGTAGTGGCACACATCTTTTGTTTGTTTGTTTGTTTTGTTGTTTTTTTGTTTTTTGAGACAGGGTTTCGCTGTAGTTTTAGAGCCCGTCCTGGAACTAGCTCTTATAGACCAGGCTGGCCTAGAACTCACAGAGATCCACCTGCCTCTGCCTCCCGAGTGCTGGGATTAAAGGTGTGCACCACCACTGCCCAGCCTTTTTTTTTTTTTTTTTTTTTTGGTGACACACATCTTTAATCCCAGCACTTGAGAGGTAGAGGCAGCTGGATCTCTGTGAATCTGAGGCCAGCCTGATCTACAAAGAGAGATCCAGGATAGCCAGGGCTATACAAAGCAGGCCTAGGTGTGGTGAGTGACCTTAGCCACGGCACCCACACTTGGGAGGCAGAGGCAGGAAACCTCTGCGGGTCTGAAGCCAGCCTGATCTACACAGCGAGTTCCAGAATTTCCACGGGAACATCTCCTGCTGTCCTGTGTAGAAGGACAGCATCTTTCCACGCACAGAGTCCCAGCCTCCATGCACAGTGCCAGCCTGACTCCAGCCAGCCCAGAAGCCAGCTGGTGCGGAAGCTTCTGAAGAAAAAGCAAAACAAAAGACAACGGCAAAAGCGCAACACCAACACTAGAAGAAAACAAATGAATCAAAGCAGGGGCCACCTAAAGCGCAGGGCAGCCCTCCTCAAAAGTGGGTTTACGAAGAACTTCCTATCACTGATCTAGCCGTGATGCTGACATGCTTGGACAAAGTTTGAGAGCTGGATGATGGGTGACTCTGTGGCCACTTACCTGTGGAGTCCTTCTCAAATTCCGTGGAAGAATCCATCTTAGGAGCAACGGTGGACATTAACCAGCACCCCAATCCCCCACCCCGGCAATTTCAGATCTGCACTTGGTCACCCAGGTGTACTGTCCTGGGACTCCGGACCAGGAGTCCACAACAGCCACAGAGCCCAGTGACGGTGGACACAGCTGTGTCTGCCTTGTCCAGATCCCAGAGGAACGGCAACTAGATCACCGTTGGGGCCCTGCCCTTGGGTTTAGTGCAGGTTGTCAGGTCTCTGGAGGGCTTAGGTGGCACTGTTTTGACCTCGTTCCCACTGATGCCCTCTAGCCTTTCCCGAGCTCCATCCTTCCCATAACCTCTCTCTTTTTAAAAAGAACTCGGATCAGCCCATTGCTGCTGCATGTTGGAGTCAGAGCTCTGTGTAATCTGTGTAGTCTCTGAAAACGCACGGCTCTGAGGAGATTCTGATCTGGATGTCTGTGCTCCGTGATAGAAACCACTGCATAGTTCTCACTGTAGACCGGGCCTGGTTCTCACCCTTGTCTTAGGGCAGCTGAAGTCTTCTGAGGTGGATCGATCAGTACCATTCTCCTTTTATAACTGACATGCGGAGGAGTGAGTGACGGACCCAGGGTCGAGGGCCTACAGCAAGGCAGTCCCACTCCAAGACTGGTGCTCACTTCTTGGGAAGGGGTGTTTGAGATAGTGCATTTCTCTATAGCCCTGGCTGTCCCGGAATTTGCTTCGTAGGTCAGGCTGGCCTCAAACTCAGAGATCCTCCTGCCTCTGCCTCTGGAGTGTTGGGATTAAAGGTGTGCACCACCACTGCCTGGCTAGATTTGTGTTCTTAATTCCTGTTAATGGTTGCTTCCCAATCACACTCGCACACTCACACACTCTCTCTCTCACACACACACACTCACACACACACACACACACACACACACACTCACACACACACTTTCCTACATCATATATCTATCATTTTGCATTGCTAGGTATTCTACCCAGGGCTTCATACATGCTCCTTGAGGGCATCCCTAGCCCTCTGGTGTCTCTTTTGAGGTTAAAATCCTCTCAAATCAAGCTGGAAACTAAAGAAAAGTAGTCTTTTTTATTATTATTATTTCGAAGTCGAAAGAGTAACTGTCAAAATATCCACCAACTGCATATTACCATCATCATAAACACAAGATCGGGCACCAGCATCTAAAACTTTCACCAAGTCCTAAGGAACAGACAGCTCCTCGTTCAGCTCCTTGCTCTTCCTGTCTTCTCGGTGCCGCGGCCTGCCTGCTGGATGGAGTTCTCCGGGTATGAGAGCAGAAAGCTGAGCAGCCCAGAGCTCTGATCTTCAGAAGGGACATGTCCAGACAGACCAACGCGGCCCTGCAGCATGCCCTTGACACACCCGCTGGGGCCAGACCAGGCTGGCCATGCCGTAGAAGCTTGTGGCCCGTGTGAAAATCTGTACAAAACTTAGCCTAGAAGGAAGAAACAGAGGTAGCAAGATGGTTCAGCAGGAAAGGTACCCACCGCCCAAAGGTGCAAGCTTGGTGGCATGAGCTCACTCCCGGGAGCCCGCGTAGAGGTAAGAGGAGAGAACAGGCTCTACGGAGTTGACCTCTGACCTCCTCCCCTCCCCCATCACACACATAATAATTAAACTACAATTTTAAAAGAAGCAAAAGACTATGCTGACAGAGATTTGTGAAAGAGCCCAGAAGCCAATGACAAGAGGCCCAACAGCCGAGGTGGGGACAGGTTCAGCAACAAAATAATAAAATCAAATAGTTTGGGATATAACTCTTAAGTATTAAAAAAACACCCCTGAGTCTGTACTTATATAAATGTGTGATGGTATTATTTATGTTCAGTGCTGAGGACTGGACCCAGAACCTTAAGTCTTACTAAGCAAAGTACTCTACCCCTGAGCCACACACCCAGCCCATGTACTTACATGAAGGATTTTATTTATTTTTATTTATTTATTTTTATTTTATTTTTTTATTCCTTACCACCCAACCACCCAGGATTTTATTTAATAAAAGATTCATTTTGGCTTTTAGTTGGGGGCAGTTTGCCTATGAGTAACGTGACTATGGCGACCACTGGCATCGGAGGCCCTGGAGTCAAAGCTGCAGGTCCCTGGGAGTCACCTGATGTGGGTGCTGAGAAGAGACTTCGGGTCTTTCGCAAGAGAAGTACCCTCTTTTAACCACTGCACCCCTTCTCCTGCCCATATAAAGGTTTGAAAGAATGAAAACAAACAGTTCCTGATCAAGGTCAGCATCAACAACTGTAAATCATGTTGGCATTAGTATCTTTGATATGGGGTCATGACCCCAGATCCCAAAACCCAAGTCTACCTCGTGAGGAAAACAAAACAACAAAACAGTAGTCAGGTCCCTTAGGAAGCCATCATGTGGGATATCCCACCAAAGTCGGGCGGTGGTGGCTCTTACTGTTAATCCCAGCACTGGGGAGGCAGAGGTAGGCGGATCTCTGTGAGTTCGAGGCCAGTCTGGTCTACAGAGCGAGTTCCAGGACAGGCTCCAAAGCTACATAGAAAAACCCTGTCTCAAACCCCACCCCCCAAAAAGATATCCCATCATATTTCCCAAGCCTACAAAACCATCAAAAGCAAAAGCCTAGAAAACTGTCACAGCCAAGAGGATCGTGGAGAACAGGACATCTAATGTAAGGCGGCCCTGTAAATGGAATTCTGGAACCCAAACAAAGCCATTGGTTAAAAACTAAGGAAACTGAATCCTCTGTCTATAAATGCTGGTCCATCAGTCATGACAGATGTGCCATTCCTGTGTAAGGAGAAAGAAAAGTCTGGAAAGAGAGAGGGTGAGAAGAGAACCCTAAACCAGCTGTTGAATTTCTTTGTGTATCTAATCCTTTTCTCTCAAAAAAAAAAAAGCACAAATAAAGTTAATACAATTCAAAGAATTGACTTGCCTAACGATACACGGTAAGCCACTAAGATATCAGCATATTAAAATAAGTATTCAATTTATTTATAGTGTTAAGGACTAAACACTTGGGGATAGGTAACGTGTTGTATAACCCCTGCTAGTCTGAAGTCCTGGGCTCATCTGAGCCTAGGATTGCAGCAGGGTACCACCACAATTATTGAACTAAATATTTTCCAAATGTTCC
The DNA here is from genome assembly GCF_982192425.1 of Myodes glareolus. Lineage (NCBI taxonomy): Eukaryota > Metazoa > Chordata > Mammalia > Rodentia > Cricetidae > Myodes > Myodes glareolus. The sequence continues at coordinate 41,738,883 of NC_142036.1, read as the reverse complement.
TTTTTGAAATAGTTAAATATGATGGCTGGTGGTGGCACACACCTTTAATTCCAACACTCAGGAGGCAGAGGTAGGTGAAACTTTGAGTTTGAGGCCAGCCTGGTCTACAGAGTGAGTTCCAGGACAGCCAGAACTATAACAGAGAAATCCTGCCTTGAAAAACAGAGAGAGAGAGAGAGAGAGAGAGAGAGAGAGAGAGAGAGAGAATGAAAGAGGAAAGAAAAAAGAATGAAATACATTTTTATGAAATTCTAATCTCATTGACATCCCCCACCCCCTGCCCCGCCGTCTCAGAGTTACTGAACACAATTTGAAATTCATTGAGCAGCTTTGATTGGAGAAAAATCAAAGACAGCGTCCTTAATCTCTGCCCCTAAAACTCTCTGGATCTGTGAGATGGAGGGAAAAGTACATACTTTCAGGCAAAGTTCTTAAAACCAACTTGGTAACTTCTCCTCCCCTCCACCGCCACCACCCTAGAGACTCTGGGAACAACTGTTGGAGGCCTGGGCAGCAGTTGTCTCTGTCTCGGATCTGCCTGTCAGATCCAGGACTCCCCAACAGTGGAAAGGACAGCAGGCCGGCATTAAGTGGGATAACAGATGGTTGGGACATGTCCTCTCGATGCTCAGCTGTACCATCCAGTCTGCCAAGATGCGGACATTTTCAACATTTGAGGTCCGACCAAAAGAGACAAGCAATGATTTTAAATCACTCGCTGAGACACGTGGCTAATCCTGGGGTAGCCAGAGGAGAGTGCCACTTAAAGCAGGGAGCCCCCACGTGCCTCCTGAGTTTGAACACACACAAAGCCGTCATGGGGGCCAATGTGTGTCCCATTTTCTTGCTTTTGGAAATGCCGGGTGCTTTGGTCCAAGTGCTTATCTGGGACGAGGGTAGAGGGCAAGGCCTGTGAGTAGCTCTGTACCCCAGCATTTCTTCCTGGTTGAAAGGGAAAGACTGCATCCTTAATGTTCTGCTTCAGAGGCTTAGGCAGTGCTTCATCATCCTGCAGGTTTTCCATACATCACATTTCCAGAGCAGCTTCTCAGCCCAGTCGCCAGCACCCCATGACACGGGGCATCTTCAAAAATTACTTTCCCGGGTCCCATGTTATTCTTCTGTTCCTGCTTCCAATAATCTCCCCTCCCTGGTTCCCTTCTTCACATCCTGCTCCTTTACCTGACCCCACTGCTCTCCTAAAGTCTCCATTGCCAAGGCTACTAGAATCTTCGAGCTGCTCAGTCCAATAGGTCCATCTGTCTTCTCACCAAACTTAATCCCTTAGTACCATAGAGCTGACCATATTCACTCTCTCCCTCTCTCTCTCTGTATATCTCTCTGTCTCTGTCCTGGTCTCTAACTTTGTCTCTCTCTCCCTGCTCTTTTCTTTCTTGCTTTTAACAATGACCTTCTCTCCTGGTTCCCCCACCTCCATATCTCTTTCTGATAATCTTCTGGGTCTCCTGAGCAGGGTCCTTGCTTTATCAAACCTGTTCAAGTTGGGGTACCTAAAAGCTTAGTCCTAAAATAGCATCTAATCTTTGAGGTTCCCAGATAAAGCCCAGAATGTCTAGTTAAATTTGAATGTTAAATAAGTATCACATTTTTAGTGTAAGTATGGTCCAAATATTCTGAGATAGACTAAATAAGTATTCAACACTCATTTCAAATTCAAATCTAACTGGGAATCCTAGATTTTGATTTTACTAATTCAGACAACTCCAGACAGTTATAACTCCAAATAGTTTGTCCTAAAAAGTCTGACCTAAATCTGCTAAAGCTTCTAAAGTGAACCAAACATGGTACATAGAGGACCACGTGGAATGACAATGTGTCAATGGATCAGGTACATGAAGGACCATGTGGAATGATGCCACGTCAATGGATCAGGTACATAGAGGACCACGTGAAATGACGCCATGTCAGTTGATGCGGGAGAATTGTCTGTATTCTGTCAATCATACTTTAATAAAACGCTGATTGGCCAGGCAGGCAGTATAGGCGGGAAAACCAGACAGGAAGTAGAGGTGATGCAATGAGAACAGGAGAATTCTGGGAAGCAGAGAGGTTCCTCCGCCACTCCTGCGCAGACCACTGAAGAGGCAGCATGTAACTTGCCCAGCTGAGAAAGGTACGGAGCCATTATGGCTAACATAGATGAGAATAATGGGTTAATATAAGTTATAAGAGTTAACAAGAAGCCTGACCTAATGGGCCAATCAGTTTATAACCTTATGGAGTCCTGTGTGTAATTTCTCTTTGGGATTTGCCGGCTGTTGGGGTACCGGGCGGGACAGAAACCCCAACAAGCCGGCCCTCATGTTACAGTCAGTGGATCAAGTATATGCAGGACTAAGTGGAATGATGGGTCAGGAACATAGAGGGTCACATGAAATGACATTGTGTCAACAGATCAGTGGTATTCAGACTAGGGAAAGCTTTGACACCCAACTTTCTCAACAAATAGTAAATTATATGTTTTCTGTTTTCAATGGCCTCACAATACTATAGACAGAGTGAAGTAAAAGAGATGTTTGTTTATGGTTCTGGTTCAAGATTCAGGAGCACATCTGGAAATGGCTCTCTCTAAGTGTAGTCTCAGCATCACACAAGAGACAGGGTGTGTGTGGGTGTGTGGTGTATGTGGTGTGTGTTGGTATGTAGGGGGGTGGGGGGGTCTTTGTATGTGGTGTGTGTGTGTGTATGTGTGGTGGGGGATATGTATGGTTCATACATGGTGTGTGTGTGTGGGGGGGGGAATATGTATGGTTCATACATGGTGTGTGTGTGTATGTGTGTGTGTGTGGTCACTATGAAAGTCAGCCTGGGGGACTGGAGAGATGGCTCAGTGGTTAAGAGCACTGCCTGCTCTTCCTAAGGTCCTGAGTTCAATTCCCAGCAACTACATGGTGGCTCACAACCATCTGTAATGGGGTCTGGTGCCCTCTTCTGGCCTGCAGGCATACACACAGACAGAATATTGTATATATAATAATAAATAAATATTTAAAAAAAGAAAGAAAGAAAGTCAGCCTAGCTTTTGGCTTCTGAGGTACACAGGACTCTAGTCCCAGGCTTCTTCATGCCTCCTGCCCTACACTGTACAGGACAGCAATTCCTAACTGCACTGAGCTCCCTGCAGATAGTCCTGAGAGAGTCTCCTCTCAGTAGGCCAGTGAGCAGCTGGGTCACGTGAGGAGGAGAGAAGCTGACAGGGCGAGGTGAGAGCGGAACTGAGTGACATCAACTGCCATAGTAAGGGGTTCTTCGGAAAAGGAGCAGAAACACTTTAGAAGGCAAGTTTGGGGGTGTCTTAGCTGGGGTTTTTATGCTGTGAGGAAACACCATGACCAAAAGCAACCTGGGAGGAAAAGGTTTATTTTGCTTACACTTCTTCATCACAGCCCATCCTCGACAGAAGTCAGGACAGGAACCTGGAGGCAGGAGCTGACGCAGAGGCCAAAGGGTGCAACTTACTGGCTTGCTCCCATTATTTGCTCAGGCTGCGTTCTTATAGGACCCAGCACCACCAGCCCAGGGTGGCACCACTTACATTGGGCAGTGCCGTACCCATCAATCACTAGTTAAGAAGAGGCTCCATGTGGCTGCAGAGATGGTTCAGTGGTTAAGAGCACTGGCTGTTCTTCCGAGGCACTGAGTTCAATTCCCAGCAACCACATGGTGGCTCACAAAAGTCTGTAATGAGATCTGGCGCCCTCTTTTGTCGTGCAGGCGTAGATGCAAGCAGAACACTGTGGACATAACAAATAACATGCTTCCTACGGTGATCTTACAGAGGCATTTTCTTAGCTGAAGTCCCCTCTTCAAAACCACTCTAGCCTGTATCAAGTTGACATAAAAGTACTAAGGGGGACAGCGATTGATATACAATGCCTTTTCTTGCTCAGAATACTCTCAAGCAAGCAGACCTGGATGCTGGGATTGAGCTCCAAGATATTCCAGGGTGGCAAGCATACTTCAGGTCATGCTCCCACCACAGATTCTGTTCATCTCTGTCACCTTACCATGAACCCACAGGGCAGCGCTTCTCGCCCTACCCAACCCTGTGACCTTTTAAAACAATTTCTCATTGTATGGTGACCCCTCCAACACAATAAAATTATTTTGTTGCTACCTCATAACTGTAATTTTACTACAGTTGTGAATCATAATGTAAATATCTGATATGCAAAATATTTGACATGGGATCACCAAAGGGGCATGACCCACAAGTTGAGACCTGCTGCCATAGGTTAATGACCGTGGTTCTGACTAGAGATTTCGCACTGCCTATTTGAGAGCCTGTAACTACCAGGAAGTGGTGGTGCATGCCTTTAATTTCAGCACTTGGGAAGCAGAGGCAAGAGGATTTCTGTGAGTTCAAGGCCAGCCTGGCCTACAGAGCGAGTTCCAGGACAGCCTACACAAATAAATCCTTTCTCAAAAAAACAAAAATAAAACAACAACAAAAAAAAGTGCCTGTAACTTCATGGATACACCCGGGAAACAAGTAAGTGGCTGAATAAATGGGTGGACGGGGCAGCCCTGCTCCTCTGTAGAGATGGCGTGTCCTCTGACACAACAAATGCAGTTATAAAATGTATGTGACACACATTTAGGTGCACGCACACATGTGCGCGTGCACACACACACACACAACCCACAACACTGATTTTAGCCTTTGCCAATTTCGCCTATAGGGACGGAAGCCTTCAGACCTAGAGCCAAGTTCCCTGAGGCGGCAGCACCAGATTCACTTTCTCAGGTGTAGAGACACTCACTTCCCCCTGTGGAAGAAAGCCCGGGCCACTTCCTGTTTTCACTTGCAGCTCAACTCTGTGAGGTCCCTGGTGTAGCGTGTCTGGTGGTGTGTTACGGAAGCTGCCATAAGGCTCACGGCTCAGGAAGCAGATCACCTTGGGGGGAGACCCTGAAGTCAGGGACAAGAGTGAGGGTGGACAGGGGTCTCCAGGGAGGACCGGTTCTTTGGGAAGGTCTGGATTCTGTGCCTTTCACGCCAGACAAAGGAAAAGGGCAGTGCTGTCTGCACAGTGCTCTTCTACCAGGCAAGAGACGCAGAGAAGGAAGATGTGCCTGTGAGAACACTGGGCTCAGTGGGGAGGGTGTCCTTGGGCCACCGTGAGGCAGAAAGCGGTTTAGCTCTTTGTGTCTGACGTACTGCTATCAGGGTCCCTTCAAAGCCTCACCTCATGGGCGTTGACATATCTCATTTGACCTCTTATTGAAATCTGTTAGGGACAGGGGAGTGAGAACAAAAGTAAAGACTTACTCCCCTCCCGCCTAACCATATATCTTATTCCCCAAACATGGCTCTGATGGTTACTGGATGGTCTAAAAATTATTCTTCTACAAAAGCTACAGGTGTGGGGAGGGCGGGGCAAGGCTTGCGTGGTCCACTGATACACAGCAGAGGTGCTGTACCAGGTGTTGAATGGATAAAGGAATGAGGGCTGTCACACGTATGGAAACGTAAATTCTGTAATATCTCTTAGACTATAGGAATTGGGCTGGTGAGATGGCTCAGCAATTAAAGGCACTCATTGGTAAGCTGAAGACCGCAGTTTGATGTCCAAGGTCACATGGTGGCAAGCGGGTACAGACTTAGGAAAGTTGTCCTCTGCGTGTGCTGTGACAGCCATGGACCCACACACATATGCACCCATAAAACAAGTAAATAAAAATGCAATCTAAAAACCCCACAGAAACAAAAAGGAGCTCAGTTTTTTCAGGCAGGACTAGAAAATGGCGTTTCCAATTCAAGGACTCAGAGCCTGTCTCAGACATCGGAGTCCTTGGGGCGGAGGCTTCAGACTCCGCCAGAACTCTCAGGAACAGCCCTGGAGATCCAGGGAATTGGAAAGTCACTTTTTGTTTGTTTATTTGCTTGCATGCTTGCTTACTTGCTTGTTTGCTTGGTCTCTGTATGTAGCCCTGGGTGTCCTGGAACTCTCCATGTAGTCCAGGCTGGCCTCGAACTCACAGAGATCTGCCTGTCTCTGCCTCCCAGGTCCTGGGATTAAAGACATGTATTTTTTTATAGCTCACGATCAACTTTCATTCTTTTTTTCTTTTCTTTTTTTTCTTTCTTTTTATTATTAAAAATTTCCACCTCCTCCCATTTCCCTCCTCCTCCCCCCATTTCTCCTCCCCCTCCCCCTCCAGTCCAAAGAACAGTCAGGGTTCCCTGCCCTGTGGGAAGTCCCAGGTCCTCCCCCCTCCCTCCAGGTCTAGGAAGGTGAGCTTCCAAACAGACTAGGCTCCTACAAAGCCAGTATATGCAGTAGAATCAAAACCCAGTGCCATTGTCCTTGGCTTCTCAGTCAGCCCTCATTGTCAGCCACATGCATCATTTTTAAGGGAAGCAAATGGGGACTTTTCTCTTTTCAAATTCAGACTAGAGACGGTGTTTCTTTCTGTGCAGCGGAGGAAGCTGCAGTATTGGAGGCCGACTCCTTGTCCTGGCTGCAATTCTCTGCAGTTCCACACACTGGTTAGCACAGCAAGGCTACATTTCTTTCATACAGTTAGAAGCCAGGCATCCAAAACGCGGGTGTAGGCACGGCTATCCTCAAAATCCAGTGTAGGCGAGGCCATGTTCCCTCTGCTAGGGACACAGGATCCCTCTATCCCTCTGCCTTCTCTCCGGTGGTTTGCCTGGGCTTGGGACTGTGGCTCTCTGGTCTCAGCCTCCATTGTCACGTGTCTGTCTTCATGTGGTCATATTCTTGTCACTAATGTCATGTTGAATTAAGGATCCCTCTATTCTGATATGACCTCATCTTAATTACTTTGGCAAAGATTGCTTCTAAATAAGGTTACGGTCTAAGGCGATGGGTTTGAGACTTCAACCTATCTCTTTGGGGGTTGGGAAGAGGTGTCACAGTGCAATGACTATATTAAGATTAAAATAGAATTCAGAGCCAGGTGTGGTGGTGCACACCTTTAATCCCAGCACTCAGGAGGCAGAGGCAGGTAGATCTCTGAGTTTGAGGCCAGCCTGGTCTACAGATGGAGTTCCAGGACAGTTAGGCCTACATAGAGAGACACTGTCTTGGGGGAGAGGGAGAGAGAGAGAGAGAGAGAGAGAGAGAGAGAGAGAGAGAGAGAGAGAGAGAGAAAGCAACAACAAAGGATTCAGAACTGGGCATTGTGACCCTTGCCTTTAACCCCAGCGCTAAGGAGGCAGAAGAGGCACATCTCTGTGAGTTTGAGGCCAACTTGGTTTGCATAGAAAATTCTAAGGCAACTAAAGCTATCAAGAGAACCTATCTCAAATAAAATGAAATAAAATTTAAAAAGGATTCTGTTTACCAGCTGACTCACAGAATGAGATTGCTATGAGTTGGGTTGCTACCTCTTGCCTACGTCTACTGTTCGGTCTCCTCCGGACCTACCTTCACCTCAGCACAGGTCTTACAGAGACACTTCCTGTCTGCTTTTCTTTTTTCTTTAGTTTTGTTTTTCAAGACAGGGTTTCTCTGTAGCTTTGGCACCTGTCCGGGCACTAACTCTTGTAGACCAGGCTGGCCTCGAACTCACAGAAATCTGCCTGCCTCTGCCTGCCGAGTGCTGTCTGTCTTTCTTACCAGGTTGCAAGTACGGCCTCGTCCTCTCTTTTTTCATTGTCTGGGCCTACCAGAGCAGACACAAGCTTCCTGAGTAAACCGAGTGTCACAAACCACTTTGGAAACAGCATTTGTCCTCCTCCCGTAAGCCACTGTTGGTGCCTGGTATAGTGCCACACCCCGAGACACTGAGAAAGCTGAGGCCAGCCCGGTCTACATAACAAGTTCTACGTCAGCCTGAGCTTTGTAGTGAGATTCTGTCTTTAAAAAATGGGTGTGTGAGGGGAGGGGAATACTGGTCATGGTACTGCACACCTTTAATCCCAGAACTTGGAAACCAGAAGCAGGTGCATTTCTGTGAGTCTGAGGCCAGCCTGGTCTACATAGCGAACTCCAAGACAGCCAGGGCTATATATAAGAGACCTTATCACCACACACACACACACACACACACACACACACACACACAAAAGGGTGGGGGTGACAAAAGGAAGAGACTATGAAACTGGGAATGAAACAACGGAGGGATGGGAGAGGGAGGAGGGTAAGACCAGGCTTTCATTTTGGCGCTCTTAAGAGTTCTCCCTGCTCACACTTGGATGTAGAGAATTCATAAAAATTGCCACCACCACCCCCAAAAAAGTTTGAAGCCCTTTTACTCAGAAAATCTCTGAACTCCCACCTTCCTGCCCAGCCCTTTTGCTTAATTCTGGTTGCCTCAGTTTCCTGGGTTGCCACCTACCAAGATTTCCCCAGTAAAAAGTGACACCTTCCTGGGTGTTATTTAAACCTCTTGATCATCCCTTCCTCCTCCCTTGGAACTTGGTCACCTAACCATGGCTCACCTCACCCAGGAAAATGTTCAGCGCATTTGAACTCCCTTCATTCATGTATTTATTTTAGTCTTTCCTGCTTTATTTATTTAGTTATTTGATTTTTTTTGAGGTATAGTTCACATCAGGTAAAACTAACCCTTTTAAAACAGTGGACATTTTTCTTATATGATGGCTTTAGAGCACCAGCAGGCTTGGGGCTGGAGAAGTGGCTCGGTGGCTAAGAGCACTGGCTGCTCTTTCAGAGGACCTGGCTTGGATTCTCAGCACCCATGTGGTGGCTTCCACTCTTCTGTAACTCCAGTCCCAGGAGTTATAGACACCTGCCTTCTTCTGAGCTCTGGGGACACTGCAGGCACGTGGAGGTGAGTGTCGGCACTGGCAGAAGTTAGTGGTCTCGAAGCTGGATTCACAGGCAGAGTAAGCTGCTTGACGGGTACTGGGAATCGAACTCTTTAATTATGAAATCTTTTTTTAATGGAAATATTGACTGCTCTTTTTGAAGATTTATTTGTTTGTTTGTTTGTTTATTATGTATACAGCATTCCTTCCAGGTATGCTTGCATGCCAGAAGAGGGCACCAGATCTCATTATAGATGACTGTGAGCCACCATGTGGTTGCTGGGAATTGAACTCAGGTCCTCTGGGAGAACAGTCAGTGCTCTTAACCTCTGAGTCATCTCTCCAGCTCCCTAATTCTGAAAAGTTTAAATTTACATTCATTCATTTATTTTGTGGAGAAGGGGAACAAAAGTGCCACAGTGTATGTGTGTGTGTGTGTGTGTGTGTACGTGCATGCATGTGTGAGTGAGTATGTGTGTGCATATGTGCACACGTGCATGTGTGTAGGTCAGAGGACAGCTTGCATTACTTCTCTTCTATGATGTGGGTCCTAGGTATGGAGCTTAGGTCGTCAGCCTTGGTAACAAGCTGAACCATCCCATCCTACCTTTTATTTTTAATTTTGTTGTGCTGGGCATTAAGCCTAGGGGCTTGCATTGCTAAGTAAGTGTTGTACCAGGGAGTCACTTTCCCCAGACCCAAGAGCTGTTCAAACTAAGTTTTGTGAAAGGCATTCATACTGTCAACAACCTTTGACATCTGTCCTGTCAAAATCAAACACCCATGCAATAAAATGCACTTCCCCGGCTCCAGCCAGGCTGTGCGAGACCAAAGATGGGAGGGACCGCAGGCATTGACTTTGGAGGTGGTGTGAAGCTTACCGGTTTCCTCTGACCTCACTCCTGAGGAAGAAGGAACACAAATGCAGAACCCTCTGTGGGAGGCCCGGCTGCTTGGCAGCTGCACCTCCCCACAGCCTGCCCGCTCTTCTGTGTCTCTGGCTCGACTTCTGTGGTTTTGGTTATTCAGTTCTGTTTCGTCTGACGTGGTGTTTGAGTTTGGAATTCTTCCTTGTGTCCTTGAGCAAATGATACCACATCGTTCTCTCTCCTGCATCCATCCACCTTTGTGAGTCAACGGCAACATTAGTGTTGGTTTCTGAGGGCACTAGTTTTGCACGGGGCTACTCTTCAGAGTCCCAAATCTGCATTTATTTGAACCCTTCCCAAAACAGTCAACAAGTTCAGCAGTCAAAGTTTCTTTTTTTGTATGATTAAGCTTTCTGGGATTTAAATTAAGCGCACCTGAAAGAGTGGGGCCAAAGAAAGGTAATTTAAATTTGATATATCTTTGCAAATAAAGTCATTAGTAATTTTTAAAAATGAATCTTTAATGTGTCCCCCAGGATAGCCTCAAAGCTGTTGATCTCCCAACATCATTCTTGAACCTGCTGGGATCATGGGCCAGCACTGTGTGCTTCTTGAACCAAACCACCTAACAACGTTGTTAACAAGGGCAAAATTTATAGGTTTCTTCAATGAGATCATCTATGTCCCTGGGAGAAATGAGCTAAAATCTAGCTTTCCCAAGTCTTCCTCACTTTCTGGTCAGTCATGACGAGTGCAACTCAAGGGCAGCTCAGTCATTCTTCCCCAAGTTTTTCTTTCTTCCTCCCTCCCTCCCTCCCTCCCTCCCTCCCTCCCTCCCTCCCTCCCTCCCTCCCTCCTTCCTTCCTTCCTTCCTTCCTTCCTTCCTTCCTGCCTCTTTTTCTTGGAGATGAGGTTGAACTATCTAGCCCAGACTGAGCTTGAGTTCACTCCACCTGGGTCATATCTGCCTCCCTCAGCTTCCTAGCGCTAGGACTACAGCTGTGTACTCCCATGCCTGGCCACATTAGTATTTTCTTAAGGGAATAACACTATTTTTTTTTCCATTGTATGCTTTTTCCAAAAGAAAAAAAAATTGCAGTGAGCATATTATACTTCAGCGACAAGAAAGTAAGCTAATTCCTCATGTCTTTACTGTGAGTTCAAATGCATGGCCAGCATTTTATAACAGCCAAAAGCACACGCTTGAGTCTACAGAACAGCTCAGAAAATAAACAGCCCCTAAATGGTGAAGCAGGCGTGGCTCAGCCCTAAAATTTCAGGTCAAGGGGCGCTTTGCCAGAGTGAACCATTCATGTTGCTTCTGCCCCCTTCTGGAAAACTGAAGAAACTGCAGGCTCTAGCCACTCCTTTCTTCAAAGATAGGGACCCTGGAGAGATAGTATTTGAGAACTCAGAGATGACGTTTGGAAAGACTGGCCTCATTACTCGAAACTGTTCATGCTGCAGAGCAAACTAACCCGTTCGCTACCCACTTACTTTCTTTCTTCTTTTTTTAAAAAAAATTCTTTATTTATAATGTTTATTTTTTATTTATTTTTATTTTATATGCATTGGTGTTTTGCCTGCATGTAAGTCTGTTTGAGGGTGTTGGATCCTGGAGTTAGACAGTTGTGAGTTGTCATGTGGGTGCTGGAAATTGACTCTGGGTTCCCCAAAAAAGCAGTCAGTGCTCTTAACCACTGAGCCATCTCTTCAGCCCCTCCCTACCCACTTTCTAAACACACATTTTCATATGTATAAAATACGTAGAAAACACTGACTCTTTGAATACTCTCTCCTCACATTTCTACATTGTAGTGATTGACAAGTACTGCTTTTTTTTTTCCCTAATAACCTATTGACCCCGTTGAAAACCTCACAAGACCCCATGAATGGCCTCTTTATCCTTGGGGGTCTTTTGTCAGTCTGTGCCTGTCTATTTTTTTGTCCTTTACATTTCAAAACAACCTTCTAATTTCCAGGGAACAAAACCTTGGGTTTCATCGTCCCTCACACCACTGGACTTTGCTCATGCCCTCCGCCATTACCTGCCATGTCTCCTGCCACTATTCCCCTCCCGTCCCCTGCCCTCATATCTTATCCACACATTCCTTTTTAGTATTTTAGATCTATTTTATGAGTATAAATGTGTGTGCCTGGTACCTGCGAACATTGAAACAAAGTGTCAGAACTGTGTGACAGACAGTTGTGAGCTGCCATGTGGGTGCTGGGAGTTGAACCTAGGTCCTCTGAAAGACCAGCCAGAGCTCTTAACCACTGAGCTCCCTTACACGTTCTTAAAACTGCAAAACACAAGCCAATCATATTAACAAATTTCTATTTTTTTTTAAGTGTGGATGGGGTGTGTGTAAATCTGGAGGTCAGAGGCAACCTGGCACAGCTGGCTTTATGGGAGGTCTGGAGATAGAACTCCAGCCGTTAAGAACTGAGACATCCCAGCCGGTATTCACTTTGTGTGTGGGAACGCCATGGCATATCATGGAGGCGGAAGACAGTTGTGGGAGTTGGTTCTCTCCTTCTTAGGTGGCCAGGCCTGGCAGCAAGCACTTACCCATGGAGCCATCCCACCGGTTCCTTTGTGCTTTCAAAAAGTGTCTGACACAGCACGGCAGAAATGGGCCATAATGAACCATTCCCTCCTTGATGAACCTGTACACTGTTTCTGGGTTCCAGTTATTCTAGAAGGCTGTGTTGATGCCCCCGTAGACATACCTTATTATGAAGGCAGTTATATTTATTTTATCATTTTTGCACTTTATACATTAAAAGACTTTTCCTCATTCCTTGAAAGGAGGAAGCTGGAGGATCAGGAGTTCAAGGTCATCCTCAACCACATTCAGGCCAGCCTGGGCTACAGGAGACAGGCCACAGCATGTCTTTTTTTGTTTTGTTTTTCAAGATAGGGCTTCTGTGTGTAACAGCCCTAACTGTCCTGGAACTAGGTCTATAGATCAGTCTGGCGTCGAACTCACAGAGATCTTCCTGCCTCTGCCTCCATAGTGCTGGGATTAACAGCATGCACGCCGTCACCTGGCATTGTTGTTGATTTTGAGACAGGGTTTCTCTGTGTAGCCCTGGTTGTCCTGGAATTCCCTTTGTAGACTAGGTTGGCCTTGAACTCACAGAGATCCACCTGCCTCTGCTTCCCAAGTACTGGAATTAAAGGCATGAGCCATAACGCCCAGTCAAAACATTTATTTTATTATGTTTATTTTTGTGTATGTGTACCTTATGGATGGGTATGTGTACATGATGTAGACACTGGTGGAGGCCAGAAGTTTTGGATCCCCCTGGAGCTGAGTTTTAGGTGGCTGTGGCCACTTTCTGTGGGTGCTGAGAACGGAGCGGGGATCCGCAGGAGCAGTATACACTCTTAATTGCAGAGCCGTCTCTCCAGGCTCTTTTGCTATCTGGACTCTGTCGGTTTTTAACAAGTTCTGCTGCGGAAAAAAAGAATCCTAACTTCTGGGCTGAGGATGACATCCCTGGTCCTTATCCCAAACACCACAAACACACACACACACACACACGCGCGCGCGCGCACGCACGCACATGCACACATTGTGTGAGAGGAGGGCAGAGTGATACAGGGAAGGAATAAGATGCAACAAAGAGTGTGTTCTGGCACTGGTTGTCACTGAGGACAAATAGCTAGATCTCCTTGGAGACGTTTGGAAGAACTGTGTAGAAACCACCTAGAACTTTCCGGTCAACACATAGGAGAGCAGTTCATTTATCCAGCAGTCTCATTCTCTACTGGTACCCTCCCACTATTCTGCCTTCCAACCTCCCCTATCTTCTTAAAAAAGATTCTCCAAAAGCACCAGTAAGCCCTACCCCAGTCATCAGCCTAGCCACAGGGTTGGTCGTAGATAACTCACTTTGGTTTATGGCTACAGAGGCCCCAGGCTGTGACTGGGCAGGCCTATTGCTGTTAGGTCGCTGATGGGAGTGCTGATGGCCATGGTGGGGAACACAAGATAAAGCTAACTGCATACTCATGTCTGGGAAGCCAAAAAGTAACTCCCACAATTCCCTTCAAGGCCCTACCCCAGTGATCTAGAGATCTTCCTGCCTCTTAGTGCCAACAGCCTGGAGACCAAGCCTTTAATATGTGGGCCTTGGGAGAATCTTCAGCAGTCAGTCTACAGCATCTGGACTCCGGAAGTGTCCATGCTCAGTTTCAAAAAAAAAAAAAAAAGTAAAAGCATGTCTAATGACATTCCAACACTTACTGAATGGCAAGGATGGTACAAAATGGAGCACAGCCGTTCCTCGTTTTAGTTTTGAAACCAAGTACTATCACTGAGTCGATTTTACCAAAAAAAAAGCAGCAGCTGGGGTGGGGGGGTGGTGACAGAATGTGTCATGTGACTGACACAGGTGGGGCTCGCGAGGCAGTGCCTGTCCTATAAGGGTTTTTTTCCCCCAACTGTTTCATTTCTGTGATAAAATACTTGCCAAGAAGAAATGTAAAGGAGGAAGGGTTTATTCGGATGTAATAGTTGGAGGGACCCAAGTCCACCATGACAGGGAAGGCAATGGGGGTGGTAAGAGGCGATAGAAGTGGGGCCTTGCCGTCAAACCTCAAGACTCATCCCCAGACAGTCACTTCCTCCAGCCAGGCCCTACCTCCCCAAGGTTCCACAGTGTCCCAGTCTGTCATCACCAGATGGGGACTAACCAAACAAACACGAGCCTGTGGAGGACGCGGTATTCAAGCCACACCGCAGCACTCCAGCAGCTCCACTGGCTGCTACCTGACCCTTGAAGAGAGGCCCTCACTCCTTAGGCCGAGTTTGTGACCTTTCAAAGAGAACACAGCCCTTGGCTGACTTATTGTTTACGTGCTTTTGTTTTGTTTTCTTGGTTCGTTTCACCACCATAAGACGTTTTTTATTGTCCCCAGCCAGGGTCAGCTTTGGAATCTCTTCCCGAAACAGCCTCCAAATACTTAAAATCCTACAATTAGCAATTAATCCACTTGATCTCTTCTCATAGTTAAGTGGAACAGGATACATATTAATCTTCTTGACCATTTATCCCTTAGCATGGGTGAACTCATGGCTTTCTCCTGAGAGCTAGTTTTGAAAGAGGAGACACAGAAGAAGCATGCATGCACTAAGCCTGGATTAGAGTGAAGTCACACTAGGTCATCGGCCTAGAAAAGAGCACATGTGTCCTGGGACTTATTTGTAAGAATGTTCTTGGCAGCATGATCATCATGAACTTGAACTAGAAACAATCCTACTATCAAGGATGGAGTGGAAAAATACACTGTAGGGCTCTCGTCCGTGGAATACGATACAACAGTGAAAATAAATGCGTCCCAGTTAGAGCCAGCAAGTTGTTCCAATCTCACAGACGCAAAGCTAGCAGGGAAAACTGTGTAGATACTAAGTAATGTATACGTTGGAAATTTTTTTGGTTTTGTTGTTTTTGGTTTAGTTTGGTTTTCGTTTTGGTTTGGTTTTGAGGGTTTTTGTTGTTTTTAGTTTTTTGGTTCTCTCCCCTGTAGCTTTGGAGCCTGTCCTGGAACTAACTCTTGTAGAGCAGGCTGGCCTCAAACTCACAGAGATCTGCCTCTGCCTCCTGAGTGCTGGGATTAAAGACATGCAACACCACCACCTAACTGCTTTTTTCTCTTTTTCTTTTTCTTTTTCTTTTTTTTTTGTTTTTGTTTTTGTTTTGTTTTTTGAGACAGGGTTTTTCTGTAGTTTTTGGAGCCTGTCCTGGGTACTCACTCTGTTAAAGCAAGTACTGGAGTGAGGGGCCTTTTTTTCTGCTGTCTGAAGATCTGACCACTGAAGCTGGTGAGACATAAAGAGTGTAGAATAAACAGACTGACAGGGGAAATGCACACACATTTATTTACTGTGTGCATGGACAGATCAGGGGGATGAAACTGAGCACCCAGTATCCCAGTGGGATTCAGCTTCCTATTCTCCTCACATGGGAGAGGGGAGTGGGCAGGGCAGGTGGTTTCCGAGAAAGAACGAATTATACCCAGGTGTCTAGACAACAGCCCAAGAACAGGTGCCTCTGGGTCCCTGTCAATTGCAAGCTCCTTTCCCAAGAGTGAATCTTGCCATTTGGTGAAATTACAGAGAGGGCTCAGGACAATTGCGTTCTTTCTAAAAGGCTCCCCTAAGTCAGAGAAAGAGAGGTGAGAGATAGGGGTCAGGAGAACGTGAGAGGCGTTGAGTTCTGAGACCATTTTAAAGTTTTTATATTTTCTCATCAGATTTGAATATCTTTTGAAATATGACATCAAAAATTATTTTTTTTTCTTTATTTTTTATTTTTTGGGGTTTTCAGAACAGGATTTTTTTGTGTAGCTCTGGCTGTCCTGAAATTTGTCCTGTAGACCAGGCTGGCCTTGACTTGAGAGCTATCTGCCTGCCTCTGCCTCCCAAGTGCTGGGACTAAAGTCAGGCACCACCACTACCATTTCGATGTGCACCAGTGACATCAAAATTTCCACTACGTGTGTTAAAAAAAATGCTTCTGCCTCTTTGACACTGCTATGGGATTGTTACTAACAGGCCCCCAGACCTCAGACCAACTGATTCCACGATGGACGTATCATTCAGGCCGTAAAACTCAGCGTGTAGACAACACCACCTGCCAAAACGAAAGCAAAGACTTAATCCACCAAAGTCCATAGTTCTGGGAAAGGCTCTAAGGGTTCTAGCCTCGCTTTTTGGCTTCTGTAGTCTCACTTCTGACTAACTGTTCCTGCTAATTGAGGTGTGTCAACCCAGGATATGATTTAGTGCTTAAAAGCTCACCCTGAGAAAGGCTTGGGGCTACACTGGGATCCCGAACACACTAGTGCATGCATGTGGGGATATGAGACAACTTTGGGGTCAACTCCCTCCTTTCATCGTGTGGGTTCTAGGGGTGGAGTTCAGGCCTGGTGGCAGGTGTCTCTCCTAAGTGGCTTCTCCAGTCCTGACCTTGCTTTTTGAGAGAGCATCTCTCATTGGCAAGGAGCCCACCAAGTCAACTAAGCTGATTGGCCAGCAAACCCTACCTCCCCAGCGGGATCACACAGGTGTCCATGATGTCCGACTTTTTAATTTGAGTTCTAGGAATTAAATTTAAGTCCTCGGGTATGGAGCAGGCACCTTGTAAGAGAGCCATCTTCAAAGTCTAGCCCCTTACTTTGAACCCAGGCTCACTTAAGTTCTCAGGACACTAGCAGAATGAAGCCATGTCCTTTTTCAGAATCTAAGATGAATGGCCCCTAGCCCAGCTCCCAAGAGAGTGCTTGTCACTCTGAAAATGTATGATCTGGGCTTCCAGCATCCAGGTTTCTCCCCGAAGTCTGGTCTTCTACACTCTCCCAAGTGGACAGTCCAGCTCTGCTCACAGAGTCCAACAGTTCCCATATTCCTCTAGCAAAACAGAGGCTATGAACCACACCATGAGTCTTGCGTAGCAACTGTTCCAGAGCTTCCTCTCAGCGCCACTTCCCTGTGTTGGTTCCTTTGTTGTGGTTGTGCCCAAATACATGACAAAAAGCAACTTAAAGGACAGAGGGTCTATCTTGACTTATCGTCTGAGAGAATACAGGCCACCACGAGGAAAGATTAGTCACACTGCATCCAGGGTCAGAAAGCAGGCAAAGATTAACCTACTTTTTAAAATATTGTTTTGCTGGTTTTTTTTTTAGACAGGGGTTCACTATGTCACCCTGGCTAGCCTGGGACTTCCTATGTACAGCAGACTGCCTACAAACTCACAGAGATCCACCGCCTTTGGTCTCCCGAGTGCTGGGATTAAGGGTGTGTGTCACCACACCTGGCTATTTCTTTAATCTTAAAACATTTTCGTGTGTGCGTGTGTGTGTGTGCGTATTGAATCCAGAACCTGGCACATATTAGGTAAGTGCTCTACCACTGAGCTACATCTCCTGCCCTGAGTTTTGTTTTGTTTTTTAATTTCAAAATACTCAATATGCCAAAGTACCAGACTTAGGGTATCCTTTTCTGAGCCCCAAACGTGCATGGCTGGCTGAGAACTACAGCATTTGCGGAGAAAGACGGCGCTCTGGCACTCTGTCAGCCACACAGACTTTTACTTCACGCGTTGATGCCAGAAAGAACAAGATGGCAAAGGGGCTAGAGGTCAGCCAACTTGAGAAGCTCTGTTTTTACTAGGCTAGATCTTAAGTCTGGACATCAACAATGGGCGCTAGGACAAAAGCTTTTGAAATAAATTAGTCAGTCTTCCCATTCCCAATCTAATCCCTTCCCCAACTTCTGGAGGAAACTCTTGGTCTGTGAGATGCCACCAGGAGTGAGCCAGAGTAGGGGGCAGGGTGGGGACAGTAGTGTACCGAGAGCCTGCAGGGTTTGGAGACTGAAGCTCTAAAGACAGATGTAAGCAAATGCCTTGTGGGTGAAACTACGGGGCTAGAGAACTTTCCGTAGCTTCTTTCCCAGTTGACTCAGTTACTGAAGAAGAGCCTGGCTGCTCGCGAGACTGCTGGAGACAGGGCTGTGCTGCTTTTTGACCACGATACAAAAGCGCAGGTCTTACGGAAGGAAATGGGGGCTCAGAAGTATTTGGGTCACATTCACAGGCCTTTCTTTATCTTCATCAGCAGCATCTGATACGTAAACATTTGTTCTACGAGGATGACTGTACGGGACGTACTATTACTGAAGGGGTGGGGGTGTAGTTCAATGGTGAAGCACTTGCAAGGACCTGGGACCCATCCCCACCACCAGAAAAGCAGAAATTGAAAGCTTCGAATCCGGGAGACCTCTCAGGGACTTCCTAGCAAACACTGCCAGACGCCTGCTCTGGCTCTAGGGCTGCCTGCTCTGGCTCTAGGGCTTGCAGCGGCTGTAGGAGTATTCCTACGCTGTCCCCTCCCCCAGATGATGTGACCTAAGGATGTGAGTGCAAGGTCTTTGTGTAGGAAGGACCCTAGGAAGCCTCAGAGGGAGCCTGAGGAAGGCAGGTACAGAAGCTGGTCACACCCAGAGAGGGGCGGGGTGGGGGGCACGGAGCAGCAACAAACAAACGTGAGGCCTGCAGGGCAGTCCAGCTGCTGCTTCAGGCTGCCTCTCAACATCACTCAGGACCTTCCTGTAGGCAAGCCTCAGTCTTGGCACACTTGTGCATGTGTGTCCGTGTGTGTGTCCGTGTGTGTGTCTGTGTGTGTGTCTGTGTGTGTGGCAGGTGGTGGATGTGTTCAGAGAGATATAGTGCCAATGAAGCCAGATGAAGACAATTGTTCTCTGAACCTCGGAGAGCCGTCGGGCCTGTTTTCCGTACCAGGGGCTGCTGCCTCTAAGGCCCACTCTGCCAGGCCGGCAGAGTACCTAACCAGTCTTTCTTGGTGCCTCCTACCTGGGAATCTTGGAATCAGGCAAAGATTCCACGATCTTCCCAAGCTGGAGTGTCCTTCTGTCACAGATGCCATTACTGCGATCACGCTGTGACTGCTCAGAAGCTCAGTTCTGGGGGGATCTTTGTTCCAGGCCTGGAAACCAAGACTGGACGCCATTCTAACTTAACCCCCCGAGCCCCTTCCCTTTCTGTTCCTTGATCTATATCCTCCCAGGACTTGGTTAATAAGAACCAAAAAGACATTTTGCCTTTCACAACCCTTCTCTAGGGCAATAAAACATAAACCTTCTGCTTGATGGGAAATATAAAATGTTGGCTAGAGGGCCATAAATTAATCATTCAAGTTCTATCCAGGCACCCTGCCTGCAGTGGCTCCTTCCTTTGTCTCATGGGGACCCTAAGTGGTAACAGCAGCTGGGGCTGAAGGACAGTCTCCACCTCAGCTGCCACTGCTCTCTGAGTCAATGGGCTGGGGAGGGTCTGACAACATCAGTGTGAGGCCTCCGTTGCTAGGAGACCCCTTGAGAAAACGATGCTTCTGATTGCACAAAGCAATATTGCAGGTGTCCTGAGCCTGGAACACTTTCCTTCCTCCCTCTGGGACCACATCATCAGAACTGCCAATAAGTTTGCTTAACAGCACACACACATACCGCCTCTAACAATAACAATACAGCCCCTCAGCCACAAGCTCTGGCAAGAAAGATCTGAGCAGCAAAGCCTACTTGCAGATTACAAGTAACAGAGGTGATGGGATAAGGGAAACATAGCCTCTGGATATGGTCCCTTGGAAGGCCACTGTCACCTGCCCCTCACCTTCCATCCCTAGAGTAGCCTGTAAGATGACTGGCTTCCTTTCCACCCTGCGCCCCTCCCCCAGAAGGTTTGCATGTGCTCTCTCTTTCCCTTGTCTCTGAAGACACAGAGATACGAGGAAGAACCCAAACAAGTAAACCTATTGCTGCCCAGTTTGCTATCAAAGATTACCTCCCTGGGGGGCTGGAGAGATGGCTCAGTGGTTAAGAGCACTGACTGCTCTTCCAGAGAACCCGGGTTCAATTCCCGATACCCACATGGCCGCACACAACTGTCTGTAACTCCAGTTCCAAGGGATCCAACACCCTCATACAGGCAAAACCAATGAACATGAAATAAAAATAAATCATTTAAAAGAAGATCACCTCCCTGTGTCCTCTAATTATAATCCTGCACAACTGTCCATAAAAAGTCATCTCTCAGATGGGTGTGGTGGATGGCATACACCTTTAATCCCAGCACAGAGGCAGAGGCAAGCAGATCTCTGGATTTGAGGCCAGCATAGTCTGTAGATCAAGTTCCAGAACATCCAGGGCTACACAGAGAGATCCTATCTTGAAAAAACAATAGATAGATAGATAGATAGATAGATAGATAGATAGATAGATAGATAGACAGACAGACAGACAGAGAGGTAGATAAATAATAGCTAATGTGGGATGTCCTTCTGTACATGTGTTGCTTTTATTGGTTGATGAATAAACTTGTTTTGGCCATTGGCTTAGCAGAATAAAGCCAGGCAGGAAATCCAAACAGATGTATAGAGAGAGTAGCAGAGTCAAGCAGATGCCATGTAGCTGTCAAAGGAGAAAGATGCCAAAACATTACCGGTAAGTCACAGCCTCATGGTGATACACAGATTAATAGATATGGGTTAATTTAAGATGTAAGAGCTAGTCAGGAATATGCCTGAGCCATTGGCCAAATTAATGAACACTGCAATTAATATAGTTTCTGTGTGATTATTTGGATCTGGGAAGCCAGAAACGAAAGCAGAGTCTCTGCTTACAAAGAACCTTTCTTGAGTTGGTTGCTCACTGCTTCCAAACCTAATGACCTGAGTTTAATCCCTGGAACCACGTGATAGGAGAGAACTGATTCATACAAGTTCTCTGATTTCCACACATGCGCTATATGTGGCATGTGTGTCTACACACCCAGAAATAAAATAAGGAAATATAATTTTATATTACTTAGACACATAGAACTTAGAAAAGTCAAACAGATACTGATCTGGGAGCTTCCTCCTTCCTGACTCACTTCATAGTCCTGGAAGGTGCTGCGCAGGCTGGTGGGGGAGAAAAGCCTTCAACAGTCCGACCCAGCTATGAATCCTGCAAGCTACAATTACAGTCATATGCAAGATATGCACATTGGTGCAATAGCAACGTGAAGACGATAGAGATAACCAACTGCTTTTTTTTCCTTTGGTTTTTCGAAGACAGGGTTTCTCTGTGTAGCCCTGGCTGTCCTGGAACTCACTCTGTAGACCAGGTTGGCCTCAGACTCACAGAGATCCGCCTGCCTTTGCCTCCTGAGTGCTGGGATTAAAGGCGTGCACCACCACCCAGCACCAACAGCTTTCTGATTGGTCTTAAGGCCTGACAGAGGGAAGTTGTGTCTGGTACCGTAAATCTACCTAACAGCCTAAGGCTGGAAAGCTCATAGGTTCTAAGGGAGAGCCTACTACTACTGTTTGGACAAATAGACATAGTATCAAACTGCAGTCTAAATAGGTATCTCCAGACTCATAGATTAGCGGAGCTGTCAGTCGCCGTCAGAGAAGCATCTCTGTGTAATGGACAGTGGTTAACACAGAGACACCTGGTCAAAGTGCAGAGAACAAGCGTTTGTGGAGTTCTCAACCATAAACGAAATATTTATATCACATCCCTCCCCACAAAGCTCAGAAATCAGTGCAGAGGGGGAAGAACTTAAAGGTTGAGGGAGGGCTGGGGCAAAAGAGTGTCCTCTGGACTAGACAGGATTATTAGACTCATTGAATTTACAGCAGCTGTGTCTGCCTCACCGCGACCGAGCCAGTAAACTTTCCAGCGTAAGTGACAGAGGGGCCCCAGCTGAAGAGGTATTGAGAGCTGATGGTTGCTAGGGGCGGGGAGTCAATTATTCTCTAAGAGTGTGATCCCAGCTGGGCGATGGTGGAACACACCTTTAATCACTTACCTGCAAGACATCCTCGTTGGCAGCAGTTGTGTCCATGGGGTTGTCCACAGAGGACAATACTATGGGCACGGGATGATTGAAGCTATACACTTTCACAAAGGACTTGATCTTCGATAGCCTGGCTATTCTCTTCTTGCCCGGGGCAGCTGTCACTGTTCAGAAAGAGCGGTCCATTTCAGCCACCAGGCCGTGACAGTAAGGGTAGTCTGAGATGCCATCACCAATGTTCTTCCTGATGATGGCACTGAATCCAGTCCGGGTGGCACCTACCAGGACCAGCAACACTTTCCCAGGTTTCATGGACTTGTCCATTTGGACAGCAAGCAGCTGGCCCCCAGCAGAAAAGCAGAATAAAAACTCTTAGAAACCTACTCAGAGGGAACGCTATGGCTCTGCGGTCCTGCCTGCCTCCTAGCGGGCGGAGCCCTGAGAAGCGGCTCTTCGAGTGGAAGGCGGGGAAAATGGCGGAATCCTCGGAGGGGGACACAGGGAAGCCCGTAGCCAGTGGTGCCCCTAAGACAGAAGGAAGAAGAGTACCAGGAAGAAGAGTGGTCGAGTCCAGATACCTGCAATCTGGGAAGAAAACTAAGAAGGCTTCTGTGTCCGCTGGAGGGACGTCACCTGAGAGAAGAAAGACCAGCACATTGCAGAAGATCAAAGACACAAGCATGTTCAGGACGGCTCCCCAACCAGCCATGACAAAATCAAAGAAAGCTGAGTCCACGTCCTTTGCCACTCGGAAAAAGGCACCGCTTCCAAAGAAGAAACAGGATCTGCAGGAGACCATGGACATGATGGAGTCGTAGACACTGCTGCTGACCCTGCTGTCTGTGAAGATGGAAAAGAACCTGACTCGGCTGGAGGAGAAGGCTGAGAAGGAATTAGCGGCCATGGACCGTGAGAAGGAGCGTCTTCAGCAGCGGGTGCTCGAGCTGCGGGGCAAGCTGCTGCTTCAGCAGAAACATCAGGAGCTGGCTACCATTCTGGATGCCCAGATAGAGGCACTGAACCCCTTTCCAGGCTGTAGCAGAGCGCTTCAAGGAGCAATACAAGACACTGGCCACAGCCTTGGACGAAACTCAACATGAGCTGCCCGTGCGGGGCATCCACATGCAGGGATGTGGGCAGGAGCTCCTAGATGAACTGGGGCCGGCCCTGAAGACCACCCTGCAGCTCCTGGGCGAGCTGGGCGTATGTTCCCCGGACGCCAGCGCGCAGGTGCTGGATGCCAAGGCTCAGGTGTTATGCCTGCTGGAGGAACTCAGGGACTTGATTACCAAGAAGGACCTGGAGCTCAACAGGATCTTCAGTCAGGTGATGGAACTTTCCTCCCAGGCCAGCAAAGAGGTAGCCTTGATAAACCAGGAAGTCTGGGAAGAGGCCCTGGGCACCCCAACCTGTAGCCAGTGGTACTTCGGTCCAGATGCCCTCAGGGGCCCACAGCCCCCTCCAGGACAGGACTAACCCCAGTGTAGGCCTCACCCCACTTTTTAGTTGTTTCCGTCCTCTCTGGGCGTTTACCTCATAGATTGAAGGATGTTCCAGTCATGCAGTTTTCTGAATTCTTGTGCACTTTTTCTTTTTCTACACTTTCTACTATCAGCAGCACTTGTGGGTTTGGGTAATGATAATAAATTTTGATTGATGTGTGCTCAAAAAAAAAAACCCTACTCAGCAAGGAGCCTCCAGCACACACAAAAAGCAAAGCAAAACAATAAAATGCTCACATCTGTATTCACACACTGGTCCTCTTTGGTTATGTATCTGTCATTTGGCTTTCTTTCCACAGTATTCAGCAGATGGCTTCTTGGCAATCCTGTTTCTGAACATAGAGGCTTCAGCGAAAGTTCTTCCTGGGAGTAACTGTGGCATGCCACGTCCGCCAGCAGAAGAGACGACCACAACAGGATTCTTCTTAGAACATACTTTACGTGGAGCGCACAACTTGAGGATGATGGCGAAGGACCCTGGTGCGCACGGCTTATAAGCCGTGCAGAACAAAGCCTGATACGTGTCCGTGTCTGAATGGCTCTGGCCGCTCCTGATCTTACGAGTCAGCTCACGATTGGCGGCTGGATCGCGCCATTCCGGAAGGCGCGCCAAGCGCCTCAGGGCGGGGCCGAAGCTGCTTGAGAGGCAGAAATGACGGCAGGGTTGTGGCCGCTTGGCGCTCTACATCTCCCCCCATATATATATATATATATATAAATAGACACCCGGGACGTATCCGATCAGGTCGGAACCTCATGGTGATCCAACCGATCAAGGACAGTGGTTCCAGAGGGAAAGGATGCCAACGCCTTCCCGAGTGCAAGGGCAACAAGGCCGATCGGGGTGCAAAGGTCATTGGCTATCTGCAAGAACCCCACCCTACCAGGTGCAATGACAACAAGGTCGCTGGGTACAAGGGCTGAGGCCTTACAAATCCCTCTTAAGGCTGGCAAGCCATACCTGGGGGGAGACACCCTGATCAATCGCTGCTAGCGCCTGAACGATCACAGCTTTATCTCGAGCCTGTCGCGCTCGGAGACGGCACAGCAGCCACAGACACAGGAAAACGCCTAGGCATACTAAAGCACCAAACAATCCCACCCCAACCCATTCCTTAAAGAAGGTGAAAACTGAAGTCAACCAAGAGGTCAGGTCTTCGAAGGTAACAGGATCAACACGGGTTCCATTAAGTTCAACAATTTGAACCAGCTGCTGTTGGATAAGTTGTTCCGCTTCTCGCGACCAGTTTCCAGCTAAATAGTTTCCCAGCCTTTTGCTCTTATTTCCTGCATCAATAAATCTCAAAGGGGTTATGCACATATGTTTCATTTGTGAAATGCATCCTACTTGTATCAAGCTATGTAATTCTTCTACTTGTACTTGCACTAAATCTATTCTTTGATTAGCTGCCACACTGCCCGACAGCAAATGTTTGTTAACCATATTTTGGGTCTCAAGGACCCTCGATGTTTGTTCCATAACTTTGTTAATGGTTTGTGCCGTTTGCATTTGATTGGCCATAGCTACTGCCGCAGTTATAGCGCTGCCTGTCAAAAAGACTATGGCAGCCATAATTGCAGAAGCAATGCCAAAGTCTCTACGTTCCCTTAGCAATGTCATCAGTGGAAAGGTATCTGGATCTACTTCCACTGGAATGGGAACTATAGTAGGCACTTCCATGACCACTGCAGTTGGCCATGTATTATTTTAGCATTCTGCAAGCCAGCATTGATCTTTAGCACAATTTACCATGTGATTAGTGGAACTCACAAGTAAAAACGCAAAAGGTGCCTGTACACATACCTCAGCCCTGGAATAAATGGCGTTAGACTTTTTTCCATTAACAGTGATATTGTATAATCGCCCAGTTTTTTATTGTTCCTGAGACGTTAAGCATTTTATGTATTATGTCATCAGTCCGAGCCAAGGCGAAAATATCAGACACAGCACCAGCCTCATTAGAGACAAGCCATTGAAACCAAGGCCAACCATCTCCAACACTTGAAGCATTTTCTCTTACCCATACAAATCGCTTTAGTGGGGGTGACATGGTAAAACCCTCACCAATTGGTTTTTTTCTCCCACGATTTGCTTTGGCATATGGTAAAAACTGGGGGAAATGAGGTATCTGGTTCACAATGGGGCGAAGCTGTAAATTGAGTGCCAATCTGGGTCCCATCATAAGGTTGGGGTATGCATGCAGTGCTTGTAATGGCTAGGGTGGTAATATTTACTGTGTTTGAGCCATTTTTATCACTGTCGCTGCCTGCATGCTGTCCTTGAGTATCCTTTGTCAGGACGGAAAATATCGTTCCAACAGAGACCCTAGAATTCTGAAGAGGATTTAACCAGGCAGTAATATTTTTTTTCTTAATAGAATGCAGTTGGCATTGTTCAGGGAAAAACAATAGGAACCTAACAAGTTAATCTTAGAAGCATTAAAGCGTTGCGGGTGTTCTGCCTGCTCGTATGGCTGTGTAGCACGCGAATGCCTTGTGCCCACAGAGCACAGAAGATGGCATTGGGTTACCTAGAACTGGAGTTACAGACTGTTGTGAGCTGCCATGTGGGTGCTAGGAATCAAACCCAGGCCATGTGGAGGAGCAGCCGGTGCCCTTAACTGCTGAACCATCTCTTCAGTCCCAATCTTTGACTGTTTTTGTACCTATGTATAATCTCTGTATCTTTTGTAAAACTATCTCTTGTAATAAACACTGAAACAGAATGTGAAATTATTGGTCATGATGTATAATTGTTATTCTGTTCTTTATAAAGTTAAGTATCATTATACATTGTTATAGTCAATTATTTATTATAAATTCTATATCACATGGTTAGTCAAAAATGGTTTGCTAATCAAGTTGATTTTAGTTTTTCAAAAAAAAATTGTTGTGTGTTGGTGAATACCTTTAAATTCAGTATTCAGGAGGCAGGCAGATCTCTGTGAGTTTGAGGCCAGCCTGGTTTACATTTTGAATTCCAGGCCAGCCAGGCTACGTAGGGAGACTCTGTCTCCAAAAATAAACAAACAAAAATGATCTGCCTGGTTTTTTAAGGTTGTTGTTGTTGTTATTATTATTTACTTACCTCTCTACGTGCCTGCTTGAGTTTATATGTACCACATGTGTTCAGGAGGCCCATTGAGGCTAGAGGGTGTTGGATCCCTGGAACTGGGTTATAGGTGTTTGTGAGCCACTTAGTGTAGGTGCTGGGAACTGAACTCCAGACCCCCGCTCTTTGACCCTTGAGCCATCTCTCCTGCTGCCAAAATTTCACTTTTAAAGATCAATATCTATCTTTGCACTCTCCACTGCATATTAGGTTTATTTTGGTTTTATTTTAGAATGGGATTTTGGTTTGTTGCCCTGGCTAGTCCTGGACTTCTGGGCTCAGGTGAGCCTCTTGCCTTAGCCCTCCCAGGAGGTGGGATGGTAGGTGCTGGTGAGTTCCCCAGAGGGACTAACTTTTCATTACCTAAGCACAGCTGAGTAGACATTGAACATCTTGTGTAACTCAGTCTCTGGTTTCCTACCATTCCTGGAGATCATACTAGTTCAGAGTTCCAAACCCCTAATCACGTGGTTCATAAGGATAGCCAGCTCTCCATGGAGAAAGCCCTCATTGTTTTAGCATACACTCAGGGCTGATTCAGGGGACTAATGAATACTAATGTCTAGTATCCCCGCATTCAGGAAGCCGAGGCAGAAGGATCTTTACGTCAAGGCTAGCCTGAGTTACATAGCTAAACCTTGTCTTCCACATATCCCCAGATAATAATAGCAACAAGAGTAGCAACAAAGACAGCTCCTTTATTGGGAAAGTACAGAGGTTTGTGTGCTTCCTCTTAGAAATCAGATACAAATTCACAATCCTCCTGCCTCAGAGACCTGAATATTAGGATTTTACAAGTAAACCTTGTACCCATCCCAATTTCATTATATATACTTTGTCCCCCCCCCTTTTTTGTTTTGGTTTTCTGAAACAGGGTTTCTCTATAGCTTTGGAGCCTGTCCTGTAGATCAGGGCTGGCCTCAAATTCACAGAGATCCACCTGCCTCTCATCTCCCAAGTGCTGGGGGTTAAAGGTGTGTGCCAACACTGCCCAGCTTATTTATGGTTTTTTTTTGAGACAGGGTTTCTCTGTGTAGCCCTGGCTGTCCTGGAACTCACTCTGTAGATCAGGCTGGCCTCAGACTCACAAAGATCCTCCCACCTCTGCACCACACATTGATTCATTTGTAAGTGAATATCATTCATTTACTACAGTATAGAGTTAAGTTCTATGATTTTTTTAACAGTGGATATAGTAGCAAAAACAACAAAGTGATGGAGAAGGGTTATCTGTCTATTGTGTTATTTTCATTGGTCAAGAAAGAGACTGCCTTGGCCCTTTGATAGGACAGAAAATTAGGTAGGCGGAGTAAACAGAACAGAATGCTGGGAAGAGGGCTATGAGGCAGAAGCCATGGAGCCAGCCACCAGGTCAGACATGCTGAATCTTTTCCGGTAAGCCACCACCTCGTGGTGCTACAGATTATTAGAAATGGGTTAATATCAAGATATGAGAGTTAGTCAGTAACTAACTCTCTAGAGATAATGGGCCAGGCAGTGCTTAAATGAATACAATTTGTGTGTTGTTATTTCTGGGACTAAGCTAGCTGTGCGGGAGCCGGGCAGGATGAAAAGTAGGCCTGCCCGCAGCCCCTCACTACAACAAAGTATAACTAAAAAAGTAGAAAAACATAATAAGTAAACATGGTAAAAATAAAATAGTCTTTAAAGTAAAATCTTATAACTTGAAAGAGTTCTGCAAGATATTTCCTGGCAGAGGTGGTGGCTGCCTTGGGAATGCACTCTGAAGTACACAGCAGGTGGCTTTTCTTTGTTGTGACAATGACCTGAGATTCAGAGTTTAAGGGAGAAGACTGGTTTAGGCTCAGGGTCTCTGGAGTTCCCTTCACTGCCCCTCAGCTCTGCTGCTTCCAGCCTGTGGGGAAGCTGAACGCATGGTTAAGCGGGTTCAGCTCATGACAGACAGAAAGCAGGAAGAGAAAAGACAAGAAGGACCCAGGGATAAGACTCTCTTCAAAGCCCCCACGCTCTCAACCCACTACCTCTAACCGGACCTTTCTTCCTAATCTTTCCCAAATCTAAAATAGCGCATCAGTTGAGCCTAGAAGGATATCTCATATTCAAATCATACCAGGTGCGAACTGACTGCTTACTTGAATGACAAGCCCTTGCCTACTGGTTCTTCCGTGACCCCAGGGAAAGGCAGATGCTGGAGTCACTGATCTGAAGTCTTTTCTGGGTACCAAAGGAGCGGTGGAGGAGCCCGAAGCAGCACTAACTAGCTAAGGGAGAGGTAGAAGCTATTTTAAACAAGTGTCTAAGTCTTTTGTGGTGTTCTGCCCCTCCCCCTTCCGGTCTCTGCCTATTCCCTAGCAAACCTGGGTGTAGAGCCATGCCTGGATTTCTACATGGGTGACGGTGAGCTGAACTCAGGGCCTCATGCTTGTGCAGAACTTTCTGAAAGGACCGGGCAGACACCTGCCTATGGCTGCTCTGCCTCCTCTCAGACAGCAGGCCTCAGTTTCAATTTCCTGAGGCTGAGTAGGCTGTTTCTGAAAAAGCCACGATCGAAGGGCAAATCTCAACACCCCCAACAACAAGGAGGAGGTCTGAGCCACAGTCAGCAGCTCCAGGATAAGGCCTGGTCCCAGGCCTGCCCCCAAATGAAAAACTGTAGCCCTGACCAGTCCCTGACTAGCCCTGGCCAATTAGAATGCAATAATATGATTGTCACTTGCTTAAGCCAATCATCTTTAAATGACCTAACTTCCTTAGACTCTCCCCTTTGAAAAGTTTTAAAAAAAAGGTTCCACCTCCTTCTGGGGTCATCATCATCTTGCCTTTGCGTAGGACGGTCGACCTCAGCATTCTGGAATAATAAAAAAGATTCTTTGCTTTTGCATCGGATCTGGTTTCTTGGTGGTCTTTGGGGATCCCGACTCTGGGCACGACTCTTTCCCCACCGAGTTCACCCTCCTCTCTGAAGCAGTCCCTTCTCTGGACCTCCCTCGTGTTCTTCCCACACCGCTGCTCAGTCTCTCCTTGTTTCTTTGAGGACTCCTTTTTTCCAATTTTCTGTATTAGCTGTAGTTGCCAGCACTGTTCCAAAATACCCAACAGGGTCAATTGGAGGAAGGAGTGGTTTGTTTTGGCTCATGGTTTGAGGGGGCAGTCTATCACAGCAGGGAAGACATGTTAGCAGAGTCTGAGGCAGCTGGTTTACAGTCAGGAAGCAATGAGATGAGCTGGGGACCGCCAAACAAGGGGGACCGCCAAACAAGGGAGACCGCCACTTGTTGCTCCTTTGTCCCTTGCAAGGATGCTGCCTGGAATCTTCTGACCTCAGTTAACTCCCTCATAGACACACCCAGAGGTTTGTGTCCATGGTTATTTTAAATTCCTTCAAGTTGACAATCAAGACTAAACATCGCTCTGTCCCCAAAGCTCGGGGTTCTCACGGTGTGGGGGCCCACAGGTGTCTTTTCTTGAATGTCTCTTCCTCTTCCTGAGTGACCTCATCTTGTCCCACAGAACCCGACTTGCATGTCTGTCTGTCCAGTCCAGCTGTCTGTCTTGAGCACTATATCCACGTGTGCTCTCTCCCAGTTGGCTAGCCCACTCCAGGCTGGATATCCTCAAGTGTCATTGTCTCTGACTCCTGAATGTCCACATCTGTGCTTTCCTTTCCGTTCCCTCTATTGATGACTTCATTCAGGTCAGTGTTAACTTTTGCTCAGATTTCCTACTTGCAGAACAGGGCATTTAAAACTCATTTTATTTATTTCAGCCAAATATCTTGATATCTTTTTTGTTCTTTCGTGTGTGTGTGTGTGTGTGTGTGTGTGTGTGTGTGTGTGTGTGTACAGTCTCTCTTTGTGTAGCCTTGGCTATCCTGGAGCTTGCTCTGCAGACCAGTCTGACCTCAAACTCACAGAGAGGTCAGTCTGGGCTACGTAGAAGACTCTACCTCAAAAATCAACCAACCAACCAAGAGCATGACAAATACAATCAGACTCAGTTCCTTTAAAAAGAAAACACTAAAGCCAGTTGGTGGTGGCACATGCCTTTAATCCTAGCAGAGGCAGGCGGATCTCTATGAGCTTGAGGCGAGCCTGGTCTACAAGGTGAATTCCAGGGCAGCCAGGACTGTTAACACAGAGAAAGCCTGTCTCAATAAATAGATAGATAGATAGATAGATAGATAGATAGATAGATAGATAGATAGATAGATATTTTAAAAAGGGAAAACACTAGACTTTTAATAGTTCTTTCATTGTTCTAAGGATAATCTCCTTTTCTCCCCCGACGACACCCCTTGTTGAATGTTAGACAAGCACTCTGCCAGTGAACTACACCCCAGCCCTAAGCCTGAAATCCCTTACATAGTTTACAAAGTTCTATGTGACCTGGTTTTTGTAGGCAAGGGATATAATAAAGACATGACTGACATGACCACTCTGTTATATGGTTAAAGTTTTTATTGTGGGAGAACAGTCAGAGGCATCTGGAGGAGTCCAGAAAAGAGAGAAAGAAGAAGGAACTTGGACTAGGCAGGGCCAGCACTATCTGTGAGAGAGGGGAGCATAGTAAGGGAGAGAAAATAAAGAGAGCATAGTGAGACTAGCAGGACTGGGGGACCCTGCTGTTATAAAGAACACAGATGGGTATTTGGGAGGGAAGCTTGAGGAGGTAAGAAGCCAGGCTGTCAGGACTGGAGGTTTGAGATGTATAACAAGTACTTGTATGTAGGGACTAGAGGCCAGCATGCACTTTATATGCAGCTGCAGGTACATGTTGATGGAGCCTGACATACCTACTGCCAGGGGTCAGGGAAATGACTCTTTTTTGAACTGACTTCAGAAGCTCCTGAGGAATGCTGGCTTTTATCTACCTGCCAGAAATCCTCCTAGAGTCCCGGTTGAGCCTGTTTCGGGATATTTGGACTGCCTGAGAGATCTAACAATTTCACCTTTGCCTTAACACTCTCTACCCAAATTCCTTGTTTCCATGTTTTGTATTTGTTTGCTTGTTTTATGTATACACGTGTGTACCGGGGAGTTCTTGAAGGTCAGAGAACAAGCTGCAAGACTCAACTCTCTTCTTCTACCACACAGTCTCCAGGGATCAAACTCAAGTAGTCAGTTTTAGTGACAAGTGCCTTAATCCACCGAGTCCAAATTCCTTGTTTCAAACTTTATTTCAGTTTCCAGAACACACCCTGTTTTCTTTTATCCCCAGACTTGAATATGCAATGTTCTCATAGTTTAGGTCAGCTTTTGTTGTTTTTCAGACAGGTTCTTACACTGTGCCTACGATGGCTAGAATTCATTGTGTAGACCAGACTGACCTCAAACTAGCAGCTGTCCTTGATACCAGCTTTAGCCAGCACCCATCTGCAACCTGTTCCTCCTGCTTTCTGTAACTGCTAATCCAATTTGGCCTAATGTCTTTCATATTTAGTCTAACACCATTTTCTCTGAGAGGTCTTTGAGCCCTCATAGCCTCTCCTCCATCAGTGCCTGCCTTGTCAGGGTCAGCTCTCTTCTGATGTGTTCCCATAATATCCTATGCATTGTAGTGAGCTACTGAGCTATGGTTATGTCATATTCTGAAAGTATCCTAAAATACTTTAATTGCTAAAACTATCTTGGGTCAATTGGTCTCTGGTCACTTAGATCAGCCATAAATTCCTTGAACAAACTGGTCTCTGGACCACCCATAAATTCCTAAACAAGGCCAGAGCCAGAGACCTCTGTGGGTCCGGGACCAAGCCAGGAACATCTGCAGGTGTGGGCCAGGTCAGGGACATCTGCAGGTGTGGGCCAGGCCAGGGACATCTGCAGGTGTGGGGCCAGGCCAGGGACATCTGCAGAAAAAGACCTGAGGCAGCACCTCTGTAAGAGCAGGCCTGAGGCAGCGAACTCCACAGGAGCAGGTACAAGGGAGTGATGGCTGAGGGAGTAGGCTGGACAATAGACCTCTGCAGGTCCAGGAGCGAGTTTGGGACCTCCAAGGGAGTTAAGCCTTAACCAGAGTCCACTGCGGGACCAGGCCCAAGCCAGAGACATTTGTGGGAACAGGCCTGAGCCAGCTACCTCAGCTGGAGCAAGCCCTAGGCAACGAACTCCACAGGCACAGACTTGACACAGTGATCCCCACTAGAGAATCAGATTTAATCAATATCTAGCCACAAACCCAGCCTTACACAAAGTACTAGAAGGAAAATGCCAACCCAAGGAAGTTGGCTACACCAACAAAAACACAGACAATTGATTATCTTATTACAGAAAATCCCGAAGAAGGGAAAAATACACACAATGACATCATCACAATAAAAATTAAAATAATAGGAACTAGCAATCACTGGTCATTAATATCCCTTAATATAAATGAATTCAACTCACCTATAAAAAGACACAGGCTAACAGATTGGATATGAAAACAGAATCCATCCTTCTGTTGCATACAAGAAACACACCTCAATCTCAAAGACAGACTTCGCCTCAGTGTAAAGGGTTGGGAAAAAAACTTTTCAATCAAATGGACCTAAGAAACAAGCTGGTATAGCTATCCTAATATCTAACAAAATAGACTTCAAACTAAAATCAATCAAAAGAGACAAAAAAGGACATCTCATATTAGTCACAGGAAAAATCAATCAAGAGGAAATCTCAATACTGAACATCTATGCTCCTAATACAAGGGCACCCTCATATGTAAAAGAAACACTTCTAAAACTTAAATCACACATTAAATCACACACACTAATAGTGGAGACTTCTCACCATTGGAAAGGTCTGTCAGACAGAAAATGAACAGAAAAATAAGGGAACTAACAGATGTTATAACTCAGATGGACTTAGCAGACATCTATAGAATATTCCATCCAAACATAAAAGAATATACCTTCTTCTAAGCACCTCATGGAATCTTCTCTAAAATTGACCACATACTCAGTAACAAAGCAAACCTCAATAGATACAAAAAATTAGAATAACTCCATGTATCTTATCAGATCACCATGGCTTAAAATTAGAATTCAAAAGAAACACTAATTCCAGAAAGCCCACAAACACATGGAAACTAAATAATGCTCACCTGAAGCATCAATGGGTCAAGGAAGAAATTAAAGACTTTCTAAAATTCAATGAAAATGACCACACAACATACCCAAATTTATGAAAACAATGAGAAAAGTTCATTGTTACAGGGAGGGGGCCGCTTGTTCTTCCCAGCCACCCAACTAGCTTACACCCGAAATAATCACACAGAAACTGTATTAATTAAATTACTGCTTGGCCCATTAGCTCTAACTTCTTATTAGCTAACTCTTACATATTAATTTAACCCATCTCCATTAATCTGTGTATCGCCACGAGGTCATGGCCTACCAGCAAAGTTTCAGCATATCTATCTCTTGTGGCAGATCCATGGCGTCTCTTTCTGACTCTGCCTTCTTTCTCTTAGAATTCTGTTTAGTTTTCTTCACCTAGCTCTGTTCCACTATAGCTCTTGCATAGGCCCAAAGCAGTTCCTTTATTAACCAATTTGAAAGCAACATATAGACAAAAGGACCTGCTACACCAGTTCATAGCAGTAAATGCAGACATAGAGAAGCTGGAAAAATCCCACACTGGTGAGTTAACAGAACATTTGGAAACTCAAGAACAAAAAGAAGCAAATTCGCCCAAGAGATGGCAGGAAATAATCAAAGTGAGGGCTAAAATCAACAAAATAGAGACAAAGAAAACAATACAAAGAATCAATGAGACAAAGAGTTGGTTCTTTGAGAAAATCAACAAAATAGACAAACCTTTATTCAAACTAACCAAAAGGCAGAGAGAGAATATCCAAATTAAGAAAATCAGAAATGAAAAGGGGGACACAACAACAGACATGGAGGAAATACAGAGGATCATCAGGTCATATTTTGAAAACCTATACTCCTCAAAATTGGAAAACTTAAAAGAAATGGACAACTTTCTGGATAAATATCACTCACCAATATTAAATCAAGACCAATAAGCAAATTAAATAGACCTATAACTGTATAACTGCTAAAGAAATAGAAACAGTCATCAAAAGTCTCCCAACCGAAAAAAAAAAAAAAAAGAGCCCAGAGCCCAGGACCAGATGGTTTCGGGTCAGAATTCTACAAGATTTTCAAAGAAGAACTATTACCAATACTCCTCAAATTATTCCACACAATAGAAACAGAAGGAACATTGCCAAATTCTTTTTATGAGGCTACAATTACCCTGATACCCAAACCACATAAAGACATTACTAAGAAAGAGAATTATAGACCAGTCTCACTCATGAACATTGATGTAGAAATACTAAATAAAATACTGGCAAATCATATCCAAGAACACATCAAAAAAATCATTCACCATGATCAAGTCGACTTCATCCCAGAGATGCAGGAATGGTTCAAGATATGAAAATCTGTCGACGTAATCCACCACATAAACAAACTGAAAAGTAAAAACCACATGATCATCTCATTAGATGCTCAAAAATCCTTTGACAAAATACAACATCCCTCCATGATAAACGTCTTGGAGAGAGCGGGGATACAAGGAACATACCTAAACATAATTAAGGCAATATACAGTAAGCAAACAGCTAACATCAAACTAAATGGAGGAAAAACTCTCAGTGATCCCACTGAAATCAGGAACAAGACAAGGTTGTCCACTCTCCCCATATCTATTCAATATAGTTCTTGAGGTCCTAGCTATAACAATAAAACACCAACAGGAGATCAAGGGGATACAAGATTAACTCAAAAAAAATTAGTAGCCCTCCTTTACACAGATGATAAATGGGCTGAGAAAGAAATCAGAGAAACATTACCCTTCACAATAGCCATAAATAGCATAAGATATAACTCTTATATATAATAAGATAAAAGTGGAAGGGGCTGGAGAGATGGCTCAGCGGTTAAGAGCATTGCCTGCTCTTCCAAAGGTCCTGAGTTCAATTCCCAGCAACCACATGGTGGCTCACAACCATCTGTAATGAAGCCTGGTGTCCTCTTCTGGCCTATAGACAGAATACTGTATACATAATAAACAAATAAATAAATATTTTAAAAAATTCTACTTAAAAAAAAGATATAAGTGGAAGACCTGTAAGACCAGAACATTAAATCTTTGAAGAAAGAAATTAAAGAAGACACTAAAAATGGAAAGATCTCCCATGCTCTTGGGTAGATAGAATTAACATAGTTAAAATTGCAATCTTACCAAAAGCAATCTATAGATTCAATGCAATACTCAATGCAAAACTCTATTACAGAGCTTCAGTACTGAAAACAGCCTGGTATTGGCATAAAAACAGACAGGTGGACCAATGGAACTGAATCAAAGACCCAGATATTAATCCACACACCTACGAACACCTGATTTTTGACAAAGAAGCAAAAAATATCAAATGGAATAAAGAAAGCATGTTCAACAAATGGTGCTGGCATAGCTGGATATCAACATGTAGAAGAATGAAAATATATCCATATCTACCACCATGCACAAAACTCAAGTCCAAATGAATCAAAGACCTCAACATAAAGACAACCTCATAGAAGAGAAAGTGGGAAGTACACCTGAACACATTGGCACAGAAGACCACTTCCGAAATATAATTCCAGTAGCACAGACACTGAGAGAAACAGTTAATAAAGGGAACCTCCTGAAACTGAAAAGCTTCTGTAAAGCAAAAGACACGGTCAACAAGACAAAACGACAGCCTACAGAATGGGAAAAGATCTTCACCCGCCCCACATTGGACAGAGGTCTGAGCTCCAAAATATACAAAGAACTCAAGAAATTGGTCATTAAAAGAACAAATAATCCAATTTTTAAAAATGGGGTAAAAACCTAAACAGAGAACTCTCAACAGAGAAATCTAAAATGACTGAAAGAAACATAATGAAATGCTCAATATCCTTAGTCATCAGAGAAATGCAAATCAAAACAACTCTGAGATTTCATCTTACACTTGTAAGAATGGCCAAGATCAAAGACGCTGATGACAACTTATGCTGGAGAGGTTGTGGGGTAAAGGGAACACTCTTGCATTGCTGGTGGGAATGTAAACTGGTACAGCCCCTTTGGATGTCAGTGTGGCAATTTCTCAGAAAATTAGGAACTAACCTTCCTCAAGACCCAGCAATACCACTTTTGGGTATATATCCAAAGGATACACATATGTGTTACAAGGACACGTGTTCAACTATGTACAGAGGCTGGAGAGATGGCTCAGAGGTTAGGAGCACTGGCTGTTCTTCCAGAGGTCCTGAGCTCAAGTCCCAGCAACCATATGGTGGCTCACAACCATCTAAAATGAGATCTGGTGGCCTCTTCTGGCCTGAGGCATACATGCAGGCAGAACACTGAATACATCATAAAGTAAATCTTTAAAAAGGAAGAAAGGAGGGAAGGAAGGAAAGAAGGAAGGAAAGAAGAAGAAGAAGAAGAAGAAGAAGAAGAAGAAGAAGAAGAAGAAGAAGAAGAAGAAGAAGAAGAAGAAGAAGGGAAGGAAGGAAGAAAGGCTGAAGAAAGAAAGAGAAAAAAAGAGAAAAGAGAAGAGAAAAAAAAGAAAAAAAGAAAAAAAGAGAAAAGAAAAGGGGGGAAAAAAAAAGAACGACTGAGCAAGCCAGCATTCTTTTGTAGCCTCTGCATCAACTCCTGCTTCTAGGTTCCGTTCCTGCTTGAGTTCCTCTCCTGACTTCCTTTGATGATAAACTGCGATGTGAAAGCATAAGTTAAATAATCTTTTTCCTCCCCAAGTTGCTTTTGGTCATAGTGTTTCAGCACGGTAATAGTAACCCTACTACGACAGTCTCCAACAAGGAAAAAGAGACACGAGAATAAATGAGACTAAATTTTTAGGACCCAATGTCTGGTCAGGGAGTAACTAGCTACCTTTTGTGCAATTTGTATGGAACAGTACCCTCATTGTAGTGGCTTCTGTATTTTAATAAAGAAAGCTTGCCTGGGGATCAGAAAAGTAAAACAGCCACACTGGCCAGCCTTACAGACCAGGCAGCAATGACACACACCTTTAATCCCAGTAGCCACAGTAGCTTGTCATAGAACCAGGCATATGGTGCATGTGGTGCACGCCTTTAATCCCAGAACTAGAGAGGATTATAAAGTGACAGAGACAACTCTCAGTCTTAATCTCATTCTGAGATTTCTGGAGGTAGGATCACCATTTTGAACTAATGTAGAGGTAGGAGCCAGTGGCTATTTTGCTTTTCTGACCTTCAAGGTGAACCCCAGTTTCTGTCTCTGAAATTTTATTAATCGTGCTTCACCCTGATCCTGAGAGTCCGATAACCAGAGACATTATCAGAGAAAAAGCATAACATACTTATCTAACCACAGCTTTATAGAATATAGATGACTTCTAATGATGATCCCAAGACGCAGAGGGTGACTAGGGATGTAGCTCAGTTGGTAGAGCACTTCTGCCTAACATGCAAAAGGCTTCAGTTTGATCCCCAGCACCACATACGCAGGGTATGGTGTGTGTAGCACACACTTGTAATTCCAGCACCTAAGAGGTGGATTATGGGAGTGCGGTTCAGAAGATCAAGGTTATCTTGAGGCCAGCCTAGGATACACGAGACCCTATCTCAAAAATCAAAACCAACAATGAATAAACAAAATCCACCAGAAGACAACGACAGGAGGGGAAAGTTCCTGCTTTATGGCTAGGTTTATAAAATAATCACTGCTACATAAAAATAATACGGGGAAGAAAAAAGGGGGGGTTGAAGTAGAGATACATGATAAATTTGAGGCCAGCCTGGGCTTCAGCAGAACCTGTCTCAAAAAAGCAAAACAATACGAAAGGCAAAATAAAGAACCTCAAGAAATACTTAGCAATACTGAAGCAGACCCTATGGGGTATTATTTCCTAAGCCCTAATGGTAAAGACAACATGAAAGAGTATTCATCCCTCTTGTTACAGAAAAGCCATTTTTAAAAAGAAAAGCTACAGCCAGGAGGTGGTGGCGCACGTCTTTAATCCTAGCACTTGGGAGGCAGAGGCAGGCAGATCTCTGTGAGTTTGAGGCCAGCCTGGTCTACAAGAGCTAGTTCCAGGACAGATACTAAAGCTACAGAGAAATCCTGTCTCGAAAAATCAAAAAGAAAAGCTACAATCCATACAGATAAAATCAACACATCACACACTCCTCCTGTATCTCAATGTTCCGGCACCTGTTCAGCATGTAGTAAGCCACGGCTTTGACTCCCAGTGCCTTAGGAAACAAACATGTGCTAATAAAGATGAAGGGGTGAGGGGACCAGCAGGTAATACAGCTGACTTTAGGGTGACCCCCAACACTGGTGCCCACACAGATAAACGGCAGTGCTGAAATTAACTTCATCAATGGGTGCCACAGTGCCATCGGGGTGAGGGGGAGAGGGCGCCGTAGTATTCTAAGGCTCGTTCTCATTTGCATTCTAACATAGAGCTTCACTATATGACAGCTCAGGGCTTCTCTGGAAAGACTTAAGAAAACAAAGGGCTTTGGAAGATTACATGAACCACAGGCGAGCAAGGTCTCTGGGTGCCTCACATAACACCGTGAAGTAGAATAAGATATTCTAGACAGCAGTCACCTGCATTTTCTAAAAGCCAATGTTTGTCCTCTTTTAAAGTTTTTAAAAGATTTATTTGTTTATGTGTAGCCACCTGCATATATGTATGTGCCCCGTGTACATGCCTGGTGCCTGCGGAGGCCAGATGGGGATTCTGGGAACTGGAGTTATAGGTGGTTGTGAGACACCATGTGGGTGCTTGGAACCAAACCTGGGTTCCCCATAAGAGTAGCCAGTATGCCAGGCAGTGGTGGTGCATGTCTTTAATCGCAGCACTTGGGAAGCAGAGGCAGGAGGATGTCTGTGAGCTTGAGATCAGCCTGGTCTACAGAGCCAGTTCTGGGACAGCTAGGGCTGTTACACAGAGAAACCCTGCCTTGAAAACCCCAAAAAATAAAAAATAAAGAAAAGAAAGAAAAGAGCAGCTAGTGCTCTTAACCATTGAGCCATTTCCCAGCCCCTGTAATTTGCCATTTCTATTCAACATTATGCTTTTGATATTTTAGATCTGGTGTCATGTTTATTACTAAACAATGGTGAATGAGTAGGAGGTGGATTGAGGTGCAGAGAGCTTGCCTAGCATGTGCAAGGCCCTAGGTTCATCCCTAGCACCAGGAGGGTGGAAAGAAAGAAAGATGACTCAGAATAGTGAATAAGCTCTTTGCTTCGCCTTTCGGTGCTGCTCTAATGGTGCACATGAACGTCCTGGCTGATGTTGTCATACTCTCAAGAGCATGAGCAATGCCAAGTAGAAAGGCAAATGTCAGACTTATTGGACCGCGCACCAAAGTCACATCAGACACTGTGATAATGAGGTCCAGTCACGCTGGTGGATCTGAGATCATCGATGCTCACAGAGTTGGGGAAATTGCTGTGAACCTTGCAGCAATGCTAAACAAATGTGGAGTGATTCAGCCCAGATTTAATGCACAGCTCAGATCCCTGGGAAAACGGCAGGAAAAAAAAAAGCCATTCCCATCCATCAGTTTGGCTGCATTGTATTGACAACCTCAGCTGGCATTATGGAGCACAAAGAAAGAAGGGAGACACCAAGGAGGAATCCTGGGATTCATTGTTTAGGAACATAAAGCAAACATTCAACTAAAACTCTTTCGTGTAATGGGAGGGAAGAGGAAAGAGAAGGTGGAGGGGAAGAAGGGAAAGGAGGGATAAGCGTTTGGTTGATAATAAGAGGAGAGATCAGTATGGTCCATTATTAATTATTATGAAAGTCCCAGCTGTCTATCCATAGAAACCACACACACAGTCGAGCTCAGAGGTGATCAACACATGGCAGCAAATTTAATAATTTACAAAAAAAACTCCTAGGAAAGGTAATTTTATTTAAGTAAACGGAAGAACCATTTATGACAATCTAGGAAAATGAAATCATCACCTGCCTTGAGAGTTTAAGGCTAGTCTAAAAGACATTGAGAGTTCCAGGTCGGCCAAGGTGACAGCAATATACTGTCAAACAAAACAAAACAACAGCAACAAAAAAACTCAAACCAGGGCTGGAGAGATGGCTCAGTGGTTAAGAGCATTGCCTGCTCTTCCAAAGGTCCTGAGTTCAGTTCCCAGCAACCACATGGTGGCTCACAACCATCTGTAATGAGGCCTGGTGCCCTCTTCAGGCATGCACGTAGACAGAATATTGTATACATAATAAATAAAAAAAAAACAAACCAACCAAACAGACTAGCAAAACATAGGGTCTCATTATGTAGTCTAGGCTACCCACAAACTCATATCCTCTTGCCTTAGCCTCCCAAGTGCTTAAGATTATAGGCAAGGAAGAAAAGCACATGTTTAGCTCTCTGGGGTTGTATTTGGTTGGATTATATACAATGCAGCACTTGGCAACCTAGATCCTTTACCTGCACATACTACACACACACACACACACACACACAGAGCAAGTGCATGCCCCTCTCTGAACAATGCACCTAGAATCTCACACCGACCCGCATCAGACTACAATCTTCCTGAACAACAGTCAGTCTCTTTGCCCCTAATGACAACTAAAGTTACACTGTTTCTATTCAGATATATTCCCAGCATATCCTGGTACATGGTATATGTCAGGGGAGTGATCTAACCTGATCTGGTTTGAGATGCACATAGAGTAAGACAAAACTATGTGAATTTTTAGGGAAAATATTCTATTCACTATCTTAAGTCTATGAATAAAATATGATGCATCATGGCTAAGGCCACGCACAGTAGAAAAATGATTTTAAGACCTATATAATCTATCAGTTAAAACAGAGAACCGCGGGCTGGAGAGACGGCTCAGTGGTTAAGAGCACTGCCTGCTCTTCCTAAGGTCCTGAGTTCAATTCCTGGCAACCACGTGGTGGCTCACAACCATCTGTAATGAGGTTTGGTGCCCTCTTCTGGCCTGCAGACATACACGCAGATGGAATATTGTATACATTATAAATAAATATTTAAAAAAACAAAACAAAACAAAAACAGAGAACCACACTCACTATACCCATTAGCAACTAAACTCGCCTTCTCTTGACTTTTATAAAAGAATGCCCTTGAGTATCTGCTGCCCCTTGTAGTGCTTCCTGGTCTTCTTTATTGTGTTGCTTTAGATAAATTTCCCATGCTCCTTGGCAATCTGTGTGGGATTTATTTCAGTTCCTTGAATGAGAGTCCAAGAATCTGGAAACACCCCCACTGCCCAGCCCTGAGCCACCACATCCAACTTCTCTTTTCAATTTTTTTTTTTTTTTTTTTTTGGTTTTAGTTTTTCGAGACAGGGTTTCTCTGTAGCTTTGGAGCCTGTCCTGGAACTAGCTCTTGTAGACCAGGCTGGCCTCGAACTCACAAAGATCCACCTGCCTCTGCCTCCCAAGTACTGGGATTAAAGGCGTGCGCCACCACCGCCCGGCTCAATTTTTTAGAAATTTTCTTTTGCAGACATTCTCTTGGGATATACTTTTGTTTGTTTGTTTTAAGACAGATTCTCATTGTATCACCTTGACTAAACTGGAACTCACTATGTAGGCCAGGCTGGTCTCAAGCTCATAGAGATTCATCTGCCTCTACTTCTCAGCAAAAGGTGTGCACCATTAAACCCAGCTTGGGTACACCCAAAATCTCAACTTTTTCTCTAGATTATTTGAGATCCAAAATTAATCTTGTGATTATGGCCAACTGAAGAGATCAGCAAGTCCAATCCCTCAAAAAAATCAAAAGTATAAAGATGTACAAGTTTCTCCTAAACAGTGATCTGTGCTCTGAAAATGGACCACAGACACGAATGATCTGAGAAGGCTTTATGCCTGAAGAACTGCTGGGCTCCTGCTAAGAGTCTGAGAGTGTGAGATGTTCTGGCCTGGGTCTATCTCCATGCTACTTCCCCACAGCTCAGTGTGTAAAAGTTCTGCCAGGGTAGGGCAGGCCATAGCATAGGTAACTTGCTGGGCAGTGGTGGCATATGCCTTTAACCCCAGGACTCAGAAAGCAGAGGTAGATGAATTTCTGAGTTCATCTGGTCTACACAACGAGTTCCAGGACAACCAGGGCTACACAAAGAAACCCTGTCTCAAAAAACAATAGGCAGCTCTTCTGCAGTTGAAGGAAGTACAACTTAGAAGTAAGGGTAATGTCCATACTTGGTAACTGTCATCCAAAGTGACTTCTCACAGGCAGGCTAGCAAAAAGGAGGTAAGGTGCTGCATCTACTGCCCTGAGGCTGCAGTGGTGGTGGATCTGCCCGCTGCCGAGGGTGAACACTTGCTAAAACAGCCCAAGCCCTGTTGATGCTGTGGCTACACCTATATGATATTGATCCTAAAAGGTTTTTATTCGAGGCCCAATTGAAGAAATTAAGCGGGGGAAATGGAACATCAAACATTATAAAATTCCTTTAAAGTCAGAAGAAAAACTGGCGAAGCAGTTCAGAAATAGAGGACATGCATGGTGCGTGCAAGGACTTGGGCTCAGTCTACAGCACTCACGAGACTGAGACATCCATCTTGCCATGTTCTCCCTTTCCCCAGCCCCCTCCCACTTGATGTGAGGAAGCAGCAGGTACATGCATGGTTTTAGTCAGTGCCTGGCTCGCTCGTTAGCCTAACAGTCTTATGGAGAAGGTGCATGTGGAGCTGAGAGAGGATGCTCATCACCAAGGAACTGGACCTTCAGTTAATCTAACAGCTCATGAATAAGGCCAGGGAAGAAAGCCTGGGAGCAGATCTTTTTGGATCTTTTCATGAGACCACAGCCTAGCTGGCAGTTTGACTGCAGAAACCTTTAATGGGGGTATCCAGCTAACAATGCTCCTGGATTCCTGACCTGATTCTGAGTAATAAAAGTTGATTTGTTTTGTTTTGTTTTTTGAGACAGGGTTTGGTGTAGGAAGTCCTTCTGTATATGTGTTGTTTTTATTGGTTAATGAATAAAGAAACTGCATTGGTCTGTGATAGGGCAGAGTAGGGGGGGGGATAAACTGAATGCTGGGAGAAAGAAGGCGGAGTCAAGAGATGCCATGCAGTCGCCAGAGGGGAAAGACACAAGCTGACAGCCAGAACCTTGCTGGTAGGCCATGAGTCTCATGGTAAATAAAAAAAATGGAAATGGGTTAATTTAAGATACAAGAGTAAGCCAGAAATATGCTTAAGCTATTAGCCAAATAGTATTGCAAATAATAAAAATTCTGAGTGATTATTTCAGGAGTCTGGTTGGCTAGGAAACAAAAAAGCAGCCTACAACAACAGATTGGTACACCAACATGGATAACTACAACCACATAAAAACCTGAGAGAGCTTGAAAAGAAATTCTAGACACACAAAACAACAGAGTTTAACGCAGTTTCTTGCTCTGTTTGCTAGAAGCAAGCAGAGGCATGATTCCTTTAAGAGAGGTCTTCCTGATTCCAGTGGTAGCAAAAAACAAAAAAACAGCAGTTTTGAAATGGTGGCTTCCTGGGCCATGCTGCTAGCATGAACTCGGACTTTTTTGGGAGGTCCGGCTACAGAGCATTTAAATGGGGTTTGGTGCTTAATGGCAACACAGACCTGCTGCTACCCGACCCTGGATCTGGGGTCAAGAGAATGACTCTCAGGGGCAATAAACAGAGCTCCAACATGTTGAACTGGGCAGAGCCAAAAGTCAAAGAAGCTTTAGTCTTAGTAACATTGCTTAACATTTTAAGAAGTGTTCCTGGACAGAAAGGGATTTCAGATACACA
Source organism: Myodes glareolus (assembly GCF_982192425.1). NCBI lineage: Eukaryota > Metazoa > Chordata > Mammalia > Rodentia > Cricetidae > Myodes > Myodes glareolus. The sequence continues at coordinate 41,694,476 of NC_142036.1, read as the reverse complement.
ATAGGACAGATTTAGACAGAAAAGACCTCTAAACAAGACACAGTATGTTTAAAAAATGTCCGTAGGTTTGGGAGAGAGAAGAAAAAGAGTAAAGAGACGGTAAATATAATATAAAAGAGTACAGACAGTCATAGATTAAGGAAGTAAAGATAATAAAATAAATATTAAACTTGTAGAAAAAGTAATAGAGTAAGAAAAATAAGCCACATAAAGATGAAGTATACACAGAGAGTCTGGATTATATATATTATTATGTTTGCTTTTAATTTTTTGACTGTGAGGAGCTAAGTACAGAGAGACATTTCATTGTACGGGCTGCTAAGCTAAGCAACATATATACTTTAAAGGTTTTTTGATTTCAAAATATGGGTCTAATGATTTGGTACTTTGGAAAAGAGGTTCTTCTTTTGTTTCCACAGAGGATGAGAACCTGTGGATTGCTTTCAGACTAATGTTGTTTGATGGGCCAAGATCCACTGGAAGGTTGCCGTGACACCCCCAAAATTACTTTGACCAACAAAAAGCAGGAAGCAATTTAGAGTTAACTACACCCAAATTCCTAAATAATTGTTTATAAATGTTTCTTTACATTTAAAGGGGTATATGCTATAGAAATTTGCATTGGTATGAATCTTGGTTTATTGATACAAATTTAAGGTCAATTTTGTTATATGTCTATTTCTGCTCTTGATTAAGGTATTGTGTTTGTGCAGCTCATTTAAAAATGTAATGTATAATTAAGAAATATAGGTTAATAGATAATCATCTATAAGAGTCAAGCTTGTAGTCATGTTAGTTAGATTTTCTAGATATATAGAGATATATTTCAGTTAGAAATTAATTCTTCAAATCTTTCAGAGACCTTCATAATATGGCATTTAAATGTTTCAAAAACTGAGGATTTTTCATTACAGTGAGACACATCTGCTCCTGGCAGCACCAGTCTACATCAAGAGGAAGATGGTCATTGAAAGAGGCTCCTTATAGAGTTTGCTATCTATTTGGACAAGAAACTGCTCTTGCCTGGACTACTTGATGGTATGCTTTATGAACTGAACTTACAGGACCCACAAAAAAATGATTGCTTAACCTCCTGAGGAAGGCAAGACAGTTCTTTGGGTTCCTGCTTTATAGAAGAGTCTGCAAGACTTTCTGCAGGACACAGAAGAAAGTGACCGACAAACTGCCAATATAGGCAGAACTGACTTTGAAATTTCCTGCTTCATGGAAAAGTGTGCCAGATACTACGGGTCAGTAGGCTGAAGATGAGTACCTGCAACACTATAGAAGAACTTTGGGTCCAGGCTGCGAGATGTCTCTACCAATTCTAGAGTTTTGGAAGTTGCCTACAATGCACTTTCTGTTTATTTAGGTAATATTATATACTTCTGGAGTCTTTGATGGAGTTGAAGAATAGATAGTTATAGTTTTCCTTAGTTGTGATAAAGATAAAGTAGATATAAACATTGCAGCTATAATTCTTGCTTGATACCTGCTTTGTTATAAGTAATTTTACTATGTTAAAGTTAAAACCTTCCTTTTTATTTAAACAGAAAAGGGGAAATGGTGTGTGAAATTCTTTTGTATATGTGTTGCTTTTATTGGTTATTGAATAAAGAAGCTGCATTAGCCTGTGATAGGACAGAGTAGAGGTAGGTGGGGAAAACTAAACTGAATGCTGGGAGAAAGAAGGTGGAGTCAAGAGATACCCTGGAGCTGCCAGAGGGGAAAGATGCTAGCTGCCAGCTGGAACCTTGCTGGTAGGCCATGAGCTTCATGGTAAAATATAAAATAATGGAAATGGGTCAGTTTAAGATGTAAGAATAAGCCAGAAATATGCTTAAGCTATTGTCCAAACAGTACAAATAATATAGTTTCTGAGTGATTATTTCAGGAGTCTGGGCAGCCGGGAAATGAGCAAGCCACCTACAATAAGGGTTTCTCTGGGTAACAGCGCTGGCTGTCCCAGAACTTGCTCTATAGACCAGACTGGCCTCAAACTCACTGAGATCCGCTAGCCTCTGCCTCCCAAGTCCTAGATTAAAGATGTGCACAACCATCCAACTTGAAGTGGTTTTATGGTATATAAAAATGTCCCCATTGGAGGCTGGAGAGATGGCTCAGAGGTTAAGAGCACTGGCTGCTCTTCCAGAGGTCCAGAGTTCAAGTCCGAGCAACCACATGGTAGCTCACAACCATCTATGAGATCTGGTGCCCTCTTCTGGTCTGCAGTATACAGGCAGGCAGAACACTGTATACATAATAAATAAAATCTTTAAAAAAAAAATGTGTCCCCATCACTAGCACAGAACAGAGGAAAAATCCTATTGACCTTCTGCCAATTTTGAAACTCTTTTTTTTTTTCTTTAAGTCAAGGCCTTGCTATGTTCTGAAAGACGACCTGAAACTTGGGATCATCTGGTGTGCACTGCCACATCTGGTTCAAGATTTTGGATTTTTAAATTTTTTTTTTATATCTCTGTTTTGATTTTTGAGACAGAGTCTACATGAGACAGAGGCTGTGCCAGAACTCACTATCTAGACCTTGATCTCACAGAGATCTGCCTGCCTCTGCCAGAGGGCTGGGACTAGGCCATGCCTGGCCTAGACTTTGGATTTTTACGTCAAGTTCTGGATTCCATTAGTCTATGTTCTAAGCAGAATGTGGGCTAGTGAAACCAAATGTTACTGGAAGAAGTAAAAGAAGTGAGTATACTTTTATCATTAACATGGGAATAAGGAACTATTCAAGTCTGAAAGCTCACTCTTGCATTAGGAGATATGGGAGAAAATTACAGTGTGAAATGATCAGATTTATTTGTATAATGACTTTTGTTCTACCCAGAGCCCAGACCCCCAAAGACCACCAAGAAACCAGATTCAATACAAAAACAAAATCTTTTTTTAATATTCCAGCATGCTGGGTCAACCATCCCACAAAAAGGCAAAATGGTGGCGACCCCAAGAAGTGACTGGGGGTTTCTTTCAAGCCTTGCTGAGGAGAATGTCTAAGGAAGTTAGGTCATTTTAGATGTGATTGGCTTAAGCAAGCAGAAATCATATTAGTACGTTTTAATTGGCTAGGACTAGCTAGGGGTCAGTCAGGGCTATAGTTTTTAATTTGGGAGCAGACCTGGGAGGCCCAGACCTTGAGTTGCTGTGGAAGCCGGTTTAGGCCTGGCCTGGCCTAGTTCTGCATGTACCAAGCCTCCGGCTCGCTGTTGAGGGTGTTGGAGATGGATTGTCCTTTATTTGCGGCTTTTCCTCAGAAACTGCTTGTTCAGTCTCAGGACACTGAAATTGAGGTCTGATCTCTGAGAGAAGACTTAAGCAAAGAAGACGCCTGTTATGGCATCTGCCTGGTCCTTCCATTTTGACTGAAAGCACCTGGGAGATTTCAGGTCTAAGAGGTGGCAATGCTGTCCATGTTAATTCTAAGCTCCCATAGCTGGCTTTCTGTGGATTTCAGCTGCTACTTTTTCCAAGTCCTTCCTTCCACGGGTGTGGATCTTGAAGGCATTCTCTAATAAACAGTCAGCACGTTAAACTTCTGCTTAGAGCATGCTTTTCAGAGAAGGCATCTTGTGACAGAATTTATCTTTCCTAGAGGCAGACTGATCTCTGTGACTTTGAGGTCAGCCTAGTCTACATAGTGAGTTATAGGACAGCCAGGGCGACATAGTAAGATCCTGCTTCCAAAAACCAAACAAACCAAACAAAGAAAAGCACTTAACTTTCTGGGGCTGCAGAGATGGCTCAGTAGTTAAGGACGCTTGCTACTTATTCTGAGGACTGTAATTTGGTTCTCAGCACCCACATCAGATGGCTCACAGCCATCTGTCACCCCAGCTCCAGAGGATCCAATACATAAAATAAAAAAGAAACTCCTTAAGACAAAATTTTTCCTAAATGCTCAATTTGACCAAGACTGTACACTTAGGTATAACTTTAGAATTGTATTACATCATTTTTTCAACTATGGTACTAGGCCCATGCAATGATGAAAGATAAACTGGGTGGTGGTGGTTCACGCCTTTAATCCCAGCACTCAGGAGGCAGAGGCAGGCGGATCTCTGTGAGTTCGAGGTCAGCCTGGTCTACCAGAGCTAGTTCCAGGACAGGCTCTAAAAGCTACAGAGAAATCCTGTCTCGAAAAAGAAAAGAAAAGAAAAAGAAAGATAATGTGCACTCTTTTATAATAATAATTTATGATAATGTATAAAGCAAATCTATGCAGACAGAAAAAGAGATTGGTGGTTGCCAGGAGCTGGAAAAGGTACTTGTTAATAGGCAGAGAACAATAAAAAAAATATTATACAATCAGAAAATGTGGATAGTTGTAGGGCCCAGGTCTACCCCTGCTCCTGGGGTTCATCTTGAGGCCAACTAAAACCTTCTGTTTGTTCCTAAACTTCCTCTGCCCCCGCCTGGTGATTAGCTGTTGGGCATTGTTTACTCCATCTTGGGTGTGGCAATTTCCCACCTGTCTGGGGGGAACTCCTTGTGCAGCAGCTAGATATATAAGGATTTCCACAAGGTTGAATAAACGGCCTTTGGCTGATCTCCTTTCGAATGACCCAGGTCTCTTGTTTGTTCTTTCAATCTCCAGGCCCTTGCCCGGCTCGCATATGGTACAGTGAGGCACGAACTGTATCAAGGGGGTAACAGACTCAGGTGTTACAGATAGTGACACACATTTTGAATATTCTAAAAATTGCTAGATCGTATAATAAGCAGAATTTGGTTTTTGGTTTTTTTTGTTTGGTTTTGTTTGAGACAGCATTTCTCTGTGTAGCTTTGGAGCTTGTCCTGGATCTTGTTCCATAGACCAGGCTGGTCTCACAGCGATCACAGAGATCCACCTGCCTCTGCCTCCCAAGTGCTGGGATTAAAGGTGTGTGCTACCAATGCCCGGCTTAGAATCTGTGCTGGAGAGATGCTCAGCAGTAAAAAGCACCTGTTGCTCTTGTAGAGGACCTGGGTTGTTTCCCAGCACCCACATGGTGATTCACAACCATCTATAACTCTGTTTTCAGGGAATCCAATACCCTCTTCTGATCTCCAAGGACATCATGTATGCATTTGGTATGCATACATACAAGCAGATAAGACACTCAAACATAAAAAATAAATTAATGTTGGATTTTGATATGTGAATCAGTGTGGGATGCCCTTCTGTATATGTGTTGCTTTTATTGGTTGATGAATAAAGCTGTTTCAGCTAATGGCTTAGCAAAGTAAAGCCAGGAGGGAAATCCAAACAGATATATAGAGAGAGCAGGCAGAGTCAACAAGATGCCATGTAGTTGCCAAAGGAGACGGATGCTGGAACTTCACCTGGGCACAGCCTCATGGCAATATACAGAATAATAGAAATGGGTTAATTTAAGATGTAAGAGCTAGCTAGGAATATGCATAAGTCATTGGCCAAGGAGTGTTGTAATTAATATATTTTCTGTGTGATTATTTGGGTCTGGGCAGCCAAGAAATGAATGACCAGTCTCAGCCTACAGTGAATTACATGTCCATTAAAAATTTTAAACATATTACTTTAGTATTTTCTATTCTTAGGGACAGGGTCTCATTTGACAGCTCTCATTGTCTCAAACTTGCAGTCGTCCAGCTTCAGCTTCCAGAAGGCTAGGGCTATAGTGTGTGCCACCATGCTTAGCTCTCTAGCACACGCGCGCGCGCGCGCGCACACACACACACACACATATATTTCCCCCCTTTTCCTACTTGTCTTTTTTCTTTTGGCTTGGGCACATATGTGTGTTGGTGGTCCAAGGTTGATGCTAGGAATTGTCCTAAAATGCCTTTTAACCTGACTCATTGAGAGAGGGCCTCTCAACCAAACTTAAGTTTTCATAGCCACTTTGCTCTGGGATCCTCTGGCTTTGCCTGCTGGGCCTCCCTGGCATTTCTGTGAGTTCTGGGGATCTGTACGCTTGCCCTCACATTTACACGCAAAGTACTTTAACCACTGAACCATTTCCTACCAGCTAGAAGAATGTAATTTTTTGACAGGTTTTTATGAATATTCTACAACTGACATCTATCAAGCACGTTCTAGGCCAGGACTAATCAAAAGGAGCTGGGAGACTGAGAAAAGCAAAACCAGCAATAATATAGACCTTTACTGTATTACAGACCGAGGGAGAGACAGGTGTGGTTTTGTCCCGACATGATTGTGCTATTGCTTTAGAACATATGTTTGGGTTCACATTTGTGTCATTATGAACAATTACCACTAACATGAAAATGTATTTATTTAGTATGAAATTATGTCTGATGGACGGAGTGCTATGTATGAAACAGGTTAGGCACACTTGATTCTTCCTTCTGGGTAATTTGCAGTCTGAAGGAGATGACCACACAGGAAGTCAAATGAAGTCATTTTAATTTAATGAATGAATATATAAACACGTCAGATTAAATGTTTATGTTTATTGGTAAGGCTTGAGGGCCACAGTATACGCCACAGTTGTTTTTCAGCAGGTTGAGTGAGAAATGCTGACGCCTCCTTTAGTCTGGAAAACGTTTATCTCTGGAACTGGGTAAATGAAGAGAGAAGCAGCACAGAGATCCACGGGGAGGGAAGAAAGGGAATTCCCAACTTTCAGCAAACGTAGAAAGAAGAATTAGGTATTTGGTCTCATTCAGGGACTTGTTCCTCTACTTATCAGTTACTTGGTGCTTCACTGATACCCTCCATTTCCACATGAATAAAATGGGCATGACAGGAACCCAGTTACATTGAAAATAAAGCCAAAGCCAGTGGTGGTGGCCCACACCTTTAATCTCAGCATTCAGAAGGAAGAGGTAGGGGGATCTCTATGTGTTCAAGGCCGGCCTGGTTTATACAATGAGTTCTAGAACAGCCAGGTCTATTTAGGGCATCCTGATGCAAAACAAAACAAGAAGCATGAAAATTAAATCTTACAAAGAAAAAAGTCATTTAACGCATGGTATAATTCAAGTTAAGCATCACATAGATGAAAGTAATCCTTGGTGTTAAGAGACAGGAGGACAGCAAGTGCAAACACACCTGCACTCCTTCACTCACCTTTTGAACTTCGGGAACCTGAACTCACCCGAGGGAGAAAAGAGGACGTCACATCAAGGCAGCCCCAACCAAGTTTCTTCTCCTGTAGTTTTAGACATAAACGAAAGACTACCTCTGTTCTCACCTATCAGTTCTAGTCTATGGGAGCATCTCCTTTTCCTCCAGCTCTCTCATCTGACCCCTAAGAGAGCAGTTCCTACCGGAAGACATTTCTACAGTGATAACATCCTCCTAGCCCTTTCCTGAGGTTTTTCAAACAAGGTGAAAATGTTCGGATGCGCTGCTGCCAGGGGCTCGAGTTCCTTTGGTAGTTGCCCACTTGCTGTCGGCACTCATTTTTCAGCTACTCTTTTTCTGTTTTGTTTTTTTGTTTTTCAAGACAGACTTCTCTGTGTATGTAGCCTTGGCTTTTCTGGAACTCTCTCTGTAGACCAGACTGGCTCCAGACTCACAGAGATACACCAGCCTTTACCTCCTGAGTGCTGGGATCAAAGGTTTTTGCCACTACTGCCAGGCTTCAGCTCTTGCGGGATACCGGGATACCATGTTAACAATGATTCCTACTGCTGCCCCATTCAGAGTGAGTGGTCTGTTAGGGTAAGAAATCAATATACATTCTGTAAACCATTTTTTAAGCAATCTGGAGTGGAGGGAGGGAGAGAAACAAGAGGTAGAGATAGAGAGGAAGGGAAGGAGGGAGAGAGGGAAGGAGAGAGAGAGAGAGAGAGAGAGAGAGAGAGAGAGAGAGAGTGTGTGTGAAGACTAAAGGTCTCTGGGCAGCACTGTCCTGAACTGGCTTAAAGATAGATGATCAAACCACATTCTCTAGGGACTAATCCAGTATTTCTCAACCTTGTGACCACTTTGGGGTTCAGTGACCCTAAGGGTCGCCTAAGACCATCGGAAAACACAGATATTTACACTACAATCTATAACAATAGTAAAATTAAAGTTATGAAGTATCAACGAAATAATTTTATGGTTAGGGATCACCACAACATGAGGAACTGCATTAAAGGGTCGCAGCATTAGGAAGGGAGAGAACCACTGCTCCAGTCCTCTAGGCCTCAGTTTCCCCACCCACACGACAAGGGTTAGGCTTGATGGTTCTTGCCTCACTGTAAGTCCCCAACCTAAGACTCAGCGAGTCCACGAGTAAAATTCCTTCTAGAAGCTGGGGCTGTGAGTGTCAGAGCGCCTATCTAGGAGGTGCCAGGACGTCGGTTCCCGTACGGGGGGGGGGGGGGGGGGGGGAGCCGAGGAGAACACCCAGGACTTGACGTGAACTCGCTGGCTGTGACAAGGCAGGTCAAGGCTAAACATTTGCTCTCCGGGTCCAGAGCGGCCCGCGGAACACCAACGGGCGTTAACTTACGCATACCTCCTGCCTACACTAGCAATTCCTTCCACCACTCACGGACTCTGGGAACCCGGGCTTTCCTCTAAACTCCAGGTCCCGCCCCGGGAGGGAGCGCGGAGCCAGTTTACCCTTGCGCTTGCGTAGTGTGGTTCTAGGGCAAGGGTGGTCCCGCCAGCGGGCGCCCTGCTGGTCACCAAATCTCGCGAGATCTCAAGCGGACATTACTGCAGGGGGGGGTCACCGCATCCGGACGCCGGAAGCCAGATGAAACCCGCAGCGGAGGAGAAAGTTGCAGTGACCTGCGGGCGTCCTCACCGAGCTCCTGGCGACACCGGCGGTATAGCCTGGGACATTAGACTAGGGAATGCCCAATAAGCAGGTGTTTAAGAGTTGTCTGGGTAGACAGCGTGAAGTTTGGGCATGATTGAGGGGCCTCAGATTTGAGCATCTGTTGAACACCTACTGTGTGCATAGGGAAATACTTAAATCGTGTCAAAAGCTCTTGGTGCTGAGGACCTAGGCAGTCGGCTTGAAATTCTGGTCAGTTTCTGTGAAAGTGGTTGGTAGTAGGAGCTACAGAGGAAGGTTGGGTTTCCGAGGGAAGGAAGAACCATGTAGGAATCTCACATGATGGCAGAGAGGGCAGAGGAAAGACCCACTGAATCTTCTGTGGCAGAGTGGTCGAACAAGATACGGCTGAACCCAAGGCGTCTTTTATAAAAAGGTGTCAGGTCTGGATTCGATTCCGCAGCATCGCGTTAGGAAGCTAGTGTTGTGAAATGGTGTGTTAGAATGGGTTCAAGTGTGAGCCAAGGTGTGCGACCTTGGACAAGTCATTCAGCCCCTCCCCCCATAACTTCTGGGAAGAGGAGACATTTTCAACTTAATCTTGGTAGTGTTTGAGGAGAAAGTTGAATTTAAGCAAACTAATAATTTATTTTTTCTGTACTGGGGATTGAATCCCAGACACACACACCCCCATGCATGCTAACAAATGTTTGTTTTTTTTTTTAAAACTGGACTGTATCTCCAGTTCGTATTTAATTTTTATTTTGAGACAGGTTCTCACGAGTTTGCTCAGACTGGCCTTGAACTTGCCATCCCAGTTCTGCCCAATAACTGGGATTACAAATGTACTTTATACTATAGCATGTTCAGAGGAAGCAAAACTCACTCACCCAGTTTTGGGGCACCTGAAAACATTAGGAACTAAACCAAGAGGTCCCACCTGGCTAGAAACATAACATGTTCTCTGCTCAGTGAGCTTTTCCTTACATGGGCACTCAAGAATTTTTTTTTTCTATGACTAAGCAGATCTTTCGCTGGTATTATTTCGGAATAGTAACACCAGTTACAAAACCATTTAATTTAACAGGCAAATGGGATTGCTGAGGCTTACCCCCACCCACCTCCACCAGCTCTGCCATGGCTCTTCCCCCACTGCCCTTCAGATCTTGAGTTTGGCCTATCGTATTCTAGGTGGAAATTTTGTGAGTAAATGAAGGTTTCTTGTGTGATTTGAGTATGTTGATTGTTACGCTGTTGAGAGTGCGGCTGTCCTTCACTGATCAGTTGTATTTGACCTGTGAAGATTTCTGATTTAAAACGGAAGGCCCCGCAGCAGCACCTGATGATGAGCCGTGTTTAGGCAGGCCTGTCATATCATAGTCATGTCTTTGAATGCCTGTGTTTGTTCAGGAAGACTTCACCACTGAGCTACACGTGTAGCCAAGCCATAGATTTTTCTTTTGTAGATAGGATCTCTCATGTTATCTAGGTGACCTTCAACTTGAGATCCTCAGGCCTCAGCCTCTGGAGTTCTGGTATTACAGGCATATAGTATCCTGCTAGCTATAGCATGTTGTTTTTTTGAGTCAAGGTCTCTTGTAGTCTAGGCTGGCCTTGAATTTTATTATGTAGCTGAGGCTTTGAACTCAGTTCCCTGGCCTCTACCTTCTTGGGATCACAGTGGTAGGCATCACTGTTGGCTCTGTTATTTTAGGGGAATAAAACAAGACTGAAAGTAAACAAATATGAAACTTCTCTGTCTGACAGTTAACACTGATCATCAGGATCAGAACCACGGAGGAGTTCAGGGCACACCTGCAAGGACTTAGCTTGAGTTTAGGTTAATTGAGGGAGGTCGACTCACTCTCAGATTGGCACTGTTTCCTCTGGTTGGGTCCTGGATTGAATAAAAAGAACAAAGCTAGTCGGACACCAGCATCCACTCCACTGTCTCTGGTTCTTGGGGTGTCTTGTGACCCTGCCTCCATCCCCTGCTGTGACTTCTCCACAATGGACTACATCCTTGAATCGTGAGCCAGAACAAACCTGTTCTCCTTGAAGTTGCCCCTGTCAGGGTATTTCCTCACAGCCACAGGAAAAGAGACTAAGACATTGGAACTGCTCTTTTGAAAATTCAGCCATCACAGTACAATTAATAACCACAGAAGGACAGTCTGACCAATTGTATTGGAATAAACTTGCTTTTTAATTTTTATTTATTTATTTATTTATTTATTTATTATGTATACAATATTCTGTCTGTGTGTATGTCTGCAGGCCAGAAGAGGGCACCAGACGTCATTACAGATGGTTGTGAGCCACCATGTGGTTGCTGGGAATTGAACTCAGGACCTTTGGAAGAGCAGGCAATGCTCTTAACCACTGAGCCAACTCTCCAGCCCCCTTGCTTTTTAATTTTTACGTGACTTCTATACATGTCAGTTCCATAGAAAATGTGTCTGGCAGGAGGTGATGGAATGTACTTGTAGTCACAGCCAGTTAAGAGGATGAGGCCAGGGAAGCCCTGAACTCCAACTCAGGAATGTGAACACCTAGCAGCCCCATCTTAGAAAAGTTTCCCATGGACTAAATGACATGGTGAAATAAGATAGACAGCACCGCATAGATTCCTGTCCTATGCTGGGCAGTGGTGCACGCCTTTAATTCCAGCACTTGGGAGGCAGAGGCAGGTGGATCTCTGTGAGTTCGAGGCCAACCTGATCTACAGAGTGAGTTCCAGGACAGGCTCCAAAGTTACAGAGAAACCCTATCTTGAAAACCAAAACAACAAAAGATTCCTGTCCCCCCCCCCCCGTCCCCCCCTCCCCCGGCAAAAAAAAAAAAGAATCTGAAGCACTTGCCTCCTGCATGCCAGGATCCCAGTGGGGGGTGGGGTGGAGAAAGAGAAATTGAATCTCATTATCCTCTAAATCTACCTAATCTACCTATCACTTTCAAATAGGAGAAGATAGAAGAAAAAGTCACAGTGAGGAACAGTCAGGACTTTACAGACAAAAGTGACAAAAAAAAGCAACGGCATGAACTAGAAAGGAATGGAAGAGAGCCCCCAAATGCAGTGTGTCAACCTGGAGTCCTGATGGAGTCTGTCAGCTGCCAGTGCTTGGGCTGTCTGAGCACTAGATGTTAGGGGCAAGAGGCTGCCTGTGCTGCTGATTCTGTCACTAATGGCACAGTATTTATGTTGTACAGAAACTTAACTGAAGGATTTTTGAGTGATAATGGGATTTGCTTTAAGGGAAAGCCAGAAAGTATTTTATTCTGATGAAGAGTATCCCAAATGAAGAGTGAGTTTGAGATTAACTAGCCGTTTCTGCAATCACTACTGAGACTATCAGCATGTGCATTAGAGAGTTTAAAGGAGTAGGGTGCGTTTCTGCATTCATCATCGACCTTACTGAATGTTACCAACACCAGATATTTAGTTCTTTTCTCCCTTTGGGTCCTAGGTTTCAAGCCTAGGACCTCATACATGTCAGGCAAGCGCTCTACCACTAAGCTGTATCTCCAGTTCTAAACATGTCGTTTTTTTACATGTATTATATGCATGAGTGTTTGCCTACATGTATGTGCATCAAGTGCATGTCTAGTGCCCAAGGAAGCCAGAAGAGAGTACTGGGTGCTCTGGAACTGGAGTTAGAAATAGTTGTGAGGCATCTCACATCTGTAGGTTAAGAAGAGAACCCATGTCCTGTGCAACAGCAGCAAGTGCTCTTCACAGCCGAGCCGTCTCTCCAGCTCTCACGCTCTGGCGAAGAAGAGAACCGACTTGCAGATTGTCCTTTAACCACCACATGAACACCACAGTATACGTGCCCCACCCCCACCAAAAACAAGAATGTAAAACAACAAAATAACCTCAAACCCCTGAGAAAAAGAAAGCTTGTTAGTAATTCAGTCACTGAGGTGGATCTCTGGGGCACCCTGGCATACACACTCAGAACACAAACACGAAAGAACCTTTGAAAAATTGGTTGTATTACAGTTGAAGAGAGTTTTTTGTTGTTGTTTTTGGCTTTTTGAGACAGAGTTTCTCTGTGTAGCCTTGGCTGTCTTATCCTACAGAACTCACTCTGTAGACCAGGCTGGTCTCGAATCCAGAGATTCACCTGCCTCTGCCTCCCGAGTACTGGGATTAAAGTTGTGCACCATCATGTCCAGCTAAACAGTTGTTTAAAATTTTTTAAATTTATTTTGTGTGGGTGTCAGGGCTGTGTGTATGCTATGGCACATGTGGAGATCAAAGGGTAACTTCTGGAAGTCATGTGGGTCCTGGAGATAAACTCAGGTCAGTAAGCTTGGCATCAGGAGCCTTACCCATGGAGGCATCTTGCTGGCCCAAGCGATTAAGTTTTTAGTCTGCTTTCTGATATTTGAGATCCCATCCTGGTTGTACATGTTGGACAAGTGCTTTACTGCTGAGTTGTTTGTCCAGTCCTTGGCTAGTATTTTTCATTTATAGCTTGACTAACTGCCTGATTCTGGAGGAGTGTGAATTGGGGTTGTTGTTGTATGTTTTTAATCAAACCTTAGTAGAATGCTTAATCCTGATGGTGTGAAGACACATGTCTCAGAATTATCCATGACAGAGATTTTTTTTTCTCTTTCGGTCTTCAGTGAATGTGATCCTATTAGCTAAGAATTCTAATTGGACTTAGTTACTATTTTTCTCCATATGTTTACATTAGGAAGCAAACTGACAGGACAGTATTAGGTTTTTTTTTAGTTCTGCTCTTTTTAGTTCATGGGTATTGGTGTTTTGCCTTTGTGTATGCATGTAGTGCCTGAGAGAGAAGAGGGTGTCAGATCCCCAGTACTGGAGTTGTGAGCTGCCATGTGGGTGCTGGAAACTGAGAGCAGCCAGTGCTCTTAACCACTGACCAACCTCTCTAGCTCTTTTTAGATTCTAAATATGACTTTTCCTCTCCATTCAGATGCACAAATGGAGTCTTAAATTTTTCTTTCCTTGGTTTTCCGAGACAGGGTTTCTCTGTGTAACAGCCCTATCTATCCTGGAACATGCTTTATGACTTTGAACTCAAGAGCTTAAAAAAATTTTAATTGAATACTTCATATCTTTCTAATGATTTTTTTTATAATTACAGGATTTATTTCCTACAGAAGTCTTGTGAGGCTCCTGCACAGATAGAGTGATGATTATACAGAGAGTGGTATTGAACTCCCGACCTGGTATGTATCGTTCTGTGAAAATGAGCAGTCCTGGTCTCTGTAATCATTCCTGGAAAGAGAAGAATAAGAATTGACATGATATCCGTGTGGTAAACTAAGGTAGTAATGTAAATTAAGATTAGTAAATTTCAGATCTTTCAGTTTGAGGTTAGAGTGAGTTCCAGGACAGCCAGTGCTACACAGAGAAACCCTATCTCAAAAAAAATAAATAAATAGAAAAGAAAATAAAGAAAAAGACTAGTAAATGTGTTAGATAAAACCTTTTAGACAATGTCATATTCAGTTTTCAGATGTCAACTTTTCTCCTTTTTAAAATATTTATTTAACTTTATTTTATATGCATTTGGTATGAAGTTGTCAGATTCCCTGATACTGGAGTCACAGGCAGTGGTCAGCTGCCATGTGGGTGCTGGGAATTGAACCTGGGTCCTCTGGAAGAGGAGTCAGCACTCTCAGTCTCTGAGCCATCTCTCCAGCCCCAGATGTTAACTTTTCAAGGCCATTTGAATCATGGAAAGTTATATTGAAAGTGTCTAATTTTGGATTTTTCCTTGTGGTAGGTGTGACTGATTATTTATATTGGCTTTTCTGTTTTACGTGACATATACCATCTTTTATCAATACTGACATCTCGCTGGGTCATAGAAACTTAGGTATGGCAGTAATCCGAGTGTGGGCCCACTGTGTTGTGGTCCTGTCTTGTTGCCTGCTTACCATGTTTTCTGCCCTCGGTTTTAGTATAGTGAATAGCTAGCTTGAGACCTTTACATTGGATCCCACCTTGGAAATCAGGAAATGGTTCCTGAAAAGAAGTTTGCTCTTGTTAAACATAATTCAAGATGAATACACTTCAGTGATGTTAGCGTCCGCTTAAACATTTTATTTATTTGGTTGGTTGGTTTTGTTGGTTAGTTTTTTGAGACAGGGTTTCTCTGTGTAACAGTCCTGGCTGTGTTGGAACTCACTCTGTAGACCAGGCTGGCTTTGAACTCACAGGGATTCACCTGCCTCTGCCTCCCTGAATGCGGGGATTAAAGGTGTGTGCCACCACTGCCCGACTTTAAGCATTTTTCTTATACCTCATTTTCTAGTTATCTTATTTTTAAGACTTTAAAAGCAAAATAGTAAATGTTCATGGAAGCCTCTGTTTGTGTCTTACAATGAAGATGAAAAAATTACCTAATTTTTTTGGTTTTTTTATTACTTTATAAATTTTAACTCCATAATTAAAGGTTGAGTTCAGTTTTTTTGAGGATTTATTTTTATTTTATGTATATAGGGTTTTGCTCCCATGTGTATCTATGCACCCTGTGCATGCAGTGCCCATGGAGGTCAGAAAAGGGCATTGGATCCCCTGGGACTGGAGTTCTAGATGCGTGTTAGCAACTGTGTGGGTGTTGGGAATCGGACCCCAGACCTCTGGAAGATCAGCAGATGCTCTTAACCACTGAGTCATCTCTCCAGCCATCCTGTGTCCCACCCTTAGCTCCCAGCTTCCTGTCCTCACTTCCTCCCATTTTTTAAAGAGAAGGTCTCACTATGTAGCCCTGGATGGCCTGGAACTCACCAAGCTGGCCTCAAATTCTGAGTCCACGGCCTCTGCCTTCTGAGTGCTGAGATTAAAAGTGTGCACCACCGCTACACAAGAGAGTGGGATTTTTCATTTTCAGAGTCTTCCTACTTTGAAACAGAATATGTTATATACCTATAATCATTTTTTGAAAACAAAATTAGTTTACAAGAGTATTTCTGAACTTAAATTCAAGAGTGATGGGAACTATTTGAAAATTTATGCTGAGTTACTCTTGTTTGAATTAGAAGGGAGTACTTTAAATCCTAGGGTAACTTTAGAAAATGTTATGAGAAAGTAACTTTTCCTAGGCATGGCTCTGTGCACCTTTAGTCCCAGCATGGGATGCAGAGGCAGGTGGATGTCTCTGAGTTGGAGAACTCAGCCAAGGCTACATAGTGAGACTACCTGGGGGTGGGGGGGAAGCAATATTTTAACTTCATATTTTTGCTTGAAAATCTAGGGAAAAATGGAAATCCAGTGGCAGAGAATTTCAGGATGGAAGAAGTCAGTTTAGCAGATAATATCAGTGAAGGACAAGTTCAGGTTAGAACTCTCTACCTCTCTGTGGATCCTTACATGGTAAGAAACGGGGTGTTGTAATTGATGAAATAATTCTGGTCTTATGTTTTAGTGTTGTTGCATCAGAATTTTATTGTGCTTATTTGAGAAATGATGTCTTTTTTTTTTCTGGTCTCTTGAAACAGGGTTTCTCAGTGTAGTCCTCTAGTTCTCTTGAACTCAGAGATCCACCTGCTTCTGCCTCCAAGTGCTGGGATTAAAGACGTGCACCACCATGCCCATCTTAACACTCCTTAACACTTATAGACGTAATACTTGGTGTGAAGAAGTATCTCATTGTGGGTTGATTTCCCTTTTCCTTAATGATTAATTTTGAGCATATTTCCATGTGATTATTGGCCACTTGTATGTCTTTGAAGAAATATCTGGGGGCTAGAGAGATGGCTCAGAGGTTAAGAGCACTGACTGCTCTTCCAGAGGTCCTGAGTTCAATTCCCAGCAACCACATGGTAGTTTACAGTCATCTATAATGAGATCTGGTGCCCACTTCTGGCATGCAGGCATACATGGAAAAAATGTTGAATACGTAATAAATAAATAAATTTAAAAAATATCTACCTAGAGTACACAAACATCTTAAACTTGAATTATTTGGGGCTGAAGAGATGGTTCAGAGCAATTACTGTTCTCGCAGAGGACCCAGGTTCTATTCCCAGTACCCACATGGTATCTCACAGCTGTCTGTAACTTTAATTATAGGGGTCCAAGTCCCTTTTCTGAACTTTTTGGGCATCAGATATACACTTGGTGCACATACACCATGCAGGAAAAACATTCACATTAAAAAATAACAATAAATTTGATTAAAAAACAAAAATGTCTCATTTCATGGAAAATTTTAAAAAAATGA
Organism: Myodes glareolus; assembly: GCF_982192425.1. NCBI lineage: Eukaryota > Metazoa > Chordata > Mammalia > Rodentia > Cricetidae > Myodes > Myodes glareolus. Next base: position 41,677,552 of record NC_142036.1, on the reverse strand, counting down.
TCTGTATTATTGAGTTATAGACTTTGTTTTCTAGATATAAACCCTGGTACCCCATACTGCTCTGTAAGAAATATCTCCTCGCCAGGACAACTAGGACTGTTACACAAAGAAACCCTGTTATGAAAAACAAATAAAAAATAATTATCTCCTGTTTTATGGGTTGTCTTTACACTCTATTGCAATGACAATATACTTCTTGTATGTTATTCATTTTGATAAAGTCCAGTTTACTACTTTTTCTTTTTGTCATATATGTTTGATCTCATATTTAAGGCTTTGCTTCACCCAACACTATGAAGATATAACCCTAACTTTTCTTCTAAGAAGTTTATAGTTTTAGCTGTAAAATATGTGTGGCCCATTTTGAGTTAATATTTGTATGTATTATGAGAAAGAAGTCTGTATTATAGTTCTCCGAGGAGACAGAAACTGTGGGAGACAGATGCAGTTATAGAGGCATAGATAGAGAGGGGATTTGTTAGGCAATTAGCTAACACAATCATGGAGACTGAAAAGTCCACCAGAAAACCAGGGAGGCTGTAGCCTGGCTCAGTCCAAGTCTGAAGGAGACTTGAGAACCAGGAAAACAGATCATGAAAGGCCTGGGAACCTGCTGCACTTGTCTGTTGGAAATGTGAGTCCCAGAGACCAAAGAACTTGCAGTTCTGAAGTCTAAGGGCAGAGGAAAGACATCCACTCCAGAGAAGAAGCGGATTCTTCCATATTCCAGGTGATTTGTTTCTTTCATGCAGCCCCTGACACCTAACTAGATGGTGCCTTGTGGGCAGATATGGTCCACTGAGCCCACTAGTTCATATGTGGAGGCTTCAGAAACACCCGTACAGATATCAGATCTGCTCAGAGACATCGTTTAAGTCAAGTAAGCATCTCGGTCTAGTAAGACGGACATCTAAAATCAGTTCTCTTTCTTTCTTCCTTCTTTCTTTTTTTCTTTTTTGTAGTATTGGGAGTGAGCCTATGCCTTTGATGTTAGGCAAGCATATTGAACTACAACCCCACTGACACCCTAGATGAATCATCCAGGGTTCAGCTTCAGTCTTTTGGTGGATACATAGTTATGTAGCATGAACAATAAAAACCCAGAGACAGATATTGGGGTTCACCCTGAAGATCAGAAAATCAACACAGCCAAGCCACTAGAGAGCTCTTACGCTATGAAATCTTGAGACTGAAAGTGAGAGTTCCTGTCTCATCCTGCTTTATATTCCTCTCTAGTGCTGGGATTAAAGGCGTGAGCCACTACCGCCTGCCCTCTATGGCTGACTAGTGTGGCTGCTGGGATTAAAGGTGTGGCTACCACTGCCTGACCTGTATCACTGACTAGTCTGCTGCTTTGCACTGATCTTCAGGCAGCCTTTATTTATTAAAACACGGATAATAAACTGGGCAGTGGTGACGCACGCCTTTAATCCCAGCACTTGGGAGGCAGAGACAGGCGGATCTCTGTGAGTTTGAGGCCAGCCTGGTCTACAAGAACTAGTTCCAGGACAGACTCCAAAGCTACAGAGAAATCCTGTCTCAAAAAAACAAAAACAACAAAAACAAATAATATCGCACTATACAGTTGTGTAGGTGTCGTTTGTTGAAAAGACTGCACTTTGCTCCTGATACCTTTGTCAAAAATCTGCTGACAGCTGGGGGAGGGTCTCACACCTGCACCCCAGCACTGGGAAAGCTGAGGCAGGAAGGTGACTGCAGTTTGATGCTAGCTGAATTACAGCGAGACTAAAAAATAAATAAATCGTAAGTCAGTTGACCATAAAAGCATTTACTTCTAGATTCAAACCTTATTCCATTAATATGTGTGTTTATTCAAATGTGTCTTGTTACCTTGATTATTATGACTACAGTGAGTTTGGAAAGTAGCAAGCATGAATCTTCCAATTCTGTTTTTGTTTTTGTTGTAGTTGAAAGGTTTGTTTGTTTGGTACTTCTTTGTCAGTTGGTTTTTTGCTTTTGTTTTTTTTTTTGTTTTGTTTTTTTGGGTTTTTTTTTGTTTTTTGTTTTGGTTTTTCGAGACAGGGTTTCACTCTTTAGCTCTGGCTGTTTTGGAACTCACTTTGTAGACCAGGCTGGCCTCAAACTCACAGATCTCTGCCTGCTTCTGCCTCCTGAGTGCTGGGACTAACGGCATGTGCCACCACTGCCCCACTTAAAATGTTTTATTATATTATTTGTGTGTGTGTGTGTGTGTGTGTGTGCGCGCGCGCGCGCGTGTGTGTGTGTGTGTGTGTGAGTTGGCCAGAGGACAACTTGAAAGAGTCTAGTCTTTCCTTTTACCATTTGAGTCCTGGGGACCAATCTTAGGTTGCTAGACTTGGTAGCAAGCACCTTTACCTGCTGAGCCATCCCACCAGCCTTATAAAATAAATGGTCATTTCCCCTTCCATCTTTGAGTCTGTAAACAACTGTATTAATTATAACCACTGAACCGTCTCCAGGCCACCTATGTGCTCTGGTTTACATGTGGAGACCAGAGCACAGCTTTGCAGTCAGTTCTCGCCTCCCACCTTTATGTGGGTTCAGGGATCAAACTTGGGGGTCAGGCTTTTGTTGACTGGCTGGTAAGCAAGCCTCCAGCATCTGCTTGGCTCCGCCCCTAGAGCTTCTACAAGTGCTGAGGTTGCAGATACACACTGCTGCACCCAACAGTGAATCTTTAAAACTTCCAAAAGGAAAAGATGGGCCCTAGGTGGTTTCCTTAATGAATTCCACTCATTTTTAAAGATTACATTTATGAACTTGTATTTTTGTGCATACTTGCATGTGCACGTGCATGACTGCCATGGCTCACAGGTGGAGGACAGGACAACTGAGAGTTGGTTCTTTCCTCCTTCTATCATGTGGGGCCTGGAGACTGAACTCAGGTTGTCAGACAGGCTTAGTGACAAGTGCCTTTACCTGCTAACTGTCTCAAAGGTCTTACTGATGTGCCAGTACTACACTGTTCTGATTACCATACTCTAATTTGAATAGATCTAAATTTACTTATTTATTTTCAGTTGTGCTTCTTTACTGGTAAGAGTTAGGTACATGGTTTCCCCAATTTTTGCAGAGTAAAATAAGTGGGGGGGATGGCACAAGAGAGACTTACCTGCTTTTCTTTCACTGGGTAAATTGAGCATCCCTTAATGAAGGCTTTCCTCTCCCAGCGCTGTAAGATGAATGAGGACACTGGCACTGACTACTTAGCACCTTGGCAGCTGTCTCAGGTGGCTGATGGTGGAGGTATTGGAATTGTAGAAGAGAGCAAGCACATACATTTGGCTAAAGGCGATTTTGTGACTTCTTTTTATTGGCCCTGGCAAACCAAAGCCATTCTAGATGGGAATGGCCTTGAAAAGGTGAGTATAATATAAAACTTTCTGATCTTTCTTCCTTTATTCTCATGTCTTCATTCATATTACTTTGTTAGGGAAGGACTAAAATTGGACTAGATCCCCAACTCTCTGATCTCACTTACAAGACCTTAAAGGTCTTGATGCAGTATACTTACAGGGAGGGGCATAGAGATCTGAGAGAGGAAGCTGGGCGTGGACACTAGTTAGTCTTTAGCTCTGACTTCTTGGCTTAAAACTGTGACTTCAGTATTGCTTAAAATGGACTTTTGGCGGGGGGGAGGGGGTTCGAGACAGGGTTTCTCTGTAGCTTTGAAGCCTGTCCTGTAGACCAGCCTGGCCTCGAATTCACAGAGATCCACCTGTCTCTGCCTCCCAAGTGCTGGGATTAAAGGTGTGCATCACCACCACCTGGCTAAAATGTACATCTTTTATTTTAGGTAGACCCACAACTTGTGGATGGACATCTTTCATATTTTCTTGGAGCTATAGGTATGCCTGGTTTGACTTCCTTGATTGGGGTACAGGAGAAAGGTCACATATCTGCTGGATCCAATCAGACAATGGTTGTCAGTGGAGCAGCAGGTGCCTGTGGATCTTTGGCTGGGCAGGTAAAGTCTTCAAAAATTACTTGACTTTTCTAAAATAGAAGGCATAAGCAGATCACAGAATCCATGTGTATAATTTAAAATATAAAACTAAGGGCTGGCAGGGGGAGGGGAGAGGCAGGGAGGGGAGCAGAGAAAAATGTAGAGCTCAATAAAAACCAATTAAAAAAAAAACAACTGAGGGCTGATAACATAGATCAATTGGTAGAGCGCTTGCCTACCATGCATGTAGCTCTGGGTTTGACCCCTAACACCAGGTAAAGCAGGTGTGGTGACACCTGTAATCTCAGCACTTACAAAGCAGAGGAAGAAGATCAAAAGTTCAAGGCTATTCTCTGTTACTTAGTGAGTTCAAGCCTAGCCTGGACTACATAAAAGTTTGTCACAAAAGTAACTAATTTTAGAGTTAGCCATTTGTAAGTTCCTGTGATATGGCAGATAACTGCATACCCACGCACATGCAAGCAACAGATTAAATTTAATTAAAGACTGAACGTGGGAGGGGCCTATTACGGTGAAGGAGGAATTCAGAGGAACGGGAAAGGTGAGAGGGAATGTGGCCAACTATAACCAAACTATAGGATACATATATATGAACTTGTCAAGGATAAAAATCATCTTAACTAAAAAGATTTGTTATTTTTGTTTGATGTGTTTGTGTGAGCACATGCATGTTCGAGTGTCAGATCCCTTGAAACTAGAGTTACAAGTGGTTGTGAGCCTCCTGATATTGCTGTTTCAAACCAAACCCAAGTCTTCTATAAGAGAAGTAAGTGCTCTGAACCACTGAGCCATCTTTCCAGACTTCTTCTTTAAAATTTTATTATGTCATTATTTTGCACATTGTTGGCGGAAATCGTATTACCTGTTTAGATTCTGTTGATAAAAATGAAAAAAACAGGTTTTTGTGTCTCTTTCTCTGTTAACTAAAATAGATGTGGCAAATGTTAGAGTAGTTCTGTCATCTATATAGGGATGGAAATCATAGAGATCTAAAAGACAAGCAGGGAATAGAGAGATGCCCAGTGACCAAGAGTACTCACTGTACTTGCAGAGAACCCAGGTAAGTTCTCAGCACCAGAGTGGCTTAGAACTCTCTAACCGCAGGTCAGTGCTGCCTTCTGGCTTATAGGACACCAGGCATGCACATAATACACATATATACATGCAGCCAAAACACACAGATAAATACATCTTCACAAAATATGATAAAGAGGGGTGTTGGGTTGTAGCTCAGTGCTTTGAGCCCTTGCTAAGCATGCATGAAGCTCTATGCTCAGTTGCCTGACCAAACAACAATATAAAATCAAACTCTTATTTTAAAGAAATTAATAAGAATTCTTCATCCTCAAGAAGGTTATTTATTAATGTATATTTTGAAATGGAGTCACTTGTCTCCCTGGCTGACCTCAAACTTACTATGTAGCTTAGACTACCTTTGAATTCCTATTCCTCCTACCTCCACCTTCCAAGTGCTGATACTGCAGAAAGCTATTGAATTGTAGGTATGTGATAAATGTTTTCAAAGAACTGTACAAAGTTCAATGTTTTATAAATAGTAGCAATATTAGTTATCTCTTTGCTGTGATAAAATGCCTGCCCAGGAAGGAGGATTTTATTTGGTGCACAATTCCAGGCTATGTTGCATTATGGCAGGACGTCATGGCAGCAGGAGCACTCAAGACACAGAAAGCAGCGAATGCCTGCACACAGCTTGCTCTCTCCTGTGTATTCAGTGATGTGCCCCAGCCTGTGGAATGGTACCCACCACATTCGGTGGGTATTCCCTTTTCAGTTAACCTCCATAGACGTGCCTAGAGGTCTGCTTTTGTGGTAATGATTCTAGATCTTGTCAAGATGATCAGCCATCACAGTAGCTGTGGTGGTTTGAATGAGAAATGCCCCCTTAGTCTCCATTATTTGAACACTTGTCACCCAGTTGGTGGTGCTGTCTGGGGACGGTGCAGCTTGCTGGAGGAAGTATGTCTGTCACTAGGGGTGGGCTTTGAGAGTTCAAGACCTCATCCTACTTCTAGTTTGCTCTTTCTTCTTCCTGCTTGTGGCTGAAGATGTGATCTGTTTCCTGCTTCTGCCACCATGCCAGCTGCTTGCTGCCTTGCTTCTCCTGGGAAATGTAAACACAAATAATCTCTCTCTCTTAAGTTGCCTTTGGTTGCTGTGTTTTATCACAGCAATAGAAAGTAACTGATACAGTAGCTTTTATAGTATGGGAAACAATGTATTTTAGCTATTGTTTGTGTTCTCCGCAGCCCTGAAAATTATTGAATTTTAAGAGTGATAGCTTGGGTCTGATTACTTATTTTAAAAATTACATTAAAGTTGTAAGTTTTAAACTATATATATATATATATATATATATATATATATATATATATATATTTTAAGGATCACATCTGTTCTCAGTCTCTTTGGTTTTAATTTTTTTCTCTTTTCATTTCATTCTTTTTTCTTTTTTTGAGACATAATCTCTTTATGTAGCCTTGGCTATCATGGAACTTGCTATATAGAACAGGCTGGCCTTGAACTCATAGAGACACTTGCCTCTGCTTCTTGAGTCCTGGGATCTAAGGCGTGTGCCACCACATTTTAAATGTTTTAGTCTAAAGCACTGTAATGAAACCTAAATTGTGATGAGTGCTGTCTTAGGGTGAATCTGGATGTGATGGAACATCATGACTAAAAGTCACTCGGGGAGGAAAGAGTCTATTCTTATATTTCCAGGGAACAGTTCATCACTGGGGGAAGTCATGGCAGGAACTCAAATAGCAAGCTAAGGCAGAGACTGTTAGAGGACTACTATTGACTACCTTTTTAATCGACTTCAGATCCACCAGCCCAGAAGTAGCACCACCCACAATGGACTGGGCCCTCCCACTCCAAACACTAAAGAAATGCCACTACAGGCTTGCCTACAGTCAGATTTTATGGAGGCATTTTGAAGTTCCTGCCTCTCAGATGATGCTAGCTTGTGTCAAGTTGACATGAAAATTATCTGGGGCACATATTCTCTTATACTTGCAATATCTTGTGTTCTTTGACATTTTTATGTTTGTGTGAATATAAAGCCACTTAATTTTCAAACATTTCCTCCCTAGATTGGCCACCTGCTTGGCTGTTCCAGAGTGGTGGGAATTTGTGGAACACATGAGAAATGCCTCTTTTTGACTTCAGAACTGGGGTTTGATGCTGCAATTAACTATAAAAAGGGGAATGTGGCGGCACAGCTCCGAGAGTCGTGCCCAGCTGGAGTGGATGTCTACTTTGACAATGTTGGTGGCGACATCAGTGATACGGTGATAAGTCAGGTGGTTTGCTGGTTTCTTTCCATTACAGATCTGATACTGTATTTTATGTATTGTGATATTTTTGCTTGATACGGAGGGAAGCTATAAAAGTGTAGTGTTCATTTTGACAAATTCCATGATTATTGTGTTTAAGATATACAGAAGATTTTGATACTTGCTGTCATTTGATTGCACATTTGTGTTCTGAATTTCAGTTTCTGCCTCGTGATATATTTTCACCTTTAGTTTACTTTTGTGAAAAATTAAGAGTTACACTTCTGGAATACTGAGATTCTGACCTGTATCTCACCAACCACCAATCACCTAACAGCCATAACCCCTGAGTTGGGTAGGGAGATGGTTTTCATAGATTATCTATGTTATATATTTTTATTGACAATGTGGTAAAATATCAACAGTTGATAATAAAAATAAATAGATATTGACTATATGTAAAATTACTTACAGTTGAGATTATATCATTTCAATCTAAAGAAATATATGATCGGGCTGGAGAGACAGTTCAGTAGTTAAGAGTGTGTACTGGTCTTGCAGAGGACTGAGTGTGAATCTGTGTGAGCGTCCCTGTCAGGCAGCTCAAACCACCTGTATCTCAAGCTCCAGGGAGAACTGGCCCCTTTGGCCTCATCAGGGACCTGCACTTATGTGGATGTGTCAGTTATGGAGACTACTTGGTCATGGGTTTAAGCCAATAGAAAGTCTTTATTAGATGGTCAGTGTTTGGGTCCCAGTGTAGCCCCAAGCCTTTCTCAGGGTGAGCTTTTAAGCACAAAAACCGTATCCTGAGTTGACATACTTCAGGTAACAAGAACAGTTAATCAGAAGCAGAACTACAGAAGCCAAAAAGCAAGGTTAATACATTTAGACTTTCCCAGAACTATGGACTTTGATGGATTAGGCTTTTGAGTTGGCAGGTGGAGCTGTCAAAGTGCTGAGTTTAACAGCCTGAATGTTACTTCTATCATGGAGTCAGCTGTGGTAAAGTCTCGGGACCTGCTAAGGTCTGGGGACCTGTTACAGTACCTATACATGTTTACAGACCCACCATATAAAATAATAAGCTTTAAAAAAATAGACATACTAGTCAGGTGGTGGTGGTGCACACATTTAATCTGAGCACTCGAGATAGACAGAGGCAGATAAATCTCTGTGAGTTCAAGGCCAGCCTGATCTACAAGAGCTAGTTTTTCTAGGATAGGCTCCAAAGCTGAAGAGAAACCCTGTCTCGAAAAATCAAAACCAACCAACCAAACAAATAAATAAAATGAACATAGTACAAAAAAGCAGCAAGGTCACTGGCAACTAATGTAATTTTTTTGGTGATCACCAAACTTTTATTCTATATTCTTTCAGAGTGGACTTAATAAAATTTGTAGGGGCTAGAGAGATGGCTCAGCACTTAGAGTACTTACAGCTCTTGTGGATGACTGAGTTTGGAACCTGGCACCTACATCAAGCAGCTGAAAACCATCTGTAACGATCTAGGGAGATCGAAGGCCCTCTCCTGGCCTCCACAGGCACCTGCATGCATGTGGTGAAAATTTATGGAGGCATGTGCATGCACGTGCACATACATAAATAAATAAAAAGTACTTCTACATAGGTAAATCTTCAAAATAAATGAAACTAATTGAAAAAAATTTAAGTGTGGTGGTTAAATAGCTTTCATTGATGTAGTCCTAAATCCATCAATAGGAAGGTGGCTGAGGGTGTAACTGTCAGTGTTTCTCTGTGCAGATGAATCAGAACAGCCACGTCATCCTGTGTGGTCAAATTTCTCAGTACAATAAGGATGTGCCATACCCTCCTCCACTGTCCCCTGCTGCAGAAGCAATCCAGAAGGAGAGAAACATCACAAGGTGTGTGTGCTACCTTTCCCTTACTATACTGGCACAGGGGCTGGGGCTACGGAGCTGAATTTCATAGGTGGGAAATGTTTCATTTATAGTTCTTTTTCCTTATTAAATATAATTGAAAAGGTTTTTTTTTGTTTTGCTTTTGATTTTCGAGACAGGGTTTCACAGCCCCTGCTGTCCTGGAACTCACTCTGTAGATCAGGCTGACCTCAAACTCTGCCTCCCAAGTGCTGGGATTAAAGGCGTGCACTACCACTGCCTGACTGAAAAGTATATATTTAAAGAGGTTCAATATTTAAATTTTGGTTAACTGTTTCTCGGAAAATAGATACTTGGCTTTGATTAGATGAGATCATGTGAGGCTATGAAGGAATGTTATCTATAAATGAAAAATCACAATACTGTTGCCAGGGTTATAGATGATAAGCAGATATAAACAAAGTTTGGTGTACTTCCTTATCCTCACACCTAAAGCTGTATCTGCCCAGACTCAGCGTGGTTATAGGCTAATTTAAAGACAAACAGGGATTGCCAATTTGAAAGATTTGATTGTGTTCATTTGTTTTTGTTTTCAAAACAGGTTTCTCTGTTTAACAGCCCTGACTATTCTAGAACACTCTTTTAGACCAGACTGGCCTTGAACTCACAGAGATCTGCGTGCCTCTGCCTCCCACTAAAGGCCTATGCCACCACTGCCCTCAGGTTCTCACTCTTGAAATATTCTCTAATCGTTATTCTTTCATTCTCTGTTTACAGAGAGAGATTTACCGTGCTAAACTATAAAGATAAGTTTCAGCCTGGACTTCTCCAGCTGAGTCAGTGGTTTAAAGAAGGAAAGCTAAAGGTAAACCCTCTTTTGTTTTTTGAAACCACGTCTCATGTGGCCCAGGCTGGGTCTGAACTTGACAATTACCTTGAACCCTTAACCCCCCATCTCTCTGCCTCATTGGTGCTAGAATTCTAGGCATGCTCTACCATGCTTTGTTTATGTGGTGCTGGGCTTGAACCCAAAACTAACCAAGTACTCTACCAATTGAGTCACATCCCCAGTCCAAATTTCTATTAACTATAAAAGTATATTTCTGCTGCCATTTGGCATACTTTTTTTTTTAATTTACTATAGCGAACATTGGTTTCATTACAAAAGATTGGCTAGAGAATTGGCTCAGTGGTTAAGAGCACATTGCTCTTGCAGAGAACCCAAGTTTGTTTTCCGACTTGAATGTCAAGCTGCTCACAACTGACTGCAGCTGCAGCTCCAGGGGCTCTGTGAGCCTCTCTGAACCACCTAAGTAACTGCTCACACGCACATACTCCACAGAGACACACACGTAGACACATAGTTTAAAAAGTTAATCTCTGAATAAAATTTTCTCCCAGATGACCATAATCTTCTGATTGAGAAACCCTTTTATTAGCTCTATGCAATATTTTATTAAGCTCAGGACTGTAGAGGCTGCTCAGTGATTAAGAACACTTGCTACTTTTGCAGAGGACCCAGTTTGGTTCCCAGCACTGACATGGCTGCTACAAGTTGTCCATAACTCCATCCAGGGGATCCAGTAACCTCTTCTGGCCTCCCAGGACACCAAGCACACAGTGGTACATACATGTACATACATCTATGCATGCAGGCAAAACACAGATGAAAATAAAGCTAAACAATTACAAAGCTTTACTCTCCATAGATTAGTTACAAAGTCAATAGGTATATCTCCTGAAATCTAAATTTGTAATGTTCATTAACTTAAGTATTTGTGGAACTGTACTTAGGAATTCTGATTTCTTTTTTCATGCTATTTCTGGATGTTTTGTCTACAGAAATTTTTGTATAGCACTTGCTTGCCCTGGTTCTCACAGAGGACTGAAGAGAGGTGTCAGACCCTGGACCTGGAGCTACAGGTGCCTGTGAGAGCCATCAGTGCACTGGGAATTGAACTGGGTCCTCTGGAAGAGCAGCCAGAGCTCTTAACTGATGAGCCATCTCTCTAGTCCCAGAAATTGTGCTCTCTTAAAAGTCACATAAGCACATACCAGAATGCTCTGTGGATATTTTTTTAATGAGAATTGGTTAAATTTTATGTAACTAGAACGAGTTACTACTACATTTTATAAAGTACAGAAAGCAGTTGTAAACTCAGTAGTACAATTACATTACTTTAGCTTAATATAATCTATTCCCTTATAATTTTTATAGATTTAAGTAAATATCCTTTTAATATTCATTTCCTTTATGGTTATTCTGATTTTAGTTGTTGGGCAAAATTAGAAGTTTTTTGTTTTGTTTTGTTTTGAAGACAGTTCTCTGTAGACCAGGCTGGTCTTGAACTCAGAGAGATCCACCTGCTTCTGCCACCTGCCCAAGGACCGGGATTAAGAACATGTGCCACCACAGCCTGAAATTAGAAATTATTTATCTGGTATCCAGATAAGATGTTCTTGGAACCTGAAAATGACAGGCAAACTTGTATATGTGCACACTTAGATCATTTTTTCCCTAGAGGGTGTATGTGGACTGAGGGTGTAACTTGGTAGAGTGTTTGCTTAGCCTGCATGAAGCCTAGTCCACCCCAGGAGGGGAAATAAACAAAACAAAACTGGGTGTAGTGGCAAGGCCTGTCATCCCAGTACTTGGAAGGTGGTGGCAGGAGAGGGTCATAAATTCAAGATCATTTTCAGCTAAATTGCCTGTGTAGTTTGTTTAAGATTAGATGGGGATGAGAGTGTTGGGGCAGCAATGAGATGGCTCGGTGAATATGGACACTTGCTGCCTAGTGGATGAACTGAGTTTGATCCGCAGAACCCTTGTGGTAGAAAAGTAGAAAGAACTGAGCTGGGCATGGCAGCTTATGCCTTTAAACCAAGCAGTAGGCTAGCCTTGTCTACAGAACAAGTACCAGATGTCCTCTGACTTCCACATGCATGCTACGACATGTGCATTCACCCACAAAACAAATAAATGTATAAAAAAATTTTTAAGGCGATCAGACAACAGGAATATAGGATTAGGATTTTACTGAAAAATGGTGGCTACCCATTTTTCTACTGTATGCAAAATCCTAAATTGCATTGTTTCCTTTTATGGAAACCATTAACTCTAAATCTAACTATTTTTGATTTACAGATCAAAGAGACTGTGATAAATGGATTGGAAAACATGGGAGGTAAGATGAATGAAGATTTCTTCTACATATGTGCTCAATGCGTGTATTGATTTTTCTTTTAATGTACTTTCATGGCCTCTTTCATGCTAAACACACTTTACCACTGTGCTAAACCCTAGCTCCCCACCCCTTTTCTTCTTTGTGGAGACATTGCAGAGCTGTGTTAACTGAAAGACTGTGCGGTGATGGAACCTTGTGCATGCTAGCCTTGTGCATAGCTAAGGCTGAGCTATGTCTTCTTTCCTTCGCTTTGTTTTGTTTATCTTTTTTTACAGGAAGAATGGGGGTGGAGCAGAGCTTTTCTGATCTGGGTCTTGTCTTCTGATCTGGTCTGATCTAGCCCTGGTTGGCTTTGAATTTGATTGGTGGCTGAGGCTGACCTTAGATTCCTGACCTCCCAAGTGTTGAAATTACAAGAATTTGCCACCACACCCATCTTATTCATTGCTGAGACTGAGGATTGGGCTAGTTGGTAGAGAGCTGATCTACCATAAATGATATACAAATCATGAATATTAGCAACCACTATAACTCCAGAACTCAGATGGTAGAGGCAATACAATCAACTTAAGGTTATTCTCAGCTAATGAGACTGTTTCAAATATAAGTTAAAATAAAAATAAATAAAATAAACTGGGTGGTGGTGGTTTACACCTTTAATCCCAGCACTCTGGAGGTAGAGGCAAGTGGATCTCTGTGAGTTTGAGACCAGCCTGGTCTACAGAGTGAGTTCCAGGACAGCCAAGGCTACACAGAGAGAAACAGTGTCTTGAAAAACAAAGAAACAAACAAATAAATAAAAGTTACCTCTTCCCTGAGAAACTGTCCTATATATGTAGGTTTCCTTATATATTGCAATCAAACACCCTTAGGGTTCACTTTAGCGATATTTAATATGTGTATAAGTTACTTTTTCATTACCTGAAACAAAATCTTAGCAATTATTTTGCTCCTGATTTTAGAGGGTACAGTTCATGATCACTTAGCGCCATGCACTTGGGTAGGGCAGATCATCCTGGTAATGGGTGTACATGAAGGTGATAGAAGAAGACAGGAAGGGCCCAACTCTGCTGACTACTTTCTCCAGCTAAGCTCTACTTCATGAAGTTTCCAGAACCTCCTAAAACCGCACCACTAGCTGAGGACCATGCACTTCATGGATACACCATGAGAGTTCCTTCTGTATGTAATAGTTAAAACATCATGGAGAGAGCTGGGCAGAGGTGGCACATGCCTTTAATCCCAGACAAGGCCAGCCTGGTCTACAAGAGCTAGTGCCAGGACAGGTGCAAAGCTACACAGAAAAACCCTGTCTTAAGAAACAAAAAACATACCAAAACAAAACAAAAAAACACACAAAAATTATGAAGAGATGACTCATTGGTTAAAAGCATTTGCTGCTCTTTCAGAGGATCCGGGTTCAGATCCTGCCACCGACATGGCAGTTCATAACCAGTTCTAGGTGATCCAGAGCCCTCTTTGGGTCCCTACTGGCACCACACACATGTTGTATACTTACATATGTGCAGGCAAAACACCCATACAAATAAAATAAGTCTTTTGTGTGTGTCTTGCCTGCATGCATGTTTGTACACCACATGCATGCCTGGTGTTCATGGAATTCATAAGAGTGTTGGACCTCATACAGCTGGTGCCAGGAATAGGGATGGTTGTGAGCCACCACATGAGTGCTGGGAACTGAGCCCATTTCCTCTGCAAGAGCAACAAGCACCTCAGCCAATAAGCCGTCTCCCCAGCCCCAGATTTTTATATATATTAAATACACACACACACACACACAGTGTTTCTATGTGTTCTGTTTTGGAACTCACCCTGCAGACCAGGCTATCCCCAAACTCACAGAGATCCACCTGCCTCTGCCTCCTGAGTTCTGGGATTAAAGGCGTGCACCGCCACCACCTGACCCAGTGATTTTTCTTTTTAGATTTGTTTTTTGCCAGGGCAGTGGTGGCACATACCCTTTAATCTCAGCATTCAGGAGACAGAGGCAGTGGATCTCTGTGAGGTCGAGGCCATCCTGATCTACAGAGAGAAACCCTGTCTCAAAACAGCAAAAAATAAATAAATAAAAGGCAGAAAAATCACTGAAGAAATTATTCAAACTAATGTTGTGTGTCAGACCTCTAACAAACATATAGTAACATTTCTCTTTTCAGACGACCTATTCTTTTCTTTCAGTTGCGTTCCAGTCTATGATGACCGGAGGCAACATCGGGAAGCAGATTGTCTGCATTTCAGAAGATTTTTCTCTGTAGTCTGCGTATCTTCATCAAGGAAACCCTACATTTCCTACTGTGCACAAAGATTCTTAAGATACATTTAAAAAAATAATCTTACAGTACACATAGTTCTTAATTTAAGTGTAATTGTAATATTTTTAGTTAAATAACCTTCTTATTTTCAATATCATATATTAACTATATATCTAACTTGTGATTGTTAACCATAATACAATGGTTCTCAACCTGTAGGTTGTGACCCCTTTGGAGTCACTACCAGATATCCTGCATATCGGATATTTACATTACAATTCATAACAGTAGCAAAATTAGTTATGAAGTTGCAATGAAATAATTTTATGGTTGTAGGCCCCACAATGTGAGGAACTGTGTTAAAGGGTCACAGCATCAGGAAGGGTGAGAAGCACTGCCACAATAGATTTGGTATCATCTGTTTTTCTCTATTTTATTTTTGAGACAGGGTCTCAAATATGAAGTCCACACTGGCCTCGTACTTATGATTCTTGTGGCCTGTCTCCTGAGTGCTGGGATCACAGGCATGTACCACTATACCTGACTTATTTTCCTTGTAATAATAACTAGTAATAATAATTATTTTGGAGATGGATCTGTTAGTGTAGCTCAGGCTGGACTGATTCCTGAGGTTCCCCACTGCCAATTATCTCTGGGGTTACAGGCACGTGTTACTCACTATACTCAGCTAATTTTGTTTGTTAAAACTCTTGTTACATATATTTGTATCAAATATTTAAAAACTTCTGGATAGTTAATACAACTGTTAATGGATCATATGTAGGCATATCTTTAAGTTATTTTTAAAACTGGGTGAACACTCTAATTCTAAGGTCAGAAGCAGTTAACATCTGTTGAACTGGGGAAATTTTTAACATTATTCTTAAAGTGAGAGTATTAGAATTGCGATGGGCTTTCCATATTTCATATGGAAGAGAGACTGTAAAAGTCTTTATGTACCTATGTGTCTTGTCTGTCTGTACACCACATGCATGCCTGATGCCTGCAGAGACAGAATAGGGCATTGAATCCCTTGGCACTGGAGAGAGTTTTGAGCCACCGTGTAGGTGCTGGGTTCTTGAGTGCAGGTCCTCTGGTAGAGCAGCTGCTGAGCTATCTCCCCAGCCTGCCCAAAGAGGGACTTTTCATGGTAAGCACATAGGGTTGGGGACAGCATTGGGAGTATCAGACTGAGGAAGAGAAGTTTTGGATTGGGAGTGATATGAAAAGATAAATAACGTCAGTTGAGTTGATGAGAGACTCAATAGACCAGATTTACACCCAGAAGACTTGTGTTCTCCCAAATTACTATGTAGCAAGCCTAACAAAAGCTTGTGTTTACGTTAGGAATATTTTTTTGAGATAGTCTGTTATGTAGCTTGCTATGTAATTCAGGCTGCCCTGGAATTCACAGATCTCTAGCTGCCTGTCTACCTCTGGAGTGCTAGTGTTAAAGGTCCGCACTTTGGGAACCTTTGGAGGGCAAGTAGGTATAAACATCACTGAGAATTTTATTGGTTAAAGTGGGTTGGGGAAGTTATCAGGGCAGAACACTGTTCAGTATTCTAGGGGCCTTAATTCCCAATAGCAATCCCCACTCCCCAACTCGCCCCAAGTAAAAAAGCTTCAGAAAGTGGTGGTGGTGGTGGTGCACGCCTCTAATCCCAGCACTTGGGAGGCAGAGGCAGGTGAATCTCTGTGAGTTAGAGGCCAACCTGTTTTACAAGAGCTAGTTCCAGGACAGGCTCCAAAAGCTACAGAGAAACCCTGTCTCAAAACAAAAAAACAAAAAACAACAACAAAAAAGGCTTCAGAAAATGATAGGACAAAGTAAACTAACCAATGGTTGTAGACATGAATATTCCACATATATTGATGTTTTTATTAATTGTAACTCAACCTTTAGAAAAGCAAAATTGAAAATGTTTTCTAAGTGTGATTTAAGACACTTTTTTACACAGCCAATGTATTTTATAGGTGACACTTCCAATAAATACATTCAAACTGTATTAGTAATCACTCAATCCAGTTTTGCATCGGTCTATCGTTGTTTTACAAAGAAACTGGACCAGTTTCTTTCTGGAGGGTTCTTCATTTCTTCATATGTTGGTGAACTCCCAAATCTACTTTGTTTTTTGTTTTGTTTGGGGTTGGGTTTTTTGGGACAGGGTTTCTCTGTGTAATCGCCCTAGCTGTCCTGGAACTAGCTCTTGTAGACCAGGCTGGCCTCAAACGCACAGAGATCTGCCTGCCTGCCTCTGTTGGGAATAAAAGTGTGTGCCACCACCACTCAGTTTGTTTATTTTTACTTAAACTTTAGGATTTTAGCTCCTAGTAAGTAAACATTTCCTTGCCATCCCAAGGTTTCTTTTCAGATGTTATGTAGCCCAGTTGTCCTTGTCATGGCAGTTCTCAAATGGGTTTACAGCCATGCTTCCCAGTGCCCAGCATGGAACTATGTACCAAGGAATTATTCCACCCGGATGGCCTGGAATGTTTTGTTTTGTACCCAATCTACTAATCCCTAGCTTGTTTAGGTTCTTAGTTTATCTCTAAACATGAAAATAAACGCCTTAAGAGAACATTAATTCTCATGGGCACTGCCTTTAATCCCCCACTATTGCGTACCACATCATGTTTTTTTTCTTGTTATTTTAGTTTTGACAGGGTCTCACTGTATAGCCCTAGGAGGCCTGGAACTCCCAGTGCTGGGAGCGCTGGGAATGATTACTGTGCTACCATGCCATTTCTTTACATTTCACGTAGTCAGTCAAACTCAAAAGTTCCATCAAGTAGTTCACCATGGAACTCAGGTATTTTAGCCCTCAGTCAGGACATCCAAGATTCTTGAACGTTCCCAAAGCTGTACGTGTGCCTAAATCCATACCCAATCGAATGGACAATGCAGAGCTTGACTGTGCAGGTCCCTCCTTGGGTCCTCTTCATGGAGAGTTTTGGTGTTTCGGGAGCATTGCTTCTCGTTAACTGTCATAACTCCGCAGCTGCGGGGAAAGCTGCCCACCCACCACGGCGGCACTCAGCCACCTAGCGGGAAGGCGGTGACGTCACGGCTAGAAGGCACTGACCTGGTTTCAGATTTCGGGACCCGAGAGTCCTGGCGGGCAGGGGGCGGGGTGCTGCGGTTCCACCGGCCGGAGCCCAGTGTGGCTGTGAGGGGACCGGGAGGTCGGCCCAAGCGGCTGCCCGAAGGTCAGCACCTCAACCCGAATAACACCCGCGGGGCGGAGAAGAAAGCCAGTGGGTGTGCTGGTGTGTGTGTGGGGGGGGGGGGGGGTGGCCAAACTTCCTGTCCCGCTCGGGAGCTGCTTCCGGCGGGAGCCGGAAGACGCCGTGTGTGGACGGAATTCGGGACTGACTGCCGGACGACCAGCTGCCCTGTACTGGAAGGTGAGCCCTGGGTTGGGGCTGGCCTCAGCGCTTAGCTAGGTGTTCCCGGAGAGAAAGGAACCCACGACCGGGTTTGGGGGTCTGCAGCCGAGTTCGTCCCTAAGGGCACAAGGAAGCCCCCCCCCCGCCACTTGGGCTCTCCCCCCCTCCCCCCCGGTGTCTGGCGGGCTGAGGGCGACCGGTTCGACACCCCACGCCTTCGGCCCTACGCCTCCCATGATCTGGGGCGCGCTGTCTTGGCTCTTCGGCTTGTTTTTGCGAGCGGTGCTTGGAAGCCAGTTGCACCCAGAAACCCGGAGTCAGCGAGTCCCCTGGGCGGAGGCGCCGGACTGCACCCGCAGCCGGGCCTGTCCGCGGACCTTCGGGCCTTCCTTGCACCGAGGCCTTTGTGCTGGCGGGAAGGCCGGCCAGCGATGCCCGGCCGGCGTTTCACCCAGAGCGACCGCTTCCTTTTCCGGCGTCCCCTCACTCCCTGGGTCCGGAAGGGGGCTGCCTGAGGACCAGGGCTGGACCTCTGGCGTCTCCTCTACCTGCCGCTTCAGGCCCGTGTGTGGGCAGCGAGGGCTGGTAGCCTGGCTGTGTTTTGCCTATTGAATTTTGTCCTCTGAAGTTTCTCAGAAGAAGATCCAATTAGTTATTAAACTTTATCCCTTTTGCGCATGAGGCTCTGAAATGTACTTAGGTACCATTTGGGAGTTAAATATTGAGAAGGCATTTAGAGTTCATACTTTTATCTTGGCACAGGGGCCAAGGTAATATATGCAAAGAGAAGGAAAAAATATTTTGAAGACAAACAATTCTTGGTGTTTGGCCCCGAGAAATTACGCTTTGTGTTATCGTAGTGTATAGCAGAATACAGGGCAACCGAGCATCAGAAGATGTAGGTTTTTATTTAAGTCTTGACCTCGTAGGTGTCAAATTTGGAGAAAATTTTGCAATTTCTAAATTTCTAAATTTTTGGGGGGAGTGTATTAGTGAAGAGGTTTGACCCTTATTCTGCGACACTAAACTTTGAGTATGAGGGGTGATAAACATTCTTGTATTTTAGGGGAAAAATGAATGTTTGGGTAAAAGATAGATCGCAAAGAGTATTTTTATTTTATTTTTGGATTTTCGAGACACAGTTTCTCTTGTAACCCCGACTCTCCTGGAACTTACTTTGTAGACCAGCTGAGCCTCAAATGTACAGATCGCCTGCTTCTGCTTCCTTAGTGCTGGGTTTAAAGGCGTATGCCACTTCTGCCCTGAGGAAAGGGAAACTTTTAAAAGCAAGGTGACCAGTTAGAAACCTGTATTAATAGCGTGGTTGCCCCCCACCCCCAGTGTATTTGAAAGATACCGAGAAATCTAAACAGTATCACAGCAGGAGTAAATGATTTGGGGAATTCATTAATGGCTGGGATTATTTAAATATGAAGAATGAGAGAGACTGCTAGATAGAATTTGCAGACGAGTGGGAAGGAGATTGAGCAATAAATAAAAGGGTTAATTCAAGAAGAACAGGTTTGGTAGGGGAGGTGGTAATCTGGGTTTGGATGTGGTTTGGTTTGAAACGCTGATGGATATATATGTGGAATTACTCGACAAGTAATTGATAGTAAAGGTTTGGAAGTCAGAAGAAAAGTCCAGAGTAGAGGGGCAAGGAATTGGGTGTCATTCGTCATGTTACTGATCCTCTGAATGTTTAGCCATTGCTTCTTATGTGCTCACAGGGAAACTTGTATGAGGTCTTTCAAACTCCTAGTAATGAGTACTTTAGAAGTGCGTAGTGACTTCAGGGTTTCTTTTGGGAAAATGTAAAATTAGCCAGGCATGGTAAAATTAGCCAAGACCTCTCAGTACTGGGAGGTCTAAGCAGGTGGGACCAGAAGTTGAAGGCCAGCCTCAGAAATAGAGAGTTCCAGAACAGCTGGGGCTATGCAAGAGCTTGTCTGAACCGTCCCCCTCTCCAAAAAACACACACCCACAAACAAAACTGATTGTGTATGGGATTGCACAACTGTGGGTATACTAAAGACAGTTGAATTGTACTTTTCACAGTGGGTGAGAGTGGGATCTGCCAAGTTCAGAGCAGCAGTTAGGAGCACTGCTCTTGTGGAGGACCTGGGTCTAGTTAGTTCCCAGTACCACACATGGCGATTCACAACTGAGGACCCAGCACCTTCTGCCTCCATGGGTACTACATATGTGTGGTGTACAGACAACATGTAAGCGAAACACCCATGCACAGTAAATAAAAACTAAAAATCTTACAAAATGGGTAACATTTATGTTGACTGTCTGAAAGTTTGTGACAAGGGCTCACTGTGTGTGTAGCCTTGCCTGGCCCAGAACTCACTGTGTAGACCAGGCTGGCCTCAGACGCCTAGAGATATGCTGATCTCTGCTTCCATATTGCTAAATTAAAATGTGTGCCACTGCGTCTGGCCCCAAACTTGTTTTTTTGGAAAGATTTGCATTGCAAGAAGTTTCCATTGCAGCTTTTGAAGTGGTTAAGTAGATAATGGACTTGGAACTAGCTGCAGGCCTAGCTTACGTGTTTGCCCTTGTACTGCTGGCCAATTAATGTGCTTAGCAAGGTCTGTGTTACAGATGCAGTCCACATAGAGCACTTGATGAACCGCTATGCTCTTGAATGGATTGTTTTCTTTTCATTCTGAGATATGATCTTGCTGTGTGGCCGAAAGCTCCTTAGTCTCTTGCTTCAGTTTCCCCATTGCTGAGATTACAGATGCCTGTTCCACCCCTTGCTCTTGCAAAGATTCCTGGGGCTTCAGCCTTTCTAGTGCATTCTACTTTATTTGTTCATTAAGTGCCTATACAAGCCAGAAATTTTGGCACCAGGATTGTATGGCTGTATTAAGTTACAATATGCATATTGCAGTTGTTCCAGAATAGCCTTACTTGTTTTCAAAGACTACTAAAACAAAAACACTAAAATAAAAAGACACAGTAGGTGACCAACCCCTAAGGGTGTGTGATGTCTTAGTGATTCTGCAAGTCAAGAATCTCAAAGTTGGATGTACTTTAGTAATAATCTGGACAAACATCTGGTGATTTCTTGGCTTGTTATGTGAGCTGAAATTGGGGAAGAGGAATTGCTAAGCCCTCTAAATTTAAGATCAGACTTAGATGTAATCACTTCCTATTTGTGCCAACTATTCATGCCAGCTTGCTTATACAACTTAATAACTTGATCAGCCTTGGTTTCCTCCTCTCATGAAGATGAGTGGATAAACCACATTAAGCTGTTGTAGTGCTTGAGGAACAAAAATGTATGTAGAAAGAAAAGTTGGACATTTATGATACTTTGCTTTATGTGGTATGTAAAAGGAATATTTCATATATATCTTGTAAACTGGACTGCAGGCCACTGTTAACATCAATAACGCTTTAATTCCAGTATTCCTTCTAAGAATTAGATGTATTTGTGTGCACATATGTGGGTGTCAGAGTACAACATGTAAGACTTAGTTCTAGCACATGGGTCCTGGGGGTTGAATTGAAGTTGTCAAAGAGTGGTGGCCACCTTCACAAATGGGTCATCTTACAGGCCCTAATTCCAGGACTTCTTTCTTCTTATTTTTCAAGACAGGGTTTCTCTGTGTAGTCCTGAACTCACTCTGTAGTCCAGGCTGACCTCGAACTCAGAGATCTGCCTCTGCCTCCTAAGTACTAGAATTAAAGGCGTGTACCACCACCGCCTGGCTTCCAGTATTTCTTAATGTCTGTCTTAGTCTAACTTTCCAGTCTACCCTGGTGTTAATGGAAAGCTTCCATCCTAGGTACATTTCTTTTTTTTCTTTCTTTCTTTCTTTTTTTTTTTTTCTATCTTTATGGATAGCAGTACTCCCACTTTTATCAGCAATTACACCAAACTAAGTGAATTCATGTGCCAGAGTACTGGGGTGGACGGGACTTAAGCATCAAGAGAGTTTTCAGCTAGGGGTCTAGTGAGGTCTGCAGTGGTAACCAGGGAAGGAGGGAGGGAGAGTGAAAATGGGTGTGCTTTTGCCTCTGGGAAGTACGGAACTGCCCGGGCTCTGGGCACCATCACACACATTGATGTGCTCTACCCATCGAGTTACACCTCTCAGCTTGTTACTTGTTTTTGCTTTTCTGAGAAAGAGTATCGCTGTAGCCCAACTGGTGGTGAATTTGCTCTGGAGCCCAGGCTTCCTGAGTACTGAGAGTCCAGGTGTGCACCACCCCATGCCCCCGTAGGCTTGTGTTTTAAATGATCAAAACAGCATAATTACCTTGAAGAGCCAAGAAAAGTGAAGCCACACTGACCTGTTACACAATATAACTACTGCATGTATGTGACTTTCTTTTTACTTTTTCTTATGCATGATGTAATTAGTGTTGAAATGAAAAAGAAATTTGTAATCAATTTTCTTTGTTGTATGGGCTTCACAATCTGTGTGTGTGTGGTGTTGTGACTCAAACCCAGGTATTTGCACATTAGGCAAATGTTCTACCACTGAACTACATTCCCAACCAAAATTGTATTTTGAAGTACCAGTACCATATTTAATTAACCATACCCTGTATTGTATAAATGTGTTCAGGTTTTCTAAAAGGTAATCACGTGTTGCTTCCTGGTTTTTGCTTTTTATTTTTGACAAACATCTTTTGGAATATAGCTTTTCCATATTGAAGACGTTTTTATGTGGTGATATCTGTTACCTGAGCACTCAGGAGGAAGAGGTAGAAGAATTTGTTGACAGTTGGAGTTCAACCTGGTTCATATGTGAATTTTAGACCAGTCACGGCTATATACCAAGATTCTGTCTTAAAAAAAAAAAATTTCACTAGAAGGAGAAATTTTGTGGGAACTGAAGATATGGCTCAGTGGTTAAGAACACTTGCCATGCTGCTTGGTGGCGCACACCTTTAATCCCAGCACTCGGGAGGCAGAAGCAGGTGAATCTCTATTGCATTTGAAGCCAACCTGGTCTACAGAGTGAGTTCCAGGACAGCTAGGGCTACACAGAGAACCCCTGTCTCAACAAACAAACAAAAAAGAACACTTGCTATTCTTGCAGAGAACCAGAGTTTGATTCCTAGCATCCACATAGGGCTGCTTACAACCACTTGGAGTTCTAGGAGATTGATACTCCTATTGGACTCTGTGGACACTTGGAAACACGAGATATGCGTGCCTGAAATAAAAATAAGAATTTAAAAAGTAGAAAGTTTATCAAAACATAATGTTTTTATAGATTTTGATACTTAGTGGACTTATTCTGTTTTAAAACAAATGTTATAGGCTGAATTCTTTGTGATTTTTTTTTTTTAGATATAAAGACATATGTTTATTTAGCTACATTTTCCTGCTGCTCTTAATGCTGTGTCTTTCTCTTTTTTACCCTATTTTAGGTTAAATTGGTTACCAGCCTAGCTCAGCATCTTACAGAAAAAACCATAATGTTTCTTAAAGGGCTATGAGTATAACAGGAAGGTGTCATTGACTCTGAATTAGATTTGAACCTGTGCCCTGAACAGCCACAGGATTTCAGAAGCTGAATCAATGTTATCAGATGAGTTAGAATCCAAACCAGAGGTGAGCCCACTTAGCTGTTTTCTTTGGTGGGTTTTCAGAATTTATGCTTAGTCCATTGCTCAGGAAACAACTTCTCTGGTGACTTAATAGTAAACATTTTTGACTTTGTGAGCCAAATGATTTTTACTGCAACTCTTACTGTACAATTTTTCTGTTACTAAACGGTTTCTTCAAGATTTTACTGTTCTGTTTCTATCTTTTGTGGATTTTTTACATTTGCTATTTAAGTATTTAATGAAATACTAAGGTGCTTGCTTATATAATAAAATATTTTATATCCCTAAAATGAATTTATATTATATAGTTGTGGTGTATATATGTGTGTGTGTGTATGTATATATTTATTACATAAACTGTTAATCTTACATATAAATGAAAATATTTTCTTTCTGAACATTATTGGGAGATTTAAGCATTTTATAATTTCATTCATTTTCCCACCTTAATTTTAGTAAATCTGTGTTCCATAATAGGAAAGTCACTAAATTTGAAATAATTACTTGATTTTGAAGATTAGAACTTCTAACTAGTTATGGCTCTTAGACAAGTCAGTGTTCTCAGATTGATTCCTCATTTGTGAAATACATGTTCACCTAGGAATTTAATACAAGGATTAAATATACCTCTACCTAGGAAAATGCTTTGTAAGATGTAATCAATACAGTACAGTTGATTTAAAAATTAAAAAAGCTTATTTTAAAATACACTTTCATTATTTGATAACTTAATTACATAAAAAAACCATTATGTAGAACACACACCTTGATGTGTAGTTTGTCTAGTTTTTCTGTGTATATGACTGAGACCAGGAACAAGAATGAATTATGTCATCATTTGTTGGGTAAATTTGAAAGTTGAGATTCGTTCCTAGCATCCTATTTCTCAGTGTTGCTTCTTTTCCCCTCCTCAGCTCCTGGTTCAGTTTGTTCAGAATACCTCCATCCCCCTGGGACAAGGGCTAGTTGAATCAGAAGCTAAAGACATTACTTGCTTATCCCTCCTTCCAGTGACCGAGGCCTCAGAATGCAGTCGGCTAATGTTACCAGGTAAAATATGTTCACTACAGGTGAAAGAAATCTTATGAGTTTAGCCTACTCTGTGGCAAGAGTAGAATGGATAATTGATTTTTGAAAGTAAAATTTAAGAGTCATGGGAAAAACAGCCATGGAAGTCATACATGCCTGAGTAATTTGAACATAGAATAAGGATGTGTGGGAGACAGAAAGGCCAGTGCAGCACCTGGGATCAGGCAAGAGACCTGAAAGGAGAGCAGAATGCCAGCTTAGAGTTAGATGAGTATCAGCATAGCTAGGAGGCCTGGGACCCAAGGGAAATCAGTGTGTTAAAGGCCCCTAAGAGGCCAAGGAGATGAAGACTAAAAGGAGGCATTAAATAATATTGGCAGAGAAAGGGTGAGAAACCAGGCTGCAGGGATAGAGGTAACAGTGTAAAGTGTGGTATAGGTGAGGGAGTGCTTATCGAGTTTGGTTTGGGTGGTTGGTTTGTTTTGTATTTGAGATGGACTGACTGGCCTGGAAGTCAGTCTATCTGCTTCTGCCTCCACTGGGATTAAAGGCTGTGTTCTACGTTGATCTGTGTAATATTTTAAAGGGCTTTCTTCTCTCTCTCTCTCTCTCTCTCTCTCTCTCTCTCTCTCTCAAATCTAAGCTGTTTGAGGACTGTTTAGAATGTTAATACTAATCAGGGGGAGGGCAATGTCAGCCTGTTGATGACAGTTGTTTGTTAAAAATTCTGATTACTTCCTTTAGTGATGCTCTGAGGAGACTTTAAGGTTTTCTAAGATTCAGGAAAAACAGACATATAAATTATAAACATCCAGATTTCCCCACCTTGGACTGGAGAGGTGGTTGCAAGCGCTTGCTATGCAAGCATGAGAACTGAAGCTTGAATCCCCGCAGAACAGAAGGGAGCCGGCCACCAAGCCTGCTGACCCTGACTCAATCCCTGGAACCCACACGGTGGGAAGAGAGAATTGACTCCTGAAAGTTGTTGTCTGCCTTCCACATGTGCTGCATAGCATGGACGTGTGAGCACGCACTCTAGTAACTGTAACAAAGTAAAAAACAATCTGGCCAGGCAGCACTCATGAGGCAGGTGAACTCTGTGAGTTTGAGGCTAGCCTGATCTACATCTACAGAGTAAATTCAAGGACAGCCGGAGCCACACAGAGAAACTAAAAAGAAAAAAGAAAGAAATCTGTAGCTCCGGCTGCAAAGATCTGATACACAGTTTTGTTGAGAGGAGGTCTTGCTGCATAGACCAGGCTGGCCTTGAACTCAGAGGTCTACCTGTTTTTGCTTCCCCAATGCTAGGATTAAAGTGTGAGCGAACATACATGGCTTAATCCCCTCTTGTGGACTTTATTCATGAATAGACATGCATACCCACACGAGTGTACACTAATGGAGTAGGGAATTAAAATAAAAACAAGAAGTCCATACTCTGTTAGAATGATGTCTTATAAAGAGGTTAAAAAGAGCAAACATTGATAAGAATGTGGAGAAAAGGGAACCTTGTAACTGTTAAATTATGGAAAATGTATGGAAATTCCTCAAAAGCTAACTGTCAGTTGTGTCAGCAATTCCACTTGTGTGTATATCTCCAGAGGAGTTGAAATCAAGTAAATCAAATGTTAAATGCATGTGTGGAGGTCAGCAGACAACTTGTGGGAGTTGGTTTTCTTCTCCCGCCTTATTGGTCCCAGGGATTGAACTCAGGTCGTCAGGCTTTGTGGCGAGCGACTTTACCCACAAGTTCTCAGCCACACTGTTGGCCCGCATGTTTTCTGTTATGATACATGGTGGCTACAGAAAAGCATAAAGCCACATTAGTACAGCTTGAGGAATAAATATAAGGAACTATCTGTATACGGAGCTCCCCAAACAAGAACATCATTGGCGTCCAAGCTCTCCATAGCTCACTCTCCTTGATACAGAAACTTCTCTTCTTTAATGCACCATCACTTTTGTGATTATTTGTTTTGTTTTCCAAAATTAACCGTTCTTGTATACATCTCTAAGCAGAATATTTTAATTTTATCTTGTTTGTGATCTTAAATGAATGAAATGATATAATCTCTTTACAAGATGTTTTTGTACCTTGTTTTACTCTGTCATAGTGAGGTTCATTCTTACTATAGCTCGGTTTGGTATCAGAGTATTCTACAATATTTAGAGACCATAACTTTTTTGTTAATGTCTCTGTTAATGACTGTTTTCCAATATTGTGCTATGATGAACAGTGCTATTTTGAATTTTATGTTTTTCAAATATTTTTGGTGTGTTTGGTAAAATACGCATGGCATTGGATTGCCATTTTAAATTATTATGTGTCTGGTTGTGTGGTATTAGGAAGATTCACATTATTGTACAACTTCATTAGACCAGTAGCTTATGAAAATGGTAGTTGGTCTATTTTTATTATGATCTTATTTGTCATCTGTTTAAAAGAGAAAAAAGTGTTACCTGTCTTTTTTAAAGACGAATGAAAGCCTCTGGAAATAGTGTATACTTCATCACATAGTATAATTCCTGATTGTATAGAGCCATTATATCCATCTCCTCTTTAAATGGTAGTTTTCATTTAAAATGCTTTGTTTTCAAGAATTTAAAAATGGGGTGTTTTCAGCCTGGTCTACAAGAGCTAGTTCCAGGACAGGCTTCAAAGCTACAGAGAAACGCTGTCTCGAAAAAAGGGGGGGGTGTTTTATTTTATTTATTTATTTTTGAGGCAGAGTCTTATGTGACCCATCCCTTAAAATAAACTTCTTTTTTGGATTTTTGAGATTGGGTTGCTATTTAGCCCTGGCTGTCACAGAATTCTCTTTGTAGACCAGGCTGGCCTCGAACTCACAGTGATCTGCTTGCCTCTATCTTCCAAGTGCTGAGATTAAAAATGTGTACTACTATGTCCAGCTTAGAACAAACTTCTTTAGAGCAAATCTTTTAAATTATTTATGTATATTTAGTGTAAACCCCAAACTGTAATGAAACATACTGATTGTTGTACAGAATTTCAGTGGTTTCCCAGGCTGTTTTTCCCCCTGTGATTATTCTAAAGCACTTTTTGTATTTGTAAATATGAGAATTCTGTATACTTTTATAAGGGTAGTAGAAACTAACTGAAGTTTAGTGTCTTAGGTGCTATTTATAGAACAGGCGAGCTCCCTGGAGGTGAATGCTACATGAAGCTATGGTGTTTTCTTTCACTAGATGATACTCCACATCAAACTAACTCCTCCAAGGAGGTCCCGTCTTCAGCTGTTTTGAGGAGCCTTCAGGTGAACGTGGGCCCAGACGGAGAAGAGACAAGGGCTCAGACTGTACAGAAGTCCCCAGAATTTCTGTCCACTCCAGAGTCGCCTAACTTGTTGCAAGATTTACAGCCAAGTGATAGCACTTCTTTTATTCTTCTTAACCTAACAAGAGCAGGTGCGTTTTACTCTTTTCTGAGCTCTACTCAGTTTTCAGGGGAAAGAGTTAGAGGTGAGCCAGTATTTAATACTCATAAGATGCAAAGAATCTTTATTATTTGATTAGAGAGTTGGTGTGCCACTACATCCTGCAACAGAAACATTTACTTGTTTGGAAAATTAATGTGGCGCCCTTGACCTGTCAAGATAGTGAGAGCAAGAACAGGCTTGGGGGAGGATGCTTAGTTCCAAATGAGTTGGTTGGTGTTTTGATATTGGAGGCACATTGAGGAGGGAGTACCTTTAGAGAGATAAAAATAAGAATCCAGAGTTCTTGAGAGGTTTGGGATAAGTAGGCAGCTGGGCTGCTCATCACATTCAGAAAATGTGAAACGTGGATCATGATTCTTTGATTCTAGAGATATTTGAAGCATATATAGAAAAAAGGTAAGTCTAGGACCCTGGGTAAGGGAACATTTAAGAGGACAACAGAATAACAAGGTGAACTGGGAGAAAATAGTGGATGGGAAACCAAAGGAGGAAAATATTTTAGAAAGAAAGGATACTAAATGATTCCAAATACTATAGGATGGACTAGCGAGATTAAATTTCTATCTGGTGACCTTTGCAAAAATTATTACTGGAAGATAGATGTGAGGAGAGAATGGAGTGTGACTGAATGGAAATGCAAGTTAGAAGGGGAGTTGTTTTGAAGATTATCACACACTTCATGTTGAGACAGGGCAACATGTCTCAAACAAATCCAATAATAAAGTTGTTGGGCAGTGGTGGTGCACACCTTTAATCCCAGCACTTGGGAGGCAGGGGCGGGAAGACCTCTGTGAGTTCAAGGCCAGCCTAGCCTATATAGTGATAGCCAAGGGCTCTTAACTGCTGAGCCATCTTTCCTGCCCTAATGAAGGAGAATTTAACTGACGTATACAGGAGAGAAGACTGAGCATGGATTGGAAAATTTCAAATGGCCTAGTTGCAGGAAAGAACATTATGTCTCTGAAACAAGAGGAGGCAGAGTTAACAAGTGTGTGGGCTGAATGGAAAAATGATATCTTTATTATTTATAAGAACAGAAACTTGAAGTGAAAAGGATCTAGAATGATTTTTTTCCAGGACACAAAGTCCCTGTGCCAGGGCTACTAAAAGGATGTTGGCTAACCTCCCTGTATTATTATCTTTCTTTCAGGTCTGGGCTCTTCAACTGAGCACTTCGTGTTTGTACAGGACGAGACAGAGGATTCAGGGAATGACTTCCTCTCTGGTGAGAGCACAGACAGCAGTATCCCATGGTTCCTCCGGGTCCAGGAGTTGGCCCATGACAGTCTGATTGCTGCTACTCGTGCACAGCTGGCAAAGAATGCAAAAACCAGCAGCAATGGTGAGACTCCTGTGGCATTTCCTTTCTGCTTTTCCATGCAGAGGTTTGGGTGGTGCAATAGCTAGATTTTGAATTGTGTGTAATCAAATTATTTTATTGATAAGAATGGAAGCCTAAAAATAAGTTGTCCTATTTTATAAAATAACTTGGCTTTGTCTGCCAAACCAGCTAAACTTATGTTTTGAGTTTCCAACTTTGGAGGAATGTACAGAGTATTTTTTAGAGAACAGCTAGGGACCTGGGAATGGTGGCACAGAACTTTAGTCCCAGCATTCATGAGGCTGATGCAGAAGGATTTTCAAGGCCCACATAGCCATAAACTTTTTATATCTAGAGCTCAAAGAAGTTAAAATAGTTTTATCAGTTAGTAAAAATACAACTATAAAGTTAATGTTGAGTCACTGTTTTGCTAAAACTATATTGCTGGTTCATGGCAGTTTTGTTGATTAGCTGATTGCTTTGTGCTAGTTATAGTATCTCTAAAAAATGTTTTTATGTGTGTACACATATATGCATATGGAGGTAAAGTACCTCCCCACTGCTAGGATTATACCACACATAATTTTTACATTTTCTAAGGGTTCTGGCCCCCTTACTTGTGTGACATGCATGCACTTCATGCTTATGTGACAAGCACACACTTCATGCTTATGTGACAAGCACTTCTCCCACTGAGCTGTTTTCTCAGTCTGTGGTATTTCTTTTCAGCTTGCATGCCTGTTCAGCTTCATGTGTGCTGCTGGTCATTTTGGAGTGCTTTCCCCAAATCATCAGTATCACCTGACAGCTTAGCAGTGCAACTGTCTTGGGGTTGAGACACGGCTTAGCAGTTAAGAGTGATTTCTCCTCTTCCAAAGGAACTGTGTTTGGTTCCTAGCATCCATATCAGGTGGATCATAACCTGTAACTCCAGTTCCAGAGGATCCCACACACTCCATGGGCACTGTACATACATGCAGACATACATGTTACCTTTAAGAATCATGGATGGGTACATTCAGAACATCCTATTACCAATCAAGCCTTCATTTACATAATATACCATTAATTTTAAGTTTTTTTCGATTAGTTCTCTTTCTGTGTATTCTTTCTGTATATTCATTAGCTTGTGGTAATTAAGTTATTACCACATGTGTCAGTATTATCAAGAGCCAAACCGAGATTAAACACAGAGTTGTCGGTACACAGCTGTTTGTTTGGAGCTTTGCTGATAATCAGGAATATATTTATGACTATTTTAATTGCTGATAATATAGAAACAAAAAGCTAAATAATATCTCAGAGAGCTTGGGGATTCCACAGATAATTTCAGAGTATTAACATTTTTAAAAACAATAGCTCCTGCACAGAAAATTCTATTTTTTTTGTTCATCTTCAAATAATTACTTTATTTGTGACTATCATAGTACATTATAGTGCCCTTTATTTATTCTAATCATTTGAGGGGGGGGTTTCCCTGAGATGGTTTTTCTAATCCTTAGATTCTGAAACCTTCACCATTCTACTCAGGTTTAGGAAATAGTGCCATGTTTGCCAATGAGAAGCAGTGCAGGCCTGGGGTCCAGATGTGATGACATCATTTACTGATTTCTTGCCTTGTATGGTTTTAATTTTCTCATGTTTAAAGCATAAAGGTCAATATTTTAACCTGTTTGAGCCATTGCAGAGACTTAATAATTAGGTATAAGCTTTCAATCTAAAGTATTCTATGAATGTTTTTCTTACTCAAAAACCAAAAAGGGGATGGGGTGAGGTGGCACATATCTTTAATTACAACACTTGGGAAGCAAGGGCCGGCAGATCCCCGTGAGTTCGAGGGCACCTGGTCTATCTAGTGAGTTCCAGACCACCATAGCTACATAGTGAGACCCCATCTCAAAAATAAACAATAAATAAATAAATAAATAAATAAAGTTACCTTACAGTCTTAACAAGTGTCTTATATTTCTGAATACAAAGTAAACACACATAAGACAAAAAATACAGTTCTATTTTGTGTGTGTGTGTGTGTGTGCTCCCGCGCACACCCCTTTTAGGGATTAGAGGACAACTTTGTGGGGGTTGGGCCTCTCCTACCATGTGAGTCCTAGAAATAAAATGAAGATCTTTTTTTGGTTTTGTTTTTTTGTTTGTTTTCTGAGACAAGGTTTCTCTGTAGTTTTAGGGGCCTGTCCTGGAACTAGCTCTTGTAGACCAGGCTGGCTTCGAACTCACAGAGATTCACCTGCCTCTGCCTCCCGAGTGCTAGGATTAAAGGCATGCACCACCTCCCCCACCCCCGCCACCCCGGCTTAAAACAAAGATCTTAAAGTTTGGCAGCAGGAACCATTACCCACTGAGTCATCTTGCTGACCCTTGTTTTCTTAATGTATGTAGAAATTTGAACGTACAAAGCTTTAGTTGTTTCCTGGTGCCAATCTCTAGGTTAGCACAGGGTTTTAATAAACCTTTCATTAGAAACTGATTAACTGGATCTCTGAGGTTAATGGGAAATTTTATGTTATATATGCTTTAGTTCTGGTTTAACTTTGTTTATTAAATGTATTTTAACAAATAGGGAGCGGTATTATGAAGGAAAATGTTAATGTTAGCCAGCAGGACGCATCTGAAATTATGTCCTGATAAATGTCCTAGAACAATTAGTTTTATTACTGTTAACTTGGTAAAATGTAGCAAGGAGAGTATAGCAATAGAAGAAAAGATTGCTTGATGGGACAGAAACTGCTTTTGATCAGTAGGGACTGTGATGTAATAAAGCACATCGCATCCTGCTGTTTGCTTTTCAGAGGGAAATTTGGAACTGCAAATCCCATTCCTAAGTTGTATGTAATACAGAGAAACTCGGTGTACTCAGGGCAGAATAAATGACTGTGAGTGTTTTATCCTCTGTTGTGGAACAACATTTTGAAGGAGGGAAGGAAAAGGAGCACCACCTGCCGATATAGAACTAGCATACATTTGGAATGGACTGACTTTGTGATTTTAATGGAGCCATTGTTTGTTCTTCTCTTTGTCTCTGTTTATGGAACAGCTGCCTATAGATGTTCTCGCTGTTAAAAAAGTTTGGTTGAAATTTTTAAAACTCACCTGTGGTTTTACATTTTTAAACATTGGATAACTAAAGATGCATGCGTAAGAGGAAATTGGAAGGTTGTTCTTACCCTTCAAGTGGTATGAAATTAATAAGTTGAATGAAAAGATGTAAATCTTAGGAGTGGCATCTGTGACAAAAATCTGCTGTAAACTCAGCAGAACAGTTTTGTCTTAAAATACAGCATTTTAATTATTTGTTTGTTTGTTTTTTGAGACAGGGATTCTCTGCGTAGCACTGGCCGTCCAGAATGTAGACCAGGCTGGCCTCGAACTCACAGAGATCCTCCTGTCTCTGCCTCCTGATGGGATCAAAAGCATGCACCACCATGGCTGGCTAAAATACAGGATTTTGTTATTAGAACTTCAGTTACCTCTGTAGCTTCCACTCTGGGTGTTACTTCTCTACCAACTGTTTTACAAAATGGTGGGGGAGGGGCTTGTTTGGTGGAGTAGGGTTCTTTTTGGGACTACTCTATCAAGGGTGGCCTTGAATCCTGATTTTACTAAAAGCTGAGATTACAGGTTATACCATCTTGTCTGGCTCCTACAGAATAGTTTTAAATTTGCTTTATGAAGCCATATTTGGTATTTTTATATTTGTCAGAAACTTGTTAAAAAAACATGATAACTGTGGGTAATTCTCTGGATGGGAATACAGAGTACTCTTGTGCCTATATATACATAGGAAACACAGGCAGATATCTGTTTAATGATCACTTGGGATGAAATGTAGGAGTTTTATTGTTTGAATCTAAGGAGGATTCTTCCCTGAATTATAAATATGTTGCTTGTTACAGGAGAAAATGCCCACCTTGGTTCTGGCGACGGGCAGCCCAAAGATTCTGGGCCTCTTCCTCCAGTGGAAAAGAAGCTCAGGTGCACAGTTGAAGGCTGTGACCGGACGTTTGTGTGGCCGGCTCATTTCAAATACCACCTTAAAACTCATCGGTGAGCCAATCATAAGAGGAACTTGTCCCTGAACAGACAAACTCCAGGAAAGCAGGGACTCCAGTTATCCTGGCTAAGACTGTCTTTCTTAGTCAGGTGTGATGATAGATGTACACCTATAATCTCGGCCTTTAGAAGGCTGGCAAGTTTGAGACAAGTCTGGGCTATAGAAAAAAGACAAGATCTCTGGTTCTTATTTGTTTTTAGATGGAATCTTATGCTGCCCAAGTTGCTGCAAATTCTTTGAACTTAAATGATCTTTCTACTTCAGCCTCCCAAGTGTTGGGTTTACAGCCATGCCAAGAAGCCTCCTGTTTGGTTTTTGTTTTTGTTGTTCTGGAATCTAAACCAGAGCTTTATAATTTGCTAAAAATATACTGTCCCCCGAGCTGTAGTCCCAGTCCCAACCCCCCCCTTTTTTTTTTAAAGATTTATTTATTTATTATGTATACAACATTCTGCCTCCATGTACGCCCTCGTGCCAGAAGAGGCACCAGATTTCATTACAGATGGTTGTGAGCCACCATGTGGTTGCTGGGAATTGAACTCAGGACCTCTGGAAGAGCAGTCAGTGCTCTTAACCACTGAGCCATCTCTCCAGTCCCCCAAACCCCCTTTTTAAAATCAAGTTCTCACTGTTTGCTCAGGCTGGCTTTGAACTCAAGATCCTCCTTCCTTACACTACCGCATGCCGAGATAAGTGTGTATCACCATACCTGGTTGAGGGGTCTTGTATGTTAATAGAATTGTGTTGTCTGATTTACTTATTTTATTTGAGGCATGTGACCTGGGCAGGCCTCAAACCAAAAAAGGATGGCTTTCCCAGGCGGTGGCGGTACACCCCTTTAATCCCAGCACTCGGGAGGGGGGGACAGGCCAGCCTGGTCTATAGAGTGAGTTCCAGGACATCCAAGGCTGTTGAAAACAGATTAACAAACAAAACAAAAAAAGAAAAAGAAAAGAATGTCTTTGAATTCCTGATTCTTCTGCCTCCACCTCTCATTACCTCATTCTTTATAAATATTTCAGTAAGACATTTGGCATCTACATATCTTAAAGAGCAAAAATTCCAAGTCTCAGGGCTAGAGAGATGCCTCAGATGTTAAGAGTTATTTTAATATATCCAAGTTTGGGGTCTCTTGTGTGCCTTGAGAATAAGTAGAAATGTTGGCTTGTCACCACCAGCACAGTGTTTTCAGGTCTTTTTGCTCACTATGACTCTGCAGAAACGAGCGCCCCTTCATCTGCCCTGCAGAAGGCTGCGGGAAAAGCTTCTATGTGCTGCAGAGGCTGAAGGTGCACATGAGGACACACAACGGGGAGAAACCCTTCATGTGCCATGAGTCTGGGTGTGGTAAGCAGTTCACCACAGCTGGGAACTTGAAGAACCACCGCCGCATCCACACAGGTGTGCAGCCCTGTATCCCTTTATCGCTCTCTGTGGCGGTGCTCTTACTTGCTGCTGCTTCTACTTAGGAAAGCAATATGGAAGTAGAAATGGAGGTGCAGTGTTGAAGAAAGATTCCCTTCGTTTCAGTGTCTCGTGTGTTCTGCTCATTCATTGTCAGTACAATGGATGTGTCCAACCTCATCTGTGTTTGAGGAATGGACAGTGTTGATTCTGTCTCCATAAGCCTGACTTGTAGGAAGAAGGGTAAGGCTGTCCTGGATAGCAGTGACACCAGGAGATAATGAACAAGTCAGCTTGTTTTCCAGTCTCTCTGAACTTTGTATGGTTGCATTTATTGAGCCGTACAAATGTTACAGAGCATTAAATATGAGCCAAGATACAACCCCTGAACTTGGGGTGCTTGCTTTCTTGTTAGAGCTCGCAATGTGAGAAATAGAATAAATGTCAGAATGGATGGAGCCAAGTAAAGATTCCTTGCTTCTTAGTCTGAGATACTACAGATGCCTTTGGAGCCTTTGTCAGAAATGTGTTTTGCAAAACCTAATCACTGAATTTAGTACCTCTTCCCGCTTTTGTGCTACTCCTTGTCCCCGCGCAAATGACAGGAAGGTGTGTTTTAAAGGCATTTACAAAGTACAGTCCAGCTCAAACAACAATTGTTCTAGATTAGATTCCGTCCAAATGGCATAACCTTTCAGTATGTTAGGGAATGAATAATTCTCTTTTTAGTGTTCTTGAAATATTAATTGGTACTTATCCCAAGGAAGAAATTTGAATAAAAAAATTGGAAGACTGTCTGGTGGTCTGTATTCCAGAACATTGAGAGACAACATTTGCTGCATACCCTGTTGACGTTACATAGCATAAGTTAAAGAAAGCAGAACACAATGATGGTCAGTTCTCAGAAGGCTGAGCCTGTTTCTCGTTGTCTGCCTGTAGGAGAGAAACCTTTCCTGTGTGAAGCCCAGGGATGTGGCCGTTCCTTTGCAGAGTATTCCAGCCTCCGGAAGCACCTGGTAGTTCACTCAGGTAGTAGAGCCTGTTCTGTTCATAGACTGCGAACAGTAAGAGATGAGGGTGGGAAGGCGGTGCGCAGTGTTCTAAGATGATAAAGATCGAGACTGAGAGATTAAGGCCCTTAATAATTATATTGAAAGGATTTTCTCCTCAGTTAGCTCTTCTGATCTCTTCAGATTTACATTTGCATTAGGCAGACCCTTTTCTGAGATCTGTGTTGGATCTTTTATATGTCATATTGATACGGATCCTGTATTGACATCTTCATTCCTCTGGGGTAGGATTCCAAAATCCCGAGCGTGGTGGGAAGGCTGATGTTAGTGGCAGCGAGACCTGTGGTGCTCATGTTCTCTGAGGAGGCATGGCCGCCCTGCTCAGTCTCCATTCTAATACACTGCCCAGTAGGGCTTCTTGGGAGCTAGCAATGGAGAAGAAAAGACCTACTGACCTGTTTTTTGCCTTGTATTATTAAATTCCATGTGATTCTGTCAGCTTGTTCATTCTATGCAGATGACCTAATCTCCCCTGATAAAAATGTCATTCAAACTTTCTGAAAACATTCTTTAGCAGCCATACTTTGTAAACTTAATGGAAAAATCTGAAGTGGTGTTTGTCTCCCTTCCCTTCTTTCCCATCTTCCCAACCAGAAATAAGCACTGAGGAAGTGGAGGCAAGAAGACTTGATTTTGATGACTACATCAAAGCACTTCAGTGGGCGTTAGGGATGTGGAGATGTATAGTCAGTCAGGGATGAGACTGTCATAGTTGAGATCTCAGTGCTGGAGATGTTTGGTTTTTTGTTTTGTTGAGACAAGTCTGTGTAGCACACACAGGATGATCTAGAACCTCTGACCATCTTGCCTCCACCTCCCAGGTGTGGGCTTTCTGCATACTAAGCAAATACATTACCAAATGAGCTGTCTGCAGCTCCTGGGCTGCTTTAATAGGATAACAAGTTCCAAGTCAAAGTGGCAGACTGATAACTTGTGGGCCAGATGTGGATTTCACATGTGTATTGCTAGTGCTGTGTTGTACTGGTTATGTAAACTATGTCAGATGTACAGCCAGATATATACAAGAATATAAAAAGATGTTTTCTTATGCCTTTTAAATTTAAAAATAACTTATTGCTTTTATCTTATATTCAGTTCATGTTCTGTCCAGTTGTCTCCAAAATTACTTCAATTGATTTATCTTTAAATTTTTATTTTATTTATTTATTTATTTTGTTTTTTTGAGACAGGGTTTCTCTGTAGCTTTGGAGGCTGTCCTGGAATAGCTCTTATAGACCAGGCTGGCCTCGAACTCACAGAGATCCACCTGCCTCTGCCTCCCGAGTGCTGAGTGCTGGGATTAAAGAAAGGCATGCACCACCACTGCCCGACCCTAAAGTCTTATTTTTAGAAAACCAAACAGCTATGAAAGATTGTATGCCAAAGAGCAGCCTTCAGTCTTCTGTCTACTTGATTGCCATCAGAATTTTATACTGTCTTTTGGGCTGTCCTATCTTAACATAGTGCTTTTTGCAGGAGAGAAACCTCATCAATGCCAAGTCTGTGGGAAGACCTTTTCTCAGAGTGGGAGCAGAAATGTCCACATGAAAAAGCATCACTTGCAGCTAGGAACAACTGGGAGTCAAGAACAGGAACAAACTGGTGAGGAGAAGGGTCTTGGTGCAGAACTGTAAAGCAGCCAGGCCATTGGCCTGCTTGGCTACTTGGAAATCTAGCTAGGTTTAGGGTAGAGAGATTTGGTTTCATTTGATGGACTTATAGTTTATAACAGTTGTACAGTATAATCATCTGTAAGCTTTCAAAACATATATTTTTCTTGTTCATGTTCCTCCCTTAACAATAAAGGAACTTGAAAAATGAGATGAGTAGTAAATCTCAGAACACATACTATTAAAAGTTCCACTAAGGAGCTGCTTTGCGTGCAGCTCAGTAGTAGAATGCTTGCTTAACATGTGTAAGACTGAGTTTAAACACCACAAAAAGGTGTGTGTGTGTGAACACACATGTGAACACACATGCGTGCACAGACACTCACACACACACACAAATAAATAACAATTTCTCCAATTGTTCACAGCTGTAGATCCACTTGGAAAGCTGAGGTGGGAGGACAATCTGGGCAGGATAGTGAGAGCCCTGTTTTAGGAAACCAACAAAAAAGCCAGGAATGGTAGCGCATGCCTATAATCCAGGCACCTGAAAGGTAGAGGTGGGAGATCAGCAGTTCAAGGCCAACCTCAACAATGTAGCAAGTTTGAGGCCAGCCTGGGCTACTTGAGACTCTGTTTTCAGAAAACAAAAAACAGCACTAAATGTCCCCTAACGAGGTTGAGGTCAGCCAGATGGTCTGTGATTCAGCTTTTAAAGAGCACAGACATTAAAGATTTAACATTTTTTATTTAATAGTTTGGCAGCCTTTACCATACTTTAAAATTAATAGAACCCCTTTTTCTTTTCCATGTCTTTCTTTAAAAAATTCCAAATACTCGACTTGGGAGGCAGAAGCAGATGGATCTCTGTGAGGCCAAACTCACAGAGATCTACAAGAGCTAGTTCCAGGTCAGGCTCCAAAGCTACAGAGAAACCCGGTCTCGAAAAACCAAAAAAAAAAAAAAAAAAAAAAAAAAAAATTCCAAGTTCTCCTTTCAAGGGATGTCCTTATTTCGCTCTCTGTTATATGCTGATCTTCAGATGGTGGTCACATGAACAGATAATTATCCCTAAGGATTGGCTTCCTCAGTAGGTTTATTCTTGTTATCTGAAAGTGAGTGAAATGGGAGAAGCATCCAAGACAAAAGCTTGCAGTTCTGAAAGAGGTAGCCAGCTTCTCTTTGTGAAGAGAGATGAGGACCAGGCACAGCCTTGACTGCTGTATGTCTCTCACATCCTGTTCTCTGTACAGCTGAGCCACTAATGGGCAGTAGTTTGCTTGAAGAAGCTTCAGTACCCAGTAAAAACCTGGTGTCTATGAATTCCCAGTCCAGCCTTGGTGGAGAGTCCTTGAGTCTACCAAATACCAATTCTATTCTTGGAGTTGATGATGGTAAGACTTCTAGTTCTTTATGTGGGGAAACAAGTTGTAGCTCGGGGCTAAGGAGTAGAGTATCTCCAAAATAGAGGAGATTATTATTATTAATATTATTTCTTGTATGATGATGTGATTGAATAGTATTTGAATTTATTCTCTGGGGTGAATAAATGAACCTTTTCTCTTTTAATGATTAAATATGATGTTAACAGAAGAATAAAGAAAAAATTTTTTAAATTATCTGTAATCCTTAGCATTCTAGCCCAACTGTGTCTGTCTTTCCTGTTGCAGTTATGGAAGAGCTTAACTTTTAAAACATTTAAACAGAGCATAACCAGGTTTTACAGAGGAGATACAAAGCAATTTCTCCATACCTTCAAAAGCCATATCTTCTGGAGAAAAGAAAGGGCTCTCTAGGAAACAGTTGCTCCTCTGGTATAGAAATTTCACCCAGCTTACACAGGCCAGGCCCTCTTCTCTGAAACACTTACCAGGTGAGGTCAGCATGCATTTATTCAGTGCCTACTGTGTGCCCGGCACCATGGGAAAGACAAAAGTAGGAGGTAGGGACCATAAGCTGTAGTTGAGAAGTTGAAACAGCATAAATGTATGAAACATCATTGAGAAATAGATGAAATTACATCAGCAAACATTCATTATGCAATACAGTCTGGAAGGAAGAGCAATCCAGGCTACAAAACCTCCCAAAGAAGAAGAAAAAGAAAAAAAAACCTTGTAGTTTGCTTGAGGGCTAAGTGGTTTATCTGTAATACTATTTCCAAAATTTTCATGGTGATCCCCTGATGAATGTCTACTAAGTATGAGACCCTGTGTTTAGTCACTTCTTCCTTCACAGTCTGAGGTTTTTGTAACTTCAGTGTGGAGCTTACAAGTCCCAAAATGTGCTCCCCCGTTCCACCCGGTCCCTGAGCAGCACTGGTGCTGACCACATCAGAAGACGGAAGTGGCATGGAGAGCTTTGCTGGCCTTGAAGAGCAAAGTCAAGGGAAGGGACAGAGTGTGAATTCTGAAGCCAGGATTAGCTCATGTTCTTGATGTGAACATACTGCTCAGAACATCAGTATTGACGGCCGCAAGGGCTGGTTCTCATGCTCTGGTCTGCCTGCCTGTGCAGTGTTTGCCCTATTTCATATAGTTTTAATCCAGGTAACAGTCTGAAAAACATATTATTCTAAATTGTTACATTGAAAAATTGTCATTCTTATATCCAAGTTTCTTTAACTTCCCACCCTTCTTTTGTAATACTTTCTAAATCCACTAACAATGAAAAAGTGAAAATTTGGGGTTGAATTTTCCAGGGAACAGAGTTAGCGTTTGTAATGGTTGGCTTGATGAAGCAGTGGGTGTGCACGTGGATCACTATTCGTTGATGATAATTTCCTCTTGTTTCACAGAGGTGCTTACTGAAGGATCCTCACGTCCCCTGTCCTCCGTGACTGATGTGACACATCACTTGGTGGCCATGCAGTCGGGGAGGCAGTCCTATGAAGTCTCTGTCTTAACTGCGGTAAATCCACAGGAGGTAAAGCCATCTCTCTCCTGCCCTTACTTTGTTTCTGTGGTGACTTAAATGGACAGTGATTGAGAATCTAGTTTACTGGATCTAAAATTTGCTAACCTCCACTTCCTGTAACTTTGACTTATTTTCCTTTAAGCATTAGTCCAGTGTTACTGCAGTCTGTTGTTTTGTGACTTGGGAGATTGAGCTGACACTGTTGAGGTCTAAGCACTCTCAAATATACTTTTTAAAGTTTATTTTTAACTATTAGTACTCTGTGTCACGCATGCACATGATTGCAGATATCCATGGAGGTCAATAAAGAGGATATCAGGGCAGTGGTGACACATACTTTAATTCCAGTATTCAGGAGGCAGAGGTAGGCAGATCTCTGGAAGTTCAAGGCCAACCTGTTCTACAAAGCAAGTCCCAAAACAGAACACCACAAGTGTCTGGGCAGATGGCTCAGTTGATAAAGTACCTGTGATGCGAGCATGAGGACTTGAATTCAGATCCCTAGCACCCATGTTAAAGCCAGATGTGGGCGATAGAGATCTGTAATGCTGTGCTAGGGAGTAGCCAGTCTATGAAATTAATTTTTGCGTCCAGATTCAATGAGAGACCATGTCTCAAGAAATGGGGAGAAGGGCCAGCAAGATAACTGAATCTGTAAAGATGCTTGCCACCAAGCTTAATGATCTGAATTGGATTCCTGAAAACCCATATAATGGAGAGAGCTGACTCCCATGACATATTTGTGTGGTTTTATAAGGCTGTGCATACAAAATAATGTAGAAAAGGTGTTTTAAAAGTTGAAAACATTAGCAAAGGTGTGGGTGAGCGAGCCTGTATGTTGTGGGCATGAGAGAGCTGTCCCCATTACTCATCTGTCATGTGACAGCATAGGCAGCAGAGAGATGCTCTACCACTTCACATCAATGCCTGAGGCAGGTGGGAGAGCTGACCCTAAGGGCATTAGAGTAGGAGGGCTGTCCCTGACCCTCATTAGCTGCAGCATTTGGGAGAGTAGCCCCTATGCCAGAGAGCTTGTGGGCTAACCAAACCTGCAACTACCCAGGGCCCCCCCCCCCCCCCGCGCCCCAACATCCATCCCATCTGTGATCTGCTAGAGCACGTGAAGGGACTGGTCCCTCATACCCAAAGGTGCAGGATCTCCACAACAGGAAAACCAAGAGAAGTGTTCCAGTGAGGGCCCAGCATCAATAGTGTAGCAGAACCCAGAGGCCTGGAAACAGACCAGTAACTCTGCAATGAGCACTTGCAAATAAAGATGTGTGGATAAAAGGATTTACTGCATGACTGACTCACTGTGTCACACCACAGTTTCCATGATGAGATTGATTTTTTCTTCTTTTTTTTTCTTTATCTTTTCTTTCTCTTAAATCTTATTTTGTTGGGGGAGGTTGCAAGGGCAGATACAAAGGGACGGGGAAAGGAATGGGATGGAGGTGCATGATGTGAAAAACACAAAGAATAAATTAAAAGGAAAGATTAAAAAAATGAAAAAACAATGGTGGAGAAGCAATAGAAAAAGGCAACATTAACTTGTGGTCTCCACACTTGTACATACATGTGCACACAGACATAACAAAATACACACTTACACACACTATACACACCACACATGAGAAAAAAATATGCAGAAGTGGCTCAGTGGATAAAGCTCTTGCCAGACAAACTTAGTCGTCATTCAGATCCCAAGCACCAATGGCAATACTGGGTAGCCGTGTCAGGCACTTGTCAGTCCCAGTATTTCCTGGGACAAGGTGGCTAACTAACTAGAATCGGCAAGCTCTGGGTTCACTGAGAGTCCCTGACTGATAAATAAAATGGAGAGTGATCAAGGAAGATACTGGCCATCAATCTTAGGCCTCCACACTCATATGTTCCTGCATATATTCAAACACGCGTATACATACCATCTTAAAAATGCGATAGGTGGTAATAGACACTCTAAAAATGGGGAAATTAAGCTGATATCATGAAAAGAAGAGAGGGTTGGGTTTCATAGAAAAGTAAGGTCAATTGGGGTTAGAGTATGATCAGAATATATTACTTACATGATAATAATCCATGCAAATATTTTTTGGTTTTGGTATAAGGTTTCTCTGTAACAGCTCTGGCTGTCCTGGAACTCTGAATTGTAGACTAAGGCTGGCCTTGAACTCACAGAGCTCCGCCTGCCTCTGCCTCCCAAGTGCTGGGATTACAGGCATGCATCACTATCATAAAACAGTTCTTTATACCAGGCATGTTGACATGTGTCTATTATCCCACCACTGAGAAACCAGAAGAATTATGTGTTAGAAGGCAATCTAGACTGCTGAGTGAGTTCCAGGATATCCTCCTGGGCTACAGAGTGAGCCCTTCTCTCAAAAAGGGAGGGGGGCAAAATTGGGCCAGTGTGGTAGAACATACCCTTTAATACAAGCATTTGGGAGGCAGAGACAGGCAGATTTCTATGAGTTTGGGGCCAGCCTGGTCTACATGATGAATGCTAGGCCAACCAAGGCTACATGATGAGACCCTGCCACAAACAACTACAACAAAACACCTAAGCATAAAAAAAAGGCCAAAAACCTTTATCTGAATCTTTTCCTGTTCAAAAAAAGGTGTCGTTTTCCCACTATGGTCATGAGTCTGGGAGCTAACAGGACAAACCATCTAGCTAAAAGGATCTTGTTCAATTGCTTGTTTGCTGAGACCTATCATCCCAGTCAAGGAGATTTAGATTGACTCTGAGCTCTTCCAACTGTATCATCTTGACTGACCCAGAAAACAGTGAAAACCAATTAGGCCTTGACCTTGTGTCTTGAGAGTGTGTGACCATCACATGTTCATGGCATATGGATAGGCTTTCTGCAGAGATCGCCAGTGTTTTGTTTTACAACCTCTCCTTTTCCCTCTTTCCTTTCAGGATAGCCTTTAATGCCCTAGTAAGCCATTAGAGTATTCAAATAACTCTAAATATTCTAAACATATTAACTCTTGGGTTATCTAGAATGACAGGTTTCTGGGCATTCATGTCAGCATACTGTGTCAGGACTTTGTTTGTTGTTGTAACTTGTTATTTTGTGTTGAACATTCTACTGTTGGTATTATTGGTTCTAAGTTACCTTTTGTAGGTTGCTGTTTTGGAACCTTTCATCTCTGTCTCACGCCACTGCCACTTGTATTTTTGCCTCTCTTCATTTTTCTACTTTGAAATTTATTTTAAATAAATAACTTTAGGAGGGTCTATTGAGAGAGGTGTGGGTATAAAAATCCATGTACCGTTCACCCAACCTGAACAATTATTTTTATTCTACGTGTTTGTTTTGACTACATGTATATCTGTGTATCCCATGCATGCCTGGTTCCCTGAGAGGCCAAAGAAGGCATCAGATCCTTTTGAACTGGAGTTACGGGTGGTTGTGAGCCACCGAGTAGTCACTGGGAACCAAGTTTACTTTTCTGCAAGAGCAGCAAATGCTCTTAATTGCTGAGCCATTTTCCAGTCCCTCCGTAGTTT
The DNA here is from genome assembly GCF_982192425.1 of Myodes glareolus. Taxonomy (NCBI): domain Eukaryota; kingdom Metazoa; phylum Chordata; class Mammalia; order Rodentia; family Cricetidae; genus Myodes; species Myodes glareolus. The sequence continues at coordinate 41,633,605 of NC_142036.1, read as the reverse complement.
ATACTTCTTTTGTTCTCTTACTGTTTGTGCCAGAATATTTTGAAGCATTATAGACATATCTGTAATTTTTTAAAGTATACTTCTTAAAAGATAAGGATTTAAAATAACTGTCTTTCCATACCCAACAAGTTTAGTAATAATTTGTTGTCCTCTAATATTTAGTTTCTGTTTTTTATCTCCTCAAAACTGTCTTTGGGGGGGCTGGAGAGATGGCTCAGTGGTTAAGAGCATTGCCTGCTCTTCCAAAGGTCTTGAGTTCAATTCCCAGCAACCATATGGTGGCTCACAACCATCTGTAATGAGGTCTGGTGCCCTCTCTGGCCTGCAGGCACACATGTAGGCAGATATTGTATGCATAATAAATGAATAAATATTTAAAAAAAAGAAAAAAAAACTGTCTTTGGTTGTGTACTTGAAACAGAGTCCATATTTTCATTTGGTTAACATATTACTTTGTTTCTCCATTGCTGTGATTTAAACACCAGGACCAAAAGCAAGTTAGGAAGAAAAGGTTTATTACAGCGTATGGATTGGAGTTCTTCATGGAGGAAAGCCAGGGCAGGGACCTAGAATCAGGCAATGAAGCAGAGACCAGGGAGGAATATTGCTTCCTGGCATGCTCTGTTTTCTGGTGGGACTGGGGAAGTAGCTCATTTTTGTCAAGTTATTGCCATACAAGCATGAGTACCTAAATTGGCTCCCAAGAACCCTTGTAAAAAACAGTTTGGCATAGTGACACATGCCTATAATCCCAACATTGGGGAGTTTAAAAAAAAATTCTAGGTTTGTCAGCATGTGCCTTGTAATCCTACACTGGGAAGATAGAGACGGACAATGTGTGAATGCATCAAAACTCATGAGCTTCAGGTAGCAAGAGCCCTTGTCTCAAAAAAACAAGGTAGATGGCATATGGACCTCCTTCATGAACATATGTACGTACACGCACAGATGGAAACTGGTTTCATCAGTTAATATTCAGAAACTGAACAACATAGAGTGGAATATCAGTGGAGGAGTCCTCAGGCCTGTCTCCCTTCACCACAGAAAAGGTTTTAAGCCGACTGAAACCCTGAGTCTCTAATGGGCAGGTCCCTGCTTCAGGACTTGTAACAGAAACAGCTCTCTTCCCTGCTTGTCAGTATTTTGGATTGACTCTGGCTTTACAACAGTTTGGTTCTACCATTATTGATTTCCCTGCGGTGATTATTCCATCACTGACTGGTGGGTATGAACACAATCGTTGAACTTGTAGATTCAGGTTATTTTATTGCCACAGTTAATGTGGCAGCCAGACATGGTGGCACACACCTTTAATCCTAGCACTCAGGAGGCAGGGGTAGGTAGATCTCTGAGTTCAAAACTGGTCTGGTCTATATAGCAAGTTCCAGGACAGCCAGGGCTACACAGAGAAACCCTGTCTCACAAAATAACAACAAAAGCAAGCTTTTGGGAGCTGGAAAGATGGCTCGGTGGTTAAGAGCACTGGCCACTCTTCCAAAGGACCCAGGTTCAATTCCCAGTACCACATTACAGCTCACAACTGTAACTCCAGGGGAGTTCAGCACCCTCATAGAAACATATATACAGGTAAAATACCAGTACATAAGAAATAAAAATAAATCATCTTTAAAAAAAAAATTTAAAACGAACTAGAGAGATGGCTCAGAGGTTAAGAGCACTGACTGCCCTTCTGAGGTCCTGAGTTCAATTCTCAGCAACCACATGGTGGCTCACAACCATCTGTAATGAGATCTGGTGCCCTCTCTGGCATGAAGGTATACAGGCAGGAGGAACACTGTATACGCAATAAATAAATCTTTTTTAAAAAATTAAAAACAGATTATAAGTAAGTTCTGCCCATCATCCTTTACTGGATTTATCAGTTCATTCCCCAGATTCCACTCTTAACCCTTTCATTTAGTCTGAGATGTTCTTTTGCTTCTGTAATTCATCTGTAACCTAGTCTATATTTGTTTTCAATTTTATAGTTACTAAATCAAGGAGATTTAACTGAAAGACAGACATGAGTGTGCTGACCTCTGGAGAAGCAGCTCTATCTGACTCCAGAGTGCATGATGGGAACAGATCCAGAAGACTCACATTCTGCCAGAACTAAAATGAATCTGTGAAGGCCAAAGATCTCGCCTTGCTTCTATTCATCATCCCTGGCTGAAAAGAGGGATCCTTCTAAGGGCTTCTCTTCAACCTCCATCTGATCCTGACAGAGTGAGGCAGTGACGAATGGGCTGGATACTGTAGCTGCCTCTCTTTCTACTGCAGTGTAATAATATGCTGGATGACTATTTGCATTGTGACTGTGCAAGTTTTCCTTCGGAGAGTTTTCATCCTAGACCCAGCTATCTTCATATGGTTAAATGATGGCCTGCTTCCAACTATAGAACTTCACCAGGACATTGAGTTTTCAAGATGCCTTGTTGCTTTGAAGAAGGGAGTGATGCCAGTTATGTTGTGACATTCTTCCTTTAGCAACCTGCATAAAAGACTCTCAGCCATTGGGCTGTAAAACATAAATTACTTGAATCTCCCCTTGGCCCAGGCTGAGGTACCTGTACACCTGTACTTGGTCATTTTGTTTTGTTTATGGGACTTAAAGTAGCATGTTATGAGGGTTTTTTTTTTTAAGTTAAAAACCACATGATCTAGAGTTTCAGTTTTCCTTTTAAATAAACAAAACAACCAGTCTGTTCTTTGGCTCTTGTTTTAGACCAGTGGTTCTGAACCGTCCTAATGCTGCAGCCCTTTAATACAGTTCCTCCTGTTGTGCTGACCCCAACCATAAAATTTTCTCTGTTGCTACTTCATAACTTTAATTTTGCTACTGTTATGAACTGTAATGTAAATATCTGATGGGATCACGACCCATAGGTTGAGAACTGCTGTTTTAGACAGATGTGTTTTTAGAGAAGAGGTCAAGAAAATAATCCAGTTTCCTCTTTAAGATAGGGCACTGAAAAGAAAAGAGAAAGGGGGCTAGGGATAGGAGTCATCCCTTTAAGGCAGTCAGATCCCTTACGAGTTTGAGACCAGCCTAGTCACATAAGTTCCAGGTAGCCAAGTCTATACAGTGAGACACTGTCTTAAGAAAATAAGCCAGGTGTGGTGGCACCCCAGCATTCAGAGGACAGATTTCTGATTGACATAGGAAATTCCAGGATAGACAAAACTACATGGTAAGAACTTGTCCCCAGAAAGAAAAAGAAGGGAAAAACACACTTTTGTTTAGAGAGATGGTTTAGCAGTTAAGAGTACTTGCTGCTCTTCCAGAGGATGCCTGCACCCACATCAAGGAGCTCACAACACCCTCTGACTCCAGCTCTAAAGGATCTGATGCCCTCTGCTGGCTTCTGTGGGGATCTGCATTCATGCACATACCCCTCACAACACACACACCATAATTTTAAAAATAAGGAGAAACACTACTACCATAAGATAGGGTGCTAGCTTTTAGGGTACTATATAGGTAAAACTGAACTGAGGAGCCTTAGGAAACCAGACACCAGACAAGGTGGTGGTACATGCCTTTAATCCCAGCACTGGGTAGGCAGAGAGTAGATCTGAGTTTGAGGCTAGCCTGGTCTATGCAAAAAACACTATCTTGAAAAAGAAAACCTGACACCACTATTTAGAACTAGCAAACCTAAGCTGGTGGTGGTGGTGCCCCCCTTTAATGTTAGCACACAGGAGGCAGAGGCAGCTGGATCACTTGAGTTCAAGGCCAGCCTAGAACATAGAGAGTTCCAGGACAATGAGAGCTACCTCAACTTTAAAAAAAAAAAAAAAACAAGCAAACAGAACTGGCAAACCTAAATTGCTATTGTCAGAGTATCAGACTCATCAAAAATATGTCTAAGTCTTGAAGAATGGCAGTAATAAATGGTAATTTTTCCAGAAATGGTTAAACATGAGAAATGGGCTTCTATTAGCCTGTTATCTGCCTACAACACAGCTAATTGACAAAAACATCCCGAAGATCACTTATTAGTACAAAATCACAGTGTTCAGAAGTTTTATATAAAATGAATTTTATGCTGTTACAAACATTCAAACAGTGCTGTGTTCTCAAGAACGGCAGAACAGAACTGCTGTTGTGAGTTTGTTATTGGCATGCAGAATTATCCATTAGTATGGAGACTAAGCTCATAGCAATTACTTGTTTTTTTCCAAAATTACCAGTCTTTCTTTGCTTTCTACAGCAGTGATGTTCAATCCAGGACTTTTTTGCCTTCTAGAGGCCATTTGGCAATATCTGGAAACATTTTTGTTGTTAACAACCCAAAGAGGGGTGCTACAGGGCATACAGTAGGTGGAGGCAAGGGGTGCGAAAGACATCCTACAAACAACAAAAACTGACCTGTTCATGTGTATCAGATGCTAGTGGTAGGGCCTGTGCATCAGGTTTCAGATGTAGACTGAGAACTATGTTTTATTACACGCACAGTATTCCTAAAGGTTTGGTTGCCAGAACACCAGGTTTCTGGCTGCTGATGAGAATGTGTATGGTCTGGCAGCCCTGGATCCCTAGTTCCTTATTGCTACCTGTTTTTCTACCTGGATTCCTCTTGCACCTACTCCATATGTGTGGGCTTCTACCTCGTTTTCTGTGCCCACTCCTTGATGTCAAGTGCAAAGCAAGAACCTTGAACCCCACCCTCGACTGTACTTTGATCTCTTCAGCCATTTCTGTTGTTATTTTCTCCCATTCCCTAACAGTAGCCATGGCTCTGAACTCAAGCTCCTCACCTAGTTGGCTGCTTGATGATGAGATGTGGTCATGACGAACGAACGGCTTCAACAAGCAGTTTGGTTGGCTGTTCAAGCCATTGCTCTTCTAGTTCCTCCACGGGTCAGCAGGCTGGTCCAGAGTCATCTAAATCCTGCCATGAATCTTGGATGCTGAGTTTTATAGTATCATGGATGCTAGAAAAACAATATTGTAAATTGAAAGGATGTATAAGGCTTAAGAATGGTCTCAGCATTTTTATTATTTGGTAGAAATAGAATTTTAAAGATAAAAACGGGAATTACTTGGGATTAAAACAAGAAAATTGGAAATAGCAGTAATATTCTGCTTTTCTTTCTTTGCCTTATGACATATTAGTTATGAAAGAGGTGATACCAGGGAGTTAGCTCTAAGGAGAGGTCTGCCAGCCAAGCAGTTTGATCATCTCACAAGTAGAGGTGTGTGAACAAGCTGTTACGGAAGTATAGGACTGTAAACTCAAAATGAGTAACGTCTCTAAATTTTTCCCTAGTGGCGTCATTGGGGATGACAAGTTAGAGCCACAGATGATACCAGGGTCTCAGTACCTAGGAGAATCCTTGGCTTTGGCTTTCTTCTTGCCTTGCACAGCCTGTGTGCCTTGACTCTTGGTTCTCACAAACTCTTCCTCCAGGCCAGCCTGCCTCAGGGTGTCCCGATACCGCTCTTCTGCTTCTTTCCTGGCGAGGGCCTGTGGAGTGGAAGTTGGTTGACTGTAGAAGTCTCATGAATTATGATTCTGAGCTACCTGGGTGATCAGTTTTTATAATATTGCCCCTTCTACCACCCCCACCTTTAGTGCTAGACAAAAGTTGGCACCAAAATCACTTAGAGGCTTATTTTATAGCCATAGTTGGTAAAAAAAAAAAAAAAAAAAAAAAAAAAAAAAAAGGAGCCCCATGGGGATCTTGTTCAAATGCAAGTTTCCATTTAGAAGGTCTCAGATGAGGTCTACACTTCTGGGAGGTGTCAGCTGTTAATTAATTTGAGAGTCACACCTTTGAAAAGCAACCAAACCATCATCAGCAGGAAGACTAACATATTAAAAATCCTTAGCAGAATGAGAATGGTCTGTATATAGTTAGAAGAAGCCTATCTTGTTTTACCTATTCAAGAACAAAACCACAGGCTTTTGGTTCTAGTATGTTGAAAGATCTGTTGTGAAAAGAAAAACGAGCTTTCTTGACAAAAATGGACCTAAGGAGGTCAGCCTAAGTAAATTCTAGCGGGAGGGGTATCAGCAGCAGAAGGAGATCCACCATTACCTAGGAATAGCACACACTTGTATGATGGAGCTCTCACCCACACTGAACCAGAGTCAGACACAGCACTTAACTGCCTGGGGTGGAGTTTAAGGACTCCAGAGCTTCCTAGGGAGATCTCTGGAAAGAGCTTTCTGGGGTGCTTAAAAGCAAGCACCCTGACCCTTAAGGACCTATGTTTGGAGTAAAATGGCATTAATAAAACAAATAGCCTTTGTCACTAACTAATTGCCTGACGTAGCAATGTAAAAGCTGGGTGTGGTGGTGCATTTCTTTAATCTCAGCAAGGGGAGAGTAAGGCAGGAAGGAGGATGGTGCATCCAAGTCCAGCCTGTACTCAATGAGTTACAGGTCAGCTTGCACCATATATAAAAAGAAACCCTGTCTCAAATATCTTTATATTTTAAAAAGTGAAAAGAAATACTTGTTTTGGCTCATAGTTTCGGAAGTCTGAGTCCATGGTCCCTTGGCCCTGTCACTTTGAACGTCTGGCAAGGCTGAACATTATGGAGGTAAAAGCATGTGGCAGAGGCTGAGCATATCATGATGGCCAGGAATCAAAGAGAATGTGTGCCCGCGCCTTTCATCACCTGGGCCCCCAGCTATGAGATCGTGCTGCCCATAGTCAGGGTGGGTCTTCCTTCCTTCCTTCTTTCTGGAAACACTCTCCAAGACACACCCAGAAGTGTACTACTTTAACTTTCTAGGTCATTCAGTACAATCAAATTGAAAAGGTTAACCATGATGGAGTTCAATTTAGAGTATCTGAGTCTTAGGGAACTCTGATACTCACACAGTAAAATCTTTTCACAGTTTCTAAGAAGCTTTGACTCAAGGCAGAGAAGAGTTGAGAGTCTCGGTTTACCTTGGTAACTTGTTCGAAAAGATAGGGCCTTGTTTGTATTCTTCTCTTCATTTCTTCCAATTCTTTCTTATATTCCTTTGTTCTTTTACGGTCATTGTTCCTGGAATTAACAAAGTTTTTAGAAGCAACCAATCTTTTTAGTCAGAAAACCCTTCATTCAGATTAAGCAGAGTCATTCCTATGTACACTGAATTCCTACTGCCTACCAAAAATCCTTGACTAACTTTGATGACTCAGTTTACCCTGACTCCATCTTGCTATTTCAAAGCCCACGATGTGCTGGAACTTAATCCAGGTGCTCCTCTGAACATGGGGGACACTGACCGGTTCTCTTTAAGTTTTGCTTTGAACACCTCTTCCAGGCTTTTATGGGGATCCATGGCTTTTGCCCGCAGGGTCACTGATTTAGACATGGCTTGACAGTTCTTTTTGTGCATCTCCAGCCACTGAATGCTCTTGTCTGATTTGTCCTTTTTTTCAAGTGACATTCTAAAGGAGAAAGCAAAAGGGAGAGATAACCTGGATACATTTATAAGCAATCTTAGTGACTTCTCTGGAAAGTCAAAGTCAGTTAAGTGGTTTTTTGTTTTGTTTTGTTTTTTTGTTTTGGGTAAGATTTTTGTTTGTTTGTATGAAGGGGTATGTGCTCATGTGAGTGCAGGTGCCTCCAGGGTCCAGAGAGGGCATCAAGTCTGCTGGAGTGACAGGCGGTTGTCAGCTGCCCAGTGTGGGTCTAGGACCCATATTCAAGTCCTCCATAGTACATGCTCTTAACCACGGAGACATCTTCAGCCCCTAGCTGGTGTTTCTACGAATAAGATATTTTCTATAAATTTGCCACAAGTACACTTCCAGAAAGAATGATTCTGGGGATGGGCATGGTGGTGAACACCTGTAATCCTAGTACTTGAGAGCAGAATTGAATTGGATGCTCAGGATATCCCAGCTACTTAGTAGGTTTGATGTCAGCCTGCCCCACGTGGAACCCCATCTCAGCATCTATTCTGGAGTAGAAAACAGTGGTAGATTATGCCTTTCCAGCCCTTTGTGTCCTGTGATTTCCCACTTTGCAGAACACACGAGTTAAAATGGCCTTACATAGCTAAAATTCAGTAGGTCTGCTAGGCTTTTCCCCTGTCTGGAGTAGTACTATAGCTACTGTTTACCAAGCCGCCCACAAGGAGCCAAAGACCATTACATTTCATGTAATTCTCACAAGGCCTTGATGAGGTAGACATGTGAGGCCCCCTTCTGACATGGGGCCGAGAGGCAGAAAGTCTCTTGTTCACAGCTACTCAGAATACAAAGGGAAACCAAAACCAGAACCAGGATGGTGGATTCCCGAGTTTGCCCTTTACCATTGTGCAGGCAGTGACTTAGGTTCCCAGTTCTCTGAGAGGTCAAATCTCCATTTCCATGAAGGTCTGGAAACAGGCCTCCAATGTAGGTAATATGGGTTCAACTTGGAGTACTCAGTTCATGTAATTACTCTAGAGTTCTGTGGTGGGTTCCCCCAAAAGACAAAATAGTCAAGACTCTGCACGTAGACATACAAACAGCAGGAAGAAAGGCACAAAAGCTTAATCTGCTAAAGTGTCTACCCCGCCATTGAACAGCATATAGAGTCGCTTCCTAGGCCTTGGGATACTGGTGCGCTTGGCCTGGGGTTAGTAGTCATGAAATCTGAGGAAGGAAGGAATATCACTGCATCCTAAATATATTCTTGCAAGGTGTGACGGGAACATAGGGTCCTGCTATGCCCTGGGAGCCTCTCGGGAGGAACTGGGATGTCAGCCCAGGCTGAACTAGATCATTGCTCCCTGGCTCACTCCAGAGCCCTGGCATAGGACTCCTTTCTGACCAAATGAGAACAGCACCACAGAGGCAGGTCAGCTTAACTGCTAGAAAGTCCACAGACTTGGTCTTCCTTTTTTTTTTTTCTTCTGGAAAGAAAAGGTCATTGAGCACACTACAAGGGACAGCAGGCTGGACAAAAACAGTCTCATAGGCAGGCTTTACACATTCTCTGGAAACTTCTGTCTCTCTAGCATTTGTCTGACTAGTTCCTCCTTATTCCTTAGAGGGGGCAGTTTTCATAGTATGCATGTGGAAGTCAGGGAGAGCTTGCAAGAGTCAATTCTCACATTCTACCACGGGGTCCAGGGATTGAACTGAGGTCGGCAGGCTCACCAGCAAGTGCATTTATCTACTCTGCCACCTAGCTGGCATCATCTTATGTTGAGACAGCAGCTGCTCACTGAATATGGAACTCCCATTTTGGCTAGAATGGATGTCCAACCAGCTGGAGGATTTTCTCTCTCCATCCACTACTGACCCAAAAGAGCAAGTGCTGTAGGCACAGCTGTAGGCACAGACACAGGGTGCTGAGATCTGAACTCGGGTCCTCAGGTTTGCACGGCAAAGGCTTTACCAACTGAGTCATCTCCCAGTCCCTTCCTCCTTATTCTTATTCTTCATGTTTTACCTTAGACATGTGAGACCACTACCCTAGGCACCCCTGTGTTGTCACAGTCCTCTATACTGACTACTCATAAGACAGGGTCATCACCTGAAAAAAACCCCACATTTCAGACTTCATATTACACTCTAAGTTCCCCAGGGTATCTCTGGCTTGACATTGTGTCTTGCACAGACAAAAAACCTCAAAAGGATTTGTTGGATGGGAACACATATTCCCGCCCCATCAGAGAATTCCTCCACCCCATAAGATGTCTCTGATATGGCAGAAGAGGCCCAACAGCACGACCAGCTCTAGTTCTGCCATGGGTCTGCTGTGACCTCCTCACTCACCTGACTGCAGACTCCCTCTTCCTGGTAGCATCTGTGATGTGCACAGGGAGGGTGTTGGCAGAAAAGGAAGCAAGACCACTCAGAGAATGACTCCTTGGCAAGGGGGTAGCAGCTGGCTGAGGGGACTTCTACAAGAAAGGAGAGCTGGTATTGGTGACAACATGAAATTCGTTTCTTCTTTTTAAATAAATAGTTTTTTCTTTTTTTAAAAAAAAATATTTATTCATTTATTATGCATACAATATCTGCTTACATGTGTGTCTGCAGGCCAGAGAGGGCACCAGATCTCATTACAGGTGGTTGTGAGCCACCATATGGTTGCTGGGAATTGAACTCAAGACCTTTGGAAGAGCAGGCAATGCTCTTAACCACTGAGCCATCTCTCCAGCCCCCGTTTTTTCTTTTTTAAAAAAGATTTATTCATTATATATACAATGTTCTGTCTGCATGTATGCCTGCAGGCCAGAAGAGGGCACGATATCTCAGTACAGATTGTTGTGAGTCACCATGTGGTTGCTGGGAATTGAACTCAGGACCTCTAAAAGAGCAGCCAGTGCTCTTATCCGCTGAGCCATCTCTCCAGCCCATGCAATTAGTTTCTATCTTAAATAGGATTCAGTTTCAGTGAAGGACTAGAAATGAGAATCTTTATTTCCCCCACTCCTGGGGATAAGGAGAACAAGATCTTAGGCCCACACTTGATTACCAATCCTAATGTTTTTGTTTGTTTGTTTCTTTGCTTGTTTGTTATGTTTTTTTTTTCCTGAGACAGGGTTTCTGTGTAGCTTTGGAGCCTTCCCTAAAACTAGCTCTTGTAGACCTGGCTGGCTTTGAACTCAAAGAGATTTGCCCGCCTCTGCCTCCCGAGTGCTGGGATTAAAGACATGAGCCACTACCACCCGGTCCCAATCCTAATGTTTTTATTTATTTATTTATTTCAAGATAAGGTTCCTCTGTAGCTTTGGAGCCTGTGCTGGAACTAGCTCTTGTAGATCTGCCTGCCTCTGCCTCCCGAGTGCACCACCACTGCCTGGCCAAATGTTTTTTATAATTGTGTGATTAGCTTTGTCCATCTAATCCACTCTAGAATCACTGGGAAGAAAATCTCACTATGGAGCTGTCTGGATCAGGTGGTCTGGGGGCGTGTCCATGGGGTTATCCTGATTATGTTAATTAATGGAGAGACCCACCAGCTGTGTGCGTGGATAAAGAGCGAGCACAAGTGTGTGTCCACTCGCTCTTTGCTCTTGACTATAAATACGATGAGCTGCTTCAAGTCCTGCCACTGTGACTTCCCAGCTGTAACAGACTGGGACTACGAGCTACAATGAGCTGCTTTGGTCAGTGTATTCTATCACAGCGACAGGACACAAAGCCAAGACAGACTGGGCTCTCAGGCTTGCTGGGACTTACATCTGCAGAAATCCCTCTAGGGAGGTGGGAAAGGTGTGTTCTTGTTTTCAGTTTACAGAATGTGGATCTGCTGGAGGCTGAAGAGACAGCTCAGATCTTTAGATCTGCTAACTAACTGCTCTTCTGGTGGTCCTGAGTTCAATTCCCAGCACCCACATGGGCTCACACTCATGTATAATGAGATCTGGTGCCCTCTTCTATCGTGCAGGCAGAACACTGTATACATAGTAAATAAATCTTTTCTTTAAAAAAAAAAAAAAAAGAATGTGGATCCGAGTGCAACTGAGCAGGTGATCAAAACAGAAAAAGAAAAATGTCAAGGCAAGTGCCTTCCTTTGAGACCTGGGCCTACTCCATTGCACGTTAGGCCTCAGGCCTCAGACCCTGGCCCTCCTTGCCACCTGCCTGGGTTCTCTTTCTCCCTCCTTCAGCAGTAGTGGCATCACAGGGCCGTGGAGTGTGGCACAGGCTGGCCGTCCGTAACAGGAAGGGCTTGTTTCGCGTTGTCTCCCGGGTCTCCCTTCTCTTGGCAGCTCTTCTCTGGAAAGCCTTGTAAAGGCCCTCATAGTCAGGGACCACAGGGTTCACCCGAGGCTGGAATCCGAATTCTGTCTGTAGAAAGCTCAGCTTTTCCTCCTGGGTGCGGGCAGCTGTGCGGGGAGTCTGGCTACTGGACGTGCTGATGGGGGACGAAGCCATCTTGAGCATGTCCATGGCTCGCATCTGGATTCGAATTTTCCTGAGGAGCTCTGCTTCTGTGAGAGGGCAGTGAAGGAAGAGGAGAGGTGACAAGTCTGGAGGACACTCTCCCCTTTTTGGAGACAGACTCTCACTGTACAGCCAAGACTGGTCTCCAATTTATCTAAACCTTGCTGCCTTGACCTCCTGAGAAGGTGGGATTACAGGCACAGGCAACCACGGGCCAAACTTACCCTCATTTAAACACTAAAGTCTGTGGTAAGTAATAGGGAAATGTTAACAATCATCCCCCAAATGGTTAGTCCGTCTCCAGGGTGAGGGAGGGAGAGGTGGCCTTCCCAGAGGCAGCAGGCTGGAAGTGGCACTGGCTGATGGAGGTCCTTTATGTCGTGACCTTTGCTTCCATCCCTGTGCTGGCCCAGAGGCTTTCACGTGTACTTACAGAGACAGGTCAAGGAGGGGGTTGCTGTAGGATCACCCTATAGACCAGTGTGTCTCAACCGGTGGGTTGCAACCCCATCAGATAGCCTTTATATCAGATTTTATATTACGATTCATGACAGTTAGGAAGTAGCAATGACATACTTTTCTGGTTGGGGGTCAGCACAGCACGTACAGCATGAGGAACTGTAGTAAAGGGTCGCAGCATTAGGAAGGGGGAGAGCCACTGCAGACAGACCTAATCCTCTCTGCTGACTACATAGACTGTGCATGGGGTAATCTCCACACCAGTGGAGTCCCTGAACCTTCATGTAAATCCCCGTAGCGCCTCTGTATCCTTACCCTGGAGTTTGTCCCCAAGGGCTGGTTCCAGAATGGCCTTGGGGATCCTTCTAGTGGCCTTCTTTGGGGGGACCTTGGCCTGAGCCACTGCAGCCGAGTCTGTCTGTGGAGCAGCTTCCTTTTTCTGCTCTTTCCTTTCATGGAAGCTGAAGGGCTTCAAAGAGGAGAGAAGCAGCTCCTTCCTCTTCTGGATCCCTGCACGCCTCCGTGCCTCGCTGCGCTCCACGATCTCCTGGTAGAGTGGGAGGTAGACATGCGCCGGCACAGGCTGGGCCCGGAACTGTCGAAAGCACTCAGACTCCTCTTGGCCCTGTTTCTGGGCCTGCAGCCTCTCCTGCTCAAAAGAGGCAGGTGAGGCCAGCCACCGGGCCTTCTTCTGGGCCTCCCGTAGCGTCATGCGGAAGGGCTGAGGGACAGTGATGGAGGATGCCCAGGAGCAGACACTTCTGTGCTGGGAGGGAGGCCCAGAGTCTGAGGCTGGCAGGTTCTGTGTCTTGGCGAGGTCACAGGGAAGGCTGGTCATGGAGCTGCAGCGCCTCATGGAACCACACCTGAGGAGAAAGCTGCACTGTGAGACCCTGAAGTCAGAAGGCTAGGGCCTCTCTGAGTGTGTGTTCCCCCTCACCCCATCCCTTACCCCGCCATCCTCCCTGTCCAGCGGATCATAGCCAAGAGGCTTCTCAGCCTTGGCCCCAAAGCCCCAAGGGCTTCCCTTCTTGCCACAGACAATCTCAGAGGCCCAATGGAAACTATCCCCTAAGAATTCATGCAGGAATTGCCACTTCGCATTCTGATAACTGCCTAAGAGAAACAGTGCAGTGGGGAGCACAGGGCTGCAGAGTCAAGGGATCCAAGTCAAACTTTGAGGTGTTTGGATCTCCCATGTAGAGTGGCAAAAATAATATCCACTCATGAAGGTATTGGAAAGAGAGTACATATTAAATGATAAAAAGGCTAGAGTGGTGGCGCATGCCTGTAATCCAAGCCCTTGAGAGGTGTAACTGGGAAGGAAGCTCAGGAGTTTAAGGTCAGCCTGCAGTATATGAGACTCTGTCTCAAAAAGAGGAAAAAACATAAAAGATAGAGCATATACGCAGCATTGGCAGACCTGGCCACAGACAATGAACCTTGTCACTCTTGGAGGAGAGGCTGTCTGGGAAAGGAATCCTGTGGGTCATCCTGTGCTTCAACTAAGTAAGTGCTGCCCAGAGTTATTTAGGATTGATCGCCGGGTAAGACTCAAAACACGTGGGCTGGAGAGATGGTTCAGCAGTTGAGAGCGTTTGCTCAGAGCTGTCTGTACCTTCAGTTCAGGGGAACCCAATGTTCTTCTGTTTTCCACGGTCACTAGGCAAATACATGGTACACAGTACATGCAGGCAAAACACCCATAGACATAAAATAGCATTTTTCAAAAGAATCACAGCATGTGGCTGGATCCCAGAGCTAACTCTGGGCTGGGTCTTAGATAAATGACAACTTCCAGAGGTGATCTGACAGAGGGAAGGCAAGGGTCCTGAGCTATGGCATGATTGGCCTGGTGTGCCGGAACGTGGCAGTCACTGAGTGTCTTACCTAAGAGATGGAGGGTCCCGGACCTGTGGCTTCCCCCTGCTCTTGTCTTGGAAGAAAGTCTCTAAGTCTTCCTCATCCTCAGAGCCATCCTGATCACTGTCTTGGTCAGACTGACACAGAGACTCTAGCAGACTCCACCTGCCTTTCTGCTTCCCAACTTGTAAGGTCCTAGAAAAGCTCCCAGTGGAGTCAGAAGCAGAATCTGTTTCCTCCTCTGGGCTGAGGAACTCATGGAGTTTTCCAGCTCTGGGCAAAACCAGCCCTTCTCCAGACAGTTCATCTTCTGGCTCAGTGTCTGAAGAGGATTTGGGGGGAAATATCTAAAATAAAAGAGAAATCAATAGTGAGTTAAACTGTAATTTCAGAGAGACTCAAAAATGACTTTAATCGTACTTTGAATAATGCCTGGTATATTAGGGACTAAGAAGGGGCAAAGAAAAGTAAGATGTGTTCTTCACTCAAAAGACATTTCCCAATATAATGTATTATATATGCCTGTCTAAGGGCAGCAACTGTGGCAGAAGAGCTAATGCCAGTTCCCTGCTCTGTTCAGCACGAAGAGCACCCTGAGTACCTAGAGGGAAGCACACATTCTGTTCTCAGTGCTCCAGGACGCCTGCCGTGACCTTGGCTACCCTCTGTTCCCAGGTGGATTTGGGATTTACCTAATTGTTCCCCATCTTCTCTTATTTCCCCACCGACACCCTTTCTTTCCTTACAACCTAACCAACCTCCACACCGTCACCAGGAAAGGATGATTAACATGAGGAATATGTGTCTAGGTGAAGGAGCAACGTGGAGAGTAGAACACCCAAGCAACTTTTATATGTCAAGGGCTAGGAGTGAAACTCAGCGGCTGAGCCCTTGCCTGGCACTGGGAAGCACCAGCACCAAAACCACGTTCATCCATGTGTATATGAGACCATATGGGCCGGGTGCCTAGTATGTCATGAAGCTTGTATTCTCGTGAGAACAGGATAACACAAATGTGCCCTGGGAAAGCTTTTCTACCGATACGGGTCCGAGGTCGCCAGGGATGTACCAATAATCAGGATTAAATTCATCAACTTGTGGCATAGCCTCCAGGAAAACTATAGCAATTGTGCGGGGACAGAGTTTTAGCATCGGTGTGCTGGGACTGTTTTGCGAAGAGGGTCAGGGGAAGGGGGGCCAACTCTGGACGGGTGCTGTGATGGATCGAGAACGGTCTAGTAAGGTGGGTAACAGAGCAGGACAAAGGGCAACAGCTGCTAAGCAAGCATTATCACTTCCTTGGCTGTATCTGTTAGTCTGAGTGACACCGAGGTCTTTCACTTACGATGGGGCTGCGGATAGATAAACCCATTCGAAGACAGTACCTTTAAGTAGAAGGGCACTAATACGCTAACCTGGTGAGCATCTAGCTTACCAGCATAGAGCCCTGAGAGCAAGCCACACTCTCCTGATTGTGTGACTCACTAGGAACTGCAAGTCTCAGCCACTGCCCAACACTGAGATCCTACTGCTATTTAAAGACTAAAAATCTGGGGCTGGGCGTTAGCTCCACAGCAGAACACTTACCTACCATGCACAGGGATCCTAGGCTCAGTCCCCAGTACCACAAGAGTAGAACATAAAAGTTTAAAGTCTTATTCCTGCCGAATGCATGCTGCTTTGCCGCCATTATAAAGCTGAGAGCAGAACTGGACCACTGAGGTCAGGAATGTCTCATTTTCAGTTTTAGGCTGATTTTTATTTCCTCAAGTGAATCTTGAAGTGATGAAAAGAAGCTGGTGTGGCTGGAGGACGGTGCCCTGACATGCCCTTAGGTTGGCAGGAACTAGGCCAGGAGTGGAATAGAGATGCTTAGTTGCAATTGGAGCCGTCCATCTGGGTTGGGTTAAAGATCTGTGAGTGCTGTGCCCCTAGCTCTGTTGCCGAAGAGCATGTGATCTGAGGCTCAATTTTCTCTCCCCCTTTTCTTCTCTCTCTCTCTCTCTCTCTCTCTGTTGTGACAGGGTCAAAGGGTGACCTTGAACCCTTGATCCTGATGCTTTAATCTCTTGAGTTGTTGAGATTACAGGTCTGAGCCATAATGCTGGCTCTTTCTTTTTAAAAATGTTACTGAAACACAATGCCCCTGGTATACAACTCAACTCTTTAAGGCACTGGCTCTAATATAGGCAGAATTGCTTAATTCTCACAGTGTAATTCAGAACTTTTTCTTCCTTCCCCTAAAGCAGTAGAGCAGTGGTTCTCAACCTTCCTAATGATGCAACCCCTTAATACGGTTCCCCATGTTGGGCTGACCCCAAACCATAAAGTTATTTGTATTGCTTCTTCAAAGCTGTAATTTTGCTACTGTTATGAACCGTGATGTAAATATCTCATATCCCAACCCATGAAAGGGTCATTCTACCCCCAAAGGGGCCAGGACCATTATTCTCAACAACTAAAGAAACACTATAACCTTTAGTAGCTATTTTTTTTAATTTCCCTTAACCCTCGCACATCGTTTCTCACTCTGTCAGCCCTAAGCAACCACCAGCCTACCTTCGGTCTTTATAGATTTGGGGGAAATTGTTTAATCTGTTTTGTTTTCTAGAAAATGAGGTTGAGAGTAGGCACACATACAGATGAATGAACTTCAGTATATTCGCAAAGCTGCGCATTCATTACTACAGTACATTTTCCTCACTCTAAAACAACAAAAACCTTGGCAGCCTTTGGAAGCCTCTCCCTGTTTCTCCCCTCCTCCTCAGTTGCTCGCAACGACTTGCCCCTTAGGTTTGCCTTTTCTGGAAAATCGTATGTAGCTGGAGATCACTTTAATATTTTCAAGGTTAATTCGTGGTTTGTTATTGCTACGCTCTCCGATGTCAGAGCCTGGTACAAGAAGCAAGTGGTTCAAATCCCCAAGACAGAGTCCCTCAACATCTAAGCACAGGTAATTTTAATTCCACGCCCTTTGGTGACACGCCCCTGACTCTGTCTCCACGGCAACGCCAAACAGTTTCCCCTCTTGGGGATTCCTTTCTGAGGCATCGTGCTTCCTCCTTTTTCCGCTCACCTCACGGCTCCACTCGGCGCATTCGGGGACCCCGGTAGATCTCCCCACAGTCATCTTCCTAACCAGAAGCAGAAGCAGCGGCGACAGCAGCGGTGACAGCAGCGCGGCCGGCGAGGCACTGGTAACCACGCCCCTTTATAGCGCTAGCCTCGGATTGGCTTCCAGTGTCCAGTCTGTTCCGCCCCAGGAGTCAGGAGCCACTTTCTGATTGGCTTAATCTCTTCGCGCATTTTACTTCCGGTCTGCAGAAAGGACTGAAGTGGCTCAGGGTTGAAAGACTCTGCCCCGGAAGTGCTTCCCGGGCGGGTGCTTGGAGAGTCCAGGGCGCAGGCGCAGGCGCAGGCGCGAGTCATTATGGCGGCCCGCACTGGCTCGATGACCGGCTTGCTGTGTGTCCGTTGGTGGAGTAGCGCGCCGCTTGCGGCCGGACGACTCTCTCTAGCCGCCTGTCGGCGATGGGCCGGCTCCTCGGCAGACACCGTGTACGATGTGGTGGTGTCAGGAGGAGGCCTGGTGGGCGCTGCCATGGCTTGCGCCTTGGGTAGGTGCACCCCGGCGGTGGCTGGCGGGGAACTGGGCTGCGGAGGGCGGACATGCTCACAGCCTGACATGGTGGTTTGCTCGCTTCCTTCCAGGGGAGCCCTCGGACCCACAGGAATGAACACGATGCTTCAATCCTATGGGATCAAAAGTGGGCGGGCCTTATAAGTCAGTCAGACCCGTGAGAACTGCCCAGAATTTATGAGCCTTACTGTATTATTGGATAATAGACCAAACTGGACTCGAACTGAGAGATCCTCCTGCTTCTTTCTCCCGAGAGCTGGTATTAAAGGCGCCCGGCCCTAAAGCTGCTTACGGTATAGTTCACATAGTTGTAAGTCCTCCCACTTAAAGCATGTAGTCCAATCTGTTTTTAATACATTCGCAGAGCTATAAAATCAATACAGCAGCTGGGCGGTAGTGACGGACGCCTTTAATCCCAGCACTTGGGAGGCAGAGTTCGAGGCCAACCTGGTCTACAAGGACAGGCTCCAGAGCTACAGAGAAACCCTGTCTCGAAAAACAAAAAACAAAACAAAACAAAAAAATCAATACAGTAAATTTTAGTACACTTTCCTTACTCTTAGAAACAAAACAAAAAATCTTGGAGCTCATTAGAAGTTACTCCATTTCTTCTTATCCTCTCAGCCCTAAAGAGCTAGTCTCCAGCCTCCTGTCTGTAGGTTTGCTTTCTGCAGTTCTATGTGGGTGGAGATATGCTTAGTGTTTCCAGGGTTGACCCATGTCACATGTATCAGAGCTCTTCGAGGGCTGAGGCAATTCTCAGCCGTGTGTGTGTATCACATTCATTTGGCTCATTTATCAACTAATCAATGTTTGATTAGTTTTCACTGTGGCCTGTAACACGTAGGACTATCAAGAACGTTTTGTGTGCAAGCTTTGGTGGGGACAGTTGAGTCTGCTCAGGGTCATGTGGTAACTCATGCTCTGAAGAACTGGCAAACTGCTGGAGAGATTGCTCCGTTTTACATTGTCGTATGAGTGTTCCAGGTTCTCCCGACCCTGACAGCACTATCTACTGTCTTTGTCCTCTTAGTGGGTAGGAAGTAGTTTGTGTTCATATTTCCCTAGTGCCCAGTGTTGTTGACTAAATTTACCGAGAGTGTGCATTGTGTGCCTCCATTCCTGGTCTCTTTGAAACTTTAGTGTTCCGGTTTTGGTGACTTGCTCCTGTGTTAGATTTTTGTGAGTTTTTCGTTTGGTTTGCTGTCGTTTTCTAGTTCTTTCCCCAGTGTTGCAAGGAGGGAGGCAGCACTGCTTTCCTCCTAATAACATCCACACACAATTCTATATTGGAATTGTTTCCTTTTCTGTCTCTCTCACAGAATGCTACATTTTAAAACTCAGGAGTGACTGTTAAACATCAGGATGGTAAAAAGCATGGTGGTAAACTCCTGTGCTGTGATCCCAGCACTTGGAAGATAGAGGCAGGAGGATCAGAAGTTCAAAGTCATCCTTGGGCTACATAGTGAGTTTGATTCAGGTCAGCATCAGGTGTATAAAACCCTCTGTCCAAAAAAAAAAAAACAAAACAAAAAAACAAACAAAAATATATAAGATATTTTTCATTAGGCTTTTGTTTGTTTATTCTTTTGAAATAAGGCCCTATTCTATAGCCCTGGCTGGCACACCTCCCCCCATCTACCTCCTTAAAGCTGAGGTTCTAAACACACTCCTGATTCATGTAGGCTTTTATTAATTTTCCCTTTAAGTCCACTCTGTCTTTCTTTATTCGTCTTCAGACATGCAACTAACTTACGTTTCATGCGTTCCCTCTCACATCTGAGTTTGGGAACAGTTCCCTGCATAATTCCCTAGTACACTTAAATCCATTCTTTTTTGGTTTTTCAAGACAGGGTTTCTCTGTAGCTTTGGAGCCTGTCCTGGAGCTAGCTCTTGTAGACCAGGCTGGTCTCGAATCCACAGAGATCTGCCTGCCTCTGCCTCCCGAGTGCTGGGATTAAAGGTGTGCGCCACCACAGTCCGGCTTTAAATCCATTCTTGTACTGTCCCATTCTTTTTGTTTTTGTTTTGAGCCTCCTACTCCTGGGCTCTAAAATTCTCCTGCCTGAGCCCCTGCGTGGCCAGGAATACAGGCATCTACCACTACACCAGGCCTTCTGACATTATTTGTAAGTGTTTTTTCATAAAAAAAAAAGTCACATTAGTTAGGAAATAAAATACATCACCTGGCTGTGTTTGATAATGTGTTTAGAACTATAATTCTTTTTTTTTTTTAAATTTGTATGTTTGCTTTTTGGAGACAGGGTTCTCTGTGTAGCCCTGGCTGTCCTGGATCTCCCTCTGTAGATCAGGCTGGCTTTGAACTCAGATCTGCCTGCTTCTGCCTCCTGAGTACTGGAATCAAAAGGCATGCATCACCCCCACCCAGCCACATTATTTCTTTTTTTTTAATATTTATTTATTATGTATACAATATTCTGTCTGCGAGTATGCCTGCAGGTCAGAAGAGGGCACCAGACCTCATTACAGATGGTTGTGAGCCACCATGTGGTTGCCGGGAATTGAATTGACCTTTGGAAGAGCAGGGCCATCTCTTAACCGCTGAGCCATCTCTCCAGCCCCACATTATTTCTTTATAATTTTATTTGTCAGTAGCAAATTTCTTTATAATTTTATTTGTCAGTAGCAAATTACCTTCTAGTTCTTAGCTTTGTCAAAGACTAGGGTGAATGGGCTGCGGGCCTTCTCCTAGTGACAGTATTTCTTTGTTCCATTTTTCACTACAGATGTCTTAGGATCAGGTTTGTGGTATATTTTTTAAATAAATAATTTTTTAAAAGATTGATCTGTTATGTATTCAGTATATCCCTGAATGCCAGAAGAAGGCACCAGCTCTTATTACAGATGGTTGTGAGCCACTGTATGGTTGCCTGAAACTGACCTCAGAACATCTGGAAGGGCAGCCAGTGCTCTGAACCTCTGAGGCATCTCTCCAGTCCCTAAATAATAAATTCTTTATTCTGTCTTGAGACTGCAGTAGATTTACTTACTTAAAATACTCCATTGTTCTCTGTTTCTATTCTAACTCCCCCCTCGCCTTTCTCCTGTGTGTACGTGCTCAACCACAGCCTAGAGATGAAACCCCAGGCCTCGCTCATGTGAAGCTATGCTATACTATTGAGCTCTCAATTTTAATGAGTTCACTCCAAGGGTAAGAAATAGATGGCTACAATTTTTTTTTTTTATTATTCCTTCCTAGGGAATCCTATTTGTGGGTAATAGATTTTTCCGTTATTTGCGTCTTTGTGTGTGACGTGCAGTGAGCTCTGTCTGGAGACGTGCAGTTGGGGGAAGGGTGGCTGTCTCAGCTGAAGTGGTGCAGTTATGTCATTGCTTAGGAGAGTGGTTTTCCCTCCTAGGAAATTGGAATTATTATTATTTTTGCAGATTGAATGAGGACCTCAGACTTGATAGGTGAACATGCCACCACTGTCTTTGTCCCCAGCCTAGAAACTTCACATCCAAGGTTAAGAGACTAGTTCATCTTTTTTGTTTTTATTGGTGTTTTGTGTTTTGTTTGTTTTTGAGACATGCTCTCATTCTGTAGCCTAGGCTGCCTGGAAAATCATGGTAACCTGAAGCATAAGTCTAATTAATCTTATCAGTAAAAACCAGGAGTGAGATATCGGGGTAAAAAACCTGAATGATCAGAGAAGCAGAGAGAGTGCCACAGTTCCTTCCTACCTCTTCCGTTTCTTCAACCACAAAGGGTCCTGTTTCCATCCACCTTATCACTTTCTGACTCCAAGCAAGCTTTACTTGTCAGAACACAATGAAAATATCACACAATAGCAACCATCCCACCTTAGCCTCTAGGGCTAGGATTACAGGTGTGAGCTACCATAGCTGGTTTTATATTTGTTTCTGATTGAAAACTTAAAGCATGAAAAGTACACTTATTAATGTATACTTGTACACATTAATGTACCTTGTAATGTTTAATACATACATACATAATTTTAAGTTTGCTTAAACATTTCCTTAAGCATTTATTATTTCTTTATGATGAAAACTTTGAAAATGCTGCTAGCTTTAGAAGTGTGCAACACATTGTTATTAGTTGTAGTTGCCCTACTGTGTAATTGAATCCTTGTAATTAAATTCCTAAAATGAATGAAAATGTTAATTCTTTTTCTTTTTTAGGACATGACATTCATTTTCGTGACAAGAAAATCCTTTTGCTAGAGGCGGGTCCAAAGAAAGTACTGGAGAAGCTGTCAGACACTTACAGCAACAGAGTCAGCTCCATCTCCCCTGGCTCTGCAACCCTGCTCAGTAGTGAGTAGATGAGCCCATCTCCTGGTCCTGCCTCCTTTCCTCTCGACTTTTCCACAGGGCACAGAGCAGGCCCCTAGGTCAGTCACCAGAGCAGGGGGAAGGAAGCTCGCAGTGGGGAGTGAGCAGGTAGGCTTGGCAGTGGTCATAACTGAAGATGAGGGCTGCTGACTTGGACAGTGTCGAGTCCTGGTCTGGAGAGGACATCTTGAGACATGTGGCTCCATCATGTCACCTCATTTATGATGTTAGACCATTGCTATTTAGTCCCCTACATTCACTCCATTCCAAGTCAGTCCTCAGGTGGGCTAGGAGTCTGCATTTTAATGGTCTTTTTTTGGGATGTAGATGAATTGTCTATTTGTGCTATATGGTACTCCTTCAGGCCATCGTACCTGAAACCGGTCTATCTAGAATTAAACTCTTCAGTCACTTTGGCTTGATAGCTTGCTTGTGCTTTCTTTCTTTCTTCTTTCTCCTGAAACTTGCTTTGGAGACCAGGCTGGCCTTGAACTCAGAAATCTGCCTGCCCCTGCCTCCTGAGTGCTAGGACTAGAGGCTGACTTCTTTTCTTTTTTCAAAGATAGAATCTGGCCTTGAACTTAATCTTGAATGCTGGTCCTTCTGCTTCCACCTCCCAGCTGCTGGGATGATATGAGGCATAACCACTACATGTATGTAATACTAGGGATAGAACCCAGTTACTCTGCCTGAGAATGGAGTTTCCTCCTTAGTTCCTATAGATCCTTCTTTCCTTTTCTTTTCTTTTCTTTTCTTTTCTTTTCTTTTCTTTTCTTTTCCTTCCTTTTCTTTTCTTTTTTTTTCTTTTCTTTTCTTTTCCTTTCCTTTCTTTCTTTATAGTTTCTCAGGACAGGATTTCTCTGTGTAACTGCCCTGGCTGTCCTGACATTATATTATGTGCATGTTCATGTTATCTGTCTCTTCAGCTAAAATATCAGCTGCACATGGGGATTTTTTTGGTCTACTCTGGATCTAAAATTATAATTGGCCCTTGTTAGATGCTCAGTAAATATTGCTTCAAAGCACAAATGTACTTGGTGCCATGAAGAGATGAAGAAAACAGTCTTTAGAATGTTTATAGCTAATAAAAGCTAGTAGGGAAAAGACTGATACTGCTTACTTTTCCTTTTTTATTCTCACTGCTTTACTGTGCTCTGGCCTTTTGGGGCTTCTTCGTGCTGTGTGATCTGGAGCTGAGAGCAGGACTGACCCTGACAGCTTGAAGAGTTTTCCCTTCTGGTTTTGGAAAACACTGAAAACAACGTCCTGCTTAACAGCTGGAGAGACACAAGGGAGCCCCGGAGCAGGGGTCCGTGTGAGGTCACGTGGGTTTTTTTTTAGGTTTTGGTGCATGGGACCACATCTGCAATATGCGGTGCAAAGCCTTCCGGCGGATGCAGGTACCTCCTTTCCCTTAATTTTGTCGGGATGTCTTGGTCTGTCTTATGTTACCTTGTTAGTGTCTGCTTTCTCTGGACGTTTTATGAATCAATTTGTTTTTGTTTTTGTGGGGTTTTTTTTTTTGTTGTTGTTGTTGTTGTTTTTGAGACAGGGTTTCTCTGTAGCTATGGAGCCAGTCCTGGAACTTTCTCTGTAGACCAGGCTGACCTCGAATTCACAGAGGTCTGCCTGCTTCTGCCTCCTGAGGACTGAGATCAAGGCATGCACCACCACTGCCTGGCATGAATCAAAATTTAAATTCAGGGAAGGCATTCTTGTGAATCGACTTACAGTTTTTTGTTTTTTGGTTTTTTGTTTTGTTTTTTTCTTTGAGACAGTGTTTCTCTGCAGCTTTGGAGCCTGCCCTAGAACTCTCTCTCTGTAGACCAGACTGGCCTCGAACTCAGAGAGATCCGCTGCCTGCCTCTGCCTCCTGAGTACTGGGATTAAAGGCATGCGACATCACTGCCCGGCTAATAATCTACTTTCTTTTTAATTAATTAGCTTGATCTTTTTGTGGTAATGGCTCAGGTAGCCCAGGCTTGCCTTGAACTTGTGTAGCTGAGTCTTGCCTGATCAGTCGTCACCTGTGACAAGTGCCCAAGCGTTGGGCTCACAGGTGTGCCTACCATTCCTGATTCTGAGGCTTCTCACCTTATATTCTGCCAAAGAGGCAGACAGACTGGGATGTGCTACCTCATTCTGGAAAGCCACATCCGGCTTGGGGTTGGAATTGTGTTTCATTTTCTTTAGGGTTGATGCACTTTTCTTTGTGTTTGCAGGTGTGGGACTCCTGCTCAGAGGCCCTGATCATGTTCGACAGGGATAACTTAGATGACATGGGCTACATAGTGGAAAATGACGTCATCATGTGTGCTCTCACAAAGCAGTTGGAGGCTGTGGCAGGTGAGCTGCCATCTCCATTCCTCTCTGGGAAATGATTGCCTCTGTACTTGTCAGAAGAAAAGACCCTCTTGTAGACCCTTATAAAAGGCCCTTTTACAGGTACTGAATAACCCTTGATGGCCAGACATGGTGGCACACCTTTAATGCCAGCACTGGGGAGGCAGAGGTAGGCAGGTCTGGCATTTGAAGCCAGCCAGGATTGAATAGTGAATTCCAGGCCAACCAGGGATACGCAGTGAGGTCTTTTCAAAAAAAAAAAAAAAAAGTTGAAATTCTTTTAGGATTTACCTTTCTTTTTACCAGCTTTATTTGAATAAACTTGAATACCATAAAATTCTCCCATTTTACCTGTGTAACTCGGTGACTTTCAATGTATCTATAGAGTTGTGCATCTATTGCCATAGGATCCTTTAGAAGGTCTCCATCACTCAGAAGGAAACCTCACACCTCATTGTCATTCCTCATCTTACTGAACCTTTGCTTTTCTCTTCCTAGAGCTGTCTGTTCTCAGCAGCTCAGAAGTGAGCCACACTGATTAGGGGTTAGAGTCAGTCACATTGCAGCGAACTCGTAATCCTCTTCTTTTTATCGCTAATGATGTTTTATTGTGTGGATATATCAAATTGTATTTACTTATTCATCAGTTAATAGAATTTGTGTTGTTTCCACTTTGGGCAGTTGGTGAATAGTGTCGTGACTGGTTTGTGTGATGGCTGGTTTGTTGTTTTATGTGTTCTCCAGGATGCAGGATTGAATGCAGGGTCTTAAAAGCTAGGCAGTCTCTCTATTCTCAGATATTTTCCCAGCTCTCTGCTTTGGACAGGGTCTCAGCAGGTTGCTCAGGCTGGCCTTAAACTCACTCTGTAGTCTAGGCAGGCTCTAAGTTGTAACTGCTTGTCTCAGCCTCACAAGTAGCTTGCATAAACAGGCCCAGCAACATGTGTTTTTCCCACTTGGAAGTGGAGTTGCATAGTCACATCATAATTCTGTATTTAACATTCTCAGGCATCACCAGACAGTTTCTAGAGGATGCGTCGTTTCACCTTCCCCGGGTTTAAGTGGCTCACTTTGTCCACATCCTTCTCAGTGCTTGCTGGCTTTTAACTTACAGCCCATTGAATCTGTTTACTTAGTGAGTAATAATGTTAATAACATCCTGTGATTATTTGTATGTTTGCTTTAGAGAAATGTCTATTGAAAATCTTTTGCACATTTAAAAATGGGTCTTTTTTTTTTGTTTTTTAGTTAGAAGAGTTCTATGCATGTCCTGAATATAAACTACTTAGGAGATATATGAATTCCTCTATGTATAATATTGTGGGAGTCAAGTGAGAGAAAAACTGGAAGCAATTTATATGAGTTTTGCTTTTTTTTCTTTGAGTCTTTTAAGACAGGATCTCATGTAGCTCAGACTGATTTTAAACTCACTATGTAATTCCAGCTAGCCTTTAACTCCTGGTCTTCCTGCCTCTACTTCCCAAATATGAGAATTAGAAGCATGTGCCACCATGCCCAGCTTGTTATTTTTTTTTAATATGGGATATTGTACATATCCATCTAGCTTTTAAAAATAATTTAGGGTTGGGCAGCGGTGGTGGTGTACACCTTTTTTTTTTTAATTTTATTTTTTCTTTTTTTTTTATTAAATTATAAAAGTTTCCATTTCAGCCCCTCCTCCCAACACCCTCCCACTCCCCCCACTCCCGGTGGTGTACACCTTTAATTCCAGCATTTAAGAAGCAGAGGCAGGTGTATGTCTGTGAGTTCGAGGCCAGCCTGGTCTATAGAGTGAGTTCCAGGAAAGCCAGGGCTACACAAAGAAACCCTGTCTTGAAAAACAACAAAACAAAATTTTGGACTGGTGGTATATTCAATGGTAGATCAGTTGTCTAGTGTGTAAGGCCTTAGGCTCCATCACCAGAATCACTCTGTGTGTATGTGTGTGTGTGTCTGTCTGTCTGTCTGTCTGTGTGCCTGTGTCTATCTTGGGACTGAACCTAGGATTTACATCATGCTAGGCATGTGCTTTTCCACTGACCTACCTACATCATTGTCATCTGTTGCCATTGTCCCCTGATTGTGCACCAGAGTTTATTTCTTCATCTAGCTATAACTTAGCACCCAAGAAGAAAATCTTTTGAGGTATAACACATATTTCAGCCTGTGGTGTGTGTGTTGTGTCGTCATGCCCACCCCCACCACCTTGTTTAGACACTGTAAAATTAGGAGAGCCTTATGCTAGAATTCTCTCTCTCTCTCTCTCTCTCTCTCTCTCTCTCTCTTTCTCTCTCTCTCCTTTCTCTTTTTCATTTGTGTTGGGGATGGGGATGTTGAGTCAGGATTTCACTATGTAGCTCTGGCTAGCCTACAACTCCCTCTATAGACCAGGTTAGCCTCAAACTCAAAAAGATGTGCCTGCATCTGCTAGAATTAAAGGCATGCTCCACTATGCCCAGCTAGTACTTGCTCTTTTTGTCTTTCTGACATTGAGTGGTTCTCTGTTTTCTGCTCTTTACCAGCAGTTCCAGAGCCAGAGTGTTAATGATTTGATTTACTTTTAGATCTTGCTTTTCTTGGTTGCCAGTAAATGACAGGACAGGGCTATCCAGGGACCTTGCTTTTAGGCACTTACAGTTTATGCTCAATCCTTTACCCACCTTTCTGATTTTTTGCTTCTTTCTCTTTTGCCTTCTCCAGACCGTGTGAGGGTTCTCTACAGGAGCAAAGCTGTTGACTATGCCTGGCCTGCCCCATTTTCCATGACAGACTCCAGCCCTTGGGTCCAAATTACCCTAGGTGATGGCAGCACCCTCCAGACCAAACTGTTGGTAGTTGAAGATTCTTGCTTTGTCAGGGGGTCTTGCATGTCCATACCTTACATTCTAGAGTCTGTATTGTCAGATGGAAACCGTGGGGTTACTTTAAGTTATTGTTACCTTGGTTTTTTTTTTGGTCTTTTTTGTTATTTTGTCTTTTTTTTTTTTTTTTTCTGAAGCTGAGGACCAAACTCAGGGCCTTGCACTTGCTAGGCAAGCGCTCTACCACTGAGCTAAATCCCCAACCCCAAGTTATTGTTTATAGAACAACTACCCCCTATTCAAGGCAGTCTGAGATAGATGATTGCTATATGTGAACCAACCTCATGGGCCACCTTAGGATAGGATAACCAGGCCTGCCAGGAGTGTTGGAAACTTGGACCATGTTCTTTTTTCTGTCCCTGAAGTCCCGGTGCCATTCATCTCCTTGAGGCTCTCAATTTCTTGTTTCTCTTTGTGCTCACCAACTTTTTCTTTTTTAAACTGCAGTGCCTACTCTATGCCTGTTTTTTCTAGTTCACATATCAAAAGACTCTGGTTGATTATGGCCATTGCTGGCACCTTTTGGTTTAGATAGCCACATTTGGTCCCTGGGTGAGGTCCCATTTTGTAGGGCTGTCCTTGTAGGTCTGTGAGTGAGACAAGCCTAATGGTTTCCCATTCCACCTGGACTAGACAGGAGGGCAAAGACACTGGAGCAGTTTGATTTTGAAGTGGTTGTAAGACTTAGTAGGCCCTCGTGTCCACGCAGATTGGTGCTGATGGGCACAACTCAGGAGTAAGACGAGCTGCTGGGATCCAGAATGTTAGCTGGACCTATGACCAGTCTGCTGTGGTGGCCACTCTGCATTTATCAGAGGTAAGCTCTGGAGCTGCCATCTGGGGACCTTGTCCTTAGCACTCAGTACCCCTTCTAAGAACTTTCTTTTCATTCTAGGCCACAGAAAACAATGTAGCCTGGCAAAGATTTCTCCCCTCTGGGCCTATTGCTCTACTCCCGGTAAGAGATCCTCCGGCCAGTTAGCTCAAAGGTAGCCAGCCTCAGTCTTTGGAACTTCACTTTCCTTCAGCCTGGTTTAAAAGGGACTGTGTCCCATGCGTGCATGGCTTCCTTTTCTTGGTTTCCTTTATGATTGAAAACACCCAAGTTCAGAAGAGGCAGGTTGTTGTTGTTGTTTTGAGGACTATACCCCAGGCTGGCTTGACACTCATCCTGCTGTATGCTGTGCTACAGGCATGCGCCACCACACCAAGCTGATGCTCTTCTTTTGATACAGCTCTCAGATACCTTGAGTTCCTTGGTTTGGTCCACATCCCATGATCATGCAGCAGAGCTGGTCAGCATGGGTGAGGAAGAGTTTGTGGATGCCATCAACTCTGCCTTTGTGCGTATCCCCTGTCCAGCTACTGGGGGACGGGGAAAAGGAGTAATCGTGCAGGTTCCCCTTAGCCAGTGCAGTCCTTGGTTTAGATTCTGTGAGGGCATACAGGAAATGCAAAACAATGGAAGCTGTGGCTGCTGTGCTGGTAAAGGCCTGCCAAGGTTAGTGGGTCATGTACTGTATATTCCTGTGCAGCACAGCACCTCTGGGGTAGAGCCTTCTATGTAACAGGCTCCAGGATGCACAGTCAAGTGAGAGAGAATGACAAGTGCAGTAACAGATGTATGCATGCGGAGCATAGCATGGGGACAGAGAGGAGGGTTTAAAGGTGTCCCAGGAGACAGAGGTGGGAGGGCAGTCTATGCTTTACCTAAGCTTAGAGACATAAGGTGAGCTATTTGTGACTATTGCTGGGGACTAGTGAAAGGTAAAGTTCAGTTCTAGTCAGGGGCAACCCAGAAATAAAACCCGTGGGGAATACTGGGAAATGGAGTTTTGTATGTGCTTTAAAGGGCTTGTCACTCAGGAACAAGATCCGTTTAGGCATGTTAAACAGCATTACCTTTAGCGTTGGTTATAAAGAGGGATTGAGTCCTTAGCTATTTACTAGTCACTAACCAGATTTCACCATTTGGGGGCTGATGGCATGCAGTGGAGTGATGCGAACCACACAGACTTCGTCGACTCGGCCAGCACCATGTTGCGCTATGTCGTCACCCTTCTGAAGCCCACTAGGGTCTCAGCTCGTCAGTTGCCCCCAAGTATAGCCAAGGTGGATGCTAAAAGCAGAGCCCTCTTTCCTCTGGGACTGGGACATGCTGCTGAGTACGTCCGGCCTCGGGTGGCACTCATTGGGTAAGGCCATAATGGAGCAGGCCACTCCTTTCTCTGTTGCTGGAGGCCATATCTGAATGCTGCTTTATTCTTAGTGATGCAGCCCACAGAGTCCATCCACTTGCAGGACAAGGTGTCAACATGGGCTTCGGGGATATTTCCAGCTTGGTTCATCATCTCAGTACAGCGGCCTTCAACGGGAAGGACTTAGGTGAGGATTCAGGTACCCTGACATCATGTAAAGGTCAGGGTTGCCAAATTGCCCTAGGCAGCAGATGTGGTAGTGTCTACTTGGAGGAGGAGGAGGAAGAGGTCTTTACTACTGGACTAGGGGTTTGACCTTTCCTCCTGCTTTCTAACTCCAGGTTCCATGAGCCACCTCGCAGGCTATGAGACAGATAGGCAGCGTCACAATACTGCCCTTCTGGCTGCTACTGACCTATTGAAAAGGCTCTATTCCACCAATGCCACTCCACTGGTGCTGCTCAGGACATGGGGCTTGCAGGCAACTAACGCAGTGTCTCCTCTCAAAGTAAGTGGCCCCTACCACTCTCCAAGATTTTTCTCTACTGAGAAAGGACTGCAGGCATTCTAAATTTCTTTGAATTAATTTTCTTGCCTATAACATTTTTTATTGTAGTTATTTTTGAGATAGAGACTTTGTATGTAGTCCTGGCTAGCCTGAAACTGGCTAGGTATACCAGACTATATATCTATCATAGTGACCCATCTGCTTCTGCCTGCTGTGTACTGGGATTAAAGGCATGTGCTGCCATGCCCAGCCACCATGCCCAGTCTACCTTCCCAGCTGGTTCTGAATAAGAGTACCTGCTGAATTTGTGGTGCCCACATCTAAGCAATAATTTGAAATATGTAGGAAGGTTTTAAGAATACAGGGCTAAGGGCTGGAGAGAGGAACCAGCAGCGAAAAACACTTGCTATTCTTCCAGAGGGACCTTGGTTCAATCCCCAGCACTCACATGGTGGCTCATAACCATCTGTAACTCCAGTCCTCGGGGAGTCCTGCCAGCCCTGTTCTTAGAGCTGAAAGAAAGCCAGGGACTCCTAGGAGTGTCTGTATGGAACCTCTGCCATGTTTCTCCCTTCGTCACCTTGGTTATTTCATGATGAAGTCACCAGTCCTCACCTGCAGTGACCAAATATCATTTACCCCTTTCCTCTTTCTCCAGGAACAGATAATGGCCTTTGCCAGCAAGTGAGCACTCCTCTCCTGGGGATCATGTTGATGACAGAGACCATCTAGCCCTGTGACCATCAGAATGCGTTTCCAAGATGGTTTCATAAATTTACACTAGAACTGTGTCTGTTTTCCTCTTCTGCTTAATGGGCCTGTGTAGCCAAAAAATGAGTGACATTTAAGGAAAAAACCCAAAGGAAAACTGTTTGATTGAAAGGAGCTTTTTATTACTAAACAGACAAGTTACTGAGCTGGTATCTCCTCATTTCACTTGGTAAGAATACTTTCTAAACAGAATACCTTAATACAGGTCATAAATTTATACAATTATCTTGACAAAGAATCAGAAATACTTGGTACATTTTTGTTAGATTGTTTTAAAATTAACACTGGCATGCAAATTAAATACACATTGCTTTGACAAAGTACACCAGTCTTTAAGGGGGAAGTGAAGAAACAGCCAGGTCTTATTAATGCTTTAGGCTTTCTTATACATTTCAGTTTTGTTTACACTCCTCTCTGTGATGTCATTTTCTGTTGATTCTGTTATTAAAAACAATAAATAACCTTACTGCACACACAGCTGCAGAGGCCTCAGGGACAACCTGTCCATGCATGTGTGGTGGAGTGGTTTCTGACTTGGGGTTTTGATGTACTGACTGCACAGCACCAGAGAGGCCTCCAGAAGAGAACTTACCTGTGTTAGATAAGAACCCTGGACAGAATATCTTGCCCAGAAGTCTGTTTTGAAAAGATGAAGTAAGAATGTCTCCTTTCAACTACACTAAACTGTTGGTATAACTTTTGGAGAGATAAGATAGCTATTGCAACGGGACAGCTTTTTAAACAATGTAGAAAACTTAGTACAAAGTAATATGTCAGTAAATCCAGAAAATGTCCCCAGAATAAAAGATGGTAGCTGTTGGGAAAAACTGATGGCCAGAGACTATCAGGACAAGGTCACCTTTTCCAAAAAGTTAGCCCTGATAAGAATACTGACTCTCTAATATACAGAAAAATTAAAAAGTTAAAGAGATGAGAACTTTAAGGCACACATTGTAAGGACATCTGTGACTCAGATGTTCTTCATATAATAGTGATAATACACACAGCATCTACCACGCACCAGACCACATCCTAGGTATTTAAATTATATTTACATTTTCACAGAGATGGAACTTGCCAGCAACATCAAATCAGAATACATAGGACCCCCTTAGTAAAAAAGACCCATGCTGCCAGGCAGTGGTGGCACATGCCTTTAATTCCAGTACTTAGAGAGGCAGAGGCAGGCTGATCTCTGTGAGTTCAAGGCCAGCCTGGTCTTCAGGGGAGTTCCAGGACAGCCAGGGTAACAGAGAAACTCTTGTTTCAAACAAACAAAATAATGCCCATGTCTTTTTTTTTTCCCCCTAAGAAAATTTAAGACTCCAAATTGTATTTAAAAGGATAGGTAAATCTACAGGCTCTCTGGTCAAGATGGATGTATGCAGATAAATTTCTGAGGTGAGAGTCCATCTATTTAAGAGTTCTGGCAGTTTCCAAGGTAACCGAAGGTGTCTATGGGACAGTACACAGCTAGGGTGCCTGTTCTGAGGCTTCAGGAGCCACCTGTGGTACAACGAGGAGGAACTCACTTGTCAGCTGGAGCTGTTCACTTCGTTTATTTAGTGCTGGGCTTGAATCTAGGACCTGATATGCTAAATATGCTTTGCCACTGAAATCTTTTTAAATCTATGTATGCAGTGTTCTGCCTGCATGTATGCCTGCATTCCAGAAGAGGGCACCAGATCTCATTACAGATGGTTGTGAGCCACCATGTGGTTGCTGGGAATTGAACTCAGGACCTCTGGAAGAGCAGTCAGTGCTCTTAACCTCTGAGCCATTCTCCAGCCCCTCTGAAATCTTCTAACCCCTCTCCCTTTTAAAACTTCTTGACGGTCTTATTGAGTTGCCCAGTGGCCTCAAACTGGCTACATAGAAAGCCTATGACTTGTAATCCTCCTGCCTCAGCTCCAAGGTAGCTAGGATTACAGGCCTGTGCTATAAAGCCTGCTGTAGAGTTTGCTCTCGGGGAAGCAGATTGGCTTCTCTCAACTGTACCAGCACTTAGTGGACTGTGACTGGTCTAATACTTTTAAGTCTAGAAAATATGCCGTGTTTTTTAAAAGTCATAAAAATGTAGTTATCTTCAAAGAGTCTGAAAGGTTTTGGACTAGGAGAAAGCAGAAGATGACCGAAGGGAAGGAGGTAGCTCTCAGCTAGTGAAGCTGTAAACAGTGACATCCTAAGTGGAAAGGCAAACACTTAACAGAAGAGAGACACTGAGTATGCATTCCATAGGAAACTGGATTTTACCTTCAGGCTATTGCCAGTGTAGAAAATCTATTTCATTATGTATGAGCATTATGGGGTTTGTTATTTGTTCTTTCTTTTGAGACAGGGTTTCTCTGTGTAGTCCTGGCTGTCCCAGAACTTGCTCTGGAGACCAGGCTGGCCTTGAACTCAGAGATTTGCTTGCCTCTGCCTCCCAAGTGTTGAGATTAAAGGCATGAGCCACCACTGCCTGGGGAGCATTATTTTTGAAGAAGGCAATAAGTGAAAGTGAACTTAGTAATGGAAGTTTGAGCCAGGCTCAGCATGCCTTCCTATAGTCTCGCTACTCAGGAGTCCAAGGTGAAAGAATCACTTGTGTCCAAGAAGTTCATGGCTGACTTAAGCAACACTGAAACCTAGTCTCAAGACACATACTCTCAAGACACATACTCTTAGTATCAAAGTCTGAAGAAATTCCACATTTAATCAAAACAAACCCCTAAAATTGGGAGTAATATACAAATTTGCCTACTATTTATACACAGCAGATGGTAATACTTATTGACTCAATGTAATGGCTTCAGAAAGAAGGTTCCCTGGGGACTGCCATGGAGACAGGCATAGTCATATCCTTTATGAAGAGTGGAAGGAAGTTAGGGGAGCTGAAAACTCTAAAAGAGAAGAGGAAGGGGAAATGCTATGACAGCTGCTGAGCAATATCAATGTTTCAAACCCAGAACCGAGTAGGAGGCAAGCCAATGACAGTCACACAAGAAATGACAGCACTTTTTTTTTCTCCCTTTAAGACAGGGTTTCTCTGTGTAGCCCTGGCTGTCTTGGAATTTGCTCTATAGACCAGACTGGCCTCGAACTCAGAGATTCACCTGCTTTTGCCTCCCCAAGTGCTAGAATTAAAGGTGTGCGCCGCCATTGCCTGGCAAAAAAAATTAAGATAATGACTTTATAATGTAGTAGAGCACCCATGCCTAGCATGCATGATGGTCTGTGTTCAACCTCAAAACAGAGTGGACTGAGAAAACCACACGGTTCTCTAGAAATGTTAGTCCTTGTTCTGACAGGGGCCGAAAGAATCAATCAAATCAAATGTTGGGTATCGGTGGTAAGGGGATATAAAATCCTGAAGGAGACAATAAATTCAGAAAGTTCTGGCTAAAATCAGCAAGAATCCAGGCAAGAAAGCACTACTATAAAGTGGTAGCACATTGTGCCTAACATGCAAGAAGTCCTGGGTTCAATCTCCAGCACTTTCCACACCTCAACCCCCAAAAGGACAAACTGAAAGCGTTGGTCATCGTTAGACTCAAACAGCACACACACTAACTTCTAACCACAGACCAAAACTAGGGTGCAGCTGTATGTCAAAGAAACAGAAAGATGCTAAGTTTAGGGCCATGAGAAGAAGGTGGTAACCGAGCAGCAGTCACGGTCTGCAACAGCCATCCCTCTCAACGGACGGATCAGCCCTCCTTCCTACAGCTCTAGTCGGCACAGTAAGAGGTGCACGCTCATCTTGTGAGATTTAACATGACATGAGCATGATGGTTCACCTGTAACCCAAGACCCAGGAGGCAGAGGCAGGAGAATTAACAATTCAAGGCAATTTGGGTTACACAGGCTAGCCAGAGCAAGGTAACATGACCTCAGTCTAAAAATAAAACACCCAGGGCCACTCTAAGCTCTAAATTGTGCCATAGGGTCACACAAATTCTAATATAGTGTCTTTTCCCCTTCTCTTTGAATTACAAATGGAAATGCAAAGCCACATAGTTCTCACCTTGGGTTTTAGGGTAGGGAATGTATAAGGGTAGGAAGAAGAAAAAATATCAGTATTAATAGGTTATGGGACTTCAGTAAGTCAGCTTAATTTAGCTTATAAGCAAAAAACTGAAACATTCAAAGGAATGAGGCACTCCAAGGGTTGAAATGAGATTTTTCTTTGGTTCCCAGGGACTTGTCTCTGAACTCTCAATCTAACATGGAGTTCCAAGTCTATTCTTGTTTCTTCACAGGACTGACATACAAAGAATCTCAAAAGATTTACACTCTGGTGCCAGCTTTGCACCTGCCAAGTGGTTAGGGAGCTGTTCACAGTAGATGTGCAAAATTAATTAAGCCCAAATCACGAGGCTCAAGGGCAAGACTCATCTATAAAACCCCTTCCCTCCCAATAAAGCCAGTTAATGGGTTTCAGTCCAGGCTTTCCCCAGAATTGTTCAGAAAATGCCTGAGTCCTCTCCTTCTTGTAAAACCAAGTTTTTGAGAAATGCAGGCTTCAGAGGACACGGCAGCCTCAGCTGGAGATGCCCAGGGACTGCAGCAGGTGAAAGGTGGCCCCCAGGGCCCAGCCCGTCTCTATGTTGTTCACTTTCTTTGTGAGCTGTTAAAGAAGAAGAAAAAGTCTTCACGTTTTCATCCAGTTTTCAACATTAGCAAGGATGGCCTCTGCACAGCTAATACCTATAAAGAGCACTCCTGTGGCCCGGCCCCAATCGCCCTACACCCAGCATGCTCATGCCTGAGAACCTCAGGCTCAGGAAGCCGTACTATCCAGAAATTTTTACAGAGGTTGTGTCAGAAAAGGCTCTGGATGCTCCTTAACCTAACAAGGCAGTCAGAATGTAATGTTCACGGATGTGGTAGGAAGGGAACTGGCAAGAGCTGGGAATGTATTTAGAACAGAAAAGCACATTCTCAGCTCTTGGAGTCTATGTAAGCAGCTGTGCCTTAAGCGTTAATAAAAACCAGCTGAGGCATTCGACGCCAGACTGTCCTGATAGCTCAATGCCTTTATTGCTTGGGACAAAACTTTAGATCTGGTCCCTCCATTACAGAAAGGGGCAATTTTCTGTACAAAAGTTTATCAAATTGTTTTCATAAAACTCCTTCCTCTCCTTCCTCATTGATTTCAGCATGTGCAGACTTGCTTCATCAGTAATAAACTATTTGTTGTACAATAATCCTTTTAAAAAGATTTTTCAGGGGCTGGAGAAATGTCTCAGTGTTTAAGGAGAGTACTGACTGCTCTTCCAGAGGACCTGAGTTCAATTCCCAGCACATGATGGTGCACAACCGTCTATAATGAAATATGCTGCCCTCTTCTGGCATGCAGACAGAATACTATATATATAATAAATAAAATCTTTAAAAAAAACATAAACTTTAAAAAAAATTGTAGCTGGGCTGTGGTGGCACACACCTTTAATCCCAGCACTTGGGAAGGAGAGGGAGGTAAATTTTTGTGTGTTCAAGGCCAGCCTGGTCTACAAAGCTAGTTCTAGATCAGCCAGGGCTACACATAGAAACCCTCTGCCAAAAAAGAAAGAAAGAAAGAAAGAAGATAGAAAGAAAGAAAGAAAAAGAAAACTGTAGCCAGGTGTTGGCGGCACACACCTTTAATCCCAGCACTCAGGAGGCAGAGGCAGGCGGAGGCAGAGTTTGAGGCCAGCCTGGTCTACAGAGCAAGTTCCAGAACTGGCTCCAAAGCTGCACAGAGAAACCCTGTCTTGAAAATCAAAAATAAAACAAACAAACAAAAGTTGTATATTTTATGTGTATCAGTGTTTCAGCTACAAGTATGTATGTGTACCATGTGTGTACCTAGTACCCACAGAGATCAGAAGGCAGCGTCAGATCCCCTGGAATTGTAGACACAGGTGGTTGTGAGCCACCATGTGGGTCCTGGGAACCAACCCTGGGTCCTCTGCAAGAGCAGCAAGTGCTCTTAACCACTAAGCCATCTCTCCATCCCCTCTAAAATTTACTTTATGAATTTCATATCATTCATTTTCTTACTTTACCACTATTGATTGCAAATTATATTTACAAAGATGGTTAAAAAGATATCCTTGTCCTCAAGCTGCATACAGCTATTAGAAGAGATTCAACTCAGTATCCAGCAGACTTAGGATATACAGGATACACTACAGATGCTTGAGACATTGAAGTCAGCCACGTGTGTTAACATCATTGTGCAAGATGAGGTAAGGGGTAAGACAATGTTACTGGGCAGGCTCATCTGCCTCGCAGCTTCCGAATACAAGTCTGTGTGATGACCCCAGCTACTTTCTATCTGTGCTCTCTTGGTCAAACTTCAGCTCAAGTTCTAACAACCATATGATCAGTGGCAGGTGAGGGCACACAAAGTCAAGATGAGGAACTGGGATTCAGGAAGCACAGCCCTTCCAACTGGCTTGTACTGTATTCTGGATATTTATTTCCCCATCTCTTTCTCAATGCTTCTCACTGAGTTCATAAACAGTGTATCTTGAATATATTCAAGTCTTTCCATCTTGTGTCCACAGGACACCATGCCTAGTACTGTACTCAGAGACTATAACTGCATCCAAGTGTTTCATGTGTTTGTGATATCTAGCAGGGTGTGGCTTCAGCCCAAACAAGAACACCTGCCGCTCTGACCACTAAACAAGTTCTTTCCCAAAGCAACAAGACAGACAACTGTAAGATCCAGTGCTCTTTCTTACCTTTAAGAGGGTATCATCTGCAAAGCCAAAGCCGTCTTTTAATAAAGCTGTGATGTAACTGAGATCCATGCATAGGAAAGGACTGCCTGAGGTGAAGCTCTCCAAGTTATCACACACTGAGAGTGAGAGAGAAAACAGCATTCAAGTTTGCAACAAAGAGCTGTAGGGTCTTCTCGAGCTGTAGGAAGTGGCTGAGTAAGCAAAAATGTCTGCATATAGTTGGTACCTGGGCTTCCTGTAGACTAGCCTGTCTACTGTGTACTGTATACATCTGTGTCCTGGTTACTTCTAC
Organism: Myodes glareolus; assembly: GCF_982192425.1. Taxonomy (NCBI): domain Eukaryota; kingdom Metazoa; phylum Chordata; class Mammalia; order Rodentia; family Cricetidae; genus Myodes; species Myodes glareolus. The sequence goes on along the minus strand of NC_142036.1, from coordinate 41,595,801 downwards.
AAGACTACAGCTTCTTTAGAACCTGCACATTTCTGGTATGAATCATCTATTCTCTGGGTGTGGTGACAGTACACACCTTTAATCCCAGCACTCAGGAGGCAGAGGCAGGCAGATCTCTGAGTTCGAGCCAAGCCGGGTCTACAGAATGAGTTCCAGGACAGCCACAGTTGTTACACAAAGAAACCCTGTCTTGTAAAAAAAAAAATCTATTCATATTTATGTACATCTTAGCTTATTAGTTATGGGTGTGGGGGTGAGCGGGGTCAAGGCTCTGCTGGAAATCACGCCCAGGGCCTTGCACATATGAGGCAAGTTCTCAACACCTGAACTATACTTTCAGCAAGCTGTTTTTCAAATTTCTATGACATACTGTGGTCACTTAATACCAAGTCCTCAACTGAGGCCCAGTGGACAGGAAACTATAATGTAACTCTCTCCTGTGGCCACTGGAAAAGATGATTAATATTTTAGATTTGTGCCCTCAAGGATATCCCATGTGTTCTCTTGCTCAGTTTTTTATTACTGCTGATAAACCTATTTCAACTTAAGAGAGACAGTGTATGCGCCAGACTGTGTGTATAGCTAGCTCAGGTGTTAGAATGAAAAAAATAGAGTGAGCACAAGCCAGGCTGAGTGTATAGCTAGCTTGGGTGTTAGAATGATGGCCTAGCCCTCATGAGCCTGGGTTCCATCCCTGCTATCACATAAGTCAGTGACAGCGACTCATGCCTATAATCCTAGCACTTGAGAGGTGGATCAAAATTCAGGGTGCAGTGGTGGTGCACGCCTTTAATCCCAGTACTCGGGAGGCAGAGGCAGGTGGATCTCTGAGTTTGAAGACAGCCTGGTCTACAGAGCGAGTTCTAGGACAGGTTCCAAAGCTATAGAGAAAAACCCTGTCTTGAAAAACCAAACCAAACCAAATCAGAATTCAAGGTTATCCTCAGCTACACTACAAATGTGAGGCCATCCTGGGCTATGTAAGACTTTGTCTCAGAAAAACAAACAAAAACACAGAGAATAGTAATACAATAATAATAGCAAAAAAAGTGTAGAAAGTTTTTCTATTTCCCTGAAATGTCTTAGATCCCCATATTCTTTTTGACAGCGCCTAAAGCATCTTCCAGAAGACTGGAAGGCTCAGAAGTCCCAGGAGACCCTGCACTGGCAGCCACACTTCACAGCCCAACCTCAAGAATGTCCTAACACTTACCTTCCCTGGCTTTTCTTTCAAAATCTTCAACTTTTAAAACACCACCCTTTTCATAATCTAAAATGAAGCAGAATTGCTAGTGTCAATATGTCAAGAAAACAAGGACATTTATCCCAGTGATATACAGTAATAAAAACTAGAAATATACACTTCCCAACATAAAAGGCTGATACATAAACATGATATCTGTGCAATACAAATCCATTGTCTATTTTGTTTATTTATGATTAATGCATATTACCAATTTTGTATTATATATTTAACCACAATTTGTTATGATTTGGATAGGAAATGTCTCCTATAGGCTCACTGAGAGGTGACTGAACCATGGGGGATGTCCTTCATCAATTAAGGCATAGATGTATTCATAACTTGGTAACACAATTGGGAGGTAATGGGAACTTTTGGAGGTGGGGCTTAGGTGGGGCACATGGGTTAAGAGGAATGTGTAGCTGAGGGCTCAATTTAGGCCCCGCCCTCTGCTTCTCCCTTCTTTCTGGCGGCCATGAGGTAAGCAACTTTGCTCCTCTAATCCTTCAACCAGTATCTTCTGCCTTACTGTGGCAGAAAAAAGGAAGTTGCTGATCATGGACTGAAACTTCTGAAAGCATGATCCAAAAGAAACCCTTACTCCTCTAATGTCTCTCTCGTTTAGTATTTAGTCACAATTACAAAACAGCTAACATACAATTTTGTAATACAGATATAAAGCAAGCTGGTCCTGGAAGCACAGCTACTCAAGAGGCTGAGGCAGGGAATCACAATTACAAGGCCCACACAGGGTACCTAGTTCGTCTCAAAGTCATCGTGGGCAACTTAGATCTGTCTCAAAATGAAAAGTTAAAAAGGGGGCTTGAGCTATAATTTAATGGTAGAACACTTGCCTAGCATGTGCAGAGGTTCTAGATTCAACCCCATTACTGAAAAAAAAATGCAAAAAGACTCCAGATACAAAGTCAGGCATGGTGGCACATCTGAGTAACCCTATTACTCAGAAGGTTGGGAAAGAAGGATGGCTACTAATTCCAGGCCAGTCTGGGCTACATAGTTCAGTCCCAGCCTAGGATACATAGTAAAACCCTGCCTCAAACAGACTTTATGAACATTAGGTCATTTTCCACTTCCCAAAGACCTCAAGTATATTCACCTTTCCATTCTAGAGGCTAGTATAACACTACTGGAAAAGTTGATAAATCTCTCCAATCAACGCAAGCTTTAATGCCAGCATAGTCCCATTCTCTTCCTTCGTGACCTGACACCAGGCATGCACTCACCAATCAAGTGTGTATCGGCAGCTCGATCATAGTAGTAGGAGAAAGCGTAAAAGGAGCTTCCCCGAATCTCTTCCGCCTGGTGAAGTTTTCCTCGCACTACCCTCAGCACTTCTGCATAGCAGGGCTCAAAGCCCATCTCCCCTGTCAGGGTGAAAGTTTATCACTTGAGAAAAATGATGTGGCAAGAGTCACCTGTGGCAAGTTGATGGCTCAATGAGAGAGGAACAAGAACTCAAGGCGGCTGCGCCTTAGCAGTGAGCAGCAGTAGTGGAAGCAGCACAGCTATGGCTGAGGTTTAGGCTGAAGACCTTCACAGCAAGGAAGAGGAGCGGCTCCGGAAACAGCTGGACAATATGAGGGTGGAGTGACAGGTATTGTACGGTCCATGTTATTCAAGATATGAGTTGTCCACAAAGGCACTGACTAGACCCTCAATTATTAGATTCAGGGAGAAAAGGGCACTCCAGAAAGACGAGAGCAGGAGCAGGGACTGCTGGTTCTCTAAGTCTGAAAACCTGAAGACAAGAAGCAGCAGCAGAAGCAGCTGCACCTGCTGAACAAGCTAACCCAGAATTTCCTCCACAACAAAATAATAGCTGGGGGCTGAAGACATGACTTAATGAAGAACACTGGCTGCTCATTTAAAATTTTATTATTTTATGTGTGTGTGTTTTCCTGCATGTATATCTGTGCACCACATATTATCTGGTGCCTTCAGAGTCCAGAAGAGGCATGAGATCCTCTGGAACTGGCGTTTCAGACAGTTGTGAGTCATCATGCGGGTGCTGGGAATTGAACCCAGGTTTCTGAAAGAACAGCAAGTGTTCTTAACCACTGAGCCATCTCTCCAGCCCCACTCCCTGTACGTATAGAAGACCTGGGTTCAGAACACAGCAACCATGTGAAGGCTCACAACTAACTGTCCCTCCAGTCCCAGGGGACCTGACTTCCTCTTCTGACCTCCATGGGTACTAGGCGCACACACACAGTGCTCATACAAACATGCAGGCAAAAAACAAAATACATACGTACACATAAAAAAATAAATCTTTTATTTACTTATTTATTTATTTTGGTTTTTTGAGGTAGTGTTTCCCTGTGTAACAGTCCTAGCTGTCTGTAACTAGCTCTTTAGACCAGGCTGGCCTCGAGCTCACAGAGATTCATCTGCCTCTGCCTCTGCCTCTGCCTCTGCCTCCCAAATGCTGGGATTAAAGGCATGCGCCACCACTGCCCGGCCAAAAAAATAAACCTTAAAAACGACAAAAACATAAAATTAACTGAAGAAACCAAAAAAAGATGGCTGAGTTTTAGAAGTCTTAAAAAAAATGTGTGACCTTCCTCAACCTCACTGTTCATGTCCATGGCAGCTCCTCCCCTAACCTGCGTCACCAGAGACAGTCACAGCTACTGCGGTACTTACTGCCTGCCATTATGTTTCACAGTCTTTGTGAGCAATTATTCAGAAAGCTTGTTTCTTTCTCTGGCAATTTCCCCTTCACTTTAATGTCTGTGCCTTCTATAGTATCTGAAATGAATGATTCTTATCTCAATTGGGCTTTATTATAACTGAAGTTGTTAAACATACACTGGGTCTGAAAGAGGAACTCACAGTGCTGCACCAGACAGGTTACAACAGGTTTTTAGCTCCACCACGGGGCAGAACAGGATGCAGAGTAGCTGCTGCCCTGCTTGCTGGCCTCTGAACATACCAAGAGTGAGTGCTTTCAATATGGTAAGTCTCTCTGGGCTCTGGAACAGGATCCTATAGGACTCTTCCAGACCATGAACATACCAAAAGCGAGTGCTTCCAATACGGTAAGTCACTCTGGACTCTGGAACAGGTTCCTATAGGACTTTTACAGACCATGAACGATGAAGGGAATTTTAACCAGTGAAGAAACACGACTCACCTTCTTGGTTGCCACCATACTGATATTTCACACCCCCAAAGATCCACTCTGCTTCCAACCATCTTGGTAAACAGGCACTTCGAAATGTATGTCCCTCAGTTCCTGGAAGAACCACAACACAAGAAAGCATGCATGTGAGAGGGAGTGTAGAAGAAGCACACAAGGCTGCAAGGAATGATTAAGGGATCTGGGCCTTATAATCTTATGAAACTGGTTCCTTGGCTGCATCCTGTGGCAGGGATTCTTCACAGGCTCTATGGTAGTGGTGAACTCTCTAAATCAGAGGCAATTTTTCAGGCATATACACATTTGGCAGGATTTATAATTTTTATCACATCCCAAAGAAATAAAAAAATAGTAATAAGTTTCTTTCTTTAATAGAGGAACATTCCTCCACTGGTAGTTGAGAGAGTAAATGAAATAGAATTGAAGATACTTGGTAAACTGAAATGCTACGTGCTCCTCATCCCAGTACTAGCTTACTGTGAGCAAGGCACTGGAGTGCATCAGATGCGAAATCAGTTTAAGGTGAAGATGAGGGCACAGAAAGGTCAACGAATTGTTCCCAGTCATCAAACTGGGACTGCAGCCAGTTCTGCCTGTGCCCAGCTGTGAAGACAGAAAGGGAACTGCTCAGTCATTCCACTTGGCAAACACAACAGACCTTGTTTCCTGACAAAGGCTTGTACAATTTCCTACTAAACACTGTCGAGGCTTCAGCCTTGCAGACACAGGCTCTTACCCTATATGAGTAGCCCTCACTCTCAAGCTGACGGATACATCACAGCACCAGCCGTTTTTGTGTCTATTATGCGACACATGCTTCTCAAGCGGACACAACCCTTTGCTCCACAGAATGAATGCCAAGGAAGGGAAGAGGCGAGCTGCGACTGGCATCACTCCCACCGTCTCCCGCCACAAACTGGTACTCAGACAAACCTTTTGTTTCCAGGGCTCCCAGCGTTGCCAGTCTTGCAGCTTTCAATCCAAATCCCAGGTAACTGAAACAGAGGATTGACTGATTTCAGGCTGTCCTGATGTTTTCAGCCCTCTGCTGCCTTTTTCAGATGTGACGTGGTTCTCTGACTCCCTTTGGAAACATGGAAACTTGGCCCCATCTCTCTGTACCACGTTATTCACGTGACCAATAAAGAAGACTCTGGAGTCTGGATCAAGGATATGCAGTAAATGGCTCAGGTGTGATGCCGAAGACTAGATCATTCCTGGTGGTCCAGCCCGAGAACCAGCCCCAGAAAAAGCTCTCAGAGGTTTAGCTCTTATCAATTCCAGACTGCTTTCTCAACACTGGAGCCCAGGTCTCAGGAGCTGGTATGGAGCTCTGGCAGAGTTCTGGGCCTTCTCCACAGGCTCCCATCTAAAGAAAAACTGACTCTTACATCATAAAATTTTTTTGCCAAAAATGAGGATGCCTCCTACGTTTCTCAGGTTTGGTGTATGACTTAGGTTTCAGTAGACAGGGCTTAGGAGACTGGCAGAGACTTTCAGAGGCTGATAAGATACAGTAACAAATAGGAGTGCTTTGAAAAGTTATGAAAAGTAACACAATGTAAACTATTATTCTTCCCTACCCCCTCCTCACCTATGTGTATAGAGCTTAAAAGTGCTGTTAAACATCTCAAAGGAAGTGAGGTAGTCCCTAGGCGTTTGTTCCAGGGTTTTCTGCAAATCAGAAAAAGCAAAAAGACTTCAGCATCTGCAATTATATTAAGATTTTAGTACCACTATCCACAACCCTCTGCCCCAAAATCAGAGATGGGGAAGACTTTCTTCAGTCATTGACTACGTAGCCTATTCACAGTAGAGCTGACATCTTCAAACAGGGTGTCACTTTTCTGGCACCATGATACTGTCTAAGTGTGTAGCCAACAGGGCCTTAATAAAGTGACTCACCGCAAACTGGGGTAGAAACGTGATTTGGGTGGAGGCACCCCCCAGGTCAAGGATCCCCACAGTCTCCTGGCCATGGTCATGCAGTTGACCTGTTAATGAGAGCAAGGTATGAGTACCCAGGCCACCCAGATACTCTGTCTGGAGGTTCTCCTCTGCTTTTGTGCACCAAAGGTATTTGTCACAACTGACTGCTCTCTGAGCCCAGAGGCTGCAGGCTAATGTAAACTCAAGGCCTTGCTGAAGCTGAGGCCTTGAAAGCAGATTATAAAATTAGCTTATCTCCCTAACCTCTTCTTTTTTAAAAAAAAGATATTTTTTTTTCAATTTAATTATGTGGGTTGTGGTTATATACACATGAGTGTGGCTGTCCAGAAGTTAGAGGCCTGGAGCTGAAATTACAGGTACCCAAGGGTCTTTGGAAAGAACAGTAAGCACTTTTAACTCCTGAGCCATTTCTCCAACCCAGCCCCCTCTTTTAAAGGAAGTGCAGCACTAGGGAGGCAGAAGCAGGCGGATCTCTGTGAGTTCAAGGCCAGCCAGCTCTACAAGAGTTAGTTCCAGGGGGCTGGAGAGATGGCTCAGAGGTTAAGAGCACTGACTGCTCTTCCAGAGGTCCTGAGTTCAATTCTGGCTCACGGCCATCTGTAATGAGATCTGGTGCCCTCTTCTGGCCAGCAAGCATACAGACAGACAGAACACTGTATACATAATAAGTAAATCTTTAAAAAAAAAAAAAAAAAAAAAGCTAGTTCCAGGACAGGCTCCAAAGCTACAGAAAAACCCTGTCTCAAAAAAACAAACAACAAATACAAAAAACAAAAACCCCAAAACAAAGAAAGAACAGTATAGGAAGAAAGAAGTAGACTTTACCCTCCTGGTAAAAATAAAACAAAAACTATAAAAGCCAGTTAAAGATAAATTTCAAGATGTATTTAATTTACCTGTTAGAAAGTTCACAGTAACCCAAGCTAATATGCCTAAAAGAAGAGAAAAACAAAAGATTCTAGATCATTTTCCTCTCCATTCTATTTCTCTCTAATTTTCATGTCTAGAGCATTGTCTCCTTGCCCCATCTCTCCCTATTTACTTAGCTCCTCTTTCTTTCATGCTGGATTCTTATTCCCAGTCCCTTTAACTGGATCTTCCATTGACTCCACCCGCTTTCCCCACAGGATGAATTTCAGCGTCTGTCCCACCTTCATCAGACCCATCCATGATGGTGACGCTGTCATCTGGGACCAGGAAAGGCGACTTCTTGAAGAGCTCCTCTACCTACGGAAAAGTGCAGAAAACCCAGGTTCCGCGAGGCAGTAAAACAAATGGTCAGTAGTGATCCCATTGGCTGAGTCCTCTGTGTCTTAGGAAACAGCTCTCTCTCATGCTCTCCCGAGATAAGACGATAGCAGCACTTACTCCTTTCCCCCAGGAAGCCAGAGCAGGAACTAGGCAAGGATATAATTTTCTTGAAAAAATATAAGCACATGGTATGGACTTCTTAAGAAACCATCTAGCTGGGCGGTGGTTACAAAGCTACAGAGAAACCCTGCCTCCAAAAACAAAAACAAACAAACAAAAAAGAAACCCATCTAAATTTATTACCAATTGGACATAGGGAAGAACATATATTTAACCCTTCCAACTGAATCAAGAGCCTATAATTTTTGTTAGCACCCTGACTAACTCTACCTGGTCGGGTGGTGAACGCTGATAAGCCTAGGAGCTGAGGCACTTTCCCTCTGCTGGACTGCTGCACAGCTAGGGCTTCTAGAGATTTAGGGGTCCTCACACCTGGCCTCATGGAGTCTTACTGAAGAGGTGTGAATGAAGGCCTTACACAAATGTTCCTGATTCTTCATAAGTATAGACCACTGATACATGCATTACGGCCTTAAAATGTTTTTAAAGTACATTTATGGATTTTTGTGTATGAGTGTGCACATATGTGTGCATTCATGTGGGCCTGTGCATGCCACAGTACATGTCTGGAGGGTAGAAGACAACTCTCAGGGGTCAGTTAGATCCTTCTACCATGAGAGTCTTGGAGACAAAACTTGGGTTATCAAGCATGGTGGCAAGCACCCCTAACCCTGAGTCACCTCACTGGCCTATAGTTTATTTTTACACTACTATTTTAGGTGAGGGACTCTCTAAATATAAATATAAAGGACTCTGTCTTCTCAGTGTGGGGTCACAGGTGCATACTCCCATGCCCGCCTTGTGTGGATGAGAGGAAGCAAGACTAAGGCCCTCATGCTTGCACTGTTTCCAGGCTGGTGCTTTAGAAATGGACAACAGATTATTTCTCCTTAGCTTAAAACATCCAGATAGCTTCCTTAAGAAAAAAACATAAACAAAAAAACAAGGCCAGGCTGGAGAGACAGCTCAGTTAAGAGCACTGACTGGTCTTTCAGAGGACTCAGGTTCAATTCCCAGCACCCACTGACAGCTCACAGCAGCCGTCTATAATGGGATCTGATGCCCTTTTAATACTGATATGATTACTTCCTGTCACCCTGCTTCCCTACTGCCTCCTGTCCTCTCAAGCCAGCCACAGGACTTCCTGGAAGCTGCTCCTGACTTCAGACTTTCCATCTGCTCTTTCTTTAGTCTGAAATAGTCTTCTTACAAGTGACTTGTATAATCCTTCATTCTCCTCAGATTTCTCACCAAATGAATTATGTCTAAGAGATTTGGCTAGAGAGATGGCTCGGCATATGAGAAAACACACTGCTCGAAGGGATCGTTGCTCTACTGAACACAATTATGCCCTACAGTATTCCCTATGTGCTTTACCCTTCTGTATCTTTCCACAGGATCTACGGAGCATGAAATACTCTGCAGTAACTGATTTAGTTGCTTATCTTCTGTCTTCCTAAAACTAAAATGTAAGCTCTATGCAGGCACTGACTGTATCCTTTTCATTCCTTATCTATATCTCCAGTAATTTCACTGTGCCCAAAACATGATTAAACACTCAGATGGTAGATAAATGAATGAATGAATGAGGATGAAGAATTGAGATCTTAGGGGCTGGAGAGATGGCTCGGAGGTTAAGAGCACTTGTTGCTCTCGCAGGGACCAGGTTCCATTCCATCACTCACACAGTGGTTCACAAACCTCTATTACTTCAGTTTCAAGGGATCTAACCACCTCTTCTCACCTCCATAGGAACAAGGCATGCTTTTGGTACACAGAAATGCATGCAAGTAAAATAAAATAAAAAATAAATCTAAAGAAAAAACTTTTCAATAAAAATTGGGATTTGAATTCCCACAGACATGCTTGCACAAGAACTTAAGCCCTACGGGCTGAGAGTCAAGAAAACCTGCTCACAGTGAGATCTTGTTAACGGCTTGCCTTAAACTAGGACAAGAACATGATTCAGGTGGAGGCACTTTGGGGGCAGAATCCCACTCTGCTGTGATTATTTTTAATTATAATGAGATTCTGCCTATATAAATGTTCTTTACAACATGAAATCTAATGTTTACTATATCTTGTAATATCTTTATTATATACATACAATAGAATATAAAGTTTAATAAAATTGTATTTAAATTTTTAAAAATATTCCCAACATTTTATGCTGAGAGAAAAAAAAAACAGACTTACAAAGCCAGAGACTATGAACTGTATAATGTTTAATTTTATGAAACATAAGAAGAAACAAAACTCATATACAGTGAGAGAATGCAAATCTGTGGTTGCCTGGTTTCAAGAGTAGTGAAAACAGACTAAAAAAGGGTACAAGACCTCTATTTGTCAAAACACCTTTATCTGAGTACTTTAAATGTACATTTACATTTTAATTTGTGTGTGCATATTTGCAGGTGTGTACACATCTGCGTGCACAGATGTATGCAGGGCAGAGGTCAATTTTGAGCTTTCTTTCTCAAGGTCTGTCACCTTCATTTCTGAGACAGGATTTCTCACTGGGACCTGGGTTATGCTGGTTGGCCAACAAGTCCCAGAAATCTCCTGTCTTCATTTCCGCAGCACTGAGATTTTAAATATGTGCCACCATGCCTGGTACTTTTAAAAAAAATATTTATTTATTTATTATGTATACAATAGTCTGTCTGTGTGTGTATGCCTGTACGCCAGAAGAGGGCACCAGACCCCATTACAGATGGTTGTGAGCCACTATTGGTTGCTGGGAATTGAACTCAGGACCTTTGGGAAGAGCAGGCAATGCTCTTAACCTCTGAGCCATCTCTCCAGCCCCCAGGCCTGGTACTTTTATGGATGTGCTGGGGATCCAATGCTCAGACCCTAATAAGTAGACAGATTTCATTATATGTAATTTTTCTTCAGTAGAGTTTACTTAAAACCATGCCTATACTATACCTTTGGAAAATTCAAATAAATGATATCTTGGAGGGCAGGTGAGCTGGCTTAGTGGGTAAGGGTATTTGTCACCAAACCTCATTATCTGAGTTTGATCTCTAGAATTCACTTGATGGAAGGTGTGAATGAACTTTAAGTTGACCTCTGACCTCCATGCTGCACAGTGGCACATGTTGAGTTCACACACACACACACACACACACACACACACACACACACACAAACATTCAAAATAAACAAATAAATAAATGCAATAAAAATATCATGGAAGAAGTACTTTGAACTTTTAAGGAAAACCTCTTTAAGTTGAAGGGTAGTAATTTAAAATGTAAATGACCAGCTGACTATCCCAGTCACCACAATAACTGGGCAATGATGGGATACTAAAAGCAGTAGTCACTCCCGAGTACTTCTTAGAAGGAAAAAACAGAAACAAAACCCAGCATTATCCAAGATTCAGATTCAGAAATCACCTCGAAGAGCAGAGCTTGGGCTTTCTGTTCTGGCAGTAAACGCAGTCCAGCCGTTGCTTTCAGAACCACTGGGGTCCTTTTCCAATGACTTTTGGGGATTGAGTCTTTGGCCAAATCTAAGAGTTCTTGAACAGTCTCAGCACCCTTGAAAAGAGAATGGCACTAGTATTAGTGGTTAAAAGCATTAGCTTTCTTATAAGAACCCAGGTTTGATTCCCAGCACCCACATGGCAGCTAACGACTGTCTGATGCCCTCTTCTGTCCACCACAGGCAATGGTGCAGATAGGAAAAACACCCATACACAAAATGAAATGAAAAAAAAAAACCCTCTGTTTATTACGGGAAAATTTACTCTGATAACAAGCTACCCTTTGAGACAAAACTTCTTTAATTCTCCTGCTTCAGTCTTCCATATGCTGGCTGAGATGACAGGTATGAGCCAGCACACTCCTCCTCTTAGCAAACATAATGCAATCCTCCTTTCTAAATGTCAAATCCTCTTCTGCTAATGAAGTTGCTTTCAACAGTTCAGACCCTAGCACATTTGCCAATTACCTGCTGAACTAGCAAACACATTTCAGTTCTTTAAGCTCACACTGTTTTATTTATTTGTTTAAGACAAGGTCTCTCTGTGGCCCAGGCTGTCAAAACAAAACAATACATTTCACTATATAGCCTAAATTGGTCTCAAACTCTTAGTAATCTTCCTGCCTCAGACGACCAAATGCTGGGATTACAGGTATGAGCCACCACACCCGGCCAGGTTGGCAGCTAGCAAGCCCCATCAATCCTCCTGTCTCTGATCCCCATAGTGCTGTGGTGACAAGCAGTCAAGCACGGACATGTCACCTTTTTCCATGGGCTCTGGGGTCTGAGCTCAGCTCCTCACACTTGCACAGCAAGCACTCCTAACCACTGGGGCACCTGCCCCACTCCCCAGATCTATTTCTACCCTTTTTTCTACTCCTTGTGAGTCTGGGGTATACAGTTCAGAACCTCACTAAGAAGGAAAAATGGTCTCACATGCCCTCACTATTATTACTGAACAGCACGAGATTTACAACATGAGTTTAATGACAGGGGTGTTGTAGAGTTATCAAGAGACTGAAACAGTATGGGCACAATTTTAAGGCCTTCTAATGCCACTGAGTGTGTTCAAGGTCAACTGTGTCAACTTAGTGAGACGCTCACCCAAATACGAAGTAAAAGGTTTCTTGGACAGAGCTCAAGCACAGAGCACTCACTCTGGGCTTTCTCCTTAGCATATACAACATGGAAACAAACCCATCAATCATAACCCACCTGCTTGGGTTGATCTGCAAAAGCAGAAAGTCCTGGCTTCACAGACTCAAAAATCTCTCCTTCCAGAAAGGGAAGCTGTCCTGTTTTGTCCATGAAACAGAGAGGGGGTGGGGGTTACCAGATGTCAGACTACCTCAGATGCTAATCTCTAGACATTGCTGTATGATTTAGTAGATTAAAACAGTCTCCAGCTGAGCTGTGAGGAATGCTTTGCAGAATTGTTAGGAAGGAGACTACAGGGTGTTATGCAACCCTGACGGTCCCTCTGCTCTCTCTCTGGTGGGACTCCAGCTCTTATTCCTTCCCCCAACTCTCTCTTTCTTTTTCAAACTGTTAATAGACTTTGGAGACAGTTTCACTATGTAGCCCAGGCTGGCCTTGAGCTCCCTACACAACCTCAGCTGGCCTTGAATTATGGTTCTCCTGCCTGAGTTCCTGGGCTCTTTAGATAACCCAAGGGGGGGGGGGACCTGTCATTTCAGAGAAAGTTAGTATTCAAGGTCCCCTCAGTTCCCTTTCCAAGGATGGTAGTGAAAATTTATTGGGACACTTTCCCCCAGAATCACTGCCAGCATTCTCAATTTTCTGGACCTCTGGGGTATTAACCTTTAGAGAAGATGGACAAGTTACAGCTATACTTGGACAAAACTATCTATCTATCTATCCATCCATGAGACAATGCCTGTTGTGTGGCAGAGGATGACCGTATTCTCCTGCTTTCACCTCCATGCACTAGCATGCACAGTTTATGTGCTCTTGTGGATCAAGCTCAGTACTTCACGAAACTTAGGCAAATGCTCCCCATACTGAGCTACGTCCCTAGTTCATCCCACAAGTCTCTCTTGATTCCACATTAAACTAAACTATGTGTTCAATAATATCTCTGAAGAATGATATCCAACAGCTGGAAGGTTCTCTAATCCACACCACACCCAGCACATCTGTTTCTGGAAGAAGATGCTAAGGCATAGACACATGCAGACTGCAAAGGGCCCCAGCTGCACTTACCTGCTGTTTTCTGCACAAAAGTGTAAACATGAATTCGAGTTCCAGTGCTGCCTGCATCAAACATAATCCCATAAAAGGTGCTGGCACTGACATTAACGGGGCACATGGAAGACAAGAAGACACCCTCGAACCATGTCTGCTGTTCTCTGTAGAAGACAGTGCTGCTAACACAGGCTATCATCAGCATGAAAAAGACAGCGTCCCAAGAAGTGGCCATATTCTTCCCAAGATGTGGACCAGAGGCTTTGCTGCTGAAGCAGGGCTGTTCACACTCCTGTAGGGGCTTAGGGAACAAAGATACGCAGGTTAGTCAACTGGCTTTTATGGTTAATCTATTTTAATAAATAAATGAATAATTCATTATGGAAATCCTACAGATCTCCAAGGTGGTCCTTCTCTATTTCTCATAACCAGTACAACAAGCTGAACCAGGGCAACACGGGCTCTTAGGCCTTTCTACCAAAGAGTATCTGGTTCCAAGAGGAAACTGGGATTTAAAATATACTTTCCCACACTTTGTCTTGAATTGTAGGGTGGTTTTCACACACTCAAAGGCTGTCTTCTTCCCTGCTTCTATGGGTCGGCTTAACTTTCTTCTTTCCATTTTGAGAAATTTGCCTTTATATCACAAACATGTCTTCCTCCTCTTGGTTTTGACTGGCACTTAAGAAGCTCTTTGGGGGCTGGAGAGATGGCACTGCCTGCTCGTCCAGAGGTCCTGAGTTCAATTCCTAAATTCCTAGCAACCACATGGTGGCTCACAGCCATCTATAATAAGATCTGGTGCTCTCTTCTGGGATGCAGGCATACATGATATATAAATAAATCTTTAAAAAAGAAGTTTCATTCAACTGGGCCTGATGATACAGACCTGTAATCCCAGCTATTCATGAGGCTAAGGTTGGAAGGATCACAAGTTTGAGATCTACCTGGGCTGCAAAGTGAGTTTAAGGTCAGCTTGTTCAATTTAAGAAAGTTATTTCAAAATGGAACATTTTAAAGGGGGATGTAGGTCAATTAGAATGCTTGACTAGTATGCATAAACCCCCAAGTTTGATATTCTGCATCCCATGAACCAAGCATGGAAGTACAAGTTTGTCATCTCAGCGCTTGGGGAAAGTAGAGGCCAAGGGTCAGAATTTCAAATCATCCTTGCCTACTGCGTAGTTTAAATAGGTGTGGCCCCCATAGACTCACGTGTTTGAATGTTTATCTGTAGGGAGTGGCACTATTCAGAGGTGTGGTCTTGTTGGAATCGGTGTAATCTTTTTGGAGGAAATGTGGACTTGGGCTTTGAGGTTTCCTATGCTCAAGCTACACCCAGTGACACAGTTTACAATTTGCACAGAAGAACTTGCTGGAAGCGCTAGGTTAGGGTTAAACCAGGTGTCAGTGCGTTCCTGTAATCTTAGCAAATTCAGGAGCTGGAAGTAGGAAGGTAGGAGTTCAAGGTCATCCTCAGTTAAGTAGTGCCTTTGAAACCAGCAGGTCGGTCAAAATTGAAGTCAGAGAGGCTGAGGCATATTGCTGTGAGTTTGAGGCTAGCCTGGTCTATACAGTGAGCTCTAGACCAGCCAGAGCTACATGGTGAGAACTAGTCTCAGAAAAAAAAAAAGAGTAATTCAAGGTCATCCTTAGCTACACACACATTGGATTTAAGTCTCACCAACAACAAAATTATAAAACATCTCTCCTTGTGTTTATGGACTTCCAAAAGCAGGTCACCAAACTGGACCTGTGATCAATATTGGCAGCGGCTTTCATGCACAACACTTTAAGGAAATAAATCAACATAAGTACAAACTCCTAACAAGACCCCCACACTTTACGATTCGGATCATGTGACTGTCATGAGAACTTAGAGTGAATAGGTAAATTTCTCGTGCATTGATATCTTTTGCCTGTATACAGGTCTGTGTATCATGTTTTTGCTCCATGGCCAGGGAGCCTGAATGGGAGTCAAATACCCTGGAACTGGAGTTACATAACAGTTGTTCACAGTCATGTGGATACTGAACATTGAACCTGGGTCCTCTGCAAGAGTAGCCTGTGCTCCTAACTACTGAGCAGCCTGGAACAGATTCCTGCAGCCTGTGAACGGATAAATTATGGTAGAGACATTCTATGTCTTGCTGGAAGTCAGAAAGCAAGTCGGTGGTGAAATGTGACCAGAAATCAGACGTTTTATCTTTCATTGTCTCTGATTTCAAACCCCTTATGGCAAATGTCTCTGTGTTCATGTGTTTTGCCAGGGTCTATGTAGCCCTAACTATCCTGGAACTCACTATGTAGACCAGGTTGTCCAAAAACCTACAGAGAGACCCACATGCCTCTGCCTCCCAAATACTGAGATCAAAGGTGTGCACCACCACACCTGGCCCTAGCAACTGTATTTTTAGTTCTTTTTTTAAAAATTTATTTTATTATGTATACAACACTCTGCCTCCATGTATGCCCGCATGCCGGAAGAAGGCACCAGATCTCAATACAGATGGTTGTGAGCCACCAGGTGGGAAGTGAACTCAGGACCTCTGGAAGAGCAGCCAGTGCTCTTAACCATGCTGAGCCATCTCTTCAGCCCCCAC
Organism: Myodes glareolus; assembly: GCF_982192425.1. Lineage (NCBI taxonomy): Eukaryota > Metazoa > Chordata > Mammalia > Rodentia > Cricetidae > Myodes > Myodes glareolus. The sequence continues at coordinate 41,579,774 of NC_142036.1, read as the reverse complement.
AACTGTATTTTTAAATGTGCCTTCAGAAGAGACAAACCCAGCAATGTGTTAGCTAACTATTTGTTTTGTTTTTAAAACATTCATGTATTTATTTATTTTGGGTGTGCCACAACACTTGATTGAGGGTCAGAGGACAACTTGAGGGAATCAGTTCTTTTTTTAAAAAAAAAAAATTATTTATTTATTTATTATGTATACAATATTTTTTCTGCATGTATGCCTGCAGGCCAGAAGAGGGCACCAGGCCTCATTACAGATGGTTGTGAGCCACCATGGGGTTGCTGGGAATTGAACTCAGAACCTTTGGAAGAGCAGGCAATGCTCTTAACCTCTGAGCCATCTCTCCAGCCCCTAACTATTTGTTTTGAATTTGTCCAAATGATGCTGGAAACCTAGCATAAAAGCAAGGAACACAACAGAGAGAACACAACTGTCAAGCCTGAGTCCTGGGTTTCAGTCCAGTGCTTGTATCCCCTGGGGAGTTACACAACCCTGACGAGTCCCTTAGCCTCCGAGGCTTCACTGCCTCCTCTGTGAAAGGGGGGTGAGAACAAGGGTTCTGTTTCTTCTATATGGTTTTCTGTTTTTAAATCACAAAATATTGTTTAAAGATTGATTATTTAATATGTTCTAATCTTTTCTGAGGTCTGATGTTGTGGGAAATGGGAAGAAACAATGAATTTGTTATTATTGTTATATTATTATCACTTACTATTATTACTGACATTTTCAAAATGTACAAGAGGCTTTTTTTCATCATAATGCATCGAAGCCATTAAAGGAAGTGTGAATGTTCTTGAAATATGTGATGAAACCTTCAGTAGCAGGGCTAGAGAGATGGCTCAGAAGTTAAGAGTATTACTGCTCTTACAGAAGCGCTGAGTTGGGTTCCCAGCACCCACACAGGGTAATTCACAACTGTCTATCCAGATCCTGGGGGATCTGATACTCTCATACAAGCACTCATCCAACACACACAATTAGAACAAAATAAATCTCATTTTAAAAAAAAAACCCAAACCTTCAGTAGTAGCATTCAGTGGAACAACGAAATCAATTCTACCTGGTTGTTTTAAACATTTATTCTTTCCTAGATGGACATTACATGAAAACCAAACCAAACAGGGCACTCTTCTTGGTGATTTCCAGCTGACCTACACTGTGAAGAGAGCTAGAGCCCTTGTGCTGGGGTTTCTCAGCCTCATCACAGATACTTGGGGCTGACGGCTCCTAGTCACAGGCTATTCCACGTATAGGAGGTTGTTTAGTGGCATCTCTGGCCTGTACTCACTAGATGTCTGTAGAAGGCTTCACTGCAACCCTCCCCAGTATATCAGCTGTGACAACTGGAAGTGACTCTGGACATCTCCAGCCATCTCTTGGCTGTTTGCTCCTGCTTTCCTGGTAGCAGTAAAAAATGCCACAGCTATCCTCTAACAGTTAAGTCTTGCTTAGTCGACTATTATGTATTTACTCCAAAATGTTCCGTTTCTGAACCTCTGCGTTGAGTCAATACTACTGGTTAATTCACAAGATCTGAAACCAAAGCCTACTTCCCAGGCTTTTTATCCCTAATAGAACACTTGGTACATACAGAGTACACAGAGTAGGGGTCCTTGATTATTCTCCTTTGTTAACCATCTGGGGTTTGTTTAGCCAAAACACTTCTCTCCCCAGAAACAACATATTACATAAAGTTAAGCAAATGAAAGTTTAAACTTGAGGTTTACAAATATTTAAAGGAGCTGTGGTTATAGAGCACACTGCGATGGGCAATGGCTACTGAAAAGCTACTGGAGCCCCGAGGCTCAATTTCCATCCTATGACTAAGAAGGAAAGCTATTATTTAGGGAAAAAACAAAACAGTGAGAATTGCTAATCTTTCAGAATCCCAAACAAAGGAAACTCCATCCCAGGAAAGCAATCACAGAAGGGGCACGTGCCTGGCCAGACTTGAAGTGAGTGGTACTCACTTCTTTTTTTTTTCTTTTGGTTTTTCGAAGACAGGGTTTCTCTGTAGCTTTGCAGCCTGTCCTGGAACTAGTTCTGTAGACCAGGCTGGGCTCGAACTCAGAGAGACCCGCCTGCCTCTGCCTCCCGAGTGCTGGGATTAAAGGCGTGCGCCACCCACCGCCCGGTCGACTTGTACTCACCTCTTAAAGCACTACCTTCGCTGGCTCTCCTTTTACAGCAAGCGGGCAGCTCATGAAGGTCAACTTAAATAGCTGAAAGCAGAAATATATTTTAGATATTCTTGTGTTTTGAGACAAAGTTGCTTTTTTTTTTTAAAAATGTAGTCTTAGCTGGGCTTGAACTCATAGAGATCAGCCTGCTTCTGCCTCTCAGTGCGATGATTAGCAGAATGCATCACCATGCCCAGCTGCTTTAGACTTTGTTCATCGGCTTTCTCACTCTGTCACTAAACTCCTTCCGGGGTCACTCGGATTTTCTGCATTACTGTAGTTTCCATAAACCTCTCCAGCAAACATTCATTGAGCAGACATCTGTTTTCTTCCAGAAGAGATTAAAAAGGGAAGAAACACACACTGGGTATCTGTTTTCATGGAGCTAGAAACTGCAGAGTCATACTTGTGTGAGAAGGTCAAGCAAAGGGTTTACAAGAAAGCGAGACGACACGAGATTCCCTCTGCCCTCGGCATCTGGCTTCTACACCTCTAAGACTGGCTATCTTGACATGGTATTAGAAGGGCTTTCGCTGTGGAGCTGACGGCGGCACTGCATTTCACAAGGCCTGCTTGCACGGCTTGCTCACTTTTTCAGTCTTTACTCACCTGCCACTTTCTCAGTGAAATCCTCCCTGCTTTCCTTTTTGAAAACTGCAACTCAGCTAACTACATGCTCTCTCTTTATTTTTCTTCACAGTGACTTCCTCCTCCCAACTCCCAGTCTACTCTATTTCCATGTTCCTCCTTTCTCCACTTCTATTTTCCATGTTCCTCCACCTACAGGGATTTTTGAGTTTTGCTTCTTATGTGTTTATGGCTAGAACAGTGATAATGCGCTGTAGGTGCTGGATAAACACCCCGAAGGGATCAAAGCAGACCTACTAGCTCAGACATAGGTCCGGATCATTTAGCACAGCATAGGAGCTTGACTTCTTTCCAAAGAATTAATCTCCCCACACCGGAGAACTTGATCCCAAGCTGCCAAGGACAGACTATTTTACATAGAAGTTTCACTTTGTCCAAATAAGTTAAGTTTTGTATGCTACACAAAACAATATAGATAGTTGTTTCCTTTTTAAAGACTGGGAAGAATACAATATTTTAAATCCACTCTTTTCAGAATTGTTTTCTCCAGTAATCTCTTGCTCATTCTCTTCTCCCCAACACAGGTAATGTGCGCCCGTCTCCTGTTACTGTCTTTTCAAAAGTAGTTTTCGGTTTGTTTCTGATGTCTTCCTATGTGGCTCAGGCTAGCCTCTAACTCAGATCCTGCTGCCTTCACCTCCTGAGCTCATCACAGTTTCTTTATAACCAGAGCAAACACTAGCCCTCCTGCCAGCCTCCCCTGAGCTTCAGTTTGCTTCTTCCTCATCTTCCATGCCCTCTAGACTACAGGAGACCACAATGCCCCATGAGGTACTCACCAGAGCCTGTCTGCCTGTTTGCTAGGAGTGTTGCGTTCACTGTGGATTGCTTTTGCTCTTTGCTCCTTGTTGAGCCCTTCTGAAACAAGCCTTGCTTCACACATGAGTCACCCTGTGCTACTTTGCAACTGTGTAGATTTTTGCCAACTCATTCTCTTTTATCTTTTATCATTTATCTTTCATTCTTCCCTTCTCCACCTTTTGTGTGCATTTACTTCTATAATTGCTAAATGCCAACCAACAGAATTATTGTTTCTAAGGCAGAGTTTTCTTTTTTGGGTGGGTGGGTGGGTGGTGTTTTGAGACAGAGTTTCTCTGTGTAGCCCTGGTGGTCCTGGAACTCACTTTGTAGACCAGGCAGGTCTCAAACTTAGAGATCTATCTGTCTCTGCCTCTTGAATGCTGGGACTAAAGGTGTGTATTACCACTGCCCGATAGGGCAGAAGTTTCTTAAGAACTGAAATCTAGCTGGGGCGGTAGTGGCACACACCTTTAATCCCAGCAGGGAGGCAGAAGCAGGGGGTTCTCTATGAGTTCAAGGCCAGCCTGGTCTACAGAGCTAGTTCCAGGACAGCTAGCTAGGGCTGTTAGACAGAAAAACCCTATCCTGAAGCATAAAAACAAAACAAAAGTGAATTCTAGTGGGGCTTGGTAGCACAGGGCTGTAACCCGAGCACACGAGAGGTTGAGATATGAAGATTGAAAGTCTGAATTCACCTGGGGATAAAAGAGTTCAAGGCCAGCCGGGAAGCAGTAGTGAAAGCTGGTGTGGGTGAACTGTCTGTATTCTGTCAATCATGTTTTAAATAAAACGCTGATTGGCCAGGCAGGAGGTGTAGGTGGAAAAACCAGACAGAAGTGGAAATGATGCGAGGAGAGCAGCCTGGGGAGGAGGAAGTTGACTCCTCGCACTCCTGCTCAGGCCACCGAAGGAGCAGGATGTGAGCTGCCTCACTGAAAAATGTACTGAGCCACAAGGCTAACACAGATCAGAAAAATGGGTTAATCAGGATGTGAGAGTTAGCCAGTAAGAAGCCTGACCTAACGGGCCAATCAGCTTTATAACTTATAGAGATCTCTTATGTGATTTTTCTCTGGGACTAAACAGCTGGGGGAACTGGGCAGGACAGAAAACCCAAACAAGCAGGCCCGGCTCCCTTCATGTTACAGAAAGCCTTTAATCCCAGCACTTGGGAGGCAGGGGCAGAGGCAGAAATCTGTGAGTTCGAGGCTAGCCTGGTCTACAAGAGCTAGTTCCAGGACAGGCTCCAAAGAGAGAAACCCTGTCTTTAAAAAAAACCACAAAAAAAAAGAAAGAAAGAAAGAAAGAAAGAAAAGAGTTCAAGGCCACCATGAGCTAAGTAATGAGATCTTGTCTCAAAAAATAAAACAAATGAAAATAAAATAAATCCTTGAATTTTACTTTTTTACTTATGTGTATGTGCCGGCCTTGCTGGGTCTGCACTGTTTGTGAGTGCCCAGAAAGGCCAGAAGGTGGCGTTGTGTGCCCTGAACCTGGAGTTCCAGATAGTCATGAGCTACCAAATGGGTGCTGGGATCCAAACCTGGGATCTCTACAAGACAAACAAGTGCGCTTAACCTCTGAGTTAAGCCATCTCTCCTTGAGTTGTTTGTACATTAGATAAAAGGTGGACAAGTTAATGATAACTTCCGTTCCTGGGATGGTCTCTAGAAAGCCAGGCAGTGGTTTTCCAACTAAGTGTCTAACATATCAGCATCAGGCTAGAGTCTAGACCCATAAAGGACATCGGCTTTAGTGGGGAGACTTACTAAAAAAATATCAGATGGGTAAACTAATGGCTACAATGTATTGGGATAAGTACTCTGGGAGAAATGTGTGCAGGGTGCTAACTGCTTAGGAGGGGGAGAAGAGGGGTAGGTGATGAATGGGAGGCTTAAAGAATGAGAGGCCAAGGTAGACCCTGAGTCAGAAGCAGGCATTAACTTGAAGAGAATTTCTGAGGATCTCAAGTATGCCTAGAAAATACAAGTGTTCCAGAATAGAGGCCAAATGTGAGGAAGGATAGTTCTGGAGGCCCTAACTCAGAGTTTTAAAGCAGTAGGCTTATTTATCTTGTATGGTTCCATGGTAACACCCTGAGGTAATTGTTTAGGTCTTTCTACTCCCTCCCTAAGCAAACAGCAATATAGATTAGCTTGGATAAAATGGCAGCATTTGGCAATAATTTGAATAATCTTATCAATAAGATAAGAGACTAGAGAAGTCCATCTGAAGTCCTGAAAACAGTGACATGTAAACCAGCCTATTGTCAATTTATCTGTGCCCACAGCAAAGCTGTCTTTAACAAGGTTAAACATTAAGCATAGGGCAAGTTTAAAATGTAACACAGATAACAGTTTTGAACAGTGAACTTAACTACAGGACTAGAAATGGCCAAAGCCACACCAAGCAAAAGGAGGTAGGTCTCAAAGGTGAGTGTGGGAGAGTTCAGCAGTGACTCATCTGGGACCTGATATCTGAAGGCGATGGGCATACATAACACCTTTTAGGTTTTCAAAGTCAAATGTAGGACCTTAGACACCCACGAATGCACCTGAAATGTGCCAAGGGAACATGCAGTGGAGAAAGGGAGTACCCGATCAGGCCATCCTGGTCTACCTAATGAGTCCCAGATTTAGATGGTGACAGCCTGTCTAAAAAAAAATAAATAAATAAAAAAAATAAAAAAAAGTGATAGGAGAAAATTAGTAAAAATTTAAAACTGTTTTTTAAAAACCCTTAAATCTATTTGTTAATAGTCTCATCATATAAGTAAAAGAATCAAAATTACACTTCACACAATATTCTGCTCATTTCTATAAGCAAAATCTAATTAAAAATTTCAAATAAAAATGAGATACATTTCTGAGAGAAAGAGGAAAATAAGTAAGCCACAATTTCTACCAGTAAGTAATTGAACAACCTACTAAAACTAAATACTCAGAGTAAAAACACAAACATAAAAGGAACTTACTTTACACTGCATACATAAAATGTTCTAACCACAGAGCAGCAGATTGATAAGGTATTAAAGAGATACTGGTAGAAAGTGGTACTACTGACCACCAGCACAGCTCTGAAATCACAGAAAGACCTAACCACATGTCATTTGAAATGTCAATAAAACTAATAAAGGCTTAATGAAAAATCAATTTTTATTAAAGTCCACTAAAACTGTGTGCATGGAGACAGAGCATGCTCAAATAGTAAAACCTTCCCAGTGAGGTCATTCAGCTCACACTGGGGGTGGGGGTGGGGGAAGGGAGGGAAGGCTCTTTGCCTCAAAGTCTGGGCCAAAATCTCACCATGCTAGTCAGGGTGGATTCCCATCAGGAGGGTAGTGAGTCATACATTCTTTAAGGTCCTACAGTCTTCAAATCAAATACCATAACTCCCATTAAAGGATTAGAACTGATGCACTGGTAGACAACAGATATAAAACTCTTTCTTATATGCAGATTCCTTCCTTCTGTAGTTTGTCTCCGTCAGAACGGCGTTGGATTTTCAGACCACTCGTGTGTATAAGGGTCGTTCTGTACAATGGAGCCATGCGGGTGCTATTTCAAAATGAGTCTGGCAGTGCAAGCCTTCTTCTCCATTGCTGTAAGCTCGACTGAGTGGGCTACAACAATTACCTTCCAGAGCAGACAGCTGCTGCTATTGCTCCCTCCTTCCTCACAATCACAAGGTGCTTCCTTAGCCATGCGTGAAGAATCAGTCTTTTAGATAGGAATACATCATTAATCGGAGAGGGGTTCATACTGCCCGATAAACAAATGTAGTAAAAATATGAGGTGATAAGCTATCTCTACCTCATAAATAAGTATTGACTGTGGGAGGCATTTACAGCAACCCCTTTATCCAGTTTTGCTTAGCAAAGTTTCAGCTATCCACAGCTGACTGTGGTTGAAAAACATTTAAATGGAAAATTCTGAAAATAAGTTTCAAATGTCTTCTTATCAAAGCATAGTTATATTTATCCTATTTTATCATTTATTATTGTACTTTACTTATAAATTAAACTGTCTCACAAGCAGGAGCAAACAGGAAGACATTATATATAGGATTCAGTAACTTTTTTGGAGATAGAGTCTCACTATGCAGCCCTGCAAAAGAGTAATTACTAAAGATCAGTAATTACTAAAGCCCCAGTTCTAAACTTGACTGTGGGAACATATGCCCTACAGTGCACATGTGCATGTGTACTGTGTGTGTGTGTGTGTGTGTGTGTGTGTGTGTGTGTGTGTGCAGGTGGAAACCAGAGGGTGATTCTTTCCACTTTACTGAGACAAGGTCTTTCACAACTGCCAGCAAGTCCCTGGGATATGCCTGTCTCTGCTGCCCAGTACATGAGGTTAGAGGTATTGCTTCCACGCCTGGCTTCTTGTGTGGGTACTGGGGATCCAAACTCAGGTTCTCATGCTGGCACCTCATATACCTGAGCCACCTCCCCAGGCCTCAAAGGAGATTTTCTTATACTCTGTTGACTATAAAAACTTCTCGGGCTGGAGAGATGGCTCAGCGGTTAAGAGCACTGACTGCTCTTCCAGAGGTCCTGAGTTCAATTCCCAGCAACCACATCGTGGCTCACAGCCATCTGTAATGAGATCTGGTGCCCTCATCTGGCCAGCAAGCATACAGACAGACAGAACACTGTATACATAATAAATAAATAAATCTTAAAAAAACAAAATAAAACTTTTCCTAGCATCCTTTTATAATCCTAAGATATAGTAGGATTTCCTTAAAAGCAAACAAACAAACCCTTAAGAGCTGGAGAGATGCCTCAACAATTAATGAGTCTTTGCAGGGCTGGAGAGATGGCTCAGAGGTTAAGAGCACTGGTTGCTCTTCCAGAGGTCCTGAGTTCAGTTTCCAGCAACCACATGGTGGCTCATAACCATCTATAATGAGATCTGGTGCCCTCTTCTGGTGTATGTGTGCAGGAATGGAGGAAAAAGAGTCTTTTGTAGTTCTTGCAGAGGAACCAAGTTTAATTCATTTCCCAGAGGCTCACAATTACCTGTAACTCCAATTCCAAGGAATCGGACATCCCTAGCCTCCTCAGGCTCCTCAGGAACCTGCACTTATGTGTACATATCTACAGACAGAGAGACAGGCAGGCAGGCAGGCAAGCAGGCAGGCACGCACGCACACACACACCACATTTAATTAAAAATTAAGTTGCAAACTGGGCAGTGCCTTTAATCCCAGTACTCGGAAGGCAGAGGTAGGTGGATCTCTGAGTTCAAGTACAGCCTGGTCTACAGAGTGAGTTCCAGGACAGCCAGGGCTACACAGCAAAACCCTGTCTCAACAAAACAAACAAACAAACAAACAAACAACCATTGGCTGGAGAGATGGCTCAGCGGTTAAGAGCACTGGCTGCTCTTCCAGAAGTTCTGAGTTCAATTCTCAGCACCCACATGGCAGCTCACAACTGTCTGTAACTCCAGTTCCAGGACATATGACTCTCACACCAATGAACATAAAATAATAATAATAATAATAATAAATTAAATTTAAATTAAAAAACCATTAAATAATCCAAGATAATGAGTCAAAACCAGAGATACCTCAAACTGGCACTTCTACAGTACTCCTCCAGCCTCACTGGCACATATACAAAGATTAAACAGATTCTTTTACTAGTCCTTTAATTTTTCAGTGGCACCACAACTTTCTTAATAGGAACATTTATTAGTTTTTAACTTTATTCTCTCTTGTCTTCTATATTCAACATTCTTATCAAGTCTTTGTTGGCAAAACCCTTCCCATCTCTTCCTATTTCCTCCTAGTTCTGCTGATAACTAAATTCTAGTCCTTTTTACTTCAGACTTGAACTGGTCTATCAGTCAACACTGTTGCTATTCTGAAATCCTAACATACTCTTTTCATCATTTTCCCACTACAATTATACTAGTCATTGCAGGGGCTCATTCATCTTGAACACTAATTACTGAGCACCAAGCAACCTCACATACGCGTAATGAATTGTTTATTGAATGAATATATAAAAACGTGACTCTCTTTAAAATGTTCATTAATTTTTCCCTGTCTACAACAGAATTACAAACTCAAATACTTACAGAGACCATAAAGGAAATGCAATGAGTAAAAATATATGCAAAACAGCAGGGCTTGATGGCACCTGTATTCATTTGTGTCTATGCCCACAGACACACACACACACACACCACAGATAATTAAAAATTAAACTGCAAGCTGCGTGGTGGTGGCATGTGCCTTTAATCCAACACTCAGAAACAGAAGCAAGTGGATCTCTGTGAGTTCAAGGCCAGCCTGGTCTACAGAGTGGGTTCTAGGACAGCCAAGGCTGTTACACAAAGAAACCCTGTCTCAAAAGAGGAAAAAAAAAAGGCAAAAAAAAAAAATTAAAAAATTAAAAAAAAAGTAGAGCAACAGTATGTGTGGCATATGGGAGGGCACATATTCACTAAAGGGAATTTTTTTTTTAGCTGTTCCCACTGATTGATGCAATAATGGAACATAGGCCCCATATTTCTTCCTTCCTTTTTTTTTTTTTTTTTTTTTTCAAGATAGGGTTTCTCTGTGTAGCCCTAGCTGTCCTGGAACTAGCTCTGTAGACCAGACCAGGCTGGCCTTGAACTCACAGAGATTCACCTGCTTCTATCTCCCGAGTGCTGTGATTAAAGGCATGCACCACCACTGACCGGCAAGCCCCATATTTCCAGCCCATCAAATTGTGAAGACAAGCCAGGCCTACAGTGATGGCTCACTTTAGTGCATGCTGCCAAGTCCAGTAACCTGAGTCCAACCTGGCCCCATGTGGTAGAATGAGAGAACTGACTCCCCAGGTAATTTCCTGACTGCCACACCCATGTCATGGCACACAGAACCTCACACCCACACCCACCACCCCTCCTAAATAAATAAATGTAATTTTTTTAAAGAATAGGCTAAAAGAACAGATTTATAAAATTTGCTGGTTTATAAATGGTGACAGCTAATTAATTCCCCTTAAAATCTAAAAATACCACTTTTCCCCCTCCAACCCATTCACCAACCAATCAACCAGATAATGTAAGTTGAAACAAACATAGACAGTGTAGCCCTTAAGTCACAAGTTGCTAACTCTATTATACAGGATCAAAGACAATCTTCTGACATTCTAAGTTCTTTTGTTTCTTTTCATCAATTTTATTATTTATTTACTCGAGACAAGGTCTCTCTATGTAGACCAGGCTGGCCTTGAATTCATAGGGATTTACCCTCCTCTACCTCCTAAACGCTGGGATTACAGGTGTGTGCACCTGGTTTAGACTATTTCTATCAGTGATATTTTGTGTACCCATGTGGAGGGGAATATATGTGCATACCACTGTCTGAGTATGGAGGCAGAGGATGACGCGTAGGAGGTAGGCCTCTCTACAACGTGGATTTTTTTCAGAGTCTCAAGTAACCTAGGCTGTCTTCAGTTTTCACTTTAATCTGTAACTGAAGATAATCCTGAACTGTCTCTTCCTACCTCCACCTCCTAAATGCTAGGACTACTGTGAGAGTGTGACACCCTAACTTCTGCGTCCTTCACTTTGAGTTCCCAGGCTACCTTCCCGAATGCTTTGCCCACTGCTGCCCTCCAGTGCTTCTCAAACCCTCAGGTCAATTAACAACCGGGCAACTGGGTGTAGCAGCACATGGCTGTACCTTAGCACTAGGAGGCTGAAACAGGAGAACCCAAACTTCAAGGCTGCCTGGACTACGTATTGACTTCTAGGCAAACTGGGCATAGCAAGACCTGTCTCAAACACACACACACACACACACACACACACACACACACACACACACACACCACAAACACCAAAACCCTGAGGTTCCTTAGTTATATTTTTAAATTTTATTTATTTTTTATTTTATGTGTATTGCTGTTTTGCCTATATGTATGTCTGTGTGAAGGTGTCAGGTCCCCTGGAACTGTAGTTACAGACAGTTGTGAGCTGCCATGTGGATGCTGGAAACTGAACCAGGGTCTTCTGGAAGAGCGGTCAGTGCTCTTAACTGCTGAGTCATCTCTCCAGTCCCTCTTACTTATGGTTGTATTATTTACTTACTTATTTGTGGTGTGTGTTTGTGTTTGTACACCTTTATAGTAAGGACTTTCTCTTGTTCCCAAGTGCCCCTCAGTCTAACTGTCCTCATTAAACATTTGAGAGTTTTGTGTTGTTTTTGAGACAAGGTCTCATGGAACCTTCCTGTTCAGCCTCCCCAGCACTAGTACTACAAGTATGAGCACTATATCAGGCATTTTTTCCTAAATGGATGAAAATTTGAAGTATCTATCACATATTATCCTAAAACTTGGATCTTTCTCTTTCTTCTTCCTCCCTAACCTCCACCCCCTCACTATGCGGCTCTGGTTAGATTGAACTCACTGTATTGACCAAGCTGGACTTGATTCACAAAGATCCACCTGCCTCTGCCTCCCTAGCATTGAGATTAAAGATATGCACTACCACACCTATCCAGGGATACTTTTCTTAAAGAATTGACTTTTAGTTTAAGCTAATGGTTGTGTTGGGAGAAATAATTAATAAAAACACAATATTTTGGAAAGAACTAACAATTAATTAGTTAATAATCATCTATGAGAATACAATATGTTTTGTCAGGAGGTGGTGGCACATACCTTTAATCCCAGCACTCGGGAGGCAGAGGATCTCTGTGAGTTCGAGGCCAGCCTGGTCTACAAGAGCTAGTTCCAGAATAGGCTCCAAAGCTACAGAGAAACCCTGTCTCGAAAAACCAAAAAAAAAAAAAAAAAAAAAAACCAAAAAAAAAAAAAGAATACAATATGTTTCAGACAAAGTTTCATGTAGCTTAGGTTGGCCTTTATCCTTGTAGCTAAGGATGACTCTGAATTTCTGATTTCCTGCTTCTACTTTCTAAATTCTGGGACTACAGGCATGTGTTGCTACACCCAGTATATGCAGTGCTGGAGAGCAAACCCAGGGATTAAAGCATCAGAGGAAAGTACTCTGCCAACTAAGTTACATCCCAGCCCCAATACATCTTATATATAAATAAAACAGTAAATTTAAATCAATCTAATTTGGAACAATAAATCTTGACCCTCCAGGGTTCCTTATAGTGCTCCTATAGGGATTTGAACTAATCACACACAAAATAATGTCTATTTAATAGAATTCTATATGTACATAGACCTGAGATCCATCCCCAGAACCCACAATAAAAGGAGAAAACCAATTCCATGTAATAAAAAAAGTAGGATAAAGGTAACTCATTTCTACAATATTCAGAAACACTGATCAGCCCCTTTAGATATAGTTTGTATAATGAAATATTTACCTGTAGGACTCAGCCAGTCATGAAAAGCTTAACAGAAACAGAGCAGCCAAAGGAAGTTCTTAACTTCCAGCTATTATCACCTGCCAGAGTAGGATTCAGCCATCGATAAGTTTAATAGAGGCCTAAGTCTCAGTAGTTTACCCTGAAACAATACTTGGTTTCTGGAAGGACCACAAACTGAGATTACCCAAGCACCACCCAAGAACAGACCATCCAAAGGAAATTCCTAATGTTCCAACTGCTGTAGATAGGATCACCTTCCAGCACATACTCATCAGGACACCCCTAGACAAATGTCAGCCAATCAGGGGTCCTGAACCTTAGAAACCCCTCACCGCCAGCTTTACTACTATAAAAACCCAACTCTAACAGAGCTTGGGGCTCTCCGATTATTCCAATACGTTGAACACATGGAGAGACCAAGTTTGCAAACTTGCATAAAATAAAGACTCTTTGCTTGTCGGTTTGGGTGACTTGGCAGATCTGGGCACAACATACCCAGGATTCTACAAGCTGCATGACAACAAAATTAATGGCTGTTTTTCAGTATAAAACTTTATCTCTGAAGTAAATAAAACGCAGTAAAGTCACAGTTAACTAATGATTAAACAGTTTGGAAAACACCTGGAGAAAAGATTAGGCATAATATTAATTTTGATACAAAATAGTCCTGAATTGAACTCACACCTTATAATAATATAATCAGCGAGTAAGAAAAAAATCTATCTTTGGCAAAAGGTGGTCAAATTCAAGAATGACAAAAAGCAAACAACTCCTACCCAGAGGCAGAAGCATTTGAGGAGCGTATTCAACTTCAAGCTAGCAGAGACGGTACCTGTGTCTGGATGCTCTGCTTACCAGGGTCATAATGATCCCCTCTGCTGGAACATTCAGCCAAAGTACTCTTCATTTCTGTGTCAACCAAGAACTGTGCAAACTGAGCAGAAAACATCAACAAGTCCAAGTCAACAAAACACTAAATGGCTACGTCTTAAAAGCATTCAGTGGTCCCAACAATGAAACAAAGCAAATTCATGAAACCTAACAGTAAAGCTACTAGCCTGCAATTGAGGAAGGAAATGGAAACAGGTAAGCTTCTGAACAGGCACTCTCCCTCCCCCGCCATACACACAGTCTTTACTCTCAGTCACTTCCTGTCGACAGATGACTGAATAACAGTATCCAGTTCTTTGGTGGAGAATGCAGAGGCTCAGAACACTGTAGTCGCTAAAACTACTTCCACCAGAATAGAGTATCATGGCATTTCTCCTATGATTAGTGTCAAAGTGCTGGCAAGATGGCTCAGTGAATAAGAGTACTTGCCGTGCAAACCTCATGACCTGAGTTCAACTTCTAGGACCCAGGAAGGAAAAGAGCGGATTCCATGCACACATCATATTCATATACACACTCACCTGCCCCCACACATCATATTTACACAATACACACACACAGAGAAAATTTAAAAATTTCTTTTTGAGATAGGGTTTCTTTCTGTAGCTCTGGCTGTCCTGGAACTCACTCTGTAGACCAGGCTGGCCTTGAACTCACAAAGATCCTCCTGCCTCTGCCTCCTGAGTGTTGGGAATAAAGATGTGTGCCACCACCAGCCAGCTCTAAAAAAATTTTTAATATACATTCATGGTGGACCACCTTGTACTGAAAAGCCAGTTGGGAGGGAGGCTCTTCCCTGGGGAAGATTATTTCTCCTGCTCCCAGCATTCCTTAGTTGCCTGTAGCTCTTTGTGTAGGGTTGGGGCCTTGGAAGGTTTTCCCTACCATGTTAGCAGGTCTGTTGGTGTCATTTCGCTCAGGTCTTGTTTAGATAGCCCTGAAATCATACACATATAAGTAACATAATATGGACTGAGCGGGTTGTATTTGTTTATTTAGGAATATATATGCACACACACATATAAATAAAACTATATATGTACCAGCAGTTAAAGAAAAAGAAGCCATTAAAGAGAGAGGAAGGGAAAGAGTACAGTGTAAGGGGGAATACATGGGACTGATTGCAGCTGGATGGAAGAAGAGGAATGGGGAAATGGATACTATATTTTAATTTTTTTAAAAAGCAGTTTATGAATAGAGTTGTGAAATATCAATAACTTTAGTTAGGTATTAAAAATGATATATATTTATATCATATATTTTAATCTATAAAAATAAATTTATAAAACAGGTATAAAAGGGTGAAATGCTATAATTTTATTTTAATCTCAAAATAGATTATTTTATTCATATACAATATTTATATACAATATTTATACACAATAAAATATATACTATTTTAAAGCACAATGTATAGCCAGCCAGCACGCTGGAGGCAGGAAAATCTCTGTGAGTTCAAGACTAGCCTGATCTACAAGGTAAGTTCCAGGTCAGTCAGAGCTAAATATGAGATACTGCCTAAAAAAAAAAATTAAAAGTAAAGTATCTTGCCAGCTATTGTGGTCCACATCATTAATTCCAGCACTCGGAGGCAAAGCAAGGCAGAGCTTTGCGAGTTCTAGGCCAGGCAAATACATATACTGAGACCCTATATCAAAAATGGGTGGAGTGGGTCTGGAGAGATAGTTCTGAGATTAAGAGTACTGGATGCTCTTTCAGAGGACTCAAGTTTGAGTCCCAGAACCCACATGTTAGCTCACAACCATCTGTAATTCCAACTCCAATATTCTCTTCTGGACTCCAGGGGCACTGCAAGCACCAGACACACAGACATATAATTGCAAGCAGTGCACTCATATACATAAAATAAAAAAAGGTTAAAGAAAACCAACGAAGCTATTTTACTGAAGTCAAAAGTTTTTGAGTATGAGTTTTTTTTGTTTTTGTTTTTGTTTTTTTTTTTTTCGAGACAGGGTTTCTCTGTAGCTTTAGAGCCTATCCTGGAACTAGCTCTTGTAGATCAAGCTGGTGTCGAAATCACAGAGATCCGCCTGTCTCTGCCTCCAGAATGCTGGGATTAAAGACGTGTGCCACCACCACTCAGTTTGAGAATGAGTTTATCAGTAGGCCTATGTTCAAATGGTAAATTTGGGACTGGCTTTTATTTACAATCAATTTTTGTAATGAAGTTTAAATATACACTATATGACAGAAGATGCCCTACTCCCTTTCTGCTTGTTATCAATAGGGCGCTTTCTAGATTGCTTCTCAGAAGTAATGAGATTCTGCTCGTGGGTCTATTGGCGTGTCACGCACAGAGGAGAGAATGCACCAGAAACAGTCAAAACATTCCAAAGCTATGTTAGCAGATGGTTCAAAACGGTTTTTAAGGTTCTTTACCAAATCAACAACATGCCTGCTAAACGCAAAATTTACAACTACATAAGCCACGCCCCCAGGGATGAGGCAGGGCGGGACTTCAAGTTATAGTTAAGAGCATAGTAATCAAGTTCTCCCTAAAGAAGTGTGTGTGTGTGTGGGGGGGTGTCTAACAATGATGTTTCAAATAACTGCTAACTGTAATTGGAAACGGAGGATAATGCAAAACAGGGCTTTCACTCACAAGTCTAACTATTGACTCGGCAGCCACAAAACCTGTCTTTCGTAATGACTCACTCGCTCTCACTGAATGAAGGCATAATCACAGGGCTCCTCCTCTGAACAAACTAGAACACTGGAGTACTCCTTTTCCCGGGATACGAGGCAAGCGCTTGCAACTTTATGCAACTTGCAGCAAAGGGACTAGACTGTGGTCACTAGAGGATGCGGGCCATATTAGCTAACAGGAACCGGGGAGTCGGCTGGAGCCAAGCACCTGCCACCGCAGACACGGAGGCGGACGACCCTCGTTGTTACGCAGCTCCTGGTAGGGAGCCGGCTTCAGAGCGGCCGAGCGCGCTGACCCGTGAGGCTGGCAGCCTCGCCCCAGCCACCGCCCTGGGAAAAGTCAACTGCCTCCCTGAAAGCGTTTGGCCTGGGGCGTCCCCGGGTGCGCGGTCCTCTCCGGAGCCCACGAGACCGTAGCCAGGCTGGAGGGGAGGTAAGCATGAGACGGGCAGCGCGGGAGCCGCGGGGACAGCTGCAGGGACGCGGGCAGGACCGCCGCGGTGGCCGCGCCGGGGACGTGGAGGAGCCGACGGCCCGACCTGAAGCGTTTCAAGCCCCACTGGCGCCGCTCGGATGCGCGCGTGGCGGTCGGAGAGCCACTGGGAAGTGAGCCTTGTGAGATGTGAGGCCAGACTCCCGGGGCTAGCGCGCCGCGACCCCGCGTCCCGCCGCCCAGCTCTCGCCCTTCCCAGCCTCGCGGCCTCCCGCCCGGCCCCAACCCCGGGAACGCCGCCGGGGCTCGTGCACACTCACCGCGCGCGCCGCCCAGGCGCGGACGCCAGCCTCCTCGGAGCGCCCTCCGCCCCGCCTCTCGGCGCGCTCACGTCACGCGCGTGCGCCCTCCGCGTGCCCTCAACGGCACGGAGGACGTTAGCCCTTCGGCGTGGTGGTTTCCTTAGAGACCGAGTCGGCCCAGGTGGCGGCCACCAGGAGACCACAGCCGTGAGACTCCTGGAGAAGTCAAAATGCCGGCAAAGGACAAGAAGAAAGGCAAGAACAAAGGCAAAGAAAAAGACAAGTAAGCGCGGCGGCGACGCAGAGCCCGCCTTTTCCTCGGGGCTGTTTGAATCTAGGGCCGCGGCTTTTGAGGACAGCTCTTGCGCTGTCCAACTTGGCCCTAGCATCTTGACAGAGCTCCATTATGAGACTGATGTGAACTGGTGTACTCCATTCTGGCTCTGGTCTGAGTTGTTAAAGTGGTTCCTTGGGCCTCTCAAGAATCCTTTTGGATCAAAAGGAGAACGCAAAAGGATTTGACCAGATTGGTCAGATACCCCACCTCCATGGGCATTGCTCTAGGTGCCACGAGTTGCCGCTAGAAGGTCAATAGACCTAAATAGACCTAGTGGGCTACCCCCGTAGTTCCTGAAGCCTTTGGAGGTACACATGAAATTCAACACCATCATATGTGGGAACCGCAAAGGAATCCCTTAAACTTGTAATTGTGAAGTGAATTCTTTGGAGGTAGGTTCAGTAAACGCACACCTGCCATCACGTTGCTCTGGAGGCTGAGGGAGAAAGACCACAAATTCTAGGGCAGCTAGGGCTACATAGGAAGCTCTTGTCTCTAAAAAAAAAAAAAAAAAAAAAAGATAAAGGAAAAACCAAAAACCAAAAAGGTAGCTTGTTTGGTGTGTGAGTGTCTGAGTGATAGAGTACTTGTGCAGGGTCCTAGGTTCCATCTCCAGCAGAGTAACTTAGAGGAAGTTCATACTCAGTACAGAAAGCTTGGGAGATATGGGAAATACTAAAGGAGAAAGAGAAAATCACCTGTCATCCCACCATCCACAGTTAAACCACTACCATTGTGTTTTCTATTTTATTCCTGTGTAAAATGGTAGGTGAATGATTTGTAGACTCCCTAGGATCAAACTCAGGCCTTCTCCTGATAGGCAAGTGTTCTACCATAGAGCCACATCCCTGACCTCTTAAGATATATATTCTACAAGGTGATTGAGAAAACAAAATATAACTTCTCAGTCTAGAACATTCTAAAAACTGCCAAGAGCTTATCACATTCCTGCTCCCCACAGCCATGTTTTATATTTTTGACTCTTCATCGTCAGAACACAGGAGAACAGGAGGAACAATAACATACTTTGTATTCCTTGAATATTCCATGGCTTATTGTTTGAGAAACCCTCGTTTGTTTCTCCAGTAACTTGGTGGTCTTTTTCTTGGAGACAGCTAATTGCTTGCATCAATTCTTGATACTGTCTGGTACCAGCTGGAGGTTGTAGAAAGGCATTCTATTGCTAGTGTCTAAGTCACACTGAAGGTTGTAGAGAGGCGTTCTATCGCTAGTGTCTGAGTCACACTGGAAACGGACAGACTGGAGAATTAGGAGTGGAGCTGGCCTGGATTCGAAGAGAACAAAAGGTAGATGTGCAAAAGGAGTAAAGAATCAGGAGTTGAGAGGATATGGAAAGCAACAGCGTAAGTAGGAAAGATCTACTTACATACTCTCGGGAGACTATTTAGAATTCAAATATAGGTGAAACTTTTTATGCATTGTTTATGTAACTAGTGCCTATCATAGTGTTTTGTTAATGCTAGTGCAGTATTTATTTTGAAAAACCTCACCTTTCATCACTTAAAGCTTTTTTTGTTTATTATACAATGTTTATTATATAATATTCTGCCTGCATATATCCCTGTGGGCCAGAAGAGGGCACCAGATTTCATTACTGATGGTTGTGAGCCACCATGTGGTTGCTGGGAATTGAACTCAGGACCTCTGGAAGAGCAGCCATTGCTCTTATCCTCTGAGCCATCTCCTCACTTAAAGCTTTGAATCCACCCCTTATTGTTTTTCATGGTTCTGGGGATCAAACCTAGATATATAATATTTGATCTGCTGCTACCAGTCTTCATCCCTAGGGCCTTAAATTTTTTTCATCTCAGCGTAAATGATTATGGTGTGTTTTTCCTTAAAACCTGGTTTACTATGGGTACCAGCAAGTAAAATATTTAAAATACTTGCCCAAGTGATTTGATCATTTGTGTGTGAACTAGCCAAAACAAAACAACAATGACAAAAACTGGGGGTGGAGCGGGGCTGGAGACTGTAGACATATAAACAAATGTATCCTCAGGTAGAAATGTAATCATAATGAGGGGAGTGAGCCAAGGTTCACAACTGAGTGAGATAGGAGAAAAGATGAGGAGCTGGAACTGTAGAGCATTTATTTGCCCAGCATGCTCGAGATCAGGTCTGATACCCAGCACAGCACAAATAAAGAAATATGGAAGAATGAAGTAAATGAGAAGGTATAGAGCTTTCTGAAATGCATTTGGCCTCCTATTTCCTCTTCTTGTTCTAGTCCTCTAACGTCGTACCAAAGCACTCCTCTCCTCTTTTACATGAATACAAATGGAAGTGTATTTCTAATTAATGCATTCGTCCAGCGGTAATGCTTTTATGTGCTAGGCAGTGCCAAGCACAATAGAAGAGAAATGGTGCTGATAAGGTAAAGAAAGTTACATATTCTCACTATCGTCTTCTGTAGGAAAGTAGTGAAAGCAGAGGACCAAGTGGTTGAGCGAGCCAAGGCCAATGCCTCTCTTTGGGAGGCCAGATTGGAAGTCACAGAACTCTCTAGGATTGAGTATCGTGATACTTCCCGAAGACTGGCAAAAAATAATGAAGACTTAAAGAAACAGCAGTATAAATTGGAAAAAGACACTATGTCTGTATTAAGCTACTTGAAGAAGCAGGATCAGGAGAAAGATAATATGGTAGGTAGGTAACAAACTGTGAACCCACAATCTCCCTCTGTGTTTATGTGACATGGTTATATTTTTAAAAGTTTTGTTTTGTTTTCTATTAGTTTGAGACAGTCTTTTTTAAATTTTTTATTTTTAATTTATTATTATTATTATTATATTTTGGTTTTTCGAGACAGGGTTTTGTTGTAGTATTGGAGCCTGTCCTGACATAAGCTTTTGTAGACCAGGCTGGCCTCGAACTCACAGAGATCTGCCTGCCTCTGCCTCCCAAGTGCTGGGATTAAAGGCGTGCACCACCACCCCGACTTCAGACAGAGTCTTTCTAAATAACCCTGGCTGTCCTCAAACTTACAGACATCTATCTGCCTTTTGCCTTCAAATGCTGTTTTTTGTTTTTGTTTTTTTTAAGATGGTAAGACTTTGAAATCTCATCATATGGTTAGGGTACTGTAGTTAGCCCTTAACTGCTGTGGAATAATCCTTTTGTACACTGTAAAGACGCCACTCAGATTGGTTTAATAAAAAGCTGACTGGCTAGTAGCCAGGCAGGAGTATAGGTGGGACAACCAAACTAAGGATGCAGGGATGAAGAAGGGTGGGGTCAAGGGAGATGCCAGAAGACACAGAAGAAGCAGGACATGTAGAAAATGAGGTAATAAGCCATGAGCCACGTGGCAGAGGGTAGGTAAGAAATATGGGTTAATTTATGTATGAGTTAGTTAATAACAAGCTGAACTGTTGACTGAGCATTTATAATTCATATTAAGCCTCTGTGTGGTTGGTTAACTTGGGAGCGGCTTGCAGGACAGAAACTTCCATCTACACTTAACTCCATTTGAAGCAAGCTGTTATTTCAGAATAGCTTTGCTATCATTAGCTTTTTCTTTCTTTCTCATAGCATTATTTACATCAACAGAGATGAAAGCAGTTTAAAAATTTCACTGAAGTGATGGCTTAGCAGGTAAGAGTGTGTGCTATTCTTTCAGAGGACTTAAATTTGATTTCTAGCATCGATATCAGGCAGCTCACAACTGCCTAGAACTCCAGCTTCAGGGATATCTGATGCTTCTTGACCACCAATGACACCATACAAAGGTGGCCATGTTCAGACACAACACATAATTTTAAAAAATTTGAAAAAACAACTGACAACTTAAAAACCTATTAAAAAGTAAATGGATAGAGAAAATAAAGTCAGGCTGGGCGTGGCTGTCCACATTTTAATTAGCACTCCTGGGAGACAGTTAGATCTCTGTTTGCGGCTAGCCTAGTCTACATATCCAGTTCCAGGTCAGTCATGTATACACAGTGAAACCCTGTATCTACTTCCATCACTCCTCCCCAAAGAGAAAAAGATAATAAGGTTTACATATTTATGGACAATTGGATAGCCTTAAGAAAACAATGTAACATGCCACAGTATAGTAAACCTCAGAGATATTATGTTACATGATATTAACCAGTAACATGTGGTCAAGTGCTGTATGATTCAAGTCATTTGAAATACATAAAGGATTCAGATTCAAGAAACTGAATTGATTTCCAGAGGCAAAAAGGAAAGGAAAAGGAGAATTGCAAAATGAAAAATTCTAGAGACCTTTTAGGTAACAACAAGAACAAGCTTAGTACTACTTACCTGAGCACTTAAGAATGGTTGACAGAGTCTGGTGGTGGTGGCACATGCATTTACTCCCAGTACTCATGAGGCAGAGGCAGGTGAGTCTCTGTGAATTTGAGGGCAATCTGGTCTATAAAGTGAGATCCAGGACAGCCAGCACTATACATTGAAATCCTATCTTGAAAAACCATATTTAAAAAGAAGAGGTTGCCAGAGTAAATTCAACATTGTGTTTTTTATTTGTATCTGTGTGTGCCTGAGCATCAGATCCATGCAGGAGTCTGTATGGAGGCCAGAAGATATCAGATCCTGGTACTGGAGTTATAAGCAGTTGTGAGCTGCCATGTGGGTGGTAGGCATTAGGCTTGGGTCCTCTGCAAGAGCAGTAAACACTCTGAATCACTGACTCATTTCTCCAGCCCAATGTTGTCTATTTTACAACTACAAAAAATTATCCCCGTAATTCTGATAGTAGCTAGATCTCAGAAATGTCAGTAGCAGATCAAGTATATGAGGAAATTCCTGTCCCTTCCTTCTTTGTGGCGAACCCCTTGACCAGCAATGAAGAACGACCACCAATCGAGGATTCTTCTCACATCACACTTTATTGGAGCCTCTTGGTTAAAGGGAGAGCAGGAAGCGAGAGAGAGCAAGAAACAAAAGAGAACAAAAAGAGAGAGAAAAAGCGAGAGCGAGAGAGAGAGAGAGAGAGCCAAGTGGCATCTGCTTAAATAGGGTGAGGGGACTCAGGTACTGCCCTGATTGGTAAATACCAGTCTGCTGATGCCCGGAGCCTCGGGATTGGCCAGTGATAAGGCTCAATTGCGCATGTGCAGGCAAAGGGCACTCAGCCCCACGGAGCAATACCAAATAAGGACTTGATTACCTCCAAGCTGCAGGAACGTCGGTGCCATCTTGTAATGGCGATTTCTCCTAACGGCTCCCTACACTTCTTCACTGTCTTTCCTGGCTCACGTCTTTACTATTACATAAATTAATAAAGCTTATGAATAGAAACAGGACACAAAGCAATTCTGTGTCTCCTTACTCTCGCATTTTGTCTTCTACAGATAGAAAAACTGAAACAGCAATTGGTTGAAACAAAGGAAAAAGCCAAAGAAGAGAAGGAAAAATTGGTAAGTATCTACATATACTAATAGTTTACTTATTAGGGAACCAGATTTCTAGTGAGTTTGGTTATTTTAGGCCCAATAAGTGAAGCTGGAAGGAAGTAGTGTATGCCTTTAATCCTAGCACAGTCAAGACTGTTACACAGAGAAGCCCCGGCTCAATAAACCAATAAATAAACCAATAAATAAATAAATAAATAAAGTGAAAAGGGGGGTTCAGAAGCATTGATCCCCAGATATTTAACAAAAACAAAACAAAATAATAAATGAACAAATATAAAACTCATGTACTTGTTTATACAAATGTCCAAAAGTAGCATCTTGTGGGGTATGTGACACACACCAGCTACTTCAAAGGCTGAAGTAGGAGTTCTACTTGAGTCTAGCAGTTAGATGTTCTCAAAGCCAGTGTTGTGGGCAACATAGCAAATCTTTTTTTTATTTTTTATTTATTTATTTATTTATTTTTTAAATAAGAAATAGATTTTTACTGAAGACTGCAATTCTACAGTTTTATAATGAGAGGAACATCCATATAAATTATAACCTTAATAACAACATAGGTTAAGTAGAACTATTAGAATTATACAGAGAATTCTTTGAATTTATTCTTTAGGTCATTTTATGTGCTTGAGTGTTTGCATACATATACAACATAGCAAATCTTGTCTCAAAAAACATAGATACCGAGTTCCAAAATGAATAATAATACTTGGAGTACAGATGCAAGAATATTGGACTGAGTTGTGTGCTAAAGATCAAACCTAGGGGCTTCTTCATACTGGCAGATGTTATATCTTATGTTATACACCCAGACTCAAACACAGGGTTTTTATTTTGTTGTATGATACACCTTTATCCCTTACAGAGACTTCTAAATGATATCAGTATAATTACCTTATTACTTAGGGCTTACTACAGTAACAATCTCAGAACACTAATACCACCACCTGTACATTGCTAGAAGAGTTCAAAATAATGTAAAATTTTTGGTTTCTCTCCTAATACATATCAATAAAGGTCTCTGATCAAAACTTCAAAAATATTTCCTCTGTGTGGTGCTGAGGATTGAACCCAGGACTTCATGCATGCCACTTCATTAATTCAACACTACTGCTTTTTTAAAACTACGTGAAACCCAGGTGTGGTGACTCATTTCTGCAATTCTAGCATTCAGGAGGCTGAGGCAGGCGGATTGCTGTGAGTTCAAAACTAGCCTAGGCTTCATAGTTCAAGGGCAGAGTAGTGGGAGGCTAAGGAAGTTGAAGGGAAGCAAGTGGGAAGACCCCATCTTAAATATAATATGAAATTCCTTTCTGTAAGATTGTGTTGCCAACTAAACACAGGTATCTTATTTGGTTTGGGTTTTATTTTCTTCTGGGGTCTGAACCAGGATTTTACTTACTAACCACACATTCTACTTTCTGAGCTACGTAGACAAAAAACAAAAAACGCCAGGCGGTGGTGGCATACGCCTTTGATCCCAGCACTAGGGAGGCAGAGGCAGGCGGATCTTTGTGAGTTCAAGGCCAGTCTAGTCTACAAGAGCTAGTTCCAAGACAGGCTTCAAAGCTACAGAGAAACCCTGTCTCAAAAAACAAACAAGCAAAAATTCCTGAATTTTTTTTCTTATTTAAGGCCCACTGGCATTATTTTACAGAAATTAAGATTTTATGCAAAAATTATGGCTTTATGCAAAATAGAGGTGGAACAGTTCTTTCAAGAAAATACATAATGGCTCAGGCCTCAGATAAAGCATGGCTCTGTGGAACACTTGTTTTTCTTAACTCATTTACTTTTTTTTTTAATACAGGAACAAAAGTATACTATGCAAATAAATGAGTTGGAGGGACAGTTTCATCAAAAAGCCAAAGAAATTGGCATGATTCAGACAGAGCTAAAGACAATAAAACAATTCCAGAAGAGAAAAATCCAAGTGGAAAAAGAATTAGATGAGGTAAATTTCTTTCTGTTCCTTCTTCTTTTAAAAAAAGGATTTATGTATGTGCATATTTTTGCCTGTATGAATTTAAGTATGCTTTATGTATTCCTGGGGCTGAAGGAGGCCAGAAAAGGATGCTGGATACCTTGGTACTTGATTGACTGAAGGTTGTGAGCCACCTCGTTGGTCCTGGGAACTAAACCTGCCACTGAAAAAGCAGTAGGTATTCTTGACCACTGAACTGTCTCTCATTAAGGAGATTGGCTTAACAACTTAATGCCCCCGAGAAAAGTCCTTATATTTATTCCTGTGAAAAATCGTATTTTAGAGAAGAGAAAGGGAAATATCTCATCTGTTGTATATATTTTTATGTTATCTGTATGCCTATTTTCTCTCTCTCTCTCTCTCTGCGTGTGTGTGTGTGTGTGTGTGTGTGTGTGTGTGTGTGTGTGTGTGTGGAGTGTATCTGTGTGGAGGTCAGGGGAGGTCATCTTGCAGTCCTTTCCTTCTACCATGTAGGTTTCAGAGGTGAACTCAGATGGTCAGGCTTGGTGGCAAACACCCTTATCTGCTGATTCAGTTCACCTGCCTGACAACTTTTTTTTTCTAGGCATTAATTTCTTTGTGAACTTGGCAAATCTCAGCCAAGACACCAATCATATTAATAGTTAAACTACATATATGTTCTTAGGAATTGTTAGTAGGAGAGTTCTACAGGAAAATGTGTTTAGGATGAGGGAAAATTTTAGGAAAAATTAGAAGGCTGTATGGGTAGGGATGAATGAGGTGAGGTGTAAGGGGCCGCCAGGACATCGCCATGGCGAAATGGTGCCAGCGGTCCAACAGCTTGAAGGTAAACAGATCCTTTTGATGTTGCTGTGCAGGCCAGAGCGCCCTGGGCCTGTATTTTGCATAACTGAGCCTTGGTTCCCTAGCCTATCCCGAAACCCCGGGCTTCAGCGGAATGGTATTAACCAATCAGTATCCGAGCCTCTCCACCCTAGAAAAGCGGCTGCCTTTCAGCTTCTCTCTCTCTCTCTCCCTCTCTCTCCCTCTCTCTCTCTCTTTCTCTCTCTCTCTTGTCCCCATTTCCCCTTCAACCGAGTTGCTCCAATAAAGTTGTGATTTGGGAAGAATTCTCGATTTCGTGGTCGTTCCTGCTTGCTGGTCAAGGGGTGCGTCTCACAGTGAGGAACACTGAAGTTTCCTGAAAACAGACTGTTCTATGCTATTTGCTGATTTCCATGGTATAGCTAGGGAGAATCATCTGAATGCTTGATTAAAGCTTAAGAATTTGCTTCCAAATTGGCACATCCATATGGCTGTGCAGGTGTTGTCAGTGACAGACGGTAGGTAGGCCTAAGCATCGTTCACCTGGACACTTAGTAAGCTGCTTGAGTGTCCTTGTTATATGTTGGTGGGTGGCATTGAGAGTGAATAATTCAAGAGCTGTGTAGAAGCTATCTTCGTGTGTGTGTGTGTGTGTCTAGTGATGGAATCCAGGGCCTTGTGTGTGCTATGAAAGCACTGTACTATTGACCTGGATCCCCAGCCCTAGCAGCTTTCTTCATGACATATCGTTTCTAGTGGCATAGCAACATTTCTGGCATACTCTGTTATTTGGGACAGTTTCTCTAAATCAGGTCCACATTTTAGGGGTGGAAATCGGGTTCCATCATTTGAAGATAGTGTCAAAGAATTGTAACCACCATATACCCTTATAACCCTAAGTATACACAGCAGCAGCAGGACTGTTTAGGTTGCTTGAGACACATCTTGTTATATAAAGTCTGGCCTCATGCTTGTAACAACATCCCTGCCTCAGCCTCTCAGGTGCTAGGATTACAGGCATAAGCCTCCTGAATTATTTTGTTTTTATTTTTCCTCAGATTTTATTTTTAGTTATGTGTATAAGTGTTGGGGTGTGTGTACATATGTGCATATACACAAAGAGGCTAGAATAGAGTTTTGGAGCCTTTGGAGCTGCAGTTATAGGCAGTTGGTAGCCAACTGATGTCGGAATTGGGAAATGAACTCGGATCTTCTGAAAGAGCAATACATGCTATTAATTGCTGAATCATCTCCGTAAGCCCCATCTTAATTTTATTTTGAGAAGGGTCTCATGTAGCCCAGGGTGGCTCTGAGCTGATCCTCTTGCCTCTGCCTCCTATGTGTTTGGATTACAGGAATGCCTCAATTCTATTAGGAATCTTTAAAATATCAGTTCTGATGATCTGATCATTTTCCTCAAGAATCTATATTTCTCAGCTGTCAAGAGCATATTGTTTAAGCAGCTTAATATGTAAGTTAAGACTGTACACCTATCTAATTTTAATTTTTTCTTTTCCTTTTCTTTCTTTCTTTCTTTCTTTCTTTCTTTCTTTTTTTTTTTTTTTTTTTTAGTTTTTCGAGACAGGGTTTCTCTGTATCTTTGGAGCCAGTCCTGGAACTAGCCTGGTAGACCAGGGTGGCCTCGAACTCACAGAGATCCACCTGCCTCTGCCTTCCGAGTGCTGGGATTAAAGGCATGTTCCACCACTGCCCTGCCTGTTTTTGTTTTTCGAGACAGAGTTTCTCTCTGTAACAGCTCTGACTGTCCTGGAAATCATTTTGTAGACTAGGCCAGACTGGAACTCACAGAGGTCTACTGACCTCTGTCTTGCAAATGCTGAGATCAAAAGTGTGCACCACCATGCCCAGCTTAAATTTTAATCTTTTATAACAATACACTTACACCAACACATGGTCTTTTATCCGTTAGTTTACCCAAATTGGATATTCACATAACTTTGAAGTCTTCTTTATTTTCTTTGTGCTTGAAGTCAGAGCCTTGGGCATGTTTGACAAGGAATCTATCAGCTATACTCCAGTTCTGTCTTTCTTGTTTTGTTCAGAATATTTTATTTTAATAGATTTCTGATAGATCTCTATCCATTAAAATTTCTCCTAGCCTTCAAAGGCTTACCTTATGCACTTTCTCCCCAGGCTTTCCCCTAGAGTCCTGTTTAAGATTCCTTATATCTTCCCATGGGATTTGATACAGAACACATCTTGATTTACCTTATCTTCCCTACTAGATTGTAAATTCTTTGAGCCGGAAATTTTGTATTCATTGCAAAACAAGAAGCACAACAGCATTTAACTAAAGACAGAGGGCATCTTTTTCTTAAACCTTTGCTGACTGGTGCACGCGCTCTGACGTTCTTGGCCCCAGCGACAGAGAGCGGCTCTGTAGTGACGTAGCTGCGGATGACGTAGTATCCCGCGCCACCCAGCATCCCGTAGATACTGCTAGCCGTTTCAGCGCTCCGAAGTCGAAGATGGCGGAGCAAGTTTCTCAGGAAAAGTCGGCGGACCAGGTGTGCTCTTTCCTCTTCAAAAAGCCCGGGCGGAAAGGGAATGCTGGCCGCCGGAAGCGGCCAGCGTGCGACCCCGACTCTGGGGAAAGCGGAAGCAGTAGCGACGAGAGCTGCGCAGTGGTGAGACCAGAGAAAAAACGGGCCACCCACAATCCAATGATTCAAAAGACGAGTGGCAGTAGTAAACAGAAGGCGGCCTACTGTGATCTGAGCAGCGAAGAGGAGGAGAAGACCGAGAATGAGAGTCTGGGCGTAGTCTACAAGTCCACGCGCTCGGCGAAACCGGTGGGGCCCGAAGATATGGGGGCGACAGCTGTCTACGAGCTGGACACAGAAAAGGAGAAAGATGCACAGGCCATTTTTGAGCGCAGCCAAAAAATCCAGGAGGAGTTGAGAGGCAAGGAGGATGACAAGATCTATCGTGGAATTAATAATTATCAGAAATACATGAAGCCCAAGGATACGTCCATGGGCAATGCCTCCTCCGGCATGGTGAGAAAGGGCCCCATCCGAGCCCCTGAACATCTCCGTGCCACCGTGCGCTGGGATTATCAGCCTGACATCTGTAAGGACTACAAGGAAACCGGCTTCTGTGGCTTTGGAGACAGCTGCAAATTCCTCCATGACCGTTCAGATTACAAGCACGGGTGGCAGATAGAACGTGAGCTTGATGAGGGCCGTTATGGTGTGTATGAAGATGAAAACTACGAAGTAGAAAGTGATGATGACGAAATACCATTCAAATGTTTTATCTGTCGCCAAACCTTCCGAAATCCAGTTGTCACTAAGTGTAAGCATTATTTCTGCGAGACCTGTGCACTGCAGCATTACCGTACCACTCCACGCTGCTATGTTTGTGAGCAGCAGACCTATGGGGTCTTCAATCCCGCGAAAGAATTGATTGCTAAACTGGAGAAGTATCAAACAGCAGAGCGTGGTGCTTCCAACACCCCAGAAGACCCTGATGGAGTCTAATTGCCATCACTTAGGTTTTCCATACTTGTCAGATCTCAAAGTACCTTTGTTTTGGTCACCTCAAAAATCAACCATAATTGAAGGAATGTTAAATTTTCTAGGAAGAGTATCCAAGTTTTGTTTTATGTAACAATGCTGCAGATTAAATCAGTACAGTTGACTTTGGAACTCTCAAACTACCATCCTGTATATAGCTATACATTCTAATAAATTAATAACTAGTTCATACTCTAGTGCCCTGATTCGGTTTTTCTTTTTAAAAGAACAATGTCGCCACCTATTGGAGAAGTAGATTTTAGAGATTCCTAAAAGGGCAAAGTTACTGCCTTACTGGAAAAAAACCAGGGCAGTTCTGTGGAATCTCAAATGTGGAAGAAATGAAGCAGAGGTGAGGGGCCACATACTTAAAATTGCAATGTCTATGTTAGGTAAGAGATTTTTATTTGTATAGACTTGTAAGAGTCTAAAGAAATTTAACTTATGAAAAGGAATTCAAATCATGTATTTTAAAGAAGAAAGTGAAATGAGTGTGTTTTGTTTTGTGTGTATGTATGGTGTGTGTATGAATGCTCCTGCCTTTGTGCAATAAGGGAGGTCAGAGACAACTTTGTGGAGTCATCTCTAACCACTTTTACTTACAAAGCTAACTTAGGAAGTTGTCAGCCTGTGTGACAGACGCGCTCACCCTTTTCCTCCTGCGTCATCTCACTTGCCCTTTGTTTGGGGTTTTGAGACAGTCTTTCTGTGTCTCAGACTGATTACAACTCATTACATATTCCAGGCAGATCTTGAATTTGGGATTTTTGCCTCAGACTTCCAACTGCTGGGATTACAAGTGTGAGTCACTGTGCTCAGCCACTAATTTTCACTGTAACTTTTATTTATTTATGTGTGTGTAGAAGCTAGAATAGAATTTGGAGTCAGTTTCTTCCATTGTGTGACTCCTTGGTACCTTTTCCCATTAAGCCATTTTGTTGACCCCACTAATTATCTTTTGAAAGATTTTTTATTGATATATAGATTTGGGGAAGTCTTATGATGTATCAGAGCTCCATCTCCAGACACCTGGGTGAGGAATATTTGAACCATACATTAACTGGCATGTTGACGTTAATTTTCAAAGTGTGACAAAATAAACCATTTCAAAAGTTAAATACAAACAGTAAGAAAGAAGATCTGAAAGAAATAATAAAATGGAGATTTAGTATATTAGAGCAGATTATAATAGGAGAAGATATCATTATGCCATTAAATGTTTATTGTGCTAAACGCTTTACTTGTATTGTTTAAATCTTACCTGTATTGGTTACTTTTCTCCTTGTGAAAAATACTTGTGACAAAAGCAACATTTGGTTTACAATTTGAGTGCAGTTCATCATGCTGGGGATGTAATGGCCTCAAAAAATGTGAAGCAGCTGGTCACACCCACAGTTAGAAGCAGAGAATGATAAATGCTGGTACTCCATTTGCTTTCTCATATTCAATCCTGGACCCAAAACTATTGAATAGTGCTGCCCACATTTGGGTGGTTCTTCCCTTGACTATTTTAAAAGATGTGTGTGTGTGTGTGTGTGTGTGTGTGTTAAGTATATCTGTGTTTGTATATCCTTAGAGGCCAAAAGACGACATCAGATTGCTTATAGCTGGAATTATAGGCAGTTGTAAGTCACCAAACATGGGTGTTAGAAACCAAACCTCTGGAAAAATATTAAATGCTCTTAATCACTTAGATATCTCATCAGTCACAGAACCTTCCTAAAAACACTTTCATAGACACATCCAAAAGAATATTTTTATGGGGATTCTTTTTTTTTTTTATTCTTTGTTTTGTTTTTGTTGAGACAGGGTATCTCTGTGTAGCCCTGACTGTCCTGGAACTTACTCTGTAGACCAGACTGGCCTAGAATTTACAGAGATCCACCTGCCTCTGCCTCCCAAATGCTGGGATTAAAGGCATGTGCCACCACACTGGGCCTGAGATATTATATTATTCTTTTTCCCCTTTTTCTTATGCATCTGTGTATTATGTTAATGTGTGTGTATACATGTATGTGGAGGCCTACGGTGGGAGGGAATCTTCCTCAGTCTTTCACCTTATTCTTTGAGGCAGTCTCTCAATCAAACCCTGAGTTCCTGATAAAACCAGTCTTCCCTCGCTAGTTTGCTCTGAGGATTCCTTGTCTTTCATCTTCCAGCTGGAATTATAGGTGGGTGCCACATCCACCTGTCATGCACAGGAATTCTAGGGCTCTGAGCTGCTTCTCTTGCTTGGAAGTATTTTAACTGCTGAGCCATCTCCCTAGTCCACTGTCATCATCTTTATAGTTGCAGACTATGTATTTTGTGACTCTGTATTTCATATATCTTAAGAGAAAATATCTCAATGCCCTGGGAATGGTTACTCATAGAAAGCCTTTAAGAAACTCAATCCAATCTGGTAAATCTATAGATAGTTAAGGAAAATGTGCTCAGAGGAGATGACAATTGATTTTGTGTTTATGTTTCAAGAATATATGACATACAATGTATCTTCATGATTTTCTATGAATATGTCCCACTCAATATTTGAGCCATTTTTTTTCTCTCTTTTTAGCTGAAAGAAAATTTAAGAAACTCAGAGAAAAAACATCAGGAGACTCTTAGAAGACTAGAAAGCAGATTTTTTGAAGAAAAGGTATAGAATATTAGTGTTAAGAAATGCTTTGTTTACTAGAACAAAGTATGTTTTTATGCATTCTGAGCATTCCAACATTCCATTTGGTATCATCTAGGAAATGTTATCAAGTAGCAGAAAGTAAGTGTAGTGGTATGCAGCCATAATTGTAGCACTTAAGATGTTGAGGCAGGAGGATCTTGAGTCCAAAGCTAGCTCTGAGCTAAGACTTGTATCAAAAAAAAAAAAGAAAGAAAGAAGAAAATAGAATACAAATGAGGAAAAACAAATCTTTATATTCTTTAATTCCCAGTGTCTAATTTTTTCCTGTTTTTTTGTTTTTGTTTTTGTTTTGTTTTTCAAGACAGGGTTTCTTTGTAGCTTTTGAGCCTGTCCTGGAACTCACTCTATAGACCAGACTGGCCTCGAACTCACAGAGATCCAACTGCCTCTACCTCCCTAGTGCTGGGATTAAAGGCATGGGCCACCACTGCCCAGCTCCTTTAATTTTTAATTCATACATAAAAACCAAATTTGACCTGGTGGTAGTGTTGCACACCTTTAATCCCAGCAGTCAGGAGGCAGAGGCAGGCGGATCTCTGAGTTCGAGGCCAGCCTGCTCTACAAAGCAAGTTCCAGGACAGATAGAGCTGTTACACATAGAAACCGTGTCTTGAAAAAACAATAAATAAATAAAAAAATAAATAAAATTTGTACATACTAATAGTGTACCATGAAGTTTCTCAATATATTTATGCTTTTTTTTTTTTGTTTTTGTTTTTCAAGACAGGGTTTCTTTGTGTAGCCCTGGCTATCCAGAAACAAGCTCTATACTCAGCCTCCTGCCTGTACTTATACAATATTTAAGTAAAGTTAAATATATCTTTTCAATTTATTTCTAACCTTTTTTGATGGGGTTTTTGTTTTTGTTTTGTTTTTGTTTTTTGAGATAGGGTTTCTCTGTAGCTTTGGAGCCTGTCCTGGAACTAGCTCTTGTTGACCAGGCTGGCCTGGAACACAAAGAGATCTGCCTGCCTCTGCCTCCTGAGTGCTGGGATTAAAGACGTGTGCTGCCACCACCACCTGGCTTGTTTCTTACTTTTAAGATAAGGTCTTAGGTAGCCACAGGCTGACCTTAAACTTTCTATTACTGAGGCTCTGCCTTGAACTTCTGATTTTCCCAGTTGCACTTTCCAAGTGGTGGGATTACAGGTATGTACATCATGCTCCATTAATAAGAATATGTATCTCCTCATGTAAGTACCATTTATGATGGAACTTTCAAAAGATTTTCTTCTAGTTTTTTGAAACGTATCACGTGTTGTTATCAACTTTCAAGCTGCTTAAGCACATCAGAAACTCATGCTTATATGTAACTATAACTTAGCGCCCAAATCTACATTTCTCCATCCTGTCCCCTCTGTGGGTAGTTTTATGTCAACTTGACATAAGCTTAAGAGTCTGAGAGGAAGGAATTTTAGTTGAGAAAATGCCTCCCTAAGATTATACTATAGGGAAGCCTGTTTGCCATTTCTTAAATAGTAATGGATGTGGTAAGGCCCAGCCCATCTTTACAATACCATTCCTGGTCTACTGGTCCTGAGTGCTGTAAGAAAGGCTGAGTGTGCCTTGGCCAGCAAGTCAGTAACCAGCAATCTTCCATGACTTCTGTATTAGCTCTTGCCTCCAGGTCCCTGCACTGACTTTTCTCAGTGATGAACTGTGATATGGAGGTATAAACAAAATAAATCCTTTTCTTCCCCAGTTGTTTTGGTCATGGTGCTTCATCACAGCAACCGAAACCCTAAGACACCCTCTTCACTTTTCCAGGCCCCCATAACTACCATTCCAATCTCAACTCCCATGAGTTTAGACATCTATTTACCTATTTTGTGGTGCTGTGATTAAACATAGGACATTACACACGGTAGGCAAGCACTCTAACACTGAGTTATACTTTCAGCCAGAGATCAACTTTTGTGTTTGATTGTTTGTTTGTTTGTTTTTTGAGATGGTTTCTCTGTGTAGCCCTGGCTGTCCTGGAACTCACTTTGTAGACCAGGCTGGCCCCTAACAGAAATCGGTCAGTCTCTGCCTCCCGAGTGCTGGGTTTAAAAGTTTCCCCCACTGCCTGGTAGAGACCAAGCTTTTTAGAGTATACTTCTGAGGGAAATCACACAGCCTTTCTGTGCCTTATTTCACTTAGCACAGTGATCTCTAGTTCTGGTAAAGCTGTCAGAAATGACCAGATTTCACTCTTTTTTATGACAACAGCATTTCAACATTCATATATATATATATATACCACATCTATTCACCAATTAGTGGGTAGGCATTTAGGTTGTTTCTGTCAGAGTCTTGAAATATCCTCAAGAGGGATTGCTAAACCGGGTGGTGGTGGCGCATGCCTTTAATCCCAGCACTCAGGAGGCAGAGGCAGGCGGATCTCTGAGTTCGAGGCCAGCCTGGTCTACAAGAGCTAGCTCCAAAGCCACAGAGAAACCCTGTCTCAAAAAAAAAAAAAAAAAAAAAAGAGGGACTGCCAACTTGTGAAGGCTTAAGTCCTCAGTTCCCTTGGTATTTCCCTCTTTTTTTTCTTTGTTGTTGTTGTTTTGAGATGGGATCTCACTATGCAGCCTTTACTCACCCAGAACTCAAAATGTAGATCAGGCTGGTTTGTCTTGAACTCACAGAGATTCCTCCTGCCTCTGCCTCCTGAGTGCTGGTTATTATAGGTGTGTGCCATCATGTCCTGCACATTCCCCAATTTTAAAATGAGTGACTTTCATCATGTTTCATTTAGCAAATCATCTTCCAGCTCTGCTTTCTAAGTCTCCTTCCCTGCTTTATGGATATGCCATTATTGTAGCTTGCTTTTCTGTTGCTCTGTTAATCATCCTGAAAAAGCAACTAGGGAAGGAAGGAGTTTATTTCATCTTACAGCCCCCAGGTCACAGAACAACCTTGAGAGAAGTGAGGGCAGAAACCGAAGCAGAGACCATGGAAGACTGCTTACTGGCCTGCTCCCAGGCTCAGTCTGGTAGCTATCTTTCTTTTTCAGCCCAGGCTCATAGCAGACTCAGCCATCTTACATGAATTAGCAATCCAGAAAATGCCCCACAGACATTACCACAGGTCCATCTGAGAGAGACAGTTCTTTAATTGAGGCTCCTTTGTTCCAGGGGTGCCAAGTTGACAACCAAGACTAGCCATCATAGTTACACTGCTGGCTCAGTGAGAAATTTCTTAATTATTTATAGTTACGCATATGGGTGTTTTGCCTGCATCTGTGTTTGTGCACTTGTGTGCCTTGTGCCAAGGCCAGAAGAGGGCATTGATTCCCCTAAACTGGAGTTACAGACAACCGTGAGCTGCCATATTGTGTGCTGGGAATTGAACCCCAGGCCTCTAGAAGAGCAGCCAGTGCTCTCAATCACTGAGCCTTCCCTCCAACCCCATACTATCCTTTTTGCTGCCTCTTTCATTCATCAGTAATTAAGAGTTCTTTATATCAGGTCACGTGAACAGGAATATTTTTTAATCTATTTAATTTTATGTGTATGTGCCCGAGTATATGCATGTTTAGGGGCCTATGGATGTTGGAAGAAGTGTCAGATCCCTGGAATTAGAGTCATAGTTGTTGTGAACCACCACTTAGGTGCTGGGAACTGAACCCAGTCCAGCGCAAGAGCAGTGAGGGCTTTTAAACACTGAAGTATCTCTCTAGCTCCCAAACAAAGAACTCTGTTTGATGCTGAAGTAATTATTTTGTGATATGAAATATTTGTTTTAGAAGTATGGTTTTGCATCCTTAGTCATCAGAGAAATGCAAATCAAAACAACTCTGAGATTCCATCTTATACCTGTAAGAATGGCCAAGATCAAAAACACTGATGACAACTTATGCTGGAGAGGTTGTGGGGAAAAGGGAACATTTCTGCATTGCTGGTGGGAATGCAAGCTGGTACAACCCCTTTGGATGTCAGTGTGGTTTCTCAGAAAATTAGGAAGCCGCCTTCCTCAAGACCCAATAATACCACTTTTGGGTATATATCCAAAGGATGCTCAATCGTGCCACAAAGACATGTGCTCGACTATGTTCATAGCAGCTTTGTTTGTCATAGCCAGAACCTGGAAATGCCCCTTGATCGAAGAATGGATAAGAAAAATGTGGTACATTTACACAATGGAGTACTACACAGCAGAAAAAAATAACAGCTTGAATTTTGCAGGAAAATGGATGGAATTAGAAAACATTATTTTGAGTGAGGTAACCCAGACACAGAAAGACAGTTATCACATGTACTTACTCATGGGTGGTTTTTAAACATAAAGCAAAGAAAGCCAGCCTACAAACCACAATCCCAGAGAAGTTAGACCACAATGTGGACACTAAGAGAGACTTACATAGATCTAATCTACTTGGGAAGTAGAAAGTATAAAAAGACAAGATCTAAGTAAATTGGGAGCATGGGGACCTTGAGGGGGGGATTGAAGGAGGGAAGGGAGAGGCAGGGAGGGGAGCAGAAAAAATGTAGAGCTCAATAAATATCAATTATATATAATATGATTTTGTATTTAAGCCTCCCATATTGTGTTTTTTAGCACCGTCTGCAACAAGAGGCTGAGAAGAGGATAGTAATGCTGGCCGAGAGAGCCCACCATGAAGCTGTGGTGTAAGAGCCGGTTGCTTCCTCCATTTTATTCTTACCTTCCTTTGTCTCTTGGCAAACTTGCTTTAAATGTTTTTGTCTACCTGTATACTCTTCATAATTCCCTACCCTTTATGCTCCATCCTTTCCATAACATGATATGGTAGCAATAACCTAGTCTTTGAAGTTATATCCTGACTACCTACATGCATGCTGATTAACTACTGGGAAATTTACTTTTTAAATTATTTTATTTATTTATTTAGGTAGGCATATTTGAGGGTATAGTAGTGCCATAATTTGAGTGTGGAAGTCAGATAACTAGCAGGAAGTTGGTTCTCTCTTCCATCACGTTTCTAGGGATAGAACTCAGATCATTTAGATTGATGGCAAGTGCCTCTACCAACATGGAGCTATCTCACTGGCCTCACTGGAATATTTTTTTTTTTTTGAGACAGGGTATCTTCGTGTAGCTTTGGCTGTCCCGAAACTACTCTGTAGACCAGGCTGGCCTCACACTCACAGAGATCCACCTGCCTCTGCCTCCCAAGTGCTAGGATTACCTGTCTTGTTGGAAGAATTCTTAAGAAAATAAATTTCATGAAAAAAAAATAGGCCATCCAGATATGGTGGCACACACTTAAAATAATCCCAGTACTTAGGAGGCTGAGGGAGGAGCGTCACCTATCTAAGCCAGCCTAGACTGCACAGTAAGACCATTACAAACACACCCAAAGTAAGGCCATTGAGCAACTTTGTGGAATTGTCAGATTATATATATATATATGTGTGTGTGTGTATGTGTGTGTGTGTGTATGTGTGTGTGTGTGTGTAATAATTCTAGAGTGTGTTTATGTTAACAATGAACCCCAGGTCTTGATGGTTTATTTCTTGTTAATGTAATGATGAGTCTGGCAGCTTTCTTCATATGGTGATGCAGGAACTTGGGCTGCTTCCATCTTGTCCCTCTGTGACCGTGGAGTTCTATAGGTCATCATATGACATGGATAGAGGAGGGCATGGGAAACTGGTGCCACATTACTGCGTGTGAGGTGCTAGAGATTGAAAACCCAGGCGTGCACATCCATTCTACTGCTGAACTACACCCTAAAGCTCCCTTCACTTTTTGAAACAGTCTTGCTAAATTGCCAAGGCCAGCCTTGTACAGGATAGGTGGCCCAAGCAGGCCATGGGCTTGTCAGCCTCCTGCTCAGCTTCCTGAATAGCTAGGATTAAAGGTATGCCACGATTCGTAGTTTTTTTGTTTTGTTTTGTTTTTAAAGAGACAGATTCTTGCTATAGCTCAAGTTGTCAAACAACTTGTATCATCATGGCCAGCTAACACATAGGTTTTTACTTATTGCTGAGGAAGAACTTAGTCACAAGGTCACCATCTACCTATTGAGTAGTTACTCACAGGCTAAATTGTGGTAGTGTCATATGTGTCTGGTGTTCTGCTCTCCCCCAGACTCTGGTGCTCGAAGTTAATTCCAGGGAATTTCACATGCTAAGCAAGTATTCTCTCGCTCACCTACATGCCCGGCCTAGTGGTGGTCAGTATAACGTGTGGAGGATAAAGCTGACATTGTTCTCTAGTACTTAAAACGCAGGCATGAGCCAGATGTGGTGATGCCTACTTTTAATTCCAGCACTCCAGAGGCAGTGGCAGATGGATCTCTGTGATTTTGTGGCCATCCTGGTCTACATAGAGTAACCCTTACTCACCCCCCCAACCCCCCGCCACATACAAGAAACTTGGGCCTATATTTTGGGTTCTTAAATCTAAATATCTTTCAGGCAGTTGAACAGTGCTGGGAGAAATGTTTTCAAAGAGAACGTGTATCTTCACAAGGCGCTTACTTACCACTTGAAGGAAGCTGAAGTGCGACAGAAAAACTCCAAGAAGTTACAAGAAAGTCATTCCTGCCTTTTACATCAAAAGGTTCCCACTCTCATTTAGATTTTCGTTCTTTTTCTTTTTAAGGATTATGTTGGTAAATACCAAGAATTGAGTATAATAATGATAGATGAGGCAGCAGTACTGTTTTCCTTCTGTCTTGATAATTGTATTTGAAAAGATTAATTACTAAATGATTTTTTGACATGTTAGCCATCATTTTGCAAATACATCAGAAATAATAACTAATTCTTATCCTCTCCTCCTCTAATACCTTAGAATACTCATTTTGTTTTGTTTATTGTTGGATCCTAAATCATTTAGGAATTGGTTTGGCTGTAACCGACCTCACATTAGTGGTATCACAACATAAAGCATCCTAAAGGATGCTTGAAAGAAAGCAATTCAGATCAGGATTGTCTTATTTAATTTTCTGTAACATATCGCTTATATTATTAACATTGGAAAACGTTGTATTTTTTTTCAAGACAGGGTTTCTCTGTAGCTTTCGAGCCTGTCCTGGAACTAGCTCTTGTAGACCAGGCTGGCCTCGAACTCACAGAGATCTGCCTGCCTCCGCCTCCCGAGTGCTGGAATTAAAGGCGTGCACCACCACTGCCCAGCAAAGTTGTATTTTTATTTCTTGTGTGTGGTTGTTTTGCCTGTATGCATGTCTGTGCACCATGTGCATGCAAGATTTCAGATCCTCTGGGACTAGAGTTACAGACAGTGGTGAGCCGCCATGTGAATGCTGGGATCTAAACCTGGTTCCTCTACAAAAATAGCAAGTGCTCTTTACTGCCAAGCCATCTTTCCAACCCTTCTCTTAAACATTTTTTCATTTTAGTGTTTGTGTATGTTGAGTACCTTATAGCCAGGGTGGCTGACAAGAGACCTAAAGGTTACTCCAGACAACAGGAGGGAAGATAAACAAAAACAAAACAACAAAAAATGGCTCTGTTAAAAAATCTTTCCAGGTGTCCTATTTCTTATATCTCATCTGGGTGGTGATGGCACACACCTTTAATTCCAGCCCTTGAGAGGCAGAGCAGATGAATCTCTTGAGTTCTAGGCCAGCCTGGTGTTCAGAGAAAGAGTTCAAGGACAGGCAGGGCTACTTGGAGAACTCTGTCTGGGGGAGAAAAGCAAGCAAGCAAAAAAAAAAAAAAAAAACCAAAACAAACAAAAACAAAAAAACAAAAAAACAACAAAAAACAAAAAACAAAAACAAGCCCAAAAGTTCACTTCTATTGCAACCTACCTGTCCTTTCTGAACTGCAAGAGACCCTGGAATTTTCAACTGACTTGAGGGAGGGAAAAAAAATGAACATTAGGATAGACAACTAGGAATCTGCTACAGTTTTCTTTATAGACTTGCCAGTGGTTTTGCACAATGTTATTGTTTTAATAATATAAAATATGTAACCTTGTAAGACTTATAGAGGCGGGGCGAAGAGATGGCTCAGTGGTTAAGAGCACTGGCTGCTCTTCCAGAGGTCCTGAGTTCAATTTCCAGCAACCATATCATCTCTAATGAGCTCACAATTATCTCTAATGAGATCTGGTGCCCTCTTCTGGCAGGAAAAAAAGGGGGAAAAGGAATTATAGAGGAAGTTTGTAAGTTTCCTAAAATCAGCGGATTGCTTTCACAAGCCTAGGCAAGGATCTAAAGATGTTTTTCTGCCCACAGAGATATGAAAATAATTGCCTCAGCCTAACACGAAGCTCAGATCCCCTTAGGTAACAGAATGTATTAAGGGAGGCTGGAGAGGTGGCTCAGCAGTTAAGAGCACTGGCTCCTCTTCTAGAGGTCCTGAGTTCAACTCCCAGCAACCGGTTACATGGTTCCTCGCAACCATCTGTAATAGGACTTGATGCCCTCTTCTTGTGTGCAGGTATACATGCAGAATACTCATACATAAAATATGAAGAAATAAAATTTTAAAAAATTATTGAGGGACTTTTAAGTTCTAGAATATTTAAAGAAAAAAAAACCTTACTTTCTGCTTTTTAGGAAATCAACGAGCTATTGGTTAAGGAAAAGATTATGCAACTTACCCAGCAGAAATCACAAATCCAAACTCTTCAGAAGAAGGTAGTAAGCTTGGAGAACGCTCTGACCTATATGACCACGGAGTTTGAGGCTGAAGTTTTGAAACTGCAGCAAAAGGCAATTATAGAGAACCAAGCAGGTCAGGTAGAAATTGACAAGCTGCAGCAGCTTCTTGAGATGAAGGACAGGGAAATGAATCGCGTGAAGAAGCTGGCTAAGAACATCCTGGACGAGAGGACAGAAGTGGAACAGTTCTTTCTCGATGCTCTCTACCAAGTGAAGGAGCAGATTCTCGCCAGCAGGAAGCAGTACAAGCAGATAGCACAAGCTGCTTTCAATTTAAAAATGAGAACAGCATGTGCGGGAAGAACGGAATATCCCAGAATCAGGACCTTTGATGGCAAAGAGCACAGTACCAATAGTGTGAATCAGGATCTCATGGAGGCTGAAAAATGGTACTAATGACACTGTAATATATTGTCTTTTTGTGTACTTGTTTTCTTATCCTTTAAAAAGAAAAAAAAGGAGAACTCAGCAGGTCCTAGCACAGGACAGACAGAAATTCCTGGCCTGGGCTACAGCTTGTCTTCTTTCCTCTAGAAAAGAGCAGATTCAGTCTGTTGGACAGATTTCATAGTAAGCTACTTGAGGACAGGAACTGACTTATCTGTACTTGGCATAGTGTGTAGGCTGTATGTGTTCTTAGCAGCCATCCCCACTTCTCTCATGACAGACATCTGTAAAGGTGGCCATTATTTTGTGCTTAGTGACATCATTGTGATAATGTCTTTTACTTTCTTTATCTTCGTTTTTATAAATTGGAAATTTGTTGAAAAATCTTTATTAGATTAGGTTAAACTTTTTTTTTTTCTTGAAACAGGGTCTCTCTTATGCAGCCCTGACTGTTCCGGGACTACTCTGTAGACCAAGCTGGCCTCAAACTCACAAAGGTCCCCTGCTTCTGCCTCCCGAGTGCTGGGACTAAAGGCATGCGTCATCACCACATCAGGCTAGTTTAAACAGTTTTACTAAGCATACTTTTCAGTTTCTTTTATGCTATTCCTTTACTATTTTGAGATAAAATTAATAGGTAACAACAATTATATAATTTTTAAAAAATAAATATAATTCTTTGTAACTACTGTCATGCAGAAATGTTCCATGGATTGGAGGGCATTCAATAGTGCCCCCTGCATCACTACTAACCAAAAGTCTCAAAACTTTCAAAATATCTAAAGATTTGCTCCTACCATAGGAAGTGGAATATCTGAGGCAGCATAGACTGTATCAGAGGTACATTCAGGTTCTCTTCAGCACTGCAGTCTGCCCACTATAACCTGCCAGTTTAGATCACAGTACATGTGTGTTTCTCACTTCACTTCATGACAACAGAACATTTTGCATTGGCTAGCGTGCTGATGATCCTTTTCAATTTATAATTTTGTAATGTGCATAGTTTGCTTTGAAATCATATATTGTCAGTTTGCTTTGGTCACATTTTCACTTTTTTTTTTTAAATTCTTCAGGCCAAGTACTCAAAAAAATGTGGATATTAGAGATTTGACCTGGGAGCAAAAGGAGAAAGTCTTAAGATTGCTCTTCGCAAAAATGAATGGTTTTGCTTCGAGGTAATTTCCCATTCTTGTAATGAAATGTCAAGTTATCAAACCTAGAAGCCACATGGGAACAATGACTGTATTGCTATTGAGAATTACAGAAATACATTGAAGGACCAGGAAGCTACTTGCTCAGCTGTTGCAACTCTTATAGACAAAGACTGGGAGATGAACGAATAAACACAAAAACAAGAGTTCTCCTACCAGAGTTATGAACAAAAGCCTGATCGCAGTGTCCCTTGTGGATTTTATAGCTGGAGTTAAGTGAGAACGATTTAGGAAGTCTGTTGTTCTGAACCAAATTCCATGTATGACTGTTGACAGCACTATTTTGTCAATATAGGGATGAAATTAACCTTGTGTTTAATGTGGAAATGGGAGAGAGAAAATAAATCTCAGACATTTAAGGTGATGCTTCCTAAGGATCACTGATGCTGAATGGCCAGCACCTTCAGGGAAACTTTTTTTTTCAAAGATTTATTTATTATGTACAGTGTTCTGCCTACATGTACACCTGCAGGTCAGAAGAGGGCACCAGATCTCATTACGGGTGGTTATGAAAAACTCTGTGGTTCCTGGGAATTGAACTCAGGACCTCTGGGAGGGCAGCCTGTGCTCCCAACCACTGAGCCATCTCTCCAGCCCCACCTTCAGGAAAACTTAACTGTTGAGCCTATATTGGTTTGCAGAGATGAACAAATTATTTTAGGCTGATGTTTGTTTGTTTTGTAGCTGAGTGTCATGTAGCTCAGGTTGCTTCTGTCTCACTTTATCACCAAGGCTAGTCTTGAACTCCTGATCTGCCTCCACCTCCAAGTAAGAATAGTAATAATTAGGAACTTAGTAAAAGTTCACAATTGACTATGTATAACTGTGAATTCAACAATAGAGTATTTTGTAATTGACCTACATTAGAGTATAAACAGTAAACAGCTAAAATAAATGACTTAGCAATCACTTAGGCACTATTAGTGTTTTACTAAGGATTTCTTTCATGTTTAACTACTAGAGTATTTAATATCACCACCATTTGAATAAGTATATGCTGTTTTCTTCATACTTGCTTAAGTCAAGTTTAGGAGTGGCATATGTGACTTTCTTGGGAAGTCAACATATGATATTCTTTATTATAGGGGGAGTTTTCCTATATTCTGGCAGTCGCCCCCAAATAACTACAAGAGACTTAATATAATTATGAATGCTTGGCCAATAGCTCAGGCTTATTATTAACTAACTCTTACAACTTAAATTAACCCATTTCTATTAATCTATGTATTTCCATGTGGCTTGTGGCTTTACCTGTCCTCAGCATGTCTTGTTCTCTCTGTATTTCTTGGTAACTCCACTGACTCTACCCTTCTTTCTCCTAGCATTCTCAATTTGGCTGTCCCACCTATTCTTCCTGTGTGGCTACTGGCCAGTCAGTTTTTTATTAACCAATGAGAGTAATATATCTTCATAGTGTAC
This sequence comes from Myodes glareolus, assembly GCF_982192425.1. NCBI lineage: Eukaryota > Metazoa > Chordata > Mammalia > Rodentia > Cricetidae > Myodes > Myodes glareolus. Next base: position 41,536,139 of record NC_142036.1, on the reverse strand, counting down.
CGAAAGATTATTCCATAGCACTTGATCTCTATAAACTCACTCATTCAGAATAATGAATCAACTACATTCCTACACTTTCTGAAGTATTTTGCACCTGTTACCACTGGCTAACTTCTGTGTCCTGAGAGTCTGTGTGTGTCTGTGTTTATATGTGCCCTGAAGTTGCTCTTTACCCTTTCTGTATGTTAACCTTGGGTATTATTGGCTCAAGCTTTTCCTTTGTCAGAACTTTCTTGACCTTCACAATGAAGACAGATTCCCTAATCTAGGCTTCATACCTTTATAAAATTCCTCTTATCTCCAGAGGTGGAAGGAGGATCAGGAGTTCAGTTCATCCTTAGGCTCATGTTGAACTGGAAGCCAGCTCTCCCTGTCTCAGAACAACTGAAAACCATTCACTTGACATAAATTCTTTTTTGTTGTTTAGTTCCCAGGATCTACCTGTGTCCTCCTCCAAATGCTAGATTTGAACTCATGTCTTCTTGCTTTTGCAGCAAGTACTCTTACCCATAGATCCACTGTGGGAAGGGAACTTGCTGGGTGTTTCATGGGTTCTCTCGTTCAGCCTTGCCGTTAGTTACTCACTGTCCATGAGGACCTCCATTACGGTTCTCTCCATAGATATTTATTTCTGGAATTCAACATGTCTCAACTCTAAGCTATTATATTCCATTACTTAATATATCACATTTTATCCAGGCAATGGTGGCGCATGCCTTTAATTCCAGCACTTGGGAAGCAGAGGCTAGTTCAAGGCCAGCCTGGTTTACTTAGTTCTAGGACAGCCAGAGCTGTTACACAGAGAAACCCTGTCTTAAAAAAACAAAGACAAACAAACAAACAAAACCCAAAACCAAAATAAATTATATGTTTGCTTATATATTTATTTATATGTATTTTATATACTTGTTTTATTTATATATGTGTGTGCATATATATATATATATATCATGTGTATAAAACTCATTCTTAAAATGGAAACCTTATCTAACTGAAACTTGACTCATTTTAAGGGTATTGAAATAGGAAGGCACAAGGAGACATTGCCTCATTTGTTTATTGATGTTTATCCATCACAGGAAATACAACCAGAGCTCTAAGCCTCCTGTTCCAGACCATATTATTCCCGACAGTGGAGAAATGAAAGAAACTGGGTAAGAGTTCTCCTACCAGAGTTATGAACAAAAGCCTGATTGCAGTGTCCCTTGTGGATTTTATAGCTGGAGTTAAGTGAGAACGATTTAGGAAGTCTGTTGTTCTGAACCAAATTCCATGTATGACTGTTGACAGCACTATTTTGTCATTATAGGGATGAAATTAACCTTCCAGATCAAACCTTCATCACCCAGCAAGTTCCAGTATCAGATTCCAATGGATTACAGGACTCTGACAGAGTAAGGAATCTGCTATCTAATCAGAGAATACACCACTGTTACCGTTCACTATATGATGTCTTGCTAGTTCACAGTTCTCTACTACCCAAGCAGCTCTTAAGGAAGAGACCATAGAAAATTTTATAACAATGTTCATATTAATAAGGCATATTATATATACCTGAAGAATCTATAGATTTCTTTCTGAAATTGGTGGCTTAGTCAAAATGTATATTGTGTTACTGTTTTCAGTGCTGGTGAATGAACCTTTGCGCCTCCCTGTGGAGCTAACACTCAGCCCTCCTGTTTTTATAGGAGCACAGATAGAATATCCTTGCAGTTCTTGGCTTTGAACATATATCAGACACAGAAATCACTGTAACCTGGAGAACAAAGGAAGAAAAAGGCCATTTTTCCAAGGGCTTTTTTTTCCTTAAGGACTTTTTATTTGTACTTGGTTATTCATAATCAGAACATAATCTGACAAAACTCAAATGAGATCATAAAAGAATAAAAAGGAAAATGCTGGTTCTCTGTTTTAGTGATACTAACCTGAATAGAACTGTAGATTTCATCTAAGAAACAAATTCTTTGAGCATAAGTAGCTGCCTAAATCAGTTGATTCTAATTAGAGTAACACAGTTTTGATTAGTTGGTAGTTTTTAAAAGTACCTTCCTTTATATTTAACAAAAATATTAGGATTTATTGTGATTAAATTTTGTTTGGAATTTAGATAATAACCACTTTTCAACCCAGCCCAAAGTTGTTGGATTGAATTAGGTATGAACTGTGTTTTTTAAGAAAACACAGGGCATTATAATCACAAACTACAAATTTCTACTTGACTTTAGGATGGAAAACAAAAAATCAGAGTTGTGTTTAGTTAAAGTGATTGAAGGCTCTGAATTCTACCAGATGAGGATACACTAATAATCTTATGCCCACAGAGTAGGAATTTTCAAGGTTTTTCACCACCTTTATTTTAACTCACCAAATAACCCGATGGACCAGAGCAGCACTGTCCACGTGACTGTACAGAACAGAGTAAAATAAATGACTGGTACCACAGCTCACTCAGCACTGAGGATTAACCTAGCAGAGCCAGCAGGCATCTAGTTGAGAAAGCTGGGCTTCAGACAGGTCAGACAGCCAGAAACTACTCTATTCAGCACAGAAGCCCCTTCTGACTTAAGGCTTAGATTATCAGAGAAGCAAGTTGAAAGACAGTTGAAGAAGTGATGGCCAAATACTGTCAAAGTATAGAAAGTCGTAAGTTTCTTGTAGCCCAATCAATTATTCTATATGAATAGATCTTTCATTAAAAAGTATCAACTAATGAGAAATGCTGGCAAAAGAAAGAATAACAAATTTTGGCAAATAAAAAATAGGTTAGGTTTTTTTTTAAAAATATTTATTTATTTATTTATTATGTATACAATATTCTGTCTGTGTGTATGCCTGCAGGCCAGAAGAAGGCACCAGACCTCATTACAGATGGTTGTGAGCCACCATGTGGTTGCTGGGAATTGAACTCAGGACCTTTGGAAGAGCAGGCAATGCTCTTAACCTCTGAGCCATCTCTCCAGCCCCCTAGGTTAGGTTTGTTTAAGGCAAAGAATCTTATCCACTTTCATGACTGGAACATTCTTTGATTTCTGGGTAAAAAAATAACTTGTGAAATAATTTTTCTAAGGATTTATTTGCATCTGTATTAGTGGCTAGAGTATTGATTAATGATTGCTGAAGCGAACCATGAAACATGGCACACATAACAAAAAGCTAACATATAATTTGCGTCCTGAGGTATCTTTAAGAAGTATTTTAAGAAAAGAATATGGACAATAATAGTATTAAGTAGTGGTCATGAATCTAAACATGAAGAAAGTGGCATTGATCAGAGAAGCAGCAGTTGTCACAATGTTGGGATAAGAAAAAGCAAAGTGTGAGAATCGATGGAGGACTGTGTTTGAGGCTCAACCTGAGGGTGAACTGTTACTTCCTATTTCCCTATCCAAGAGTTCTTCCAATTATTGGGAGCTCTGTCCCTACACTGGCATTCCTCCCCAAGTCATCAGAAGAACTGTGAGAAGACAGTTCTCAGCCCTCACTCCAGGTAAGCATTTCACAATTACAAGTTACCTCCAGAACAGAAGTACAAAGAGCAAGTGCAGACCCAGCATTAGTGTTTCCCTGCAGTCTCCTTATTACTTTGAAGAGACTGGCAGTTCTGAGAAAGAGTTAGTTGCAACATATTTCATTATCATGGATCTGATTTGAGCAAAGATGGCAAGTGAAGGTGGCCAAGAATGACGGGAAATGACTCAGATTGTATTGAGTCTTGAAGAACTTGCTTCTAACGCCCCATGGTAGGCATGACTACAGAAGGTGAGGAAAGAGTAGCATCCTCTTCTTTCCACTGAGATGTGATAGTCTTTAGCTGAGTGTAAAACTGGATGCCCTAAAAAGGACAAAAAAAAAAAAAGTCAGTGTATACTTCTAGGAGGATATAACTTCAAATTAATTTTGAAGGTGATGCTAAAATACTCGGTTCCTATTTGAGTGATTGGTGCAACAAAATCCAATGTTCATGAGATAGACTACCTAAACCAGTTATGGGGGTATAGAGAGATGGCTTAGCTATTAATAGCAACGCCACTCTTGCAAAGGACCCAGGTTTGATTCCCAGTACCCAGTTCGCAGCTCACAATAACCTGTATCTCCAGTTCCAGTGGAATCCAACACCCTCTTCTGGCCTCTGAGAGAATCAGTCACAAGCATAGTACACAGACATGTATGTGGGCAAAATACCTGTATATATAAAATTAAAACAACCCTCTCCAAAATAAAACCACATTTATGGGGCTGGGATATAGCTCAATTGGTAGAATGCTTGTCTAATATGCATGAAGCCCTGGATTCAATCTTCAACATGGAATAAACCAGGCATGGTATTACATGACTATAATTCTAAGATTCAAGAGGTAGAGGCAGGAGGATCAGAAGTTCAAGGTCATCCTTAACTACAACAGTAAGTTGAAGACCATCTTAAGGATATATAAGACCATGTCTCCAAAAAAGTAAGTCTGGGAAGATGTCTTTGTGGGTAAAGCAGTTGTCACATTAGGACCTGAGTTCAGATTTACAGAACCCTGTAAAAGTCAGGTACAGTAGCAAGCTTCAGTAATTTTGTATGGTGAGATGGAAGGCTCTCTGCAGCTCAAGGGCCAGCTAGTCTGGTAAACAAGGAGTCGAGATGGCAGGGTCGACATCTAAGGTCGTCTTCTAAACTCCGAATGGATAGCCCTTTCCATCTCATACACAAAGAATTAAATAATAAAAACACTTGACATAATATCTGCCACATACTAAACAGTCAAACCTTAGACATCATTAATATACTAAAGTTAGAATTTTAAGCATAAGGGTATCAAAACAGAAAAACTGAGCAATGTAATCTTGTTAAATTTTCAGGCCACTCTATTTCCAAGCTGACTAAGAAGCAAGGTCAACAGACTTTGCTCAAATCCTGCTTCTACCCTTTACTATGGCTAACTCCTGAGCCCTGTCTGTGATATAAACTCACCTTTTATTGATGTTATGAGGAGAAACTGAAGTAACATGGCAAAGTTACTGGTATTAAGCAATTTCTATTTCTAGTAGTCAGTGATAATGTACTATATTATGTAAAGTGTCAAACCTAAAATAGTGCACAGATCCAAGACCTATGCTCAGTCTCACCCCACTTGATATATGGATAATTTATTGTATAAGAATAAGCTTGAGGATCTTTAAGCCCAGACATGCTAAATAGTCAAATGTCATTTAGATGACAGAGGGTCACAGAAAGAAGAGATGATCTATACAGAGATTTGGATTTCCTTATACTCTTTTCTCTAAACCTGCTGCATTGAGTTACTCATGAAGAGACAGGGTTGGCAAAATTTTGTTAACTATTAAATCTTTTTTAAGGGGCCTTTGCAACAGAGTAGAAAAGATGATGCCACAGCAGCTGCCAGCCAGTCCTTCCTTATGTAATCTTGCTCTGAAGATGTTCAAGAAAGTTTCTCAAAGGAAAAGAGAATTCCAACTCAGAAGTTACCTGTTTGCCATAGAAATTGGTGTCTCCCCTGAAGGAAGATCGAGAGCCAGTGAAGGAAAACATTGGCAAAGGCACTGGAATGGGGACATTCACTCCCACCTAAAGAGAACAAACGCACATCAAGTACTGATCACAGCTCAACCCACAGAGTGTCCATGTAGAAGCACAAAGACTACAGAGATCAATTTTATTTTTCTCTTTGGATTTTAGATTTTGCTTGGTTTGGTTTTTTTGGAGATAGCAATTTTGAGTAGTCATCTTGCACCCTGTGCTTCACCCTAAGAATTTTTATTACTGAGGAAAGGATGGGGAATTATGGGCAATTAAAGGTGCAATCTTCAAACAAGTTGCAGCTGGCTGATCATTGCGTACTGTTTTGTTCTCTTAGTTGTAAGAATCTTCAAAAATTCCATTCACAGACCTGTCCAACATCCACCATGTGAGAATATTTTCGTGCAGTGGCTCCATTGGTGGTGAAGATGGCAGTTCCATTTCCATATGGGTTGTCATTTACAATCTTGATGGCTTCATCCAGTGTGTCTGTCTCCAGAACCACAAGAACTGGGCCAAAAATCTCCTCTTTGTAACAGGTCATACTTGGCTGTCAGGAGAGATGGATCCAGAGAGAAGTCAGCCTTTTAAATGGAGTATTTTTACATTTTTGGCCCCTGACTCCAAAAGCAGCTTCTGTGCTAGTAATCTTCCATCATCTCTTACTTCTGTCCAGAAGGGAGAAACCTTTGGAGCTCCCATTATATAAATATCTTGGAATCCTTGCATTCTTTGCTCTTCAGTACCCTATTTCAAGTTTAAGACCCATCACCAGCTTTCTTTTTAATGTTTGCACAACTTGTTTTGTAAGTTGTTAATGAAGGTTACATAAAAAGTCATTTTTAAAAGTCAAACATATATTAAGTACACCAGAACTTTTCTAGAAACTCCTCGCTGAATGCTCTATAACAAAATACCCATTCTCATTCATTCCTTTGCTTTCAAATAAGTCTTCAATTTTGATACTGGGTTTCTAGTTAAACATTCAAAACATCCTTCACCATTATACCTAACCAACTGTATTTGTTGCCAATAAGTTTCTCCTCTGCTGTTCTGTGGCAAGAAACTTCAACCTGTGATCTTTCAGGATTAGTGAGGATATACAACAAAAAGCCTGCCTCAATTTCATCATGAATGTTAGCTGAGAGACTTTCAAACTTTGATAAAGATTGATGATATCTTTTTCTTCTATTTCATTTTGGTAAAGATGAAATTAACTTTTGGGCATGGGTAAGATAGTCTATAAATCCTGGGTAGTTAATATATTGAATGAGGCACTACAGTAGCTATGAGCAAGTGGGGAAGGGAAATGTAACACGAAGGGTTTTAACTACTGCCTGTAGGCCAAATGTGGCAGCTGCTTATTCTTATATAGCCCACAGCTAATCATAGTTTTTACCTTTTTTTTAATGGTTAGGAAAAAATTCAGAAGACTATTTCATGATATAAAATTATAAAGTCCAAGTGTATGTCCATAAATAAAATTTTACTGGAACACAGCCACAAGCTTGTGGTTGATTTTATACTGGGCACCAGAATAGCTGTGACAGCCCGCATTTCACAAAGCCGAGGATATTTCGCTTTCCAGGGAGAGTCTGCCATACTGGTTGGCTTTGTGTCATCTTGACATATTCCAGTCACCTGGGATGAAGGAACCCTAACTGAGGAATTACCTCCATCAGATTGGCATGTGATTGGAACAAAAAGAGATACACCCTTTCTTCCCCTACGTGGTTTTTAGTCATGTTTTATCACAGCAATAGAAAACAAGGCAGGACATGTGCAGTCCATTGAAAAGCGCTCTGGTTGGAAGTCAGGGAGACGTATTTAGCTTTCAGACAGAATAACTGAGCAATCCTGGCAAGAGTTATAGTCTTCACTTGTAAATTAGAGATTCCAGAGCCTCTAAGGTGTTTTCAGCTTTGGCATTTGTGAAATAATCCAGAGTTGTTTACCTTGACATTGGAGATGATGGTTGGTCCAACAAAGTTACCATTTTCATAGCCTTTAACTTTAATTTTTCGTCCATCCAGAAGGATGGAAGCCCCCTCTTTTGTTCCACTGTCGATCAGACTGCAGACTCGCTCTTTGGCCTGGGGGGTGATGAGAGGGCCAAGATCAGCTCCGGGCTGGTCTCCTATAGAACAAGCAGAAGGGTCCAAAGTTGGTATTAACAAAAAATTCTCTGAAATATCTCTGAATGACAAGTGGAGTTTAAGAGAGGCAGCAGTAGAAGTGTACAGAACTGCTCCCTTGGGCAAAGCCAATGCCAGATCTAAGAAGTCAGTGCCAGGGAAGCAAAGTCTAGTTACCTGGCAGGTGACTGGTTACCTGCATTGACTCGCAGATTTTTGGCACGCTCCACCAGCTCTGGCAGCCACTTCTTAGCTTCTCCTACAAGGATGGCTGTTGAAAGAGCCATGCAGCGTTGGCCAGCAGCTCCAAATGCGGCCCCAACCAGCTGGTTGAGGGTGTTTTCCTTATTGGCATCTGGCATGACTACCCCATGGTTTTTGGCACCCTAAAAAAATGTGAAAAGTGGACAGGTCTTCTTAGCTAAATTAATTAAGTTAAGCCAGACTTAGGCAAAGAATCTGATATATAAAATGAGAATTTAAGGAAAGACTGTATCTTTTGTTACTTTGAACAAAGATTAAAATGGCTTTTTTTAAAAAAATTTTGCAGTATTGGGAATTGAACCTAGGTCTCATACATGCCAAGAAAATGTTAGCCACTGAGGTATATCTCTTTTTTTTGTTTGTTTTTTTTTCGAGACAGGGTTTCTCTGTGCCTTTGGAGCCTGTCCTGGAACTAGCTCTTGTAGACCAGGCTGGCCTCGAACTCACAGAGATCCACCTGCCTCTGCCTCCTAAGTGCTGGGATTAAAGGCGTGTGCCACCACCGCCCGGTGTCTTTTTTTTAAAACATTTTACTTTGAGACAGAGTCTCACTGGGTTGCCAAAGCTAGTATTAAACTTACTCTGTAGCACTGGCCAGAGATTATTTTTCATACTGCTGAAATCTAAGCAATACTAAATAGGGCTCCACTTATTTTAATATCCTTGAGAAACTGATATGTATTTATTTAGGTCAAAGCCATTTACAAGATGGTGGGGGAGAGGGGAAGCTGTTACTTTCAAATTGACAGGTTAAGAGACTAGTAGAAGCTGGGCAGTGGTGGTGCACACCTTTAATCCTGGCACTCAGGAGGCAGAGGCAGGAGAATATCTGAGTTTGAGGCCATCCTTGTCTACAGAGTGAATTTCAGGACAGACAGGACTCACAGAGAAACCTTGTCTCAAAAAATCAAACCAAAACAAAACAAAAAAATAGTAAACTATGTATTATATGAGGACATGAACCTATGTGACCCGGTAAACCATGTATTATATGAGGACATGAACCTATGTGACTCGGTAAACCATGTGTTATACAAGGACATGAACCTATGTGACTCGGTAAACCATGTATTATACGAGGACATGAACCTATGTGACCTGGTCCCTTTCCAGTCCCTTAACAAACTGGTTGTTGTAACGATAAATAACGTCAGGGATAAGTGTATCTTTATCATATTTTTAAGCCATATCAACAATAGTTAGGGTACACTTTTAAAAGAAGCAAGAAATAAGATCTAGAAAGAAAATTTTGGCTGTTAATGCTGAAGACTAAAGAATTTGAGTAACATTTTTGAGTTAACAATATGTCCTTTGTTACCAAGATTAATTGTATATCATAAAAGATGGTCACCACAACAGAATTAAACTTCACAAGGTTCAGGGACTAAGGGGAAGACAGTCAGGATGAAGTGACGAATGCTGGCCTCCATGGGACATGGAATGCGTGGCCTGACTACTGAGGACAATCCCTAGCTCTTCCATATACACACAGCCAAGCGTGAGGAGTCAAAGGAATGAGAAATTACCATGTTGGCTTGAACCCTCTTGCCATTTCTTGACCCTCTTTCAAAGATGTACTCTCCTGCCTGGTTGGAGCCCACAAAGCTGATTGCTTTGATGTCTGGATGGTCGCAAATAAAATTTACAGCTTTAAAAAGAAAATAAATTATTACCATAAAGAAGCCTATAGGTTTATCAACACAGCAAATCACCCCTTCCTCAGACTGTGAATTAACATTCATACATATCTATATGGAAATCTCACTGTGATGTGCTTTTATTTCCCTTAAATTACAATTAGTTTCATTTTTGAGACAGGGTCTTACTATGTACCCCGACTAGTGGCCTAGAGCTCACTAGACCAGGCTGGTCTCAAACTTGCAGAGATCCACTGGCTTCTGTCTCCCAAATCCTGTTTTGACAGTCATGTGCCTTTACACCTGCCTTTAAATTACAAATTCTTTTTGTTATTTACTCTTATTAGTATTTTAGAAACACTTCTAAATGGAAACATTTCTAATCTCTGAAAGTCATAATCTCTTTAAACTTTATTTCTATTATTGTGTGCATGTGTGTGATGACGTGTGTCTCTCTGTGCATGTAGACATCAGAGGACAGTTTTGTGGAATTGGTTTTCTCCTCCCACCTTTACATGGTTTCCAGGAATCTTGCTTATTTGTCAAATGCCTTTACATGTTGATCCATTCTGACAGTCCATAAAGACTACAATTTCTATTTTCCTAAAATAAAATAATATTCCTTCAAAACTTAATTTTTTCATTTTATCCTTTAAGAATATGTTATGTCTAAGATTCTCAGATACTTAGACCCTCATGCAAGAAGTTATTGATAGGGTACACTATTTAAAAGTAAGAATCAGAGCCAGCCTTCCTGGATAGACATATCCTAATTTTCCTGTTTTCTGGTAGTGTTACTTAGAGCAAATGACTTAATTGCATTCTGACTTCATTTTCACATCTGTAAGGTGAAAAATAGTACCTCCTTTAAAGGGCTGCTGAGATATTAAACAAGAAAATGAACTTTCTCTTTAATCTTATCTTTGTCTGGTCCTAGTTCAGGATACATGTCGGGTATCCTGACATGTAGTATAGAGTAAGGAACACTGCTACTCCCTAGTTAGTTACTTTAACCTGTCCAAATGGCAAGACGGTTAAGACACATGACCTTAAAACATGGAGGTTACTATTAGTAAATCCTTCCTTGCTAGTTTCCTCATCCTAGACTCCCCAGTCACAGAGCTGGAAAGATGGCTCAGTGGTTGAGAATGCTTCTCACTCTTCCAGAGGATATGAATTCAGTTTTCAGCACCCAAACTGGGCACCTCACAGACACCTGAAACTCCAGCTTCAGGAGCTCCAATGCCCTGATCTGGCCTCTTTGGGTACCCACATATATGTGACAGACACACAAAGAGTCACATGAACATAAATAAACATTAAAATTACCAATCAATAATGAACACCTTAATTTCTTTGGGAGTCAGAAAAGTAGCCACATAAAATAGTTACCTTCATGCTGTCCATGGATGATGTTCAATGCTCCATCGGGGGCACCAGAATCCTGAAGCAACTTAGCAAGAAGCATAGTTGCTCCAGGCACTCGCTCTGATGGTTTCATAAGGAAAGTATTTCCACAAACCATAGCCATAGGAAACATCCAAAGGGGGATCATGGCAGGAAAATTAAATGGTGCAATGCCTGCACACACCCCCAGAGGCAGACGGTAGGAATAAAGGTCCATGTCTTTGGTGATAGATGGCATGGTCTCTCCCAGCATGAGGGATGTCACACTACAGGCATGCTCAACCACCTCTAGAAGAGAGAAGATACAGACTGAATACTACTTAGCTTAGTTATGTTCTATCCAATCGTGAGAATATGGGGTGGGTTAGACAGTGATTTGTCCTTCCATGTGGGGAGAGTAAATAAACAGATTCTCTGAGTGTGTAAGAAAGACAGTGCATATTAGTTATGAAACATCATTTGAACTTAAAAAAAAAAAACAAGGGTCTGGAAGGTGATTCAGTGGTTAAGAGCACTGACTACTCTTCCAGAGGTCCTAAGTTCAATTTCCAGCAACCACATGGTAGCTCACAACCATCTCTAGTGGGATCTGATGCCCTCTTCTGCCAAAAATGTGTACATGCAGATAGAGTACTCTCACATTCTTAAAATAAATAAATTAACCCACCCAAACCCCAGTATATTAGTCTCAAAGGTACCTAACAAGTATTGCCTTTAAAAATGTTTTAAAAGGTATTGCTTAAAGTGGTAGCACCTTATAGTTATAGCACATGGCAGGTTGAGGTAGGAGGACCATGGGTTAGAGCCAGCCTTGGCTGCCTAGAAAGTTCCAAGGCAGCCAGAAATACATAGGGAGCCTCTGCCTCAAAAGACAAAAATTTCTCATGGAATAGTTCTTTAACTATGTAAAAATATGTTACATTTGTTTATACTGCAGAATATTTAACTATGTAAAGGAGGGCTATATTTCTTTATGCTGCATTTATTTAATGATGTAAAGATGTATTACTTTGCCTGCCTAAGGCACCTGGTTAGTTAAACAAAAGCTAAATGGCCAATAGCTAGGCAAAGGAGGGATAGGCAGGGCTGACAGACAGAATAAGTAAAAGGAAGAATCTAGACTGGGGTGGGGGAGGGGAGAGGGAGAAGAAGAGGGAGAGAGAGGGAGAGAGAGAGAGAGAGAGAGAGAGAGCGAGCGAGCAAAGGAGAAAGAAAGAGAGACACCTGGTATCAATCAGTCAGGCAGGCAGCCGCCAGGCAGCCCGATGGAGTAGGATTTACAGAAGGAAAGAAAAGGTAAAAAGCCCCAAGGCAAAACATAGATGAAGAGAAACAGTTTAAGTTATAAGATCTTGTGGGACAAGCTTAAGATAAGGTCAAACATTCATAACTAATAATAACTCTCCACGTATGATTTTGGAGCCGGTGGTGGATCAAAAGAAAACCTGCTACAAAAAAAAAAAATCAAAACAAAGAAAAAAAGTTACCCAGGATAGCAAGATCTACATAAAGAAAGACTCAACCACCCCACTCTGGGATAAATCTCCCACCGTCTTTTGACCTCTCCCACAAGTCCCAGTAGGGGCTCCCAGCTTACGAAGGCCTCGGAATACATCTCCTTCAGCATCAGCTAGAGTCTTCCCTTGTTCCAATGTGATTAACTTGGCAATTTCTTTCTAGAGAGAAAACATACACATAAAAAATAATCCAAGGCTGTTCCTTTATTTACTCACTTTCTTGATATTAGGAATGTACATCATGATTTTGTTGTTGATAATGATGACAATATTTTTAAGACAAGGTCTCAAGTAGTCCAGGTTAGCCTCAAACTCCTTTTGTAGTTGAGGCTAGCCTTCAACTCATGATTTTCATGCCTCTACCTCCCAAGTGCTAGGGTTACAGGTATGAACCACCTTGCCAGGCTGAATCTAGGGTCTTCTCATGCTCACTAAACACAAACTCTACCACTGAACTCTACACCTATTTTCCTCCAAGGAAAGACAAAACTGAGCGAGAACTCATGAGGTCATGAGGGAAGGGGCTGTGATCAATGTCCTCCTTTATTGCAGAGTTACAGGACAGCTCAACAAGTCTTTGAAGAGGTGACCAACATACCCTAGGAGACAGGCTAGAAAACTCAAGCTTCTTACCAGGTTTTCTTTAATGAGTTGTTGATAGCGAAGCAGGACCTGCTGACGGCTTAAAATGGACGTGTCTGCCCATGCAGGGAAAGCACGTTTGCAGGCCGCAATGGCTGCATCCATTTCAGCTCTGGTGGATTGAGGGACCCGACCAATGACCTCATTGGTAGCCTGAAAAAAAGCCATCACATCTTGCCAGTGCCTCACCTTCCCCACATTGACCTACTCACAGGGGCAACATTGTGCTTTGTGGGAGAGCCCCAAGCCCCCCCCCCATCCTTTGCTCCCAAAACTCAAACCAGTAGGTTCAAGTCCCAAAAAAGTTTTGCTTACTGGGTTGTGGATGTCAATCCATTTGTCACTTTTGGATTCAACAAATTTCCCATCAATGAAGAGTTTTACAGTTGGCTAGAGAAAAAAGCACACACCAAAAAATAAAAACCTTTATATTAATTATTTGCTTCTCTTTCTCTTTCATGTTTGTTTGTTTGTTTTTCGAGACAAGGTTTCTCTGTAGCTTTAGAGCCCGTCCTGGAACTAGCTCTTGTAGACCAGGCTGGCCTCAAACTCACAGAGATCCACCTGCCTCTGTCTCCCGAGTGCTGGGATTAAAGGCGTGCACCACCACCGCCCAGCCTCTTTCTCTTTCTGTGAAGAAGGAATTCTGGTGGATAACTGGATCTAGCTGCTGAGCTACCTCTCTAGCCCTTTCCCCACCAAAAATTTAACCTTCCAGTCGCAATGGAAATGTTTATACCTTGTGAGAGTAAAGAGTAAAATAATCAATTTTTAAAATTTTTCATTTATTTATTTTATGTATACAAGTGCTCTATCTGCTTGTATGCCTTTATTTCTAAAGAGGGTATCAGATCCCACTGTATATAGTTTTGAGCCACCATGTAGTTGCTGGAAATTGAACTCAGTACCTCTGGAAGAGCAGTCAGTGTTCTTAACTGCTGAGCCATTTCTCCAGCCCAAGAAGTTTTCAAAACTATATAAAAATGCTTATTTTACAATATTGAAAAACTGAGGCATACTAAGTGTTATATGAAGATAATCAAGTTACATATACTGGAAGGAATATTATACAATTCTTAAAAATTGTAATTATAAACAACATCTCACAACACTGAAACTGTTTAAAACATAATAGATACAATAACAGATAAGAAAACCAAGGTAGAAAGAGAGATGGGGCTGGAGAGATGGCTCAGCGGTTAGGAGCACTGCCTGCTATTCCAGAGATCCTGAGTTCAATTCCCAGCAACCACATGGTGGCTCACAATCATCTGTATTAAGATCTGGTGCCCTCTCTGGCCTGCAGGCACACATGCAGACAGAACACTGTATACATGATGAATAAATAAATCTTAAAAAAAAAAAAAGAAAGAAAACCAAGGCAGAAAAATTTTCTGGGCATGGTGGCACACATCTGTAACCCCAGCACTTTGGAAGAGTAGAAGCAGAAGCTGAAGGTCAGCTGATCCAGTGAGTTCCAGTCAAGCTGGGTCTACATAATAAGACCTGTTTTTTTGTATTGTTTTGTTTTGTTTCAGAGACAGGGTTTCTTGGTGTAATCCTGGCCATTCTGAAGCTCATTCTGTAGATCAGACTAGACTTGAACTCAGAGATCCACCTGCCTCTGCCTCCCTAAATGTGAAAGACCTGTTTTTAAAAACACAAAACAAGGGGCTTGAAGATGGTTCAGCAGTTAGGAGGTTCCAGGTTTCTTCCCAGTACCCATCTATAACCATCTGTAACCAGCTCCAGGGTATGTGACAACATCTCCTATCTCTGCAGGCAGGAGGCCTACATGATGCACAGACATACATGCAGGCAAAACACCCACAAATACATACAAATTTCAATAAAAAGCTCAAAGAAAACTAAAAGTTTTTTGATCACAGTCATATAAACAGAAAATGCCTGAAAATTACACCGATTCCTTCTCAGAAGTCTATTTTAGTAACCAAAACACTTACCACTGATGACGAAGAGAAGGAGGATGCTGGGTACCATGTGGAGCTTACTTTAGAAGAAACCTATGGGATTAAAAAGTATCTGGTAAAGGTCAGGGGTAGTGGCACATTAATCCCAGCACTCAGGAGGCAGACAGGAAGTCTCTGTGAGTTGGAGACAATCTTGGTCTACAGAGTGAGTTTCAGGCCAGCCATGGCTACACAGTAAGACCCTATTTCAACAAAACAAAAATCTGATAAATGTCGGACCTTGGTGGTGTATGACTTTAATCCCTGCACTCAGCAGGTAGAGGCAGGAGGATCTCTGTGAGTTCAAGGCTGGCTTGGTCTACAGAGTGAGTTCCAGGACAGCCAGGGCTACACAGTGAAACCCTGTCTCAAAAAACAAAAACAAACAAACAAACAAAAGAACCCCAACAACTAACCAAATAAAAATCCCGAGAATAAACTAGGAGACACAGAAAGTTATGGAAACAATAAATCACAGAGATCATGTCCTGGAGCTGGGCGGTGGTGGCGCACGCCTTTAATCTCAGCACTCGGGAGGCAGAGGCAGGAGGATCTCTGTGAGTTCGAGGCCAGCCTGGTCTACAAGAGGTAGTTCCAGGACAGGTTCCAGAAGAAAAACCCTGTCTCAAAAAACCAAAATCAATAAAAAGATCATGTTCTGGATTTCCAGAGAAATCTTTTTAGTCATTGTATTATATTTTGCAAAATACAGTCACCACAAATCTAACAAAAGTACTTAATATTTCTAAAATAAGTGTTGAAGACAGTGTAAATCAATGTTAATATAATAAACCATAAATAATATTGTCTATGGTCAATGTGGATACGGATTAAATAGCAATAAAATGTAAATATATATTCACATACTTGAATACAAATGTTCATAATATCTTTACTTTCATTTAGCTCCAAATTTGGTAATTACTCAAATGTCCACAATTAGATAATATGATCAAAGTGCATATATATAAAAATATCATAGTAGAACCCATTTTTATAGAATATATGTTAATAGTAAAATTTTAAAATCCAATTGTTTAGTATGGAGATGCACTTCAGGAAGCTGAAGGATCATAACAGATATTCAGTGTCAGTCTGGATCTTGTTCCGTGGGGGAAAAAACAATGAGACGAAACATTAGATGATTTCACTTATATAAAACTTGGTGCTAGCAGCTCATCTTTAGCACCATCAGATCCGTAGTTACCCAGGGTGAGAGGAACAGCAGTCAGGAGAGCTAAAGGGAAAGTTTTGGGGTAATGATTATTTTTATTATTTTGTGATACTTTCACAGGTATTAAGACTTACCAAATGATATATGTAACTGCACACTTTATTTTTTTCTTTTTCGAGACAGGGTTTCCCTGTGTAGCCCTGGTTGTCCTGGAACTCAGGCTGTAGACCAGGCTGACCTTGAACTCAGAAATCCTTCTGTCTCTGCCTCCGGAGTGCTGGGATTAAAGGTGTGTGCTGTCACCGCCAACATGTTTTGGGTCTATGTGCCTGTGAATGTCAGAGTCAATACCAGATTCTTTGCTCCAGCACTCTCACCTCATTATTGTAAATATTTATGTTTATTTGTTTTTATTTTATGTGTATGGGTGTTGTCCTGAATATATATGTTCACCATGTATGTGCAGTGCCTACAGAGGCCGGACGAGGGCACTAGATCCCTTGGAACCAGAGTTACAGACAGTTGTAAGCTGTCACGTGGGTGCAGGGAATTGAACCCTGGTTTCTTTGGAAGAGCAGCCAGTGCTCTTAACTACTCAGCTGTCTATCTAGCCCTTCCTCCTTACAATTTGAGGCAGGTCTCTCACGAAATCTAAATCTCACCTATTGGCTAGATTGAATGGCTAGCAAACTCCCAGGATCCTCTTGAAATGAGGCTATTTTAAAAATGGTACAGGTACTTCATGGCAGGATTATATGCTGCTATTTGGTAGGGTAAAAAATCAGGGAACTAAGGAGGAGACTCAACTATAATGTTAAGTCTCATAGTGTCCCTCTAAACATACTCAACATATGCTACAAAAGTTGACTTAAGAAACATTCAAGTAAAATGAAGCTGGGAGGGTGGCTTCTTTGTCTGCTGCTCACTCTTGCCCCTTGACAGTGTGCTTTATGACAATAGTTCCCTCGGCTAGTGTCCACTTGCACCAATAGAGTGTTTCACTTCTGTAATACACTGTATGTGTCTCCCTTTCATTCTTTTGATGAAGATCATGAAGACCAGGGAATTGGGGAGAGCAAAGCAAAATCCCAGTGACTTTTCAATTTTTACCTTCACTGACTATGAGATCTTGGATATTGCCAAATGGGTTTCTTCTCTTAATTATCTTTACACAGCTGCCATCCACTCTTCAGTCTACTCCAACCTTCATGACTAAATATCAGTGACTTTTTATATCCTTCTAAGTCCTCCTTAGACTTGGCCTCCCAGCAGAAGTGACATGGTTAATTACTCTCACCTCTTGAAGCCTTTTCACTTATCTCTATGCTGCCCTGGTGTCTTATCTACACACACACACACACACACACACACACACACACACACACACACACCGCTGCCCCAGCTGCTTTTTCCCTTTGTATCCACTCCCTATCTCTTTCGCTGGGTTATTCTCATCTTCCTGGACATTAAATCAGTTGCCCAAGGCTTAGCCCTGGGTTTTCCTTCTTCATGTTCTGTACACACTCCTTGAGAGAATCCAACCACTCCAGTGGCCTCATTAGGCTCTGATCATCCCCACGACTGCAGTTCTCAGCCAGACTTTTCTCCTTCAGGTAATACCATGTAACTGTTTTCATAGCTGAACTGCTCCCTTTCCTCCCACCAGTCTGCTCTACTTCCTACAGCCCACCTACCCGAGCAAAGGGTAGTTACCTGGCTGACCATGATACCTCATCTCTTCCCTTTCTCTTATCAGTGAACTAAACACGTCCTGGCAATCTATCTTCCTAGAAATCTTTGAACACACTGCGCTTTCCTCTCTTCACCCTGTCATTTTCCAAGTCATTACCATGGCTGTCTCTTAGATTTCAATAGTGGTTTTCCAATAAGTCTCATAGTTTCCTATCTTACATGTTCTGAATCCACTTCCTTCTATCTTTCTCCCTTCCTTTCTCTCTCTTTCCCTCATTCCCCACTCTCCCTCCCTCCCTCCCTCTCTCTTTTTGTTTTGTTTTTGAGACAGGATTTCTCTGTGTAGTCCTGGCTGTCCTGTAACTCATTCTGTAGACCAGGCTGGCCTTGAACTCACAGAGATCCAGCTGCTTTGCTCTGCCTCCTGAGTGCTGTGATTAAAGGCATGCCCCACTATTCCCAGTTCTGAATCTAGTTTCTATTCCATAATCAGAGGGTCTTTCCAAGAGAAATTAGGTTAGACTACCCGCTTATGTTGAACTCCACGGGGAGTGCATCTCAGAGGTAAAGTAACAAGCATGCATAAGTTCCTGGGTTCCATTCCCAGCAATGCAAAACAAAACAGAAAAACAAATGAACAAAAACAAAGCAAACAAAACCTCCAGTGACTTTCTGCTGCCCTTACAATCAAGATGAGCACCCCGGTGCTGTTCTGAAGAAGAAGATTGTGTGCGTAGTACTTCTGCTTCCCCAGTTTCATGGCGCGAGTGCTACTTCCTCCTTGCGCTCTACCCCAGCCACTCTGGAGGCAGACATTATCCTGCTTTGCCTTCTGGACAAGTTCTATCTTCTTTGCTTTTGTCCATCTTGTCTGACTGTTTCATGCCACTTGCCTGGCTCATTCTTTACTCCCTCCGGTTTCTAGTTGGCCATCGTCTTTTCTAGGAAGTCTCAACCTCAGGTATGGGGTAAGCACTTAATTGTGGAGTTCATAAAGGACCCCAATTCTTCCATTTTTCATTCCACATTACAGGATAGCAGCTTGTTTAGTTATTAAGTGTCTCTCTCTTTAGATCACTAGACCATTGTGTCCTCTGCCCCTGGCCTAATCCCTCTACCAGACTGAGGATTTGTTAATATTTCACAGACTTAAAGGATGAATACTCACCAAGCAATAATTTGTTAGTAATATTATTCCATGTGTTCTCCCTTAAGTATAAAAAGTGCACGCATCAGCTAATTTAAGCATTCTAGGTCAGTTACTTTTATGTTTTAACTTACACACAGTCTTCCTCATGTAAAGAAGATAAAGCAGACAGTACACCCACTATAATGAAATATTACCATGTAGTTTTTGCAGGGTCAGACCTCATATCTGTTTTGCATTTCCTAAGAAATACTCATTAGCACCATTGCTGAAGAAACTAGCCTCTGACTTTCACTCCCTAGAGCAATGGTTCTCAACCTTCCTAATGGTTCTCAACCGTCCCTCATGTTGTGGTGAACCCCAACAATAGAATTATTTTCATTACTACTTCCTAACTGTAATTTTGCTACTTTTAGGAATCATAATGTAACTATCTGATAGGCAGGATATCTGATATGCAACCCCAGTGAAAGGATCGGTCAATGCCAAGGGGTCATGACCCTCAGGTTGAGAACCACTGCTCTAGATACTAACTCCTTACCTGCTGTTCCCTTTGTCTTCTCATTTAAATTCACTGAAAGCTCACTCATTACTTTGTACGCTAGCCTAAAAAAAAAAAAAAAAAAGAAAAGAAAAGAAAAAGCCCCTCTGAAAACATGAGTTTGATCCTTCCTAGTTTCTTCTGATAGTTCTCTAATAGCCATGGCTGTCAAATTTAGACAATTTTTTCTGTTTATTTTTCTTTCTTTTCCCCTTTTCTAGTGCTAGGGATTTAGTATGTTACCCAGGTGGTTTTGTTGTTGTTTCTGTTAAGTTTTTTTTTTTATTTTGTGTATATGTGAGTGTATGCAACATGGATGGGTACAGAAGGTAGCAGATCCCCTAAAGCTGGGGTTAAGAGACAGTTGTGGCCTACCCAGTGTGGGTGCCGGAAACTGAACACAGGTTCTCTGAAGAGCAGCAGGTGCTCTTACCTAACCTCCAAGCTATTTCTCCAGTTTCCAGTTTTACTTTTTGTTTTAGAAACTATTCTTTCTTGTTTTTTTTTTTAAAGTAACCGTTTACAAAATAATGAGATTCATTACAGCATTTTCAGGCATACCATTAGACTATGCTGTTTGTCACTTTTGTCTTCAATTGACTCCTCTTCTCCCCTCCTGCTCTCTGGCTGATTCCCTTCCCAGGCTAGTTTTGAAGCAGTCTCAAGCGATTTTCCTGTCTCAGTTTCTCCAAGAGCTGGCCCTGTGTACATGTGCCACCATGGCCACTCAGACAAGCCTCTATCAGAATATCACGTTACAGTAACTCCTAGTTGTCTAAGAACTAGTTCTGGCCTTTCCCCAAGTCAGATCAGAGGTTTCTTCAAATTGGTGTTTAAAAAGAAAAAAAAATCTGTTTCAAAAATAACATGCGTGGGAAGAAAGATTCTGCTCCTCTGTGCAAAGTACAAAATACCTTAAGATTGTCAGTGACTCGTGGTGATGGGCTAACAATGAATGGGGGCGGAGCAATTTCTATAAAGGATTTTAAGAGGTTGGTAATGGAAAATGTAGGCTGGAAATGCTGTCTCTGTTACTAGAAAAAGATACCGGAATAGAACTAGGGAGTGGAGTCATGCCAGCCCTCTATGGCCTCCAGCCCATTCTCCACACTGTCCCATAAACAACACATTCAATCCTGAACCTTTGGAGACTCCACCGATAATCTAACAAACACATTTCTGCAGTAGAACTCATAGAAACCTGATGAAAAGAAATATAATTTGATATAAGTGCAACAGCATAGAGGACCTTCCCAGGCTGGATGAGTAAGAAGGAGACAATGTTGCTTAATGCAGGATTATGAATCTTGCCAGGAACATAGTAAATCTTGCCTCATATTCTAAGGCCTTGCTAAGGTACAAACACAGAAGAGGCTATACACAAAGCTGGGATCACAGGCTTGAAGCTTCCGTAGTAGCTCTATAACTGCCCTTAGGCTGGATTTTGCGGGGTTCCCATTCCAGTCTGGCAGAGTGGAGGGTGTGTTGGCACTTGGGGAGCTGGCTTTGGGAACGTGTTTTCCCAGGCTTCCATTTTCTACCACCTGTTTGGGAAATGTTTAGTCTTTTGAATGAAGCAGTATTAACAACGTGCCCTTATTTAACTCTAAAAATTAACTCCGGTTAACTTTGCAGAGAAAGTTTAACTTGGCCCCAGAACTTGTGAAAAACACTAGGAGCCATAATAGTTTGTGAAAACAGCTAGCAAATGGCTGCCTTTGGAGTGAAAATCTAGGCTACATTTATTTCTAGGCGATTCGAAGATCCTTCGCTGACCCTAGTGAGCTCCCCCGCCCCCTTACCTCAGATTATTAACAGAGGTCGGGTGGGGGAAGGGACACTCCTGGCAAAGTAAAGTACTCTAAGAAAGGTGACCAAAACGGGGAGTTCCTGGGGAACAGAGGTGGCTGGTGCAGAGGTGAAAGAGAGACCTTAGTAGGAACCAGAGAGAGAAAGTGGCCAGCTAGTGACAGCAGGGACTGAGCTTAACGGGAGGTGGGTGGGTCAGAGCCAGAAAAGGAAAGGTTCAAGAGTAAAAAGACGGAGAGCCAGGCGTGACGCTCCGGGGCTGGATCCAAGGCCAGAGACGGTACAGAGTGACAACCCGGACCCACGGGTTTGGTGGAACGAGGGTCTGCAAAGGGTCTGGGCCAATAAGTTTGTCCGGCAGGAGCATGGTTTAGAGTTGGGGCGATAAGGACTCATTCCTAACATCACGGTCCTTCGACGCCACCCTCACTCGCCTGCAGGATCCGGGTCCGCACTGCTGCCGCTGCCGCCACCGCCGACGCCATGGCTCACCAGCTTTTCGGTCCAGTTCTCAGAGTCTGGGGTTGCCAGTGCCTCCCGAGAAGTCACGCCGCTAGGCCACGCCCACAGGTCGGGCCTTTCCATTGGAGGAGATGGTCACTTCTTCTAACCAATCATTTGTCAGAACTCTTGACTCCCTCCCATCACTCCCAGCCCTGGAGATATGTGATTGGTCAGAAGCGGAAGCGTTCTCGCCCCCTTTCACCTCAGCCGATTTTTGTTGGCGGAGGTCGGGAGACGCCCCCACCCCGACTTGGTGCTGCAGATTAAGCACTGAGCGGAGATAGGGAAGACGCCCCCTAACCGGGAACTCCGATTGGCTACAGGTAGGCACTCCCCGAGGTCCCGCCCTCTTGCTATGGAAAGTAAATAAGGCCCTTGGGAAATTTTGCCTGCGTTCCACCTTAACAACTACGGGAGGGGCTGCCGTCTGGGGTGGGACTAGGCAAATATTACCCTATGGGCTAGGGTAGTCAGCCTGGGCCGCGAGTTGAGGATAGGGTATCTCCGTAGGGGCGTGGCTTGTGGGGCCTCGTTTTCCCGCCGACGGTTGGCCACGTCACGTGACATGGGCTGGAAGATGGCGTCTCCCACAGATGGTAAGAGCCGGCTTGGAGATTGTTGCCCTGTAGTCTCTTTATTTGCTGCTCTGGAAACTTCCGATGTCTTCACGCTTACTCTTCTCTCTTGAGCCCTTTTCCTTTCTCTCCCACTTCTTTCCTTTGGCGTATGTTGGTTTTCAGCTAGCACTGTTTTCACAGCGTCTCTGGAGGTGCCAACTCTCAGGTCTCCCCGCTGTGTATTGGTTGGGTGAAGGAGGCCACCAACCAGACCCTTTCCCGGAAAAAGAACAGAGGTCGCCCTGGCCCATCGGTGATGCTCAGGATTCAAAAAGGGCTACCGAGGGGAAAGGGAGCTTGCTTTCCGGACCGGCTCATTGGAGTGTTGGTTCTGTTCTCATCTCAGTAGAGCTAGAGCGAGTTTCTCAAGCCCTCGGTGACTGAACCGAGAGAGAAACATGCTGTCTCTATCTCAGTTTAGAACCGTTGTTGCCCTGGCAGCAGGAGGAGCGAGGACCTGGTTTCCTGGCCTTGAGCCCCGTGGGAAATGGAAATTATTTTTATTAATATAGTTCATACGCGTCTCTACTTTATGTGTTGTTTCCTTAGGCTGAGGGCAGGAACAATTCTGCTTATATGTCATCTAGGATGCAAATTATCTCAGATGGCCTTTAGGTATTTTCGTTAGACCCCTATGCTTTTGCTGGCGGTTCTGTTTTTAGTATTTGGAATTGCCCTGCTGTCATTTTTCAGTAGCTCAGTCTGTTCGCTGTCAGCATAGTTATTCTGGTAACTTTGCCCGGGCCACACCCAGTCATAAGTTCCAAGTCTGTCTTATTTCTTAGTTTAATCCTAGGTTTTAGCATAATGCTTGCAAAGCATTTGGCCTTAAATTAGCATTTGTCAAAAAATGAAACTGCCCTTGGTGTGTGACCTCTAATCCTAGCTACTTGGGAGATCGAAGCAAGAAGATTGTTGCTTCAGCCTTGCCTAGACTACAGAGGGAATTGTGGGCAGAGTATGTCTCAAAAAGTTGGGATTCTTTGTTTTTTTTTTCTTTTATTTTTATTGAGACAGGGTTTCTCTTTAGCTTTGGAGCCTGTCCAGAAACGCCCTCTGTAGACCAGACTGGCCTCAAACTCACAGAGCTCTGCCTGTCTCTCTCTTCTGAGTGCTGGGATTAAAGGTATGAGCCACCACCACCTGGCTTGTTTTTTCTAGACAGAATTTCTCTGTGTAACTTGCTGTCCTGGAACTCATTCTGTAGATCAGGCTGGCCTAGAACGCCTGTCTCTGCCTCCTCAGTGCTGGGGTTAAAGGCATGCATCATCATCTGGCTTCAAATGGAAATTTTTATTTTAAAAAGTTAGGGAGCATACAGGAAGGTGGAGAGATGACTCCATGATTAAGAGCACCTGCTGCTGGATTCAGTTTCCAACATCCACATGGTGTCTCACAGTCATTGGTTCCTGTGGATTTGACCTCCATGGGCATCAGACATGCATGTAGTGTACATAACATTCAGATTACAATAATACACATAAATAAATCTAAAAATAAAAAGTGAGGGTATACATAAAAATAAAAGGTGAGTGGTGGAGACTTGCCTATCATGAACAAAAGCCTTGGTTCAGTCTCCAGCACTGAAAAGAGTATGTAGATTATATGCTAAAACAGTGTTGCCAGATTTTTCTCCTTTCTTGTTTTTTGAGATAGGGTCTTACTCTGTAGGCCAGGCTTCAAATTCACCATCCTCCTGCTTCCCTATGTGTGCCTCCAGTGTGCTGGGATTAAAGGTCTGCACCACTATGCCTGGCCTCTTATTGATTTTAATGTTTTAGGTAAAATGCATCTTAAATTTTGAGCTTATTCACATACCTTAAGAAATGGTAGATGTTCACAGCAAAAGAGATTCTCCAGTCTGGTTTTTTTTTTTTTTTTTTTTTTTTTTTTTTTCCCGTTGTTAAAAATGTACTTACCAACAAAAAGTGGAGGGCAGGGAGCATGAAGGAAGACAGGTAGTATTTTTGTTCTTGTTTAAGACTTGGGGTTCTTCATTTTGGTGCCTGTAGAGGTTTTCTGGGAACAAGAATTCTAAAAAACCGTGTCTGGAAGGCTGAGGGCAAAACTATTTTTACTAGATAAGCAGGGTCTCTAGAACCAAAGTGAGTACAGAACTCTTCTTCAAATGGAAGGTGTTTCTGCCTGGGGTAAAAGTGAGTTCTATAAGGCAAGAAATGTGCTTGTGTGTACAAAGCAAAAAATCACACAGGGACTCATGGAGGCAAACCAAACAAAATCAAAGTAATCTGGGAAAAGGTAAATTGAGCCCATAGAAATGGTGGCAACCATCCTGTAAAGACCAATGGATGCAGGATTCATGTAATGCTGCTCCCCACACAAATCTAAACTAGTGAAAAGTAAAAAGGGGGGTTTTGCTTTTAAAGAATTGGGGTTCATGATACTGCAATTTCTTGAGATGAAAAGGATTGGGAAAGTGCAGTTTTGAACATGGTGGGCTTAAGGGGTTTCCCCTACATGTAAATGGAGAGAGATATCATGTAACCTCTTGGACATGTTATTCTAAAGGTCAGGAGAAGGGCTGAAACTGAAAATTTAAGTAATTGTTGATACATAATAGTGAAAATTGTAGTAAAGTGTGAAGCTGGTATAGGATGAGGTCTGAGTAGAGACTGAAGAAGGAATCCCTATGAGAAGCACCACTATGGTGGTTTCATAGGAGCATCACATGCTATAGAGAGGTGGCATTGAGGAAATGTCTGGGAGGATTTAGCATAGAGAACCTTGATAACAGTAGTTTAGTGCATGTCCAGACAGAATCACGATTTTTATACATTAAACAGAGAGAGTAGGGCCTGGGGAGTAAGGCTGGCACAGTAGGTAAGCATGCTTGCTCTGTGAAGATGAGGACCTGAGTTTGAATCTCAAGCTTTAAAAAGCCACCCACTTAAAAGCCAGGTATGACTGCATGTGCCTACTATCCCAACATTTGGGGGACAGAAACAGGTGGATCCTGAGAGCTTGCTTGCTAACCGATCTAGCTAGTTTCTGGTTTAGTGAGAGACAATGAACCTGAGAGCAAAAGGAGGACAGTAAGCATTCTGGCCTCCATAGTCACACTCACCTACACCTGCACTTATTATACCCATACAGCACACACATACAGGAGTGTGAGGTGAGGAAGTAAGAACAGGATACCCAGGAGGGAGGTTATGAGTTTATGGGTAGAGTTTACATGTTTATAGTGTTTATGAGTGTGTCTGCACTCAGACATGCATGTGGGTCCTGATGCATGTGTGTGCATACATGTGGAGACACAGTTAACCTTGGGTGTAGTTTCTCAAAAGCCGTCCACCTTGTTGAAGTAAGGTCTTTTATTGGCCTAAAAATAGTAGGCTAGAATGGCTAGCCAGCAAGCTCTAAGAATCCTTCAGTGCTGGGATTACAAACAGCGTGTTACATAGACAGAAGTTTCTGTCCCGCCTTGTCCTGCAGCTTTTCAGTTCCAAAGAAACACACAGAGGCTTATATTAATTATAAACTGTCCTATTAGCTCAGTCTTATTATTAGTTAGCTCTTACAACTTAAATTAACCCATAATTCTTATTTATATTTAGCCACGTGTCTTGGTACCTTTTCTCAGTTAAGGCATTCTCATCTTGCTTCCTCTGCGTCTGGCTGGTGACTGTCTCTGCCTTTCCTTCCCAGAATTCTCCTAGTCAGGTTTCCTTGCCTATACTTTCTGTCTGGTTACTGACCAGTGAGCATTTTATTAAGCCAATATAAGTGACAGATCTTTACGGAGTACAAGAGCATTCTCCCACAGCAGTGCTAACTCATGTTTTTTTTTTTTTCATAGAAGTTCTGGAGATCAAACTCAGGCCCTCATGCTTGCTCAACAAACAGTTTACTGACTAAGATCTCTCAGCAACCCCCCCCCCCCGCTTTTTTTCTATTTTTTTCAAGGGAGAGAAATTCTGGGCCAGTGAGATAGCTCATTGGGTAAAAGAACTTGTCCAAGGCTGCTAATCTAGTTTGAGCCTGGAATCTACATGGTGAAGAAGAGAACCAACTTCTTAAATTGTTATGTCATGAACATAAACCCCATAAAAACATATTTCACTTTTTTTTTAATAAATGTTTTTTTGCTTTTTGAGACAGAGTTTTGTGTAGATCAGGCTGTCCTGAAACTCACTCTGTAGATCAGGCTGGCCTCGAACTCACAGAGATCCACCTGCCTTTGCCTCCTGAGTGCTGGGATTAAAGGCGTGCACCATCACTGTCTGGCAATATATGTTCTTTTCAAAGGTCAAAAAGAAAACTTGTAGAGCAGGCTTGCCTGTTGAGTATGAGACACTGGTGATACCAGAAGACTGAGGTCCTTGTCAAAGCAGAAGACAATGGTCAACAGTCTTAGTCAAGATTGTCTTTCATGAGAGTAGCGACTCTTAGCCGATTGTAACTGGAGGAAAGTTGAAGAGTAAAGACATAGGTAGATTTGCAACACCTTTTGCTGTATACTTGGGCTGGCCTGGAACTCTCAGTGCTCTTGCTTTAAGTCTCCTGAGTGCTGGGATTACGGATGTGGATCAACATATCCAACCAATACTCATTTTTCTAAGTCCGTCCCTCCCTCCCTCCCTCCCTCCCTCCCTCCCTCCCTCCCTCCCTCCCTCCCTCCCTCCCTCCTTCTTTCTTTCTTTCTTTCTTTCTTTCTTTCTTTCTTTCTTTCTTCTGTTTTTGGTTTTTCGAGACAGGGTTTCTCTGTGTCTTTGGAGCCTGTCCTAGAACTAGCTCTTGTAGACCAGGCTAACCTCGAACTCACAGGGATCCACCTGCCTCTGCCTCCTGAGTGCTGGGATTAAAGGCGTGTGCCACTACCACCTTGCTCAGTTTAAGTTCTTTAAGGTTGAAATGTAATAAAATATAAATGAATGTGTCTCTCAACCCATCCTGGTGTTTGGTTCCAGGGACAGATTTGGAAACCTCTTTGCTAAGTTTTGAGAAACTTGACCGTGCCTCGCCAGATCTTTGGCCTGAACAATGTAAGTTTTTTTCTTTTCTCGTATCAGAGTCAATGTAGGAGAGTCTGTTCCCATGGGAGAATTTTGAAGGGTTATCATGTGTCTATGATGATTTAAGTTTTTATTTCACTTCAAAGAGAAGAAATTGATGTGCAGTAAAAAAGTAAAAATAGGGACTTGTGAGACAAGCAAGTACTGAGCCATCTCACCAGCCCTAGCTTGTATTTCTTAGTAGAATTGAACATTATTTCACTTAAAATATGTAATTTTTTCTTTTTCTTTTTGATGTGATACTATCTATGAGACATTTGAGTCAATAATTTGATTAGCAGAAAGGACAACTAAAAAGGAAGTTTACATTGCTCATTTTTGTTATTTATTTATTTATTTATTTGCATCCCTGGGGCTCAACCCCAGGGTCTTGTGCACGTTAGACAAGAACTCTTTCATTGTCTACACCTCTAGCCTTGGGAAGGAAACTTAAACTTTCTGACAAGAGATAGTTTACTATTCTCCAAGCCAAATCCTGGTGATTTAAAGCTGAGGCATTGGCTTCTCAGAGAAGCTTTTCCTGCCCCATCATTCCGATTAGAGTTCTATTTCATGTCTCCCTATAGCACCTAACATCTTTCTGAAATGCTTAAGCAGTGTTAGTGATTTCTGACCTGTCCTCTTCTACATTGTAAGCTCTTTGAAGGCGGCAAGACTTTGGTTTTTTGGATTGTTTGTTTGCTTGAGACAGGATTTTCTGTGCAGCTCTGGCTGTCCAGGAACTCACTCTGTAGACCAGGCTGGCCTCAAACCCAGAGATCCACCTGCCTCTGCCTCCTGAGAACTAGGATTAAAGGTTTGTACCAACACAGCCACCACCACCTGGGAAAACTTTGTGGGTTTTTGTTGTTGTTGTTGTTATTTAAATCCTCTGTGCCTGAACACACAAATGTTTCTCGCATGAATAACATTTGTTATTTTTTGTTTTTCTTCTCTAGTACCAGGTGTTGCTGAATTTGCTGCTTCTTTCAAAAGTGTAAGTAATAACTTATGTTTATGGAGGTTTACTCAAAGTTTGCCCTTGGGTAAAAAGCTCAAATCTTTATTTTAAAGAATAGTGCATAGTCTTCTAATCATTTTTTTGACTGTAGACCTTTAGATATGTTTATATTCTCATTGTTAACTGTTGATGATCCTTTTCTCTGTTCAAATGCTTTGACACTCTGACCCTTGTCTATTAGCCTTTTCCTTAGCTCAGAAGCTTCAAAGTTAAGCAGTTGAAATACTTGGTGTAACATTGGTATTCTGTTTGCCCCAACTATATTTAATTTTGAAGCTTTTTTCCCTCTTATTTATGTGGAAGTTGTTTTATTATGATGATGATGATGATGATGATGATGATGATGATGATGATGTGGTTTCTGGGGGTTTGAATTCAGATCGTTAGAAATAGCAGCAAGCTCACTTACCTGCTGAGCCATCACTCTGGCCCAAGGTTATGTTTCTTAACCTTAACCTTTGTCTGCATGGCAGAATTATCAGTGTACAGCTGCAAAGCTTTTAAAAATTTTTGTCTTATCTCTATTCTTTCTAGTAGTCCCTCTTAATGGCCTTTGATATTCTGAATCAGTACATCTGGGAATATCCAGGATTTGTTTTTGCACAGGGTGAGGGGGAAAGATGATCTCACAGTGTAACTGTCTTAGTCACTGTCCTTTTGAAGTGACATAAAGAGACACCATGACCAAGGCAACTTTAAAAGAAAGCATTTAATTGGGGGCTTACTTACAGTTTTAGAGATCATGATGGTAGGGGTGGGGAACATGGCAACAGGCAGACAGGCATGGTGCTGGAGCAGTAGCTGGGAGCCCACATCTTATCCACAGATAGCAGGCAGAGAGCAAGAGAGACTGGGTGTGGGCATTTGCAACTTTAAAACCCACCCCTAGTGACATATCTCCTTCAACAAGACCATACTCCTAAACCTTCCCAACATGTTCTTATAGGGACCACCACAGTAACCCAAGCTGACCTTGAGCTTACTATCCTTATGCCTCAGCCTTTGTTCGGGTTGCAGTTGTACCCCACTTATGTCCATTAACATTTTTTAATGATGAAGATTTCTAAAAACTTCTACAATACAATTATGAACCCGGGGTAAACACATTTGCTGTCAAGCCTGATGACCTGAGTTTGGTCCCTGGACCTACATGATTGAAGGAGAGAACTGACTCCCACAGGTTGTCTTCTGACCTCCACACACCTGCTTATGGCATACACATGCTCTACTCCCTCCCCAGAGACGTCATACAAATAAATAAATGGAAAAAAATTTAATGATGAAATCTAGTTGAGTGGTGTTGGCGTACATCTTTAATCCTGGCATACAGGAGGCAGAGGCAGACAGATTTCTGTGAGTTTGAAGCCAGCCTGGTCTACAGAGAGAGTCCCAGGACAGCCAGGGTACACAGAGAAACCCTGTCTCCAAAAAAAAAAAAAAAAAAAAAAAAAAGTTACTGATGAAATGTCAAGTGATGGCCATTATTCTCTTCCCACTTGAACTGGGGGTTTTCTCATCTCTGATTCTTATTTCTGTTAGAGACTGTTACTCATACTGTTTTAAACTTTTAATTGGAGTCTTTCATAAGAATGGAATTTTAAATAATGTCATTGATGAACTAACTTATTCTTGAATTAGAAATAGTAGCCACATCAAAATTCATCCAAAACTACCTTTCTGAGACCAACTTTAAAACTGAGCAGCAGGATTTTGTAAAATGACTTTTTGAAGTAAAAGCTGAATCTAAAAGCCTGCTTTTAATTATGTGTGCCTGGTGCCTGAGAAGGCCAGAAGAGGGCATCAGATCCCTTGTGATACAGGTAGTTGTGGGTACTGGGAATCAAACCTGGGTCTCCTGAAAGAACAGTCAGTGTGCTCTTGCCTGCTGAGCCATCTATTCACCTACAAAACCTGGATTTTTAAGATTGTAGTTTTCTAGGATTTTCAAACAATCTGAAGGCTGTGTGATGAACTACATTCTCATAAGAAGGATGCACCTGAATGGATATTTTTTTTTTTCTGACAGCCCATCACTAGCTCTCCACCCAAATGGATGGCTGAAATAGAACGCGATGACATCGATATGTTGAAAGGTTTGTGATGCTGGTGTCTACTATCTTTGGGTTTTGTTTTTTTTTGTTTGTTTGTTTGGTTGATTGGTTTTCGTTTGTTTGTTTGTTCATTTGTTTTTTTGAGACAGGGTTTCTCTGTTTAGCTCTGACTGTCCTAGAACTCACGCTGTAGATCAGGCTGGCCTAGAACTCAGAAATCCATCCTCTTGCCTCTGCCTCCTAAGTGCTGGGATTAAAGGCATGTGCCACCACTACCTGGCTCGTTTTTGTTTTAGTGGGGTCCCATCCCATTGCTCAGTTTGGCCTCTGAATACATGAGCCCAACTGATGCTTCTGTCCCAGCCGCCTAAGTATCTGGGACTATGGGTAGCCGCCAAGCCTGGCTTGTCCTCTACTGTTGCATTTACATCTGTCCACAAACCACTGTGCAGTTTTTCTGTCCCTACGTCCTTAAGATGGTCTTGTCTTCACACTGCCTACGTTGCTATCTGTTTCATAGTTCTTCATGTCTGGCTGGAATGCTTTTCTCTACTTTTTACAGATGTAGAAATTCAGCCAGTTCAAGGATGATTCACAGTGAACTCTTTTGTGTTTATTTTTTTAATATTAACTTACTTTTGTATAATGCTTATAGTGGATTAAAAAAAACCTTACATAAATTTCTCACTGAATTATGAAGGCCCTGTTAGGTAGGATAATAACAAAGGTTTAGAGATAAAATGGCTAATGTTTATAAATTTATAAAGTTTAAACTCTGGTCTTTTAAAGTTTAGTCTTCACTATAATAGAAGAGCCTTATTTATAAAATTTAAAGCCACATATTGTCCTTAGTACTATAAAATGACAACCCCCTGAGTGTAGCAGTTCTCAGCCCGTGGGTTGTGCCCCTTTGAGGGGTTGAACCACCTCTTCACAGGGGTCCCATACCAAATACACTGCCTACCAGATATTTACATTATGATTCATGATAGCAGCAACGTTACAGTTATGAAGTAGCAATGAAATGATTTTATGGCTGGGGTCACCACAACGTGAGGAACTGTATCAAAGGGTCCCAGCATTAGGAAGGGTGAGAACCACTCTCCCAACGGGTTAAGACGAAGCTTTTCTTTCTTTCTGTCCTTTCAGTTCTTCTGTCAAGAATTCTATGAGCAGCGAATATTGTTGTTTGATGAATGATTTGGAGTTCAATCAGGATGGAGATTTAAATTAAAAAAAACATTAATTTTATGGTTTTGGTCTTTTTTAAAGATATCATTCATATGGTGTTCATATTCATGATGGTTGTGAAGTAATAGATTAACATTAAGGTAAAGATTCTCGAGCTGTTTAAGCAGCTGAGCTAGTCAAGAAAGTGGCATAAGCTCCTTGCAGGAAAGACTGCAGACTGCAGAATGATGAAGGGAAGAGCAGAGCTCCTTTGTGTGATTTCCTAAGTCATTCACTGCGTGGTTAGATGCTGATTTCCTCCCCTACCCATGGAAAAGTATGTCTTGTAGGATCTCAGATTCATTGTCCTAATATTCCAAAACTATTTATGTAATAAGTGATGAACTTATATTTACTAAGAAAACTAAATTTTTAGTGAGAGTTCACAGCATACTATGTTTTATGAAAACTGATCTCTGTTTTAAACAAGGATTTAGGTGCTATTTAAATGAAAATCTGGGGAGTAACCTTTATTTTAAGTAAGTAAAATCTGGGAAGTAAAATTAATTGTAAATAAAATAAGCAAAATTTGGATTTGAAGGGAAAGTTTGGATTTATATTTAAGTTTATGTTGTCTACAGTGGGGACATGGTGAACAGTACTTTGTTGCTATTGCTACTATATATAGTTGAAATCCTGGGATTTGTAAATGTAGACAACATCAGATTTACGTGACCAAGATGTGTCTGCAGGGTTTTCTCTATGATATGTCACATCATAAGGCTTCATATTTTAATGGTATATTCATTTTGTGTGATAGGCAAAAATGAATGTTATAAACAGATGCTTGGAATAACACACTTGGGCAGGTGAGCTGACTCAGCTGTGAAGACACATGCCACCAAGCCTGACAACCTGAGTATGCTCTCTAGAACCCACATGCTAGAAGGAAAGAATTGATTCTTTTCAAATTGTCCTCTGATACCCATGCAATAGTGTGCACAAACACACACTAAATACATTTTTAAAAATTTAAAAATAAATAATTTAAAGCCCACTTAATTTGTTAAGTATAATGCTGAGGTGTTTTTGCAGTAGTAGAAAACTTAACAGTTTTTGCTGAAGAGTATGTAAAATTGGAGGAAAGGAAATGAAGGGCCTGTCTTGTACTTATTCATGAAGGAAATTAAGCTTTAAGTCTTCCTCACTCTTTCATTGTTCTGGTGATCAAATCCCGGGCTTCCTGCTCGCTAGGTCAGTGTTCTGACATTCAGCTATACCTCCAACCCAACTAGACATCTTTTATTACTAGGACTATCAACCCAAATTAATTATTACTGCAGACCAGTGAGAAGTGATACTGAAATAAAGTCTTCTATTTCAGAGCTGGGGAGCCTCACCACAGCTAATTTGATGGAGAAGGTACGAGGTCTCCAGAACCTGGCCTATCAGCTGGGACTGGATGAGTGTGAGTACCCAATTAGTTTTATACAAGGTACATGTTGTATATTTCACAATGAATTCTATTTATAACTCATGAAAATACACTTTTCATTTTACCAAGGCAAAGACAAGCCATCTGAAGGTAGGAACTTGATGTAACTTTGTACCTTTTATGATAGAATGTGCTAAACTATTGATTGGACTTAAAGGTAAAAATTTTTGTGCAATACATATCTTTTGGAACCTTTTTGTTTTAAGTGCTAGGACATCAACTAAAACTAGTTCAGTCTAAAGAGAGACTTTGTTAGTTCACATTTGTTTATTAAAAATCCAGGGGTAGAAATGGCTTTGAGGTTATCTAGGTCTGTGACCCTTAATGATGTCGCTTGAGGTGTCCTTACCCCTCCTTTTGTGTGCCCAGGCTCACTCTACCCGAGCCGTTAGTCCTCGAGTCTTTGCTGCTGGCGATGGCCTTTTCTAGGCACTAAGGAAAGTGAGCAGAAAGAGATCCAGTTTGTGTTTTTGAATATTATGATTCTCCAGGAAGGAAGAGTGTTTTTCTGGGAGAGACTTCAGCTGCTCTGCACCAGAACACATACTGCATGGTAGTAGTCAGCCAGCAAGGAACTGAGCTCAGGTCATTAGGTTTGGCAGTGTGTTGCCTTGCCCACTGAGCCATCTTTACTGCCAAGTATTTTTATATTTCTCAGAACTGACGACATTGGGATTGGGGTTAGTTGTAGTCAACTAATTCAGCCATCTTAATCACTGAACTTAGGCTGAACAAAGAAGATTGTTTTCCTGTCAGCATGGGTGGGATGAGAGCAGTAGAGACATAAATTATGTTGTTCTTCATAACTCATCCTGTTTCAGTTTCTGTAACAGTGCTTTGTAACTTCCTGCCATCTTCCTTGGCCATAGGGAATTTATTTGAGGTTAGAAAATAAGTTAGAAATTGAAATGATTACATCGATGTGTGTAGGATTTCTTGGATATAGTCTCTTTGTTTTAGCGTGTATAGTGTATTTGCATAAAAACATCTTTTTTGTGCTCTTAGAGTATTCATCTACTCCAGGGATTGTCTTTCACTTGACACCTTAATCTGGTGTTTTTATGTCTTGGTATTTTTTTCCTATGTTAATTGAAAGGATGACATGGGTGAAAAATAAGCAGTAGGAACTGATGAAACCCAGAGGACCGGTGATACTGTTTTCATGCAAATATCTGCCCTGATAAAGATGATGAGATGAGAAAAATGCAGAAAATATTTAGCCTCAAAACATGATTGTCATTTCACAGTATTGTTAAATGAGAGTATAGAAATAACAAGAACATTGTAGTACTGGCAGTAACTAGATTCTGTCTTTTGGGAGGTGAGCCTTATGTTACCCTTTAGTTTCGTCCGTGGCTATATGTCAGATAACCCTTTTGGTGTACAGATTTTAAAATGCAATAACTTTTATAGATTTGTTTCATTTTTAAGGCACTTTCACCATTCTTGGAAATAGTTATGTTTGTTTTAGCTCTGGGATTAAATGTAACTTCAAAATAAGTCATTCATTTTGAGACTGCCTTTGTAGATCAACTGACAGTCAATTTTAGATGCCCCTAGAATGAGACAATGATGTCTAACGAGGCCCATTGACTTAAAACAGAAAGGATGAAAGCTTTTGAAAATTGCTCTAGTTTTAGGTAATTGGTGTTTAGTGAGGAGAAGTAATGTTTGAAGGTCTTGGGATATTTTCTTCTCTGATAGCAGTAGATAATTATTTAGTCCATACAACATGGAGTGTGCTAATTGTTTGGCTGTATGTACTTGAACCCTTCTCATTACCATTATGGTGTGGTTGGGATACTGACTTAGCCCTGTGAATTACAACAGTAGGCTGTTGCCTTTATTCCTGAGACTCATTTAATTGCTGTGCATCCTACTGATTCTCTGCAATTTTTACCCTTTTCTGATTTTTTTTCCTTGGTTCTGAAGGTGACAAGTTTTTAAGTAGTTATGTAAACAACCTACTTACTTATCATCACTAACTTGGAAATAACTGAAAATAGGTTGTAAACATTTGGAAAGCTGTTGATCGTCTCTTTGTAGCCAGAGCTAAACCTTGGAACTCTAGAGCATTTGTGTTTTTGTTTCTTTTTTTTTTGTAAGAGCTTTATTGAGCTGCAGTTCATGTTTCTGTAATTCACCTATTTATACTGAACAGTTCAGTCTGCAACATAGTCAAGTCTAGGATATTTTCACTACTGCCTCATTTTCCCTACTCCTTATTTCCTCACAAGCTTCTAAGGGCTCAGCCATCACTAATCTGTTTTATGCCAATATAGATTTGTCTATATTGGAATCATGTAGTATATAGTCTCTGTGACTGGAGTCTCATTTTTCTCTATTTCTCTCTCTCTTTCATTGTCTCTTACTCAAAGTGCTGGGTATCAGACCCAGAGCCTGTACATTGCTAGCTCCCTCCAGCTGTGATTTCTTCTACTGAAGTAGCATTTTCAGTGTTCAGCTGTGTTACAGAATATATCAGTGCTCTCTTTTGTATGGTCAAATCATATTCCTTTGGGTAGGTATAACATTGTATTTATCACCAATTGAGAGACGTTTGATCGTTGCTACTCTTAGATTTGTTGGACAATGCTGCTCTGACAAGTCATGTGTAGACATGCATTTCTGTTCTCTTGTGTTTATAACTGGGGTCTATGGTAGCACTATATCTGACTCCTTTGGGTTTTGGAGACAGGGTTTCTCTGTGTAGCCCTGGCTGTCCTAGAACTCAACTCTGTAGACCAGTCTGGACTTGATTGACCAGAGATCTGCCTGTCTCTGCCTCTCAAGTGCTGGGATTAAAGGTGTGCTCTTTGTTTGTATCTGACTTCTTGAAGAGTTCTTAGGCTGTTTTCCAAGATGACTGAACCATTGTATACTTCTACCAGCAGTAGAGGAATTTTTGTTAATACTTATTATTGGCCTTTTAAAAAGTTGTTACTTCTATCCTAGGAGTATAAGGTTCATAGTGGTTTGGATTTTCTTTTGCCCACTGATGCTGAATACTTAACTTGCTTTCATGAGTTATCAGTCAGTTGTACATCCCCAGCCATACGTAAAGTTGTGTGTGTACAGATTCCTTGTTGCAAGTGGGAACGATTTTGTTCCTTCCTTTCTCGTATTTTCTGCTGTGGTCCTAGCCTTTAATGACTGAGCCATCTCTCCAGCCTATGTTTCTTCCTTTCTAATCTAGATATGTTTTGATTTTATTTTCTTACCTTAAATTTCACTATAGTGGTGAACAGAAGTGGTAAGAGTAGATGTCCTTCATTTCCTTTCTGATCTTGACAGAAAGCATGTAGTATGGTGTTAAAGACTGTGGTGTTTTCATAGGTAGTTTTTAATGAAAATAAAATTACATTGAATTTGCCTAGATTCTTTGAGCTTTTAAAAACATTTTTGTTTAAAAGACATTTGAGACTTCCCTATTTAGACTTTGCAAAAGATTTCTTCCTTTCTTTTTTTGCGGAGGAGGGGTTCGAGACAGGATTTCTCTATGTAAACAGTCCTGACTGGCCTCAAACTCACTCTATAGACAAGGCTAGCCTCGAACTCACAGAAATCCACCTGCCTCTGCCTCCCACATGCTGGGATTAAAGGCGTACACCACCACTGTGTGGCAAATTTATTTCATTTTTATTTGCATATGTATGTGCATACATGCTTGTTGTGAGTGCCCAAGGAGTCCAAAGGCACCTGATCCCCCAGAACAGTGTTATAGTCATTGTGAGCCACCTGCTATTGGTACTGGAAACCAAACTCAGATCCTTCCCAAGAACCTTATGACTTTTTTACGACTGAGCTCTTTTTCCAGCCCTCATTTAAACTTGATACTCCAGTCAGTTAATTACATTGTTGAGTCTATGCCAATATATGATATAAGTTTTAGTGGTTGTACCAAAGAAAAACCAATGCTTCTAAATTCTTCTGTTAGGACCCTGTAGGCATATACTTTTGAAAAGTAGCTAATTATATTGAGAAATTACTGTCCATCTACATTTTTTGTTTATGGGACAGAATGTTGTTGTATAGCCCAGACTGACTTTGAACTTATGGTGATCTTCCTACTTCAACTTTCCAAGTGATGGAATTTAAACATGAAAGGGCCAGGCCTGTTTGTTTGTGGGTTTCTGTCCTGCCTGGCCCCCCAGCTGTTTAGTCCCAGAGAAAAATCACAGAAGATCTCTATAAGTTATAATGCTGATTGGCCCGTTAGGTCAGGCTTCTTACTGGCTAACTCTCACATCTTGATTAACCCATTGTTCTGATCTATGTTAGCCATGAGGCTCAGTACCTTCTTCAGTGGTGCAGCTCACATCATGCTGCTTCCGTGATCTGGGCAGGAATGGGAGGAATCAACTTCCTCCTCCCCAGAATTCTCCTGCTCTCCTTGCATCATTTCCACTTCCTTTCTGGTTTCCCCGCCTACACCTCCTGCCTGGCCAATCAGCGTTTATTTAAAACATGATTGACAGAATACAGAGAATTCTCCCGCACCACTTCCCCCTCTTTTTTAAAAAAGAAAAACAACGGAAAATATCCATAGTCCAGTTTTTGGGAATGTGGGCGTGGCGTAGTATTTCAGGCTACTTCCAGCTGGTTGGGGGCACTGATAATCTTAAGGAAACCTAAAGAAAATTCAGAGTTATGATCAAATCCTGACTGAAGTATCTTGTGAGTCTTGATCATCTCAGGCAGCAGTCTTGAACCTGTTCTGGATGAAGAACTCAGACATCTGGGCCATCTGTTCCTACTGGAGATTTCTCAGGTGGTCTCCCTTGGTCAAAGTGGATTTTTCTTAACTCTGAATAAATCCAGAGCCTCTCATTTTCTGTGGAAACAAAAGCAAAATCTCTTCTCCAAAGTCATAACATACATATGTTTTGACTTCAATTTTGAAGCCAAGGTATTTTCAAAATACCTATCTTGGATTAATTCTGCAGCATTTATAAGCAAATATCTTTTAGCAGCTGTTGCTCCTTCCTCAGCATTCAAACGATTTAAAGAGAGCATAATAGCATACAGTATCAAGATTCTCTGTGTATTTTCCATCTTTACGTGGCTTTATTTTAACCTCTGTTTCTTTTATTTTTACTTTTAACTTTTGGCTTTTTGAGACAGGTTCTCTGCATATCTTTGTCCTGGAACTCCCTCTGTAGACCAGGCTATCCTTCAACTCCCAGAGATCCGTCTGTCTCTGCCTCCCCAGTGCTGGGATTAAAGGTGTCTACCACCACACCTTGAATTTACAGAGGTCTGTCTGCCTCTGCCTCCCAAGCCTTGGGATTAAAGGTGGTATGTACCACCACAGCCAACTACTCTCTTTCTTTCTTTTTCTTTATTTCTAAGGACTTTAACCCATTTAGAGGTTTTTTTTCTTTGAATCTCTCTTTACTGTATATCTCTCTCTTTCTGACCATGTGGGTCTTTAATTTGCTAAGGAATATGGAGAAAACAACACTCAAAAGCTCTTAAGGCTTTTCAAGGTCCTTGCCAGGAAGCAAGCTGCAACAGTGTGTCCATAGTCTGGACTGCCTGCTTGAAAGAGTCAAGAGTTTTCCCTGGCAGGACGGCCCAGAAAGCCAGCATTTTAAAACAGCACAGCTTTTTTCCTGCTACGGCTGAAAACAGAAATGCTTTACTTTGGTCTTTCCCAAGCTTTCTCAGGCTTTCTGTGGATGCAGTTATCCATAACATGAGAGGGCCGGTTTGTTCGGAGTTTTTGTCCTGCCCTGTTCCCCCAGCCTGTTTAGCCCCAAAGAAAATAACACAGAGATTTCTTTAAGTTATAAAGCTGATTGGCCCGTTAGGTCAGGCTTCTTACTGGCTAACTCTCACATCTTGATTAACCCATTGTTCTGATCTATGTTAGCCATGAGGCTCAGTACCTTTTTCAGTGGGGCAGCTCACATCCTGCTGCTTCGGTGATCTGGGCAGGAGTGGGAGAAATCAACTTCCTCCTCCCAAGAATTCTCCTGCTCTCCTTGCATCATTTCCACTTCCTTTCTGGTTTCCCCGCCTACACCTCCTGCCTGGCCAATCAGCGTTTATTTAAAACATGATTGACAGAATATAGACAATTCTCCCGCACCAAAAGGCATGGACTACCACATCTAGCTCTAAATACATCTAAAGGGAGTTAGCTCCATTGAGTTCTAATTTTAGCCTGTGACTGAAGGAAAGAATAATTGTGACTCTAGGTGTTCTTTGTGGCCTGGTATCAAGATGCTTTTGGCTCTTAAGCCCTGTTTGGTAACCTCTGTGTAACAAATTAGTAGATCTTGATGTAGGAAAGTATTCATCTCAAATGTAGCCTCTAGATGGCAGCATAAGTCTTACAGGACTTGTACTGCTTGAACTGGGTTTCTGATTTGGGTAAAAGCAGTTTTTGTGGCTTTACCAAACTGTTTGCCTAACTTCTTCCCTTCCTTCCTCCTTTCTTTCAAGACAGGCTCTCTGTATGGTGGCTGTCCTGGAACTCATTATTAGACCATACTGACCTCAAATTCACAGGCCTGCCTCTGCCTCTTGAGTGCAGGGATTAAAGTTGTGTGCCGCTACAATTTGCCTTTTAGCTTTTTTACCCCACTCTTTGTTTTTTGTTTTTGTTTTTTTTGATTTATTGAGATAGGATTTCTCTATGTATCCCTGGCTGTTCTGAAACTCACTTAGTAGACCTAGATGCCCTCAAACTCACTGAGATTCGCCTACCTCTGCCTCCAGAGTGCCAGTATTAAAGACGTGTGGCACCCTTTTCATCGCTCCATCTTGTTTTTTAAATATTTATTTATTTATGAATTGATTGATTGAGTTTTTGAGACAGGGTTTCTTTGTGTAACAGTCCTAGCTATCTTGGAACTTGCTCTGTAGACCAGGCTGACCTCAAACTCATAGAGATCCGCCTGTCTCTGCCTCCCTAGTGCTGGGATTAAAGGCGTGCGCCACCATCACTCAATGCTCCATCTTATTTTTTAAAGCTCATTTCCTTTTTGAAGCAATGTATATTTTTGAAGCTCAGAGTTCTTCCGTTTCTTTATTGTCCTAAGAAGCATTGCCTCAGTCTCCGAAG
The DNA here is from genome assembly GCF_982192425.1 of Myodes glareolus. NCBI lineage: Eukaryota > Metazoa > Chordata > Mammalia > Rodentia > Cricetidae > Myodes > Myodes glareolus. The sequence goes on along the minus strand of NC_142036.1, from coordinate 41,495,735 downwards.
TGCTAGACTGAAGGCGTGTACCACCACCACCAAGCATGAAGGTTGGATTTTTTTTTTAATTTTTTTTAAGGTTTATTTATTTACTATATATAGTGTTCTGTCTGCATATATGCCTACTCACCAGAAGAGGGCATCAGACCTCATTACAAATGGTTGTGAGTCACCATGTGGTTGCTGGGAATTGAACTCAGGACCTCTGGAAGAACAGCCAGAAGCCAGTGCTCTTAACTTCTGAGCCATCTCTCCAGCCCAAAGGTTGGATTTTTTAACATTCCAAATGTGTGATTGTTTAATAAGTTGCTCCCACACTTGGATATAAGACTCTCAGAACGAGTTCAGTTCTCTGATGTACATTATCTTTCTTCCTAGTTTGTTTTTTTTTTCATTTTTGGATTCTGTTACCATGCAATATGAGGCATTGCCATATTAAATGAAAACAGGAATTTTATCTAAAATTGATAGAATAAACTTGTGCTAGTGGCCCTTTAAGAAAAATTAAATTATTTTAAAATAAAGCTTTCAGCCATTAAGTCATAACGATCAGATAAGAAGAGAAAGAAAGAAATGTGTCCCATTCAGCAGCTATTTATCTGCTTCACACAGGGATCTCTCTGTATGGTATATGAATCTGAGTAAAATATACTACTTTACTATGCACATTAAAATCTATGAGGAAAGGGAAAGATGATAAGTAAGTGACTCTTAATGGACCATAGAGAAATAAATTCTTTAAGAATATAAAGAGTGCTGGGTGGTGGTGATGCACACCTTTAATCCCAGCACTAGGGAGACAGAGACAGGTGGATCTCTGTGAGTTCGAGGCCAGCCTAGTCTACAAGAGCTACTTCCAGGACAGGCTCCAAAGCTACAGAGAAACCCTGTCTTGAAAAACCAAAAAAAGAAAAGAAAAATACAAATAAGTAATTGTTTCAAAGAGAAGAGGGCTATTGTAGAAGTTGCTACAGGAAGCTTAACTGAATGAAGAAGAAAAGTGAATTTCATTTTCCTATATATTGATCATATTTACTTTTAAGGCTTCAGAGTCAAGAAAATATAAATTTAGATCTGGACATGATAGTGCACATGTCTAAGACTCAGAAGGTAGAGGCAGGAAGATCAGGAGTTCAAGGGCAGACTCGACTCTATTGAGTTTCGGGTCAGCCTGGGCTGTATGTGACCCTGTCTTAGGGGAAAAAAGGATAAATTATTATAACCTAAAAATATAAATTTAGGAGACTTGATTCAAAATCACTGTAAAAACTACTGCTATTTGCTCTTTCAAATACCATTCAAAACTTAGCCTTATGTCTTGTTTGATGCATTCCATAATACCTCGCAGGATTCTTTATCAGAGCATCCTGTTTAGATAAATAAATACAGCATAAAATCTAGAATCCACACTTTGAAAGGATCAAGGTTATTTCTCATAATTAGAAATTGTCAATTTAGCTTTTAATTATTTTGTTTAAAATGTATTATGGTAATGGGAAATAAAACATGTCGGTATTTCTCATTTTTCCCTTGGCTAACAAATTAGGATATACAAATCCTTAAATTGCCTTTAAGGCTTATAAGCATTCATATCTTCTATCCATTAGTCAAGTTATTTCATAAACCCAACATTGCCTCTGAAATGGTTTTACTCACAAAGAGGATTTTGCCATAAAATGCTTCTGGTATTTTACTCTCTTGTGATTTGGGAAAGAGGGACAGGATAGAGGAGAGAAGACAGGACATAAATCAATTTGGATAAGATTGCTTTTAAAGTATCATTTTATATAATTCTACAGAATGTATGCTAGATAAGAAGATGTATATTCAGAGGAACTAGTGTATGTGCATGTGATTTATCTCAGTGATAGAATATGAGGCCCTGAGTTCTATCTCAAGAGCTGTAATCACAGAAAGACCTAATAGGTCCATGAAAACTAGAGGGATAGCCAAGTAAACATTAGAAAATACTCACATGTAAGGACAGTATTGAGAATAAAAAATCAGAGTATCGGTCAGTGAGGGGACTCAGTGGGAAACTGTGCTTGCTGCCTGACAACCTGAGGTTGATCCCTGGAACGCACATTGGCATGTGCACACACACAACAGAAATAAATATATATTTGTGTGTGTGTGTATGTGTGTGTAAAATTTTAGGCAGGGCCTTCTTATGTAGCCCTAACTGTCCTGGAACTCTTTATGTAGATCATGAGCTGGCTATGAACTCACAGAGATCCTCCTGCTTCTGTTCCAAGTGCTGAGATTAAAATGTGTGATATCACACCTTGCCTTATAAGCCGGGCGGTGGTGGCACATGCCTTTAATCCCAGCACTCGGGAGGCAGAGGCAGGCGGATCTCTGTGAGTTTGAGGCTAGCCCGGGTTACAAGAGCTAGTTCCAGGACAGACTCCAAAGCTACAGAGAAACAGTTTCCCGGAAAAAAAAAAAAGGAGATTATAAAATCAGCAGTTTTATTTTTAGTTTTGAAGTGTAGGAACATATTAAATGTCAGGAAGGAAATACTTCCTTATATAGGAAAAATACTTTTAAAAATGAAGGAAAATCAATACTATTTTAGAAATAATTGGAATTATTTAAAAGATTCATCCCTGTGTTCCTGAGAAGCTTTTAACTCTAAGGAAGAGTCGTTCTGTCAGTTAAAAACAGCAGGTCAGTTTTCACGACTAGTTAGGTTAAAAAGTGAGTAGGACTCCTTTTTCCAACTTTGGTGTGTCCTTGCAGAAGTAGAGGTTCGGGAGAGAAAGAATTGCTAAGCTGTTAGTCAAGGACACAAGGTGATTTGGTTGGCATCTTTTGTGCCTGCCATGGTGGCCCACTCTTGTCATTCTAGCACTCGGGAGATTAAAAGAGGAAGATCGTGAGTTGAAAAGCAGACTTGTTACACAAGACAGCTATCTCAGTAACCCAAAGGGGGCTGGCAGCTAAGAACGCCTACTGCTTTTGTAGAGGACCTAGGTTTGCTTCCCAGCACTCACATGGCAGCTCACCTGTAACATGATTTCCAGAGGATCCGATGCCCTCTTCTGACCCCCTTGGCCCCAGTTATGCATGTAGTGCACATACATGTATGCATGCAAACATTTTTTAGACATAAAATTTTTTTAAAAAGCATCTTTTATTAAACAAACATTGGGCAATTTTGTCAAACTTTATTTCAGGCTTTTTAGCCTGTAGTTGGAAAATTAAACACTTAGTATTAAACTATAGAGGAAGCAAAGAGCCACTTAGAATGCCTGCAGTCTGAAGTGAAACTGCAGCCGTTTGTTTGAGAGATACAACAGGTAAGATTTATCAGGTTTTTATTTTTTTACACTAATTCCAATAGGGTTCATGGAAGTCGCATCCTTCCTAGGCTTTGAATCTGGGAATGACTGTGTTCATGGGGAAATAAATGAACACATTCTGTTTTGCTTGTCTTTTATAAGTGTTATTATTGATGCTCTAAAGAGTTCAATTTAACAGTATTTACTGTTTCAGATTAAAGAGCAGTAGCTTTGTTTTATTTACTGTTTTGTGTTGAAAATATAATCTGGAAAGGAGTGACATTGCATGAGAATTTATAAATGAATACAAAGTACTTCACTGTGGGTACTAGGGAAGTAATGGCTTTAACATATATAAATGAAAAGTGTCTTCAACCATTAAATCTACGTTAATAGTTTGTTAAAGGACATTTTTTCATATAACTAGAGGAATCTCTTGATTAGAAAAATAAAGCATTTGGTTGCCTGTTGTGAAAGGTTAAATTTAAGACTGGGTGTTTGGTAGGATGTCCTTCAAGAGGACAGTCAAATCTGTTTCGGATATTGAATGAGAAAACAGAGCTAAAGTGATATTTCTGATATACAAATATTCTACTAGTCCCCATTTTTTTGTTCTTTAATCAAGTCTTAGAGTGGAGAAATAGCTTGGTTAGTGAAGTTCTTGCCAGGCATGAATGAGAACCAGAATTCTGTTCTCAGAATGCATATTTTACAAAAGCCAGTGCTGAGGAGGTAAGAACAAGAGGACCCCTGAACTTGCTGGCCGGTCAGCCCATCCTACTTGACAGATTCCAGGCGAGTAAAAGACCCTATCTCAAAAACAAGCTTGATAGCTTCTGAGGAACAGCACCTAACGTTGACCTCTGGCCTCCATTCAAAAGCTCTAGAAGGGTGGAGCTGAGGCTCAGTTGATAGAATGCATTAGCACACATACTTGAGGCCCTAGGTTTGATCCCCAGCTCCATATAAAACTGGACACAATGGCACACACCTGTGTTCTCAGCAGTTAGGAAGTAGAGGCAGGAGGGTCTGGAGTTCAAGATTATTCTTGCCTACATAGTGAGTCTGAGGCCAGCCTAGGCTACATGAGGCCCTGTCTCTTTTTTAATAAAATTGAATATTATATATATATATATATAAATTAACATTGTAGTATATATCCCAGTTTTTATAATATAAACAACCTCATATAACTGTTGCCCAGAACAGATTTAAGATACAGAACTTTCACAAGACACAAAGCCTTCTTTATGCCCATCCTAGTACTTGTCTGACCCCTTCCCCAAAGCTAAGCAGTATTGTGACTCATACAGTCTTAGAAGAATTTTGATACATTTTGAACTTTATGATGGAATGACAAATGATGTCTTTTTTTATGTGTCTGGCTTCTTAAGCATTTTATTTTGTCTTAAGACAAAGTTTCTCCTTATAGCCCTAACTACCCTGGAACACCCTATGTAGAGCAGGCTGGCCTCAAACTCAGAAACCCAACTTCTTCTTCCTCCTGAGTGCTGGACTGTGAAAATGAATGTGTTTAACTCTAAAACCAACTAGCAAAAAAAGCAGCATGAAGAAGGGAATGCGCGGGTTGTGTGGATGCTTTCAGCCTGTCTTTGTGGGAGGTTTTGGAAGTCATCTCGGCACTATTCATGGTCTCAGTGTCCTGCGGTTTTTCTTTTCCAGTTCCAGGATCTTTTGCAGAAATGAAGACATTGTAACTAATTAGAAATGGCATAGTGGTGCAGGCCTTTAATCTCAGCATTTAGGAGGCAAATCCCTGTGAATTTGAGTCCAGCCTGGCCTACAAAGTGAGTTCTAGGATATCCAGAACCACACAGTGAAACTGTCTCAGAAAAAAAAAAAAATGTAAGTGATGAATTTTAAGTCCCTACTTCATGAATGTAGGACATGTCTGTTAGGAAATTAACATAACAGCTGATATTCTTGTGAACATTTGGGGATTTTGTTGTTGTTGTTGTTTGCTTGCAGTGCTGGGGATGGATGGAACCCAGAACCTTATACTTTCAGTAGACAAGCACTACACTAAGATACCTCTACAACCCGAGATTCTTTCTTGGGAAGAGGAAATAAGAGGCAAGTGAGATAGTGAGATAGGCTCTTGGATTATCGACCAGGCTGACCTGGAGCTCACTGTAGCCTGAACTGGCCTTGAACTCATGCAACAGTCCTGCCTCAGTCTCCTGGGTACTAATTTACCATGCCCAGCCCAAGAAGAGATTCTTGAGAGGTTAATTGCAAGGAATTACCTATATTACAAAGAATGAAAAGCTTATTTAAGTTAATGAAAGCTTTGAGAAGGTGAACTATCTTACTATAATGAGCATCTTCTAGAAATTGCTTCTTTAAAGTATAGTTTAAGAAATGCCTCTTGGGAGTTGGCAGACTGACCAACCCTGCAACTACTCAGGTTCAGAACCAGGATGATGTGTTGGCTCACCCCAACATCCACCCCATCTGTGATCTGCTGGAGCACATGAAGGAGCTGGTCCTGTAGACCCAAAACTACAGGATCTCCACAACAGGACAACAGCAGGATACCCAAGAGGAGTCCCAGTGAGGGCCCAGAATGTTAGTGTAGCAGAAACCAGAGGCCTCGGACCAGACCAGTGACTCTTTGTAATGAATACTTGTAAGTAAAGATATATGGATAAAAGAGTTTACTTACTATGACTTACTATGTCACACTACAGATTCCATGAGATCCACCCCCCGCACCATTTTTCTTTTCTTTTTTCTCTTAAATTTTATGGGGGGAGGGTGCTGCAAGGGCAGAGGACGGATACACAGGGACAAGAAATGAATGGAATGGAGATGCATGATGTGAAAGACACAAAGAATAAATTTTTTAAAAAAGTGCCCTTTGAGACTAGAGAGATGGCTCAGCAGTAAAGAGCACTTGCTGCTCTTGTAGAGGACCAAGGTTCAGTTCTTAGTACCCATGTCAGGTGATGCACAACTGCCTGTATTCTCAAGTGTGGAGGGTCTGATGTCATCTGACCTCTGAGGGCATCTGTGTGTATGTGGCATCCATACAGACAAGCACATATGCACACAACAAATTTATTTACAACAAATAAATAAGTAAATGTGGCTGGAAAGATGGCTTAGTTATAAAGAGTGCTCATTACTCTTGCCGAGGGCCTGGATTCAGTGCCTAGCACCCACCTTCCAGCTCATAACTGTCTAGAACTCACGTTCCAGGGGATTCAGTACCCCCTTTTGACTTCCTCAGGCACCAAGCATGCGTGTGCTACACATACATAAATACACAAAGGCAAACATTCATGCACATTTAAAAAACTTTTTAAAAATAAATAAATAAATAAAAGTGCTTCTGAAGAAACTAAGGTTAATGAGAGAGGTGATTGCCTGAATATGACATAAGGGAGAAAACTAGCTTGGAAATAGTGTCAGCCAGGTGAAGTACCACCCACAGTAAGTACTATAGAGTGGGTGAGACTGCAGTCTCCAGTATCTGAACAACTTCATTATGAGAATCTCAATATATATGGGCATGGCTGTATGTGCCAGCACTCAGGAAACAGAGACAGGCAGATCTCTATGTATTCTAGCACAGCTTGGACTATATATAGTGAGATTCTATCTCAAAAAAAAATATAGCAATAAAAATCCAAACCATACTTAATATTTTATAGTGGTAAATTTGTAAGTGGCAGAGTAGGAGGGGGTGATAATGGAAAATAGAATTTGAAAATCAGGGATGAGGTCTAGAAACCTGGGTGGTGGAATGCAAAGTCTTGGTGACTGGTTATATGAATTGGGGCTGGAGAGTTCTAGGAAGAATGAATAATAACTCTTAGGTACTTATAATCCCAGTACTTGGGAAGTAGATGGAGAATCAAGTTCAGGGTCATTCTTGGCTACTTTGTGAGTTCAAGGCCAGTCTGGGCTATGTGAGACATTTCTGTCTCAAGAAAAAGAACTTCTGTGTTTCAAGTTTGAGTAAAGAACAATCTCTGAGAAATGTGGGGTAACTTAGTTATAACTACAAATGTGTGCAGAAGCTATCTAGGAGAATATAGAATAGGTGGACATAGAACCCAGAAAATAAATATAGATTTCGTCTATTCATGGGCTCTAATTAAAGCCACATGTAAGGAGACACCCAGGAAGCTTGTCACCCATTAAAATTGACTCTTGCTGTGGCAAGCCCAGATCTGCTGTGTAGAAATGTTTAAGAGGAGGGCAGGAAAATGGGTGATACGGCTCAGTGGATAAAGGTGCTTACTTCACGGCCTGTTGACCTGAGTCCAATCCCTGGAACCTGCCTAAAGGTAGAGGAGAATCGACCTACACATGTGCCGTGGCACTACTCACATATACATCATGTGTAAACATGCTGCTGCTACTAATACTATTATTTCAGAATTTTTAAAGAGGAAGACCAGAGAGAAACTAGGCTAACTAATGTCATTGCAGAAGCCAAGATCTGTACTAGGGTGCTATTGATGGACATGGAGAGAGGTTATTGAGTTGAGAAAGTTGTAGGGCAAGGACAAGTCTTGATGGATTTTCTTTGAGAGATGAGGGAGAAAACTGTCAAGCATGGCTTCTGGATTTCTCTACTGGGCATGTTAGCCAGTGGCAGAAAGACCAAATGATCTATCAGGGACTAGAGTCATCTTCTTGACAGAGGTAAATTTTTAATGACGAAATATATAAGAAAAAATGTGCTCATAACGCTGGACATAAGGCAACAAATGACAGTGTCCTTTTGGTTGCTACAGCGTACTGCTCTGAGAGCTTCCAGTCAGTGGTGTCGGGAGAAGAACAGCTGATTGTAGAGCAGCTGAGGAGCTAGAGTTCCAGGGACAGAGTGCCAGACAGATGGGATCCCTTTGGAGGCCATCACGGACTGCTCTGCACACTCATGTGGGGAGCTGTGTGTAAGGGCTGGAGGGACTAGTACCCGACACCTTAGGACTAGGGGTGGTGCCTGCTGGAGAAATGGCAGAATTCAGAGGATACTGTAGAGAGGAGAGAGAATATTAGAAAATAGAAAGAAAACTAAAATTAGACCATACTGAAACAATCACTATTAACATTTTGGTAAACATCTTGCCAAACCCTCTAAACATATCTTATAAGTGATATCATATTGAAAGATGCGTGTGTGTGCACACATACTCACTCATACATGCGATTATGCAGATATATATGATTTTTATATGTCCACTTCTAAGCTATTCCTATTCTCTAACATGTTTTCTTGATGTAAGGTGCTGTGAAAAGACTCCAGAATAGCAGTTTATTGGAGTGATTATTTCAGTGCTCATTTAGGTCATTTTTAGCATCTCACTAATGTAAATCATGCTGCAACAATCATCCTTTCTTAGATCAAATTAAATGTACATTTAAAATTTGTAGACATAGCGGCTCGGGGTGTAGCTCTGGTGAGAGTGTTTGCCCAGTGTGCACAAAGCCCTGGATTTGATCCCATGCACATGTAAACCAGTGGTGATGGGACATGCTTGTAGTCCCAGCACTTTTGGGGTAGAGTTAGGAGGGTCAGAAGTTGGAGAGCTTCCTATGTTACACAGTGAATTTGAAGTCAGCTTGGGGATACATGAGAGCCTATTTCTAAATAAACAAACAAATCAATAAGGAGGTTTAACTGATTTGCCCAGAGTCAAGTAGTTAACTGTAAATCTAGGATTAGACTCCAGCTCTTCTGATTTTGATTCTGATTCTGGGGAGCCTTCCCTGCCAGCAGAGGAACAGAGCTTATGTTTCTTGGCTTCACTCTAATACTCATTTGATAAAATATGATTTGCTTCTTGGAGCTTGTAAATAAAACTGCTTCTATTTAACAGTTGCTGTTGATCCTAGATACTGATTGATGCTTATGACACTTAGAAGCTTAAGGCACTTTTCATTAAAAGCATGAACAGCTCAGAGAGCATGCCTTGTACTGACTGAATAAATAGAATTAAGATCCGTCTACTAGACCTAAGTTTTTCTGGTAATGATTGTGTGGGTTGAAACTAGTAACAGTTTCTTAGAACTATTTTTACTTTAGAGAATAAAATCTTAATATATAAAATGAAAATGACTTTTGGGTTCTCTGAAGTGTAAAATGGACTTGAAATCATCAGGGGGTCACATTGGAACAAAATCAAAGCCATGTCCATCGCATCCTTTAAATCTTTTTTGAAAAAGCCTTTATTTATTGATAGGACTCATAATTTCAAATCATATTAGAGCTAATTTGGCTGGGAGCTTTGTCCTATACAGATGCATAGTGCTTAGTATTGAGTTGCATCTGACCTCATTGACAGTCTTGTTTTTGTTTGGTTACATAGAAGTTAGCTGGCAAAAAGCTATGTTCTTATTTCTGCTTTTAAGAGAGATCCTAGTGTTTTTAAAGGCCACAGTTGCATCTAAGTAAGTTGGGGAAGGTGAAGAGAGAGTGCATGTGATAGAATTATCCTTTTCCCCTCATTCAGGATTTTATAAAAGGCCTTTGAGAATAACAGGACCACAATGTCAGCTCTTGTGGTCTTCAGCAGTAGGGGTCTCTTTAAAAGCCTCATTGTTTAAGGAATAGGCATTACTTCTTTGGACATTTTTTGATTTACTGTTGAAATAAGAGTTGCATATCAATCAGCACGTGCAAAGATGGTTGTATAACTGAACCATTAACTCGTCCACTGTTGAAAAACAAGTATCACCAAAAGTGATTCTTATTCTAGTAGCTAACATAACAATCCTTTAAAATCCCCTTTGGGGTGTTGAAAAGAGATAAAATGAAAACTTCAGAGTGGTTATTTATTGAGGAACAAGAAACCTCCAATTTTATTCACTCATTGTAGCTCCACTTTCTCATTTTAATGCTCAGTCCATGGTCATGGTGGTAAAAGATGTCCTGTACCTACAGAAATGGCAGTAGGAGAGGAGACATCACCTTTCCATTTATTGCTTCTTGCAATTTGGCCTGTTTACAGACAGAATTGCTCTGTGGGTGCTTCTAGTGGAGAGAAGAGGAAATCAGAAGAGCAGCAAGAAATCTGCGTTTACACATGACCTATGAGTTAGCTAATTTTGAACATGCAGTTAGTAAGAAATGATTGCAGCCTGAGGAGTCATGACCTCAGCTTTTCACCAGCCCCATTGGCTTGTGCCTCAGTTTGGAAATGAAGAGGTATATGGGAAGTTTTAATTGTACCTGTGTGATTTATCCCTAGTCAGCTCTTTAATTTCTTCTGGCTGTCTGAGGTTTCCGACATGCTGTAAATTTCCCCAACTTTTTCATTATCTGCAATTTCTTTATGACTCGTGAATCGGAGTGGAGAGAGAGTGTGGATTTACAGCGGGGATAAACATGTCCATAAAGTCTGTATCTGTGTCAGTAATTGTACTGCTGTCAGTGACTGTCCTGTTTTACAGGCCTCTCTTGGGAAAGGTACAGGCTTCACTACCAGCAGCACTCAAGTGTTTGCTTTGATTTGCATTAGCTTGCTAGATTAGGTGGGGATACTTGGAGAGGAATTGATGCTGGACCTTGGCCTCTCATTTGCTTGCTTGTTGTGGTCAAATGACTCCCTAGGATAAGGCTGTGCTGCTGAAAATGGAACATGGACAAGTAATGTTTATTCCCTAAATGAAGACACAACTTCTTAGATCGGTATGAATTTCACATTAAATGTGAAGAAGCCTTTCTAACTTCCTTTTATACAACACCTTTAAGATGCCTTCCCTTTCCTATCACTGTTGATAAGGAAGCTTCCCTGTCCCCATTTTCCTCTTCTTAGCATTCTAAGGTGCAGTTTCCTTTTCAGAACATGCATTTCTAGTTAAAGGTAAGATGAAGACTGTCTCTGCCATGTCTTCTCAACTATTCCCCAGTTACTTAAAGTGGTTTGTGGCAGCTATTCCCCACAGAAAGGCAGGCCTAGAGAAAATTCTCAATACACCTGTCTTTAAAGAGACATTTTTAGAGCTTGGCAGGGTGTGATGATACACACCTTCAGTTCCAGCTCTTGGGAGGCAGAGTTGGGTAGATCTCAGTGTCTTAGAGCTAGCCTGGTCTAAATAGCAAATTCCAGACAAACTCAGGCTGCATGATGAGACACTGTCTCATAAAGGGTGAGTGTTGAGGGTTGAGTTTTAGAAGCTCTTGAGTGTTTTCTTGTTTTAATCACAGTTTGGAAAGAAACTGAAAATTAAGAGAACTTTTGTTTTAATAGGTGGAAGCACAGACCAAATGTTTTCCTTCCAGTAGACTTAATATTTAAGCAAACCCTTAAGTCAGAGCTCCTTGCATACACTGAGCCTTCTGTGAGGTACTTTACACAGCCAGCGAGCAGAAGTACAAGCAGATATGTGGTGAGTCTCACCTTCTAGTCAGCCACAAGTCCACACGGAATGGGAGTCAGTCAGCTGATTCCTCCACACCTCTGAGTTCTTCATTTTGCGTGTAGTCTGTTTTCGGCCACAGCTGATCGCAGTCATCTACCAGTGGATGGGAGTGGGAAAATTCATGGAGATACAGAATTGAGTTCCTCCCAGAAACCATGATGAAAAAATGCCTAAATGGGATTTGAAATCATCTTGGGGCTAGGTATCATAGCTCACAGCTATAATCCCAGTACCCAGGAGAGCATGAGTTCAAGGCCAGTCTGGGCTATGAAGCAGATGCCAGGTCAGTTTGAACTATAAAGTAAGACTCTGTTTTCAAAAAATTATCTGAAAGTTTTGATTTTCACCTTTCCTTTGGCCTTAGTGAGGGGTTTCTTCTTAATCATCATTGGGTCACCTGTTGGGGTGTGGCCACTGTCTTCAGTCTGTCTTGACCTACTGTAGAACAGGAGACCCCCCTTCTCTTAGTTTTTTTTTAAAGATTTTTTTAATGATTTATTTATCTTTTATTTTATGTGCAATTGGTGTGAAGGTGTCAGATTCCCTGGAACTGGATTTTCAGACATATGTGAGCTGCCATGTGGGTGCTGGGAATTGAACCCTGGTCCTCTGGAAGGGCAGTCAGTGCTCTTAACTGCTGAGCCATTTCTCCAGCCCCCCTCTCTTAGTTTTTAATCCTTTTCTTTCCTGTCACATCAGAATTGTTCCTCATGATATAAACTGTCGCCCAATTCTAGTGTTTGGAAAAGTTATACTGTAGGGCTACCATATCCTGTATAACAAAGTAATCTAAAAACAACTAAACAGTGTCTTCGCTATTCATTTAACTTGTTACTACCCACATCTCGTTTTATTTTATGAACTTAAACTGTTTTTCTTAGTGAACATCTGTGGTTGACATTTGGACTGTCTTTTTTCTTTTGTCAGCCTTTATTCAGTCTAAGTATAGAAGATAGGACCAAGTTAGTGTCACCTATATTCTGATCAAATCAAAAGAAGATGCAATTTCTAGATATGTCTGATGGGAATAGGCTTTGCAATTGCTTAGGTTAAGAAGCTTGTTATTAGTAAGAAAATTTCTTACCAGAAACAGTTTGATGTTGGGAAAGTACATAGCTACACAAGGAGGCAGAGGAGTGTCTGCTCTTTGCCGCTGTCAGCTGTCAAGTTCAGGAAGACAAGGACTTAATTAGATATGGACTCATGAACTGAAGAAACATGTTTTAAAAGAACAACATACTTTAAGGTATTTCAGTGCTAGTGTGAGTGCTACTGTTCTCTGAATGGGCTCTTCCCTTAGCCTTGTATTAAGTTTAACAAATATAAATGTTAACAAGGTTCAGTCATGTGTCTCCAGGTTGGGAATGGACATGCAGCCTTCTCAGTCAGGTGGAGGATAGCATCCAAGAGTAGCCAGGCTTGACCCTAAAGCTACAGCTATGGTATTGATCTGCAGACTACTTGTAGAAGGGATAGTTCTTGAGTGACTCTTCATGTGTTTTGTTTGTTTGTTATGTTTTCAAGACAAGGTTTCTCTCTCTGTATAGCCCTGACTGTCCTGGAACTTGCTCTGTAGACTAAACTGACCTCCAACTCCCAAGATCTGCTTCTGCCTCTGCCAGGCATGGGCTACTAACAACTGGCTGGTGTTTTTAAGATCCTAGAATTCTTGGATTTAAAGAACAATTAAAAAAATTTTTTTTCACTTGGCGGTGGTGGCACCTGCTTTTGATTCCAGCACTCAGGAGGCAGAGGCAGTAAGATCTCTGTGAGTTTAAGGCCATCCTGGTCTATAGACCGAGTTCTGGGACTGGCTCCATAGCTACTGAGAAACCCTGTCTCGAAAAAAAAAATTATTTTCAATTATCAAACAAATGAGTTAATGTCAGTATAACAAATAAGTCGAGAGAGAAGCCCTGAAGAAATGCATTAAGATTTAATTTACCTTCAGTTATAAGAAAACATAAACACCCAGTGAACCACCTCTGTGTGCATTCCAGTGTATTCTCCCCCTCCTCAATCATTTGTAAATAAATTTTAAAGACCTTGACATTTGACCCTTAAATAGTTCTTCTAAAAAATAAGCCATGGTTCTCCTGAAAAAATTAAAAAATGGTTCTGCACAGTCACCATATCTCAGAAAAATTATCTTTCCATGTTGACTTTTTGATTGATCCTAAAAATGTTGGATTTTTTTCTATTTAAAAAATTTGATTAAAATATATCATTCCCCCTCCCTCCAATCCTTTATGTCCTCCTCCCTCTCAATTTCATGGTCTCTTTCTTTATTACCGTTGTGTGTTTCTTTATTGTTGTTGTGCATGTAAAAACAACCTGCTGAGTATGTTCATTGTTGCTTATATGGATGTTTTAGGGCTGATCACTTGGTATTGAATAATCATTTAGAGGTTCATCTCTGGGGGAGACTGATTCTCCCACCCTCAGTGGTCGTTATTTCCTGAAGCTCTTCATCTAGGTGTGGGGGTATCCTAGGGGTTGTGTAACGTCGGTTTTCTCCTGTTAAATCCACTCTCCATTGCATGATGCCATTGCATCTTGATAAAACATTGGCACTAAATTCTGAACACCAGCTTTCTTAACACTTTGCTGTTTTTCCCTACAACAAACATACATTCACCCCAGTAACCATCATTTTCCTCCAGAATATTGAGTTTCAACTTGTTCGTTGACAACAAGCTTTATTATGCACTCTTTATTTTGGATATTCTTCCCTTCTTCCAGTCAAATTAGCTGTAGAATCGATCTTTTCTCCAATGTCTGCCACATTCTACAGTTAGAATATTTCTGAGACACAAATCGACAGGTGACCCCGTTCCCTTTGCATAGCCGCCAGTGGTTCTCTGTTCTTCTTAGAAACAACAGAGATCTTTAGCTTGGCCTTCTAGCTCTGTTTCCCTGGCCTTTCTCACACCTGTTGTTTCATACCCATGCTCTCTTCCTGAGAATGTGTTTTGCAGGTTCCAAAGGAGAAAACAGTGAGGTAAAGAAGTCAGGAACAACTTTTGAGAGAGACGAAGCTTGAAGTAGTACTTGATGGCATTTTCATGTAGGTGGAGTGAGTGTACTTCAGACTGGGAAGGACTAGAAAGTATGTCAGAAAAGTAATGAAGAGCCAGACAGTGAAAGCTTAAATGACCACATGAAAGATTGTTCCCTAAAACCTGATAGCAAGCAGCTCCCAGAAAACACTGAAGAGTGCAATGATGGCCCTCAGAGACGGCAAGGATCCCAGTGGGATCTGGGAAAAAATAGTTAAGCATTTTGGAAAAAAAAAATTTGACACAAAAGAGCCTTGGCTTATAAGCCCTTGTTACTAACAAAATACAATTTAGGATGGAGCCAGGAGATGAGGTATAAAACTTCAGTTTTCTTTGCTGGAGTATTGTACAATCTCAAATTGTAGACAACCTAAATTTCTTGTGTGTTACTTTGTCTTGTTTTGTTTTTAAACAAGAGGGAATACTGGAAGAAGATAAACCAAGGCAAGTTGTTGAGCTTCATGGTGTCATTAAAAAAACTAAGGTTTCTATCTTTTCTGCTGTACTTTCTTAGTGTGTGGCTTTATCCTAAAGGGACTCCAGTTATCACAGCTATCACTTCTGAAAGAGCAAATCAGGAATGCTACATAGCTGATTCTTTCATTTGCCTTCTTGGAAGTCCCCCAGACTGAGTCAGCTGATGTGACTATAATATAATACAATCTGGGTCATAGTTTGGCTGGGCAAAAATCTGGGGTTAAATGAGTGGAGAAGGAGGAGGAGAGATGGTATTGGGAAATACAGCTAATTTAAAAATTCTATTTAGCATATTTGCTTTGTTTGGTACTCTGGAATTCTGTAAATGAGTGAGTATATGTGCCTTAGGCAAACATCGTACACTATGCTTATGCCCCCCAGTCTCCCAATATGCCTTTTCAAGGAATTTTTCAGGTTTCTTGTTGTTTAGTTTTGCTATTTTTTCAATGAAAGTAAACACACACACACACACACACACACACACACACACACAAACACCAAAAAAAAAAAAAACCCAAAACGAAACAACTCTTTTTAATTTCAGGGAAGCAATCAGCTATTCCAGAAATATACAACTCTTTAAATTGCTGGGGGAAAGCTTATGATAGATACTTCTACTGTGTAAAAGAAGTATTTTGATTTTCTGATTTCTGTATATTTGCCAAAGGAGATTCTGAGATATCAGGGAGAAGGGGTTAGTAATGTCTTGTTTACACAACTAGCAAGGCTTAGTGAACCGGGGCTAGATTTTATATTATTGCGTTAGACATACATAGCCTTGCCTACAAAGGACTTTTAGTATTATTGAATGATTGATTAAATGATTGTAGAAGCACTGTGTGAAATTTAGAAGTTAGAGGCAGACTTCGCATTTAACAATAAAATGTGATTTGTAGATGGTCCACTTTAAAAAACTATCATTGTTTTTAAAACATATTACATAATATATATAAAACATTTACTATAATATTTTATATTGTAATATAAAGCTATTTTATAATAGACTGTTTAATTGGCAATAAAGCTAGCAAGAATAGTTTTCAGCCAAACACATGAAAGTAGGTAACTTCACTGAGAAACGTTTTTTTTTTAAAAAATGAAATAAAATAAAAAAAACTTAGCTTAAAATCCCAAATGAGTTTATGTTGCTGACGGTGAGGGGAACAGCATCTTCCCCCTGGTTTCTAAAGGCAACTCCTTACCTCTTTGCAGCATTCTGCTTGCTGCACATTGTGCACGATTTTGTCCTGCTTACGGTGACTGGATTCTCATCCTCTCAATAGGATCAATAGTAAACCAGCTGTCTTTACCTCCTCGATCCATATTAAACCTGTCTTGGAGAGAGTCTGTTTATTGGATAATATAGCTACACCAGGACTCGATGACAATATCTTTTGCTGCCTCATTAACTCTTGAGCTTTAGAACAAGATAAAAATGCCTTAAAGCCTCTTATCTGATGTCCGGTGTAACCTGCTGAAAGTGGGAGTGCTATTAGTTTATGTTAGAAATCAAATGGCCCTCTGCAGTGCAGGAAGTACTGATTAAACCTGAAGTGTCCCTGGAGAACTCTACAGCTGTCAGAGGGGTGGTAGCTGTCCCTCATGAAAAGGGAAATCGGGGCCAGAGGTCCCAGTGGGGCGGTGCTTTGAGAGCTGGCACGTGGCTGCCCCAGCTGTTCTGCTTTGCCTAATGAATTGTTTTACAAGCAGAGACTGGGTATTATCATCACAAGCTGCCTTCCTGGGGGACTGGAGCAGGCCACATAATAAGTAATGTTAGTGATGGTAATTGAAATGTGATGGCTCTCCTGAGACCTTTCCGGCCCTGGAACTGGTTGGCACTTGTGGATTGTCTTGTCTTACCAAGTCCTATTTAAAGTGTGCCCTCCCTCCCTCTGGTTTCATGGTACTGTTGTGTGATTTTTTTTTTCTCTTCTGTCTGCTATGGAAATTCTTGAACAAAGGCAGTCTTTGGAATGCTGTAATGACTTCTAGTATAAAAAAATCACTTTGACTTTTTATTTAAATTATGGACACTGCAACAACAAAGAAGAGCCACTTACTCCTTTTGAAGGAACCACTTTGGAGATCTCTATGGGCTCTAAAGGGAATATCATAAACTTATCTAAGTAATATAAGCTCGTCATATGAAAGAATTTAGATAGCATGGAAGAATATAAAGTCAAAAGAAAAACTCCTGTCCTGCATGTTTCAGGTCACTTATTACTGCTACCAGTTTCTCTGTGAACACTTACAGAATGTTCTGTACTTAGGCTTATTTGTTATTACACAGCTGTAAGATCATAATTATGTACACGTGATTTTTCACCCTACACTATCTCAGATAGCTTTGCTCTGGTGTGTTCTTAGTTGCTGCATAGAGCTACACTGTGCTGATATACCAGTTGAAGACTTTGGATAATTTGGCTTGGATATCATAAGTGAACACTTATTGTCACATTTGGTCACATTCATGATGTGGGCTCTGTGGTTCAAACTCTGCTGTTGCAGTGGTTTTGCTTTCATCAGGAGTATTTAAGCTTGTTTTAAAATAGGAAATGCTTGTAGAGGTTTAGCAAGAATCTTGTCATGTGTCATCAGCGAGGTATTTGTCAACTGTTACATTCCTCGCTGATGTTTTCTTTGGTAAATGAAAAGAGTTCAGTACCAAATAGGTAGGAGAAACAACTTTGACTGTAATCCAAGGCATCTACTAGAGACATCCTTTAAAATTCAGTCAGTGGTTTTCTCCCTTTACTTTCTGCTGCAGAAGTCCCATGAACCAGGTTTTTAGGGACATCAATGAACTCAGGGAATTGTTAACACATGGAAATGAGGAGTTAGGCTTCTAACAGCTTGACTAACAAAGTTCAGTTGTGTCTCATGAGCTTTAAGGGCCTTGCAGGGAAGCAAAACAATTTCCTGGGAGTCCTTCAGATCAGTAATAGGAGAAACCAGTTGTTTTCTTGGGCTAACAAACCCAATTTTAGCTGCATCTGACTTCAGTAGCAGAATCCATTTACAAGTTGAAGAGTACAAAAGTTCACATTCTTTTAAACTGAAAGCTTTTTAAACCCGTTCTCTCAACACCACAAAGTTCTGTTTTGTCTTAACATGACTGATTGCTTTTCCTGTCCTTGATATGTTAAGCATTTGAATAGTGTATAACCCTTAGCTTAATAATAATAATTACTATTTATTCTTGTCTAAGCCTTCAGTCAACTCATGAGTAACAGGTATAGAGATTTCTGAGGCTCTTCTGAGTGTTGGAGGTCTTCCAAACCTGTGCTGTTCAGAATAGTCACCACCAGCTACATGTGTCTGTTCAAAGTAATTAATTAAATAAAGTTTAAAATCCCTCAGCCTCACTAGTAGATGCTCAGTAGCCATAAGTAACTAACTGGTCAGCCACTGTATTGGACAGCATCACTTCAAACTGAAGTTTAGCAAACTGGTCTACAACTTTTTTTTTTTATATGAGCTAAGAATGGCTTTTACATTTTTGTAAGGGGTTGGGGGACTTGTGAGACAGAATGTTATAAAATAAAAAATGAATATGGCCTGCAAAGCTTAACATTCTTAATATCTTATTCTTTTTTAAAAAGATTTATTCATTTATTGTACATACAGTGTTCTACCTGCACATATGCCTGCACACCAGAAGAAGGCATCAGATCTCATTATAAATGGCTGTGAGCCACCATGTTGTTGCTGGGAATTGAACTTCTGGAAGAGCAGCCAGTGCTCTTCACCTCTGAGCCATCTCTCCAGTCCCCATATCTTATTCTTCATAGGAAAATTTACTGACTCTTGGACCTCTGTGACCTTTGCTACCCCCTAGCCCTGAATTCAGCTTTCTGATTAAGTTAGGATCAGAGTTTTCCTACATTATCAGGAAGTTGTGGATCTATTAATTAGGTTTAGATACAGAATTCAGAGCTGAGTTCTTTTGATGAAGAATGGGAGTGAACCAGAGCACACAAGTGTCCGTTCCCTGGAGCTAGCAACTTGAATGAGCATTAAAAATAGGTAAAATGTAATTCTTAACTTGCACTAGTTTAAAAGAACCCATTTGATTCTTTGCGCTGTTTTGTGTCTTCTGACTATTAAATTGCTCTGTCTACTCTGAAAAAAAATTTAATGACTGCACTTCAGCAGATGTATTTGGCTTTCCTTAGGAATCATTTACCATGAATATTTTTTATTTGCTTTTTTAAAATTTTTTTTCAGTGCTGGGGGGGGGTCAGTGCTGTACCATTGCTCTCAACTTACTCTGTTTTTCTAGAAAGAACAAAGCAAAAATAATTGTCTCACATCTGAGAAATATTCTTTGACAAATATATAACCAACAATTCTTCATTAAATGTAAGGCTCACAAACTCTCCCTTTAAGATGGGCATCTGGAACTTCTGGGACAAATTAGAGAATTGACTTGTTGCTTCTTTTCACACATGTGAATTCCAAAGTCTGTGATAACCCTGAACATAAAATTTTTCCTCTGAAAAGAAGGCATCGTTGATAAGTTATATCACATCACATTTGAGCCTTTATATAAATTATTCTTTAACTAGAGGTAACTACAAAGTGGTTTTTCCTCTAAAATAAATACTTTAGTGAAATATGTTGAATTATTCATAAAATTTTGAATTGAATTTGCCTGAATCTTTAAACTCAAGAGAACTAGGTGCCAAATTAGCAAGGGCTGCTGTAGGTCATTGAGTGCACAAAACAGAAAGAGTCACATTTCAGCAGAGCCCTGAAGGATGATGATTTTGAACTATTTCCAGAGACGTCTTCAGGAAGTAAAAACTTCCTTTACATGAATCAGTGAATTGTAGCAGGGTTTGATTTTATCACCGAAAGCTCTGTTGTTCACAGTTGGTTATGGTGTCCACAGGTGCTCATGTTAGCACTTGTCCCCAAGGTTCTAGTTCTTCAGGACCATGACTGCCTCTGCCTTTCTTTGCCACCCTGTCTCTCGGCCCTATTGCTTTTTAAGTTCTTCTGTTTTGCTTTTGTGTGTGTCCACTAAACTTTTGCCTCATCCCCTTGCATTGCCAGGATCAAGTGCTCCTATTCAGTGTCTGTGGAAATAATCCCACTGAAACCTTCCTTCCATAGGGTCTAACAAGAGCCTTCCTTTGACTCTCCTGCTTTCCAGTAAAGGACCTCACTGTTAGAGGGTCCCAGATGGACCTGCTCAGGGCTGTTTACCGGGCCTTGTCCTTAGCGTTGTATGATGTTGGTGAAAAGATGGCAGAGTTACATGATCTTCCTTAAGTAAGTGTTCTCCGGGTGACAGGTTACAAGTATGACATAGGAAGAATGTTATGTTAGGATTTGGAGTTCTAAACTACAGTCTAAGAAGACCTTCCCACTGTCCATAATGGGGAGAACCTGAAAGTCAAGCCTTTGAGAAATTAGACATTTTTTCATTTCAGTGTTGTAAAACAAAACAGAAGACCTTGCCCTGGCATGGTGACAGATACCAGTAATCCCATCACTTGTGCTTGAGAGACAGGAGGTGAGTCTCAGACCAGCCTGCGGTGTTTCGTGAATTCAAACCTAGTCTGGCCCGGACTGCATAGCTAAACCCCTTTTCAAAATAACAGTGAGATAAACAAAATGGTATGTGTGGAGAGGTGGCTTGCCTTTGAGACATTGTACCTGAGACATTCCCCCCTCCCTGCCCCAAATTGACTTACCACCATTTGTAAATGCATTTTCTGTAGTGTCCTATGGCTCTTAGTTTAGTAGGGAATGCCCCCCCCATACAGACTATACATTTTTATGTTAGCTGCAGCAAGACATCTCAGAGAACTTAAAGGAAGAAAGTGTTATGGAAAGTCATGGCAACCAGAAAGCAGAAGAGACAGCCAGATAGGATGAATCTGGATACCCCTCAGAGCCCTGCCTTACAAACTTACTTCCTAGGAGCCCTTTCAGCTATGACTTTTCAGTATTTTAAGTCACCGGTGAAGTTAAGTGTCCTGCAATGTGATCCTTCCTCATTAGTGCCAGCCAACTGGAGGCCAACCTTTTTGTGTTTTGGGGAAATATTTAGTATCCAAACCATAATGTTACCAAGTGTGGAAGAATCAGTCTATCAAGGATATCTGCTTATCTGGGGTTTTCACCAGTAAATTGCCGACATTTAGCATAACTGGAATATTATAACTACCATTGTCTGGTACATGATTTTTCATGATTTATATAAACAAAGGCATTTTCATTTACTGTAAATCATATTGAGGCTAGGGGATACAGCTTTTTTTTTTTAAATGTGCCGTGGTATTTTGTCATGTGTGGTGTGTTCCTTGGAAGAACTGGAGTTACAGGCAGTTGTCAGCTGCCATGTGGGTGCTGGGAATTGAACTCAGGTCCTCTGGAAGAGCACTCAGTGTTTGTTAACCACTGAGCCATCTCTATGGGATACAGCTTTTTAATAAAGCATTTGTCTAGCATGGGAAAAGCCCTGGATTTGATCCCTTGCACTGTGCTCCCCACCTCACAAAGAAATGAAAGGAAGAAGAAAGGGTTGATGGGAGGTCAGTTTTTATGTTTGTGATGTTGGAAAAAAATTTTTTTTCTTGTCATAAATGAGGTCTGTTATTTTCTCTACATCTCATCTTAGAAATTATATTGGTTTCTGTTTCTATTGTTTACTGCCACTGTGTGAAATGAGTGTCTGCACAATGGGCTGTTACCACCCATATGTGCTTTAATTTTTTTGTTTGTTTGTTTGTTTGGTAGGTATAAACAAGAGGGGGATCCTAGTAGGCCTTAAAACTCTATAGAGTATCTTATATGAGGAAACTAGCCTTGTCCTTTTGTTTTGTTTTTGCTTTATTTACATTTATCGATGTGTGTATGTGAAGAGAGGTACAGTATGCCTGTGGAGGTCAGGGACTAAAGACTGTTCTTTCCACTATGTGGCTTCCAGGGATTGAACTCAAGTTGTTAGGCCTGACACAGCAAGTGCTTTTACCCTCTGAGCTATCCGTCTCATTGGTGTTTCTGTTTTTATTTTTTGTCTGTCCTCTAATTTTAAGAATGAAGGTGGTTTTACAGAAATTGGTGAGTTCTAGGGTCACATTCTCTTACAACACATCCAGAATGGTTAAATAGTCTTATAAAGGAACAAACTGAAGGTCTCATAATTTCTAGTTTCACAGCTTACTTCAAAGCTGTTGTCAGCAATGACAAGGACAGAGGCGCAGTGGCAGAGCACTGTGCGTCAACTTGCATCTGCCTAAAGAATTCTCTTAGACTTATAGGGGACCTCAACTCAGGTAAAACCGAATCCTTGGCTTTTAAAGAATTTCAGGATGAGTCAATCAAGTAGAGTTGAGTAGAAAGGTACTCAAGGAGGAATAAGGCACATTCAAGAGCATGGGTGTGGATTTTTAAAAGAAGAGTTGCCAGTAAGTGTCCTAGGTATGCACAGGTACTTTTTGGTAGTTTTCAAGTTACATCCCAAAGGGCTGCTAGGACCCCTCCACATTCACACACATACACACACACGCACTTTCGATAAATTAGATTATAGGATGTCTCTGGAGATGTCTTCAGTGGGGTTGCAATTTTGGGGATGTTTTGCTTTTGTTTTTTGTTTCAGTTTTTGTTTTTTAAGACAGGTTTTTCAGGTAGCCCTGGCTGTCCTGGAACTCACTCTGTAGACCAGGCTGGCCCCAAACTCACCTGCCACTGCCTTTCCAGTGCTGAGACTACAAGTGTGCACTGCCACTACCTGGTGATGGGTTACAATTTGATAACCTAAGACCACGGATCCTTTAAGGTTGCACAAGGGCTCATGGCATCTTCTTTCAGTAAATGGTTTTCATGAGATTTCTAGAAAATTGTAAGTTTACAGTTTGGTAGGGAGAAAGATCATGCACACTTAGGCTTTAAGTATGGTTCATTTCTGTTAATTTTTTTTTTCAAGACAGGGTTTCTCTGTAGCTTTGGTGCCTGTCTTTGTAGACCAGCTCTTGTTCAGCTGTTGTAGACCAGGCTGGCCTCGAACTCAAAGAGATCCGCCTGCCTCTGCCTCCCAAGTGCTGGGATTAAAGGCATGTGCCACCACCGCTCGGCTTGTTAAAACATTCTTAAATGCACTCTTACAATATGAAAGGAATATTGTCTCTATTTTAGTACTCTTCACAGAAATATTCTGTATAATTAGGTTGCAGTTTACTCTTGGCTTGTAAGAGGCTCCAGATAAAGTGTTCATTTCTCTTCCCATGGTCCCATAATTTTCCTTCTCTTTCTTCCTGCCATGGCTATAGCAATCAATGCATGTGAAGTGGCATGGAGATACCAGATAGATGAGTGGAACAGAACTGAGAACCCGACATCAGTCTTTCCTGTTACAATCACGTGGGTTTGACAAGAGCTCAAAACTACTTGAAAGAGGGAACTATAGATATAACAACTGACTATCCATTAGCAAAATTTAAAACCACACTCCATTCCTCCCTCACAATATACAAACACTAGCTAAAAATAGATCATTGTCTTAAATATAAGGGCTGAAACTTTTAAAACTCTTTAAAAAATAGGCATATTCATGACCTTTAAATTAGCAGTGGCGTCTTAGATGTGATAAAGCTTAGAAATGGGGAAAAAATGTTGAGGTCCCTTAAAGTTTAGAGCTTTGTGCTTTAAAAGCACCTTTGAGAATGGGGTGGGCGTGGAAAGAGGAAAGTAACCTGCATGTCCAGCAGCAGATGGATAAATAGCAAGTGCAGTGACCGCATGCAGTTGACTGTTAGTGCAGTCTGAGAGAAGGAAAGTCTGACCTGGAGCTTTGAGGGCATTACACTCACTGAGAAAATATAGTCTGGTAAGACAAACCCCATGTGACTCTACTCACATGAGGTCCTAACACAGTCAAACCCATAGGTACAAAAAGCGAACTAGTGGTTGCCAGCTGACAGGAGAGGGGGGTGAGAAGTTACTGCTTACTGCTTAGAGAGTTTCAGTTGTGAAGATGAAAAGTTCTTGAGATTGGTTGTTTGATATTAATGATACCCGGTGAATTGTACTTTTAAAAATGGTTAAGATGGTGAATCTTAATGTATGGTCTTTATACTGGTTTTATTATTCTTCAAGTCATGAATAAGTCTTGTTCACTTCTTTTCCTTGTATCTTTCAAAATGGATATGAAATTATCTCCTGATCTTCCCTGCTGTTGTTTTAATATCTGGGATCCTACTAAGGGTTAACATCTATTTCTTAGAGTTTGTATATTATAATAAAGATAGTAAGTAGAACATTTATTATGGACTGTTTTGAAAAGCAGTGTGCTAGACCTTGGATGTCAAATACATAAGCATCTCTCAAAGCACTGAAGATCTTGTTAGGGAAGCAAGGCAGTTTATAAACTGAAGACAGTGTGCTAAGTGTGAGGTGCTTAACTAGCATAGTTTGCAGGCATGAGAGATAGAGTAGGCCATGGGGACAGTGAAATAAAAGAAACAATTACTTTTCAGTGGTAAACTGGTTCTCTCCCCAATGTTAGATTCTGTGTAAAATATGTCATTCCATATAGCAGTTGCTATTATATTATATTGACCAACTCAAATCCTTTCATTCATATTTATTCCTCTTGTTGGCAGTTCAGTAAAAACCATTGTTTGTTTGTCTGTTCTTACACATACAAACCAGTAATTAAACAGAGAGGCAGATGGCAGGCCACTGAACTGTGTAGTGCCTCTCTATATTTGTTCTATTAAACCTGGAAGTGGGAAGTCACCAACCACTGTTGTGCATCTCTGACCTAGTGAGTATGACCTGTGCCTTGACAATGACTTTGATTATTTTCACTTTCTGTTTTGAATGGATTAATTATTCATCAGAGTCTCAAAGACCCTTCTTTTAAAATAAATATTCTTCTCTTTTTAAAAATGCCTTTTCCATGTCAAATGTTTACTTCTCTATGACATGCAATGTTGGTTTTAAATATTCATTATGTGCCGCTCATTGTTAAAACCCTGAAGCAGTTAGCTGTTATTGCAGCTAATTTTTTTTTTAACTATTCAAGAATCCTTTAAAAAGATTAGCAAGAACAGTATTAAAAATTCACAGCATCCCTGATATATATCAGTTCTGGCTTGGCAGGCTTTGACCCAGGACTGCACGATGTTTTATTACCCTCAGCTATATAAGGACACATACCCATGGCACCACTTTGTAGCAGATATTTTTATAACTCTACAGAATGATTAGACTGACATAAAGCAATTCTCTAAATTCATAGGTATTAAAATATTCTGGCAGCTGTCTCCTTTTTGCCCTTAAGTTGAGACATCATGATGAGATAAGACTGCACCAGGCCTGATCGGTACGTGAATGAGGTTAGGCACAGTATTCTCACATTATTGACAAGCGTCTTTGTCACTACAAATAGGAGAAGTCTTGGGGGAGAGGTTCCAATCATAGTAATTCTATTCGATTCTAGTAATATTTTTGATTTTAAGAAAGTACTTTAAACACATTCCATATAATCATTTAAGAAGGAAGGGTATAAAAATATCTTTGAATTCTAACTAAAATAACTTACTTGATATTGAAAAACATGTCATATACACTAGATGTGATATTTTACACACACACATAAAGAGCTCCAGGGAGGTAGAAACAGGAAGATTGTTATTTTGAGGTCAGCCTGG
Organism: Myodes glareolus; assembly: GCF_982192425.1. NCBI lineage: Eukaryota > Metazoa > Chordata > Mammalia > Rodentia > Cricetidae > Myodes > Myodes glareolus. Next base: position 41,469,851 of record NC_142036.1, on the reverse strand, counting down.
GCTATATAATGCATTTGTAACCAGCCAAAATTGTATAATGTGACTCAGTCTCAAAAAGCCAAAGGCTAAGGTGGTATAGTGACTGTCACCTGTAATTCCAGCAAGTGATATTCTATGGCAGGAGACTAGTGCCAGGAGTTTCAGGCCAGTCTGGGCTACAAGGTAAAAAACACTGTCTGAAAAACAAAAGGATAGTCAAGGGCAGGAATGTATCTTAGTTGGTCTAGCATGTGCAAAGTCCTGAATTCCATCCCCAGAAGCACAAAAAAAAAAAAAAAAAAAAAAGCACAATCTGTTTAGGAGCAAGAGGTTCTGGTTAGACTTAAGAGAGTGTTGGAGAGAGCTGGAATGGAGCTTCAGGAATTGACACAGGCTTTTCCGTCCTCAAACTGGGCTTCTAGTAATCCCTGGGCTCCAGATCTAGGTGGGGGCCTCTGAGTCTGGGAAGGTGTAGTTGTCTCAAAAGCTCCCTGCTCTCTTTCCCTAAGCACCTCCTGTCTGCTTCATTCTGCTTTTAACTTTAAACAATTTACAGTTTGAAATTCTGTTCCTGAATTAGTAAGGCTTGGTTACTTTTACAGAACACCTGAAGCTCCATGATTTATAAATAAAGGGTTATTTAGCCCTCAGTTCTGAAGAGTTGAAGTTAAAGTTGGATATGTTGTGCATTTGGTAAGACCTTCGTGCTGCATGTTAATCCATCAGGAAAGTAGAACAGCAAGGGAGATGAAGGTGGGAGTGGCCTTCCACTGTAACATCCCCCTTTACCTTTGCTGAGAAATATGAACATTCATGCAACCTTTTCAGAAAACTGGTAGGTAATGTCTGCTAAGGCTTTTCAGACATATACCCTGTGACTCAGTGATTCTAATACTAGTGGATATCCTAAAAATAGAAAGGCATAGATTTGTATATCAAAAATGCATACAAGGTTAGGGAGCTGGCTGGTGATAATCTTTAGTGCGTTGAGTAGCCTGAGTAATGTAATCATTTGTTGGCAAGAATATAATAGAGGATTGAGAGGTGGCTCAGCAGTTGAGAGCACTTGAAGGAGACCCAGGTTTGGTTCCTAACACCCATATGCAGCTTACAACCACTACAACTCAGTTTTCAGGGATCCAGAGTCCTCTTCTTACCTTTCTGGGCTCCTGAATACACAAAGTACACATACATATACTCTCACACGCATACACATTAAATAAATAACAAGCATTTTAAAAGAATATAATAGAATATATACCTTTGAAAATACATGAACTGTTGACAAGTCATTATAGGAACATTGAGTGATACACAAATACAAAAGAGCATAAGTTATAGTTTCATTATATAATATTCCTAAATTACCCAGTCAAGTAAAAATAAGGGTTGCCTTGGGATTGTGATGGCTGGGAGGAACCCTAAGCAGGGAGGCTTCTGGGCAACTGTGGTCATTTTATATTTCTTTGTTTAATGAATATGTGATTTTGTAAAGTTTCTTGTACTTATAGTTTCCTGTTTATGTGTTATACTTCTAAAATTAAAAAGTTTGTAAAGACAAGAAGTAAAAATTGAAATAAATTGACAGGAGTCCAATAACCAGTTTTTCCTTAAATTGAAATGTAGCTCTTATAGCTGGCTTTCGTTTTTGAAGCTCGTGAAAGAAGGGTATTGAACAGCAGTGGTTTTCTAGCCAGATAGGAAGAGAGCTTGAAGATGAAGGGAACGCACCCTCTAGACTTATCCAATGGAGTAAGAATCATTGAAATGGTTTCTGGGTGCTTTTGTCACTGGCAGCTATCAATATACACAATGTCTTTGTCCCTTAAAGTTTCGGTTTGGTTTTATTTGGTTTTTGTTTCTTTGTTTTGTTTTTTGAGATAGAGCCTCACTTTTATAGCCTTGACTGGCCTGGATCTCACTGTGTAGACTAGGCTGGCCTTGAACTAATAGAGAGCCTGTCCCTGCCTCCCAAGTGCAGGGATTAAAGGTGTGTGTCAACCTGCCTGACTGGTGGTTGGTTTTTTTTTCTTGTTGTTGGTTTTTTTTTTTATGTTTTTGTTTTCGTTTGGTTTTTTGTTTTTCGAGACAGGGTTTCTCTGTAGCTTTAGAGCCTGTCCTAAAACTAACTCTTGTAGACCAGGCTGGCCCCGAACTCACAGAGATCCACCTGCCTCTGCCTTCTGAGTTCTGGGACTAAAGGTGTGCGCCACCACCATCCAGCATTTTTTGTTTTTGTTTTTTAACACAAACATCCTTACTAATAAAATTTTGCTCACATTGCATCAATAAGTGAGGTGTCGCTGGCTTTAAGAAAAAATGATAATGAATATGATTCAGTAGATGGCAGCATTTCCTTTAGAGTTTTTAGTTAAAAGGTAGGCAGGCACTTGGAGGTGAATCTTAGCAACTTTTTCATTAGGAATTAAAAGGATTCCATAAGTGGGACAAGTAGACAAGAATGTTTTTCATTTGCTATATTACCAACAAGGTTTAAAGTTCAAAAACAACTAGCAGATACAGTTTACTACATAAAATCTAGACTAGCCTTAAGAAGTTTGTTTGCTCTGGTAATTCCTTCAGGAAGCATTAATATTTAGGAATATCTATTTATATTCCAAGATTGAGATTATTACTGACTGCTTTGGGCAAAGATGTTGGTGACATTTTCTGACAAGGAGTGCAGTTGAACAGAAATTAAAAGAAAAAATAAAGTTGATCTGTTTTACTGTCCATTTTTTAATTTTTTTATTTTCTGTATATGGGTATTTTGTGTGCATGTACATAATTGTGTCCCTTACATTCCTGGTTCCCACAAAGTCTAGAAAAGGGATCAGATCTCTTGAAACTGGAGTAGCAAATGATTATGAGCCTTCTTGTGGGTGCCAAGAATCAAACCCGGGTCCTCTGGAGACATCTCTCTAACCCTTGCTATATATTTTAATACAAATTTAATGTTACTTGAATAGTTTCTTTTTATGTTAAATTTTCCTTAAATGGTGGTGCTGGAGGAAAGCATTAGGTTTAAGAACTCTGATATTCAGGAGCTTTCATTGTAAGGAATTTGCCTTAGATTAAAGTGAGATGAAACAGATGTCAAAAATTATCAGCTAGAGAGTTAAAGAAATGGCTCAGTGGTTAAGTGCTCTTACTATTCTTGCGTAGAAAGAACAACTTAGGTCAGTTCCCAGCACCATGTGGTGGCTCACAACCAGCCATAGCTACAGTTCAGGGGTTCTGACATCCTCTTCTGACCTCCATGGCCACCAGGCACACATATGGCGCACATACATATATGCAGGCAAACTCTTATATACAAAGTAGAAACAAGTAATTGTTTTAATTACTTGTTTTATTTATATTTCTATTTATTTTTTATGTGTATGCATGTTTCGCCTGCAAGTGTGTATGTGTACCACACATGCGTCTGGTACCCACAGAGCCCAGAAGGCTTTTGAGTCCCTGGAACTGAAGTTACAGATGGTTGTGAACGGTCATGTGGACAGTGGGAACCTCAACAAGAGCAGAAAGTGCTCTTAGCCACTAAGGCATCTCTCCAGGTTCTCAAAAGAAAAAAGTCTTAAAAGAAATTATCAGTCAAAAGAAAAACATGCCTAAAACTAAAAACTTGGAGCCAGAAGAATTATACTTATCTTGACTTTGCACTACCAGCTACTGACTGAGAGCCTCAATTTCTCTTTTCTTGTCTGTGTAATCCAGATGGTAAATAATAACTTCTCGGCATTCCTTATGTGCACCAAAAGGATGAGTTGTCTTCAGGATGAGGTGGATGAATGCTACAATTTTTTTAATACTATTCAGATGCTCTCTGGAATTTTCCTATAGTGGAAAACTTGTATAATGGTTTTAACATCCTCGTTATTTGAGTCTTTACCAATAGTCATTGCAGAAAGTGAACTCACATGCTTTCTGTCTAAAGACTGTTGACCCCATTTTACAGAGGATGAAGGTCTAGACCATTTCAAGAACTGTGAATCTAAGCCATCTGACTCCACAGCCATTGCTTTTAGCATATAAAGCATCATGGTTACCATGATGTACTTGAGGAATTTTTAAAGTGTGTGTGTGTGTGTGTGTGTGTGTGTGTGTGTGTTGTGAAGAGTATGAGATCAGAGGACAACTTGAAGGCTCTAATGCAGGTTGTCAGACTTGGTGGTAGGTAACTCATGCTGACCTATTTTTGCTGGCCCCCATGGCACACTTGAGTCTTGACTTTCCCACCAAGACCATATATAGTAATTGTAAATGAAGACATTGGGCCTTAAAGAAAAACTGTGTTTCACTTGGGTATTATTAAGAGACTCCTGATGCTTGCAATGACTAATTTGAGAGGATAGGAAGTTTATGCTTCTGACTTAAGCCTGTATTTTGTCTTTAGCACACAGGCAAATAATTTCTAGAAGAGTTAGCTTAAGGAAAGGAATAAAGAGTGATATACAGTCTAGAGTGTTAAACTGTTTAGGTTAAGCATTTGCTATCTTTTTATTTACAGACACCTCTTCTAATTATATTTTAATATTAGAGCTGACTTAACTTTTCCTTTCTTCCTACATAATGTGCACATGCCTTTTTAATTCTGTTCTTTGCTTACTGTAATTTATATGTTAATAATATCTTTTGGAGAATACATTCAAAATTGATAACTAATTTTGTTAGCAACTTCATGTACTTTTGGTATTCTTTTTAGGCAAAAATAAGTTTATATGATTTTTCATTTATAAATGTGTTATCTTTTAATATTTCTAAGATAATCTTTAGTGGAAAGTGATTTTTTTTCAAAAGTATACCTTGTTCTGTAAATACATAAAATTACTTTTCATGTTTTGGCTACTTTCTGAGCTAGTCTGTAAACTGTCACTATTTTCAAATAAACATTTGATTTTATTATAGTTTTTTAAATATTTATTTATTTATTTATTATATATACAATATTCTGTCTGTGTGTATGTCTGCAGGCCAAAAGAGGGCACCAGACCCCATTACAGATGGTTGTGAGCCACCATGTGGTTGCTGGGAATTGAACTCAGAACCTTTGGAAGAGTAGGCAATGCTCTTAACCTCGGAGCCATCTCTCCAGCCCCTTATAGTTTTATATGTAAAAATGAGTTCTCATATCACCTATATCCATTTTCCCTATTATTGTTAGTGCGGTACATTTGTTGATGAAATGGCTCATTGGGTTAAGCCTTGGTTGTTAGCATGATGACTGTGTTCTCCCTGGAACTCACATAAAAAATGGAATTGAGGGAGTTGGAGAGATAGTGCAGTGGTTAAGAGCACTGGCTGTTCTTTCCAAGGACCTGGGTTCAATTCCCAGTACCCACATAGCAGTTCATAACTATAACTGCAGTTCAAAGGTACCCAATGCCCTCATATGTGCAGACAAAACACTAATACACTTTTTTTAAAAAAAGTTTTAACAAATGGAAGGGGAGGGGGCTGGAGAGATGGCTCAGCAGTTAAGAGCATTGCCTGCTCTTCCAAAGGTCCTGAGTTCAATTCCCAGCAGCCACATGGTGGCTCACAACCATCTGTAATGAGGTCTGGTGCCCTCTTCTGGCCTGCAGGCATACAGGCAGAAAGAATATTGTATACATAATAAATAAATAAATATTTTTTAAAAAATGGAAGGTGAGAACCACCTCCACAAAAGGTGTCCTCTATGGCACATATGTGTCTACACATAGAATAATAAATAAACAATTCTGAATTTAAAAATTAATGACTAAGGGCTGGAGAGATGGCTCAGAGGTTAAGAGCACTGGCTGTTCTTCCAGAGGTCTTGAGTTCAATTCCCAGCAACCACATGAAGGCTCACAGCCATCTGTAATGAGATCTGGTGCCCTCTTCTGCCATGCCAGGCATTCATGCAGGTGGAATACCATATACATAATTAATAAAAATTTTAAAAAATTAATGACTAAGTCAGGAAGTTGTGGCACACACCTTTAAATCTCAGCACTCAGAGATAGAGACAGGTGGATCTCTGCATTTAGTCCAGCCTGGTCTATAGAATAAATTCTAGGACAACCAGGGCTACACAGAGAAGAAACCCTGTCAATAATAATAGTAATAATAATAATGATGATGTCCATAAATTTAGGTTTTCTTACTTTATTCTTAAAGCCATTTTTCTGTTCCATGGTCCCGAATTACCTATTAGCAGTCAGACCTCCTTAGGCTCTTCTTAGCCAAAGGAGTTTCTCATGTTTTCCTTGTGTTTGAAGACTTGATTTTTCTAGAGGTGCTGATGAGGGATGCTGTAGAATGTCCCTCAGCCGGAAGTCAGCTGATGTATGTCTCAGAGTTATGGTTTGTCTTCCACTGTACACATTGTGGTATATGGAGGAGGGCAGATGAGAACTTGAAAATATTAATAGTGGATAATTAAAAATAAGCATCAACTGTGTTCTTTGTTGTCATTGAAATATTGACAATAATCCTTGCATTTTAAAAACATTTTTATCATTTTTAATAAGAAGTTGGTCTAATTCTGCTGGAAGCAGGAGTCTTCGTGCTAGGCTCATTCCCTAAAACACTTTCTTCTCTAATTTCACCTAGTGGGAGACATTTTGGATGCATTTTAATGTTACTCCTAAGAGCTTTATTTAATCTGTATTGGCCTTTTAATCCGTAATGGGCAATTTTGGGTGAATTGTTAATTGATTAGAATTGTGGAAATTATATGCAAAGCTATTTTGTCAGTGTAGTAGCCTAGAGTGGTATAAGATTAAAACAGGATCTGGTTTAGTTACTATTCTAAAATGAATGCTTCAAGAGTATTATGTTAGTGGTTTTGGTTTGTATTCCAGCCTGGTTTAAACTCTGCTAAGAATTATTGTCTTTTAAATCACTGAGGTCCTCAATTCTACTCCATTAAGGGCCACTTTTCTGCCAATCAAAAAGCAGCATCCCAGAGATTGATTTTTGTTGCACTGAATAGTTATAGCTGCCTAGTGACAGCATTCTAACTCTTTTATGTAAACAGAAAGCAATCAGATAAGCACTAATCCAAGGATTATGGGGACCCAAATCCCGGGACCAGAAGAATCTCTACAGTGTATGTCACTGGCTCTTTGCCTTCTAGTGTCAGGCAATGTCTCCTTTTCCTGGAAAGCCTGCTTGCTTGCTTGTGCTGCCTGTTAGGTGTTTGTATGCTAAACCTAAACACCTCGCAAGTCCTGAATGGAATTCAAAAAGACATTCACATTTCCATAAATAAATTAGGAATTCAGCGGTTTCTTCGGGCTAATCAGGGCAGGCTGATAAACCTTGCTGGCTGTTTAATAAATGAATTGTGACTGATTACCTATTAATATGGACGCCTCAGGAATTCACCCTGGGGGAAGCAGAGCAGTGAAATAGAGAGGGGCATGGCCCCTTGGGAAATCAGGGCTTCATGTTTGCAGCTTAAATATCTCTGTGAAGTATCAATAAGGAGGTAATTGAATTTTGAACACAAACATGAGTGCAGGATGGATGAAAGGGGGAGGGGGACCAGATAGGCTCTTCTCTGCCCCTGCCTTCTCCCCTCCCCTTTTCCTTAGAGACCACTCTAGTAAAGATAGATGCTAAATCCATTAAATAAAGATTAGACTCTGTCGTCGTAGAAAATGGCAGCTTAGCTGGATCCCTGGGCAAATTGGGGCCTTTTGCAATACAGAAAATTAAAATATACATTTTTAACAAGTATGCTATCCAGCTAGCAACAATGCCAGGCTAGCTTGTGCTCTTCCTTTGGATTGGCTTTTGTTTGGACACATCACTTTCTCTTGTATTAGTGCCAATCTTTTCTGTATTCTGGCAGCAGAAGGGGCTGGGTTTATTTATTTATTTTTAAAGCTTCTGGTGAGGCCTTACTCTAGCATCCTGCTTGTTCGTAATCAGAGCGGTGGGAAGGAGATTACTGTCCCATGAATTGGTGGTAGATAAATGTCCCCTCCCCTTAACTGGTGGGCCCAGAAGAGCCCAATCACTTGTATTTCAGGGATGATTGGAGACTGTACAGCTGAGCAAGAAAGGGCTGAAGACTGACATAAACATTGATGTTTTGGGTGCAATTTTACTTGGCTTTATTTCCTCTAGATAAGGTTATTGATTTGTTTTGTCCTGCTAGTTTAAGCCAGATAAAGTCATATTAACATAGAGAAAGAATTGGCATCATTTGGTTACAAATCATACTTACTTCTTTGTTAACAATGATAAAAACCAAGCCATAAGTGCTTTTCTTTTTTTTGTGTGATTGGGTTTCAGATTTATCTATTTATTTAACATGGCTGTGTGTGTGCCTGAGTGTATGTCTATGCGCCCTGTGGGTGCAGAAGTCTGTGATGCCAGATCTTTGGAACTACAGATCCAGACAGCTAGCTATAAGCCACCATGTGCATGCTGGGAACTGAACCTTGAGTCTACTGCAAAAGCAGTACCTACCGCTCTGAGCCCCAGTGCCATCTCTCCTACTCAAGAATATATATATTCATTTGTTTATTTTGTGGGTGTGGTTAGAAGTCAGAAAAAACTTTTGGGAGTAATAGCTCTTCTTCCACCTTGTGGGTCCCAGGGATTGAACTCAGATGGTAAGGCTTGGTGGCAAGCACCTTTTCCCACCAGGCCATGTTTCCAGCCCTAAATACTTTCTTTATATGAATATTCAATACTGGCATTTTGGGCTAAGTTGACCATCATTATTAGCAGATATTATTTGAATAAGTGCATGGGCAGTGGTGAAAACATCTAACTTCAGTCCCAGGTGTTTCATACTGTTGTTCATAAAATTCCTTTTTCTCTTTGGATTCCTTCTGCAAGATAAAATTTAAATTCCTCAGGCATCGGGAAAGGCAAGAAGCGTCTACTTCAAATAAATTCACTGTAGCCTCTACATTTGAGGCTTTGCCGTGAATGAAAAAAATACGCAGCTCCTTAGTTCTAGTAATCAAGGAAGGACATCACTTGCCAAAATGTGTTTTTGTTGTTTTGTGTGGCTTTTTGTTTGTGTTTGCTTTTAAGAGAGAGCCTAGCTTGTGTGACCCTGGCTAGCCTGGAACTCGCTTTGTAGAGAAAGCTAGACTCAAATCACAGAGATCTTCCTGCCTTTGCCTCTATAACCAGAATGCTGGGACTAAGGGGGATGCACCACCATGCTCTTCTTTACTATGTAATTATCATTTTCTTAAGCTTTCTGGGGATTTTAACACAGTTCTCATTCAGTAGGTATTTCTTGGCTTCGTGTAGTCATAACCAAAAAATTATTTGCAGTATAACAAAGCTTCTTTTTTCCCTTTTATTGGAAAGTTTTTCCCCCCACATAATTTATCCTGATTGCAATCCCCTTCCCACTCCTCCCAGATTCACTCCCTTTCTGTCTCATGAGAAAACAAGCAGGCTTCTAAGGGATAATAGTAGAATATAAGATAAAACAAAATTAATACATCAGAATAGGACAAAACAAGCAAACAGAAGGAAAAGAGCCCAAGGAAAGACACAGGAAACCGATAGATAGAGAAGCAGAAATACATGAAACAGATAGAAAAGATACATGAAACAGGTAAGTATTCTTTTGCACAGTCTGGAATCCCATAAAAGCACTACACTGGAAACTATAAGATATAGGAAAAGGCACACTTCCCACTACTTCTTATGCAGAGTTTCCTGAGCCCTGAGGGGAGGAATTGGTAGAGACAGCCTGTTTAGGACTGAGTGTTCCAAGGTCTCTCATTCTCTGCCTAATGTCTGGCTGTGGGTTTCTCTGTATTTGTTCCTAGCTTTTGCTGCAGGAAGCTTATAGCAGAATGTCATTAGAAGTCATTTTATTGCTATATTTTTTGTTTGTTAATTTGTTTTATAACAGTTGTATTTGGTTTTATCCTAGGTCCCTGGACTATGTAGTCTGGGATTTGTGGTCACCCCAGCAGTGTTGGCTATGGGTTCCGTCTCCTAGAGTGGGCCCTGAGTCAGATCAGATAGTGGTTGGTTACTCCACAGACTTCCACCATTGCACTAACATATATTGCAGGCAGGACAGCATCGTAGATTGAAGGCTTATAGCATAGCCTCTTAAAGCTACTGATTTAAGTGGGGCCATGTGGGTGGTGCTCGAGAGTCTTAAGTTATTTCAAGAATGATTCATGAAGAAGAGTTCATGAATTCCCTAAATTACACATTTGTGTTTGTGGAGTAGTCATAGCTGTCATCAGATTCTTGAAAAGAATTGTGTTCTCCACCACAACCTAGTACCTCAAATTGTGACCTTATTTGGAAATATAGAGGTAATCAAATTAAAGCAAGGGTTTTTTGTGAGACCTAATCCAACATAAGGTTTACAAAAGGGAAGTGACCACAGAGCAAAGGCAGTGTGAGGAATCTACAAGCCAGGGAGAGATGTAGAACAGATGTTTTCTTCACATCCCTCAGAAGAAACCAATCCTGCCAGTCCCTTGATCATGGCTCTTGATCTTGGGTGTCTAGTGCCCAAAACTATGAAAAAATAGAAGTCTCATATTTAATCCATTCACTTAGTTGTTTGTTTTGGTAGCCATAGCTAACTAATAGAGTCTCTTTGCTTATATCTGCAAACTAGAGAACCCCAGCTTCTGTGGACTGGAGGCTGAGATGCCCACCTAACAAGTGGTCCAGAGATGCTTCATTTTCAAGACGGGTTTTCAGCAACTCAGCATTGGAGACCCGTATTAGCCCCTTCAATGTGTTCAGTTCCTTCTTAGATTGGCCTGTCATATTTTCAAGATGGCCAATACAGGTTTTCTATCATATACTGACAGTAGTCTCTAAGAAGAAATATTGCTCCCTCTGAATTCTTTTATCAGTGAGAAAATACCAGAAGCTTTAAGGTGGATTCCCCTCATGTGCCACTGAATGATGTTTGTCACATTCCTGTACCCAAATCTTTCCCTTTCAAGGAAATGAGATGGCCATGATTGACCTAAACAGATTAGTGAAAGAGTTTATCCTATGAGATTGGAAGGACCCAGCCTCCCCTGAGCATCCCATAAACACTCTGTATTTGAATAAGACCACAGTTTTGACTAGGGATGTAGCTCAAATGGTGTAGTGCTTGCCTAGCATAGACAAAAGCCTGGGTTTAGTTTCCCAGGCAAATGGATCAGAAGGTCAAAGTCATCTTTCACTATATAGCAAGACTGAAGCCAGACATGAGACCCTGTCTGAAAAAAAGTGGGGGGGGGAAGGAAGGAAGAAAAAAGAAAATGCTAGCTGAGCCAGATATGGTGACAAAGTTCTAAAATCCCATCAGTAGACCGAGATAAGAAGAGCATGAACTACAGGACAACCTAGGCTACATAGCAAAACTTGGTCTCACATCTTTCTGTGAGTTTTAAATTTCTGTAATTTATAATTATTGATTAAGAAGCATTAGGTCTCCTAGGGTGGCTGCTGTTCTTCTCCATCTGCTTTACATAATCCTATATCTATAAGACTAGCTGAAAATTCATTTTATATTATTTATAATGAAAGGAACCAATTTAGCTTTTTAAAGGTTTTTTTCCATATCTTTCCTGCTTTTAAAAATCCTCTATTACTGTAGGTAATGCTCGTTTTCACAGATATCTTCTAGTTAATGTGTACTCAACATTAATTAACTTACTCTTTACTTTCCCAAGCACTAATGGAAATACTAGATTATAACCAATCTAATACTCTGTGGACATTCTACTAGACACTTTGCTTAATGTGATTTAAGGCAGTGTATAATCACTCCTTGCAGTCTTAAGGCCAGTTTTCAATTCATGAGTCTCATATATCCTGTCTAGTTTTAATTAATTTTGCAAGGAAGATGCCAGGAGAAGCAGTATTAAGTGCTTTCGTATAATCGGGTTATTTCATCTATTGGGTTCTTGTCAGCCACTAATCTTACAACTTTATCATAACAAAATGTAAAGGGGTTTCTGATGTTGTTTGTAGTCTTGTTACTTGTTTGGTTTTTTTAACTAGGATTTGGGAATGGGCTTTAATTGGCATCAAGTATTCCACAGTGGAATTTTGTTTGTTTGTTTTTGTTTTTCAAAACAATGTTTCTCTGTAGCTTTGGGGCCCATCCTAGAACTTGCTCTGTAGACCAGGCTGGCCTTGAACTCAGAGATCCATCGCCTGTCTCTGCCTCTGGAGTGCTGGAATTAAAGGCAAGCACCACCACTGCCTGGCCCACAGAGGAATTGGTAAGCTAAGTAACGGAGGAACACTTATATGGTTATAAACTAGAAGATAGGAGCAGGAAAGTCCACTATGGTGGGGGTAAGAAAGGGAAGAGAACAACACTTCAAGAAAAATGAAGCAGAATAGAAAACTGTTCACAAAAGAAGTTAAGAGAATTTAACATGACTAAGGGATTAGGAGAGTCATCTTTTCATAACATTATATGTTGATGTCTTCCAGTTACTTGCTGGATTATATTTTTATTTTGAAAATTTTAAAACCTGTTCTTGAAGTGTGGGAGGTAGTTCTTTTGGTCAGGTACTTGTCTTACAAGTACAAGGAGCTGAGTTCAATCCCCAGAACCATACGCACAAAAAAAAGTGTGGTTGTGTACCCTTGTAATCCAGCCCTGGGGAAAAGGAGGATGTGTGCCATGAATAGAATTTACTGGTCAATCACTCTAGCCGAATTAGTCAGCTTCACGTTCAGTGAGCACCCCTGCCTCAAAATTTGAAGTGGTTGAGTCAATGTGATGGGTCAGTACATGCATGTTGTGCAATTACATACATGCAGGGAAGACTTTCACACATAAAATTAATTATTTAGTTAATTAATTTAAAAAAATACTTCTTAAAAAAACCACACTTCTATGGGAACCTGATTACTCAAGTTTGATCTTTAGAACCCTCATGAAGGTGGGAAGAGATAAGAGAGGTAGCCCACAAAGTTGTCCTTTGACCTCCTCCACAGTCATGCTTTGGCATGCGTCTACACATATCACATATACCAGGTGATGATGATGATGAAGAAATTAAATTTTTTAAAGTTGGGAAGTCACTAAGGAAGACAACCTGACATCAACCCCTAGCCTGCCCATACACAGACGTGCATGCATACATGCATAAAGATTGGAGTGTGTACTGGAATGTTGTAAATTATGCATACTGCATAGTAAGTCTTCCCTTCTCTGGCCAGGCTTTCACCTGCTTAGAAGAGACTTCTCCATATAGTCTGACCAGCCCAAGGTCAGTAGTGAGTGATGTTAGAAGTTCTCCAACTCAACAGTGTAGCCACAGTCAGCAAGCCCAAATTGTATTCTTAGAGTTTGTAGGCAATGTCTTGACTGTTTTGTTTGATTTGTTTTAGATTACCAGTATTTGAGGGTTTGTTTTTGTTTTTTTTTCTTTTTCAGTTTTTTGAGACAGAGTTTCTTTGAGTAGCTCTGGCTGTTCTGGAACTGGCTCTGTAGACCAGGCTGACCTAGAACTCAGAGATCCACCTGCCTCTACCGCCTGAAAGCTGGGTTACAGGCATGTGCCACCACCACCTGGCAAGAAAATTCTTAATATGAAAACTAAAGAACAAAAGCAACAACAATAACCGAAAACGACTTGGAGAAAGTGGAATATGCTTTTAGGAAGGCAAAGTTAAATTCTTTGATACATCTTGTTATTTTTTTAAAGATTTAGACAGAGACATAGATTCCATGGCTGAATTAAAAGTAAATAGAAACACAACAGAGAAAAACAAGCAAAATCCCAGAGAAACATAGAAATATGCCAGGAAAGAAATTATAGCTTATTTCACTATGTGGCAAGGCTATCATAGCATTTATATAATAATGTTCTACCATATAACAATCCTTTAGGTCAACAATGGACAATATATTTAACTGACTGATGAATATATTGATTGAATATATTCAACTGATATAATGGAACTGAACAATTCCTATTCCCTAGTTACACGATACTATCATAACACCATAATAATGTATGTTGTTCCTGTGCTTGTTTATGCTGCTATAACAAATCTTCATGGCCAATAGTGAAAATACAGTGGGGGAGCAGCCAGCTTAGCAGCTCTGCAAGTGAAAGAGCCGCTGTGCAAATCTGACTGCCTGAGTTCAATCTCTAGGACCCAGATAAGATGGGGGGAACTGACTCCCAGAGTTGTTCTCTCTGTCCTCCTTACACACACCATGGCACACATTCACCCCCCACAGAAGAATAATGATAATGGTGATTAATATGAAATATATTTATAGCAGATATGAAAAAATATAGAACATACTATATTCTTTTTTTCTTTTTAAGATTTATTTATTTATTTTGTTTACAGTGTTTACAGTGCATGTATTCCTTCAGGCCAGAAGAGGACACCAGATTTCATTACAGATGGTTGTGGTTGTGAGCCACCATGTTGGTTGCTGGGAATTGAACTCAGGACCTCTGAAAGAACAATCAGTGCTCTTAACCTCTGAGCCATCTCTCCAGCCCTAGAACATAATTCTTGATAACTATAATACATGATTGTGCATACATATTTACTACACTAAATTGTTGATGGCTTAAGAATATATACATATGCATATATATGTATGTATATATATATGTGTGTATGTATATGTATATTAAAAAAAGTCCTGTAAGGTGTGCCATGGTATGCCAGCAATACCCTCATATATCTTGTGTTTAATTTGTCTCTGGTTATATTGTGCTTGGTTTATTTGTATTATTTAATTCATCATGGCTCTAGAGCAATAAGATGAACCATTTAACCCTGGTATATGGTAGACTGGAACAGCTATGTTTGTATAACTATACTCTGTTTACACAAAACCAAAAATCACCCTAGTGAAGCATTTCTTTGAATATGTCACTGACACTAAGTGGCACACGGCTGTAGAACTCTGAGAAGATGGAGTACTTGCATATAAATATTGGAATTAAAAGTGGGGGAATGTGTAGAAAACAGCTAAATCATCACTGTCTTTATTGGGGCAAGTCAATAGATAAGGTGTCCAATTGAAAGAAAAAAACAGTAAATAATAGACATTGGGATTATACAAATAATGCACTGGCTCCAAAACTACAGAGAAACCCTGTCTCGAAAAAAACAAAAAAAAGAAATAGCACTGAACACGGTGAGAGTGGTTGCCACTGGGAGCTGTGTTTCTTTTTTTTTTTTTCTTTTAAAAATCATTTAGAATTATCTGACTTTTGAAATATGTAAATATATAACTTTATGGTTAAAAATAGGTGAAATTAACCAGGCCGTGGTGGCACACACCTTTAATCCAGCACTTGGGAGGCAGAGTCAGATGGAACTCTGTGAGTCTGAGGCTAGCCCAGTCTACAGAGTGAGTTCAAAAGGTGAAATTGCCAGGTGTGGTGGTCCAAGTACCAAGGAGGCAGAGGCAGGCAGATCTCTGTTACTTGAAAGCCAGCCCGGTCTACATAGCAGGCTCCAGGCCAGCGAGAGCTATACAGTAAGACCATGTCTTAAAAATAAACAAAGAATAGATGAAATAGGTAATAGGGAGGACAGAGGCCAGCTATTAATAACATTTAGATATGTAGGCTAAGTAACATTTAATAGCAAAATAAATGGAAATCAAAATAAGCAAAGAGCATAGAAATATGCCACCTCTCTTTGTTTGAAAAAGAAGGCTAATTAATTACTTTGAATTAAAATGTGGTTGTTTATGGATTTTTGGTTTCTGTAACAAATTATTACTATAATCCCAAATAAATAATTCACAGCTTCAGGATGAGAATCAACTATTTCCATTCAGTGATATAGAAATGAAAACTCAAAATTTAAGCCATTGGCAAGATGTCGGGAACAGATTTGAGTAAGAAATTTAATTCCTTTCTGTCTTTCCTGCCTTGGTATAAGTGATACTGTGCCCATGTTTGGTAGAATTGTAACTCATTTGGAAAAATAAAATAAAATTGTATAATTCCAATTAGTATACTATTTTAAATATTGACCTATGGTTGCTGATAGATGTTGATGGGTAGGTTTTTTTGTTTTTCTCATGACATTGAATTAATTATGGCATCTGGGTGATCTCTCTGGGGAAGCTGAAATTGATAGATCCTTCTTCAGTCCCAGGTGACTGGTTGGGAGAGCAGGTGTTGTTGGGGTGGCACGTGTATTCAGCAACCATAGTGCAAGTCTGATCAAGGCATGTATTCCTCAAACCACTCAGGCTAGTGTGTCTCCTGGGGAAGAGACCAACATTGGCCTCCTATGCTTTTTGTTTCATTTTTAAGGAAGAAAGAAAAACTAATTATCAACCACAGCATATGTCATTCACTCAAGTCCCTGAGGGATGAAAGCGTAGGTGTCAAATGTTCTTGGAGAGAGGGTTGAGCCATCACTTGTCTTTCTAGGGATCAACCATATTTGGATATAACATTGCATCCCATGTCTCTTAATTGTGTGTTTCAGCTAAAGAAGCACTTAGTGTCTCTAATCATAAATGACATGTACAATTTCTAGAAACCTTTTTGGACTTGAGCAACATCCTCGCTTCAAATGATGAAGAGCTGGTTTCATTGTTCTGAAGTGTTTAGGGTTTGCCCATTGACTTAGCTATTGCTAAGATTTTACCTACTTCCCCTTTCTTTTGACTAGACTCCTTATATCCCGTTTTTTTTCCTCCCTTGAGTACTTGAGCTTTGATCCTTGCTCTGTCCCAGAGGACAGTATTAGGTACAATGAGAAGTTAGAGAGCAGCTGGGTGTTTACTTACACATTTGCCACACCATTAAAGAACTTTGAAGCCAGTGGTAGAGGTGGATATCTTAACTCCCAGTACTTGGAAAACTGAGGCGAATGGGTTACTACAAGTGTGAGGCTAGCCTAGACTGCAGTAAGTACAGACCAGCTAGGCCTACATAGCAAAACCTATCTCAAAAAGAAAAACAAATTAACTCAATAAATAGTAGGTAGATACACAGACCTAGGTAAGCAAGCCATTCTAAATGCCCAAAAACTAACTGGGCTTGGGAATGTGCTCAGTACCTCTTGAGTAGAGTGCTCAGGCAGAAGTCTGTGAGCAGCTGAGAGGATTAGATTGGCAAGAATGGGCTGATCTCAAATACAGTTTTGTATTTAAAAGAATCCAAAAACCCAAAAAATCCAAAAAAAAAAAAAGTTGTTTTTTGAGATAGGGTTTCTCTGTAGCTTTGGAGCCTGTCCTGAAACTAGCTCTTGTAGACCAGGCTGGCCGCGAACTCACAGAGATCCACCTACCTCTGCCTCCCGAGTGCTGGGATTAAAAGAGTGCGCCACCACTGCTCGGCTTTAAATCCGTTCTTGAATTCTGACCTTCACATGTGTGTCATGGCATGTGTCCCTACATACCAATTGTGTGCAAACATACAGTGATAATTGATAAAAGGGTTTTTAAAAGTGTGGCTATATCACAGAATTTGGTTAAACACAATAATATTTTAACTTTTAGGATAGCATCTACAGCCTGGATTTTATTTGTTTATTTGTTTGTCTGTTTTATTGTAGTTTTTTGAGACAGGGTTTCTCTGTGTAACATGTTATCCTAGCTGTCCTGGAACTTGCTTTGTAGACCAGGCTGGCCTCAAGCTCACTGAGATCCACCTGCCTTTTAAATGATGAAAAGACATGCTTGTGGAGGTCAGAGGTCAACCTTAGGTACAGTTCCTCAGGAGCCCTCTACCTTGTTTTTGTCTCTCACTCAATCTAGAGCTCTCCATTCAGCTAGACTGGCCATTTAGCTTGGGGACCTACCCTTCTCTGTTTTCCCGAGTGCTGAAATATAAAGGTCCTAGCGTGCCCCACTCTTTACACAGGTGCTAGAGATCAAGCTCAAGTCCTCGTGCTTAGTGTGGGAAAGCAAGCACCGTACCAACTTGTTATCTCCCCAGTCCTCTGGTTGTGGCTTGATATCCAGACTCCTGGGCAGTGTGTGACTTGGCATGGGCCTTAGACTTCATGTGAGACTCCATTTCATGATGTTCACTTACATTTGACACCAGTGGTCTAGTGGAAAGCTTTTTAAAGGAGCTGCTTTTTCCTTGCCTGGGTGTTCCCTACTCTTCCTAAAGGTTCATTTCAAACAGCATTCCCTTTCTAAAGCTGTTCCTGTCCATCCAGTCTAGCTCTTTGGCAGACCTCTCTCCATCTCTGTCCTCAGATTGTGTTCTCTGCTCCTTAAAGTTTCTATCCCATTGTTCTACAATTATTTGTTCCCAGGTTGTCTTCTGCCACAGTTCTCAAGGTTAAGATTATATTAGAGATTTCTGTTAACACATAGGTGACAATAGAGATAGAGCTTAAATTTGTTTGTTTTTTTTTTTAAAAAAAAAAATCTTATCCTGAGCTGAAAATGTAGCTCTCCAGTAGAGCTCTTGCCAAGCATATGTGAGACTCTGGGTTCTATCCCCAGCGCTGGAAAAAAAAAAATCAATGAAAATCTAATTTTTTGACTAAATATTTAAGAACGCCCCTTTGGGGGGCTGGAGAGATGGCTCAGTGGTTAAGAGCATTGCCTGCTCTTCCAAAGGTCCTGAGTTCAATTCCTGGCAACCGCATGGTGGCTCACAACCATCTGTAATGAGGTCTGGTGCCCTCTTCTGGCCTGCAGACATACACATAGACAGAATATTGTATACATAATAAATAAATATTTTTTAAAAAAAAGAACGCCCCTTTGTTACCATGTTTTCTGAATGATAGTGTCTCTCTTTTCCCTTTACTGCTTTAGGGTAAGAAGTATATGCTTTTTTGGCAGCTAGGATTGTAGTTCAGTTGGTGTTCATCTTGGTATGAATGAAGCCCTGGGTCCCATCTCCAGCACCACATAAGCCAGGGTGATGCCAGTGATCCCAGAAGGGAGATGGAGAATATAAATGTCAGAGGTCATCCTTTGCTACACAGCATGTTTGAGGTCAGTTTGAGCTACAAGAGAGTCTGTCTCAAAAAGAAATGTGATTTATGACCATGACACTGATAAAGTAACACCTTGCTTCTATTAGTAATGAATCTGAGCTGCAGGGAACTGAAAATAAAATGAAAATCCTGACTTACATGGTTCTTGAGCACTAACTTTCTTAGAATTGCCTCTGGGGCTTATTAAAACATTGATTCCTGGGCTCAGTCTCCGTCTAATTTCTCTTTTAGGATCTGAAGGAAGGCTTAAGAATTTATATGTCTTAACAAGTTTTCAGATAGTGTTGATGTGTTGGTCCAAGAACAACATTTTGAGAACCACTTACATAGCTTAAAATAACTTGCCCGTACCTCGGTGTCTAGCTAGGTTTCTGTTGCTGTGACAAAGCAACATAGCCAAAAGCAACTTGGGGAAGAAAGGTTTATCTTTCAACTCCATTATCGAGGGAGTTTAGAGCAGGAGCTCCTGGAGGCTGGAGCTCACGCAGAGGCCGTGGAAGGGCACAGCTTACAGGCTGGCTCCCAGTGGTCTGTTCTTACAGGACCTAGGACCACCAGCTCACAGTAAGCTAGGCCCTCCCACATCAGTCAAGAAAATGTGCCACAGGCTTGCCCATCATTCAGCCTGGTGAGAGCATTTTCTCAGTTGACCTTCCTTCTTTCAAAATGACAGTAGCTGGAATCAAGCACACACATTCTTATTATTCGAAATAAGATGATTTCCTGATCTTCCCACTCAACCTCTCCTCAATACCTTGTGGGAGAGCTGCTCCATATTCGCTAAACTGCTCCATATTCGCTAAATTGTGTTTGTACAGAGCACCAGCTCCTAAGAAAATGTCAGTGCCCAAAGGAACAGGGAATATTTTCTAAGGAACCATGTTAGCTTCTTCTAGTGTCTAATCGTCTGCAGTCACACACATGTAATGAACATGAAGTAAGAGCTTGTGAATTAGTCAATTAAAATGGTTTTTGACCAGCCTACAGGTCACAATCCCAAAGAACCTAGACAACAATGAGGACCCTAAGAGAGACAGACATGGATCTAATCTACATAGGAAGTAGAAAAAGACAAGATCTCCTTAGTAAATTGGGAGCATGGTTGATCTTGAGGTCAGTAGTCTAGCATCTATAAGATACTTCTTTTTACTCTCACTTGTAGATTACTTTGAATGTTAATAAAATGGAAGTTTAAATTAGTGAAAAGTTATGTAATAAATGCTGGGTCTGGGGAGATGGCTCAGTGGTTAAGAGCATTGGCTGCTTTTCCAGAGGACCCAGCACACACATGACAGCTCACAACTGTCTGTAACTCCAGTTCCCCAGGATCTGACACTTTTACACCAATGTACATAAAATAAAGTTAAAATAAATTTTAAGAAAAAGTTATATGCCTGCATAAAATCTGATTAACAACACTTCCCTTATATTCTTTTTGTCTTATTGATTACCCATAAGCAATTTTTAAGATCCTAAATTATTTAAAAAACGCCTAATTGCTGGTCTGTACTATCGTAAGAGAGTATTTTCTCACTACATAGCATCTATTAGCAAGGTGCAGACTAAGCTCTGGAGCTAAGTGATGCAGACTGTTTTTACATGTTTGATTTTTTTTCTGGCTAAGAATTTTTTCTGTTCTTAATATTTCAGGTTATAATTTATGAATATTACATATAAGATTACTTAGAAACATCAAAACAGGATATTCTGGGGGGAACACAGTTTAACTAACTTATTTATTTCTAATATTTCTAATCACAGGGAAAATAAACTTATCTGATTATAATCCAGCTTTAAGTGAAATTCATAAGTGCTGAAGGTGAAAGTGTTATGCCTTTATACTGTGACATAATTTTTTCTATGATGCGTAGTTTTATGAATAAAAATTTTTAAATTAAAACTTTTAATTTAATTTAAAAATTTTTAAATTAAAAAGATACAGTTTACATCTTTTCAAGTTCAATTAACTAAAAAAAAATCTCTTCCATCAATGAATTTATTTTCCAGTCAGTTTGGACAAATGGAACATACATATGTGAGTAACAAGTAATCTGTTTTAAATTGAATAAATCAGGGAGTTGGAGAGATGACTCTGCAGTTAAAGAGCTCTTGCAAGGGACCTGGAGTTTGTTCCCAGCACCCACATGGAGCAGCTAACTGTAACTCCAGTTCCAGGGAATCTAATGACCTCTTCTGGCCTCTATAGACACCTGCACCCATGTAGTACACATGTGTCCTGGTTAGTTTTTTGTCAACATGGCACAAGCTAAAATCATTGAAGAAGAGGGAACCTCAGTTGAGAATACCCCCATACTAGATGGACTTGTGGGCAAACCTGGGGTGCATTTTCTTGATTAATGATTAATATGAAAGGGCCCAGCCTTCTGGGAGCAATGACACTCCTGGGTGGTGGCAGCACCTGCCTTTAATCCCAGCACTCAGGAGGCAGAGGCAGGCAGATCTCTTGTTAGTTTGAGAATAGCTGGGGCTACACAGAGAGACCCCGTCTCAAAAAAGCAAGGGGAGAATAAGAGAGAAAGAAAACAGGCTGAGCAAGCTATGAGGGGCAAGCCAATAAGCAGACTCCTCCTGTTTCTGCTTCAGTTCCTGCCTCCAAGTTCCTTCCCTGCTTGAGTTCTTCCCCTGACTCCACTCAGTGATGGGGAGCTGTAAGCTGGAGTAAACCCTTTCCTCCCCAAGTTGCTTTTGCTCATGGTGTTTTATCACAGCAATAGAAACCCTTAAACAACATGCATATACACTCATGGCATGCACCTAAACACATAAAGTAAAATAAATAAATCTTTTTTCATTGATTAAAGTCTATGAAGTAAAAGAATAATCAAATAAAGTAGAATTAGTGAGGTCATCATTAATGTGTGTAGCTGTTGATAGTGTGAGGATGAAATTGTTGAACTGCATGCAACTTGGCTAGTGGAAGCTTAAGTTAAGCTAGGTTCTTTTATGGCTTGCTAAGTTAGTCTTATCTGCTATAGCCTCTTCTGAGAGAGTCAATAAATTTAACTAGCCAAGGACTCGTTCTTTCCACCTCCGAAGAGTCTTGTAGAGACATATTGACCCAGTGAGTTTCTCTTATGGCCGTGTTATGGACAGAATGAAATATTATGCTATTTATCTGTGTGATTTCTTAAGTAATTAAGAGAGAGGTGGGCTGGAAAGTAGCATTTCTTTATTACTAGACCTAACCTGTGTTCAGTGTATATCTTTAAAAAAAATAATTAATCTGCTTTTGACCGTTGATCATATCTAATTTGTTTCTCATCCAAATATTTTAACAATGAAAATAAATATTCGTGACATAAAAAATTATCCCCTTTCTAACAGTTTTTCTGTCTAGCCATTTCCAAGCTCTTTGCAGAATTGATTATCCCCGTCTCTTTTCTTGGTCTGCTCATCTGAGTGCTCATCTTGAGCTTCTAGAATTATAGTCTGTTGACATATACTGTGATGTGCAGTGAGAAGCGTTGAGTGAAGTTTTCTTTTAAAGCATGCACTAACTAAGGTGAATGGTATAATGAACCCCACACTCATCCGCACGTCCCATAGGTCAGCCTTCTGACGTTGTTGGTTCTGCACCCACTTGTGTCACACTTTTTGCTATGCAAACAAATCCTAGATATCATGCCATTTCCTCTAGTATGCTTTTATATGTATTTAGAACATTTTAAGTCATGTAATCATCACATTGAACAAAATAATATAGCTCCTTAACAATGTCTTTTGTAGTTCATGTCTGGTTCAGCTCAAAATTGTGTTGTCGTTGTTGTTTTTTACAATTGCTTTGTTTGAATTAGTATCTAAATATTATGTTTTGTTGACATGAGTCTAATCTATTTTAATCTTCCTTATAAACTACACAACGTACATGTACACACACACACCTGTCTCAAGCACATGATGTGTATTGTGTATTTGTTCCAGTTTGAATGAAGATTAATGTGTTTGTGTTTTCAGCCTTCCTTTTTTCAAAAATGAACTGTTCTTTTTTCATCCTACTAAATCAGCATTTATTGTGCTTCCCTGAAATTCAGTCTTTGTCTGTCTTTTCCCTCTGTATTTCTTCCCCTTGTAGCTAGCTGCCTTTATCAGTAAAACTGATACCAGATTTTATCCTTGTAATGTTTTGTTTTGACAGTATAATTAATATATATTTTATTTAAATACCATCTTTCTAAATTTTCTTGTAAGGTAACTAGGCCAGGTGTGGTGATACATGAAGGTAACATATCATATTCATGCTGTACCTTGCTGTTAATATTTAACAGTGCGTTCTAGAGTTCTATCCCTAAGAGTAAGTGAATATTTTCCTCATTGTACTGTACACTTGAACATATTGTTCCACAATATGGTATGCTGTAGTTTTATTCAACCAGTCCATTTCCTGTTGATGGATAATTGGATTGTTTCTTATCTTCATTATTATTGAAATTACTGAAGTAAATAGACATAATTGACTCTAGTAGAATACTGGCTCAAGGACAAAATGTGCAAGTAATTTTACATGTGCAAATTTTTTATGCATAGTGGTTAATTACAAATTCAAGCTAGAAGCCAGGTAGTACACCCCCACAGTTTCAGCACTTAGAGGTAGAAACAGGAAAATTGGGAGTCCAGGGTCATCCTCAGTTACATGATAACTTCAAGGCCTCTGAGCTACATGGGACTGTCTCAAAGAAAACAAAAACTGCTGAAAAGAATTGGAGAGATGACCCAGAGACTAAGAGCAGTGGTTACTACTCTTCCAGAGGACCAGAGTTCAATTCCTAGCACCCACTTGGCAGCTCATATCTGTCTGTAACTCCAGTGTCAGGCAATCCAATGCCCCCTTCTGACCTCTGTGGGTATGAGGTAGTGCACAGACATTCATGCAGTCAAAACACTCATACACACTAATAATTAATAATAGAAGTAATAATTAATAATAGAAAAGGATGTAGAATTCTTTCCTCACAAGTAAATAAATGTTGGCCAGCTACTGTATGTCTGGTATTATATGCTTTTGTATTGTTTTTGTTGTTTTGAGATAGGATCTGCTGTATAGCTCTGGCTGTCTGTCCGAGAACGGTGTAGACAGACTGGTGCCTTGAACTCACAGAGGTCCTTCTACCTTTGTCTCTGAGTACTGTGATTAAAGGTGTGTGACACCATGCCTTTTTGGTGTTGTATTAGTTGTTGCAAGAGGTTCTGCAGAACTTCATGAAATAAGAAAAATAAATTCATGTCATATTTTGTAAGCATTGTGAAAGAAGTAAGCAGGTTGAAATGTAAGTGAATCAATTGAAAGGGTCTTGCTTTATAGGCCAAGGAAGCCATTCTGAATGAGGGCATTTGGGCTAAGACATAGGGGATGAAAATGATTATTGCTGCCTACCATTTATTGATTTGCCAAACGGTTTCTTTTTTCTTTTCCTTTCTTTTGCTTTTTTTGAGACAAGATCTGGCCATGTATACCTGAATAGCCTAGTACTCACTTGTATCCCAGACTTGCCTCAAACTTGTGACAGTCTTTGGCTTTAACGTCCTGAGTATTGAAATCATGGACTGTGATTGTC
This sequence comes from Myodes glareolus, assembly GCF_982192425.1. Taxonomy (NCBI): domain Eukaryota; kingdom Metazoa; phylum Chordata; class Mammalia; order Rodentia; family Cricetidae; genus Myodes; species Myodes glareolus. The sequence continues at coordinate 41,445,393 of NC_142036.1, read as the reverse complement.
ATATATCCAACTTCCTTCTTTTTAAAAATCTCTTGTTTAATCTTACAAGACTATAGTTTCCGATTTACAGACAAGAAAACTGATGCTCAGGAATATAATTTTGTTTTGCTTGTGGTTTGTTTTTGTTTTTGTTTTGTTTTGTTTCCTTTGAGACAGGGTTTTTCTGTGTAACAGCACAGGCTGTCCTGGAACTAGCTTTGTAGACCAGGCTGGCCTTTAATTCATGAAGATCCACCTGCCTCTGCCTCCTGAGTGCTGGGATTAAGGGCGTGCACCATCACTTTCCAGTTCATTTGTTTTGTTTTTTTGTGGGTTTTGTTTTTGTTTTGTTTTTGAGACAGAGTTTTACATAGCCCAAACTGGCCCGGAACTCACTATGTAGCTAAGGATCATCTTGAACTCATGATTTTCACACCTTCAACCTGTTGAAAGCATGAGTTGCTGCTGTAAGCCACCATAGCTGGCTGCTTGTAGCCTTTAAGTTTTGAGATCAAGAGGCTACAATAGGATTATTGTAGTGAGTTCAAAGCCATTCTAGGTTACAATGTAAGACCCTGTCTCAAAACAGCAACAACAAAAACAAACCTATTTCTATAATAAATTTAAATCTGTACCTATCTAACTCCATAGCTAGATGAAATAAATCATTTTCACTATATTACATTGCCTGTAATGTAAAGAAGGAAAGAGACCAGAGAATGTTCAATTAATAGAGTAAAAATAATTTCCTAGCCACAGTAATTTTTGTAGCTTCCTTTTTCTTTTGAGTTAAAAAATAAAGCAAAATTTTTTTTTACTCTATTAACTGGCAGAAATATTTGTTTTGATTTTTTATTAATGTTCAAAGTTGTTACTGATTATAAATTCAATTGTATGTGCTTAGTTTGTTTCTTAATACTTTCATGGGAAAGTAGGAGGGTCTGTAGAGGTTCCTCAGAAATGAAGAGCACTTGCTGATCTTGCAGAGGACCTGGGATTAGTTCCTAACCATCTGTCACCCCAGTTCCAAGGGATCCAACAGCATCTAACCTCAGAGGGCACCAGGCATTCACATACATGATGGACATGCAAGGAAAAACACGCATACACATAATTTTTTAAAAAATCTTTAAAAAGAAGAAAACAGAAAAACATACCTATTATTCAAGCTAAATAAGACAATTTCAGTATTCATTTTCATTTTTTAACTGGGAGCCCTGCCTTTAAAATTCCCTAGCACAACTATCTTTTTAAAAATTACATACCAAGTATCTTATTTACCTATTTCATAAATATTTTTTAATTCTATATGTAAGATACTTTACCAATGTCTGTCCAATTAGTTTAAGTAAATGGGGTGGCCAAAATATTGTACAGGGCTCTGTAGATAGCATAAAGTTAGCCTTAGGGGAGATAACATTGCTTTAATGTGTGTGCTTTGTTATTTATCTGTTTTCTTGCACCAGTACTTATTGAACGTGTGTATCTGTGTCTGTCTGCAGTTTACAGATGAAAGAGAAGCTACATGACTTATCTGTAAACACCATCTACTAAGTTCTAGATTTAGAACCAGGCTTTTTTGTTTCTTTGTTTTTTGTTTGTTTGGTTATTTTTTTTTAAGATTTTGTTTACTTATTATATATTCTGCATTCTGTCTGCATGTATGCCTGCAGGTCAGAAGAGTGCACCAGATCTTATTACAGTTAGTTGTGAACCAACCAACTGTAAGGTGTGATGTGGTGTCTGGGAATTGAACTCAGGACCTCTGGAAGAGCATCCACTGCTCATCAACTGCTGAGCCATCTCTCCAGCCCTTTATTTGTTTTAACTTTCTTTTTATTTATTCTTTGTGTCTTTCACATCATGCATCTCTATCCCATTCATTTCCCCCGTCCTTTTGTATCCATGCTCTGTCTTTGAAACCTCCCCCCAAAATAAAATAAAATTTGAAAGAAAAAAGAAAGGACAAATGAATCTCATCATGAAAGCTGTGGTGTGACACAGTGAGTCATGCAGTGAACTCTTTTATCCAGATATCTTTACTTGCAAGTGTTCACTGAGGAGCCATTGGTCTGGTTTGAGGCTTCTGGGTTTCGCTACACCGTTGATGCTGGACCCTCACTGGGATCCTCTTGGTTATCCTGCTGTTGCCCTCTGTTGTGGAGATCCTGCAGCTTTGGGTCTGTGGGACCAGTCCCTTCATGTGCTCCAGCAGATCACAGACGGGGTGGATGTTGGGGTGGGCCAACCCATAACCCTGATTGAACCAGGTTTCAAATCTTGTGTAGTCAAAGGTTTTCTGTCATAAGTGTTAAAAGCTCCTATCAGGCTTTTATAGGAAAATAGTATTATATTCTTCCCTGCTAGTGTTTTAATTAAACTCCATAATATTGTCCAGCAACCATATGTAAGATCATAGACATCTATTTTCTTTGACATCTTAAACTAGAGCTAGTTTCAGTTAAAACGCAGGTTATAAATTTACAAACAAGACCACTTCTAACAACATTAAAATAAAATTCTGTTTTCTGTGTAAAGAATTCTCCAGTAGCTATGGGAATCCTTGTGGTGTGAGGGAAGACAGTGTTTTACATCTCCACAGGTCAAGTACATAATGTTACTGCAGAGCAAAGCAGTGGTGTGGGTGATGCCTGCTCACAGTTCCACACACTTGGTATATCTTGGGTCTTGGGATTTGCTGGATTTTGCAATTTCGTGAGTAGGATTTTTACTTTTTTTAAGTTACATATTTCTGTGCTTTGCTTTCAATATCAAATCTGTATTCTTGGGTTGTAGGGTTTCATCAAAATAAATAAAAAAAATCTCAGCCCCTCCTTCCTCCACCCCCCCCCCCCCATGCTCATTTTGTATAATATGGTAATGATATCACCGTAGCTGTAATTACGGGTCATCTTCATTTCTTTCATCTCTGCCTGTTCTGATGGCTTCATTCCTTTGACGGAAAAGATTTGGCTCTGGGTGCTATGATTATTTTGTTAAGCGTTATTCGAATAGACAGGAGTGAGAGAAATTAATCAATCCAAATGCAATTAGCATCATGTTTAACCCAGTGATGGACGTCTCAAGGTGAAACAGCCAGGGGAGTTTCAGACATTATTATTCAATCTAGTGGTTCTTATCTAAATTATAATCAAGAGAGGTTCTATTGGCTTCTCAGTGTGAGGATGTAACTCTTTCCCTGCCCTGGGGGTCAAGAAGCCTAGTCCTTTCTTTTCAGACTTTAGCAGCACTTAGAAGTGGCATGGACCAAGAAGGGAAGTTGTCCAAATATCCAAGTTGAGTGGAGTGATCTGTACTGTGAGCTTGGCCTCTTTTCCCTGAGAGTAGTATACAACATATAAATAAGTTACTCTGACTTGGGAGCAGAGTGTTTGTTTACTGATAAGGCTCTTTGACCAGTTGTGCTGTCTTAACCTTGGACGATGGGTTATTACTGTTCGCACTTTATGAGTAAGGATATTAACCTTGTGAAGACTTGGGTCATCATGTTTCCCCCAGGATGTATTACTATGTAAAGCCCTGAAGCACGAGTATTCTGCACAACTTTATGAGTATTTATTAAAAGTTCTAACCCCCAGACTATTGATTGATTGCTTTAATCTCCTTGTTTTTCTCACAGTTGAGCTTTACCCTTGAGAGGAACCAAAGTAGAGTTTGGTGGTGCCTCCTATAGTTCCACCAGCCCACAGGAGGCAGAGGCAGACAGGACGATCAGCAGTTTGACATCCTTGGCAACACAGAAAAGTTGGAAATTAGCTCGGCCTACATGAACCCCATCTGAAAAAAAGGGATGCTGGGGAATCTAGCTTAGTTGGTATAGGGCTTACTTATCACACTCTCAACCCCGGCTTCAGTTCCCTGCATCAACCAGGCCTGATAGCTCGAATTTGTAATTCCATCACTCTGAATGTAGAGGCAAGATCAGGAGTTCCTCAGGTACAGAACAAATTTGAGGCCAGCCTGGGCTATATGTACCCAGCCTCATATACATAATAATAAGTAGTTAGTTTTCCTTTCTGGAATACAAATCTTTAAGTTTTTTTGTTTGGGCTTTTCAGTTGGGAAGAGGATGGTAAGATTGCATATTTGAAATCTAGTCTTATTTTGCTCTTAAAAGAGTTCTTTCTATGCAAACAGAGTTGATGAAGAAACAGGCTTCCTCTCACCAGATGACAGCATTTTTCAAGTGGCTGACAATTAAGATTCTTCTGCTTCTGCCTTCAGTCGTCAAGCATTATGGCTGACACTTCTCATATTTTATGTCCCTGCTTGATGTTTTATATTCTGAATATAAATCTGTTGGCTAGATATTTCTGTTCTTTTTCTGTTCTTTTTCCCTTCTTTTATGAAACACTATTAAAATTGTTTTTCATTGGAACTGTCCATATTTGTTTACCTGTTCATCAAGTCCTAACTTTCCTTTCTGCTATTACTTCTATTACTTCTTGAATTAAACTTGGGTTATTGACCACTTGGTGTTCCTCTCTGTCCAGAGGAAGTCTGACACCAACCTAGAGCTTGGTGCACAGTCTCAGGCTGGCGAGCAGGAACTCTGCTGACTACCATTGCAGCAGGAACTGCTCTGCTGACTACCATTGCAGCAGGAAAGCTTTCCAGTTCCCACAACCCGAAATCAGCGTTAGAAACCGCCGTGGCATCTGTTTGTCTTCCTACTGCACCAAAATATCCATTAACACCTGGCTTCACCTCTAAGGCAGCAGGCTCTCCAGAACAGTCTCTCTCAGAAAGCATGTGGCACATAGTAGGCACTCTGTGACTGACTTTATTGATGAGCCACGCCCTTCATGCTTTCTGCATAGTACACAGTAATGGCCAACGAGTGGGTCTCTCTCCTGTCATAGCTGTTAGAGAACATTCAAGGTTTCAAAGTCAAAACAATAATTAATAGTAAGCTGAACCATATCTGTAAGACAGCTTTTGCAAAGCTAATTAAATAAACAATCTTGTGGCATGTTAAGTTAAACTAAATTAGTCAGGCTTTTATATGTTCCTTTCTGCTCTAAGTAAATCTTCATGTAGGTAAAGTAGGTAACTGCCTCTAACACCCAACATGATTCCAGCAGGGGCTGTAGGATTTGGATTTTGTATTTGTTTTTTGTTTTTTCTGTTCCTGTCATGTTTGCTTGTGATAGAAGAGACGGAATCAAGTATAGCAGACAGCTAAGAATGTTTTTCAAGGAAGAGCCTCAACACCCTGATATTCTAACCCTTTGACTTTGGGGGAGTTGTGAAGTGGGCACTGGAAAATATCTGGAACCTTCTCTTCAGGATTACTGAAGTCATCCATAAGGTCATCAGCATTGTGATTGACAGACCTTCTCCCAGCGCTGTTCAGAGTCTGTGCCACCCGTGATTATTTCACAGCTGAAGAGCTTCTGAGACTAGATAGGGGTAGGGAGATGGTTCAGCAGTTAAAAGAACTTGTTGCTCTTACAGAGGACCAAGCTTTGGTTACTACACCCATGTGGTGATCCATAACCATCCATAAGTCCAGTTCCAGAGAATCAGATGCCCTCTTCTGACCTCTGAGGACCCCAAGCATGCACATGGTGAACAGAAAATATGCAAACAAAACTCATACATTAAATGAGTAAAATTAATTTTAAAATAAAGTTTTATTTTTAAAAGATGATTAATAAGCTTCCTTTTGCTAGTCATCATGCTGTATGTTTATTTAGTACAGACATGGTAGCCCCTGCTTGTGGACATCTAAGAAAATACCAATGCTTGCCAGGGCTAACCAGAAACCTAGGGCAGAAATTCCTCCTGAGAACAGTGGTCACGTGAGTTTGAAGGTGGTAGAGCAGTGTGTTTCCATGGTGCAGCTGAAGACTGAGACATAAAGAGATAAAGACATAAAGAGCAGGAAGTAGTGCTTATGAATGCCTGTGCGACCTTTGTATTAATCTCACCTTGCACAGGTGAGGAATCTGAAGCTCCAGGAGAAAGGCTAGGATTTGCCCTCAGGGGTCCAGGTTCAAGGTAGGAGCTGAGTTTCGAGTCTAAATCTGTTGAATACAGAAGAGACCTGCCCACCCTGTCACCGTATTATGTTGTCTCCTTTGTTTTCTTGGCTGCTCATAGTGGAAGCTCCTGAAAGCTGCTGGCTGTTACTCTTCTAGGTGAGGGAAAGCAAGAGAGGTAGGGAATAACTCTTCTCCACCTTGCAAATGTTTTTAATTACGTTGTAGCACCCAAAGATTGAAATTGAAGCCCAAACATTTTGTGAGTTTCTTCTATTTCATTAAAAAGTTACTTAATCTGTACATTGTTCCCTACATAAAAGTCGAGCAGAATTTTAGCAGGCAATTGCCTCAAAGTTATAATCTGAAAAATCTTTCTGTAATGAAACCCATATGTCATGGACAAAAGGTACAAAGCTCTGGCAGAGAGGGCTGGTCTCGAGAGAGACTGTGCACCCAATCTCGTTAACCAGGGGCCTCTGGTAATCCCTCATCCCCTCACTTGTAAGAAATCAATCTGTACTACTGAATCTTTTCACCCAGCTACCAGAAAATTTACTGCAGAGAAGGCAGTTTGGGGCTAGTCATTGTGGAATGGGAACTAGAGGCAAGGCTAAATGGTAGATGGGGGAAATGAAGGGGCTAAGGAAGAGATGCTATTAACCCCACACCTCTTTTAGAGTAAGCAGGATAGCGTCCTCCCTTCAGCCACGACCTCTTTAAGCATCCCAGGTCTTTACAGCTCTGTGAACCTGACAGCCCGAGAGAAACTACAAGGGGGATGGAAGCAGCATAAACTGCGAGCTGATTGTAGTCCGGCCAGTTGCCTCCTCCCCACGTTAACCCTACAGTGACAGTCTTTGTTGTGCTTTTCTCAGTTTGTGATCTGTGCACTGTCTGGGGGGCCTGTAAATCATATGACATGGTGTCATGCTTCTCATCAGCACGTCACATATTCTGGTAGCTAATGACCAATGGGCCCCTCTTGCATAGTTATTAAAGAGGTAGTAATATTGCCTTCCCTTTCAAGCTGGTAGTTGTAAACAATAGACCCCAAAGCAAAAGTGCAAATTTCACCAACTAGATAAAACTCTGTCTGGCTACTTCTTTTTTTCTAGGCCTGTTCTCCTCTCCCTCTCCCCTTTTTCTTATATACTTGTGGTGCCAGGTATCAAACCTGCTAGGCAAGCAGGCTACCATTGAGCTACATCCCTAGCTCTTAGGATTGTTCTTTTGTGTGCTGAGGATACATGTGTGAGGGTGCATACACATATGTCATGTGGAAGCTAGAGGGGAGCCTCAGGTGTTATTTCTCAGACACTGTCTCCCTTCTTTCCTGAGACAGCCCACTAGTCTGGAACTTTCCAGATACAGCTGCTGACTGACTAGCAAGCCCCAGGGCTCCACCTGGCCCCACCCCTTGCATTGGGCTAACAAGCATGCACTACCACACCCAGCTTTTTTTTAAGTGGGTTCTGGGGACCGAACTCAGGTCCTGGAGCTCCCAGGCAGGCACTTCATGACTATGCACCTTCCAGCCCTGCCCCTGCTTCCTGTAGGCGCTAGGAAGAACCAAGAGAACATGGAGGAACTAGAAGTGCCAAGCTCAAGGACATATAATCTTACCTTGGCCATTTATCCAGAAAAACAAAAAAACAAAAAAAAAACTACTGGGAAGAAGGAGGGGAGGGTGGAGCTAGGCAGAAGATGATAGCTTCCTTTCCCCTACCAGTAAGCAGCAGCTCTGAAGGCTCTTCCCAAGAGAGTTGAAATCCTTTGGTGAGAATACATTAGCAAAATATATTTACATGTGTAATCCTAGAAGAAAGTGTGTGTGCGCGTGTGTGTGTGTGTGTGTGTGTGTGTGTGTGTGTGTGTGTAAGGAATATGAAACAGTAGCAGAAGGCTGTCTCTTTACTCCTAATGGGATTTTGTAACAGCATGTGCGAGTTTGTTTCAGAAGTCAAAAATGAACAGATGTTGGTATAAATTACCTCTGTGTCTGATGTCTTGCAAATTAAAAGCGCGGTTGGCATTGCTAAACAATTTCACTAGGTTTAGGGGGTGCAGTGTGCGGGTAGTGATTACAGTAGAAGGCTGAGTAAAAATCTTCACCCTGCAACAGATCAAGAGAGCGAGGATAAAGAAATGGGGAATAAAATAAGGGTTGTGTGAATTAATCAGAAATGTTAACTCTCCTGATGACAAGTGAACAGGAGGGCACTTGCTCTGGCGCAGCCCCTGACCTGTAGCAATTTCCCTGTGTACGAAAAGGGGTTGGTGCTTAGGATCTGATTTATAGAACACAGCCCTCTTTTAGGGAGCGGCTGTGTCATGCATTCGTATATCTCCTATATGGGACTGGCAAGAAGGCAAACTTTCTCCCCTCCCATGTAGAAGATGATGTCTTTTGAATTACTTCGACTTTTATGGTGGTTTCCTGCAACTCTGTATACTTGGATTAGGTCAAAAGGGGAGGAATGATTGAGTGGAAAAGGAGTTGTTAAAAAAGGATTGGTTAAGTTCAAGGAAAATTGACCACTGAGAGACTTCAGAAACTCCACTTGTTTTTCCTTTGAAACTCTTCGCCCTCAAATATTTGAGATTTTAAAATTCTCAGTCTCAGCATATCCAGGTCGTTCTTTCACTTTGGATTGGGGCAACAGTAAGAGGCAAAGAGGTGGCCCGGTGGTTAAGAAAACTTGCTGCTCTTCCACTGCATCTGGGTTCAAGTCCTAGCACCCATGTGGCAGATCACAACTATAGCACCAGCTCCAGGAAATCTGACTCCTCTTCTGTCTTCTGCAGGCGCCACGCTTGCCTACATACAGGCCAAACACTCGGATAAATAAAATCCCTAATTTAAATAACAATAAGGAATTGGGAGGTCTGAAATCACCAATAAATCAGGGTGCATCAGGGTTCTGTGTTACCCACATCTGGTTTCCACACTGACTTCCAGCCATGCTACAGGCTGCTTTGATGCTGTTGGGTTTAAAGTTCTTACAATTTCACCTCAAGTGTAGGCAGCTAACCCTTGTAGGCACTCTGCCTGAAAGTGTAAGTAATGTGTAAAGGTTGGGCTAAGGGTGGATGCTCCAGTCAGTGCGGTTTCTGAGGTTTCTGACCCCCTTCTCACCACTCACCCGCTCGTGCACTCAGAAAATGTGTGTGGGCTAACAAAACTAGTTACTTGCCCATCTCTAAAAACGATGTGTTAGTGATACTGACAGTATCCAGGAGAAGGTAGAGAGGTGAGCCCTGCCTGCTCCCGTTGTGCAGAGAAAGAAGATGAGACTTGAAGGCCATCCAGCCCAAGGCTTACCCAGCTACTAAATCTTGAGCTAGAAGGGTACTCAAATTCTTTGTTCTCTTTGAACAAAATTTTTTTTTCCATATAATCACCCTGGCCTCTCAGTTACTCTGCAACTAAATACAGCCTTGAAGTTCTGGCCTCCCTGCCTGTCTCCTGAGTGCTGGGATTTCAGACATGCACCCTCATGCCAAAAGTGTCCCAAATGAGCTGCACCCCAGCCCCAAATCCTGAATTCTCTATAAAACATCTTTGCTGTCTCTCCTTGGCCAAGTAGCTGATTGGATTTCCTTGACCCCTGATCTCCATTAATTTGGCATTACTTCCTTCAAATGGCTCAGCCAGTAAGGGTACTTGGTGCCAAGCCTACAATCTGAATTCAGTCCCTTAAACCTAGGATGGAAAGAGAGAACTAACCTCCACAAACTGTCCTCTGACTTCTGTATGGGCACTGTGACATGCGCACACACATAATCTAAATTTTTTGTTGTTTTTATTGAGCATTGTAGGTAGTACATGCCTTTAATCTCAGCACTTGGGAGACAGAGGCAGGTATATCTCTGTGAGTTTGAAACCAGCCTTTTCTACATGGTGAGTTCCAGGCCAGCCAAGGTTACATAGAGACTCTGTCTCAAGGGAAAAAAAATTAAATAATTTTTCTTGAGAAATAAACAAAAAAATAAAAACCTACCATATAGAGAGTGGTTCACCAAAAGCCACTGTCTAGTGTTTGTTTGTTTGTTTTTTGATTTTCAAGACAGGGTTTCTTTTTAGTTTTTGGTGCCTGTCCTGGAATTAGCTCTTGTAGACCAGGCTGGCCTCAAACTCACAGAGATCTGCCTGCCTCTGCCTCCCGAGTGCTGGGATTAAAGGTGTGCGCCACCACTGCCCGGCTCCACTGTATAATCTTAACTGACTCTAAAGGAAGCATTAGCGTTTGTTTGTTCCTATTTATTTATTCTATTGTATATTGTTTATGTGACCAGCATGTATTTAATAGGCCTGCCCTCAATTCTGACATTTTAGTAAAGGAAACATGTACAAAACCTTGTGTAAATCCACCAAGGAAGGATCAGATTTGGGCTTGGGTAGGATTGGCAGCACTGAGACACCTCACCCTGAACTTGCATACCTGGCTGACAGACTTTCCTTCTTTTGCTGGAGCTTGGGAGCTAGTGAACACTGGGAAGACTGGGATAAACTGATGATACCAGAAGCCTCCCTGTGATGACAGGTTCTCAAGGAACCAGGGTGCAGGCAAGGAGAATGGGGGAGCCGTTCTGCAGCGCTACTGATTGAATGACCCTAGAGCCAGCTAAAACTTGGGCAAGCACTCTGCCAAATGAACTCTGTCCCCAGGCCTTATTTTAGTCTACTTTATTCTATGACTGGGTTTGAGTGAGTTATCCAGCCCTGGCCAGGATTACAGGCCTTTACTGCTAGGCCTGGCAAACAAGCAGCTGTTAGGTTTAGGGCGATTGGAGTGGAGAATCTGCCTGAATTCATTTGTTCTGTCCTAGATGAAGGCAACAGAAGATGGGGGAAACATTTCTTTCGTTACTGCAGATACCCCCCTAACCTCTTTCTTTCTTGGACCAAGATGGACCTGTTCTTGTGAGGCTGTGAGACACCACTTGCCCTGTGTCCACTGCATAGTTCTGTAAGACTTCTGGCTTCCCAGCCTAGCCATCAGAAATTTTCAGAACTACTAAATCCATTTAAGAGATCTAAAAAGATGCCGTTGTGGAATAAAGATGGGGCTGTGGTGGGGTGGGGGAGTTACATTGCACATGCTTATTGAAAATTTGCTTAACAGAACTATAATGGGGGGCTTCTAGAGTGGTGCCCCTTTTTAATTGAGAAGTGTTTTACTTTGGAGCCTTACCTACAGGCAAGTAGCTGAATAAACCTAGCAGTAACTAGGTTTCAGAGATTGATGGTACTGAAAGTCAGAGAAAGACACATAAACCTTGCCTGGCTATATTAAATACCTGCGGACTGACAATGCCAAGAGAGAAGACCAAAGCTCTATAAACCCTGCTTTATTACACCATCCCAGATGAACTGCACTGAGGGAATATAAACCCTGCTGCATTCCAGCACACGGGGCCTCCCACTGCTCAGAGGTGGGGTGCGTGATCATTGGTTTTGATTTGAGTTTATAAATGTACAGAGACCAACAGTCCAGATAAGATTCTAATCTTGGCTGGATTTTAGCCTCCCAGAACAAACTGTGTAAGATAGTGAACCTGAGTGTTTAGAGTTGAGAGACAAAGAGAAACAGAGAGACTTGTGTGATTTTATTTTTTTATAAGGATAGCTGATGCTCTCCCTGCCTCCCACCCCCGTCACCTGCACTTTAGACAATTGCCAACTTCAGATTTGCTGTCCAGTTTTAATTGTCAGTATTAGTTTGTTTTTGTCTTTAGAACACTAGTGATGGTTGAATTTGTAGTATACAATTGATTTAACTATTTATCAATTGATTTACTTACCAATATCCTTTTGTATATTAACATGTATTTATAAGAGCAGATGCACAGGACAAGGGTGTAGAAGTCAGACAGTACCTTTGGGGAAGTTGGGTCTCTTGCTCCAGTCTGCACTTTTATCTTAAATCTTCCTGTAATCCCTTTTTTCCATTTTAGATTTTCACTGATATTTTGTTGACTTTGTGATTGCAGCCAGAGAAATGACAAGAGGAAAATTCCTGAACATCTTAGAGAAGCCCAAGAAGTAGCAACTGCTTGTGCACAGTGTCCTGAAGACCGCAACCAAGTCCCCTTTCCAGTGTGGCTCTGATGATGCACACCACATGCTTCTATGGGAAAGACTGGCTTCTCCCCCACTCCTGGCACTCTGCACAGGACATCTGTAGCAAGACATCTGGTAGCAAGAAAGAATCTGTTCTACCCAAGGATCATTGCCATTCACTGAGCTGGCTTTGTAACTCTGGCTGTTGATAACGCGGTGGTCCTGTCATTCTGAGAGGTCCTTTCCAAAAGTGATTCAGGAGGCTCAGGATCTTCTAATTACTTTGATTCTGTAATGGCAAAGTCAGTAGTGACAAATCGATTAATGGGTTCTGTTGAGTTGTACTTGATCTTTTAAAGAGCGTTCATGATGACGGCATCAGAGGCCAACTACTTGCTGGACCAGCCTGCACATCTTGACCTGTGAACTCTCAGATCTAATGGATTCTATGACTTCCATTCTGAAGGAAACAGAGTCTTCTTGAGATGTACGTCTGCTTTTTAAGGCTATACCTCCAATGACACTCTCGCCCTTAAGCACTGTCCATCCCCAAGCCACCTTGCAGGTCTGACTCCAGACTAGTGGAGCCCTTGTAGTGACTCTCTAGAAAGAAAGGCTCATGCTGTGTCACCCTGCGTTCTAGACTTCCAGACTAGTATGAAGGCAACGAAAGGAGCTCTGGTCAGTCTGTTACGTCTGTAAGTGAAGAAGTGAGTGTGAGCTGGTGGTGGGAGGACATGGTTGTGAGAGTTCCCGTTTGACTGAACCAGAACCTGATGACTTAGTGCGTGCTGTGGATGGTCACAGTGCTTTGTCCCTTTCTCCTCTCAGCCACCTGTCGGCTATTCGCTTATATGATACAGGCACACCCGTATGAAAATGTTCTGGCTTAAATGCAACTCTCGCAGATTTTTTTTACTAGTTGTATGTATCTGCTAAAATCTGAAAATCTTGCCCATGGATAAAATGGATTAGACCTAACCTCATGTTTTTGAAAAGCGCAGAGAATTCCCTCAATATTATAGGAAGAAAAGCTCTGTGACCATCGTCCAGTGGGAATTTGGACACAGGAGAAGCTGTGGCCATGTATTGTTAGGGCACAGTTCTCCTGAGGTTCACTGAGGGTGAACCTTGACCATTCGTGACACTTTTGCCTAATGCTAGAGTTGATGTTGAATTTTCCCCTTCATTAGTGCTATGTGATCAACACAGTTTTACTTTTTGAAAGGAAAAAGAATGAAATATGTACCATAAAAGGTAAGTATGAGAAGAGAAACATTCTGCTGGAGTACTCCCTTGAAGGGCCAGTTGATTTTAAGCTTAAGTCTGTGATTGACATTTTTTATCTCACCAAATGCGGTTAAAGTGAGTGTGTACGAGTGTCAGAAGGTAATGCCGTGCGTCAGTTTTTTCTTCACTCTGTTTTTGAGAGTTGATGGCATCAGGCACTTTTCAGAGTTTGGGGACATTGGAAAGTCTGTGGAGAATACTGGGTTAGCTCCCCAAACCAACTCGTCTGTAATGGGAAGCCAGTAGTTGGTGTTTTGATCTGCTATGGCCTCCTCCTTTTTCTGTCATCCTATTCACCAGCACTTAAATTAATGCAAGTAGATGTTTTAGAATTGTGATATTTATTGTTTTTGTATTTGTCATCCTTAGAAATGTTAATGATGTATTTTTATATTGATAATATAAATTTATGTACAGTATGTATATGTATTTTAGAATGTTAGAGGGTTATTCTTTACGTATGTGTCTTCATAATAAATATATCCCTTGTATAGGAGGTCGAATTTTTCCCTTCAAGGGCCAGGCTGTGTGTTTAAAACCTGGGCTCATCAGATGTACAACTCGAGTGACAAGTCCACTGTCCCCCTGCCATCCTGCCCTCACTGCTAGATTTCCTGTCTCAGTAGGAACCTTTAGAAACCTTTGCTACCACCTTGTATGTATTGTCAAAGAGCCATCTCTGTCCTCCAGTTTGGAAGAACATCCTAGTTGATCCATCAGCTTGGATTCCTCCTTCTCCCACAGAAAGTCTCTCTTCTAGTAAGAACTCTTCTTACCCTGAACAACTCCTAGTGCCTTGCTTGCCTGCACCACTGGAGTCCCAGAAAGCCTCCCTTTCACTTCGCACATATCATACCTGTTCTTCCGGTAAGAACCTTCCCCCATTATTTCTTCAGTATGTAAATGTGCCATTCCACTGACCCTAATCATGGGATCGTACCTGATCACAGGATACACCTGATCGCGGGATCGCACCTGATCATCATACCTCAGATTACTTAGGTAATCTGAGTCCAGATCCTAATGCCCTTTAATATCACAAGCTCCTGGGATTTGTCTCCCTCCTATGTATCTATTCTTCGTGCCTTCATGGAAGACATCTGCATCTGCTTTACTCTGAGCCCCTCTGTCACTTGTTGGCAGTGGGTTTGTCTTCATCAGAGCATTCCATTTTAAGGAAAACAGATTGATACACAGCTCATATAGGATACTGATTTTGTTAATTACAAAGCACCCTTGTTAATTTTCTTTATCTTTTTATTTTAAAACGGATTTTCCATAATTCAAAACGTTTTGAATATTCATTGTATGTGTTTACATGCCCAAGCATGTGTGGAGGTCAAAGGGCAACATTTGGGAGCCAGGTCTCTCCCTCCACGTGGGTCCAGGGGCATGGACTCAGGTCATTAGGCTAGGCAGCAAGGGCTTTTACCCACTGAGCCATCTCATCAGCCCTTACAATCCTTTTTTTTTCTTTTCTTTTCTTTTTAAAAGCAGGATCTCATCATGTAACCCTAACTGTCCTGTAGTTCAACATGTATCCCCCCAGACTGTCCTCAAACTCACAGAGATCAGCTTCCTCTGCCTCCCAAGTGCTGGGATTAAAGGTGTGCACCACCATATCTAGCCCGGCATTTGCTAGCTGCCCCTTGGTGTTGGTCTTGTTATTGTAGCTTTTGTGGGTTCACTCAAATCAGGACAGTGAAGATGCAGCTGGTGGAATTACTCCTCTGACTCCGTAGCCTCAAAACAGCATGTGGGCTGCCCACGAATGCTTCTCAGTGAGGTCCCTATACCCGCAGCATTAAGGCATCGCAGGAAGATGGACTGCAGGTCGGAAAGTAACTGGCTCCCAGGGGTCAAATAAGTGGTTTCTTAGCAGCTTGAACTTGGCCTATCTTTATCTCCAAGCCTGAAGTCATGGTCTCCGTCTTACGTCTTCTTCCTTTAAGAGATCCAAGACCACCGTATTCCAGCAGCCCATTGAATGGACAAGCAGAGGTCTCTCCTCCAAGTTCAGTTTCTAAGTTCTGATTAGCCTGTAACTGGCTCTTCATATCTACTTAGAATTGTTGCCACTTAGGAAGTGTGTCCCTGCGTCTAAAAAGGTCATCAACCTTCCCACCTTTTGTCTGGCACTTTTTCATTTAGACCAAGGACAGTTGGAGGCTTCAGGTGACACCAGGTGCAAGTGTGAGGCCCCTGGTTGGCTCGAGTCCTGGCAGAGCCTGTTAATTTGCACAGGAACACCCCATGCTCCATTAGCCAGGCCAAGCTCTCGGAACTCCCCTCCTGGGGTCCTCTTCCTCCTAATGAGAGCAGGAGAAGGGCTCTTACAAAACATTGCCTCAGAATAATATTCAGCTTTGTCCCCACCAGTAATCGGGGCTGACAGGATCGCTCTGGCCATTTCTCTTCTAATTAGCACAATTCCAGCATGACCTGAGCCAGCAAATGGAGAAAAGCGATCAGAAGCGATCAGACAACCGTACAGAATCACAAACACAAAGCGAGCCATTCCTTGTAATTGGGTAAGACAATTCCTCAGTCCATACTCGGCTGGAGTTTGCTGCTAAGACTCTCGCTGTTTGGGTCCCAGCAGCACAAGTTACATGTCTCCCTGGGACACTAATAAGCCCCAAATTGTCTTCCGCTTCACACAACTCTAACCAGAGGACAGATGCAGGGAGAAGGAGGGAGCAGTACCCTGAGGGAGGGGGACAGTCTCTAAACAAAGCAACTTGTAAGAGGTTTGCCCAACTCCAGAAGGCACAGGCTGTGGGCAGAGGAGAGCTGCACTGGGCACAGCCTGGGCTCTCCCTGGAGCCAGAGTCTGAAGCACTTAGCATCCCGACCTTCCAGGAAGCCCTCTCTGCTCCCTGACCTCGCTCAGTTTATGCACCCTCTGCCCTCACCCATTTTCCATTTGTCTACTCTAGTGAAGTCGCATGCAGTCTGGCTGTGGTGCCATTGCTGGACCTTCCCTGAGCTGCTTCCAGCCATGTCAGGGAGAATTTCCTCACAGCCTGCATGTAGATTCTGCTCCCACAGAGCGCATGGCCTGCCGGGGGGGGGGGGGGGCACCACTCCTTGGCCTGCGGGGGGGCATGTGGGGGGCACCACTCCTCAGCCTGCGGGGGGCACCACTCCCTGGCCTGCCTGTGTTTCTAGCCCCCATCACCTTCGCTCTCCAGCTCTTCCCCTGCCGACTGTCGCTATGCTCTCTTGAATGATCTCTTTAAAAAACAGAAAAGGAGCCTCTTTGCCAAGGCAAGCCATCATGATTAGCTGCACTCTCTGTGACACAGGGGTTGGCAGGCTGATGAGGAGAAATCCAGTCCTGTGATTGGGGTGACACAGTGCTCAGCTTGCTCTTCACCAGGGACAAGGGTGTATGGGGAGTTTCCGTGGGGATCTGAAACTTGGCTCACATTATTTTCATCTCTGTTTTGATCTATACCTGATATTTTTGGAAGTGACCTCCGATAACCAAAATGCTCAATTGTATCAGATTATATCAAAAGAGGAAAAAAAAAAGAAAGAAAGAAAAGAAAAAACTCACAGTGACTGTTTTCCCATCCTTCCTGTTCCAGAGACAGTGGTAACAATACCTGACTTTTAAATAACTTTTGGGAGATGTCGAGGTCAGTCCAAATGGGTAGTGTCACACCATCTCCTTGGTAAACAGAATGTGAAAAAGTACATGGCAAGTCGCACTTAGGAATTCACTGGAGTTGGTGAGGGGGCCCAGAAGGTGCTTGCCATCAAGGCTGAAGAGATGAGTCTGAACCCTGGGACCTACATGGTGGAACGCAAGCACTGACTCCTGAGAACTGTCCTCATCCCTGATGGGCTCCACGGTGTGTGCATGTGATCTCTCTCTCAATAAGTAAATGTAAAAATAAATAAAATTTGCTGCTGGGCAGTATAGCACACACCTTTAGTTCCAGCACTCAAGAGGCAGAGGCACGTGGATCTCTGTGAGTTCAAAAGGCCAGCCTGGTCTACAGAGTGAGTTCCAGGATAGCCATGGCTATGCCAAGAAACCTGCCTCCAAAAAAAAAAAATTAAAATAAAATTTGTTTTAGCTGGGCAAGATCACAAGTTCAAGGACACTCGGGACCAAATAACAAGACCCCATCTCAAAAAAGAAAAAAAGGCTTAAATTTCTAGACAGGTAGGGATGGTTTAGGCAAGTTAAACTCTGCCTGTTTCCTTAGAACCTTTCCCACTTCAAAGAAACAGCCCGATGATGTGCAGATTCAAGTCAGAGTGCCAAGGTCCAACTCCTGCTCCAGCCAAACAGTAGGAGTGTGACTTTGGGTAGATTAGCTGACCTTTGTGCCTTGGTCTGCCAGTGACGTGGGTCCAGTGGTGTCCCCTAACTCCTAGAGCAGCTGCCAGTGACATGGGTCCAGTGGTGTCCCCTAACTCCTAGAGCAGCTGCAGCAACTAAGTGGGTCCTTGGGAGAAGTGGGAAGCAGTGCAGGCCTATCTTGCCCATTGTAGGACTACTTGGCAGGGCTATTAAAGTTGGACCCAGTAGCTTTATTTTTTTTTCTGCTCACATTTATTATAATTATTGATATTTTGAGGGAAAATAGGTAACTCTGGAGTAATTAATGCAGAGTAGCCTCTTCCCTTCCCTCTAGCCCTTCACTTTCTAGAACCCCAGGCTAGAATGTGCACTTGGTAAGTTCAGTTGTAGACTGCAGAAAGTGCCACAAAAGACCAATCATGGCTTAAAAGGACTTGGGGGGGAGTATGGTCCATGACCTTGGAAGGTTTCTGAGCTGACCTTGGTCTTGCTGTGAGTGTCAAATCACTTCATCTCTGGTCTCCACCCTGGACATCACTCCGGTCACTCCCCAGGAATGTGTCCCCTGCTTCATTCTGTCCTGCCCCGTCCATTGTTCCCTACCCTTCCACATTCCTCCAGGTACAAGGTTGGTCAGGTTCTCATTCCCTTCCCATTACTGAACGGGGCCCACTGGGGCCGCAGCCCCCCCCCCCCCAGCTTCCTCCTCAACCCTAGCCTAGCATGAGGAGCCTGAGGTCTCAGGTCACATCCTGGTGCCTTCCTGGATGCAGCCAAGCTTCAGGAGCTGCAGTGACCTGTGCCCTCAGCTCCACACAAAGGAGCAGCAGGGGAGAATCAAGTTAGAAAAGTCAGTGACTTAAGGCAGAATGGAGATGAGAGGCGCTGGCTGGCGTCAGGACTACAGGCATGTGGGGCCTAGAACCAGAAATAGTCTACAAATACAAGAGCGGCTCGGAAGCAAACTCAAGAGTCCTTCATTCATACGGACCTCCCATCCCCCGCCGCCATCTGTCACTGCTGCTTTGCCTCTGTCTTCGTGTGTGTGTGTGTGTGTGTGTGTGTGTGTGTGTGTGTGTTTACAGGACCGTGTATGCCTGTATACAGGCATTATTAGTTGTCTCTCCATTGCTTCTCCACCTTATTTTTTGAGATAGTTCTCATTGACCCTAGAGCTAACCAATTCAACTAGGTTGACCAGCCAGTCTGAAGAATCCTCCTGTTTCCACCTTCCAGTGCTGAGATTGTGAGCATTCCCTGCTATGCCTGGGTTTTACACGGGTACTGGAAAGCAAACTCGAGTCCTCCCTGCAAGATGAGCTGCCTGGTGGAGAAGACAAAAACACGAGGGCCAGAGATAGGAGAAAGCAGCAGCAAGAGAGCCTTATCCTAGCAGGCGCTTCAGCCACCCCAGCCCCATGCCTGGAGCAGCAACCCCAGAGACCTGCATGGGCCCTGGAGGATCCTAAGCAGCACTGCCCTACATGTCTGTAGAAATAGATGAGAAATGCAAATCCCACGCTGGCCGCATCAGCTCCTCCCTCTGCCTGGATGTGCTGCTCATTTAGTTTAAAAAAAAAAAAAATGTCCAGCTCAAGACGCAAAGAGGGGGACATAGCAGACACATGCAGCCCCGAGTCCTGCCTGGCCATTACTGTAGCTCCGAGGCTTTCTGCCAGCTAGGAGGGGTGGCTGGACCTGATCATCCCTCCAAAGGAGGTGGCGGGAGCACTCCAGAGCAGCTGAAGCAGTCTGCTCCAAGAGGACCATAGCGCGGACGGCACTTCCCAAAGCACCAAAGATTGATGCAAATTGGTTTGGTTCTGACCCTGTCACACAAGGAAGGATAATGATTCCAGCACAGGCGAGGGAGGGGCACCTGGTGGGGGCTGTGAGGATTGGTGGCTCACTTCCCATCTTCATTAGTGATCTGAAAGACTGGTGTAAACAGCGTGCTAATGAAACCGGCAGATGATTGGTGTTAGAAAACCCAGAGAGGACAGGAAAACGGGCACAGCAAGACCCAGCGCGCTTAGAAATATGGGCAGGCGATTGTCAAATGATTCGTCCTAGGAAAATGAAAGTAGACACGTCAAGGGGAAATGATGAAGGGGCCTCGGGTGTGGGGAGGGTTTGGAAGGTTAAATAAGGGGACAGATAAGCAGGAAAGCACGGAGCTGGCCTTGACCCAGGAACAGACACAGTGGGCATTCCTGACCAGGACTGTGTGGGCCCGGCTGTGCACCTGAGGGCCACGCAGGTTCCACTGCCCCCTAGACTGTGTCAGCTCCTAGATCCTTCTACAAGGGTGGGCTCTGACCAAGCCATGAGCTGACCTTATTTACAAGTAAGTCATCAAGGGGACTGGGGACGGAGGAGCCATTTTGACCCATTGGGGAAAGAAATCATTTTCCATCTCCACTGACTTTCCAGTCATATATAGGAAGCACTCATGTGGGGTTTCATGTTACTGTTCTCTAATTTTATTTCCTGAGTTTTGATATTCACCTTTTCCTCCTCCCCAGACAGAGTTCCACCGTAGACCTGGCTGTCCTGGAATTCACAGAGATGTTTCTGCCTTTGCCTCCTGAGTGATGGGATTAAAGGTGTGCACCATTAGGGCTGGAGAAAGGGCTCAGCAGTTAAGAGCCCAGTTGCTCTTCCAGAGGACCTGAGTTCTGTTCCCTGCACCCATAACAGCTGGCACCACTGCCTGTATGTAACTGCAGCTTGAGTGATCTGATGCCCTCTCCTAGCCTCAATGAGTACCCACATACATGTGGCATTCATTTACACAGACACACATCCACATAAAGTAGCAATAAGTCTTGAAAGGTGTGCACCACCATACCCACTCTGCTCTTGATCACTTTTTTTTCAGAGAAACAAAATCCTGGTGTCAGAGATTTGGGGAAATAGCTGTTCTGCATGGCACTGTGCTAACAGTGACTGCACTGTGCATTTAAGGAAACCTCAGGCCAAAGGAATTCCCAGCCCAAGGACTAAGAAGCCAACTTTCTGGCCACACAGTGGTGGTTCATGCCTCTAATCCCAGCACTTGGGAGGCAGAAGCAGGTGGATCTCTGTGAGTTTGAGGCCAGCCTGGTCTACAAGAGCTAGTTCCAGAACAGCTAGGACTGTTACACAGAGAAACCCTGTCTTGAAAAACCAAAAAAAAAAAAAAAAGAGTTGACATTCCATTGCAGTCTATCTGTGAAAGAAGGTGTTTCTTTTCTTTCCTGTCTTCTTTTTTCTTCTTTTCTTCCTCCTCCTTCTTTTCTTCTCCTCTTCTACTTTCTCCTTCTCTGTGTGTGGCTTCAAACACACAGAGATCCGCCCGCCTCTGCCTCCTGAGTGCTGGGATAAAAGGTGTGTGCCATCTTTAATCTCCTTCCTTTTTTGAGACACGTCTTGGAGGCAAGGCTGTAGCCTGCTGATTGGGAGCCTCTGGTCCTCTTTCCTCCTGAGTGCTGAAGTTGCAGACGTGCAGCGCTCTGCCTCAAGCTTCCTGTAGGCCTGGTAATCACTCTAAACTGATCCTGAATTAGAGCCACTAACTGTCTAGTTTGCTATAAACCCAGCAATTTCCTAAGATGGGAGACAATCCTGCAAATGAGACTACTGACTAATATTTTGAACCCACGGTCTCACCCCCACACCGCGACTGCAAATGGGACTACTGACTATTATTTTGAACCCACGGTCTCACCCCCACACCGCGAGACAGGGACTTACTATGTAACTCTGAGTGTCCTAGAACTCGCTATACGTGTAGACCAGACTGGCCTTGAACTCACAGAGATGCACTGCCTCTGCCCCCCCCCACATGCACATGCTGGGATTAAAGGTGTGTGCCACCACTAAACCAAACCCACCACCCCCTTCTTCCTCCTCCTCCTCCTCCTTCTTCTTCTTCTTCTTCTTCTTCTTCTTCCTCCTCCTCCTCCTCCTCCTTCTTGTTTTGGTTTTTCGAGACAGGGTTTCTCTGTAGCTTTGGAGCCTGTCCTGGAACTAGGTCTTCTAGACCAGACCAGGCTGGCCTCGAACTCACAAAGATCCGCCTGCCTCTGCCTCCCAAGTGCTGGGATTAAAGGTGTGCGCCACCAACGCCCCGCCTACATTTTGCTTCTTTTTTTAAAAAAATATTTGTTTATACAATATTCTGTCTATGTGTATGACCACAAGCCAGAAGAGGGCACCAGACCTCATTACAGATGGTTGTGAGCCACCATGTGGTTGCTGGGAATTGACCTTTGGAAGAGCAGGCAATGCTCTTAACCTCTGAACCATCTCTCTAGCCCTACATTCTGCTTCTTGATGGGTTTGGGAGTCAGGCATGGTAATGCCTGTTCTAATCCTTGAAAGACTGAGACAGGAGGATGGTGAGATTGAGACCCAGATTGGACAATATAATGAGACCCTATCTCAAAAGAAAAAAGAAAATTGGGGTTTTTTTTTTTGAGACACGATTTCTCTTTAGTTTTGGTGCCGGTCCTGTAACTAGCTCTTGTAGACCAGGCTGACCTCGAACTCACAGAGATCTGCCTGCCTCTGCCTCCCGAGTGCTGGGATTAAAGGCATGCGCCACCACTGCCCTGCTCAAAAGAAAAACTTTAGTTCAACCTTGGTTAATTCTGCTTCTAGGTATATGCCCAATAGAAAAGTGCCCACCAGTAGACACTGGCAAGAATATTGATGGCTGCCTCATTCATGTCAATAAAAAAATGACAAAAATTTTCAAGCAAATGAATAAATTTTTAAATATTTTATTAATATATATGTGTGTGTGATGCACAAATACCATGTAGAAGTTAGATGACAAGGACAGGATGACAGCAGACAGAAAGAATGCACACAGTATGACTGAAGTTCTGCAGCAGTCTGGAGTGGTAGACTTCAGTTGTCACTTGGGAGTTTTGTCAAGAGAGGACACAGGGTGCGGGCTTGAGTCAGCGCGACAGTGATGTAGGCATTCGTGTCTGGAAACCTTCCCTGAGCCTTTGTGCGCCTAACTACCTCTAAGCTGTGCTTCGGAGCAAAAGATTTGAGGTTCGTTGAGCCTCCTCCAACATCAGCTTTTTATATTTCAAACCCATGGAGACTCTGGGGCAATATCACAGAAGCTCTCAGGCTCACCCTGAGCTTGGAAAAGGAAAATGTAACATGAGGGGGCTGGCTTGTTGGGGTTTCTGTCCTGCCCAGTACCCCAACAGCCGGCAAATCCCAAAGAGAAATTACACACAGGACTCCATAAGGTTATAAACTGATTGGTCCATTAGGTCAGGCTTCTTGTTAACTCTTATAACATATATTACCCCATTATCCTTATCTATGTTAGCCACATGGGCTCGGTACCTTTCTCGGTGTGACAGCTTACATGTTGCCTCTTCGGTGGTCTGTACAGGAATGGCTGAGAGAGAGCTTCTGCTTCCAGAATACTCCCAGTCTCTTTGCTCCACCCCTACTTCCTGTCTGGCTTTCCCGCCTATACTGCCTGCCTGGCCAATCAGCGTTTTATTAAAATATAATTGACAGAATACAGATAATTCTCCTGCACCAGGAAAAGGCAGATGAAGAAGTCCTTTTGTCAGCTGCCCGACATACTCACACAGCAGCCGGGCATAGCGCTGCCCGACATACACAGCAGCCAGGCATAGCGCTGGGCAACCTGTCCTGAGCCTGCCTTTGACACAATGAAGAGCCAGACTCCTGAAGTCCCCCACTTTATGCTTGGGCCTTCTTGGGATGAGGAAACAACTGTGTCCAGCCCTTACTGAGAAGTCAGAGCAAAAACTGAGTCTGTGGGGCTGTGGTTCTCAGAGCCTGACATACGTACCATGGAGGCTTGGTGCAGTCACCAGATGGACAACTGGATCCAGCCACCTAAGGCAGTACTTTAATTCTTCCCAGATAGAGCAGATCACTGTGTCAAAGCCAAAATTGTGTGTGCATGCACATGTGGTCATGTTTGTGAGCACAGTCATGTGCACACCACAGTATTCTAGGCTAGGATGGGGGTATGGCCAGAGCAAAAGCTCCAGTGTTGGTCCTGGCCTTCCACCTTGTTTGGACAGGGTCCCTTGTTCTCTGTTGCCTACTAGTCCAGCTGGCCCAAGGGCTTCTGGGGATTCTCCTGTCTCCACCTCCTATGGGTGCTGGGAGTACAGGTGCACACGGCCATGTCCAGCCTTACAGTAGTTCTGGGAGTACAGGTGCACGCGGCCATGTCTTGCCTTGCATGGGTGCTGGGAGTACAGGTGGACACAGCCGTGTCCAGGGAGTACAGGTGCACACGGTCGTGTCCAGCCTTACACAGGTGCTGGTAGTACAGGTGCACATGACTGTATCCAGCCTTACATGGGAACTGGGGTCGGAACTCAGATTCTCCCTCGTGCCAAAAGCACTTTACCTATGGAGTCATCTCAATCTAAAATGTACTTTTTAATGCCTAAGCCAGTTGTTGTCAACATGTGGGTCGCAACCCCTTTGGGGGGTCACATATCAGATATCCTGCATATCAGGTATTTACTTTATGATTCATAACAGTAGCAAAGTTACAGTTACGAAGTAGCAACAAAAATAATTTTATGGTTTGGGGTCACCACAACATGAGGAACTGTTTTAGGGGTTCATATCATTAGGAAGGTTGAGGACCACTACTCCAAGCCTTCAAGATGCTCCTTCCTAAGAAAACTAGACATTCCAATGGAGCCGCCAGTGCCTCTGGTGCGCCCCATCCGTACAGGCTGACTACGCTGACCAGAAGCCAGGTCTCCTTGGAACCCCGCCTGCTGAGACTTCTACTCTGGGCTGGGAATTCCCCAGATGTAAGGAAGACCACTGGCCTCTTCACTCTGAGCATCTTTCTGTGCTGTACATGCTGTGATCACTAGCCTCATGTAACTGTTATATCTAAATTAAAAGTAAGCACAAATTAAAAATCCAGTTCCAGCAAAAATACATGTGACTGCCTACCATGCTGTACCAAAGGGCAGCTCTGTACGATCCTGTACCATGCTGTTTGGGCTTACACCTTCCAAAACTACACTCTGGTAAAAACCTTTTCTTGGGCTAGAGAAATGGCTCAGTGGTTAAGAACACTGATTGCTCTTCCAGAGGACCCGGGTTCAATTCCCAGAACCCACATGGCAGTTCAAAACTGTCTGTAACTCCACTTCCAGGCAAAACACCAATGCACATAAAATAAAAAAAATAAATATTTTCTTCCTTTCTCCCTCCCTTCCTTTCTTCCTCCTTCCCTTCCTTCCTCCTTTCCTCCTTCCTTCCTATTTTTGGTATTTCAAGACAGAGTTTCTCTGTGTAACAGTCCTAGCTATTCTGGAACTTACTCTGTAGACCAGGCTGGCCTCAAACTCACAGAGATCTGCCTGTCTCTGCCTCCCGAGTGCTGGGATTAAAGGCATGCACCACCACTGCCCGGCTTTCTTTTTTTAATTTAATGATGTCCAGATGTCTGTATCTGGGTGACGGTGGTGTATGTGGGTATAATACTTGTGTTGGCCAGAAGAGGGCATCAGATTCTTAGGAGCTGGAGTTACAGGCAGTCATGAGGGGCCTGATGTGGGTGCTGGGATCCGAATTCATCCCCTGCAAGAGCAGCACACACATACTCTTAACCCGCCCTCTTTTCTTTATGTATTAAAACAAACCAAACAAAACAAAACTACATTTCAAGGGATCACAGCCACACCTGGTTTTTGGTTACTGTTCTTGTCAATGTGGAACCACATATCGCTCCATCATCATAGAAGAGCGGTGGATTCTAAGTGGTCCTCACATCCTCTTAGAGCCTTGAAAAGACAAAAGGAAGGAACTGGGTGGAGAGGACTGAGCCACCTCCTCATTGAGCTGCTCTGCCTTTATAGGTAGATGTTAAGTTAGGGTTTATTCGTGGGTAGCGTTTTAATTGTAAACTGATTTTTGAAAAGGTAATAAATACAAGCCATATTTCAAAGGAACAGATTATAAAAAATATATGCCCTCCCATCTCCTAGACCTCAGGGCACTGACCTACCCCCCCCATCCCTATTTAATGCATTGGATTTTGTTATATTGATATGTGTAGGTTCAAAGCAATATACTATTCAGATTGGGAAATATAATCTGTTTAGTCACTGATAGATTTTTGACTTTTAGGCTATTTCCAGTCTTCTTCCCATTGGGATATTCAGGGAGGGTATGCAGACTGTGTTGTATGTGTAAGTTCTTGTGCCTGCATATAAACCCTCAGGGCATGCTAATAGTGGGGGACTCTTGGGTCAAAAGCCATGTATATGTCTGAGTCTTAATACATATCTCTAAATCTCCCCCTAAAGAGTTGCAACCTTTACCCACACTCTCAAAACTGTTGTGGTCAGGAATGCAGATTTCCACAAGAAATCTCTGTGGGAGGGGTCATTGTCTGTCATGACCCCCAGGCCCATCTGCCCTCTTAGGCTGTCCTGTCACTTCTTCCTTCTGTCAAAGACAGTTAACGTATTTTGTAGTTTTATTTATTATTGTGTGTTTGCGTGCGCGCATGCGCGCGCACTCGCATGTAATGTGTATGTGAACACCTGCAGGTGTTTGCCACAACACATGTGTGGAGGTGGGAGGGACCTTCCAGAGTCAGTTCTTCGCCTCCAGGGACCAAACTCGGGTCCTTGTGTTGGCACAGCAGGTGTTTCTACACACTGAGCCATCTCACTAGCCCAGTAGTCAACGTTTAGTTGAACACTTACTGGGCCCCCAAGTATTGATCCGAAATTCTTTCTTTGCTTCAGTTCATGAACTCACAATAACCTCATGAGATAAGTAGACATTGTTATGCCTATCTTACACATGAGTCTAAGGCTTAGAGAATAAATAGCTCAGCGGGAGTCACCTGGGTTTGGTGGCAGAGCTGGGATTCATATATAAGTCGGCCTTTCTTCACAGCCTCTACCTATTACCAACAGGCTCCCCGCTCACCTGCTCCCCCCCTCACCTGCTCCCCACTCACCTGCTCCCCACTTACCTGCTCCCCACTCACCTGCTCCCCACTCACCTGCTCCCGCTCACCTGCTTCCCCCCCTCACCTGCTCCCCGCTCACCTGCTCCCCGCTCACCTGCTCCCCGCTCACCTGCTCCCCGCTCACCTGCTCCCCGCTCACCTGCTCCCCCCCCTCACCTGCTCCCCGCTCATCTGCTTCCCCACTGTATGAACTCCAGGATCCCGCACTCTCTCGGGTGATTTTGCCCAGTATAATACACCCTCCATTCCTGTGCTCACTCCTTCCTACAGTCAGGCAGGCATCTCCATCTGGGACTCTTTATCCTCTACCTCCACAGTTTCCTCTCCTCTTGACCTTGGGACCGCCCTACCTTAGTCCCAGGGTCTGCCCAGCCCTTGTCTAGGTGATGCCTCATTAGGGCTGGAAGAGCTGGGGGTAGGGAAAGCAACGGCCACCATCACCTAGCCATACTCAGCCAATTCACAAAGACAAGATGTCAAGTTAATGAGCCTGTAGGCCTCTAATTAGCTGTCAATTACCTCAAATTAATCAACTCCTCGCCTAATTAAGCATTATCGGCAGGTGGGCACAAAGCAGACCATTATGTGGGAGCCATGAGAAAAGCTGGGCTGGCAAACTTGGTTAGGATCAGCGCTGTGCACTGCCCCAGCATCCCTCAAGCTCTGAGCTACCAGCCCAGCTAAGAGGCACCAGGGCCCTGTGTCCCTAACACTGGGGTCTCCAGGACCTCCTCAGAAGCTGGGTGAATGATGAGAGGGAGATAGAGAGCCTAGAGGCAGGTGGGAGCTTAGGGAAGTGGGGTGGGAGGAGCAAAAGCCATGGAGAACCCCTCCGGAGCAGCACCTGATACTTGAGGTCCGGGACAGGAGTGGAGCCCACTGTGGACTGGGAGGAGGTTGGGAGTTGAGGCTCCTGGCTGATGTGGGCTCTGTGACACAGGAGATGGTTTTATGCTATTTTTCTATTCTAAAAATCGAGAATAAGTTTTTTAAGGACTTCCTGGGTCTCTGTGAGATCCTGCAGCTGCAGTGCCTGGCACACACTGGTCAGCGTATTTGGGAGTCGTGACAGCGAAGCAGAGAGGACCAAAACGGCCTCAGGGCTGCTCAGTCATAGAGACTCCCCCAAGTCTGAGCCTCCAGGCTGCTGACAGTCCCCAGCTTAGAACATGCCCTGTGCTGGAGGCCTGGGGTTCTAGTCACCACATCTGCATCCCCATCTCCTTGTACCTGCGGGTACCCAGGGCTCAGGTGTCCTCTGCTTACAAAGAACCCTGGGTGCTATACACTGTTCATCTGATGAGGAGCCACTGGAAGAGGAGGGCAGATAAGGGCCCTCTCCAGTTGGGTGTTAGGGGTGCAAGGCCTAAGGTAAGGGTACCCCAGGACAGACTACCCCTTAGGTAGTGAGATCGCAGTTCTGATGTGGTCCTGGCAGCTGACCAGCTCCTGCTCTTGAGTACAGGACAGGGTGAGCTGGGCAGCTATGGCTCCAGTATGCTGGAGCTATGCTCACACTCCAACTCACCCCTGCAGAATCCCCCAGCACCTCACCTCAGCCACCCTGGGAATCTGTATTGACTCTAACCACCCTGCTGCAGCACAGCTTCCTCCCTCTGGGGGCAATGGAGGTCACCTGTCTTCACTTCTGGGAAAGCTTGGAAACATTCTCCCACCCCTAGTATAAATCAGTCACTTAGAAAACATTTATTGTGCCCGCTGATCCAAGCTCACAGTGGAAAGGAGAAGGCTGGGTAAACACAATTGTTATTGTGTGCTCTCGAGATGGAAGAAACATTTGGCTCTTACTAAGTGCCTACTGTGTGCTGGCAGGAATGGCAAATAAGAAATTCAGTGAATATATTATTTGTGTATGCTAAATAAGCCAAAGCAGCTTTATTCATCAACCAATAAAAGCAACACATATACAGAAGAACTTCCTATACCATTTCCCCTTTTCTGTCCATATAAAAAGGAAGGTTTGAACTTTAACATAGTAAAATTACATATAACAAAACAAGTATCAGGCAGGAATTACAGTTATATTTATTCTATTTTATTTTTATCATAACTAAGGAAAACTATAATTTTAACTATCTATTCTTCAAATCCATCAAAGACCCCAGAAGGATATAATATTACCTAAGTTAACAGGAAATGCGCTGTAAGCAACTTCCAAAGCTCTAGAATTGACAGAGACATCTTGCTGCCTGGACAGCCACCCAAAGATGGACTGCAGCATCCATCTTCAATCTACAGGCCCATAGTATTTGCAAACTTTTCCATGAAGCAGGAAGTTTCAAAGACAATTCTGCCTATAATGGCAGTTTGTCAGTCACTTTCTTCTGTGTCCTACAGAATGTCTGGCAGACTTTTTATGAAGCAGGAATCTGAAGGATTGTCTCACCTTCTTTAGGCAACTTCAGCAGTCATTTTTTTGTGGGTCTTGCTTGTCCAGCTTCTATAACATACCATCAAGCAGTCCAGGCAAAAGCAGTTTCATGCCCAAATGGCTAGCCTTGTCACATTGAAGGCAAATTTCATTATGAATTTTTTTTTAATGTCCGTCAACCTCTCTGAAGTAATTGGTGCTGAGAGAAGTAGTTGTGTCTCACTGTAGAGAAAAGTCTAAGTTCTTAAAACATTTTAAATGCCATATTTGAAAGATTTGAAGAATACCTATCCATCTGAATATATATATATATACCTGTACACATAAAAAACTTAACTAACATGACTACAAGTTTGACTATTATAAATGACTATCTATTAATCTATATTTTAACTGCACATTACATTTTTAAATGAGCTGCACAAACACAATACCTTAATCAAGACAGAAATATACATATAACAAAATTGACTTTAAATTTGTATCAATAAACCAAGATCCACACTAATGCAAAGTATGCATCTCTATAGCATAGCCTCCTTTAAATGTAAACAAACATTTATAAATAATCATTTAGAGAATTTGGGCATTTTTCTCTAGACTACTTTCTGCTGATTGGGGGCACTGCTAATCTGGTCTTTCATGGAATATTCTGATATAGATATGAATACTTTGCATTAGTGTGGATCTTGGTCTATTGATACAAATTTAAGGTCAGTTCTTTTTTTTTTACATTATAAATTATACATTTAGTTTTTTTTTTAAGTAAATTTTATTAAATTATAAAAGTTTCCAATTCCGCCCCCCTCTCCCAACACCCTCCCACTCCCCCCACTCCCCCTCCTCCTCCCTCTTCATCCCCCAGGGCAGTCAGGGTTTCCTGCCCTGTGGGAAGTTCCAGTTCCTTCCCCCTCCCTCCAGGTCCAGGAAGGTGAGTGTCCAAACAGACTGGATCCCAAAAATCCAGTATATGTAGAGGAAACAGGTCCCAGTGTCATAGTCAATGGCTTTTCAGAAAGACTTCGGGCCAGCCACAGTCATAGAATCCGGCCAAATTCCGAGAATCTGGTTAGATCACGTCCTCGTTCAGTCCCAGTCCAACTGGCCTTGGTAAACTCTCATCAGATCCGTTCCCTTGTATCAGTGGGTGATAGCATCCCTCGCAGTACTGATTTCGTTTTTCATGTTCTTCCTCCTTCTGCTCCTCATTTGGACCTCGGGGGGCTCAGTCCGGTGCTCCAATGTGGGTCTCCGACTGTATCGCCGTCCTTCGCCAGATGAAGGATCAATCCGAAGGCCCTCTGGATGGAAGCTGGGATGGCTGGCAGGGAAGCTAGCAGGGTGGAGCCAGCAGAGCAGGCTGACCTGGGAGTCTATGGGGTCGGGGAAAGTCCTAGCACCTCCTCGCCGGGCCCCTGTCGCGGGCCCGAATCAACTCACCACTCCGAAGGCCCTCTGGATGGAAGCTGGGATGGCTGGCGGGGAAGCTAGCAGGGTGGAGCCCTTAAGGTCAGTTCTGTTATACTGTGTATATGTGTTTCTGCTCTTGATTAAGGTATTGTGTTTGTGCAGCTCATTTAAAATGTAATGTATAATTAAGAAATACAGGTTAATAGATAGTCATCTATAATAGTCAAGCTTGTAGTCATGTTAGTTAGTTTTTCTAGATATACAGAGATATATTTCAGTTAGGTAGGTATTCTTCAAATTTTTCAAAGACTAGCAGAATATGGCTTCTTGTTTTGTTTTTTTGTTTTTGTTTTTGTTTTTCAAGATAGGGTTTCTCTGTCCTGTAACTAGCTCTTGTAGACCAGGTTGGCCTTGAACTCACAGAGATTTGCCTGCCTCTGCCTCCCAAGTGCTGGGATTAAAGGCTTGCGTCACCACCACCCTGCCAGAATATGGCATTTAAATGTTTTAATAAATTAGGACTTTTCATGACATGAGACACATCTGCTTCTGGCAGCACCAATATGCTTTAAAAGGATGATGGTCATCGAAGAGGCTCCTTGTGGAGTTGGCTAGACATTTGGACAAGAGACTGCTCTTGATGTGTGAGCTGGACATGTGGGACCCACAGAGAGATGA
Source organism: Myodes glareolus (assembly GCF_982192425.1). Lineage (NCBI taxonomy): Eukaryota > Metazoa > Chordata > Mammalia > Rodentia > Cricetidae > Myodes > Myodes glareolus. The sequence goes on along the minus strand of NC_142036.1, from coordinate 41,414,241 downwards.
CTGCTGAACTTGCCTAAAGAAGGTGAGATGATCCTTCAGGGCTCCTTCTTCATGAAAGAGTTTGTCAGACATTCTGCAGGACACAGAAGAAAGTGACTCACAAACTGCCAATACAGGTGGAACTGTCTTTGAAATTTCCTGCTTCATGGAAAAGTCTGCCTGATACTCTGGGCCTGTGGGCTGAAGATGGATGCCCCAATGATACAGAAGAACTTTGGGTGACTTCCAGGCAATGAGATGTCTCTGTCAATTCTAGAGTTTTGGAAGTTGCTTACAGTAGGAGTGGTAGGTCCATCTCAGCCAGAAGTCCTGAAGCTGTCATGGATGTTGGACCATCTGGGCCATTGCTTCAGGGGGTCTTGTTTGATAAAACCATATTAGCTGGTAAGGAATCCACAGATTCTTATCCTCTGTGGAAAGAAAAACATAACCTCTTTTCCAAACCAACATATCCCTAGACCCAAATTTTGAAGTCAAGATACCTTTAAACCACATATATATGTGTGTGTGTGTGTGTGTGTGTGTGTGTGTGTGTGTTGGTTTAGCTTAGCAGCCTGTACAATGAAATGTTTCTCTATACTTAACTCATTCACAATCAAAAATTCAAAGAAAACACAGTAATATACATAATCCAGATTCTCTGTGTATTTTCCATCCTTACTCCTTTCATCTATGACTGTCTGGACTCTGTTCCCAGTGCCTACATTAGGCAGCTCACAATCACCTATAGTTTCAGCTCTAGGGAGGCCAACACCCTCCTCTGGCTTCCACAGGTACCTACATGCATTGTGCATTAACGTCCTTGTACAACACACACATACACACACTAATATTAATAATAATAAAATTTAAAATTCATATGTACCCACATCTATTATTTTTTCATAAGTAAAGGGAACAGAATATACTGTTTCCATCTTCCTTTTTAAAACAAGCTGTGCCTTGAGATTGTTCCAGACCAGAATGTAAAGTCTCAGCGCCCAGAATCCCATTCCTTGATGTGTACTTTTTTCTTCCTCTATAAACTGAGGCTGGAAATGTGGCTCTGTTGGTAGGGTGCTTGCCTAGCTTGCACAGAGTACTGGGTTTGATTCCCGTGACCACAAAAAACCAAGTGTGGTGGTGGATCTTATAGCCCAGTACCAGGGAAAGCAGAGGCAGAAGGATCCAGGTCTTCAGTTACATAAGGAATTTGAGGCCAGTCTGAGCTATTTTAGACCTCCCCACCAAAAAAAGTCTCTCTTTTGTTGTTGTTCTTTTTGATACAGGGTCTCTCTGCATAGCCCTGGCTGTCCTAGACCTCATTCTGTAACAGACCAGTAACAGACCAGGCTGACCTCAAACCCACAGAGATCCACCTGCCTCTGCCTCTGCTTGCTGAGGGCTGGGGTTAAAAGTTGGGTCACCATACCTGACTTCAAAAAAAATTTTTTTTTGAGAGACAGGGTTTCTCTGTGTAGCTTTAGAGTCTGTTCCCAAACTCACTTTGTAGACAAGGTTGGCCTCAACTTACAGAGGTCCACCTGCCTCTGCCTCCCAAGTGCTGGGATTAAAGGTGTGTGCCACAACTGCCTGCCCCCTCCCCAAAAAATTCTTAGTGAAAGGAAATAAAACGATATAAAATCATCACAGTCCAGGTGATAATGCTGGCAAATGTAAGGTGACATCCTGGGACCAAAAAATTAAGCATTAAATAAATGAAATTAAAGTATGGACTATAGTTAGGACTAATGTGTTTTATTTGTGTGCGTGTGTATTGTTCTGTTTTCTTCATTAGTCACTAATGTTAAACGATCACAGGAAAACTTGGTGCACGGTATAGGAGCATGCTGTATTCTTTTCACTATTTTAAAATTTCTTTTAAAAAAGTGTTCTTTTTTTTAAAAAAAATATTTATTTATTTGTTATGTATACAATATTCTGTCTGTGTGTATGTTTGCAGGCCAGAAGAGGGCACCAGACCCCATTACAGATGGTTGTGAGCCACCATGTGGTTGCTGGGAATTGAACTCAGGACCTTTGGAAAAGCAGGCAATGCTCTTAACCTCTAAGCCATCTCTCCAGCCCCTAAAAAAGTGTTCTTGAAGGCTGTAGAGATGGTTCAGTGGTCAAGAGCACTGGGTGCTCTTCCAGGAGACCTGAGTTTAATTCCCAGCGACCACATGGTGGCCCACAGCCATCCCTAGTGGGATCTGATGCCCTCTTCTGGTAAAGGTGTCCATGTGGATAGAGCATTCACATCCGTAAGATAAAAAAATAAATAAATCTCTTTTTAGAAAAAGTGTTTTTAAGCCTGTCGGTGGTGGCTTTAATCATAGCACTTGGGAGGCAGAGCAGGCGGATCTCTGTGAGTTCGAGGCCAGCCTGGTCTACAAGAGCGAGTTCCAGGACAGGCTCCACAGCTACAGAGAAACCCTGCCTCGAATAAACAGCAACAGTGCTCTTGAATAATATTAAAATGTACAGTTACTGAGATTAATAAGGTCTCAGCTCATGTAAAAGCACTACGAGTTTGGGGGCCGTTACATAGGCTCCTGAATCCAATGTGAGCGGTGACTATGAGAAATCTGTGTGTATGCTCTGGTTTCTCTTCAGATCGTATAAATCTTTCGCCTTTTACTAAAGATTTCCGTGGAGAGGAACAAACCTGAGTGTTTACTAATTTTTTGTGGTCTTGCATTTTGCAAGGCTGATAAAAAAAAAAAAGTGAGAGAAATCTGTGTATCTGTGTGTCCTCACTGATCATGGTTCTTTGGACTGAAAAGTTGACCTGCTGGTCTGGTCCTGCCTGAGGAAATGAGCTAGTTCCAGAGGTCCCTCTGAAACTTACCTGTGGTTCTCGACCTCTACTCTGGCTTCTTCCAGATGCCTCAAGCGCTCAGCAGATTGGCATCAGCGATCCACACCCGAAGTCAAAGCCCTCCTCTCTCCTGGGCGGGGCTTGGAGCTGTGCACACCGCGGGCAAGATGTACTGATGTGTGGCCCCTGCTTGGAGGTATTTTCTTCCAACCTTTCACTGACAGACAAATGCAGGAAAGATGGCCTTCTAATGGATGTCAGCATTGGTTAAGAGGGGAAGTCTTTTTGGCACCCATGCCAGCTCTTCCCTCTGAGTCGTGAAGACCAGTCGGGCCCAAGCCGAGGTGCCCGAGCTCGTGCTATCCGCTCCATTACCACTAGAGGGAGCCACGAGGGGCTCTCCGCGGCTTCTTCCCCGTGCTCTGCCCTTAGTAATGATCCCTCCACGTCAAAGTGTGAGGAGGGCTAATTGGGAAGAAGGTGATCAGCGGGAGTGCATAGGGGACAAGTGAGGTAATGAATGGGGGGATATGATAAAACATATATGATATACATGGAAAGAGAGAGATATATATCATATATATATCACATATATATATAAGAATATCATAATAAAAGTCGTTATTATATAAAATTAACATATACTAGTAAAGAACATTTTAAAAATAAGGAATGTGAGCCCTAGGCCTGTGACTTCGACCTTGGAGAGGGCCTGGCACTAAAGGCCGCACACTGCCCTCTCCTGTGAAAACCATGTTATGCTGTTGCTACCACTTTGTCAATTAGAACAGAGGGGCTCCCAAACCTCTCCGGGGTCACATAGCTGTCAAACCCAGGGACCTGGCTCCCGATCTCCCTGCCTCAGAAGGTCTCTCTTAGAAGGTCTGAAGCATCCTTACCATCGCCTTCAGTCCCAGGAAACCAAGCACAGAACAGAACCAGAGCACAGTGTGGGTGGCCCCATCTGTCAAGGGTGGACAGAAGACTAAGCTTCAAAGGCCAGACCCTTGGCAGACAACCCCAGCAGGAATGCAGGGGGTACAGAGAGATAGAGGGTGCCAGCCTGCCCCCAGGACAATAGGGAACTCATGGTAACTCTCTCCCAGGCATGGGTGACAGCTGCGGTCTAGGGCAGGACAGAGGCCCCACATGGTAGTAACTTTCACTCACACTGTCTGGGGCCTAATCTCATTACTCTACATGGACCTCCTGGGACCACCCTCCCTAGTCCCTTTTAATCCCCTGCCTCCCTCTGGGAATAGTCCAAGTCCTCCTCTTGCCAGTCCCTGCCAATCCAGGCACATGCAGATTCCATTCTTGAGTCTTTGTCAGACCACCTGTGCCCCATTTCTGGGGTCCCCGCGGGAGGGCCAGGAAGGTGGAAGGTCTCCCCTGCCTGCCAGTTCCACACACACCTTCCTAAAATGGCCTTCTTCCAGGCTCCCTGTTTCAGGAAACTCTTGTGGATTTTGCTGCTGTTGTTTTGTTTATTCCCCCTGGGCTGGAACTGGAACCCAGAACCTTGAACGTGCTATACAAGTACTCGATCTTCCACTCCTTCCTAAGTGACTTCCAGGGCTTCTGTTTGGGTTTCTGTTTCAGGACTGACGGGAAGACACCCGGTGTCTGCAGTGAAGCTGTCAGCTGCTCCCTCTTCAGACAGCTGTTCTGGAGTGAGAAGACCCTGCACAATCAGGTGCTCAACCCAGTGTCTGGCAGAGGGTCCCTCAAGGTGTCGGTACCCACGTGACTATTATCAGTGGTATACGGCGTCAGCATCACATATGCCAAAGAAGTTTCCTGGCTGCGGGCAAGTGTGAGAGGAGGATTTGGACTCAGTGTTGACAGTCACTCTTGGGTGTCCCTGGCTTTGTACTGAGCTCCTTATGACCAGGGACTTGGGCTCCACAACACTCTTACAAGACAGGTCCCATTTTGCAGATGTAAACACTGAGGTTAATGGACAGCTTGAGTAGCGATACAGCTGCAAATCACTCTGGGATTCTCCAAGGCATTCTGTTGCCTCTAAGGACACACTGAAGAGCAGAATTGACCCCCCAAATAACTGATCCTCATAGTAGTATGCTTCCCTTTCTCCGGAAGCATTCAGTGTGGTGCAGTCCCACGGGCTCCCAACCCCCATCACAACCAGACTGGGTACAGTGCTGTCCCCTCCTCACTCTGGGCATTCAAGGGGTCCTTTTGGCTCTGGGTCTTCCTCTCCCCCAACCTTCTGCTGCTGCTCCTCATTTACATAAATTATCTCTCCCCAATTATCCATCCAGCTGTCCCAACGGTGATCTGTGAATGAATTAAAAACAGAATATAATTTAATAATGGCTGATTAGAAGATTAGTTGTTATATAAAAAGGAAAAGCCAAGAGCCAGCTAGTTGCCCTTAATCTGAGCCAATACCATCGTTATTCAGGAAAGCTGTCCCAGCCACCACCAGGCAGGGCAGACATGGGGGGCCAGGGCAGGAGGAGCTCAGGGGTGGGTGGCAGACCACCCCGGAGATAAGAACCTGAGTCCCACTACAGCACAGAAACTGGTTGGTTGCTGTTACTTCTAAGTGGTTTGAGTGGTATCTGGGCATCTATTCATGCCCTGAATCCCAAGTGCCCTGGAACCAAACCACTGGATTCTCCTAAGGCAACCACTGCGCCCATAAGAGACTGTAAGAGATTTCTGCTCAGCCTAGGATACAGGACTCCCAGAGCAACCAGGAGTGTGGGCATACAGATCGTCCTACAAAGAAATCTTCTTCTCTGGGGTGGGTGCTCAGAGAAAGAATTGGAAGGGGCTGGAGAAATGGCTCAGTCGTTAACAGCATTGGCTACTCTTCCAGAGGACCCCGGGTTCAATTTCCAGCACTTACATGGCAGCTCACAACTGTCTGTCACTTCAAGATCCGACACCTTCACATAGAAATATGTGCAGGCAAAACATTGATGCATATTAAAAAAAAGAAAAAGGAAAAAGAAGCGGATGGGTTAGCCTAGAAAGGAAGGCTCCCTGGAGGAACTTAGTACAGTGAAGGGAACTGGAGTTTCCCTTTTAGCTTTTCAATCTCAGCTCCAGTGCACCTTCTCCGGAAAGCCTGGCTGATCCCCCAATCTCCCGTATGATTCACTTCTCCACCAATACTCGTTGCCACATCTGTTTGGGGGGCTTCGGTCCCTACATTGAGAGTTGCTGAGAGAAAGGACCGGGGCTCTTGGCCTGTGCATCAGCAGTGCTCTGTGCATCAATCAACAAAGACGCAAACCCTCTGTGATTGCCTCCATGCAGGCTGGATCCTCCTTTCTGCTCTCCCAAAATGATACCCTCAAAATACAGCAGGTTGGGCTGACAAGATGACTCAGCAGGTAAAAACACTTGCCACCAATCGTGATAACCTGAGTCTGATGCCAAAGACCCCCACATGGTGGAAGGAGAGAACCGACTTTCAAAACTTGTCTTCTGACTGGATGGTGGTGGCGCACGCCTTTAATCCCAGTACTCGGGAGACAGAGACAGGCGGATTTCTGTGAGTTCAAGGCCAGCCTAGTCTACAGAGCTAGTTCCAGGACAGCCAGGGCTACATAGAGAAACCCTATCTCAAACACGCACACACACACACACACACACACACACACACACACACACACACACACGTTATCTTCTGAACTCCATACATGACCATAGCTATGCCCCACTTTCCACATGTGATAGTTAAAAAGGTTTAAATACTTTTAAAAATATAGCAAGTTGGTGTTGTTCAGGATGTCTGTCCATCACTCTGCCCATCTGTCTGTCTAGTTTTAATAAAGATGGGTGGATACTGTCATGGAAAGAGGTTAAAAGGACAGGTTGGAGTCTGACTACATGGGATAAACCTCTGTTCCGCAGCTTCCTCTGTGACCGTCGGCTTGCTGATGATCAGTACCTCAGTTTACTCTTCTATAAAGTGGGTGTTCGCCATAGCAGTCCTCACCTCCAAGGGTTCTGTGAGGGTAAAATCAAGAACGGAAGAAAAGCTCTCAGTACTGTTGAGTGCAGAGTGGGCACTAAGTCGACACTGTGGTTTCCCGTACACATCACACTTGCTGCTCAGTGTCTGTCTGTCTGTCTGCTTCCAGATAAGAGTGCCTAAGCTCAGGGACTGGCTTCTCCCCTGCCCAGGCTGGCCTTGAACTCACAGAAACCCTCCTGCCACTGCCTCCCAAGTGCTGGGATTAAAGGTGTGTGCCACCACCCCTGGCTGGCTTCTCCTCTTGGTATTGAGTGGACAGACAGGCCTACATAGGGCTCTCCCAGCTCTGGTTGCCACACTGAAGGGCCCAGAAGACAGGACTAGTATAGCTAGCTTATCTAAAACTTGCCCTCCCTGGAGAGACCCATGCCCCCACAGCAGGCGCATGTGGGTGGCGTGACTGCAGCAGTCGGGTCTGGGCAGTGCACCCATGCGGTGGGCACGAGTGGATTCTTCCAGGCCGGCGGACACACCACGGATCAAGAGACAGGTTGCCAGATCCACAGGCATACTGACAAGAAGGGTCGAACAGGTGTGCGGCTGACGTGGGTGATCAGGGCCACCACGGGTCGGACTATGGAGGACGTGGTCTGTGGTACCGAGGATGGGATCCTCCCCAAATGCAGAGAAGAGACAAAGAGTGTGTGCGGCGTTTCTTGACCAGCCCGCTGAGACTCCCCCAAATTTTCCTAGTTATCAAAACTTCTTTTGAGACAGGATCTCGTGTCTCCTAGGCTGGCCTGAGACTCAATATAGAACCGGGATAACCTTGAACGTCTGATTATCCTGTCTCGACCTCCTGCTTGAACGACAGGCTTGAGCCACCTACCCAGTGCTTCCTACACGGTAGGCTAGTACTCTACCGACTGAACTGCATCACCAGCCTTCCCTGATCATGGAGAGAAGTCAGTCCGAGAACCTGTGGGCTGTCCTTCAGTACGGAGGAGTAGTTCCAGAACACTCACAGCAAAAAAGCTGCACAACCCCTTATATTTGTTTTTTTTAAAGATTTATTTATTTATTATGTATATAGTGTTCTGCCTGCTTGTATGCTTGCATATCAGAAGAGGACACCAGACTCATTACAGATGGTTGTGAACTACTACGTGGTTGCTGGGAATTGAACTCAGGACCTCTGGAAGAGCAGCCAGTGCTCTTAACCTCTGAGCCATCTCTCCAGCCTAACCCCTTATATTTGATGGCAGAATATTTGCACGTAACTCAAGAGTGTTCTTCAAGACACCTCAGCTCCTCCCTCCATTACTTAACTATACAATATGAGTGCCGTGTAAACTGCATGGTCGTGTTATTATTATATCATACTATTATTAAAGGACAAGAAAGACATGCCCATGTTCCCTGAAGGTGCAGTTTTTCTGAATATTGTCCATCCATGCTTTCTTGAATTCATCTGACTGTAGAACTCATGGTTATGGAAGGCCAGTGTATTTGACAGGGGTCCTAGGTCAGTCTCCTAAACAGGAAGTTTCTGCATCACTCTGTCTACCACTCAGGTCTGGGCCTGGAGTTGCAGTGGCTTATAGGAATGGGGCTGACTGGTGACCCCATCTTCCCCAGTACCCCTGACACCCATCAGCATCCTCTGACCCAGTCTGATCTCTCCAGTGTCCCCATAGAGCCCAGAACACATCCGTCCATATTGCAATGGGGGGGGGGGGGTAGGACTAGGAGAAGCTCCCAGGCCGGCCCAGGCTGTGGGATAATTTGATATTCAAATCCTGGCAAAGACCTGCTTCAAATTGCTACAAATTAAGCTGATTTTGGCCCTCTGGATGAGGGATTTGCTCCTGTGGATCAGCCTTCCCAGGGCTTGATGAGGTCAGATGACCGGAGAAGGGACAAGAGAAAGAGAGAGCCCAGAGGGCTGTGAAATTGAGGGGCATGGGCAGCCAAGATCCTGTAGTTAGGGAAGATTCTCAAAGGCTCAAAAAACAGCTCTACCAGGGTGGCAGAGCATCTGGTCCCAAATGGGTCAGTGCTGTCCCCCAGATTTCCCCAAAAGCCCAGCCCCTTGCTGGTCACAAGGCAGTCAGTGTAAGGCCACTGTCCAAGCCATCCAAGGCAGAGCTGATCACCTCATTTCCTTGGGGAGAAAAGAGGGGCTCTGGGGGTTGAGACAGGGATGACTCTGCAGACCAGACTTGCAGGCCAACTTGCAGTGTGACCTTGAGCCATTAACCCCTCTTATAAGGTGTATTAGCCATGCACACATGGTAAAAGGCACACTTACATTCTGTAAACCCTGGCCAGGGCTCTAGCAAAGCCTGAGGTTCAAAGTGGCTGAACAGGGACCAGAGCCGGGGTCTCTCTGGGTCTCTCTCAGTTGCTCAGGGAAGCATCAATCCCCTGCCTTCCCCTCGCTCTGCCTCCCTCCTGAGCAGACACCCCCTCACCCCTGCAGCACCTCATTTCCATCTGCTTGATCAGGGCCTGGACTGTATATTGCAGCAATTTCAAATTGCACCATTAAAGATTTTATGCTGGAGACGTTAAAATTAAAAAGATCTATGTGCAAAGAGTCACAACGAATTTAATCAACTTGATTTAATAGAAAACAGCAAATGGAATTTATGATGCTCCAAAAGACAACGGGTTTTTTTCCCCACACACACACAAAAAAATTATAATAAAAAGCACTTTGTAGAAAACAGAAAGTGGAGTATAGAGGAGGGGGGACTCCCCATCTGAGAGTTTACCAGAACCTAATCTGGGGAGAACAACGTTGACTGGGGCAGTTTGTCTGCTAATCCCAGCTGCCATTAAAATATTAAAGCTAAATCTAATCGTCTCTTTATCCAAAATAAGCGACTTTTGTGTGGAGAGAAAACGTCTAACCCCTTAGGAGGAGAATTAGTCCTAATGCATCAAATGGAATTCGGTCCAAGCTGAGGCGAAATAGGGTTTAGAGGCAAATGAGACGGTAATAGAACTAAAACCCAGAATGACAAATTAAAAACCCTCATTTACACGAATTAAAACGGCTCACAAAAGGGATAGAAACCCAGCCCTGCCTTCCTCAACCCCCTAGGCTGCTTCACCATCCTATGCCCCCCCCATCATCTCACCACCTAGTTCATTGTCACCCACCTGCAGTTCCCACAGCGTGACCTCATCCTGCCCACCTCTGCCATCCTAGATGCTTCCAGGCTGAAGTGCACAGCATTCTCCGTGCAAACCCAAGCCCAGGCCCCAGAGTCTGACATAGCTTCACCTATGTTCTAGTGTGTCCCTCACCGCAGCAAGCGCTTGTCTGGTTTTGTTTGATCGGCTCTCACTTTGTGGCGAGGCCACACTGGCCTCAAACTCATGATCCCCCTGCCTCAGCCCCCTGAGTGCTGGGATTTATAGGCATGCTCCACCATCTCCTGTTGTTGGACTCTAGTGTCCAAACCGAGAAGGAGTCACCCCCAGAGACCACCTCATACACCACAGTTGATGCAAAAGCATGAGGATTTTATTAATTCTGTCATGACAGGGTCCCTCAGCATTCGGGAAGCCGAGAGACCCCGACTAGCTGGTACAGTCTACTTTTAAAGGAGAAGGCCCCATAGAAACAAGATGGGTTGTTCCTTGACCATTATGATTGGCTTGTTCGAGAAGGGCTAATACCAATAATTGACTGGAGAACTATTGTCAGATTAGATGAGGTAAGAGGTCATTTTGACCCCATTTCCCAGGGGACTGAGTCAAAACATACGTGTGTGGGTAATTGTTCAGGAACTGAGTATGTGCATGTGTAGCTGTTAGGTCCTTGGTTCCCAGGGGAGGAGGGGAAGCACTAAGGCACGGAGGCTGAGAGGGTTTGGAATTGTCAGAAATGGCTTCAGAATTGTCTAAAATCTTACACTGTTAGCTTTGGGAAGTAGGGATTATAACCCCTGTCCTCACATAGCTTCCCTCCCCAGCCTTGGCCCCTCAGGGTTATCACCTGGCTTAGTTCCCGTGGACTTCATGAGGAAACACCATATGGAAAGCTCCAGAACAGGCCTGGTACGTAGTGACCACTTGCAGGTTCTCATTTATGGCATCCTTCAAGACCTCACAGCTGGCTCAGACACTGAGACACCTGGGGAACTAGGCCTCTGTGCCTGGGGAAGAGAGAACATTTAGCAAGGATCCCGTGGAGAAGCATAGTGGGTAACCAGCAGCCAAATCGGAACACCAGGGAGGATCACCTCCCTGGGTTATCACTCATAGGGGCCAACCCATATGTTCTGGCCTCTCATCAAGCAGCCCCCTGTCTCAGCGTTAGCATTGTAGCTTCTCCTTCATGCCCAGTCCCCATGGGACCTCCATGCCCAACTTGCCGGTCAAGCTCTGAGTCCCCTCACATTAAAACAAAATCCTACTTATGTGTATCTCAGGGGAGAGACTGTGTCCGCAGAAGTCTCAAGGGCCTCTCTGTAATACCCATCACCGGTTCATGGGACCTGGGTACTCATGAGCCTGACAAATTTCCTCTTCTGAGCCTATTGTGGGCCTTTGTGGGCACTTCAATTGTATGGCATCCTTGAATCCTCCCCACCCCTCATTTTTGTTTTTATTTCTGTTTTCTTTTTTTTAAATATTTTATTTATTTATTTATTATGTATGCAATATTCTTTCTGCGTGTATGCCTGAAGGCCAGAAGAGGACACCAGACCTCATTACAGATGGTTGTGAGCCACCATGTGGTTGCTGGGAATTGAACTCAGGACCTTTGGAAGAGTAGACAATGCTCTTAACCGCTGAGCCATTTCTCCAGCCCTGTTTTATTTTTTTTCAAGACAGGGTTGCTCTGTGTAGCCCTGGCTGACCTTGAACTCAGAGATCCGCTGCCTCTGCCTCGGGGTGCTAGTGTTAAGGGTGTGCACCACCACACCTGGCTTCTCAGGATGGTTTTTAGCATAGTTTGTTTTTCTCATTAGTATTTTGTTGTCTTGATGTTTTGCCTAGACTGGCCAAACCCTCACTCCAATCCTGTCAGGTCTTGAACCTGAAATCTTCCTGTCTCAGTTCTCCAGGTAGCTAAGATTACAGACTGGGCAATAGTTTTCTTTGCATCAGTAATTTCTTACTTTGCTTTTCTTTCTTTCTTTCTCTTCTTTTGCTTTTTTTTTTTTTTTCCTAGATAAGGTTTCTCTGTGTAGCACTGGCTATGCTGGAACCCACCCTGCAGACCAGGCTGACCTCAAACTCAGAGATCTTGCTAGGGAGCTGGAGAGATGGCTCAGTGGTTAAGAACACTGGCTGCTCTTCCAGAGGACCTGGGTTCAATTCCCAGCGTCCATATGACAGTTCATAACTTTCATAACTGCAGTTTCAGGTGATCTGTCACCCTCACATAGACATAGATGCAGGCAAAACACCAATGCACATGGAATAAAAACAAATCAGAGATCCTACTGCCTCTGCTTCCCGAGTGCCTGGATTAAGGGCGGGCGCCTCTGCCACCTGGCAATGTCTTACTTTTCACCACAAACATGTATGGTAATAACAATAAATCTGTGCTTTGCATGAGACTTCCTGCCAATGAACCATTCAAATTCCCGTGACTCATCTAACTCACAGACAGGGAGCCTGCTATACCAGCAACAGCCGACTCAACAGGGTCGGAATCCCATGATCCCCTGCAGGAGGAAGGCAAGAAAGAAGTGACCATGACTGCTCAACAAGTGGGGAGAGTAGAGGGGCCTGCAAGGCTCTGCCCCTCACACGAAGGCTTGGGTGACAGACATTTCTAGTTGTCAACAACTGGAAATGATCAAAGCCCAAGGGCTGGCTGCACCTGTGTGGGATCTTTCTTGACCGAATTGTTTAAAGTGAGAAGACCCACCTTTAATCTGGACCGCAGCCTCTGCTGTCAGCCTACAGGAAAGACACAGAAGAAGGAATTGCTTTCCTGGCCTGTTTGCGCTCACCCTTGCTGGCAAGTTCATTCCTTCCCCAGTGTTAGAGTCTACTCTGTCGGGATTCCAGCATATACTGAAGGCCGAGACATCCAGCCTTGTAGACTGAACAAATACGGGATTCTCAGACTTTCTTTTGGTAGACAGTCATTGTTGAACTAACCGGGCCATAGCCTATAAGCCACTCTAATTATTTCCTTTTATATGTGTGTGTGTGATATGATAGAATGTATATATTATTAAATCATTTATATATAATATATAATAATATATACATACTAATATTACATAATAATAAATATAATTATATATTATAACTATAATATATAATATATATATATTCAACCCTGACTAATACAGTGGGGGAGGTGAAGGGGTTCCACAGCCGCACAGCAATGGTAGAAGGAGAAGACAGAAGGAGGCCCTGGGGCTCAACCGGGCATATGGGTGTGCTGTATTGTATTAGGGTTCTCGAGAGTAACAGAACTTATAGAATGAATGTGTGTGTGTGTGTGTGTGTGTGTGTGTATCCCTAATAAATTCTAGTAAATTGATAAATTCTAATAAATCATTTATATAAAGGGGATTTATTAGAATGGCTTGCAGGTTGTCATCCAGTTAATCCAATAATGGCTGCACATAAATGGAAGGTCCAAGACTCCAGTAGTTGTTCAGGCCATGAGGCTGGACGTCTTATCTAGTCTTCAGCATGTGCCGGAATTTGGAAGAATTAAGCTCTAATGCCACCAGTGGAGGATTGGGCTTGCTAGGGTCGGCTGCCAGCAGAAGGTGTGGTCCAGATTAAAGGTGGATCTTCCCACCTCAAAGATCACCGTTAGACTTTCCACTTCAAATGATGTCTTTCCACTTCAAATGATGTAATTAAGGGGAAAAATCCCTCATAAATGTGCCCAGTCTTCTGAGTTGTAGTTAATTCCAGATGTAGTCGAGTTGACACGCAAGACTAGCCACCACTGGTGCCTTCGGGCACTGGAAAAGAAGGGAGTGACTCTTAGGTGCCTGAAGCTCAGGGCCCAGAGTTGACTGAACCTCAGCCAGATGGGCTTAGTGATAGGAGACTCACAGAGCTGGGGGGCGGGGCTACGTGGTGGGCGCCTGCCTTGCATCCCTGCGCTCCATCTCCAGCATCAGCAAAAGAGAGGGCAAGAGAGAGAGCTGCAAAGAACCCGTCAGCCAGGGGTTCTTCTCACGACTATTCTGAGTTGGGTTTATTCCATATCTCCATCTTTTTAACTTTCATCTTTTTTCTCCTAGAGCATACGCTCAAGTGATTGTCCTCTCTCATTCTTCAGTGTCTTTATGACAGCCTGGGGACAGAGTGGGGCTGTCGAGGTGACCAGATTGGCTGAAGAAAAACCATGACTTTCGGAGTCCCCTATGACTCAGTTCAAAACCCATCTCTGCCTCTCACTTTGTGCCCCTGGACTTGCCTCTGTCTGAGGCTTCTCTCCAATGGGAGTTACGACAGACAACACGCAGAATGTCTTAGCAAAGATCTCCTTTAGCTGCAGATGACAGAACCCAACTGAGAGAGAAGGCTGGAGCGTGGAATGATCTCCAGTAGGATGCAAGAGGCCCTTGAGCCTCCGCAGCAACAGGAAGAAGGACTGTGGTGTCCTGCTTCCCCCAGCTGGGGGTGGGGTTGGGAATGTACCCCTCTAGCCTGATGTTGTGGGGAATGACCACAGAACTGCTTCATCCAGGAAACACAAGCTGACCCAGCTCAACCCAAGGACCTAGTGCCATCATGATGGTTTGGCTCAGTCTCCAGTCACCTTGACCTCTGCCAGGAGAAGGGCATGATTTTGTTCATTATCAGTCTTAGAATGAGCTATGTGAAGTGAATCTTGAACCGAACCATAGTTTAGGCAAGGCCAGAGTCTTAGTTAGGGTTTTATTGCTGTGAAGAGGCACCATGACCATGGCAACTCTTATAAAGGAAAACATTTAATTAGGGCTGGCTACAGTGTAGAAATCATTTGCGACATAGTATTTGTAGGAGCTGTGGAGTGGCTAAATAGATTCACTCTTCTTGCTGTACAACCCAACTCATTGTGTACAAACACCCGTGACACAGTTTCCTCATCTGTGACAGTAAGAAGCAGCAGCATCCACCCCTTCAGTTTCTCTCTGACTGTTAAATGAGATAATCCATGTATTAATGCCCCACAAAATGCCTGACACCTAGCAAGCACTCAATAAATATTAATTGAGATTGAGAAGCGACTGTAAATCTCACCAGAAAAGTGCAAACCCTATGTAAATGCCAGATAGTAAAATACCAAGTCAACAGGAATAAATCTCAGGTGGGTCTTCACAAGACCGAAGCTGAGAAAGGCAGGCAGAGGAGCTGTACCTGTGGATGAGAATGAGACAGAAAAATAACTAACACTTGTGGGTAGAGGGCTGGGAGCATCTGGATTACCTTTTGTAGTCAAGAAGCAGATGAAAGGATTTCTAAGTGATCCTTTTCCATCTCCTGGGCTCTTTCATGAGTGTTTGTCTCCCAGAGCCTGTGAAGAAAGCCAGGGCCAGCAGGCATCACTATCCCCATTTTACAGATAATGAAACTGAGGCACAGAGGAGTTCAATGATCACCCAACTGGAAGGACACCTGCTGTGGGATAGTACTCTGGTACCCTGTAAAGATTTGTCACTTGTATTGGTTTAATAAAACGTTGATTGGCCAGTAGCTATGCAGGAAGTATAGGTGTGGCATCCAGACTAGGAGAATTCTGGGAAAAGGAAAGGCAAAGACATAGTCACCAGCTAGATACAGAGGAAGCAAGATGAGAATGCCTTATTGAGAAAAGGTACCAAGTCATGTACCTAAACATAGACAAGAATTATGGGTTAATTTAAGTTGTAAGAGATAGTTATTAATAAGCCTGAGCTAATAGGCCAAATAGTTTATAATTAGTATAAGCTGCTGTGTGTTTTTTTGGAACTGAATGGCTGTGGGACTCAGCAGGACAGAAACTTCTGTCTACAGACACCACAAATAAATTGGGATCAGAACCATGTTCATACTCTCATTGGGCAAAGGGTTCTAGGCATCGAGGGAAAGATTCTACTGAAAAAACAGGAGGCCAAGGTTGGTGAGGACCAGGCCATGGCCCCCACAATAATGAAATCCATCACAGAACTTTACAACATTATTTCATGAAATCCACATGATGACCCCATAATGGAGGTTCTGCCATTCCCATTTAGCTGGGTATAACAGTGCATGCCTATTGGGGTGCCCTCTGTCCCTAGACTAACCCTGTCTCCTGCTAGACCCTGGCCCTGCAGTGCTCCTTTCAAGGGCTAGCCTGCTCTCAACCCTCCCCTCTGGCCTCTTTGCCTTCTGGGTCATCCTAAGAAAAATCCACATGGCCTCTCCCTAAAGCCTGTACACTTGCTACTAAGATCTAGATAGTGTGCGTTCATGTTTTGGTTGCAAGCTTGGTCCCTAGCGTGGCAATACTGGGCGGCAGCAGAACCTCTCAGAGATGGCCCTGGTCGTAGGGTAATCATGTCACTGGAGCCTTGCCCTCAGAAGGAAAAGATGGCAGACCTGCCATCAAAAGAAACTGTGGGGCCCCGTCCCCATCTTTCTTTCTCTCACTTCCTGATTCTCTCTTGTATTCTCCCCAGGGGGTGCTGCCCAATGGTCAGGCCAGCAAGGAAACCTCTAAAACCCGCACCAAAGTGACACCTTTCTGCTCCAAGTTCATCACCTCAGGTTTTCTTTGCTCTTCAGTTTGTTTTATTTATTCATTTGATTTTTTTGTTTGTTTGTTTGGTTTTGGTTTTTAAAAGATGATCTCGCTATATAGTCCTGGCTGTCCTGAAACTCACTCTGGAGATGGGGCTGACCTTGAACTCACAGAGATCCACCTGCCTCTGCCTCCTGTGCTGGAATGAATGGTGTGTACCACCATGTCACTCTTCAAGAATTTTGTTACAGTAATGGAAATCTAATTAACAACAGGGGTTCTGCTTTCTTTTCTACTGTATTATTGTCTTTTTGTGAAACAAGGTCTTTCCTAGACTACATTTCTCTTGCTAACAAAAATAGTCTCTTGGGGAGAAGAGATGGTTCAGTGGTTAAGAAACTGGCTGCTCTTCCAGAGGACCCACATGTCCCCTTACAACCATCTGTAACTCCACTTCCAGGTGCTTGATGCCCTCTTCAGGCCTCCATAGACATGGTTCACATACACATAAAATAAAAATAAATAAAGCCTTTCCAGGAGGTGGTAGCACACGCCTTTAATCCCAGCACTCAGAAGGCAGAGGCAGATGAATCACTGAGTTCGAGGCCAGCCTGGTCTGTAGAGTGAGTTCCAGGACAGTCAGAGCTACACAGAGAAACCTTGTCTCAAAAAAACAAACAAACAAACAAACAAAATTTTATATATATATATATATATATATATATATATATCCTTTAAACATAAAAAAAATTCCAGCACTCAAGAAGCAGGCGTATCTCTGTGAGTTCGAGGCCAGCCTGGTCTACAAGAGCTAGTTCCAGGACAGACTCCAAAGCAACAGAGAAACCCTGTCTCAAAAAACCAAAACCAAACCAAACCAAACAAACAAACAAAAAAAACCCATAAAAAATTTATCTCAAAGATAGTAGATAATAAATATTTGTTGAAAGAGCAAGTACTTGCTAGGCATGGTGGCACATAACCTAAGACCCAGTGATCCCAGCAGTTGGGAGGCTGAGGCAGGCAGGAAGATCTTGAATTTGAGGCCAGCTGGGGCTACACTGTGAGTTCCAGGACAGCCAGAGCTACATAGTAAGACCCTCTCTTAAATAAACAAAAAACAAAAGCCAAATTCCCCCTCTAAAAACTTCCACTACATTCTGACATCTCCTCACTAGGGCCTGCTTTTCTTCATAGCTCCGGCTAGCTGGAGACCAGAGGTTCTCAACCTGTGGGTCTTGACCCTTTCTTAGGGGTTGCCTAAGGCCACTGGAAAACATAGATATTTACATTACAATCCATAACAACAGCAAAATTACAGTTATGAAATAGCAACGAAACAATTTTAAGGTTGGGGGTCCCCACCACATGAGGACCTGCTTTAGAGAGGATTGCGGCATTAGGAAGGGCGAGAACCACTGCAGTAGGCAAACAGTGCAGAAGAGACAAGTGCAATGTGTGTGAACAGAGTGTTTCTCCTTTCCTGAGGGGTAAGAAAGGGCACATGGGGTTGTGGGGAGCTGAACCTGAGAGAGGCCTCTGCCCAGATGAGGCCCTCGAGTCAGTTCCTGATGATGTTTGGAAGGCGGCTGAGGGTTAGTGTTGACTGGTGTCCTAGCCAGGGTTTCTATTGCTGTGAAGAGGCACCAGGATCACAGCAAACAGAAAAGATTTAATTGTGGTGGTTCATTTCCAGTTCAGAGGTTTTGTCTATTCTCATCATGGCGGGAAACATGGCGGCATGCAGGCAGCGGTGCTGGAGCTGAGGATACATGTAACTTGCTCTAAAGAAAACAGGAAGTAACCTGAGAATCCGGGCATGGCTGAGCGTGGATGAGGGCCCAAAACCCACCTGCACAGTGACACACTTCCTCCAACAGGGCCACACCTCCAAGAGTTCCAATCCCTTTGGGGGCCATTTTCTTTCAAACCACTACCATTGTTGTCTGACAGGGTTTGGGATCCCCTAGGGACAAGCCTCCAGGTACACCTGACTGAGCAGGAGCCTCCATCACTGTGCCTCCTAGGTATGGAGACAGCTTGACCATCCCTCATGTTTCTGTCCCCTGGATGTCCCTGCCATGACGGATTGTGGCTTTGAACTGTGAGCTGAGACAAACTCGCTTCTGTCAGGATGGTTCCTCACAGCCACAGGAAAAGAGACTTAGTGACAGGAGACAGCTTTCTTGGGACCGGTTGAAGCATCACCTGCTCCTTCCCTTCCATGCCTTTGGACCCTCAGGGAAAACTCTGAAGAGTGGAGCTGACAGCCTGTGCCCCTGGAGAGAAAGGAAGAAGCGCGAGATGGAGGTGTTTAGGGTAAGATGCTCGGAACAGCCTGCTTGCCTTCTTACAGTCAGTATTCCTGTCTTGACTCATCTTCAAGAACAGAAGTAGTCGCCTGGTGTAGCACTGCACACCTTTTATCCCAGCCTTCCAGAGGCAGAGGAGGTGGGCGGATCTCTGTGTTCAAGGCCAGCTTGGTCTACAGAGTGAGTTCCGGGACAGCCAGGGCTACACAGAGAAACCCTGTCTTGGGGGTGGGGGGGGGGGGAGAAAAACAGTTAAAAATTTTTCAGGGAGCCGGGTGGTGGTGGCACACGCCTTTAATCTCAGCACATGGAAGGCAGAGGCAGGCGGATCTCTGTGAGTTCGTGGCCAGCCTGGTCTACAAGAGCTAGTTCCAGGGCAGGCTCCAGAGCTACAGAGAAACCCTGTCTCAAAAAACAACAAAAAACAAAACAACAACAAAAAACCCAACAAAACAACAACAACAACAACAAAAAATCAAGGTACTTGGGAAGATTTATTGAGACGGTATGAATAAAGCCAGGAGGCTGGAAAAGTGGCTCCATGGTTGAGAACACTAGGTGTTCTTCCGGGGGGGGGGACCTGGGTTCACTTCCCACATGGCAGCTCACCAGCATCTCCAGCTCCAGTTCCAGAAGATCCAGCACCCTCTTCTGGCTCCTGTGGGCACTGCATGCACATGGTGCGCAGACATATATGCAGGCAAAATACCCAAACCCACTAGGTAAAAATAAATAAATCTAAAAACCATTTAAAAAAAATAAACCCAAAACTTAACAAGTGCTCATTGTATGCAAATTAAATATGAGTCAAAATCCCTCTAGAAAGGACTGAGGGTTAGCTTACAGACGAAACAATTGCCTGGCACCTGCGAGGTCCTGCATTTGACTGTCGCTGTGGAAAAAAAGAAAAACCCTCTCCTGGAATCGGACTCTTTACTGAACAAAGAGAGCAGATCAGGCCCAGCATCTGAGGACAGAAGGAAAGAGCAGGCAGTGTGGGTGTGAGCCCATCCTCACGCCCTCCCTCTCTGGAGAGAACTGTCCAGCACAAGAAAGATGAAGTTCATCTCCCAGGAGCAAGCCCCAAATACACGAGAGCGAGCATTTCAGAAAGCACAGCACGGTCCAGGGTGGCAGATTTATAATGGGATTAATGGTTCAAAACCTTCTCCTCTGCTTCTTCACAGTGTCCAGCCCCTCCCAAAAATGTGTTGCTCACTGAGTGCTCAGTATTGACTCCAGGACACAGCAGCTGGGCCGAAGGATTTGGCTTAGGGTAGAAGCTTGGGAAGACAGACACTGAGGCCACCCGGACACAGCAAACTCCCTCCTCCCTGATCTCCACCTCTGAAGTTGGTGTTTTATTCACATAGACCTCCTGAACTCTCAGCAGGGCTCAGTGGATTAAATGTGTTAAGAGACCTGGCAGCCATGAATAATAGCAGGAAGGACTATAATGAATTGAGTCCTCAAAATCAGGCGCCATGCTCCATGCTGTAAGACATGCTCAGCAGTTAAAAGCACTTGCTGCGTTCCCAGCACTACCGTGGCAGCTCTCAACCGTCTGTCCCTTCGGTTCCAGGAGGTTCAATACCCTCTTTTAACTTCTTCAGGCACTAAGCATGTAGGTAGTACACACACATACACACAGGCTACTCCTATTTGTAACCTCCTGGGACAGAGTGGTCACTCTTGCCTTGAGATTGGGGACTTGAAGCTTCGGAAATAGAGTCTGGTCAAGAGATTTCTCATCCTTGTCTCCTGGCAAGAGCCACCCTCATCACTCACTCCCTTATTCTCCATCACTCATGCCCTTGCCCATCGGCTGGCATCTGGCTCAGTGCAGCAGCCTCACAATAAGTCAGAGATGTGACAGATGCCATTAGCAAAACCTTTCCATCTCTCTCCCAGAGTAGGCTGGCATGGGGCATGGAGAGGAGGCCCAGAGAGGCACGGAGTCAAGAGAGAATAGTTTTTGTTTTGTTTTGTTTTGTTGTTGTTGGTGGTTTTTGAAGACAGGATTTCTCTGTGCAGTAGCTCTAACTGTCCTGGGAACTCATTCTGTAGACCAGGCTGGCCTCCAACTCACAGAGATCCATCTGCCTCTGCCTGCTGAATGCTTGGATTAGAGGCATATGGCACCACTGCCCTGCTAGAGAGAATAGTCTCTGACTATGGATGTTGGGGGCTGTCTGGCATTTATAGCTCACTCACTTGCTGAAGTCTTGGGGAACCCAAGTTTCTGTCTCCACAGAAAGGAGGTGGAAATTCCACCTGCTCACCGCCCCCCTCCCCAAGCCAGACCAACTCAGCATGGCCAGGAGCTCTGCTCACAGCGTTGTTAGCTATGTGAGCAGTTCTGAATTCCATGAATACAGGTGAAAGATACTTTGAAACCGCAGACCCCTGCTAAGCCAGCTTCCACATGTGGTAAGCCAGGCGTTTGTGGAAATACACCTGATCCCAGAACTCGGGAATTGGGTTCAGGAGGGCCAGGAGTTCAAGGCCAGCTTGGGTCTGTAGAGGAATTGGAGACTGTGAGGATATATGAGCCTCATCTCACAAAAGCCTCAAAGCAGTAACAAAGCCTTCCACAAAACCAAAATCCAAACCAAAACACATCCCTACTAGGATGTAGTAAGGACCAAAGACTGTACAAAGGGGCCGGAAAGATGTTTCTGCACAGTGGACCTGACAACATAATGGCTGTGATGTGGTGCTCTTGGAGTGACTGGCATCCATCTTCTGATGCCTTCTGCTCAGTGAGGTGCCCCTGCCTAATGCTCTGTGCACCACAGCCGTGTGGTGGGAAGGAGCCGCCTCACAACAATACTGTCAGCAAGGCCGAGCTTTACTTGGTTGTGTTTCTTTTTCATGTGTTTCTGAATTCACTTGTGCATTTTTCACATCTGTGCAAATGTGCATGTATGTGAATGCACACACACTTAGAGAACAGAGGGTTAATCTAGGATGGTTTTGGTTTTTCAGTTTTTTGTTTTGTTTTGTGTTTGGCTTTTCAAGACTGGGTTTCTCTGTGTTACAGCCCTAGCTGCTCTGGAACTCACTCTGTAGACCAGGCTGGCCTTGAACTCACAGAGATCTGCCTCTGTCTCCCAAGTGCTGAGACTAAAGGTGTGCGCCACCACCTCCTGACTGTGCCACCACCACCCAGTAATGTTCTTTCTCTAGACACCCTGGGTTTTTTTTTTTTTTAGAAAAAAAAGATTTATTTATTTATTAAGCATACAATGTACAGCTGGCAAGGAAGGCACCAGGTCTCGTTACAGATGGTTGTGAGCCACCATGAGTGTGCAGTGCTGCTTAGCTCCTCCCCTTGTTACTTTACTTTTTGTATGTATAGGTTTTGCCTACATGTGTGTCAGTAGCCAAGGGGGCCAGAAGAGGGTGTTGGATCCTCTAGGACTGGAGTTGTAGACAGTTGTTAGCTTCTGTGTGGGTACTGGGAATCAAACTCAGATTCTCTAGAAGAGCAGTCAGTGCTCTTTCAACTGCTCAGCCATCTCCCCAACCCCAGCCTCCTGACTTAGAGTCCAGGACCTCAACCAGGACAACATACGGCTCAAAGTGGGAGGGTCTTTCCGCCTCAATTAATGACATATATATATATAAATTAATTGGGTGTTGGTGGAACACATTCCAGCACTCAGGAGGCAGAGGCAGACCGATCTCTACGAGTTTGAGATCTACAGGAGCTAGTTCCAGGACAGGCTCCAAAGCTACAGAGAAACTGTCTCGAAAAACAGAAACAAATCACATGTTCTGCACAGTGGGTAGGAGAGTCCCAAAATAAATAAGGCAGTCTCCAGTTCTGGAAGGTGATAGAGGCACTAACACTGATTGGAGGGACCATAGCATGTATGGACGCATGTTCACCTTGGCTAGTGACTCTTGGAACAGGCTCTGATCTGAGACCTGCAGCAACAATATAGGAGAAACCAATAGCACCGCCTCCAACTCAGGAATCCAGCACTCTCTTCTCTACTCTCCAGGTACAAGTCCCAGGCTGCCTGGAGCAGAGTCTCTACACTTCTCATTACTGGCACCACTGACCGCCCTTCTGCACTCAATGGAGAAGGAAGGCGTCAAAGGCGCCCCACCAAGTGGGGAAGGCGGCTGACTTTTTGTTACCCTTCTACACGGGCAATCCCAAGGTAATCCCAATTTCTGCCGTGAGCTCCGAAGGCCCCTTGCCTTACTTCTGGTTTGCTGCAGAACTTTTGGCTCAAAGCTGCTAACTGAATGACTGGAAGACAGAGTAAATAAAGACAGTCTGTGAGTGAAGTTGGCCACACTTCGTGCTTATTCTATGAAGATCTTCAGAAACACATGGTTGACCGGTCAAGTTGGCCCCAGATAAAATCCCAGCCCTTGGGAGGATAATGCCGGAGAATAAAGAGTTTAAAAATAGCGTGGACTATAGAGACGGACTCTGTCCTTAAAAACCAGAAAGAGAGCAAAAGAAAGGAAGGGCAAGGAGGAAGGGCTAGGGAGAAAAGGGGAAGGGAGGAAGCTCCCATACCCGTTGTCAAAGACAATCCTAGCTGCTCCTCTTTCCCACCAGGGCCTGATCCCCTTCCTGATCCCTCTAAGGGGACCCAGTATTTATTGAACAGATCTTCTGAACTGGGGAGACAAGTCACACATTTCCCTCTCTACAGGCTTAATCCAATTCATGTACACACACCCCCCTTCCCACCATACAGTTCAGGGCCCTCCAGCCTTCCTTGTCCCTTATTTGAGTCTATTTGAGGCTGCTGAGTTAAGGGAGGGAGGAGGTCTCCAAGCCTCTAGTTTCTGTCTGCAGCCTATCCCAACGCGCCCCCCACCCCACCCCACCCCATACCAGGGATCTGTCTCAGTTAACCTTGAGACTGGTCCCAGGCAGATGATACAACTCACAGCCTCTGTGCCTCCTGGAACAACCTCAAACCTCGCCCCGCCCCCCTCGGGATCCCTGCCCAAGGGTACTCTTCAGAGCCCACCACTCTTGGACCTGCAGCGCCCTGGCCCCTAGGTGCCGGTGGCGGCGGGAGCTGCCAGCTTTTTGGAATTCCTAATCGCTCCTGGCCCCGGTGATTGGCTGTTCAGCTCTGACCCCACTTGGGCAGCCGCCTGGTTGGATAAAAAGGGAATCTCCTTGGGGCTCCAGAGCATTAGACACCGGAGGGGGCACCTGGGACCAACTTCGCGGAGCGGGGAGCCCGGCGGGGGGGTTGGGGGAGCAAAAGACCCGCGGCCTCAGCCCCTCCAAAGAACCGGGAGATGACGGGGAAAGCGGGGGAAGCGCTGAGCAAGCCCAAATCTGAGACAGTGGCCAAGAGTACCTCGGGGGGCGCCCCGGCCAGGTGCACAGGTTTCGGCATCCAGGAGATCCTAGGCTTGAACAAGGAGCCTCCTAGCTCCCACCCGCGGGCTGCCCTCGACGGCCTGGCCCCGGGGCACTTGCTGGCTGCGCGCTCCGTGCTCAGTCCGGCAGGAGTGGGCAGCATGGGGCTGCTGGGGCCCGGGGGGCTTCCCGGCTTCTACGCACAGCCCACCTTCCTGGAAGTGCTGTCTGATCCTCAGAGCGTCCACTTGCAGCCACTAGGCAGAGCGTCGGGGCCGCTGGACACCAGCCAGACGGCCAGCTCGGGTAGGTGAGGGCGAGGCTGCTTGCCTGCCACTCTGCTTGGGAGATCCGCAGCTCTGCGCTGTCGGCTCTTGCCTGCGGGCCACGACCTCCCCCGGGAGGAAAAGTTCGTGCAGGCCAACAGATCTCAGCCCAGGCCTGGTGTCAGGGGGCCTCGGCCAGCGATCTGGAACTCAGGGTTTTCAAATTCAGCTTGTCCGACCCCTACTCAGTTCTTGTGAACTAGTGTCTGGCCCTGCTCGATCGCATCTGTGGGTTGGGGCCCCACTGGATGCTGAGCTCCTGGTGGCCGAGTCCTTGTCGCACCATCTCCCAGGGAGCTTAGCTGGAGGGCCCCAGCTCTGCTGCTCCACCGTGGCCTGGGCCTAAGCTCCTGAAGCATGATGCGGCTCCTTAGGCTGGTGGGACAGGAAAGAGGGGCTGGTCTTGGCCCTTGCCCCTGTGTCCAAAGTTGGCTCCTTTTCCTCCCTTCTTCTCCGTTCCAAACCCATGTATTGCTCAGCTGAGGGTCGATTTCCTCCCACTTCAAACTGGGAAAATAAAGCCACCACGGCAGCCAAAGGGCATCTGCCAGGTCCAACCTAAGCGGCACCCTGTATTGGATCCCAATTTTTCTCTGGATCAGGGACCCTGGATGAGTTCCCCTTCGTCCTTTCAGGGCCACTTTCCCGACGGTGTGTTCTAGCTCACCGACTCTCAGTCACTCAAATTTTTCGTGCCTTTGTTTATTATGTGTTAAATATAGAAGGGACAACGAAAGTGGTTCGTCGCAGGCTCTCCGCACTCGAACAGAAAAACATTTCGTGGGTGCCACGAAAAAGACAGCGAACCCGCAATCTCCAGACCTTTTCAGAACCCGAACTCCCCTCCAACAGGCCCCCATTCTTTGGGTCAACTTTTCTACCTGGGACTTGGACTTGGCTGTTGCCGCAGGGCAGAGCACCTGAGACCTCAGAGCCTGCCTCCCTCTCCCACGATCTGGCCAGGCACGGTGCCTGGGCCTTGGCCTTTCTTGCAACGAAATTTGTTAAAAAATTCTGGTTTCAGAAGCAGACCCGGGGAGGGTCAGCCTGGGTTTAGAGATGGGAATGGTCGCCCAGGCCCGGGAGGTCTTGGTAGAGGCCACAGGCCCGCGCTACTCTCCAAGGCTGCGGAAGGTGGGGTCCTCACCGTTTTCTGCGGTTCTGCGGAGCGCACTCCCCATTTCGCCTCCTGCCTCTCCGCCCGCTTTTCAGATTCCGAAGATGTTTCCTCCAGTGACCGAAAAATGTCCAAATCGGCTTTAAACCAGACCAAGAAACGCAAGAAGCGGCGACACAGGTAAGGGCCGCACCGTTCTTTCTTGCCCCCATCTCTAGCTTTCTTCTCCCGGGTCGGGTCACCCAGATTTTGTTCTCTGCGGATGGCAGATGTGAGGGTCCCGGCTGCACCAGAGCAAAGACACCTGCGTGGTTTGCCGGAGCCTGTCTTGGGGCCCTGGCACCCGGTGAGGTTGACTGTGTCAGCCGGAGCAGCCGCACCATTTCGGCTTTCTACTTGTGCTGGAGAACGGAAAGACCAGTTGGAGGCCAGACCTGAGCTAGCATCCGGGCGACTCCAGACCTCTGCACTGATCAGAAAGTCACAGACCCGGTGGGGAGCAGATAAACAAACTCCCACCTCCCGCTGGAGCCAGATTCGTGCAACCTCTGCCCTGGGCGCCCCGTTCCTCCTAAACTGCCCCGTGTCTTGTCAACTCTTCAGTTTTCTGTTGCGATCCCCCCTCCCCCCAAAAAAAACTCCCGGGACAGCTGCACTGCCGGATCTTTGCTTTCGGCCTCTGCTCGTTTATGCTACCGAGAGGGCCGCTACCCTTCCGTGAGCCTCAATTTCCTAGTCTGGCAGATGGGGGAAGAAAGTGGACTGTCTGGTTCCACCTGCGGAGACCGGAGTGGGGTGGAATACACTGGTGGACAAACCAAGGAGAGTTGGTCAGCTCTAGGGCATTCGTGCATGCTTCTGGCCTTCTGGGGCACCATGTGCCCAGACTAATAAGCAAACACATACACTTATTTTTAATGTGAAAAAAAAATGTCTTTAAATAGACGTTGAGTGTCCAAAGTTAAAATTCAATGGGTCTGTCCTAGGAAGTATGCTCCCTTCCTCACACCGCCCCCGGGAGGGGGGGGGAGGCAGACTCATTCACTTAAGCGTCAACACTAATTCGTTCCTAGTGGAAATTTTGAGGCGATTATTTTTAAGCAAAGGAAGGGGGAGAGAGAGAGAGAGAGAGAGAGAGAGAGAGAGAGAGAGAGAGAGAAGCGACTAAGTTTCTGGGAGCGAGGTTCACAGGTCCTGTCCCTGCACTCCCCAGCTGGCCAGTATCTTCACTTTTCTTTCTGTCCTGACCAAAGTCGGGGAGGTCACAGGGACAATTCTCTGGTTTGTGGTCCCTTTGCATCCTCTTCTCTCCCGAATTTGGTCTTAGTCTCTGTATTCTCACCCACCCACACACACACCCAGCTTCTCAGTGCAGCTTGAATTTCCCTAGCTTCCCCCACCCTCAAAGGTCATTACCGACTCTCTTTCCTGACCTCAGAACCGAATGTGGCTTAAGGGAACTTGAACTTCAGTTAGGGTCTCTGGGGGGAGGGGGGGCTCGTTTTATTTCCTGCAGGCAGCTTGCGCGCTTTAGCTCAGTTTGTTTTATTATTCTGTTTTCATTCCTATTCTATACTATCATGTGTGCCTGTGATAGCTGGGGTATGGGGTGAGGGTGAGGTCCATTCTGGGTGAGGTGCCTGAGGTGAGGAACATTCTGGAAACGTACCTGACAGTCCGAGATAACTTTGTAGAGTGGATTCTCTCCGCCTTTTCGTGGGTTCCAGGGAATCTTCTCAAGACGCTAAGGCTGCCCTGCAAGTGCCTTTACTTTAACGCTTAGCCATCTTGCCAGCCCAGTTTATTTTAAACAGATTTTTTTTATTAGTCCAGTCACTGGTCTTTAAAGAAAATCATTCAGCATATGTTAATTGAAACCTTACCTATGCATCTGTGTCCGACAGGTCCTAAAAGAATCTTTTCCTGCAGGGACAAGATCAACGCTGTCGGAGCACTCTGCTCCTGCCCTGGGGGTAGCACTGAGAGCCCTGGAGTGAGCATTCCCCAAATTCTGGGAGTACTGGGAAGTACCGGGAAGGCATTAGGGCATCTCACTCCGCTGCCCACTTAAAAACAAGCAAGGTGTTTTTTGAGCTCTAAGTCCGTGGTACCTGAAGTCTCTCATTTCCTTCACTTGCCACCCTTTCTAACAGAGAACCATTCTGGGTATTGGTGGGTTGGGAGCCAGATAAAACAGCTCACCAAAATCAGAGAACTAGCTACCCTGGGTTTCTGTCTATTTCTGGTGCACGAAGGTAGCAGATAACTGGAAAGAAGAATGGCTATGGGTTTGGGGAGGGGAGAGGATAGAAAAACAAAACACACTTCCCCGAGCTTCTGTCGGAGCCCCTGGAGTCCTGCCGTGAGAGATGGGCTTGGGGATAACAAAGCAGCAGGACCTGGGGGTAGATTGGGGATGCGGCCAGCGACCCAGCTCTGGGATTTTGTTCTTGGGAAAACTGCAGATCCTTTTGCAAGAGATCCTGGGCTCTGCTGCTGCCAGGAGCAGTTTGGGGTCACTGGGTGGGAGACGGGACCCTGCTGAAGAGTTTGCAGTCAGCAATAGGAAGACCAGTTCTGAGGTGGAATGGGGGAAGGTTGGGGAATTTAAGGTTTGCTGCTTCCTTTGCCTCTCTCTCTCTCTCTCTCTCTCTCTCTCTCTCTCTCTCTCTCTCTCTCTCTCTCTTTCATAGTCCTGACTGGCCTGAACTATGTTGATCAAACTGGCCTTGAACTTGCTGTGTTTTTCCTACCCCATTCTCCAGAGCCAGTAGCTCAGAGCAGTCCCCATTGTGCCTGAATTTTGTTTCTTGAATGGGACTCTTCAAAGTACAGAAAAGCCCTAAATGACCCTAAATGATCCACAGTCAGCTTTCTTCTTAGGCTTTGGCCAGGCAATACCAGTTGTGCTCCTCAGTTTGCCTGGTTTTAAAAGGGACTTGCATTTGGTCATTTAGTTCGGTGATCTGCTCAGGGATCTCCTGCAGAGACAAACAGAGAACTGCGGATCTTCAAAATCCTGAAGAGTTAACTTTTTCTTTCTTTTTGTTTTGTTTTGAGACAGGGTCCCGCCTAGCCTGGTGTACACCAGACTGGCCTCTAACTCACAGAAATCTGCCTGCTTCTGTCTCTGTACTAGGATTACTAGGATTAAAGACATTACTACCACACCCAGACAATGAATTAACTTTCTGCTGCGTATATAAGCAGTCCACATATTGCCATCAAGAAAATAGTCAAAATAACCCAAAGCCAAACAAGTCATTTTCTATGAGGAGCACGACTTTCCTCTCCCGTGCGCCCTGATAATATCCCTGGAGATATTATCATCCCTGAAGACATTCCATATTAACTCGAGAAATGGGGGTTTTATGTGCACCTTTTCTATACACTAGGGAAGGGTAGGGCTTAGCAGGGAGACACTTTACAAATGAACCCTGTGCTGGTTCCAGGATCCAAATCTCAGAGGATCAAGAAGGGACATGCCACTTTTACAAGTTCTGTTGATGATGAGGGTGTAAGATAAAGGCCAGGTAAATACAGAAGGTGTAAAATTCGTGGAAAGAGTTTGCACCTGTAATTGGGTAGTTCCTGGTTTACTCTGAAAGGGGGGTTGTGAACCCCGTGATATCTGAGGCTTGTTCTTTGCACATTTTCCTGGAGTGAGAGACTGCAGCTTTCCTCAGTTTCTTGTCATTTTTGTTTTTCTTTTTTCTTTTTCCTGTTTGTTTGTTTTTTGAGACAGGGTCTCTTATCCTGAAACTCAGTATGTAGACCAGGCTGGCCTTGAACCCACAAAGATCTGCCTGCCTCTGTCTCCCAAGCACTAGGATTAATGGTTTATCCTCTCTTTAAATGGATCAATGTGGACCATTCTGGGGTAGGAGAGGAGACCGGTAGATGCATCCTCACACTACCTGTGAGCAGTTGAATCTGTGTGATGGAAAGTTGGAGGGGTCAGAAGTATGAGTGACTCCATTCTCATTGGACAAACCCTGAAAATGAAGCTGCATTTGGCCTTTAAAGAGAATCTTTACATCTGTCTGGTGGGGAGGAGCTCAGGATGCAGGTCCAGTGGGCCAAGGCTTTATTCATCTGATGAGATTTCCTCTTTGGCTTGTGGGTGAGGAAGACTGACTTGTTGTTGTTGTTGTTGTTTGTTTGTTTTTTGAGACAGGGTTTTTCTGTTGCTTTGAAGCCTGTCCTGGAACTGGCTCTTGTAGACCAGGCTGGCCTCAAACTCACAGAGATTCACCTGCCTCTGCCTCCCAAGTACTGGGATTAAAGGCGTGCACCACCACCACCCGGCTGAAAGGCTGATTTTCAATCTTTTAGAATTTTCTTCTTAACACACTTTCCTCCCAGTGTGTTTCCAGAAAGATTTTGAGTGAAATGTCGCTTAAGCTAAAGTAATATCCACCACCAGGATAATGTGGGCTCTCTGCCTTGGATAAAGAAGTGTGAATATGTGTTCATGGTGTGTGTGCATGTGTGTGTGTGTGTGTGTGTGAGAGAGAGAGAGAGAGAGAGAGAGAGAGAGAGAGAGAGAGAGAGAGAAAGAGAGAGAGAGAGAGAGAAAGAGGAGTTGACTGTGACCAAGGCACAGGAGAGAGATAGCCTGTTTTCTCCAAAGTAGGCTCCTCCGTGTTTCCAGGGTTCTGAGTTCTGATCTTGCTCCCCTCAGGACAATCTTTACTTCCTATCAGTTAGAGGAGCTGGAGAAGGCATTCAATGAAGCCCACTACCCAGATGTCTATGCCCGGGAGATGCTGGCCATGAAAACGGAACTGCCCGAAGACAGAATACAGGTAACAGCTGCTAACCTCTCCAGTTGCCTGGAGACAGCTACGTTCCCAGAGGCAGGCACCCATCCTTCCTGGGGGGAAAATCATTTGCCAGTGATCAGTAAAAAAAAAAAAAAAAAAGTTTATCTAAGTCTATTAAGCTGATAGGAACTTTCTGAATACCTACCATGTAAGTGGGCAATGAGTGGATACATCCACCTGCTCTTCCAGACTGTAGGCTTGCTGTGCTGGGGACGTGGGGAGTTCAGTGGAGCTGGGCTTTGCCTAGCATGAGGGAGGACTCAAGTTCTATTCCCACTCACTTCAAAAACCAAATTAAACCCCAAACCAAAACGAACAAAATACAGATGGTAGACTTCCTGAGCGTACGTTGTAGTAGAACCATGAGGAGGTCTGGCAATGAGACACAGAGTTGATTGGAGTTGGGGGGAGGGGGTCCCTGAGCAAGCCTGTCATGGCATATGGCTGTTTTAAGACCAGAGGGGGGCCAGGTGGTTATGGTGGCTGAGTAGGGGAAGCTGGCTTTTGCATCTAACCCTAGTCGGGGTCTCCTCTCTCTTCCCTATGAAGAAGCCTCCCCCCCCCATCCCTGGTCACCCAGTTGCAGCTCTGTGCTCTGCTCATGACCAGGCAGCTGTTGTCCCTGCCCACACCTCCTGTTCAGTACTTCTTCCTGGACTGACCCAGAAAGTGACCGGTACACATGCCCTCTAGTGGGACTCACCAAGCCCCTCCTCCTCTCCTGGGTGGTTGTGTGTTCTGCATAACCAGCCACTGTTCTGGGTTGGTGTGCCCTCCTGTGGTAGGGGTGGAGGGGGGCCTCCCAGGCACAGCATCTTCCCCAACCCAGAAACCCCAGCACACAGGAACATCATGAGGCCAGAGAATTGAGTGGGATGGGTGGAATATTTCCAGAAGAGCTGCTTCCAATTCGATCTTAGCCTCAAGGGCAAATGACTCCAGGAAGGTGAGGAGGGTGGATTCCTGCAGCTCCAGAACGGGCCCTGGTGCGGGGATATTGGCGGGGCGGAAGTCAGGTCCTGACTTCCTGCTGATGTTGCCTGCCCAGCATCTTCTTCTCTGTCTCCACTGGAGGTTCTTTCTGCCAGGAGGTGGAGGAGAGCATCCCAGGCGCATTCTAGAGATGGAAGCAAAGGTTATGGGATGTTCGGATTCCCCAACTAGAGCACCAGAGAATGGAAATGAGGCCAGGAGTTGGAGATTTCCTTTCACGAGACATCAGTTCAGCATTTCAGCTCCAGGCTTTAAACATCGACACTAACAATAAGCTCAATTATTCATAGGCAGCTTATACTTATCGCGGAGACCTGGGACTGTTCTCACCCAGCTGAGTTTTAGTGGGGGAGACCTGAGTGTTGACTCTGAACTGTTTGTGTCTGCACACATGTGCATGGGTCTGGGGGTGCCCTGTAAACCAAGGCCTGGTTTACCCAGTCATCTCCACCCGGCCTTCATTGGCGTCAAGTTGGCCATTCCATGCGGCTTCTAGGCCGAGGCGTTGTTGAAAGGCCGGTGTGTGCACAGCTCATTAGTAAGAAGGAGCCTCTGTCTCTCTAGTATGCTGTCTAATCTCTGATTGGCTGTGCTGTGATGGGCAGGTCTGTTGGAGGCCGGGACCTCCCTGTAACTGCACTACACGGGCTCCCAACAGGTCCAGGTTAGCTTTACTAAGTCACCTGGAGGCTGTCTATAGGGAGAGGTTCGAAGTCACCATAATCAGCACAGGGAGGAGAGGGCACGCATTGCTCTGGGACTACTAACTATGGATGGGTGGATATCGCAGAGATGAGGTCCGAGTCTTGCCAGTCTCCTGGGCACCACATAGCTTAGTGCTGCCCCCTGCAGGAGCTTATGAGTGATTAAGTGGGCTTGCCCCAGCAATTTAACCATGAGGCTTAGGAAAGGTCTTGATGTGTATTGGTAACAATTCCAGGTATTTCAGAGACGTTTTCACGTGCCAAAGGTGTATACAGGCAAAGCAGGGTGCTTTCGGGGGTTGGTGACACTGATCCCAGAGCCGGACTCCTGGGTCCTCACAGACATCTCCTCACAGAGCCTTTTTGTACTCACGGGATTAGAGCGGACAAACCCCGCCCCGTGTGCAGATGCCACTGGCTGCGTGTGAGAGTGGACCCCGCCCCTTGAACTCCGTGAACGGAGTTCGGAGCGGTGAGGGACACGTGTCCACGCTCGTTCAGACTCGGCTCTGCTGTCATTAAATCTCGGTGACAAGGGGCAGGGTAGAGACCAATAGCCCTCCTTTAGAACTAGGGAAAGGGAGGTTGGCAGCTTCCTGCGTTCAGTAGCTAGAAAGTGGAGGTAATTAGAACGTGGTCTGAAAACTCGCCCTCTGCCTTGGGTTCTTGTGTTTGAGGACGCTGAACCCACATCTGGGAGAACAAAGGTGGTTTGAGGTCAGGAGTAGGGTCTGGGTACGTTGAGGTGTGGAACTAACATATCTGAAGATGGATGGCTACCATGGATACCGCTTCAGCACCATCCCTTGCCTGCTCCAACATTGGGCCAGCAGGGGGCGATGTGCGTGTGCAAGCGTGTGCATGCACGTGTGTGCCTGTGTGTGTAAGAGACAGGGCGTCTTTAGAGTCAGGAGTTTACAGGTAGAATGGAGCAATGATTGCTTTTTGTTTTGGTTTGGTTTTTGTGGTGGTGGTGGTGGCACCGGGTAGAACTCACAACCTTGGCCGGGCGGTGGTGACGCACGCATGCTGCATTCCTTTAATCCCGGCACTGGGGAGGTAGAGGCAGGCGGATCTCTGTGAGTTCAAGGCCAGCCTGGTCTACAGAGTGAGTTCTAGACAACCAAGGTGACACAGAGAAACCCTGTCTCGAAACAACAACCACAACAAAAGAACTCACACCCTCTTGCACACTTGCCCAGCGCCCTACCCCTGAGCTACCTGAGCAGGAGACACTATCAGGATCATCTGCCCCACCAAGCTCTAAGCTGCCCTTGATAGGATGGGAGCGCGGGCCAGCTAGAGTTCAGCAGTCCTAAGTGCAGTGGGAAGCTTCACTCTTGCTCATCCAAGCCAAGTAAAGCTACGGTATATCTGAGACCTCATGCCTGGTCTAATGACAACTCATGGCACACACATGACAACTAGGCACACCTACTAACATGTTTGTTTCACTGCCAGCAAGTCCCAGGCTGAGCCTCACATGACTCGTTTGTAATAATAATAATATTATTAATATTATCATATATAATATTATATATTATATTATTATTATTATTATTTCCCCAAAATTCTCACCTTGCTGACGGCATTGTAATCTGAGCGAGGCCTCTGCTGAATACTTGGCACCACCCTAGGTGTTCAGTGCCTGGTGTGCCTTGTGGCATTTTGTCACTCAGCACTAGATGAGTCTGGTGTTGATTTCATACCCATTTTCTGGATGAAGAAACTGAGGGTCTGAAAGGTAAAGTTGATAAGAGACTAGGATTCAGAGCCTAGTTAAACTGCTATCCCATGAGATGAAATGACACTATGTATACCAACTGTCATTAGGGCAAAGGGCAGCAACAGTGGGCCAGGAAGCCTCCTTGGGTAACTCCAGGCTGGGAATGTAGTGATGGTGGTACACGCTGGGGAAAGAAACATTCTATGTCACTACAGTAGAGTTGGCTGCACGGTTCTCTTTAAGAAACAAATTTAGGGGGCTGGAGAGATGGCTCATCGGTTAAGAGCATTGCCTGCTCTTCCAAAGGTCCTGAGTTCAATTCCCAGCAACCACATGGTGGCTCACAACCATCTGTAATGGGGTCTGGTGCTCTCTTCTGGCCTTCGAGCATACACACAGACAGAATATTGTATACATAATAAATATTTTTAAAAAGAAACAAATTTAGAATATACATTCTGGAAGCTGCTTCAAGATGTCGGTCCTCGAGAACAGGAAATGGATTTCCAAACTAATCTTATTTTCTCTGAGGTCACGCTACTAGAATTGTAAGAGAGGGCTATATACACGGTGTTTGGGTTTTGGATTTTCTTTTTGGAGCTAAGGGTGGAACCTAGGCCCGTGCCCATGTTTGGCAAGCACCCTGCCACTGGGTTTTTTGTTTTTTGTTTTTTTTAGATTTGTATTTATTTTTTTTTATGTGTTTAACTGTGTTCAGGCCAAGAGAAGGTGCTGGAACCCCTGGAACTGGGGTTTCAGACAGTTGTGGGGCACCGTGTGGTGCTGGGAACTGAACCCGGGTCCTCTGCAGGAACAGCCAGGGCTTAGCCACTGAGCCGTCTCTCCAGCCCCCTTGGCCCTCTTGAAATATATATATTTTTTCTTCTTTAGAATTTGATTTTTGTTTTCAATTTTTGTGTGTGTTTGAGTGTGCTTATGATATAAATACATGTGGGGTGTGGTGCATGCATTCGGGTGTGTTCTCAGAGACCAGAGAGGAGGTCACGTGTCCCGTCTTGTCCCTCTATGTCTTATTTCCTCCAGACAGGGTCTTTCCCTGAATTTGGAGCTAGATTGGCACCCAGTCAGCCGCAGCAATCCCCCTGCCTCAACCTCCCAGGTTCTACCTCCCAGGTTCTACAATTATAGGCAAGTGCCGTACCAGGTCTGGCTCTGTTCTCTTAACTGGTTATTCTTTCTTTCTCTCTCTCTTTCTTCCTTTCTTTCTTCCTTCCTTCCTTCCTTTCTTTCTTTCTTTCTTTCTTTCTTTCTTTCTTTCTTTCTTAAGACAGGGTTTCCCTATAGCTTTGGAGCCTGTCCTGGAACTTGATCTGTAGACCAGGCTGGCCTTGAACTCACAGAGATCTGCTTGTCTCTGTCTCCCAAGTGCAGGAATTAAAGGTGTGTGCCACTACCGCCCAGCTCTATTATTGTTCTTTTTTAATATTTATTTATTTATTATGTATACAATATTCTGTCATGGTGGAAAAGGGTTTGTAGGATCCTGGTTTAGTATGCTTACTAATATTTATATTACTTATACAAGTATTTTACCTGCATGTAGGTCTGTGCACCACGTGCATGCCTGGTGCCCTCAGAGGTCATAGAGGGTGTTGGATCTCCTGGAACAGGAGTTACAGGTGGTTATGAGCCCACATAGATGGTGGGAACTGAACCCAGATCTTCTCTAAGAAAAACAAAAGCTCTTAACTGCTGAATCAAGTCTCCATTTCCTCATTTATTATTTTTACAGTGCTGGGGATTAAACTCAGGGCCTTGTGTATTCACAGACAACTTTGTAGAATACACCTGTGGCATCCTACACACACTGATCCAGATTTAATTGATTTGGAGGAGAGCTTTGGTGTCTGCATTTCAAACCTTTCCAGGTCATTGCGTCCGTATGCAGACAGTGCAAAAACACCAAGTCTCAGGCTTAGGGTAGGGTTGTAAGTGGGCTAACCGACGTGGGAAATAGTGTAGTTTGGGGTGACAGAGGTGAGGAAGGAAGTAACTTGTCATGGGGGGATAGATGCTCTGTGCAGATTCCCAGAAATGTGTGCAGAGCTGCCCCCTAGTGGTCATCAGCAACCATGACAGGTTTGATATTGGAGCCTTAACTGGATGCGATGGAAGATTTTGGCATAGGAACCGTTAGGTGCACTGAGGAGCCCGAAGTAGAAAAATTGCTACATGAGTTAGAGGCCCTCCGTGGCTACGTGCCATTTCTCGAAAAGTCCCTCAAAATCAAGGTGTCGTGATACATATCTTAATTCCAGGGCTCAGGAGAGGCAGGTGGATCTCTGGGAATTCCAGGTTTGCCTGGTCTACAAGGGAAGTTTCAGATCAGTCAGGACTTTGTACTGAGACTCTGTTTCAAAGGAAAAAAAAAGTCAGGCATTACGATATACCCCTTTAATCCCAGCACTCAGAAGGCAGAGTAGCAGTTCTCTGAGTTTAAGGCCATCTTGGTCTATAGCCAAGGCGACATAGAGATACCCTGTTTCAAAATAAATATATAAATATAAATAAACAAGTAAATAAAATAAAATAAAGTAAAATAAAAGAGTTAAAGTCTAGGGGGCTGGAGAGATGGCTCAGAGGTTAAGAGCACTGGCTGCACTTCCGAAGGTCCTGTGTTCAATTCCCAGCAACCACATGGTGGCTCACAACCATCTGTGATGAAATATGCTGCCCTCTTCTGGCCTGCAGGGACATATGCAGGCAGACCACTGTATACTTAGTAAATAAATAAATCTTTAAAAAAAATAGTTAAAAAAATAAAAGAGTTAAAGTCTAGTCTGAGCCAACCTGAGGCCCTATCTCAAAACAAATTAACCCCTTATACACACACACACACGCACACGCACACACACACACACAGACTCACACACACGATGCTGAGTGGCTGTGGAATGTTAGGATCGTGTTAGCAATAATCCCAAATTCATCAGCTTCCAATCAGAGAAGAGACTGGGTAAATATGGCGGATGTCACATGGCCATAAAGCCAGACATCAAGGCACCTAACGAGCCTGGAAGACAAACAGCTGGCCCCTAGCTACCAGGCAGGCACGTGGGAGGCTGAGACCAGAAGACAGAGTTTAAAGACTTGGGTTAGAAATGCCGCTCAGTCAACAGGTGTTTGCCTAATTTGTGCAGGCCTGGGTCCAATTCCCAGCCTTGGGGTTTGTGACTGTAATCCTAGCACTGGGTAGGTAGAGGCAGGGTAGTCAGAAGTTCAAGGTCATCCTTGGCTACAGCATGAGTTTGAGGTCATCCAGGGATGACCTGAGACCTGGTCTCAAACAATAATAGTAAAAATAAACCAGGGGACTGGAGAGATGGCTCAGCAGTTAAGAGCACTTGCTGCTCTTTCAGAGGACCCAGGTTCAGTTTCCAGCACCCACAGGGTAGCTCATAACTGCCTGCTACTCTAGTTTCAGGGGATCCAACCTCCTGGCATCTGCTGACCTTGAGGGACGTCCTGCATACATACCTGCAGACACTCACAAGTACACATAAAAAGAAAAATTAAGCTTAAAAACAAAGTAGGGCCAGGCAGTGGTGGTGCACGCTTTTGATTCCAGCACCTAGGAGGCAAAGGCAGGCGGATCTCTGTGAGTTCAAGGCCAGCTTTGTTTACAGAGCAAGTGCCAGGGCAGCCAGGACAGTTACACAGAGAAAGCCTTGTCTTGGAAAAAAGAAAGAAAGGAAGGAAGGAAGGAAGGAAGGAAGGAAGGAAGGAAGGAAGGAAGGAAGGAAAGCAAAAACAAAGCAGGATTGTTTGAAGCCAACCTGGGCTACATAGCAAGAACTTGTCTCAAACAAAAGCAAACCCTGCAGGGTGTGGTAGCTCATTCCTGTAATGGCAGCATTCAGTAGCAGAGACAGAAGGACTGGGGTTCAAGGTTACCCTCAGCTGCCTGGGGAGTTCAAGGCCAACCAGAGCTTCCAGAGTCTTATCAAAACAAGCAAAAGGCAAAGGCTGGGTCACAAGGTGACAAATACTCAAACAGCATCTATCCTGCAAAATGTCACCCTTAGGGGGGTGATCCAGGAAGGAGCCCTGGGCATGTTGTCCTGTGGGGGTACTTGGGTGGGGCTGCAGAGTGGGACCTATGTGAGGAGCAGGAACAAGAGGGGTCAAGGGGCACAGCTATAGCTACTGGTATTGGTCTCTTACAAAGTGGGAGGAAGGCTTGATAGAGCTGCCTGGCTGGCCTGCTTGCTGTGTGCCCGGAAGCAGAAAACAGGCATCCTTGCGGTGAGGAGTCCTTTCTTGAGCTGGCCACCTGGGAGCTCTGCCAGCTGGAGCGACAACCACACCAGCGGCTGACGGATAGCTAGAGACCACCTGAACGCTGGGCACCACCTCTGAGAGGGTTTGTATCTGGAAACCCAGGCTCCTTCCCAAAGCTCCAAAGCCTCCCAGTGAACCTTTGCTGGGGACTCCAAACTTGGTGGCCATTTGTGTCACTTTGGGACCCTTGTCAGGTGCTCTGGAAGGCAGGACGCTGGTCCTCCCAGGGATCAGATTTCCATGACAGAGGGGCTATCTGTTTCAGAAAGTAGAACATCAGGAAACTCCAGAGATTCTTGGGGGCTTCTCAGAACCAAGACTTAAATAGAAAAGGGGCTGTTATGAACTCTGCAGGGTGGGGGGCAGGAAGAGGCCCCTTTCTGTGACCCTAATGCTGGTGCTAGAAAGAGACTTTGTCATATAGCATTGTGGTGCATGCATGCACCTATCATCCTAGTGGGGCATGCACTTGTCATTCTAGTGGGGCATGCATGCACCTGTGATCCTAGTGGGGAATTCACCTGTGATCCTAGTGGGGCATGCACCTGTGATCCTAGTTTTGCAAGGTGGAGACAGGATTGTGTCGAGTTCACCGGCCAGCCAGTCTATCAGTCAGTGAGCTCTGGGTTCAGTGACAGACCTTGGCTCAAAACATAAGGTGGAGTGCCATCAAGGAAGGCAGACGACACCAACTTCCTGACCTCTCACATGTACATACACGGGTGCTTACACATGTACACACACTCATAGACCACACACACACACACACACACACACACACACACATATCTGTACTTGTTATTTTTTCAAACAGATTTGCCCTCGGTTGTTGAGTCCGCTGACACCGACACAGAAGGCCAGTTGCATTTTTTGTCTGAAGACTCTAAGCTCACTCAGCCCCTTTCAGTTCTGATTGCTTTGGGCTAGGATCAAGTGTGGTGATTTCTTTTTTAAGATTTTAAATTAATTTAATTTATGTGGATGGATGTTTTGCTTCCATGTACGTCTGTGCACCACATGTAGGACCACATGTAGGACCACATGTAGGTGCTCACAGAAGAGGGTTCTGGACCTCCTGAAGTTATAGACAGTTGTGAGCCACCATGTGGGTGCTGGAAATAGAACCTTGGTCCCCTGGAAGGGCAGGCAGTGCTCTTAGCCTCTGAGCCATGTCTCCAGCCCCAAGTGTAGCGACTTTTAAGCTCTGAGCACTTTCTGGTTGCTCCCGTCTAGACAAGAGACAGGGAGCTATGAAAACGGCCCCCTCATCCCTTAGCCGCTTCCCTCCGAGACAGTTATCATTTTGATGCCAACTGCCCTAAAACGAAATCGTTTTGGCCGTCCAGGTTTCCTCCATAAATTGGAGCCACATCTGGTCTTCACAGAGAGCCAGGGATTCCAGGAACTCATAATTGAGGGTCCGGGTTCGAGCCACCAGCTGGCAGCATGTTCCCCTGGGAGAGAGTCATGGGCAAAAGTTGATCTCCACAGTGGTGATTCATTTGCCAGAGGAGAACCAGGAAAGGGGCTCTGTTTATGAGCCCAGAACGTATCTGTAAGCCTGTGCACCCCCTCTTTAGTACCTAAAATCTTCTTCCCACCCGATAGCCCTGCTCCTCCTCCAGCACTCGCTGGACCATCCAGGGGTCACACACATGGAGGGCAGCCAGGAGGGCTTTGTCATCTGCACGGTTCACAATGCCTTCTCTAGAATCCCGCAGGCCAAGCTGTGCTGCCACTGGGGAGGTCTCTAATGATTTTAGCATCAAAGCTCACTTGGTGGTAGAGCAGACCTCGTGCAGTTTATGGGTATCTCTCTGTGGGTGTGGGTGTGTTTGGCTGCGGAAACAGGCGGATATGGTTATGTGGTGCTCGGGGGAGGAGTGGTATCAATGTGTGGTACATATTTCCTTCCTTCTTTCTCAATTTTTGAGACAAGGTCTTATTTGACCCAGGCTGGCCTTGAACTCCTCATCCATCTGCCTCTACCTCCCAAGTATTGGGGTCACAGATCTATGCGTCCTTGACTGGCTACATATACCTCTATCCCAGAAGAGGGCACCAGATCTCATTGTAGGTGGTTATAAGCCACCATGTGGTTGTTGGGAATTGAACCCAGGGCCTCTGAATGAGCAACTAGTGCTCTTAACTGCTGAGCTATCACTTTATGTGAACTCTTTCCCCCTAAGTTTCCCAAGTGTTGGAGTACCAGGAGGAGGTTTTCTATCTTTGCTCCCCAGTTCTAAACAGGAGCAGCAGATTCTAATAGGCATGGGCAAAAGTGTGTCTCTCCGGCAAGTGCCACCACCCAGGAAGGGTCCAGCAATGGCTTTCTAAAGCTTTTGGTCATCGGGAGGGCAGGAGAATCACAGCTTCTGAGGCAGTGATGTTCCCATTTTGAGTTTTTTTTTTTAATTTATTTATTTTTGAGACAGTCTCACTATGTAGCCATGGCTGGCCTAGAACTCACTCTGTAGACCAGAATGGCCAAGATCCACCTCCCTCTTTCTCCCCAGTGTTCGGATTAAAGGCATGTACCACTGCATCTGGCCTTTTCCTGTTTTTAGAGGCTCCTGGTTATTGCAAAGGAAGAGGTCCCCAAACATGGCTATGTGCGTTGTGAAAACTGCGGTCTTTCGCAGCCAGGGACGACAGAATCCCTGTTCCTAACTGGATGGGCAGCGTCAAGAGCGCCCCCTGCTGGGTGTGACCGGCCCTACTCCAGACTGTGCTGCTAAGGGACGATCAGCGCTCACTGCGCCACCTGGCGGCGATGTCGGGAAGCGCCTGTGAGTGCGGCCACCGAAGCCCCGCGTTCAAGCCTTGACTGCCAACTGCCCAGGCAGCAAAGGGTTAAGCTGTCAGCGGTGCGAAGTTAAACAGGTGTCAAAGGCGCCCCATATATCTGCAGATTGAAATCAAATTCTTTGCCGTATAAAAAGATAAATTACCCAGGCGCTGCCGCGCGTCCCACTCATCACGCCAGCGCCAGACGGCAAGCAATTTTTTTTTTTTTAATGTGCTAACGACCTAATCAAGCAATCAAGTCGGAGAAGATTGCAGAGTGACCGGGGCAGCCATCTGCCGGCGAGCCCCGCATTCATTTCCGCGCCCCCGCACCGGGCGGGGGCCGGGGAGGGAGCTGTCGGAAGCTGGAGGAAGAGGGGGAAAAATCCTAAACAAATTAACACCCAATTTTCCCCGTCTAATTAGTTAAATGAGAAGTGTTTGGGGTCCCTCGGGGAAGGGGAGCAGCTCACGGTGAGGCGATCACTGCCTCCCCAGCATTAATTAGTGCGGGTCAATGCCGTAGCTCCCGGGAGAGAAGCCGCTTTAATTTCCCGTGATATTTCAGTGCCTGAGGCCCATCGATTCAAACTGAAATTAACTTATTTTTCAATCAGCCCAGGGCTGCCCCTGGGGGTGACTCTTCTTTTGCCGCCTCCTGAATAGAGCAGGAGCAATTTTTCATCAAAAGCTGATACCTTGGCCGCCCAGGGCGGGGGAGGGGCCCACAGGGAAGGGCGGGGGCGCCAGAGGCGAGTGGATGGAAAGCGCCCTGGAAACTGGTTGAGTTTCTTACCCTGCGGTCAAGATGGGACCGGAAGCGCTAGGGGGCCTCCAGGCCCACCGGTTTCCCAAAGAGTATCAAAGACAAGGGTAGGGAAACTCTGGGCTCTGTCAGGAAGGCTGCTTGGGGGAGACAAGACTTCCTAATCCCCTGAATAGGGCTGGATTCCTGGATCTCCTCCTGGAAGGAAGCTGCAGTGGAATCAGGGGATGTAGCTCAGTGATAGAGGGCTTGCCTAACATGGGCAAGCCCTGGGTTCCATCCCCAGCCCTGCAGATGGTGATGATGAAGCTGCAGCTGTAGACACCCCCAAGGGACCCCAGCGTTATTCAGCTCATACCAGTCAACTCTGGGCCAGATATTCAGTCTCTGGGATGTCGCCTACCAAGTCCTCTGCTAGGTCCCTATCTTCTCTGGCCTAAGGCACTAGAGAACATCATGTTCCTTTCCTGACCCAGGAATGCCACCCACCTTTCTAAAATTCCATTCGAAGCTAGGCCTGAAATGGTAGGCAGCAAAGTATGTGGGAGGTGATGGTGGCTCAGTTGGGAGAAGTTGGAAAACGTGGCAGATCAGTACCCAAGAAATCTACTACCTGCTGCCAGACCCCCAGACACCCGCATGGCGATGCCTCCAAGTGTACAAGTATACAAGTATAGCCACCCTTCTGGGCTCCAGACACACTCTCGTACTCTTCCCTGACTGTGGCCCATAACAGGGCCAGGGAATGTGCAAAAAAAAAAAAAAAAGAAAGAAAAAATCTGCCAGAACTGTTATACAGAAAAACCTTATCTCAGAAAACAAACAAAAAAATCCTTATTTCATTTAATGCATATGTGTGTTTACCTCCATGTCCCTCCAAGCATTTCTTGTGTCCTGGTACCTTCACAGGCCAGAAGAGCGTGTCAGACCCCTGGAACTGGAGTTACAGGATGTTGTGAACTCATGGGTGCTGGGAATCAAACCTGGGTCCTCTGGGAGAGCAGCTGGTGTTCCTAACCACTGAGCCATCTCTCCAGTCCCTGGAATTTGTCATTTTGCAAACCAGAGGGTCTGTTACAGGCATGGCCTGTGGGTTGGGCAGCTATGAAAGTGGCCCAACACAAATCTGTAAACTTAATTAAAACATGATAGGGTTTAGGTTTTTTGTGGGGCAGGGCGGGTTGAGACAGGGTTTCTCTGTGTGTGTAGCCTTGGCTGTCCTGGAACTCTGTAGACCAGTCTGACCTAGAACTCTCACAGATCTGCCTGCCTCTGCCTCCGGAGGGCTGGGATTAAAGGTGTGCATCACCACTGTCTGGCTGGCTTTTATATTTTTATTTAAATTTGATTGTGCGGTAGTTAAGCCAGAACTTCATAGATAATAACACCCTGTTACAACGCCAGGAGGCAGGACACACCCGTACACTGAAGTGTGAGCATCTGCAAGATCCCTTGCACGTGTGTGGGCATTCTACCTGCACACTGTGAGCCACAGCGGCTGCTGCCCGCCTGCAGAGCCTCGTTTGGAAACGTCCTTAGCCAGTCTTAACAGACAGGCTTTGATTTAAAACAAATCCACGTTGCCGTTGCCCACGGTCTTCTCATGTTGATGCCATCCTCCCTGAGACTCCGTGGAATAACCCTCCCCTGCTCCCCCCCCCCCGCCGGGGGCAGAGCGGGGTGAAGGCCTCGGGCCTAGGGTTTCTCAGAGCCCAGCCCTGCCCGTTTCTCTGCACTGCCAGGTTTGGTTCCAGAACCGCAGAGCCAAGTGGAGGAAGAGAGAAAAGTGCTGGGGCAGGAGCAGCGTCATGGCTGAGTACGGGCTCTACGGGGCCATGGTCCGGCACTCCATCCCCCTGCCCGAGTCTATCCTCAAATCTGCCAAGGATGGCATCATGGACTCCTGTGCCCCGTGGCTACTGGGTAAGAGCCCGCACCCTCCCTGGGGCCCTGCCCCCGTGGCGAGGAGAGCGAGCGGACTCCGGGGAGAGGGAACCGAACACTGGGTAGGGAGGCCTGGCTCCCAGTGACCCAATGGGACAGAGGTCTTCCAAGCAGCCCACCCCATCTTTCTGGAGCCATCCTTTGTACCTACCTATTGGGTGTCAAGACTCCCATTCTGGAACCACTGGCTTCTTTCGTCCTGTGAGGAGGATGTGACCCTGGCCCTAGACTTTGTCCTCCTTCCTCTCTGACTAGAACTGAGCTTATAGTGAATGAAATATCTCCCTCTGTGGGTTAAGCGGACACCTGCATCCCTTTGGCCACCTCTCTAGTTATGCCCAACAACTTCTTTGCCCTAAACCTCCCCATCTTCCACCTATCAGCTGCCATCCAGGTATCAGCTTCTCTAGGGGTCTTAAGACCTGGACTCCTATGACATAAGACTGGGGGAGATGCCCTAAAGGAACAGGACGGGTTGGGGGCTGGTGCTCAAGCCCAAGGGTTTGGTGTAGAGAACTTTGTGAAGACCTGGCTCCCCACCAGCCACCCTCCCACCCCCTGACCCTGGTCCAGCTGTGGGACTTGACTGTGGTATGTGAAGAAAGGCTTTCTGCTCCTCCTTAATTCTGGCCTCTCTCTATCTTTGCTGTTTTCAGTTCAAGATGGCTTTCCCAGACGCTTTTCTAAACCCGAATACCAACAATTCTTTTTAGGGATGCACAAAAAGTCGCTGGAGGCAGCAGCCGAGTCGGGAAGGAAGCCTGAGGTGGAACGGCAGACCCTGCCCAAGCTCGACAAGATGGAGCAGGAGGACCGGGCCCCAGATGCCCAGGCAGCCATCTCCCAGGAGGAACTGAGGGAGAACAGCATTGCCGCCCTCAGAGCCAAAGCGCAGGAGCACAGCACCAAGGTTCTGGGGACTGTGTCAGGGCCGGACAGCCTGGCCAGGAACGCTGAGAAGCCAGCAGAGGAGGAAGCCATGGATGAAGACAGGCCAGCAGGGAAGCTCAGCCCACCACAGCTGGAGGACATGGCTTAGGCCAAGAAGAGCTGGCTCTGGAACCCCGAGACTCTCCTTCTCTCTGGGCCTGTGGTGCAGGGAATTCTCTGCAAGGCGAGGCCAGGCCTGGCTTCTATCTCTTCCCTACACCACAGGCCCTTGATTACCCCAGCAACTTTAGGCACAGGCCAGTTCTGGCCGTAGTTTTTTTTTTTTTTTTTTTGACTATGCTGAGACATCCCGGACCTACTCCTGACTTTCAAATTTCCTCTTTCTCATCCTAACAGTCTGCCTCTGGGGCCTTCTTGCCACCCCAACGTCAAGGTCCTACCACTCCATCCCTTGATGACTCTCGGTTGTCCAAGCCTACCCCTGACTC
This sequence comes from Myodes glareolus, assembly GCF_982192425.1. Classification (NCBI taxonomy): domain Eukaryota; kingdom Metazoa; phylum Chordata; class Mammalia; order Rodentia; family Cricetidae; genus Myodes; species Myodes glareolus. Next base: position 41,369,266 of record NC_142036.1, on the reverse strand, counting down.
TCCGCTGTCTAGCCTTCTTTTACAGCTTGTGGACTCCACCCGCCCATCCCGAAAGCCTGCTGCTGTAAGCCCACAGTCTGGCACAGCTATGGCCTGGACCTGCACACTAGCGCTGGTGTCCTGAGCACCCCAGCACTCAGCAGGTCCCTCCCTCTCCATCGGTTCCTTCTAGCAGACCTGGACCTTGGGTCCTGCTGTGTGACTACATCGATCTGCACAACCTCTGCATCTTCCACCCTACCCACCAATGGCCAGAACCAAGACTAAACAGAGCAAGTCTCAGACTGGGTTTCCCCTGCCCCACCCTGTCCCATGCCATGCTGTGGACCACTCTCAGGCTCTTTCTCCTACCCAGCTTGCCCTCGGTTCCTCCTTTGCAGAGGTAGCAATACCGTAGGTATCAGTGTACAGGCCCTGCACCCTGAGGGAGGGGAAACTTCTCGCCAAGGCCGTGGCTCACTGAATTATGCCCCAGGGCCTGTGTTTCTGAAGCACCCTGGCTCTTCTGCCTAAGACTTTGACCTGCTATTTAAGGCTTCCTTCTGCTACAGCCCCTGAGAGCCCAGTGGTCTCACCCTTCCTAATGCTACGACCCTTTAAAACAGTTCCTCAGGTGGTGGTGACCCCCAACCATAAAATTGTTTCGTTGCTACTTCATAACTGTAATGTTGCTACTGTTATGAGTTGTAAATATCTGATATGCAGGATATCTGTATGGGACCCCTGTGGGGGCTCGCGACCCACAGGTTGAGAACCTCTGTTGTAGGCTCTTGGCTCACACGTGCCTGCTTTGGAGAAACACGGCGCAGCTGGAAAGCCACAGACTTGGCTTTCCCTTGACCTAGGCATTCCTAAAAGGTCTAAAAACCTAAAGCGGGCCTGTGCTACACATGTGTCACGGGTGTGCGACAGGGAAGATACAGAGCAAAGCTCATAGGAAAACAAGGCAGGTGGCCAGTGAAAAACCTACACGAAGCTGCAAGCACTCATAGCTTCATGCCAGCTTATGCCCAGAAGCGTGTCCGTAGAGGAGGAGCCATGCTGGATTGAGGGACTTCTGCCAGCAGAGGAGGGGAGCTCTCAACAGGGCACACAACCTTACGGAGTCCTCTGTCCCCGGATTCCCAGACCAACCACAAGACTCCCTTTACCCCGTGAAGTTAGACATCCCACCCAGCTTTGCAGGGGCTGCTTCACAAGAAAGGCCCGAGACAGTGAGTTGTGACTTTTAATCTGTTTTGACGGTTGGTTTCTTCTCATTCCGCTCATAGAATGCTCCCATTTGCAAGTTTTTGTCTCCTTCCAGGTTGAGATGCTAGACTTTCCCCTGGTATGTAAATAATGTACATAACATGAGCCGGAAGAGACTGGATATCGGGGTGCTTGACACACTGAACGGTCACAACTTTTAGGTATTCAAAGCAAAATTTCTGTGCTGTTTTCTGTAAAGACACAAGCAAGAATAAAATTCATGCAAAGACTGCTGGAAATGGAACCAGGTGTCCTCTCTAGGTGAGGCCAGTAGCTTCCGTGTGTTGGCAGGTGGCATAAAAGGGAAATCCACAGAGATTTTTAGGCCCAAACTAGGTCTTCAACCAGGCATGGTGGCACACACCTTTAATCCCAGCACTTGGGAGGCAGAGGCAGGTGAATCTCTGTGAGTTCCAGGCCAGTCAGGCCTACAACATAGTGAAACAAATACTCCAGACTTCAAGGAACAATGGAGTAACTGGCTGGCTCATCTCTAAAGGCCCAGTTCATACCACACCCGAGTGATACTAAATCACTGCAAGTCCAATTTCCTGAGTCATTACCTATAGCCCCTGCTCTCCCCACACAGAAGGGAGATGTTATTTTTTCCCTCTGATGCTTCTTTCTACCCAAGGCTATTTCTCTGGAGATCCTTCAGTCCACAACCTCCTCGCTTCATTAGTCCACACCTGTGTGTTTGTATGTCTCACCTTCAACCTTCACATAGCAAGTAGGAAAGGTACATGCATCCGGTGATGCTAAGCTCCTGCCAAAGAGGAGGGGGGCCCAGAGAGATGACCCAGCCATTGAAAATCCCTGCTGCTCAATTCAAAGGACCGGAGCTCAGATGTCAGCACCCATATAACCAGCCAGAGGCCTTGCAAAACACCTGAAACCCCAGCTCTGAGGGATTTGACACTCTCTTCTGGCCTCTGCACCCAAAGGTTTGAGCACCCCCCCGCCACAGACACACAGAAACACATATGCAGACACACACCACACAAACACACAGAGACACACATCACACAAACACACACAGAGATACACACCACACAAACACACACAGAGATACACACCACACAAACACACACAGAGATACACACCACACAAACACACACAGAGACACACACCACACAAACACACACAGATACACACCACACAAACACACAGAGACACACACCACACAAACACACACAGAGATACATACCACACAAACACACACAGACACACACCACACAAACATAGACACAGACACACACACTCCCACACACACCACACAAACACCTACATACACACACACCACACAAACATACATACAGACACACATCACACAAACACATACACACACCACACAAACACACACACACCATACAAACACACAGAGACACACACCACACAAACACACACACAGACACATACACACCACACAAACACACACACATAGACACACACAGACACACACCACACAAACACACATAAACACTTAGACACACCCATATACCACACAGACAGACAGACAGACAAACAGAGACAGACACACACACATCTTTAATAAAAGAGGACAGAAGTGAAGAAGAAACGGCGTCCAGAAGGTGCAGACACTGCCTGTGCACAGCTGTGCCCCGCGACATGACGATGCCTCGGTGGAATGGTGAAAAGAGAGAGAGCATGAACAGACTAGATAGGTGGTATTTGCGCTCGGGAAATCTCATAAGATTGTTTCAAATTGGCTCAAGTCGTGGAACCCCCTGGCAGAAGAGATTGCTGGCAGCCCTTCAGGCTGAACGACAGGAGAGGGAAGTCTTCAGACGACCCCGATTAGACCCAAACGTGGTCCTCCTCATCCCGAGGCTGAGGGTGTGCATGGGAACCGGCAGTCTCCTGTGTGGTGAAGGGACGAAACTTGCCCTGCCTGTGTGGGCTCCCTGTGCAAAGGAGGCCTCGTCTGCATTCACATCCCTCAGTCTAGCAAGGTCTTCCCTCTTCCCTCCCACCCCCGCCCTCCAGGAAAGCATGCTGCCACTCCCCAGACCTGTCCCTTCAGTCAGGACTCACGACCTCCACTGTCACAGCACCTGCCGTTTTCCCTGTCACCGTGTAAGTTTTAATTTGCAACTCTATCTTCCTCACCAGATTGATTTCCTTAAGGGTAGAGTTTACATCTAATTTATCCTTTTATCCCAGGACCCATCAAAGGGCCTGCTACTCAAGCATTGTTAGGTGAATGGATGGATGGATGGATGGATCTATAACTTACTCATCAATAACTTAACAAGACTTATTGAGCATCTAACGTGTGTGAGCTCCGATACATACCAGCATCACATGTGTCTCACTGGGCAAGGCACTGGGCGGCAGTGGCAGGCAGGGCAGTCCTGAGTACCTGTTCTCCTGGAGGTGACAGTCAGGGGAGAGATACTGAGTCCAGTGACCTCCTGAGCAAATGTAAAATAACAACGGCCTAAGGTCTCAGACGCATAAGGGGCCACAAAACCAAAAAAATACAGTGACGCGACCATCTGGGTGCCCCGGGTCAAGGCGCTTCACCTTTGAACTTCTTGCCTTTTATCATCTGTTCTCATAAATCTGAAAGGACACTGGGAAAAGCCCCCACAAAACCTTGGCACTGCTCCACCCCTAGGCAGATCTGGGGGACAGACAACTGAGACAATGAGATGATTGGGAGATGCTAGCAATCCTCTTGGACAATCACCCTGGACCTGGGAAGAGATAGGGGCCGGCTACCAACAATCAACAGGAGGCAGGGGACCGGCTACTTCTCTCCAGATCATCAGTGGCAGAGAAGCTGGGCCGGAAGGGCAGATGGCCAGGCACAATGGGGCAGAGCAAAGAGTACTGCTGCTCAGGTGCCGACCCGGTAACTCCATCCCTGGAAGGGCTCAGGCCCTGGGGCCACAGGCCCACTGGCTGGCCACAGAAAGCCGCGTGCTTCAGGAAGCATGAGCAAGTGATAAAAAGGGCAGGGGGGACTGATTGATGAAGACTGTCCGAGACGCTGCACGGCCTAGGCAGGGATAGATGAGGAGGAGGCCAGCTGGGGGCAGGCAGAGTGGTGTGTCGGGCGGGGTGGAGTGGGAGCTCCTGAAGGCAGGGGCTGTGGTTTGGAGCAAACACTACCAGGAGAGAGTTGGTCTGTGTGACCACCAGAGTCTGGTTTCCAGTCCATGCTGGCCTCTCCAGCCTATGTCACCGGCACCCCCACCCCACTGTGGCCTTAGGGTCTTTCCCTTGCTCCATGAGAAGCACAGATCTGGGGTGCTGCACCTAGCCCATCGGTTATGACTAAGGAGGCACAAAAATGCCAGATGTGAATAATGGGAAACTGGAGGGGGGGTGCTGGGAACGCTGGACCCCAGTTCTCAATTCTTCTGGAGAGCCCAGTATGGAGAGCACCTGTAACACAGCCCTTCACAGGTGGCATCTCTGGGTTAGAACAAGCGTCAGACCTGCCCCTTGCCCTGTCTCTCTAATCTCTAGGTTACCAAGTTAGTCCCCTGGCATCCTCTGGTCAAAAGCCAGTGGCCTCTTGTCCTTGGGCTTCCCTGAGGTCCTCTCCCCCACCTCTGCCCCTCCCATGCTGTCCCTCATCCCAGACATCAGGCAGTCTGCTTAGTCACAGCTGAGCGGAAACCCACGGCGCCTCCCTCTATTAACTCCCCACTACAGATCAGCCCCTCAAGTGCTAATGGTTCTCCTGATTGGCAGCCTCACCCCCTCCCTACTCCTCTCCGATGTGTCTGAGACCCCTCCATTCACCTCTATGGCTTCGCTCCCAGTGTGGCTGAGCTAAGCTGTGTGGACCTCGGGGAGTCTCTGCTGCAGGAAAGGGGTCAGGCCCGGTGAGGTAGGTGGCCTTCTTGGTTTAAGCTGGAAAGATGCAAGCTGTCCATTAGTACAACAGGTGGACATTATCCTCTGTGGTATTTTGAATGAGAATGACCCCCATAAGGCTCGCGTATTTGGATGCTTGGTCCCTAGTTGGTCAAACTGTTTTGGATTAGGGGGTGTGGCCTTGTTGGAGGAGACATGTCACTGCGGGTGGGCTATGAGGTTTCCAAAGTTCGGGCCCAGTCTGTGTCTGTCACTAAGTGTGTGTGTGTGTGTGTGTGTCTGTCTGTCTGTCTGTCTGTCTCCTGCTTGTGGCTCAGATGTAAATGTGTAGCTACTGATCCAGCGCCACGTCTGCCTGCTGCCATGCTCCTTGTCCTGAAACTCACCCTCTGAAACTGTAGGCAAGCCTCCAATTAAATGCTTTCCTTTAGAAGTTGCTTTGGTTATGGTGTCTCTTCGCAGAAACAGAAAGGTCACTCAGACACTCTCCTATTCTTGCTCCTATTCTTGCTTGGGGCCTTTTGACCTGGGAGGGGGTGGTTGAGCAAGGTAATCATGGTGGCCTCCAAGGCGAAAGGGAAGCTTACCTTCAGTTCTGGTAGGTGAAGCAGAGCAGGTTTGTATGTGGTACTGGGGATCAAATTCAGGGCTGGAACCTGATCAGAGGCAGAAGTGGTACATGAAAAGCGGCTCAGTGGCCTGGAGAGGCGGCTCAGTGGTTGAGAGCACTTGATGTTCCTCCAGAGGACCCGAGTTCAAGTCCTAGTGCACATCGGGCTCGGGCAGTCCCTAACCATCTGTAAAGTCCAGTTCCATCTGGAATCCTCTTCTGGCTTCTAACAGCATCACACACACACACAACCTTTAAAACAAAATGGCTCAGCTAATTACAAGGACACAGGAATCAGATGAACAAACAAGAAATTGCTAGGACTGGTGCTGAACTGACCACTAATAGACACAGAGTGTGCTTAGTTCAGTCTCCAAAAGGTCTCTTCCCATTTCCCATGTCTTTGTACCTCATAATGTGCTAAGTATGGCTCAGTAGTAAGTCTGACCATGGTTTCCATATGTGCAAAAGGAGCAAGTGTCTGGGAAGTGGGACGGGGAGGGGCAGAATAGTGTGAAGGACAAGGCAGGGAACAGACTTTGGAACCAGGCACAGAGCCCTCCCTCATCTGGGGATTTCTATGCCCATGCCCGGGGTAACAGTTCCCATGAGAACAGTGTTGACCGGAGGTGAGAAGAATGTCAGGCTGGATCCAATAGATTGAGCTTAATAACTGCAAACTCTTCCCGCCAATGTCTCGGAGGATGGCAGACTCATCTACTATGACACCGCTTCACAGGGCTCTGGCCACGGTCTGAGGGCATGGTGAGAAATGATCTGACAAACAGTTTGCCCTGGAGTGTATTCAGAGTTCTGCTGATTGAATTTTTTTTTTTTTCCAAGATAGGGTTTCTCTATAGCTTTGGTGCCTGTCCTGGAACTAGTTCTTGTAGACCAGGCTGGCCTCGAACTCACAGAGATCTGCCTGCCTCTGCCTCCAGATGGCTGGGATTAAAGGTGTGTGCCCCCACTGCCTGGCTTTGATTGTGGCTTTGACTGAATTCTTTAGCTATCATTTTAGTTTTGTGTTCTGGAGACCAGATCTCATATGACCCAAGTTGGCTTCAAACTAGTTCTGTGGTGAGACGCCAGATGCTCCAGCCCCATTCTCCTGAGTGCTGGCATTACAGGCACAGCCTCCACTGCCAGTTTGGTTTTCGTTTGCTTCCTTCCGGTAGCTGCGCTACAGCCCGCAGAGTGGCGACACCACCCCACTTCCCAGACGACAGGCTGAGGCTCCTGGGACTTTTTCCTTCAGTCTCTCTTCTTATTCTTGCTTTTCTGGCTCTTTTCTGAGATACCAGCAGAGGAAGAGAGAAGTGGATGGAAGACTTGTTGACAGGGTAAAACTGACAGAACCTAGGCGTGGGCTGGACCAGGGGATGAATGGGTGTCATAAGGATGGGCTGCTCTGGGAGCTGGAGAGATGGCTCAGAGGTTAAGAGTTGACTGTTCTTCCATGGGTCCTGAGTTCAATTCCCAGCAACTGCATGATGACTCACAACCATCTATACTAAGCCTGGTGCCCCTTTCTGTCATCCAGGCAGAACACTGTAAACAAAGTAAAAAAAAAAAAAAAAGAAAAAAGAAAAAAAAGAAAAAAAAAAAAGAAAAAAGAAAGAAAAAACGGGCTGTTCTGTTGGATGTGGCACATGCCTTTAATCCCAGTACTTGGGAAGCAGAGGTAAGTGGACTTTCTGAGTTTGAGACCAGCCTGGTCTACAGAGTGAGTTCCAGGATAGCCAGGGTTACACACAGAAACTCTGTATCGAAAAATGAAAACAAAATAAAACAAAAGAATGGATTGTCCTGGGGCTGAAAATACACTCAGAGATGAAGAGTGCTTGTTCCCAGTGTGCACGCATGCATGCAAGCAGGAGCACGCAAGCGCGTGTGCACACATGCATACACACACACAGGTTCACAACTATCACCAACTTCAGTTCAAGGGGATCCAACCCCCCCTTCTGACCTCCACAGTCACCAGACACACATGTGGTACAGACTTAGACACAGGAACAACACTCAATC